>NC_138988.1:26099262-27359262 GCF_964341445.2 Mesoplodon mirus | reverse complement strand
CGGCAGCCACACATCACAGGGCGTTCTCAGTAGGAATGGGGACCCCTACCTGGGGCATTTGAGCAACATTATTATTGTTTCCATTTCTTCCCTGGTGATGCTTGTGGCAGATATAACCCTTTCCTGGACACACGCAGCCATCTTAGAGCTAAGATTCAAAGCCAAATTCAGCAGACCTATTTGTAACCGCAACAGTGATTTACAATAATGGTTATTTTCACCACTCCTTCTCTTTTCACTAAATTACTGTCCTCAAAGGGACACTTCATTTATGTTTTAAAAACCTTGGGAAAAAAAATCAGTGCGGTTCAGCTCACCCAGGTAAACTCCATGAGTCTCTATCTTTTGACTCTTTTATTTTTCTTCATAGCACTCACCAATACCTGACACTGTATTATATATTTATTTGTTTATTGTCTTCTCCCACTAGCATGTAAGCTCCATGAATACAGGGACTTTATTTGCTCTATTTTCTATTGTGTCCTCAGCATATAAATGAGGACTGGCACATAGTAGGTGCTCAGTAAATATCTGCCGAATGAACAAAATCGTGAATGAATAAGCCCCTGTCCCACCTCCTTTTTTAGACTCCTCAGTCACACTACATGGATTTTTACTGGATCCCCCACACATTGGAGCTTGTGAAAATCATTTCAATTTCTCTGGGCCTTGGTTATACCATCTGTAAAATGGGATTAATAATAGTTCCCCTACTTACCTTCAAGGATTGTTGTGATCGTCAGCTAAAATAATGGAAGTTAAAGTGCCTCAAAGGTCATAAATTGCTATATAAACATGAGCCACTATGATTCTTTCCCCCCCACAAGATTTATCACTTCATGACCTGACCTACCTTTGGAACCTTCTTTGGAACCAAGAAGAAAAAAGGGGCTTCAGAGAAACCAACGTCAAAATAAAAATGACAAAGTCTGCATTGAAATGTGTTTTCTCAGAGTCCTCTGGTTCCCCACTCACAACCATCTTCCATTTTAACCAGCTTTACGTCCAGTTCTAACAAGTCTGTTTTCCATCCTTTGGGGGACCAGGAAGAGGGATGAGGGGACTTATTTGAAACAGGTGTGTTGATTAAAGTTATCACTTTTCGAGATACCCTGAGCTTGAGGGAGAAGGCTGCCAAACTGGAGCACCAGACATGTATACTCAGCATCCCCTGAGGTTTGGGGCTATGAAGGGCAGAGGCCCCTATACCTTGAGAGGTCCTCAGGGGATTGGGGCCACTGGGGAAAGACACAGTCACAATGGTGATCCTTGATCATAGGGAAAATGTTCAAGTACTGTCAGTTCCCTATTGAAAAAGGCAGGGAAGGCTGTGCAGTGCATTCTAAGCAGGTTTTCAACCAAAATGGTTAAAATAAAAACTGTCCACCAACCAACAAGCTAACTTGTAGCTGTAGATGGAAAATATTCTTGACTAAACAACTGATGCTGTTAGGTAAATGAAGCTTTATACCACATGGCTATCTAGTCACCATGGGAAAGACTTCAGGTGACGGTGTTTAATATCTCACAATTACATTGTTTATTTTAAGTGCGGCCTGGACAGACGGATGGCATAGGATGTAGATGTTAGAAAATAATTAAACAAACAACGACTATATAAATGTCTGTATAGTTAACTCCATCCATGTGTGGAAGACATTGTTTGTGAAGAAGCCACTTGGTTGGCTTGGAAGAAACAGGACTTTTTTTTTTTTTTTTTTTTTTTTTTTGCCGTACGCGGGCCTCTCACTGTTGTGGCCTCTCCCGCTGCGGAGCACAGGCTCCGGACGCACAGGCTCAGCGGCCATGGCTCACGCGCCGAGCCGCTCCGCGGCACGTGGGATCTTCCCGGACCGGGGCACGAACCTGTGTCCCCTGCATCGGCAGGCGGACTCTCAACCACTGCGCCACCAGGGAAGCCCCGTAAAGTGCTTTGAACAGCGCCTGGCACACAGTGGCTGCTTTATAAGGCTTGGCTGCAGCTTCTGTTTCTATGGTATTGTATATCATCGGTGGGAAATGGACCCCATTTGGGGACATGAGGCATCATTTTCTTCTGCCTCCCTGGAGGGCCGAAACTTGGCTCATTGATTTTGTTCCCTTTCACGTTGACGTAGAGTCCATTGTTTCCTCATCTTTACAATAAATCTGAGCCTGGCTGGCAGGAAGTAGGTTGAACCAATTAACAGTGCCAATACTTGACTTTCTGACCTACCCCAAATAATGTGACCTCCTCAAGAATTTCAGCCAGATCATTTTTTTCTCCCAAGTATTTGGGTTTTGCCTACCGGTCGCCTGTTTATATCTCACTGGTGAGATCTCCCCTCTGCTTAAAGGTATAACAGAAAACAGACTTCAGCTACCAGATCTTCGGGTTGAGGACTAGAATTTCCATTTCTATTACTGTTGAAGCCCAGCGCAGGCCAGGGTGGATGTCAGCAAATTCACCTCCACCCTCCGACCCCCGCCGTGCCATAGAGCAGAGGACCCCCTCGCCCCTCCCTCAACCCAAGGGCCTTGCTCCTGCTGCTGAAATGCCTAGTGAGTGCCAGGTACCTTGCTGAGCATGCCATATATGGGCCATTTCATCTGCACAGCAAGTCTGTGATGTGGGTATTATTACCTTTATTTTAAGGATGGAGAACCAGCTCAGAGAATTTGAGTAGTTTGCTCCCTGTGAACTGAAAGTTTCTACTTTGGGGCTTGGGAAAATAAATGACTTAACTTCTCTCCTTGCTCCAGGTACGTGACCTTTTTCTCTTCTCTGTTATAAGGACTATCTAGGTGAAGGAGTCTGAGGTTCCCCCAATGAGAAGTATTATATAAATTCAAAGCATAATTATTGATTGTACATTCTTTCATTAAACAAACAAAATATATGCTAATGCTAAACTCACTCCAATTTTCCATTTTGCCATCCTTTGAGAAATAAGCCAATAAACCATTACACACTTAGCTTCCTGGGGAAATGAATTTAAATGTTAATATAAATCCTTCTAGAAAAAAAACAAATTTTAACAAATAAGTATTTGAACAAGGAGGGTACTTAATCACGCTCAGAATGAGAAACCCTCAGTACAAGACCGTTGGTGGCTGTTGAGATAAGCTCTCTAAATTTAATATTTTATAATAGACTCACACCTCTTTTGTTAGAAACGGAGAAACAGAATCATTTTCTTTTCTCCTTCACTGGAATGTATTTAAATCTCTCCAATTCTATTTTGCTAATAGGCAGGGCAAAGTCTGTCTATAAATGTATCCTGATTTATAACAGGTAATCCCACACTCTAGCATTCATGTGTAGAACTTAACCTCAATTTAAATGTAAATTCTGGGCAACTTTGAGTGCTTTATCTGTGAACTTGGAGACTGCTCTTCACTAATGAGGTCTGCACTAATTATAAGCAGTTTTCTAAGTTTCCCTTAAAACAATTGCAGAATTGACCCCAAAATGAACAAATTCCGAATTTATTTGTTTTAAAAAAAATACTGGCATCCTTGTGCAAATTTCTGGCTAAGGCCCTGCTCCCAAGGTGTGCACGCAGGAGGGGAAGGGAGCTGGATGATAACAGAATGAAATATACCAGAGAAACCAATGAAAATGGAAATGAAAGTGAACTGGGTTTACCCTCAAAATAGGATCTCTTTTTCCTGTTGAAGGAAACTACAGTTTCCTACCCTCTTCTCATCTCAAAACAATTTTACTGTGAAATATTCTTTGCTTCCTTTCTTCTGGTGATTCTAGTCAGGACTACACAGTTTAGTGGCAGCTAATGAAAAGAGCACCATCAAAATTCTCACGAAAGCCAAAACACCCCACAAAAACATTTTTCAAATACTCACAGGTACATCCACATATTTGGAAGCTGCCTTCACCTAAGGAGGAAAGAAGAGGGTGGAAGTGAGGGTGGTGTTTATGTTTAATTGTTCACAGCTCAATGCTGTATCACCATCAGAGTTAAAACAATATGCTGGCAGACGGAGCTGACCAGGAAACACAGAAAGGTACTAAAAAAATAAAATCTGTTTGCTAATTTTTTTACCCTGCAAGCCAGACCCACTGCTTTGGAGAGAAAGAGAGAGAGGGAGAGGAGAGAGAGGGAGGGAGGGAGAAGGAAAGAGAAAAAGACAGAAAAATTTTTTACTGAGATTCTGTAGCTGGTGTGGGAGACCTGCATTTTCCTCCCTCCCTTGAAAAGGGAGAAAAATGACTGTAGCTAAACCCAGACCGTTGAGTGGAGGGCTCACCAGTCTAGAAAAGCAGTTAAGTCCACTGTCACTTCTTGTACCTTGGGGTCTTTGTATAATCTGGCTACAGGTTGGTCCTAATTGAGTCTTTGAGTTCTCACTTCCCAGGAACTCTCTTCAAGAGAAGGGGATGTAGCGGGTGGGCACCCTTAACCCAGAGGGAGATGGGTGTCTGTGGGAGGGGGTTGGGAGGGTACCAGAGCCGTTCAAAACTGTCCCAAGGCTGTTGTTATGTCTCCTGGTTTTAAATAATAAAAAACCCAGAAGGGGAGTGCAGGAAGAGGGTATGACATTTATTTTCAGTTCTGGTGGAGGGAGGGTGGTGGAGTACGTACAGTGCTTGAGAGCATGGAATTTGGAGTCAGATCTGGGTTCAAATCCAAGCTCTACGACTTACAAGCTGTGTGACCTTGGGCAAGTGACTTCATCTCTCTGAGCCTCAGTTACCTCGTCTGCAAAATGCAGATACCATTAGGTAACTGTTGCAGTGGGTCGATACAAGGGTGGATACACACAGAGACCTGGGACACAGCAAGCACAGAATAAATGGGGGCTGAGAGGATCGATTCACAAGCAGATCTGGCGGGGCTCTGGGTCCTGTGAGAAGTCAATGAACAGCTGGGTTTGAGGAATAGAACCTGAGGAGGATGTCTGATATTCTATGCGTTTCATTTTGACTCGGGTCACACACGTTCCACTTAGTACAGGTAAGACCAAGGGGCTACATCTGGGATCAGAGGAGCGTTTTCAGTTTTGTTGGCAAGTACCAAGACTGCGATGCGCACCAAGCACGTAGGATGTCTTTTCACATCTCAGGTGGGCTGCCTCTCGCCACCTGGCTGAGACCAACATTGGGAGTCACTACCTCTACCCCCATGTCTCCCAGGAAAGTATCCAGGGGAGTGTTTTTCCCTGTTGCTATTTTCTCAAAGCCACTTTTCAAAACGTCAAATCTCAAGAAGGAAGTCAGTGAGCCAATGGGTGGGGTGGAAAGAGTCCAGGATTTAGAGTCAAAAGTTCTGTAAGTGATAGAACTAGTTGACCTTGGGATCATCACTTCGGGTCTCTTCGCCTGGGTTTCTCGATTTCTAGAACAAGGTGATACCACTGTGTACTTTGTAGGGCTGAGAGCGTGATCACGTGACAAAATGTACGGGAAAGTGTTTCATAAACTTTAAAGGTCGGAACATACATCAATTAGTTAATTATTGAGAGGGCAACGCATTCTATCTCTTGGAATCATCGCCAGCACCCAAGATGATTTCTAGAGTCTCCTGTGGCAGATTCTCTCAGAACCCTACATTTTTTCCCTTTGCAGCACTGAGTGCAATCGCAATTCAGTAATTTTGGTGCCATGTCTGTCTCCCACAGAATGTCATGTCTTGCCCCTAGCTGTCTCCCCAGTGACTCACTTGTTACCCAGCTTAGAAAGGGCACTCAGGGAAAATTTGTAGAAGGAAGGAGAAAAAGCTAGTGACCAGTGCTGGCCTCAGGATGGTTGAGGAATAAACAGACCAGATTGAGAAGCCACTGCCTGAGTTAGTCTGAAGGCCAACAGGGTTGCATATAAAGCTGGATGCTTGCAAAGCTTGGTGAGTGAAGGAAACCACTCCGGGCCATTAAGGGGGGTATGAGGAAAGCTTTCCAGAATTTGCCTAAATAACATTTTACTAAATGATTCTCAACCCAAACTCTTTCCTCTTTATTCCTGTTCTAGAATTTAGTTTGAGCAAGAAGGTGGCTTTCTTTTCAAATCTCCTCTATGTACATTAATATATAACATTTGTATGATGTTTTTCACTTTGCAAAGCACTTTCACGTACTGTTTCTTCTCTAAGCCACCCTGCAAAAGGGTGGCTATTAAATGTTTATCTATTCACTACTGAGAACACTAAAACCCACAGAATTTAAGAATTTATTTCATCATGATCTGAGCCAGAAGACAGAGAAGGCTGGACGCACACAAGGGTCTCCTGAGCCCCACTTTTTCCTTTTGAACTCCTGATCTTTTCACCAGTGGTAGAAAGTATGAGGAATTTAAGCATCAGTGGTCAGGGCAGGTGTTGACAAAACAATTCTTCTCAGCTACAAATTGCCTCCTTCCCTCTGTAAACTTAGTGCTTGGCAGTTGGTAGGAGTTTTGCTACAGCTGAAATGATCAACCTTTAAACACACCCACTCTTACCACCAACATGCAGTTTCAACCCAGAAAATGACACCAGCCAAAGTCTATTCCTTTCAAAGCAGTTTGGGAAGATAAGGCAAGCTCTATGTCATGACGAAAACCATCCCCTCTCCTACACGCACTAGCCTTCAGTTTGTTGGTCTTTTTTTAAATCTGGTAACTGCTGACTTGCACTTAGTCTTACTGATCTTTCTCCCATCCCATAAAAACAGGAAAAAACAGCTCAGAGTAAACTGTGGTCCTATTAGGATTGTATCATTTTTTGGTTCTGGCCATTGAACTTGAAGAAAGATGTTGAGGATACAGGGCATTCTGGAAGTGTCTTCTACAAGAAAAGTAAAGGAGAAGGCATCTTGCCTGGAAGAGGAAGGGCTAACGGCAAACGAAATGAAAACTTTCACATAGTTAATCAAGGACCTTCAATGTTGACGAGTTAAACTTGGTCACGGTGGTTCTAGAGCATAGAATCAGGATGAATGAGTAACATGAAGGGGCCCCAGAAGAAGGTGCGAACAGCTATCTCAGTCCAGCCAGGCACTGGCTATCTCTGGTGATCAAGAACTCCTTGCTGGGGAAAAAAAAAAAAACAAAAAAACAAAAAAACCCTCCTTGCTGGAGGAGCTCAAGCAGGAGGTATGTAGGATGCTCCGATGTGAGACTTTCCTTATGCGAGAGGTGACCTCTAAGGCTGCTTCCTGGTCTCTGTTGCTCATCTCCTTAAGAGGTAGAAAGCTGCCATCAGTTCCGTTTTTTGTTTTTTGTTTTTTGTTTTTTTTTGGCAGTACGCGGGCCTCTCACTGCTGTGGCCTCTCCCGCTGCGGAGCACAGGCTCCGGATGCGCAGGCTCAGCGGCCATGGCTCACGGGCCCAGCCGCTCCGCGGCATGTGGGATCCTCCTGGTCTGGGGCACAAACCCGTGTCCCCTGCATCGGCAGGCGGACTCTCAACCACTGCACCACCAGGGAAGCCCAGTTCTTTTCTTTTTTCTCTTTTCTTTTTTTTTTTTTTTTTTACAGTATACGTGTTGGGATACAGCAGAGTGAATAAAGTGACAGAACCAGGATCAGAACTCTGGTCCCTACAACCCTCTCCTGCCTAATGTCAACAGTGATACCTTTTTAAGCATTATGTTTCTTTGAAGTATCCATAGGACTGACTATGTTTTTGGCCAGCTATACTCTAAGTAGAGAGGAAGGACCAGATCCTCCCAACCCACTAGGGGTCTGGAATTATTGCCAAGGGTCAGAAAGTCCAAGCGCACACCAGACACTGTGTCTAGATCAAATAAACAACAGACCTGTAATCTACACAAGACTATTTCCCATTACATATACATGTTGTTTCGATGAAAAAAATACAAATTTCTTAAAAAGCACAACCTATTTTATAAAATTTTGTCATTACGCGTTTTTTCCCAGCAAGGGTTGTCAAAAGTATGTGTGTTTGTGTGTGATTTTCATTTCTTTTTTTAACTTTAAAAGAAATCTTCTTGGTGAAGTGGCTAAAAGGTTGGGCTGAGGATTGGCAGGGTTAGAAGTCGGGCTTTGCCATTTTCTAGCTTGGTGACTTTGACCAAGTTAATTAACTTCTGAGCCTCCTCTGCAAATGGGACAATTATAATGTTTCTCAAAGGAATATGGAGAGGATTGAATGAGGTAATCCATCCAAGGGTACAGAACAGAGCTGGGGACGTGCTAAAAGCTACTAAACCTACTTCTTACTGGCAATACTGGCTTACTGGTGTAGATAAAGCCTCTGCCCCTTAGCCTGGCGGTCGTGGTGACAGTTTCACTGCTCACCTCTAGCCCACGGGCAATTTCTTGCCATGAAAAGGATGCTGGGATCTCCTCAGGTTACCAGGAGGCATCTGAGCTGGTCTTCAGTCTGGCAAACTTGCTGCCAATTCCATGAACACCGTACGCACTGGACTTCTCTCCAGAACACTGAGGCAGAAGCAAAGACCTCTGCTCCCTTCCTCAGGCTGCCCAAGCCAGGGCATGAGTGAGAGGGCAGTTCCCCAAGCCAGGGTGCCTTGTATATTCAGTCACACATCCCTACTGCTCTCTGGTACAAAGCCAAATGTCCCGGGGCATAGGAGAGAAGGCTGCGGGAGAGGCGTTTGCCCCAGACACCTGGTCTGGCATCCTTTTTCTGCAGGGACTCAATTGCCCTCACGGGAGAGACAAGAACTGTAACTTCAGCCAGACTTCACTTCCTGATCTCCCTGCTTTCTCACCGTCCCCTCTGGTGTGACAAAGAATGTCCCTTCTCTAGCAGTATCCACGAACTCCCCACCCCCACCCCTCGACCAGACAGAGCCAGTTCTGGGAAGGCAGGTTCGAAAAAGAGACACAAACTAGGAGAGTCTGATGGAGACCAAGGGTGAAGGTGGGAAGATGAGCTGTCAGTGAACAACCTGTTCACATTTTCATAGGCCTGCAGCAAAGACCAAGTCTTAGGTCTAAGGCACTGCATTAGGGACTGTAGGTAAATGCAATTGCTCCTTGATTTCTAGTCCCTTCCTTAGATGATGTCTTAATGCACAATCTCTCTAAACACCCAGAATAAGTCATGTCCCTCCAACAATTCATAACTGTAAGTTACATTTCTTGAGTGCTTCCGACTTGCCAGGAGATGAGTTAAGAAGATTGCATATGTTATATTTAATCCTCACAACGACCTCTGGAAAAGGATCCTATTAATCATCCCATTTTACAGTAGACAAAACTGAGGCTAACAGAAAGGAAGCAATCTGGCTTAAAGTCACACAGCTAATAAGTTATAGCTTTGAACCTCTCATCCCTTAAGCTGCCTATTATTCAGTTAAAAAAAAAACCTATCAAACCAGTCATATTTAAGTCTTGTTTCTTTGTGTGTGTAGACACAACCTAAAATGGCTTCTCCAGGAAAAATGTCTGAGAGATTTGAATAATTATCTGCACCGACTCAGTCAGGGCAGAAGGTCCAACACAGTTTCTCTGGCTTTGAATGTCCCAGCTAATTACCTCGACCCTCCACCTGACTTAGCGTGTGTAGACAGCCTTAATGGTTACTCTATTGAGCTCCTCCATTATTTTTCAGGTGCCCAAAGGTAATCTTTTCATTGAACACTCACCATTCCAGGATTTTCACAATGCTGATGACTAAGGGATTTTCTTCTGCCTGGTCCTAATAAGGGGACCTGAGTTAATCACTGTGTAGCTTTGATAGGGAGCACGGCGGGGGCTTAAACCACTTCTCTTGCTTCATTAGGGGAAAAAGCAACCCAGGTGCAGACCACGAGGACCTCAGGGTTTGTTACTATTAAATCAATGCACGGACAGGAAAAAGAAAGTGGATTAGGCCCTTTTTGCAAACAGAAATCTGGTGGGTAAGACGCAAAGATGGAAGAAAAAAGAAGTCTGAACAGATACCACTGCATTAGTGACTGCCTGAGCTCTCCTTTCTCCCCGTGGTCTCTTAAAAAAAAAAAAAAAAAAAAAAGACAAAAACCAACCAAGCAAACGATTTATTCTCTGCACAAGCTGACTCCACCCCTGCCTGTTTGACTTCACAAGAACTTGGAGCTGATTTCTCTGTCTTTGCCTACAAACTGCAGACCACACCACTCTTTCAAGGGGCCGGCAACATTTACTTCAGTGTCTGGCTTGTGAAATTTCTGCTGCAAGGATCATGATGCTATTTTGCTTCCTTCGCCACTTCCCTAACCCAGGTGATCTTAGAGATCTGGATTTTTTCTTTCTTTCTTTTTTTTTTTTGAGAGTTGAGGCAGTTTGGTATGTTAACATGCTACTTCGTACCACTATCATCAGTAAAATGATTTTATTAGTTGAATTTTATCATCTATCACCAGCCTTATGTCTAGAATGTAGCCTCTATGAGGAATAAGAACTTCTTTTTCTCTCCTCACTATCTCCACTTCCTGGTATATAGTAGGGGCTCAATAAAAATGTGTTGACTACCATATATAAAAGAGAGAATCAACAAGGACCTACTGTGTAGTACAGGGAACTCTACTCAATACTCTGTTATGGCCCATGTGGGAAAAGAATCTGAAAAAGAATAGATATATGCATATGTATAACCAAATCACTTTGCTGTACACCTGAAACTAACACAGCATTGTAAATCGACTATACTCCAATATAAAATAAAAATTAAAAAAAATGTGTTGACAGAATGAACTTCTGAGCATGGTACTCTTTACTCTGTACCCAGGATAAACGTTTCTAGTGCTTTCTTGAAGCTGTTATTCAAGCTCTAACACTCTTAAAGAATCACTTAAGAAAAGTGCGACCAGGCACTATCAATTCAAAAGGAAATGGCTTTTGTTGCTTCTGTGAGATGAGCTTAAAGGGTCTCTTGTGTCCCTACAGTATGAGTACAGCATAGAGGTAAGAGCTCAAGGCCAGGAGTCAGATACCTGGGCTGGCAACTGGTTTGATCAGCCACCAGTTGTGGGCCAGGTAATTAACTTCTCTAAGCATCAGTTTCCTTCTTGGAAAATAGAGATAATGACAATATTTCCTCCTCATAGGGTGGAAAAAAGAGATTTCTTAAGGGCTTAAAACGTGCAGGACACTATTCTAAGCATGACTTGTATTAAATTCATTTAGTGCATGCAAAGCATCAAATGAGTCACTGTATGTGAAAACCTTTGCACAGGGCCTGGCACATAGTACGTGTTCAATAAATGTTGCCTATTATTTTTACATTCTCTTTTCCTTTCACGTCCGAAGGGGCTGATTTGATAGTTCAGGTTCCAGGGCACAGGTTGGGCTATGTTTGCTAGTGGGTGGGGTTGTTAAACCTTAAACATCTGCACACTGAGGTATGTGGTTCTGTTTCATGGTTAGAAAGCTTCATGATGTCTGTGACTAATCCTGCCGTAAGAGGCCTGGCCATCTTACTTCCTCTCTTCTTTGCTGGCCCTGTACCAGGTTGCAGTCTGGACTCTCTCTCTATTCTATTTCTCCTTGGATCCTCAGGCCTCAGCTCTTAACAAAGAGATCCCTGGAGACCAGCAGGGCTCCAAAGAATTCTCTGCATTGGAATATGGACCCAACGCCCACCTTACAATGCGGTAGCTTATTATTTTGCTCCCTGTGTGGGCATATCACTCCCATTGAGAAGTGGGGTCTATTATTCCTCCATCCCCCTTGAGCCTGGGCTGGCCCGTGACTGCCGTGACTAAGAGAATATGATGGAGGTGACGCCATATCAGTCCTGAGCCTAATCTTGGAGAGGGCCAGCAGCTTTGCTTCTTCACCCTTGAAAGCCAGCTGCCACTAAGTGCAGCTGTGCCGAGACTGCCATGCCATCAGAAGCCCAAGGCACGTGGAGAAGCTCAGCTGGATGAGACCCCATATGGGGGAGAAACAGGCACATGGAGACACATCAAGCTATCAGACATTCAGCCCCAGCCCAGCCAAGCAAGTGACCCCTGTCAGTGCAACATGGAACCAAAGAATCCCCTAGCCAAGCTCTTCCCACATTTCTGACCCATAAAATCGTACACAAAATAAACAGATCGTTTTAAGCCACTAACTTTGCCACAATGTGTTATGCAGCAATAGATAACCAAGATATTCAAGAAGGTGTCACTTGGTCTCCTATTTCCCCAATTTTATCCATTGCATGCATTTTCCTGGAGGATGCTGTGGGGAGGTCACTGATGGTCTAGGACAGGATTTGGGCATTCCTGGGTCTCCTGACTATAAAAGGAGACCAGCTGATTTTCACCTGATTCTCTATGATATTTACTGAGCATGTATGTATGGGGCACTGAGCTAGACACCTCATGTATAACTAACTCAATTAATCATTCCTGTAGAACATTAGAAGGCTCATTTCACCATCCCCGCTTCACAGATGAGGACACTGAGGCTCAGAGAGGTTAAGCAACTCTCCAGAGGTAAACCAGTAAGTGGTGGCACTGGTGTCCAAGCCCAGGTCTGGTTATTAAGTGCAGAGTCCTTTCAGGACGTCAAGTTGCTGATATTGTGAAAATCATGTGTCATTCTAAAGCTATTTCTTCCCTAATGATCACCTGGGATCTGTGAGAAGAGGAGCCGACTTGTGGGACGTATAGGGACTTCGGGTCAGACAGAGCTTTGTTGGAATTATGCTCCATCACTTACTAGTTAAATGAACTTAGGAAAAAACATGTTAACCTCCCACAGCTTCTATAATCTCATCTGCAAGATGAGGGTAACAACAATATCTTCTTTAGGAGGTTCATGTGAGGCCGAACAGGCTGACATCATGTTAAGTGCTCAGTGCAATGCCTGGTACCTAGTAAGAGCTCAAGAAGTATTACCTGATATTGTTACTAGTGTTTCAGTCACTTGTCGTTACCCGCGAGTTGACTGTACCAAGTGTGTTCCCATCTATAGTTTATAGACTAGAAAAAAGGCTTGGCAAGCTCTGGCCTGTGGGTCAAATGTAGCCTGCTGCCTGTTTTTGTGTGGCTCACGAGCTAAGAATGGTTTTCACATTTTTAAATGAAGGAAAATCGAAAGAAGAATCATAGTTCCTGACATGTGAACATTACAGGAAATTGACATTTCCGTGTCCATCAATAAAGTTTTATTGGAACACAGCCATGCCTATTCATTTACATCTTGTCGACAGCTGCTTTCACGCTACAAGGGAGGAGGCTGAGTCTCTGTGACAGAGACTATGTGGCTTGTAAAGTGAAAAATATTTACTATCTGCCTCTTTCCAGAAGAAATTTTCTGACCTCTGGACTAGAGGAGGAGCCACTGGGGTGGGGGGTAGGGGAAGAATCATAAAATGTAAATTCCTAATCTAAATATGACCATTAACTAGTTGACTGATTACTTGTCTAACCTGTTGGCCTCCTGTCCTTACCTATTATAATAGGGCACAGAGCTAAATGTTTTCCCCTGATTCCTTCCAGAAATATGACTCTTAGATGGTGTATGAGGCAGGTGCTAGGAAGGATGTGGAATAGGAAACACTTCCCACACCTTGAAACGTTTATAAATACTCTAGCAGTAAAACAAAAGGCTATTAATATCTTAGTATTAATAAGAGCTCTGGAAATGAGGCTCCAGGAAAAATTATAGTACCAGGGAAAAGGAAAAAACAATAGAGATAAAGACCATTCACACAGGTACCAGTGGGTAGACTTGGCGATGAAGTATCAGGATTACAATAGGCAGCATGTGTTGCTTATTTACCCTGTGCCAGGCACTGTTTCCACTGTTTCTTATGAACCACCTCCTTTAATATTCCCAGTACCTTCGAGATGCAGCCTCATCATCTGTACCTCTCTGTGCTGTTGTGAGGATTAATGAAGATGATACACATACAGGGGCAGAATAAAGGACATGGCAAGTCCTCAGTACATGCTGGCTGCTACTACTACAGTTGGAATTGCACACCAAAGGAACAGCCTTTCTATTCTACTGGCAAAATCAGCTAATTTGCCCTGAGTGCCTACGTTTGCCCATGTTTTTCCTCGGCCTCCAGTTTTCATGCTCTCTTTTTTTTGTGGCAGAGATGGAATGGGCAGGGTTCTATCTAAATGCACATAGCCCCAGTGATAAGCATCGCTCAGGCCAGTAACATGGGAGAACCACGAGCACATCATTAATCAGCAGAATGGAAATATCCGAAAAAGCATGCGGTCATCTATCATGGGGATTAGAGGAAGTGCAGGGAAATGGTTGACTCTGGGGTTGGATGGTGTAGGGCCAAATCCTAGATCCAACACTTACTAGACAATTTACTTCACTTTTCCGTGCCTTACTTTCCTCATCTATAAAATGGGGATAATAGTGCTCTTCATAGAGTTGCTGGGTTATTAAGCGAATTTCTAGAATAGTTCCTGGGGCATAATAAGTAAGAATGATGTGTCAGCTATTAGTGTCATTTCTGCTGGAAAATCAAGTTGCTTTAGGTAGTTAGGCTCGTATACTAAGCTTGGTCTGGCACTATCAGACAGCTACAAGTGACTCTATTTAAATAAACAAAAACAAAATGCGATTAAAAATCCAACTTTTTAGTTGAACTAGTCACATTTCAAGTACAGGTGGCTGGTGGCTACTGTATTAGACAGTTCAGATATAGAAAATCTCCATCACTAGAGAAAGTTCTATTGGACAGCGCTGGTCTAGACTCAAGAGACATTCGTAAATATAGGTTATTACATTTTTCAGTGATAAATGTGAAGAGGTGTGTCATTCAGTTCCCAGGTTAGGACAAGAGATCAGCTGGCAGCAGCAGCAGGGGAAGGAAAAGGACATGGGTGTCAAGAGCCTCGTCTTGTGGATGAAACAAGAACTAAAGGTGGATGGGTACTATGTAAAGTGACTGGTAATAATGATGTAACTGTAACAGGATGGGGGGTGGAAAGTGGAGAGGGCAAAGTGAGTATCTATTGTACTACAGCAGGGAGGTAAATCATCTCTATGATCAATACACCAAGAAACTGCAGTATAAGAACAGTACTTAGAGCTAGGAAGATAAAAGCAAACTTGTTTGCAAGGGTCCCTTCTGGGGTAAGGGACTGAGGATGGAAAGGGATGGGACAGAGAACTGTTGCTTTTTTAAAAATAATTATTGCGTTTCTGTACTATTTCACATTTTAACCACGTATGTATATTTCTTTCATAAAAAGTTACTGCAAAAAGAACAAAACAAGTGATAGAATTTTCAGCATTGGAACATTTGCGGGAAGAATGTATCTTCTCCAGGGTAACTTCTTCAAGGTTTTTACTTGACTGAAATCATGATTCTGAGAAGCAAAATGTAGCAAACCACCTCCCGCTCCCCAATATATAATCTGGATGCTCTAAGTGCATCTTGGGAAGAGGAATAAATTGTAAGTGCCAACCAAGGGACTGACGGCTTGCGGGAGACAGAATGTGCCAGTGGGTGGATGTACTGGGACTGTGTGTGCGGGTGAGCAGTTGAGCAAACCTCGGTGGCTCTTGCTTGGGGCCAAGTAACAATTACAGTGAAAGCCCTTTCCAACAATTTCTGAGCACTGAAGAAAAACACAACCCTTGAAGTAGATCTGGAGTCACAGACAGTGTGACGGATTCCCAGAGCTCTGCCACCAGAGGGGCTGAAATGTTTTCGATGCTTGCTGAAGATCAAGGGCGTTTCCGGCCAATTGTGAAATGCTGTGCCCGTGTCAGCACCGTGTACATGCTGCATAGATGCACATTCACTGTGAGGCCATCTTCCCTTGCTTTCCTTTTTAGGAGGGCCAGATTTTATAAATACTGTTTTTACAGATGTAGGAACTGTGATACCAAAAATTTTTTATGGGTGGGTCATCAGATGGTCATTGCTCAGAATGATAATCTCTGGCTTTGAAAATGTGATTCATATTTGAAAGAGTTAAGCATCAAAATGTTTTAAAATAAAATTTCTCTAAATTGCCTATAAATGGAACCAGGGTTAATATTTTTTTTCAGATAATAGAAAGAGAATATTGGATTCTAAGTCTGGACTCTCACTACTGTTCCTTCAATGACTGACTATATGAATTTTGGAGCAGCAATTGTTTAGTTTTCTCATAGACAACACAGAAATAATTAATACCTAATATACAGTCATATATAAAAATATGGATGCATTTACCAATGACTAAATGCCTGATTTACACTAACTTATTTAATTCTTTTAAGAACTTGTCTCCTCATTTTACAAATGAAGGAACTGTGTCTCAGAGAGGTTAAGTTTCTTCCCCCAGGGAACACAGCTAAGAAGGGGTAGAATTAGGATTTGAACCCGAATGGATCTGACTTCAAAGGATTCACTACTGCATTATGCCTTCTCCTACCCTGCCCTACCTTTTTCACAAGATAATTTACTAAAGTCTGAAGATAAAATCCAGACAATAGCTTATGGATGTACTTTGAAAAGCAAAAAGAGTTATATTATGATTGTATTCACCGATTACCACAAGACCTCATACGTAATGATTGATGTAACCATCTTTGATATTCTGAAATGACCTCTGAGGACCACTGTAGAGCTTCAGAGGGGCTAGGGAAAGGTGGGAGAGAGCCCAGGCTTTCCTGGAAAGCATCCTTAGGCAAGAACGTGAGTTGCAGGGCTGCTGGTTGATTGCACGGCTTCTGTGCATGTTCATAAATATTGATTGTGATTAAACTATTATCATAGTAATGAGGGTAATAATACCTCCTCCAGCCCATCCCACCACACTACTCAAAGTCCCCACCTTTCATTAAACAAAGAGCTGCTGGCACTGCTGGGGAGTTGGGCAAGAGGCAGGGAAATGATCTCTATTAAGCAAAAGCGTTCTGTTCCACGCGCTGATTAGGAGCCGCAGCCTCATTAACAAGGAGAATTGTTCTCGTCTCCTGTTGCTCAGGGTACTGTGCTCCGAGACTGGGTCCAGGAAGTGTATGTTCTCATCTCTCTTCACCCCCCTGGGGCTTCCGAACAGATGCCTGATTGAAGTAGACCTGTTTTTCCTTCCACTCTCCCTCATTTCTGTCCCAACACTTCATTCCCAGAGAGGATTTCTGCAAGGCTCAAGGCTCCTCCAAACCTACCGTTTTAATGCTGCTGAGATTTAACAATGGTTGCATGCTTATTATTTGGCTGGCACGAGGCTAAGTGATTTATTAGTAATTAACCCTCACAGAGGGGGGGCATGATGATTATCACCATTCACAGATAAGGAAACTGAGGCTCAGAGAGGTTTAGTGACTTCCTGCAAGACCCAAAGCTGGCAGCACCATGAAGTTGGTATGTGAATGTGGGTCTGTTGGACTCCAGGGTTTGTACCCTCTGAAGGATGCTGAGCTGCTCGTCCATTGCTTATTTACACGGCATCCTCTCATTCTAGGAGAAACTCGGAAGGGCAAATTGGAAAGTTTTAATTTTGTAAAGTCTCGAAGCAGGCATGAAGGCTTATTTTTATTGGATTATAAGTGGAGGTGGGGGGGCGGGTGCTTTGCGCACCTCTGGCATTTTTAGGTTTTGCTTTGCCTTATAAACGTCTCTCAACACTAAGAAGCCCAATCGAACGCAAGCTGGAAGAGACCAAGGACCATGTCTTACTCGTGCCCCTGCTTCCGCATGGCCCGGGTGCGAAGCCAATGAGGCTTGTACCGTCATGACTGAACATTAATGTTTCTGCACGAAGGGACCACCTGTCAGCCCTGCTGCCCTCCTCTTCTCCCCACAGCTGCCTCAGCCTGAACTCGAGGGTATAGATTGTTTACATCACCGTTGCCAGTGACAACTTGTCTCTTGTAGCCAGCCTAGATCTGCTACAGAGGGGAGAGGTTTTTTTTTTTCTTCTCCCCCCCAACCCCGCTCAGCTCAGGTAAAGAGTGGGGAAAACAAACCCATGGATTGGATAGGAGGTCTGGGTTCTGTGACGAAATGAGTGGTTCCAGTCATTTTCCTTCCCTGGCCTCAGTTTATACAGCTGCAAAATGGGGTGGCTAGAATGTATCACAACTTCCCAAACTTCCGGCATCAATACCACCTTCCTGATTTGGGCTATTGCCCATGTGCCATCTGTACTCTATTTACTTATTTACTTAATATTTTCCTTTAAATTGGCTCTCTTTTAAAAAATACTTAATTATAAAAAGAAACTTGGTGTCACTACCATACATGGAAACTAAATATCACTCTCAATAAGAGAAGCATAAAAATAAATACAACTTAAATATTAGGTTGACATTATGGAAAAACCCGAGCGAACTTTTTGGCCAACCCAATACAGCGACATTATTACTTCCTAGGTAGGCAGGGTTGCCTGCGGCGGGTGCAGAGCCTGAGGACTGCTCTCCCTCTTTCTCTTCATTAGACATGAAGATTTGAAATTTTAGAGAAGTGTGAGAGGAAGATAAGCCCTCAAAGGAAACTTTCTCCTTGATAGAAGGATAAGGAAGAAAATAAAATTTAAAAATAACCCTCTCGGGCCTCCCTGGTGGCGCAGTGGTTAAGAATCCACCTTCCAATGCAGGGGACATGGGTTCGAGCCTTGGTCCGGGAAGATCCCACATGCCGCGGAGCAACTAAGCCTGTGAGCCACAACTGCTGAGCCTGCGCTCTAGAGCCTGCGAGCCACAACTACTGAGCCTGTGCTCTAGAGCCTGCGAGCCACAACTACTGAGCCCACGTGCCACAACTACTGAAGCCCACGTGCCTAGAGCCCGTGCTCCACAACAAGAGAAGCTACCGCAATGAGAAGCCCGCGCACCGCAACGAAGAGTAGCCCCCACTCGCCACAACTAGAGAAAGCCCATGCACAGCAACAAAGACCCAACGCAGCCAAAAATAAATAAAATAAATAAATTAAAAAAAAATAACCCTCTCACAATTTGATTGGTGTTATTAAATACTGAGTTGTTGCCGCATCTAACGTTCTCTCAGGTAACATGTGGTATATATCCCATGCTTGGAAAACACTCAGTGATATGCTAGGAAAAAGGCTGTCAAAAAGAAGGAGAAGGAGAGGAGGAAGGAGAAGAAGGAGAAGCAACAGCCTTGTCTGGCAGAGTTTGCCAATTTCCATGGTGCAAATACTTTGACTCTGGTCAATTTTGAGCTACCAACAGGACATCACTAAATCTGGACATGAAAAGAGTTGTAAAGAATTAGCTCTGAACAGCAGGCAGGAACTGAGCACATCACTGGAAACACTGGACCAGAAAATTTCCAAAGTTGCTTCTGTTGTATGTACTCTAGATAGTAACTTCCAGAAAACAGAGATAAGGTCTTTTTTTTTTTTTCTAAAAAGTCTTTCCCCATCTACAGCTCTAGCTCAATAATTTACAGAGAGCAGTCATTTAAAACATGGTGGCTGATTAACTGATTCTAATACTCAGTGATATAACCACAGGAACAACCACAATCACAACAATATTAAAACAAGCATCGAGGGCTTCCCTGGTGGCACAGTGGTTGAGAGTCCGCCTGCCGATGCAGGGGACACGGGTTCGTGCCCCGATCCCGAAAGATCCCACATGCCGCGGAGCGGCTGGGCCCGCGAGCCATGGCCGCGGAGGCTGTGCGTCCGGAGCCTGTGCTCCGCAACGGGAGAGGCCACAGCAGTGAAAGGCCCGCGTACAGCAAAAAACAAAAACAAAAACAAAAACAAGCATCGAAAGCTTATCCCATTCCAGGTATATAATATTTTTCTCACTTATTTCTAACAATACCACATAATATAGGTCTTATTATTATTCCCAGTTTATAGGTCAGTAAACTAAGGTAAGAAGTCAATTAATCTGTCCAAGATTATACCCTGGTAAGTGGCAGAACTGGAAAAGCAAGTAACCTTGGTGCATGTTGAAATAAATCTGGTTCAATTTAACATATGCTTGGAAAATGTTATCTTCAATTCTGGTAAAACACCTATTTTGATTAATAGAGAGGTAGTCTAGAGACTGTATGCATGCAAAGTTCTTGAAGAATTAAAGTAAAGCATGAAATGCTAAAAGCACGCTGAACAACGGAAAATGTCTTTGATGTATCAAATTTTTGAATATGAGAATGTGCTGAAATAGAAGTTTTAAGAGAGTTTTGGTTGATCCTGTTACAGATAATAGTTTGGGTTGCTTAGGAGAAATGATACTATGCTAAGGACTGAACCAGTGAGAAAATTGTTGGTTAAAAGCCCTAGGGTCATTTAAACCTTCCGACAGGTTTAAGTTGAAGGAAGGTTAAGAATGGCTATTTATGGGGCCCTCACAACACAGCAGGTACCATGCAAGGCCAATGCTCTCTTTGTATCTATTTGTCCCCTTGACTCCCTGAAGCAGGTATTAGCATCCCCACTCTAGAGTTGAAGAAACGGACTCACAAATGCTCAATAATATGCTCACATGTCTGTAAGTCTGAGCTTCACAACACATCTCTCCCTCTACTTTTCTGGTGATAAGCTTCCCACTGCATGTGGCTCGGAGGTCAGGTCAGAATCTCTATCTTTTAATTTCGGAACAATTATTTCCTGTTTGAAGATATGTACATGTTCATTAGGTATTTCTTTCATAGCTGACATTTCTATGACCCTGTAGTTCAGCGCCTCACAGTCTAAAGAAAATACTGTCTGTCTTACATTCATTTTGAATGACATTTATATGTTTGCTAAAGAATATTAAGGGAAATGGTTGACTTTGGATCCTTTTTTTTTTTTTTCCTTCTGAAAGCTTCTGAAGCGTTGCCTTGGACAGCAGGTATGTTAATTGTCAGCTGTGTTTTCAAGGCATGAACTGGAAAGAAAGATGATGTCCTACTAGGTGATAAAATTATCTGTCATAGACCCCAAAGTGGATGTCAAGTTCTGAAAAACTGGGGAGCGGCTGATGAAAGAAGTTTGTAGAAGACATGGCAGATCAGTGCTTTATAGTTCTTGAGCGTTTCAGGGTCCGGTGTTTTTGTTTGGTCCATGTGAACAAAATACATTAGATGAGATAAGTCTTGCCTTCCACTGGTGGCTCGAAGCTTCAAAATTAGAAGACCACAAACCCAATGCCAGCTTGTAGCAGGTAGCTGGTCTGTCTATGACCTCTCTTAACTTCTCCGTTGGGATCAATTTTCATAATGTTCCCATGTAAACCCTTAACTTCCATAACCACAGGCAAGGTCCTTCATGACCAGGCTCCAGACTAGCTCCTTAACTCCATCTCCGTCATTTTCCTCCTTTCACTCTGGCCTTGCCCTGAGTCACAATGAACTGCCTGTTGCCAGAATGTACTAGACCTTCCCTTTCTTCTCCAAGTCTTCGTACCTTGGAACATTCTTTGTTTTCTTCTTTGCCAGGTGAAATCTTACTCATCTGTTAGATCTCAGCTCAAACGCCTTTCCTCCATGGCCTCCCAGATGAGGTTGGGTCCCTTTGGGCTATGGTCCCATTGCATCAGCTACTTCTCTCTTTCTGAATAACTGCCATGCTTGTAAATTACTGGATGAGAATATGTCTCCCTCATGAGAATGTACAATAAAAGGCATTGTCCCTCTCATTCAGTGCTAAGTTCCCAGTGCTCAGCAAATAGGAGGCACTCCACAAACATGTGTTGAACAGAGTAGCATAAAATGAAAGATTATGTGGGAAGCGTAAAGGAAGTGGGGAGATTCTGGATGTCTACTCCTTTAGTTTTACTGCAAAATTGATTGGCTGGTGGGTAAATTATAAAATATTTTTGCTGGTAAGATGTGAAAAACAGACGATTCTTTCCCTCAGGAATGATCACAGTTAGTGGATGGTTCTGGGAAGAGTCACTAATTGACTTCATCTCTGGGTTTCTGGGCTTCTATGGGGACTAACATTCTGGTGACAATAAAGCAGTAAATCTAAGGTGGAATCTCAGACTTTGTGACTTTGGACACATTACTCAACTTCCCTCATCTGTAAAATGGGGATAATCATCATATCTATTACATAGGCTGATTGTGAGGATCTGATGAGAAAACACATGTAAATCACTTAGCACAGTACCTGGCACATAGTATGTTCAATAAATGTAAGTGTTTACTACCATGGTTGGTGCTTCTGTCCAAGGCAGGCACCTCCACTCTGAAGTGTAGAAGCCAAATGACTTGCATCACATGATTTCAGCATCTGATAATTTGATGAGGTTACCCTCTGAGGGTGAACCAAGACCTCTCTGTCTACACTGCCATCACCAGCCCACACCATAAAAAGCCATTTCTCCCATGCTGGGCATTCCCTGAGGCCACAGCAAAAATGGAACACCATCAGAAATAACACTAACAAATCACTATCAACACCCACCCGACTCTACCATGTGAACTGCCTCCTGACCAAAATGTTCTGTGGACAGAAGTGAATTCCCTGATCCAGTTCTGGCCTTTGACCAAGGTGGCAGTCTTGTTCTCTGGCCTGTCATTAAGAGCTCTGCACTGGGACTTCCCTGGAAGTCCTGTGGTTAAGACTTTGCCTTCTAACGCAGGGGGTGCAGGCTTGATCCCTGGTTGGCGAGCTAAGATCCCACATGCCTCCCAGCCAAAAACTTAAAACATAAAACAGAAGCAATATTGTAACGAATTCAATAAAGACTTTCAAAATGGTCCACATAAATAAAAATCTTTAAAAAAAAGAAAGAGCTCTGCACCAAAGCAGTCCATGCTGCTTGATCTACACTGACACCAGCTCTGGTCTCGGTTTCTAGCAGGAAAAGAAGTATGTCTACTTCATTTCATTTCTAAGTGGCAGAACAATTAAAATGCTGGCAAAAAGAAAAAAGGGTGCATGAGGGTAATCTGAGACCTAGGAGAATGGACAGACCATGGGATTTGGGTCCCTGAGAGCCCTAACATGGGTTTTATTCTTCCTGAACCGAGTGGCTTCCATGCTATGTTGTGACCATCTCAAATGGATGTGGATGATGGAGGATCTTAGGTAACTTCTAGAGGGCTTCAGGGAATTTGCTGTCATTGTTCTATCTCCTAGGGTCAGATAGAACATCCTCCCACATTTTCACTTTTTTTTGGAGGCTCCATAGTTTAGAAGGAGAGAGGAGGCTGCTCGAGCTGGAGGCCTTTCCCTCTTGGGGCCTCAGTTCCATCATCTGCAGGAGAGCCTTGTTGGAGTGGGATTACTCAGAGGATTCAACGATAAAAAACATATTTAAAGCACTTAGCCCAGTGCCAGGCACTTAGCAAGTGCTTAAAGGATAGGAGCTGAAGCTCTTGTAGCTATTTTGGACTTCCGAATTCATCTAACATAGCCACTGAGGGGAATTAAAAGCCAAAGAGTGGTCCCGTGTTCCAGGTCACACCACTCCTTGAGGAGGGGCAGAGCTGGGGTCCTGTCCCAGGTCTCCCCACACCACGATGCCTTTTTTCGCGGTATCCCACCGACTCTCAGGACTCATTCAGCTCAGCTGAGCTCTTGATACATCACGGTTCTCGAGCCTTCCACCTCTGTCTCCTCCAATTGAATCTTTACCCTCAACGTCCACTCAATCCCTAAATCCCGTTCATGCTCCTTTCAAAATATTCTGCAAAAATTCCTTCTGCTTTCCTGCCACATGGCCACTGTAGCTGCTCTTCTGTCCAGAAGTTTCTCTCCTCCTCTTTACCAATGGCTGGCCCCTTTAAGTTTCGGCCCCCAGGTCTCCTCCTTGGAGAGACCGCCCAGGACCATCGAGGCTGAAGGAACGCCGCGCCCCACCCCTTCTCTCTGTCTCTAGTCTGCGGTCTGTACTGCAGTGTCCGACTCTACAATTTTCTTTCCTTTTTAATTCCATCTCCTTTCCTAAATGTAAGCTCCAGAACAGAGAATACGTCGTCCTTGCTCACTGCTGGGTCTCTAGCACCTGGCACAATCCACAACCCATAGGTGCTTGGTAAATATATGTTGGGTGAATGAATGAACGAACGAACAAACATATTCTAGAAACAGCGGATTAGGTAACACCTGGATAGGACCGAGGAAAGGATTTAAACTTGCTGGGAGGGCGACCTGGACACCTGCTTGTGCCCCTTCTTGGCCTCCTAAAAGAACAGCGCGAGGCTACCCACAAAGACAGGGACTCTTCCAAGCACGCAACCCACACAAAAGCACATCTTGCAGTTGGGGGTGGGGGTGGGGGAATGGGCGGATAGTTGCTAATTGTGACTTCCAACTGGGCTGATCTTTCAAAAGTTCGAAAGGCGAACCTCCCTAAATCCCAGGCTGCTACCGCTGCTGGAGCTGGGGATGGAGGAGACGAGGGGTGTGCTTGGGCGCCTCTCGGGCTGGCACGGAGAAGCCACATCTCCTCCTCCCTCCTCCCCCCACCTCCTCTCCAAGAGAGGAAGCAATGCAGATGGAGACGAGAAATAAATATTCCTGCCTGCTCTGTGCCACTGCAGACGTTTTCCAAAATGTCTGGCTTGGACCACGAAATCAAGCCCACCCAGGAAAGGAGGCGCTCCGCAGGAGAAAGAGGGGGAAAGGGTGGCACATTTGTCAGTACTTGTCAGCTTCCTGGGGGGCAGAGCACATGGCTCAGGCTTGGCAGCCCCGCTGAGGTGGGGACATGGTAAGTGCACAGTAATACTCGAAGAATTGAATCAGAAGTGGGAGCGGAGTGAAGGAGATCCTGCCAGGGTGTCGGCACCATCTCTATGCCTTTGTCCGGGGTCCCAGGACCCACAGCTGGTTCTCTGGTCCTTGATTTCAAGGCTCTTTCCGCAATCCCTGCTGCTTCTGCTCTCCCCTTATACCTCCACCCCTCTCCGGGGTAATTAATACCACTGGGCTGCAGGAAGTCTTCAAAGGCCCTTTGGAATTTGGGCAGGAGCTCCGGATCCACGTGTGGAGAAGTTCCTGCCATCTCTCAGCAGAGCTCGCCTTCTCCAACACTGAAACACCAGCAGGGATGAGAACACAGGCTGCAAATGATAAGTGGGTGCTTTTGGCCTTGGGGTAGCCAAGTACGTGGGAGAAGTGTCACTAAGGAAGGGAAGTCACAGACCCAGCAACAGCCCCGAAGTGTTCCGTGGTTATGCGGACTTCACGAGGCAGGCTGTGCGGCTGTAAAATGTCTCCGAAAGGGAGATGAGAGGATGAGAATTTCGGCTTGAAAACTCCTGCAGGGCTACGCTAGGTCTTCTTTGTTTCTAATCCTCCTGTGAGAATCTCCCTGGCCCCATGTCCTTGATATCGCCGCCCCCCGCCCCCCGCTCCCACCTTTCACTAGTTCCCTTGGAAGGTCGGGAGTTAGGGTGGGCCCTGGGCGGATGGAATTCTGCTCAAGAAAGAGCAGAGGGGCTTTTCTGGTTTGCACTGGTTCAAATCCAGTGCAGTAAAAACAGTTGCTCAAAATGAAGACTCAAAGAAAGTGGTATCTTTTGTGGGTGTCAGGGGAATGTTTTCCAGAAAAGCTGCATTTAATTCTGCCTCTTTTTACCATTTCTATGACTTCACTGAGGAATGAAAGATTTTGTAATATTCCCCACTCATGTGCCCTGAATCCTTCTTTATGAGTCTTCCCGACTCATTTGCCCATCTGCCTTCTAGTGACAGGCAATTGCCAGCTGAATCCCACTCTCTCCAGGAAGCTGTTCAGTGGTGGGGAGAAGCTGGCAGAAGACCTGGGTTCCTGTCCCCATTCTTCCCATTGCTGTGTGACCTTAGACAGATTACTCCCCCTCTCTGTCCCTTGTTTTTTTTTGTTTGTCAAAGAAGTGGGTTGGATACGTTTCCTTTCAGCTCTGACACATTACGGGTGGTTCTACTGAGTGAATCAAATAGAATTCCTATTGTCACCATCCTCTTCCCACCCCACCTTTGCCAATAAACTCCAGAGGCCAAGGCCATCACACTTCCAGGATTGAGTTCAATCCTTATATTTGGGAAGGTCAGAACTGTATATCAAAACAAGGTGGGCATGTAGATAAAGTGCATATACATACAATCTAAAAATTGTTTTGAATGTTTTCTGTCTACATTTCCCTTAATTCTCAGGAAATCTAACGTGTGGGTCAGGGAAAGACCAAAGTAGGGGTATATTTGGGAAGAATTTATGTGCATGGCATGTATGTTTTTTGGGGTTTTTTTTTTGTTTTTTTAATTTTTTTTTACATCTTTATTGGAGTAAATTGCTTTACAATGGTGTGTTAGTTTCTGCTTTATAATAAAGTGAATCAGTTATACTTATACATATGTCCCCATACCTCTTCCCTCTTGCGTCTCCCTCCCTCCCACCCTCCCTATCCCACCCCTCTAGGTGGTCACAAAGCACCGAGTTGATCTCCCTGTGCTATGCGGCTGCTTCCCACTAGCTATCTATTTTATGTTTGGTAGTGTATATATGTCCACATGGCATGTATGTTTGCATTGTATAATAATCATCTTAGTTATCTTTTATTAATAACAGCTGCCATTTATTGAGGACCATGCTAAGCTCTTCCACTCTCATTATTATCCTCACAACAGCTCATCAAGGAAGATATTATCTACTCCCCACTCCTATACAACATTGGTAGTTGACCACAATTAACACACATATACATAAACCAAAAACAAAAGGACACAATGGCATGCCTCCTACAAACCAAAATCAAAACCAAACTCAGGCTCAGAGAGGATGAGACTCCTCTCTAGATCACACAGCTGGTTAAGATAGGTAATGGGATTTGAACCCGGTTCTGCTAGATTCCAAAGATGATCACGTGCTACTCCCTGGCCCGTGCTGGGCTTTGCCTTGGCATTCATTGTCTCTCTAGGAGATTCTTCATCTCCTAGAAGAGATGTTTTAAGGACCCATAGATAGTAAGGCTGCTTTAAAGACCCATAGATAGTGGGTCCTAAATTACGGCATTGTTAGAGGAAAACAGCTGGTGTTAGAGCCAGCAAGAACCCTGCTATCAGAAAGGGCAAGAAAGCACACAGCTGCAAGGCCTGCCTAGCACAGAAGGATGGGAGAACTGGGCCCCTGAGGCAGCCCATTTATAGCGACCATCTCCACTGATCACTTACTTACAGAGAACTAGGCTGGCTTCTGCCCACGACCTAACTCACTTCCATGCACATGCCCAGTTCTGGCACAGAATTAGAGCTCTCCAGAACGTGTACAGATTGGACCATCTGCTCCAGAGGTTGTGAGCTCCAGGGTCCCCAAGCCCAGGCAGGTAGGGGAATGAGCAGAACAGCCAGGAGGGGGGTTACAGGAAACTGGCAAACACATGCCTGGTCTGTGGGGACTACCCGACTGAGCTCCAGTAGACTGCCGCAATGCACACGTGCAGACCCAGGGCTGCCGACCGTTCACTTCATGAGGAAACCCTGGGATACAGACACCTCTGAATCCTCCTGAGGCTTAAATGTGGGCAACTAATTCAGTAAAGAAAAGTGTACCTGACGCAGTGAGGACCAAATAAAACCTATTTACAAGCTCCATCTGACTTGTAGGTCTCCACTGGTAACCTCTAAAATTAATTTTCCTCATTTGCAAGAAACGGTAGCCAGGAAACATTAAGTGGTCTCCCTGAGATAGCTAAGGTGGGCGTAGCCGGCAACCCTTTCTTTGGATACATACATATAGAGACGTATGTGTGTGTGTCTACGTACGTGCTTATACACACATACACATTATATATTCACAAATTAAATAGGAATGATTTTGGATTACCTGTTGTCATGAAATGTTCTGCTTATTTCCCTGTGTTCTTATTATACATCGGTAGTTGACTGCAATTAACAGATATTCACAAACCCAAACCAAAAGGACACAACAGCTCCCCTCTCCACACCCAAACCCAAACCCCAACTAGAACAAAAACCAGGAAAGAAAGCAGCTCTTTACTTACGGTAAATGACAAAAAAGACGAAAACAAAGTCCCCTCGTCATATCTGGATAATTTTGCCAGCACTCCTTCCAGGATTGTGACAAACTAGTAAAAGAGCAAAAAGGAAAAAGAATGATTACTTCAAACGATGATTGTTCACAAGAAAGAGCCACATTTCCCAACCGCTTAGAGACCAGCAATGAGCCCTCGATCATTTTTTAAGTTCTATTATTTGGTTCCCGTCTTTGGGGAAAGGAATAGACTGCCTTTACATAGAAATATCTGACTTATTCGGCTTTCTCTTCATTATTATGTGATTGCAAATATAGAGTGTTACAGAAGTGCAAAGTGACAAAATATTATTGAGTTGCGTATAGCATGCGATAATATTAAATGCACTTTTCAAAATCCAAAACTGTGCAAAGCAGTTTTTACGTTACATATTAGCACTACATTTAATCCAATCTATTTTTATTTGTATTTTATCAGTAATTTGGGGGAAACAGAAGTTTAGCACTGGCAAATATAAATGTCTTCCCATTCAGCATTACTTAGTTAAAATTCTATAATTCATGAGGGTGACTGAAATAGCTTTATCTGACTTTTATGTTTTATTATGACTCTCACTGCATGTGAAACTAGCGGAAAGGGGGTTTTCATGATGGCAGAATTCCTTATTACCGTTTAACTTTCTGTTCTTAAAAATCTAACTTTGTCGGGGCTGAAAAACAAAACAAATATTTCCTGCATAACCTAGTGCAACATTTAGGGACAAATTCTTATTAAGGTAACATATGCCACTTCATCAATTCATTTTCACACGCTCGCAATCATCAGAAAAATCATTCGGAGCCGCGGCTGGGTGACGTACGATCTTATTTCCTGAGAAATGCAAGTGCCCAGCGCAACTTTTTAACGTGTCATATTTTAATGGAAATGCAGACATAACAGAGCAATGTTCACAATGAAACATTTCACCTGAAGCTGAAGGTTACCTTTGCAACCAAGAGTGTTATCATTTCTTTAACAGTTTCTTCAATCAGTTCATCTATTTTTGAATGGTATTGATGCTAAAGAACACAGAAAGACAAATATTAGCATGTTTGGGAGGTGATGGCATTGCATCTGTCGGTAATTTTTAGACAACGCAATTTATTAGTAAAACCTGGCCATGGGACCCAGTTTATTTCCACAGTCCCAGAAGCAGCTGTAAGATTCTGATTCCAGGTCTTTGATGGAGAAAGATCAGAAGCTCTTAAAACAATTAACAGGCGCATTGTTCCTCACCCAAAGCTTTTGCTGGCTTTGATACGTGTAGAAACACACACATTTACAAATAGCATGCATGGATGGCTTAAGGGCTGGTCTGGCAGTGTGCTGATCTGGGTCTTGCAAAGCAAGATACCACAATGATTTAATAGAGAGGCTGAAAATTATCTTTGGGAAACTGCTGGGTGATGTGACTTAGGGAGCTGCAAATTCCAAAGGGAATTTGACCAAGACACTGACTGATTTTGCAAAAACTGTTCTCAAACCATCAGGTCCTTTGGGTTACTGCCTCAGAGCTCCCGGGTTCTACCTCCAAGTGTTGACTCAGTGTGAGGGCAAAGAGTCTCTTTATGAACCCTCGTGGCAGCTACTTAGTTTCTTCATTTGTGGAGAAGCAGACCCAGGTTTAGAGCCTCTCCTGAGACGGCTGCTAAGTTTTTCAATTTCTCGAACTGCCGCTGTCACTTAAACTTAAATAGTAATGCAAAAGCCAACCCCACACCAACAAAAATCTGCTATAAATGCCAGGAAAAAAGGAAAAGCGATTTCAACAAGAGATGCTGTATGCCAGCTCCTTGATATTTATTAGATCATTTTAGTATCCATTTGAATTATTCCATATTTCCTTGATAAAAAATAACAAGGCAAACATTGATATTTGGAAAGGAAAATGCACTTACCCACTCTTTAGCAAACTTTCAGAAGGATGATTAATTAGGAATAGAAAAGAAAAAGGAACAGTGCAAATAAAAATTAGGACAAAAGGACACATGAGAAAAATAAAAATTAAACAAACCATCCAAAAAGTTATGAAAACATACAGAAATAATAAGCCATAGTAATGTGGTTTGATATTCTGGTAACTGGCAGTCAGAATTATTGAAAGTGACCAAAGGGATGTGAATTAGGTTAATTCACTTAAAGTCACGGGTGAATTTTGATTATAATTGGAAGACCTAGGTAAAGTCCCAGTGCAAAGTTGGGAAGTCATGATGTCTAAGAAAATATAGCTCAGTTTCCTCATCTGTAAAAACAAAAAACAAAAAACAAGTAATACTACTACTAGCCCGGACCAGTGAGAAGGGGGGAAGCCAGTACAAATTACTGATTTTGGAAAGGGAATGAGGCAAATTCTGTATGAAGATATTTAGCAGGTCTGTTCAATTATTATTATTATCATTATACTATTGCTATTATTATTATTTAAAAAACCAGGGCTAGGTCCTTTCCTGCCAGTCCTGCTCTCAGACTCATAAATCTATTTTGAAGATGAAATTGAGGGTCTACATGTGAAAACATTTTGTCAACTGTAATTGCAATTCAAATATTATTATTTGTTCAAGGTCATAATGGAGAAGATAAGGGTAGGGAGAGAGGAGTCATCTCATTTTAGTTTTTCCTTTTGGTTGATTAGAGGAAAATAATCAAGTGAATGGCCCATGTTGTGTAGTCCTGATAAATCAGGACCCATGTTGGTTCTACTGCTAGCTTTGTGAAAGGATTTACCAGTGAGAGCAATAAACCTCAAGGTAAATGCAAAAACTATCTGCAGAATTCTGTGCTAGAAACACAAAGAAAGATGTCAGAGCAAAAGAATTTCAGGAGTATTGATGGGGCTCCAAATTCATTTTTAGGTCTTGAGATAAGATCCAGAATCACACGCTTACTTTCCCTCCTCATGAGACTGCCTCACTCCACTAGATTTTCTTCAGAATTGCTAGAAATGATCCACCTACATTAAATTAACTACAAGGTTTAACTAACTCCGAAAAGCTAGTTGCAGGCAAAATAATATGAAATATGAAATGAGGAGCTTCTAACCAAGCAAAGAACATCATTGAGAAAAGAAACAATCTTTCGAAACACTTGGCTGAAATGGCAAACAAAGCCAAGAGCAATCATTCTGCACCAAGAAAGACTGAGGCTCTTGGTCTGAAGAGTTAACAATGTCATTCTTTCTCCAAAGACAAACAGGCTTTCTCTTCAGAAGTGGGGGAACCCCAAACCTTTTCATTCTCTAAGCAATCCAAACTAAAGTATAGGGAGACATGGTGGTTTATGGGAACCTCTTCCTATCTTCAATATTCCCATGCCAAATATGGTCTCCACTACTCTCCAGGTAGTCCCACTGTCTCCCCCTTTCTCTCCAGGTGAATATTATGATCTCCACTCCTCTCTACTTTTCTTAATTTCTACTTATGAAAAAAAAGTGTTTGCTATGATTATTCTGTCTCTTACTTCTAGAGGAAAGTTGAGCATGTTCATTTCTATTGGTCTATTTCCTTATCTCCTCAATGGGGCTAGAATTATCCCTGTTGTGAATATAGAAATCATATTCACCGAACAAAGTCATGAAATCACGCATGGAAACACGGTTTAGAGACTCAAAAGTGCTACCTGGCAGAATTACTCCTACAATTACTAATTGATTAGCATGGTGGTTACATGTGTGTATACATTTCTCTAAACTCATGTAAAATATATACAATTTATTGTATGCAAACTATAATTTGAATTAAATAAAACCTACTTTGGGATATATAGTAGGGCAGGGGAATATCTACCCTGCTGATCAGGTGGCAAAGGGGTACATATCAAAGCAGTCCCCATTCCTATTCAAGTAATTACAAAATACATGAATTCCTTTTACCAGATTCTCCTGAGACTTATTTGATTGACTTGCTTTTCTGGAGAAACAGTAAGTACTCTGCCTTCACTCTGCTCTTTCTTGGGAGATACATTGCTCCATGCAGATGTGAAGCTCCATGAAGGGATACAAATACTACTGGGGCATCTTTTAATTACCATCCCCCTAACTAAACTATCTTGTCACAAAATTTCTTGCAGTCAGATGAACTATCCAATTCTATCTGCATCCTAATATGGGTACAAAAAGGGACCCTTCCTGTTTTTGCATTTTCCAGTCCTCTCTGTTGGCCTTCTTAGATTGACTTGACCCTAACAACAATAGTCCTAAGTTATATTCTGGGGCACTAGATCATGACGATGATGATGGCAAGGGAACTACTAATCTTCAAGGGTGTGGAAAGGTTGGAGAGTTTACTTTTGCTTCTGATTAGCTAAGTTGCAGCAAATTCACAATCACTTCGTGAAAATTATTCCACTTGACTTCCTGTGCTGCACATTTTGCCTTGTCATGGAACAGATTGTGTGTATGTTGTCTTTCTGTTAAGACCATCTGACCTTGGAAATGAGATGAAAACACACTAGACCAAGTGAGAAACTATTTAATACACAATTTCCTCTGTATTGGTGCTTCACAAATTTTAATGAAAAAATAAATATTTAAGATGAAAAAGTATGGTTAACAAATGTTTCAACAGCTGCCTTTAAATGAGACTTTATCCCAGTGATGAAATTCAGGAAGTGATCTTAAAATTGGAGAATATTGTATCACCTAGTTGGTATCTAGTCCAAAATACCTTAAGGGAGTTGGAATCCAGGTGGAAGCAGGTATTAGTAACTAGATCTGTAATATGAGTTTACTATCCAATATTCACAAAATGAAAACTATGTAAAAACACTGGACTTCTCTCCTCCCAATATCATGATGTTTCCAGCCATCCTTGGCCAATCTCACTTTAACAATTCAGTTTTACTTTGGAGATGAATATCCCCATTCTACAAAGTGAGAAAAATTGAGAGACCATTTGCATGAGACTTCCCTATAAAGTTCTAGTCAAGGTCACAGCCACAGAGCAAGGTCCTTCAAGGAAGTATATATTTACAGACAATGATGTCTGGCTTCATTCTCACTGTGTGGTCACTTGGCATTCTAAGGTCAGAAAAGGCCTCATTTCTCACAAGCTGGTCACTTAGATGTCTCTGATTCAGTTACATTAAGGAGAAATGGCATAGCAGGTCTCTCTAGCATGTCTTGGGAAACTGACAGGCTTCAGATAAGTATCATAGACTAGAATACAGTATTGGGTGGGCCCTTAACAAAGATCATTTAGCCTGGACGTCTGTGCACTAGTTCTGGGAAACTGGGAAACATTTATGAGTCTCAGTTACTGTTTTCATTAAAAAAAAAACCAACAAAACACCTTGAATCATTTAGGGGTAAATACATGAATTCTTTTCTATTATATCAAATAGAACAATGTCCAGAAAGTAGTTTAGCCTCAAAAATGTTACTATTTGGGAATATCCAAGACAACTTTCTAATATTACATCCAGAAATTAGGAAGCTTCATCCCCAATTTTGACAAGATGTTTGACAACCTCTCAAAGGTTGTGTGTTACATGCTATTACATCTCATGTGACAAACGACAGCAAGGTTATGAGAGTAAGTGACTTGCTCGAGGTCACCTAGTTTGGTAGCTAAGAGGTAGAGTCCACGTGATGTAGTTATTAGGCCACTGGACAAGTTAGTCTAGAAAACCAAGACTTCAAGGTTAAGCCAAGGGCATGCTACTCTAGCACAGAAGTGATCAGTGGTAAAGATGAGAGACAGGGTCCACTGTGACAAAATCAACTTGTTATTTCTTAGTATATATCTCCAACCAGCGTCTATAGTTTGGCCTGACAAGGCCCTGAAATTGTGTAGTGAAACTGTATGAAAGTATATATATATATATTTTTTTTTTTTTTTTTCTGGGAAATGGCCTCATACACTTCGTCAGATTTTCAGTAGGGTTTCTGACAACCCCCCCCTCCACTCCTCCACCCAACTCCTATTACTCTCCCCAAACTCCAGTTCAAAAAGAAAAGATCAGAGTGACTAAGCTTGTTTGAAGAGACTGTTTAGCCATCTGTCCAGGTATGTAGGAGTTCTATAATTGCGGCCACCATTGAGTCAATCTGAAGAGGGACTGTAAAAGTCGCCAAGGGGGAAGGGAGGCCAATCCCTGTGTAACAACGCTTCCTTACCCTGAATGGTGTCATCCCTGTGAAACTCAGTGAAAATGGACATCTCAAGCAGCTGGGAGGAGAAACAGATAAACTGGACTCCATAAAACTTAAAAAAACTTTTATGCTTTAAAGAATACTACCAAGAAGGTGAAAAACAAAAACCAACCCACAGAAGGCAAGAAGATAGGTACAAGTCATATATATGATAATGGTCTAGTATCCAAAATATATAAAGAACCCTTATAACTAAACAACAAAGGACAATCCAATTTGAAAAAATGAGCAAAAGATTTGAATGAATAGACATTTGTTCAAAGATATACAAGCGGTCAATAAACCCATGAAAAGATGGCCAATATCACTGCAAATCAAAACTATAATGAGATACCATTTTACACACACTAGGATGGTGATACCAAAAAAGAGAGATAATAAGAAGCTTTGGCTAAGTTATGGAGAAATAGGATTTCTCACACATTGCTGATGGGAATGTAGAATGGTGCAGCCACTTTGCAAAAAAGTTTGGCTGTTCCTCAAAAGTTGAACATAGAGTTACCATATGACCCAATAATTTCACTCTTAGGTATATATCCAATTGCACTCTTAGGTCCACATGAACACCTGTACAGGAATGTTCAAGGCAGCTTTACTTGTAGTAGCTAAAAAGTAGAAGAAACTCAGATGTCCATCAACTGATGAAGTGATAAACAAAATGTAGTATATCCATGTAATAGAATACTAGTTAGCTATAAAAAGGAAGTACTAATACATGCAACAACATGGATGAATCTTGAAAACATTATGCCATGTGAAGGAAAGCAGACACCAAAGGCTACACATGAGATTCCATTGATATGAAATGCTTAGCATAGGCAAATCCTTAGAGACAGCTAGAAGAGTGGTGGTTACCTAGGGCTAGGGAGGGAGGGAGGGAGGGTTGGGGAATTATTATTAATGGGTCTGAGTTTCTTTTCAGGGTGATGAAAATGTCCTACAACCGACTGTGGTGATGGTTGCACAACTTTGTGAATATACTAAAAATGACTGAATCATACTTTTTAAAAGGGTGAATTTTATGGTATGTGAATTATATCTCAGTTTTTAAAAAGGAAGCTCAAAGGGAAAACAATTTAAAAGGGATGGGACCCTGAAAAGTTTGAATTCAAAGGGATTTTAATGAACTTTAGTGATCACTAAAAACAGGGTTTTTACAGTAGGCTCTGTGACGCCTACGAGATTGTTCCGAGTCCCCCAGAGAAGTGTGTGTGTGGGGGTGTCTGGGGGGCAGTGTGAAGAGGAATATGGTAGCTTGGGCTCTGGGCCCCCTCTTCCTTGAATTCCTGCCCCCTGTTTCAGAACAGCTCTAATTTTATTCATTTCATATGCTGGCCTTCTTGGTAAGGTTTGAAGAATTGAGTCATGGCTAAAAACAGCCTGAATGAAACTAGAATAGTGCTATCATTTTACAGATGAGGAAACTGAGGTTTGAAGAGGCCGAGTGACTTGGTCAGGTCCAGTCTGCAGCACAGCCAGGGCAAGAGACCCAGGGTCTGGACACCCAACCCAAGCCTTCCTCAGGAGGCTGTCCTTTGTACCTCAGCTCTTCTCCTTAACTCTTTTTGGATACTGAGGCTCCAGGACAGTGGTTCTCAAAAGGTGGTCTCCAGACCAGCCAGGAGCATCAGCATCACTGGGGAATTTGTCAGAAATGCAAATTCTTGGACCACACCCCAGACCTATCAGAAACTCGTGGGGTGAGACCCAACAATCTGGGTTTTAAGAAGCTCTCTGGATAAGTCTGATAGACCCTGAACTTTGAGAACTACTGCTCTAGATCATTCTCAGGCAGCAAATGGAGCCAGGAAAGAGAACCACTGGCACCTTGCATTTGACCCCAGGACTTAGAACATAGCCCCTGGGGCAAGGTACCCAACAAGAAAGTCTGTCAGGGGCAGCAGCTAACAGGGATGGTTGAGGAAGCTGATTTGGAGGGGAAAGAAGGTTAGAGATGACCTTGCCAGGAAGAGAATACCACCAACCCACATTTAAAAATGGAAGGTGCCGAGAGAGAAAATAAATAACGAATAAGGAGCAAATATAATTCAGTAAAAATTCTGAGCATATAAGGCTGGTATCGTAAGATCTGATTTAGGAGCAATTTATGCCAATTGGCAACAACATGAGAGTTGCCAGAAATGTTTCTGAATTAATTCTAAATTGGTATATGAATATCTAGCTGGCTTAAGGCCATCGGAGAAAAATGATCATGATAGTCTTTAATCAAGCCCAAGTTGCTGTTTCTTTCTCCTTTACATTTTAAATACCACTTTGGAATTGGAAACTTAGCAAAGGACTAAACTTTTGGTCAGGGAAGATTCATAATCAACTCAATCTAAGGAAAATGGAAAGCCTGTGATTTCTTGGAAATTCAAAGCCTGCTGGCTGGGGACTGAGTAGCAGGGTGATTTAATATTATACATCCTGGAAGTTGCATGATACTAGGAAGAACTCTCTCCTGCTGTCCAGATGTTCAAAGTGATAAAATGCACTTCCAGTGTGAAAATGACTTGCATTCTGGCAAACAGATCTGTTGGAGATGCCAGCCTAATAAATAAGGTCATCAAACTTCATCTGACTTAAGGGAACTTTACGGTCACCCCAACCCCAGCCAAGAATCACTTCCAAGTGACTGGCATAGTCATCAGCACATGCCTTAGAAATTTACTTAACAAATAGATACCAAACATTCATCTGTGGCTTGATCCACAAATGTTAGAGTATATTTCTGAAACTAGCAGACTAGTGTAGACGGAAGGAATTTGTGAAGTTTTCTTCTACATGATCAATGGGGTGGGGGGAATCTGTAATTTTTTTTTTTTTTTTTTTTTTTTTTACCTCTTGGCCCATTTCCATGCTGCAAAGTTTTGTTGATTGAGCTTTGGCATCAACCATAACATTAAACATGGTGCATATTGACTGTGGGACTCGAAAATCTGTTGATCGACTGGTTTTTTGCAGCTTAACTTCAAATGCAATCCTGGTTCTATTAAAACAAAGTAGGAAAAGACCAATTCAGTATCCAGATGGCAGCAGGTGGAGGAGACATTTTCCGAGAGGTCAGTGAAAAAGAAAATTGAAGGCTGTAATCAGTTTCAATCGACAATGACTTCACATGTGTTCTTTTTAAAATGACTTCCCCAGCTAAGGAAGGCCTATTCACAGAGACAGCCATGTAAACCCTTCCTTTCTCTGCAGTACATGGAACACCTGTAGCTTGGCGTATTTATGTCTATAGTTTACATGCTATGGAGAACCCTAATTGCACGAGAATGAATGAATGAACAAAAACCCAATTATAGCATTATAGCATATATAAGTTCTCTCATATTGGCAACCGACTACCTTGAATCACTTCATTAAAAAAACAGCAAAACCCCTCCCCACAAAAACAGCTTCTAATCTTCAAAAACTTCATGGGGGGAAATATCTTAAATTACATTTATTGTTTTGTTTGTTTTTTTTTTCCTTTCTGGTTTTGAAAGAGAGTGACGTAAAAAAAAAATCCAACAAGCTTATTATATTGCTTTAAAGACTAAAAAAATAAGATGGCTACCTCTGGGGAGGAGAGTGAAATTAGGAGGAGTGGTCCCAGGGGGCTTCCACTATGTTTGTTTGTGTTTTTGCAATGTCAATGTATTATTTTGTAATAAGAATATGTTATTTTTATAAGTAAAAATATCATAATATACTTACCATTTCAAGAATCGTACAACGGTGGAAACGTAAGATGACATAATTTTGACACAGGCCAGATTATGATCCCATCAATGTGCTAACTGCACACAGGAAAACCCTAGTCCAACATGGACAGCTGGTAATACAGGGGTAAGATTTAATCCTTGATATCAGCATTGTAAAGGGGACCAGTCAGATTTTAAAAGGTTTCAGAGAAGTGGGTCACCTCATGACATGTCTTTAAAGAAAAGCACCTGGTTAGTAAGTGGTTTTATTAAAGCTCCTTTCAACCAGTGCATCTTTTCAGCATTGTTCACAGTCAGGTTCTGGAGATCATGCAGCCACCAGGAAAGCACTGCTTTAAGAGGTATTTGTAGCAGTTTTCTAACAGTGCATAGGGAGGACCACACAGCTAGTTAGCTCAGGAAAGGATGCCAGCTTGCTAACACACCCTGGGTGCAGGCAGGGAAGCCAAGTATAATTTCTAAGGTTGGAAGCCCAGTTCTTAAGAAAAAAAACTTAAAAAAAAAAAACCTCTTAAAAACACTCCTATATATTATATGATCATGTTAAAGATAAATGATCTTGGCTCCCAAAGACTCGGTGCACTGAAGAAGCTTTCTAATCATGATGATCATTTTAAGCTACGTTGAAAATACATCACTTTCTGGTTTTGTGAAAAGGGGGCCTGATGGAGACTGACTTGGACAGGTCCCTGTGCTGATCTTCCGAGGTTTGTGTGCCAGTTCCGGCCCAATTTGAGAAATGGAAATGCTAAATCACTCCCTTACAATGAAGTAATCGTCTTCTGTTTTCACAGGAGAGCTGTTCATAGCCCTTGGAGTGTGCGGCTGTGAAAAGAGGAAGCTGAATGCAAAATTAATATGACTGATAGGGCTCCATGGGAAGGAAAAGCCAAGAATGGAGAGGTCACTTAATCCACTGACTCTCTGAGGGCACTTAGGGTGCCTTATTTTGTGTGGAGCACAGGACCTGACACAGACTAGACCAGCGGCACCATCAGGTCCATCAAATGAATGATTTCAATTGCTGAGAAACTTGGAAATGAGTGCCTGATTGACTTTTGGGCATTGCATACTTACATCCATGCAATAATGTCCTTGCCCTTCTAGGACAAGGCCCTTTTATTCTGTCCCAAAGAGGAAAGCAAATGTTCCAGGCTCTACTAATGTAGATTCCATGTCTTACAACATCCAAGGACTTCTTCACATTTTACCTTCTGAAGCTGGAGGTTTGGGGACGACATTTGCCCCTATGTTTGCCCTGATCTGCTTTTGTCTGGGGCCTCAGCTGAAAGGGACATGGGAGTGTTTATGTGTCCAGTGCCAGGCGTACATGTGCAGCTGACCAACTTCTGTTCACAAAAGGTTACTTAACAGCCACTCTGTGCCAGGCATGAGGCGGGGGCCCGGGGAGGGAGAGGAGTTCAAAATGAACAAGATACACTCCCTGCCTTTCAATAGCTCACACTCTTGGAGGTGGCTGATCCATAAAGACACGTGGTAAGGGGAATTCCCTGGTGGTCCAGTGGTTAGGACTCCGAGCTTTCACTGCCGAGGGCACGGTGGGTTCGATCCCTGGTCAGGGAGCTAAGCTCCTGCACACCAAGGCGTGTGATAAGGGAGAAAACTGAGTCACTATCTACCTTTCACATCCTTATGTCTTCCCTTTTCCTCCCAGCATCTCCTTATTTCTTACTCCCTGCTCAGAAGTCTGGCTTTTCAGAGAAGGGCATACACGTCTTTCTGTACGATTGCGTACACAGATCAGAAGCTAGTAAGGGTTCTTTCTACTGCGTTGTAGCCGCTAGTACGATGAAGGGAGAACTTCTCACCACAGGGAAACTGCCCTGCAAGGAGTTTTTGGTGGGATGGTTTGGCCATAGGGAAAGGCTTACTTTTCCTAAAACTGATACAGACCATGTAGGAAATGGTAGAATTCAAAACCCTAAGAAAGATTTTGACCTTTGGTTTGAGAAATAGGCCTGCCTTTGCTTCTAAAACTGGAAAGGAAAGAGCAAAACACAAAATCTGAATCACCAGGATTTTAAGCTTCCAGAAGTGCCATCGGACACCTGCCCAGATTCCCCACAGGATGTGGCTCCTTTACCAATTCCTGCCAAGATGCTCCCCTACCTGGGGTTGTGCAGGTCTTTTGCCCTTTTGGTTTCCAGTTTTGATGCTATTACTTCTCTTTTCTTCTTCCAAGATACAAAATAATGAACTCAGTTCACTCTCAGCCAAACCCAGCCCCCATCACACACAACTGATCCATCAACTAAACTATACAACATCTGGAGATCCAGAGTAGTCTGTGCTGCTTGGGGGATTTCGGGTGTTTTTGAATGAGGAAAAATAATGGAACCGTTATTTACTGGAAAGGGAACTTGGATGTGTGTCTGGGGATAGACAGGGTGATGATAATGATGTCAAATCAGACGGATTTCATTTCTGCCTCTGGTATTCAGAAATAGATACTCCATGAGGGAAGGGATGAGATCTCCCATCCTTCCTGGTGTGCCAAGAACTTAGCACTGTGCCTGGCATACAGGAGAAGCCCAAACAATTTTTGTTGAGTGGATGTGTACTGTCCTCATTTTCTTCTTCTTTCTCAGGAAAGTCTACTTAGAAAGGTCAAATGCAGCGTTCCCACCTCAATCCTATATGCCATGGTGACAACCCAGGCAATGTGTAGGAAATCAAAATGCACATTTAATGTGTCATGCCCCTTTGTTGCTATCTAGTTAGATTTTAGGCAAGACAACTCATGGTTGGCAAATGGTACATGCTCAGTTCATATATACAGAGTGAATGATGTTGTGGAGGTCCTGCCCACATTGCTGGAAAGTCAAGAGATGCCTGCTACCTGTACTGAATACGCTGGCTCTAGAACTGTAGGTGCTTCTCTTTCTTCCAGCCAGCTATCCACCCATGCATACACTCAGATATTTAACAAATATGTATTAACTAAATATTTTGTGCCAGACACTTATGGGTATTGGGGATACAGAGACAAGAAGGACACTTTCCTCATGGAGCTAAACGAAAAAACTGGCAGCCATATTCTGTGCCATCTTTTGTTGGGTCTGGGACAGATGTGGGGAAGGTGAATAGAAGCTACAGTGACGTGGTCACCACTCCAGCTGACTTTGACAAACAATCGCCTTCTCCAAAACACTCCAAATTACGGCCAATTGTGAGAGTGGGAGCCCTCACCTCTCCCCGACTAAGTGCCCAGCGGGGAAGGGGTGCAGAAAACTGTCCAGACACCTATGCTCACCTTTTGACACAAGATTCAATCATGTCACTCGCCATCAGCTTTAGCCGTTGTTCCAGGTGCTTTCCAAACTCTTCTTCAGGCCAGTGCAAGTCCCGAATGAAGGTCTGAAGGGCATCAAGTTTCCAGAACAGATCTTCGGAAGTGCCTGATCCATTACTGGCAGGATAGAAATTTGGAAACAAGAGTCACCCACTGGCCTAGGGTTCTGCAAAAGCTGACACAAGAACAGTTGGGGGCTAGAAGGCTTAGGGCAAACAGTGGCTTCAACATACAAAACGACGCATGTTGGCGGTGGAGGTGGGGGTGATCTCCACCGGCAGATTTTGAGTTTTACCATACGTGACTTCATGGGCTTTGTTCGGCCAATTATTCCAGACCAGTGAGAAGTCTGAGGAAGGTGCTGCCCCATAACTAGAACAAGGTATGGTAAAAATCAGCCTTCTTTTAATAACCACATTAACACATGTGATGATTCAGATGAAGGCCACGAACCGGAGGGAGAAGTAGGTCTCAACGGATAATAACTACATGGAAACATGCAGTTATTAGAATTCAGGGTTTCATGCATTTCCCCGGCTGCCCTCTGGAGCGGAGACCTCTTGGATACTGCACAAGACTTTCATTTGTAAAAGGGCAGTGCTAACAAAGTGGTGAGCGAGGACCTGCTTTCTCTCTTGAAGAGCTGGAAGGAAATTGGGGTGACTCACGTCAAGCTGAGTCCACCTGGATACCTTGAATCCAAGATTTTCGTTCAGTTTGGTTGCCAGTCCAATTTGCACAGACCAGCCCGTTGCATAGGCAGCCTCAGGACAAGGTGGGTTGTGGGGGGAGGTGAGTGGACAAGGGATATTTGCAAAGCTTTAGGGCTCAAAACCTGAGCTCTTGTACCGTTGCACCATCTTACCCAGTCCTCTGTACAGATGGAGAAATTGGTCTTGATTCCTTTCTGTACAATGACGTCTAAGAAACTTTTACCTGGGGCATCGACGGAAAGCCCACGTACAGGAAATGCTCCACCTCTCACCCTCTTGCCCTTCCCTGGCTGGCTTTCTCTTTTGTAAGAATCCCATCGGCAGCTCTGTGGGGTGGCCACCTCCCACCCCCTTCCTCGCATACCACTAATGCTAACACGGCAATTTATAAAACGTCCAACATACCATGCATTACCACTTGTTCTGACATCGTCTATAGAAACAGATGAGAGTGGGTGTTTCTATTGTGACAGATGCCAGCTGCATTGAATTAATGCTTCAGAGAGAGAAATATAGCTAGTGCATAAAGGCATACACAGCTACTGCGGGGGGATGGGGGTAAGAGAAAACTCCCAACATGCCGGGAGGGAGCCCACGGCCTGGACCAACAGGGTAACGCTTTCAAGGACAGACCAGTCTGAGGTCAGTACGTAGATGTATCTGACATGAAGGAGCAGGTAACATGGAAACACGTCCTTAAAATGAAAGGTGGCAGAGGAGGAAACTGAAAATATGAAAAGATATAGAATCAGGCATTTCCTGGTGGGTGATTGAGAATCTATGCCTTCTTTTCAGATACGGTCGTAGGCACTGTTCAAAAGTGGGGGAATGCACTGTTTCTCCGTAAAGTTCAGCCTTCCCCCCATCCCATCCTATGCTTGGGAAAAGAAACCCCAACTTTGCCTAGTCGAAACCCCGTTTTGGAACTGCATGGTTGTATGTTTTAAATCATTAAGTACATATGAATGCAATAATTGGTATTTATTACAACAACATTTTGACACCCATCTGGTTTCAGAGTTTCAAGAAATTCTTCTAGGGTTTTTTTTTCTTTTTCTTTGAAGAGCTTATTATTAAGTTTTGACATGAGGAAAAGAATATTTTCTTTTTATTTTTAAGATAAACTGTTAATGTTAAGGCAATAGCACCAAGATTATTTTGATTGCTGAGCAGTTACCAAAATGTGTTCCCACTCATGCCTTAATTAATTAAATGGAGACCATTATCTGCTTTATTACAATGTCTTGATTCATATCTTTTCAAAAAACAATGTCACAGGGCATGCACAGAAGGAGGTAAGAGAAGCTTTTGGATATTTACTTTTTAATTTTTAACAGATACTACCTAATCTAACTTTTCATATAGTCATCTTAGCATGAATATGATTTATGGGGTTGTTTTAGAAGTTTTTTTTCCAGATACAAATTTTGGAGGTTTTTATTTGTCTTTAAAAGAAAATCAGACTGACCAGATGATTTCATTGTGAACTTGTGAGCAAATACGGGTTTTTAAAAATATTAGGTAGCTTTGGAGAAGTCAAGTAGAGCAGTCATTTTAAAGTTCTGTTCTCTACCTGGGTTACTGCAGAAATAAAAACGTGGAGGGCCATCTTGACAAATGTGATTTTGAGATTTCAAAACATCACTGCCAGTTTCAGATCATTTTTTATTCCTTTGATAATAACACTTCCCTTTGAAAATGTGCCAATTTATTCTTTCAAGAAAAAGCTTATCTGGCCTATAATTAGCTGTGGTCTAAGAAAAGGATCAAAGGAGGGTATAGAATTGCTAAACCTTCTTTCACGTATTAAATCATGCATGTGGTTCTAATTTAATTTCCCTGAGGTAGGATTTCGGGGTGCTGGATCTTCTACTTGAGAAGGAAAGAAGGAGAGAGGATTCATTTCCTAAGCTAGAAGAAATGGCTTCTCAACCTCCACCCTCCAAACTGCTGGCTTTAAAGGGGTGACCTGACCTCCAAGGAAAACAAACCCCATGCATTGCTGGCATTTGTATGGATGAGTGTAGAGAGTGGCCCTACACTGAGACCACAGATGATATGGCTACCCCCAAATTTAACTGCAGTGAATTCTCAAATTTAGACATCTTCTTGCTACCTAGATCTCAATGCTCCAAATTGTATTATGACCTTGGAATGTACCTTTACATAACGTTTATGTTACCAAGGTTTGATCCATTCAGAAATTTTCATTTAGCCCTGAACATGCTGTTACTATATCCTGCCATTTGCTGACACCAGAAATATGCTTTATGGTTTAAACAGTCTATAGGAATTTTTTATTAAGAAAAAAAAAAAGAAAAAAAAAGCCCAAACCAGTTTCTAGGTAGGTGTGCTTTCCTCTTTGATTTGGATCAAGCCAGAAATGACCGGCTGGCCCAGCAAAGAGGTTTCCTGGACTATTTTTGGATGATTGACTCCTAAAGTCATGTCACCTGCATTAAAAATAAAATAAAAAAATATATGGGAAGAAGCCTTTTGCAAAGGAATTCAGGAAGTGAAACACAGTCCTCAAACGTTCAGTGGGCGTAAGACAAATTGTTAGTGCTGTATATATAGCAAACGTCTTACAAACACGCTGCATGCCAGAAATAAACAATATTGTCTCTGTATGATCAGCAAAATATGTCTAATTATCCATCTCCATCTCTGTTATATAGGATGTATAGAAATAAACAATACATATCCATGCCAAGATCACTTAAATTTAAATTAGATCTAATGTGAACTGAATACACACTCAGCATCATATATAGCAGCCATCCATGACGGTGCCGAAAAAGTAGGCATTTGTGGGATGCCTAGAGGGATGTTAACTGGTAGATTTGGTACTTTGGGAAGGTTCACATTGGGTAGGTTCACATTGGGTAGATTACTGGTTAAACTCCTGTGGAAGAAACAGACAGAAAGAAAAAAATACCATCACAGTGACAATGCAGATGTGGCAGAAGCACACAACAATTGTAAATAAATTGGCTAAGTCCACAGCAAGACGACAACGAAAACTTAAGCGACACGTTTCAGAAAGCAGCTTACGGATGGGGAGCTGTGGTGTGGCTCAGTGTTCAGAGAGAAATGATAAAAGTTAATGGAAGAAAATTAACCACAGAGCGACTGAAAAGCGTGGACACTCATGGGCGCCTGTATACAATGATCATATTATTTCAATGCCTTTGTGAGGGGCCTTCAGTTTCCAAATCCATTGCCACAAGGGTCTAGACGTTGTCTCATACAAAGAACTTGAAGTTCATGGAATTCTTGGCACTGCTGTGGCTAGGGCTGCAGTGAAGTAGCTGGGGCTAACAGAAAGGGTGGAACACTTTCATTTTTTCTTTTATTTACTAATTAGTTTTGATGGAGGCACATTTCTTAAGTCAGAGAGTAGATACGAGGTGTAGCAGGAAATTTACCCAATTGAACATATATATAATGGTAACGGACAGAAATGGAATTCTTTCCAACCGCTACTTCTGAAGACAGGTGTATGTGCAATGGAGCATCAGAGTTGATGGAGAAGATGAAGGAATTGTATCAAAAAGAATGAATAGCTTTGCATAATTTTATAGAACACTTAAAGAAAATGGAAACATCCCCTCCCGAACTAAGTCCAAATAAAGTGGAGAAAGGTTCACACTCAAAAAAAGGAAAAGAATCCCAACTTCAGCTCATAGAGTGAATTCTTTGACCACAAGTGGATTTAAAATGTGGCCTTCTGTTACAAGTAATTACCCTTGAAAGTGAGATAGAGACTGTGAGAAAGGGTGACAAGGGCTTCTGGGGGGTGACAGTGATGTTCTGTTTCTTGATCTGTGGGATTGGTACATGGATGTGTTCATCTTGTGAATATTAATCAAGTTTTGTATTTTCTGTAAAAAGTTAAAATGCAAGTTAAAAATCATAAACAGTTAAAAATTGTGACCTCGCATCAGGTTTTGTTTTTTGAACAAAGATCAACTGATGTGATGAAAGAGAGATGGATGGCTTTATGGGTAAAGAGAGAAAATAAAGCAAAACAAAAACCTCAGAGAGCATCAGCCACATCCCTTTGGAGGGACTGTGTCATATACTGCTCAACCAGCTGGCACCTCGTGATTCTGTAGTGGCATTTCAAGGGTGTTCCATCCAGCCAAAGTCACTGGCACAGTGGAGCCCAGCCTAACTCTGCATCTGAGAGGAGCCTTCCTGTTTAAGTGGAGTTGACAGCATTTTGGCAAAGAAGTTGAGGTTTTCTTTTTGGATCTTGCAGAAGAGCAAGTTTTGCCAAAGCAGCTCTGCCCCGGGCAAGCTGTATTTGACTAACACAGCTCTTGCAAAGGCTGGAGCTGCCTCTGGGCTTGCTCAGGGTGGGGCAAGTCTCCGGATACACCCGAAATTTTGGACTCTAGAAATAGTCTGGACACCTGTCTCTCTCTAGAAATGAGCTACCCTTTCATGATGGGAACATAGCCTCGGCTGGTGGATGGAAAAACCTAGAATGCAAAATTGCCAACCTGGCATTCTCTTCCTTAAGGGAAACAGGTGTCTCACAGGTTCATCCTTTACACTTCACAGTTGGGGAAAGCCAATTACACTTCTCTACTTGGGAGGAAAGGGTGCTCTCGTGGGAACACTCAAGAGAAGATTAGCTATAGCTGACTATTAAGTGGAAGGGAAAATGGAACTTTTCCTTCCACGTTTCTCTGTTTAACTGGGGAATCTGCCTTTGAATTCAGTCCCTGGTGGTTCTCAGTCTTAAACACTGCTATGGAACAAAACCGTTGGCGATTTCCACTGAGACATGTGTAAGCCTATATAAGCAAATGTGATCATTAAATGATACACACACTGAATATTGATCAAGGAATTAGGAGATCTTTCGAGATGGCAGCCTGGAAAGTTAAAACATCAATTCTGAGTGAATTAAAAGTAGCTAGGAATGAATAACATACAAATGTATGCAAAAGCAACTTTAAACACATTAGCGGTTGGTGGGCACACAAATTAGAAATGAGCTTCGTTTTAAACATGAAAACTTAAAAAAATACTTATATTAATCAAAACATATTGTATTTGTAAAATATGATCTTTTGGCTGGATGGCTGCACTGCACTCATAGAAACATTTCCTTCCTGTGACATAGTATCATGATCTACTTTTAAAAGGCTGAAGAAACATGCTTGATATTTCTGCTCTTAGCAAAATAATATAGTGTATTACTAATGTTATTAATGATTCATTTGGCTATTAATAACTTTTATTAATAACCAGAGAGACAATTCCAAGCATTATATGTAAAAAGGGGGAATTTTCCTGTAGCACTCCTGGAACTGCTGATGGATATAACAAATTATTACTTTAGAGGGTCCTTTAGCAACTACCTAAAAACAAGTCCAGCATGCTTATCTGTGAAAATCATAAGTGGATATCTCTGGATAGTGTAAGAAGTGTAAATTGCAATCCTAACAACGGATACATGTTAAAAATTAGACTCATTCATTCTGGGGACTGCTGAAAAAGGGTCGCTCCCATTCATATCAAAGGACCCATCCCTGCAGCACTGGATTAAAAAATTCTCATCTGCTCTCTCTCTCACACGGATGAAAGGTACAAATGTGTGCATGTCTCATTATTTCTACGGATGGCAGAGTCATTCCTTCCAAGATTAATTCTAATTATGTTGGGTCTCTGTGCAGAGAGGATATGGTTGGGTCTTTTCTCCAAGTCTTCTGCTTCGGGTTTATGGATGGGGTTAGATTTAAGACACAGAATGCCTTCCACTTTATGAGACTTTTGTTGCATGAATACATGTGGTACATCTTGTCTTCTCTTGGTGCTCTGAACACTAAAACCTCTTTCCTGGCTTACTCTTAGGTCTAATCCCTACTTAGGGGTATGGGGCACTCTTTGATATCTTTCTAGAGTTTATTTTTTTGTTTGTTTTTTTTGGGGTTTTTTTTGCGGTATGCAGGCCTCTCACTGCTGTGGCCTCTCCCGTTGCGGAGCACAGGCTCCGGACGCGCAGGCTCAGCAGCCATGGCTCACGGGCCCAGCCGCTCCGCGGCATGTGGGATCTTCCCGGACCGGGGCACAAACCCGTGTCCCCTGCATCGGCAGGCGGACTCTCAACCACTGCGCCACCAGGGAAGCCCTCTAGAGTTTAGAGGGGTGTTTCTCAAGCTTTTATGTCCTACCACCACCAGATCCCCCAACTGCCGTCCCCATGAAACTTTAATACCACCAATATACTGTATATCTGCTTATGTACTGTATATAGACCTGTGCTTTATACATATACACAACAAGAGGAAGATGTTTTTTTGTTGCACACCCTCCTCTGCTGCCCCGTCCCCCCAAGAACCAATTTCCACCATCTTTGGGAGCTGTAAATCTCCTGTTCAGAATGCATGACCTAGTGAACAAAGTTCTAAACTTCACGGGATTTTAGAACCTCCCAACTATCTCTCCAACCTTCCAGCTTGTCTCCTTTATAATCCATGCTGGCCCAAACCAAACATTCACTGTTTCTACTGCCTACCCTACTTTCCCCCCAATTTTACTTTTGCTCATGTTCTTTCCCAACATCCCTACCCCTTCTGAAATACTCTCCAAGCTATTTCCTTTATGACTCCTCAGTGGAGGTTCATTCCCTTCTACCTGTGCTCTCATAACTCTTCCTTATGTTCTTTATACACTGGTAAATATTTGAAGTCATTTTTCTTGTGTGCATGTTGCACAGACCCAACCAGATTGAAATCCCCGATCAGGGGAATGTATCTTTTGCTTCCTTCTCCCCATAGTTTTCCTGTGGTACTCTTACAATTTTCAGCCTGTACGGGTTTCTTAATAAATGTCAGCTAATCAATAAATATTTATTTAACACCTGTCCCAGGCCTTGCTCTAGGTGTTAGGGAGGCAGTGCTGATTAAATGCATCTATGAAGTGAATACGGAAAATCACATTTCCTAGGATGTTAGTATTGGAAAGTCTTGGGTATTCAAAGTTCCTGTTTTACAAAGGAGGATACTGAGGCTCAGGAAGGTCATCTGACTTGCCCAAGGTCACTCAGCAAATTACTGGCAGAGTTAAGAATTCTGACTACTTGTCTAATACTTGTCTATTTCATACCAGACCACCCACGTATTGCTAAGGTATCCTTGGTCTGACATTTTATTATCATTAAGCTATTGACAGCTTTGACAATCTGGGAAAAGATGTTGTTTCGAAAATACTTTTCACATGTCTGTCTCAGGCAGAGAGAGAGAAAGTGCACTTTGAGAAATGAGAAACCCAAGGTTTTCAGTGTACATATATCAAGAAGCAGTGTTTAGTTCTATAATTCAGAATCATCCTGACCTGAAATGGGCAACAGTGAAGCGTGGATTCCTTGTGCCTGGAAGTGTTTAAGTAGAGACTCAGAGACAACCTGTCAAGGAAAGAGTAGTGCAGAGGGGTTTCTAGACTTGGCAAGCTCTGGATTAGATGCTTTCTAAGTTTTCTTCCACATAGAAGGTCAGGATGACTAGACGAGCAACAAACCAACTCTAAAGTGCCGGTAGAAGTGTGGTCCGTCTGTTAGGTAGGACCAAAACCTCATATTCAGGGCTGCTGGGAGGGTTCTGAACAAACTGCCCAGCTGTGGGTGGTGGCGCTATGACGTGTCCTCATGGACCCCCAGAGAAGGCCATGGGGTCCAGCCTGGGCTTGCCCTCGAGAGGCTATCTTCAGCTGTGGTTAGAAGCTATGGGATGACATTTTCCACCAATGCCTAGAGATTCAAATCAGGACCATCATGATCTGGCTTAATGGAAACAGAGATGCAGCTTCCCTTTTCTCTCCTCAGAGATGGAAGGCCACCCTTCTAGAGAAATAAGCAATAAGGACTCACATTTTACCCTTTCTATCAAATGACTTCAGTTGTATCAAACCGAAATGATGATGATATCTCTAGTTTCTTTCATAGGACCATATTTTGAAAAAAGAAAATCTGAACAATAAAGAATATTTAAAATCTGCTTTTAGCTACTTCGATATATTGGTAGCATTTCCTTGTCAGAGTTCTGTTTTTCTTTAACATTTGAAATATTTTGTTAACTCTTGAACAACACAGGGCTTAGGGGCACTGACCCCTGCGCAATTAAAAATTCACATATAACTTTATATTTATCCCTTGTATCTGTGGTTCCTCCTTATCTTCAGTTCTGTATCTGTGGATTCAACCAATCTCTGACCATGTAGGACTGTCATTATTTACTACTGAAAAAAATCCACATATAAGTGGACCTGTGCCATTCAAACCAGTGTTGTTCAAGGGTCAACTGTACTAGTTTTTCTTGAAGTAAGCTTTGCAATGCATTTCTCAGTCATTTTACCTATAATCAGGTACCTATAATCATGACTTTTGAAAAGTAGAAGAACACAGCTATTCAAATATAAGAATTGTTTGAGAGAAGGGCTGTTGGGGGCACGTGTGTGTGCGTGTGTATGTACACTGTGGGATCATGTGTCAAAATTACAGAAGATTGAGCAAACAATCTATTTATCTAAGCTTATTTTTGAGTGAACTTGGTGAAAAATATCCCCAAAAGATTATTCTTTACTTGGAAAAAAAAAAAAAAAGAACCTCTGCTTCTTTATCAACCCTCTATCTAGTGGTCAGATAGAAGCTCATACTTTCTCTTGGCATAGTAAGAAGTAGAGAGATTTGTTCCTTCCTATCACATAAGTGTGTTCTCAATTTTTTCATACCCTTAATTTTGTGCTGGCCATTCTGCAAATCTGTCCCATGGCATCCACATTCTGTTTTCAAATCAGCTAACAAAATGTAGGTGATTTCAAACAATTTTAATTTAGCTTATGTTTTACTTGTCATTTTCCAATACCTCCACCTGCTCTGAAAAGCATGTACTCCTTAGTATGAATTAAACAAACCACAGTCATATTCACGAGCCTACAGTACAGTTTTGGACAGCCAAAAGCTACTTAAGAAACAAAACACATCCCTATAAAATATTCTCAGGTTGTTAGTCACAAATGATCAATCCTTTGATAATTTTCTGATCTTTAAATTACTGATCCGAGAGTTCACACTTTATTTTCTTTTCACCCCTTAAAAAAACCCTGAGAAAACATTCCCAGACTAAGACTTCCAATTGTGAAAATGATTTCAAGTCTACCTTTACTTCTGACTGATCAAGTATACGTTATGGTTCAGAAGGCACAGCAGTCATTAGCTTGGTTTCTAAAGAATTTAACAGGTTATAAAATGACTTCAGTGACATTATCACAGAGCTTCATGACAATTCTCAGACACTGAGTAGAGCCGTTTTTAAAAATTAGTTTTACAGATGAGAAGACAGTTAGAGGGGTTTAAGCCCTTGCCTTCTGGCTAGAAACTGGAGAACAAGGTCCCTACCTCTAGGGCTCCTTAAGAAACAGGGAAGGATACCCATCATTTCCTCCTGCGTGTGTTGGGGGTAGTAGCCTCCACATTTAAACCCAAGTAAGTAAATGCTACTTCAAGACCACTGCTACTTGCAAAATGTGAATATTACTCATTTTAACCTTTTCCTTTTTCACAGCTGTTCTGCACAGGACAACTGCCTTGATTCGAGTGAGCATTTAAAAAAAATACAATCACTCATTCATGCTTTATCATCAAGGGTCCCGGTTCTATTCTCATGAGCTGAAAGTCAGCAGGGCTATATTAAGAGACTGTTATAAACCTGAGAATTACAAGCTAAAATTTAGATATCTCGGTACTTACAAATGAAGAGCTACTGCCTATTAACCTGCTCAGTAGGGCAAGTCAAGAAACTTCTCTTGTGGCTCAGATGTGGAAAGGGGGATGGACTGAAAAAGCTATTTTGCTTTGATTTCTTTATGAGACAGAATTTTATTCAGTGTAATATTAGAAGGAGGGTCTCAATTCAGAAAACTGCTTAAAGACAGGGCACAAGTTAAGGCTTCCAAATTGAGAAAAGTCTTTTGAATATTTGTTCTGGAAGTGCCTGGCAGTGTGCTGTGCATACCCCCCTTTGCTCCACGCTGGTTGCCACATTCCACAGATGTAAAGAACCAGAAAGAACAAAATGCCTTTCCTCCAGGAAAAAGGGAATCTAACAGAGCAAAGCTACTATCAGGCTTTATTGGAGATTTTCAAACCATACCAGAAAATTCTCTCCGCCTAGGAGTTCTCCACTTCTCCAGAAAGGGGAGTCTGAGACTGACCCTCTGGCAGCCTTGAGTGACAGCCCTCCTCCTTGCTGGGGAATGGAGGTGGCACCAAATCTGCCACACATTTCAGATAGGACCTATTTGCCAAGCAATTATGGAAATTGCCAAATTCACAACCTATAGGATTTCCTGTAATTGGTCCTACAGGATAGATATCCCATTAAAAAAAAAAAAAGTAGTGTGGTCAAATACATTTAGGAAACTCTGGATTAAGCACAGTCAAACAAGCTTCTGTATGACTATATTCTTCGAGTTTTGAAATATGCTGGTGTACTTTGAGGCTCTCCAGGAGACAAGGGCGTGGGGTAGACGAGTGGATACGTAGAGCTTCCTAAATATATCTGGCCACAGAGTCCTTTTCTTGAGGAGAGTCTCAAAAGCCTAGACCAGGAAATGACAAACTCTGGCCCACAGGCCAGCTTCCTGTTTTTGTAAATAAAGTTTTAGGGGAACACAGCCACGCTTGTTCATTTACCTATCGTCTATTGCGGCTTTTGTGCTACACGGTAGAGTTGAGACTTGACAGAGACCATGTGGCTTGAAAAGTCTAAATATTTACTATCTGGCCTTTTACAGAAAAAGTTTGCTGACCCCTTGCCTAGACCCCTATGGAACACACTTTGGGAAACATCAATACCTAGGGATAAAACCACTGGAGTAAGATACACAGTACAAATATCACAGCCAGGCTTATATCCTGTATTGCTTATTTATCTTGTGCAATAAACCAAAGATTCCATTTCATAAAACACTTCCCCATCTCTTCCCCCCTCCCCTCCTTGGACAAAGAGGCTATGAGCATCATAGCTGGGAGTATGGTGTTTGCTGTCTATCCATGTGAACAACGAAAACCATAAGACACCATTAATCCATTTCTGTATGACTCTGCAGCCATTTGCACCCAAACTCCGATGGTATCAAAAGAGGTTTCCTTACTTGACTGGTTCCCATGACTCCCGCTCAAAGCCCCTGTGAATGGATTGTGCAATTGAGGACTCCATCAAATCCACATATCTAACCACAAGTGGGGCAAACAGGTCTTGCAGGTGTTTGTGAAATTTTCCATTGCACAAATTATCTAGAACAGATAAGCAAAAGCTCGGTAAGAATCCACAGTTGCTCCATCAGCATGCAACGTACACATAGAGAGGACTGTCTTCTACATTAAATGTACCGCTTCTAAAAAAAAAAAGCCAGAAGGAAGAAGGAGGAGGAAGAGGAAGAGGAGAAGAAGAAGAAAAGAAAAAAGTACATGAGCGGCGTCATGCTTCAATCTGTGTGGAAGGAAAATGGAATTTAAAAACCTTTTACCCATTTGTCACTTCTAAAAAGGGAAAATAATAATGCCCCCTTAAAGAACAACAAAAGCAACAATTGATACTTTTTCCTTTTTTTTTTTAGGTTTTCTTTGCACCTGTTCCCTTTCTTCCCCGTACGTTACCAGGAAGAAAGAACATTCTGTACCCCTCTCTTCTGTCATCACTCTCCCTGGGGAGGAAGGTCTATTTTATAGCTATGTGTTGCTGTAAGATACTTGGAAATGCTTGGGGTGTTACTTAGCAAGAAATTGTCTTTCATCTAGGAAGCATCTTTTGATAAAAATTCAAAATGTGTAGAGGTCAATTTAGCTTGTTCAAGAGCAAATAAAACCCACAGGCACGGGCACCACTTTCTCACTGCTCTTCGGTTCTTCTGCCTAGTCAACAGAGGGCTTCCCTGCAACAGGACGCTTGTTGGAAGAAAGGGAATTTCATCAGCTGTAAGGTTTTTTTCTTTTTTCTTTTTTTTTTTAAAGTAATCATAAAACTATGAAGAGCTGTGTCCAACCTGTAGTCTGCCTGGGATAAAGATGTTTCAGGAATCTGTTAACTGCACACTACTTAGGGAAGTCAGACAGTCAAAGATGATACATACAATCGGTCCGGAGGAAATCATTCAGCAGCTGGAACAGTGGAAAACTGTCCCATGTGTCTGGGGGCTGCACCTCTAGCGCTGCATCCATGTCCACTGCAAAGAGTGACAGGAACGTCTCGGCGTGTTCCACCATCAAGTCCGACCACCACGCAAAGGCCTTTGAAATGTGGCAGAGAAACAACAGAAAAGAGGCGGTGAGCTTGTCTCCGACCTAAGATGTGAAGTTAAGGCCTGGCTGTTCAAGATTCATTGTGCATCCAGCAGGGTTTGGTAACTTTATTGTAAAGAGAACAGCTTTTTTGGATAGAGTTGGGCCTCTATGTGTCCCAAGGCAATGCTCTTCATGATTCCAAGCCTGCCTTAGAAAGTCTTTACTCTGACCTACCGGTCAGAGGATGTAGCTGTAGAAGTGACAGGTGTGGAACTTCTGTTCAATTTACAATAACTCAGTACGTTTTGAGTCATGCTCTTTATCACTCTTGTTGGCTAGTTCTTGCTCTAAAATATTAGAATTTGGGAGTTTCTTCACTGTGTTTATGGGTTTTCTGCTGGTCTAACTTGAAAATAGGCAATTATCATTTACTTATATCTACGCATCTGGGGCTTAATTGTCTGTGGTCTCATACAAGCTCAGCAACTCGTGTTTCCCTACACATTGGAAATGTTACTCCTATTTCATACCAAGGCGAAGGAAACCATTGTTGCAATTGTCACAAAACTTTTGAGTCGAAATCTCTTTAAGCAGGGAGCCTCCGGTTTTGCATCCTGTCCGTAGGAAAAATCAGGCTTTAAGCTAGGAGACACTCAGTAAGAGTAGAACTTACTTTTCTGAGGGCTGGACATGTATGTACATTGAAAACCAAAAATATCAGTGAAGTAACTCACTTTCATGCACATGGGTCCTTGGAAATCATTGTGCAGGGTCTCAGAGGTGACATTCACATCAGATGGGCCAGATGTGAATGCAATTCAAAGGCATGCATGCATGTTGACTAATCATTTCTGGCAGGGGGCATGCAGAATGAGTGGCAGTGTCAGAGGCCCCCCCACAATCTTTTTTTCTTTTGCTGATTTCAAAGAGAGCAGAAAAACAAAAACAAATTGCCAGCCCCTTCTATTCCCCCACCTCCCCACCCAGTGCTGTAAAGTATTTATTTACATGGGAAACACTTTCCGGAGCATTCACCAAAAAAAAGATGAGAAGGCATTTGGAAACATGAAAGATGATTATGGAAATAATTCCATAAATGAAAGAGTTTGTTCAATGGCCAAGCTCTTCTGTGATCTATTAGTTATTTGGGGATATTCTAACAGCCACAAGGAGGCAGAATAGGGGTCCACCTCTTTTCTTTCATGAGATTTCATTTTACTTACTTCTCCTTTATCAACATGTGGCTGGTTTGCAAATTAAATGGAAAAAATCAAGTCATGGACCATTCTGCAAGGTCAGCTTGGCTGGAAATAGACACCTGCTGTTTCCATTACAATTGACAGTAAAACCTCACTGATTCACAGTAATGGGAGAGGAGAGATTCAGCAAAAAATCCTAAATTACTGGGCTTTCTAAAAGAGAACTATCCTTTTGCTGCTTTCTGTATGCAGTCTGTACCAGGGCACCCAAGTAAAAGGTACTGATTATCATATAAATGTATCATAAATGTAGAAGTACTTTTTTAAAAAAAAAAACTTCTAATAACTGTAGATAAATTGACCTATAAATTGAAGTCAAAGAGAGGGAAGCTTTAATTTTATAGATCCTGGGGTGAAACTTGGAAGACGAGCCTTTAGAATTTCTAGAGAAAGTTGAGACCATGTCAAATATTTTACTTAGGAGAAATTAAAAGAGCCACATCTACAATTGAATTGTCACAAATTAAGAGTAGTTGGGTCTGAATCGATGAGGTTTTATTGTAGTTTTATCACCTGGGGATGGGAGCCCTGGGTTTTGGGGCTTGTTCCACTGACTACGTGGCTAAATCCAGCAGAGGAAGAAACCCCCAACCCCACCCGCAGAGCTCTCCTAGCCATCTGCTTACTAGGCAAGGATCTTCTAAATATTGAAACTTGCTGGAGTCCCACTCCTGCCACCCAACCCTATGTGGAGGGCTGACTCTCATCATCCCTGATGCAGGATATTTGTAAAACTCACAAAGGCACACCAAATATTGGCTGGTACTTATTCTTTAGTTATTTATTTCACTTTGCATCTTCAGGGTGAGTCCAAGAAAATAGTTACTAGAGAGACTGAATTGCCTTCCCAGACACAATTTTGCTCTAGGATGACAAGAAAAAAAAAACAAACCAAAAAATGAGACAAAACAAAAAACAAATCCTAAATGCCTGTAATTAAAAATTTCTCAGCCTAACCTCATACCTGGTTCTTACCAGCTTTATTGAAAAGCTGCAAACCAGAGGCCATAAGAAGCACCTATGTCTACTATCTACAGAAAATTTAGTCCCTTGTTAGAATCTGATAATGTATTGAGAAGTTATCTACAGTTGTCACATTAATAATCATATAAATAGGTAGCCCTACAAAGAACAATGACTACTGTGATATGAATTATCACCATGGAAGTCTGGCAGAGGAACATAGGATTCTAGTGAAGGAAGAGAATTTAAATAGGGGGCGTTGTCAGAGAAGTGAAGTCCAAATTTATTTTTCTACACCCAAGGTATTTCTTTCAGAACCTCATAATCAAACCTGACTCGCTGAGAACGAGAAAAAGATTCAGGCAAGGGCAGTAATCACCAAAAAGCCGTATCATAATTTTCATCAAACGAACAGAGTCTGTGTATCTAGGGTGGGCAAGGCAAAGGTTTAAAATAAAACAACAACAATTATATTTATTTATCTTATACTTGCTCATACAGGTGAATGCTATTTTTGTACATGAGCTAACTCAATGTCTGTGGGTGTCTAAAGTCTTCAGAAATCTTTTCCAAAGACAAGAAGGAGTTGTACTTTGGCTTCTATATACTTACCCAGTGCTTTTCATTATGAAAAGGCAAAGATGTATGCTTTAGGAGTATAGTCAGCCACACTGAACACACTCTATATTTTGTACACAAACTACATGTATATATGTACCCCTCTGTGTACCACAATACATATATACATACACATACGTATACACAGAGAGAGAGAGAGATTGGGCAAGTGAAGCAACAGTGCATGAAGGCGTAGTTCCTGCATGTGTGCAGGTGTGTGCGCACATAATTTAGGCTCTGAGAGCAGAATTAGGCTGTCATTTAGAGATACGAGTGACAACTTCTACCGTACTGCACGTGTGTATACATGACATAGTCTTACCTGGGGGGGATTTTTTTTCTCCTGAAACAGTCAATTACTTTATATTGGAATTCAAAATAGTTTTAAGGTTTATTGATTTTTTGGGGGGGAGGCAATTCTACTTATCACTTTTATTTGTGTGGTGGTGTCACCAAACAGCATGACCACACAGCCAAGATCCATGCTGAGGATTTAGTGATTTTCTAGAGTTTATCGAGCAGCCAGAGAAGATGGCAGTGAGTACTGGCCAGTAGAAAAAAAATTTCATCTTTCATCCTTTTGGCAGCAAAACCTCATCCTCAGCGTGCCAGGGCAAATTCTACTTCCTTGTTTACAGCCCAGAGGCTCTTGACCAGGCTTTACCATGAAATCAACTGGGCAGTTTAAAAAATTACCAGTACTCGGCCCCTCCCTATGAGATTCCAATTAATTGAGCTGGGGTGAGACCTGGGCATCAGCAATTTTTAAAAGCTTCTGAGGTGGTTGAAATCTGTACGTGAGCATTGAGAATAGGTGGTGATGGCTTTCTGGCCCACTCTATCGTTCAAACCCCGCCTCCTTCCAGCATATTCTGTCTGTGTCATTCATTTGGTACATTCCACATAGGTTTTGTCCTTTTTATGATTACATATGCATATATTTTGCTTCCTTAGTGACGTATTCCTAATAATACAATAGCCAAGCTTTGTGGAGTGCTTACTCTGTGTCAGGCATAATACTAGACGCATTACTATTGGCCTTCCATCCCAATGATTATCTGAGGTCCATTCTATGACTATCTCCAATTTACAGCATAAGAGAGGTTAAGTAACTAGGCTGAGATCACAAAGCAAGAAAGCAGCAAAGCTGGACTTCAAACTCAACCTCAGAGCCTGAACTCCTGGCCACTCTGCATACTATCACCTGAAGGTCAAGACTGCCTGATGCCTCCTTGTCCATCAAAAGAGCACTGAGGTAGCTGCCTCAGTGCTTAGCAGACAAGTAGTTTTTGATTGATTGAGTAATGAGGTTTTGTGACTGGGTGAAATGACGAATTCAGGAAATAATCCTGTACATTGATCTAAAAGCAAACTGGGTCTCCAAATTCTAAAGTATGCTGAAGTTTTCATTCTAACTTCTTCTTTTACAGTTATACATATACTTATTTCTATTCTTTTTCAGATTCTTTTCCCATATAGGACATTCCTAACTTCTAAAGTTAATAAACAAGAAAAGAATTGAATTGATTTCTACTCTATTTATGAATGGCTTTTGAATATGTAAGATTAAAATATTTTTGTGATGATGGTTATGAGGGCAGTTTAAGATGGTGATTAGCACATAGTGAAAAAGGGCTTTCTGGAAAAGTGAAAAACAAAATGTCTTCTTTGGATTATCAACTTTTCTTTGGTACCCCTTGTGAGTAATGTGGGAAAATATCCTCCTTTCTCAGACTGCAGCAGCCTCAGAAAATCACTTGATTGAATCAAACATATATGTCCATGTTCTTCTTCTATCATTCACTTAAAGAACAACTGTAAGTGAGGAAAACCATCTTCTTTGTATCCATGTCTTCGATAATTTGGTCTGACATCTTGGGAAAAGCCTCAATACCCACAGCAGGGGAGGAATGGCCAGACCCCTCTAGGCCTCTGGAGATGATTTTGTGGACACCCGGAAAGAACACACTTACCATCACTTGAACCCCAGATGCCCCTAATCTGAAAAGCACGTTGCACAGGATAGAACAGAAAAACATTCTAGCCCAGCTTAATTTTATGTCTGAAGGTGAGTCCTAAGTTTTTACGTTTAGTGTGTTGATTTAGCCCCTCTTCTCACTCTCGGCTGTGCATTTGCTGGGTGCTGAAGGAGTTAGTTGTACCTGCCTCAAGGGGTCTCCACCCCATTCCAGAGAGGGTTTGGGGGGAAATCACGATTCTCTGGCACTCTCTCTCTATATAAATACTGTATATATGGTTCACATACAGACAGCTGTAGAGGAAGATTAGTGTCACTCTGGCTAGCTACCACTGGTGACTACGCTCGGTACTCATCTGCTGACGTAAAGGTTAAGTACAGACGGACATAGGTACTACGACAGGCTAAGGGGACAGAATCAAGGCAGGTAGGAGGTGTGTGTTGGGATGGAACTTCAGTGGTTTTTAAGTGTATCAATTGCTTCATGCACGCACAAGGTAATCTCCCACATCTACCCTGCCGTGGAGGGCCACCCATTGCACAAGCAGTCCACTGGCAATTGCCATTACATTCCTTGGGTCGGTGTTAGGAAGCAGGGGCACTGGGGAAAGTCCCATTAGAAGACATGGTACTGGAAGGGCATGCACAGACTATGACAGCAGCTGGCTGACTCATTCGTTTTGGTCACATACCTCTTTCCCCTGCCACGATCAGCCAAGATTGAATGGAAAAACAGGGAGGAAATTTAAATATGCAATCAGGCATTAGTTGGGATGACTGGCTTTATGGTGTATTATATATTATTTAACTATGCTGTCGATTTTCATTTAGTCATGGGAATGATCATTTTAGGTGCTTCTGACATTACTTTTATTGATGCCCCCTTTTTCTCCCCCTTTGCTGTAGATGTGCTTGGAGGGGAAGAGTGAGCATGAGTACAGTTTTCAAAAAGGCTGTTTTAAGAGAGATGATTTTAAATCTCAGTTTTGAAACAAGCAGTGATATAACAGTTTGATCATAATGAAATCTTGGAAGCTTTTCTTGGAAGGGTTGGGTTGTTTAAGTCCTTACAGGTTTGGGATTTAGTTAGCCTTGAAATCCCTCAGTTTATAAATATTATCAAAATAATCATTTTGACAGTGGTTTGTAAAAAAAAAAAAAAGTAAGCTGTATTTATTTAGATGTATGTTGGAGAATCGACAAGTTGAACAACACAGAATAATTTGTTTCTGTCACTGCCTTTAGCAACCCAGGTCATCTGAGATGAATAAATGAAGACTCTAGGGTGAGTGGACTAAGTTACGGAGATAAATTCAAAAAGACGGTTCTCGATCCACACACCAAATAAAATAAATCGAAACAACAGTGGTAGCAACAGAAACAACCACAAAAGACCAAAAAGTATTTCCTGTGTTCCTGGCAATAACCATGTGCTGCTTGATAATTATCTTGAAGATATACTCACCTCTTTGGCTTGTTGCTAGAAACATCTGAAAACTCAAGATGAAACGTGTATCACGCAACCACTTTTCAGTTGCTTTAAACAACCTCCAAAGACTCCTCCTGCAAAACTGTCACTTTCATTCTCTTTACAAGGCCAGTTAAAAGAAATGGGTGTTAAGGCATCTTATTTACAAAGTTGCTGGTAGAATCAGTTCTGCAACATCATCTAAGGAACAAGAGGCTTTGCCCATGATGCCCGCTTACCTCTGCATGGTGTTCCTCGTTTTGCTGAAGAACTTCAATGACTAGTTCAGCAAGACGTATTGTGTCTTCCAGCTTTTTGGCAGGAGTGATTAACCGGCCTACATTTTCTGTAGTACAAGAATTTGTGTTAAAATTCAGCGAAAGCGGCAGGCTAGTTTTGTGGCCATTAGAACTAGTGGATAAGAAATTTCAAAGAGTTACCGATTGTTTTGAAAGTTTCATGCAAATGTAAAGTGCCACATAATCAGTAGTGAGCAAACCATAAAGCCATTTTATTATCATTATCACCATCATTATTATAATACATATTAAGAAAAAGCAGTGCTCCAGCTTCCAATTTGCTTATTAAGCTATATTAAGACTATGACAGCCCATTTCAAATTTGGCGACATTTTGTACACATGTTCTTTAAAGACAGCATAAATGGACTATCTTATATCCCTCTCTAGACAGTGCTCATGCTTCCTGAGGTGAGAAGGTGTAACAGAAGCTTAGTCTTAATTGCTGCCACGTTTGTCCCTTAACAGTTGATACTACAGCATTGTTTTTCACTCTAGGTCTGCACGTTTAACAGGTATCGGAAAAAAGCAGATTCAAAGGTCTAGCTGTTTTAAATTGTCCAGGGAGGAGATTGAGAATTAACGGACTTTCTTGGGCCATTAGGTAGAAGGCAGGATAGAATTTTTAAAAGAGTGTTGGGTGTAGATTATTGGATGAAGTGGTTTGAACCACTGGTTGGTACAACTGAAATTTTATCAGTTAGGTGGCAACAATGTACTCCATCTTTTTCTTTTAGTTTCTACTGTGTTGAAAGGGCTTTGATCACACTCAAGAACAAACTGAACCCTGATTTCTGTTGTATCCTTTATAGAGCTAAATTCATGAATGTTTGCCAATGTTATTATGTTACCAAAAATTACATTTTTTTTTCCTGTGGGGGAAAAGAGTAATATTTGAAACATAAAGGTTTTCTTAGCCAATGAAATGGCTTGAATTCAACCAGTCTAAACTCACAGGGGAGCTTGTAGTTCATGCTCAGACCCCTTCAAACCTTGATGCCTGAGTCATTTAGAGCCCATGGGTGTAACGGCAATAAGGATCCTTGAGCACGATTCCACAAGGAGGATATATATGTGCACAAAAGGACTGCTGAAACTTCTTTTAATCTCTTTATCTGAAGCAGGTGTGTTTTGGCTTCAGGATTTTTCTGGCTAAAGAAGGTTACTCAATACTTCACAGGAAGGGTTGGTTTGTTGTTGCTGGTTTGGTTTTGCGTGGTGTGGAGTGGGAAACAAAATCGTAGGGATTGTTAATTAAAAAAACAAACAAGCAGCTCCTCATAATTTTTTCCTTGTGCATTTGTTAAAGAGGCGATGAACATGTCAGATGATTAGTAATCTACGATTTAGCAACGAAAAAGAAAACTTCTGTGAAACACTGTGCAAATGGAGTGGTCCAGCCAATGGGACCTAAGAGTGATGGACCTAAGAGTAAGGTTATTGAGGTGTTGAAAGTTTCTCTCCAACAGAGCCTGATGACTGGTGTGACACTGGGCTTTGTGGACTCAGGCCAATGGAATGCTCCATTGTTTCTGCCAGGCTCAGCTGGAAATGTGGCTGCATATAAGGTTAGGACATGAAGGTGGAAGCTGTGGGGAAATAAATATGCAGATTAGGCAGAGAACCTCCAACACTCAGAGTAAGGAAATGTGCAGAGTTTAAGGGCTGACAGCTCATTGCCTGGTCCGGAGCAATAAATATTTGGAGAAAGAATGAGTGACAAGATTGATTATTGTGCTTTGGGGGCACCTGGTCTGTTTATAATTTCATAAGTGGACTATCATAATTCTGTTAGTAGACTTTCAGGCATTTCTACAAACATACTGTGTATATATGTTGGGGTAATATGTGTAGAGTGAGGTATTTGCATTTTGATAGTAAATATGCAAAGGCTACTTTTTTTTTGTTAGTTGATATTCACATTTACACATCAATTTGCAAATTCCTCATCCTATGCTTATTACCCATTTGACACATACACCCACATACACACATCACACACTTACATACATCTTCTAGGAAGCAGACAAGCCTGCATGTTAATACAAATCTGCAGAAAATCCCACTTGGGGCACATCTTTGAAATCTCTTACTTTCAAAATAGAGAACATTGTCCTTTCAGGTGGAACACTCACCAAATCTAGGGGAATTCTATCTGTCCATGACATATGATGTAGAAATGGAAATCACATCAATATTTTTATGTACTTTTATTTAGAAGCTGTGAATGATTTTTGTGTTTGGAGAAATCCAAGATGCATAAACTAGGATCACCTGAAGATTTGTTTTAATACGCAGTGCTCTTAGATTGACTACCATATATATCAATAGATACACATAAAGTGTACATGCGCACGCAGTCTTTCTGTGAGTGTGTACACATGCACGCAGATATGTGTATGCCTGATGTATATATACAGACAGTATGTTTAATAAAACCTTTTGCCATTTTGCTTTAACATGCAACCATTTACAGTCAGCAGGTTAAGTATCCTTGAACCTAGAACGCTTGATCTTCCAGTGAACCCATGTAGCCAGACTTTCATTTATTATTAATTAGCTGCAATTCCATTATCTGCAGATCAAGCTACTTTATTGCAACACAACTGTAATTTCCTCTTCACCTGCATTGCTAACTCACTAGCTAGTAAAAATGGTACAAAAACCAACTTCTTTAAGATGTTGTCTTTAAAGAAAATATTGTGCAAAATCCTCTAGTCACTCCTCCCTCCCCTGCAACAGAGGTCAAGGAGAAATTTGTGCTTAGAAACGATTTTTTTTGGTCACATCTGCTGTCTGCAATATCTGGAAATGTACTGCAATATTCCTATCACCCAATCTTGTACTAGCTGGAGCACTGACGAAGGGGAAGTAAAAATACAATATTCTTGGTAAACATTTCATACAACAGAATTGAAGCTCATAACATAAAAAAAAATCGTCATGCAAAATGTTATGCAACAATGTTATTTTGTGCTGACATTGAGGTTTGAAAATGTTGCATATGTCAGACAGAGCTAGACAAAAAAAAAAAAATGTGGACATTGGGAAATAAATGCTCTCTTTTCGAGTCTCTCAAAACCTACAGTGTCAAACTCGAGAGTCTGGGCCTCAGGTTAGTATGCTAAACAAAATTTCCAGAGGAATGAACTAAAAAAGCAAACTAAACTAGAAAGCTGTCGAATAAAGGAAAGTTAGAAGTTTACAGTACTTGATTTTGGCCTAGGCATGCCTTTGAGCCTCTGATATAACATGCTGGTCTGCATTTGGGTGGGTGGAGGAGGCCCAGGAGGAGGGGGAGTTGCTCGGGTAGGTGAAGAGAGATGGTAAAAAAGTAAAGAGACAAAGTGACTGTCACGAAGGATGACAATTAAGATGACAAACTCTGAGAAGAACAAACAAACAAGCAAAAACGATCAAACACGAATGGAGAGCTGCTGCTTCCTTGGCGTGACTGCAACGTTACAGAAGTGTGACACTGTTTGACGAGGGACGGGACTCTTACCAGCACCCTCAGCACCACCGTACTGAGACACTCAGAAGCAGAATGCAAATCCTGGATGCCTTCATCCAGATGGATACACATGAATGATGGTGGCGGCATCATTGACCGAAAGAAGATAGACTTTTTGTACAATAAAGAACACCTATATGTTAATAGCTGCTTCCTCCTTCCAGGTGACCAGAAACAGCCCTCGATGTTGACATAATTGGAGGATCTGGCTTCTTGTCCCCAAGATGTGACTTCACTTCCTATGTAACCTTGTACCTTCTACTTAAGCCTCTCTGTGCTTCAGCTTCCTCCTCTATAAATTGAGATTATTAACATCTTTTTTGTGTACCTTGCAGGGTTGTTGATAAGAACAAATAAAACAGTACATGGGATGGATCTCTGTAAAGCTTCAGGTGCCTACAAACGTTCATTGTTATCTCCTACATTGTGAGAAGGCAGGAATTAATTGCTTTGCAAAAGCAGATGAAGAGCCGTTATTAGTTCGAGTGAGCTAGGGAATATTCTTGCTCCCTTTGTGGAATTTCAACATGTCAAAATCTGTCATTTTGGGGGAAAAAATGTGTGGTATCTGATTGTTTCCAGCTCATTTAATTATTTTCAACTTGGAATTCTCATGACTTTTATATTGTGGGTTGAATCATATATAAAAACTTGCCAGCTTATCAAATATGTTACTTGCTATTCCAAATGTTAGAATACGGTAATCAGCACTTGACCCATCTGTCATGTGGTTTACAATATCAGCACAGCAAACATCCTATAACAATAGTCTCTCCTTCAACACAGGCACAGAGCACTATCAGCTTCTGCAATTCTCTCTCTTTAATGAGTGTCTCATTAACCTCAGACCTGGTCCTTTCTAATGGTTCTCGTTTATAAAGCAATCTGTATGGTGATTGCCAAGTTTGCTTCTTGGTTTGCTTGAATTTTTCAACTGGAAAAATGAATTTTACTGCAGGCTTACAGGAAATGCAATTCTAGCACCATTAATTTAAAAAAATATGAGAAATAAGGATAAATATAATATTCTGGAAAAACCATCTCTTAAAAGCAAAAGTTCATGTCATTCTTTTCTTGTGGGATCACCTCAATGTTTGAAAGGAAAGACCAAAAAAAAAAAACAACAAAAAAAGAAAAATCTATTCACTATTCTCCTCTTACTTAAATCTTTTGTTTGGAAATGACTGCATGTGAATAGAATTTAAAAAAAAAATTAAAGGACAGCTATATAAAGGAAGGCAACTACTAATCTCTTCTTTATAAAAAGGTACTCCATATTTTATGTTTTGTTAAAATCTGGTTTCCACCTATAGCTGGGCGGAAAGTTGGGTGCATCTCTGGTAACACCTTCTTCTGGCTCTTTGAATGTGTATTACTTGAGTGTGCAATTCTTAGGGAAACTCCTCATTTATTCTTCCCAGATAACAGAACCTGTGTGAACCACTTGATATGGTGCTTTATAAAACAATGACATGTCCCCAGGCTGAACCATAACCGGCGAGGCAGCAGATACATATTTCAGCTCAATGGGTCTTGATGAAAATTCGTAAAGGGATTCCCTCCTGCCAACTGTCTGTCCAGAATTCTGACAGTGAGGTTTGCCACCATAGAAAAACAAGCTCCCTATTTTTTTCCCCTCACAGAGCAAAACAAAAACATCATACCTTGGTTTCCAACTTCATTTACCCAATTACCATTGCTCATGTTTACACAATTAAATCTGCTTGGCTTCCAGAGAGGGAGTTAAATGTGACTGCAGAAAAATAAAAAGAGAATTCCTCTGCAGCCTCAGCTAAGCCAAGGAAGAGAGGCATCCAGGAGTGAGAGACTCTCCAATTAGCCCTTAAATAACCTGACCGTCTCTGTTCCAGCAAATGAATTGCCAGTCCCTGAAATATCATATGAAAGATGGATATGGTTGATGGAAAGCCCACTTACAACCAAGTCCCAACCTATTTATGTGTTGCTGAAGATGCCAGTGTTTGTATTACACTATTACTAAAAATAACTAGCCTGGAGCAATTCACTAGGATTTGGGGGTAGGGGTGGATAAAAGCTAGAGTAGGAAAAGAATGCTAAGCAGATAGCCACAACACGCTTTCCAGAGTACCCTGCCTCCCTAAACTGATGGCTCCACGGACCATACATTTAGCGCAGGGCTATAATTCAACATAATTTCTTTAGTGGGGCATGCCATCATATACACTTGTTTCCCTGTATCTTCATCACTCCCTTTCAGAAGATTCCATCTTTAGGACAGTATAAACTATATGGTAATAAAGACCAGTGGATGAATCATGGATCGTTTTCTCTATTCTTTTCATTGCAACCATCTCTGTCTCTTCCCCATAAGGACACGGGCGGCACGGCCTGTCCATTCTATCTCTAACATGTCTCCTGACTTTGTCTCCCACTGTACGAGATCATGTGCCCACACTCTTGCTGTGGGGGGGTAGACATGCAACTCAAGTCTCATCACCTCCACCTCAACTGTTGCTAAAGACTCCAAGCCAGCATTTAGTTCCTTCCATCCCCTGTAGTTCATTGATCATGCAGCATCCATGCTGATCTCCATAAAGCACATATCTGAACCTGTCATTCTCCTGCTCAAAAGCCTTTAAGAGCCTTTACTCCTCTCCCCATCAAAAAGAGCTATGCCTTCATAACACAGGCTCAAGTCCTCTGTTGATACCTCTACTTGAGCACTTATGGCCCCTTAATAATGGCCAATTATATGTATGTTTATCTTCCCCTAAGCCCAATGAATTCTTTATTTCTAGGGGCTAGAACAGTACCTGGCCCAGGGCAGGTCCTCAAATATTGGTGGAAGGAAATCCTCAGTGGATCCTGCCCAATGGTGTGCTTCCATGGAAAACCAAATACTCTGTGGTTGCCATATGCATAAAAACTATACAGCAACTTTTATCTTTTACCCAAAGCCCCTGGTTACTTAACAAATGCATTAAGCTGAATTGCTGAATAGTAAACATTATAACTTAAACCTCCAAACCAGAGAACAACTTCAGGTATCTTAATGTGATGAAAAAATTATTTAAGATAAATAAAATTATTTGTATTTAAATTAAAATAAATTATATCCACAAGAAAGAAATAATGCTATTATAATATTTTTTTTCTCCAATTTTGTATCTTTGTATCCCAAGTCAGGCTTTGTCCCTGAGACTGAGATGTTGCACCTAATAAAAGTAAAGTTAATTCTGGATAGACACAGTAGTGGACATCTCTTATTCTTGTATGTGCAGTCGCCTTGCTCAGAAATGCCTCTCCTCCACTCCATGTGGCTCTAGTGGGAATGCAAGCAATAAATCCTACAGGGACAGTCATGTGAGCCAAGCCAGGCCAACCATAGCATCCCAACACCACCATGGGTATTGTGATTGGCTCAGGGATTAACATGTGACCCTAGCTGGGCCAATGAGACTGTTCTCTGGAATTGTATATAGTTTCATAGGGAAGAAAGTTCTTTTTCCTCCAGAGTCATTGGCTAGGATTAAAAGCTGGTGCTATCTGTGGCTATGTTGCTCCCAACCTCTCCTACAATGACCCTCAGTCACATTAAAGAAGCCTGTCAACAGTTGGAGAGATCAAAACAAACTAAAAGTCTTTATTTCTGAGCCCAATCCCTCCAGGCATTTCCTAGCTACATAGGCCAAAAATGACCTTTTCTTGCTTAAGCTATTTAAGGTTGTTGTGGCTGTTGTTGTTGTTTTTGAGCACTTGCTCTAGCAAGAATACTGATGTAATAGTACTATTCAATATCCACCCAGCCCCCAAATAAACGTTCACATGTATGGCCACACGCTCTCTGGGACAGGATCTTGGGGCATCTGGAAGGATGGTGAGCAGAGGCAAGCACTTCAACAAGGCCCAGGGACATCCCAGACAGTTCTTCTTGGGGAACCAGCCCTTTAACTCCATGACATCCTCCTCCCTGCCATGCATCAAAGACCCTGGCCTAGGTGAAATCCCCATGTGTTGCATTCCTGCAGCATCTTGCATCTGCCTCTACAGCACAGTCACCAGATGAAATTACTTGTTTTATGCCTGTGTTCTCCAGTTTATTTTGAGCTCCCCAAGGGTAGGGACCTCGGTTGCTTTTCCTCTTTGCTCCCTCCCCTGGTGCCTGGCACAGGCCCTGGAACTTAGTGGGTGTTTAACAAATATATGTGGAACTGTATTGCGATGTTTTATTTTGAAATTTATGATAAAGAGATAAATCAGCTGCCTCTTCTATTCTGCTGACATCCAAACTGCAACCCCTGCCTCAGCACCTTCAGCATCACCTGAGAGTTTGTCAGATTTCCAGGCTCCACACCAGATCTGCCAAATCAGAATCTACGTCTTAACAAGATCCCCAGAGATTTGTATAAACTTCAAATTTTGAGAAGCATTGTTTTATATTCCATTTCTGAAATCAAATAATATGTCTATATTGCACATTTGGATTTGGAGGTTTCCTTTTAAATAACAATACACAAATAATAACATATATAAAATTATACCTCTATAGATAGACAGATAGATAGATAGTAATGGGTGCTTACTATATGCCAGGCACTGTGTTAAGAGCTTTGTTTGGAATATGTGTTTTAATCTTTGCAACAATCCTTTGGGAGGAGGAACCATTATTAACCTCTTTGACAGAAGACAAAAGGGAGACTTAAACTCATTGGAGCCAAGATTGTGATTTAAATTTTTGGTATAACAGATCCTGAGTGCTCAGGCTGGTCCTGGGGTACTGTTTTCTTGGAGCTGTATGTTTAGGATTCTAGTGTGTGGATGCCTGGCTTCTTCAGCTGTCACATTGGAAGCGAGGCCAGTTACTAAATTGTGAGTGGGGCCAGTATCTCTTGGCTAAAAGACAAGGCAGCCTGGTGGCAGGGGCTGGAGGGGAGTGGGTATGTGTGAAGGCCCTAAATAGTGTGCAGGACCCCAGACTAGAGTCACTCACTGCCCATCTTATTTTGAAACTGGCTTCTTTTCTCTAAGCCTTGGTTTTCCCACCTGTCAAATGAAGCTTTGGGATTCAGTGACTGCGAAACCCCTTTGTGGTGATATAATTTTATCATTAATAATCACAGGTGTTTCGTGGTATAGAAGTTGAAAGTGTGGGCTTTGGAATTAGGCTTGTGTTCAAATTCTGTCTCTACAACTAACCAGCTATGTGGCCTTGGACCCAGTTACTTCACATCTATTTCTATTTCTCTGTATTTATACAGACAACAGAGTGATTTCTTATTTCATGGAGTGTAAGAGGCACATTTTTAACATTTCTGAAATTGGAAGCATCTTACATTTGATGGCGTGTCACAATTTAGTTGGCAGCATTATTTTATTCTTAGGAGTACATAAATTAATAGTGTGTCTTATAATTGATGGCTTTTAGATTCAATGAAATATGGTAATAAAATACTTATCTCATAGAATTGTTGTGAAAATTAAATGAGATATGCATGTATCTACTTGGCACATACTAAATTCTCAATAAATGACAGTTGTTATCATGATTATGATTGGCAGCATGTCTTTTTCTTCTCTGGTAGAAGAGACATTAGTTTCATATTTATTGATTCGGAGCATATTTTTAACACACCCTCTCTTCCTCCAAGATCTTCCTTGGTGAGAGTGTTTGAAACATGTTTCTCCTTGCCCTCCTCATTTTTTATAAAGTATAGATGAGATACTAGTCTACAGAATAATTTTGGCTTGGAAACCCTGATTTTTGTATCACTAAAACAAGAAGGATGAAAAGAAAAACATTTAGTCCCTTGTGTATAAGATATGAAGCATGAGATGGTCCTCGATTTAGGATTTTAGGATGGCCTGGATCTTGCTGAGATGGATTTGCCCTCACTGGTTTCTTGGGTGGGTGACTCCATACTGTGTGTGGTGAGTATCACAATCTTGCTTGTCCCCTTTTTCTCCTTCTACTGGACTTGGACCTATAAGAAGTTTGATGGAGATGGGAAAAGATACAGAAACTCAACACTACAGAATCTGCTTGGAAGTCCTTTGGATAGATTTGGCTTGCTCTAGAAGGTTTCTGTCACTTGGGAAGAAAAGAAAAATCTTCAGTTCTTTGGCAATCTCAGGGAATCTCAACTGTCCTCAGAAGACTTCGCAGGGGAAAGATTTTGGCAATTATCTGGTCCCAGAAAGGACTGCTCTGTTTTTTGGTTGTCTTCCTGAATTAAAAGTTGTATACTTTTGAATTTATCCACTGAGTGAAAGGGTATTATCCAAATGCCCGTCACATTAGCTGGAAAGACTGCATGGTGGAAAGAGACAAAAAACAACAACAACAACAACAAAAAATTGGTGTTTGAATTTAGAGTGATCTGTGTTCAAATCCTACTGGAAAATGTCATTTATCCTTTCCAAATCTCAGCCTCCTCATTTGTAAGAGGGGCAATAATGAAGCATTCTCCATGGGACTAAGGTAAAGAATGAATCAGATCACCATGTAAAGTCCTTAGCACAGTGCTTGGGCCCATGGGTAGACTGACTGTCTGTCTGTCTGTCTGTCTGTCTATCTATCTATCTAATTTTGCAAATCCTTGCCATATTTGAAGGAAAAATTGTTTTATTTCAAGTTCCAGGAGAACTGTTCTGATGCTCAGAAAATTATGCAAGTATTTAGCCAAGAACTGAGGCAAAACAGCAATAGCAGCGTAGACTTTCTCAGAGCTTGCTGGGTTCACAACGTGTGATGGTTTAAATGGAAATGTATTTAAAATAATAGAATTCATTTACAGGAGTCACAGCTTTTCTCTTGTAGAGTAACAGCCTTTTACATTTTTTTCTTGAGATACTGTAATTAAACCGAACATTTAATTTCTAATAATGCTACCAGACAGAAAGCATAAGCCCACCAAAATGCCATCTGCAGAGTCCCGGAGCCTTGCAAAACACAGCCTGACCGAAGGACTCTGCAGCTGTCTGTATTTCACCCCGATTTGTACATGTAATTCCAGCTGTGCCGGGCCACCTGTACGCATTCAGTTTTGCATGCCTATCCAGCGATTCAGGCTTTGTTTCCCTCGAAGGAAATTGAAAAGGGAGGGAGACGGTAAGAAAAAAGATGTAAAGATTGGGAAAGAAGTGATTATGATTTCTATTATGACTGAGATCTACTTTGCCAAGAAGAGGCCTTGGATGTATCAAGCTTCAAATCCAACTCTGCTTTGACCTTAACTTTTAGGTCCAGTTTTACTCTCTTCCTCCTCCTCCATCCTTTCTCTCCATGCCAGCCAGTATGATTTTTCTGGAGTGCAAAACACCAAGCTGTCGTCCCCTTGCTTGAAGAGCTTTCAGTGGCTCTTTATCACCTTTGGAAGTGAGACATGTGGGATTTTTCTTGCGAAAAATCTGCATGCAAAAGTTGGTATGGGGCTTCCCTGGTGGCGCAGTGGTTGAGAGTCCACCTGCCGATGCAGGGGAAACAGGTTCGTGCCCCGGTCCAGGAAGATCCCACATGCCGCGGAGCGGCTGGGCCCGTAAGCCATGGCCGCTGAGCCTGCGCATCCGGAGCCTGTGCTCCGCAACGGGAGAGGCCACAACAGTGAGAGGCCCGCGTACCGCAAAAAAAAAAAAAAAAAAAAGTTGGTATAAAGCCAGGTGAAAAACCTTTGGACCATGAGAGACAGTCTGAACTCTGTATTATGAAGGCACGTAAAGATCTTGGAGATATTGCCTCCTGCGTCTGTTGCCATCCTCAGCACCCACTCCTGCCATCATTTCACCCTGCTGTGCAGCCACATCGAATTATGGAGTAGTTCAGAGTGTGGCCTCTATCTGGCCTCAGATGCTCCCTCTGCTGACTTTTTTTTTTTTTTTTTAACATCTTTATTGGAGTATAACTGCTTTATAATGGTGTGTTAGTTCCTGCTGTATAACAAAGTGAATCAGCTATACATATACATATATCCCTGTATCTCCTCCCTCTTGCGTCTCCCTCTCACCCTCCCTATCTCACCCCTCTAGGTGGTCATAAAGCACTGAGCTGATCTCCCTGTGCTATGCAGCTGCTTCCCACTAGCTATCTATTTTACATTTGGTAGTATATATAAGTCCATGCCACTCTCTCACTTTGTCCCAGCTTACCCTTCCCCCTCCCCGTGTCCTCAAGTCCATTCTCTACGTCTGCGTCTTTATTCCTGTCCTGCCACTACGTTCTTCAGAACCATTATGTTGTTTTTTTAGATTCCATATTCATGTGTTAGCATACGGTATTTGTTTTTCTCTTTCTGACTTACTTCACTTTGTATGACAGTCTCTAGGTCCATCCACCTCACTACAAATAACTCAATTTTGTTTCTTTTAATGGCTAATATTCCATTGTACATATGTGCCACATCTTCTGTATCCATTCATCTGTTGATGGACACTTAGGTTGCTTCCATGTCCTGGCTATTGTAAATAGAGCTGCAAAGAACATTGTGGTACATGACTGTTTTTGAATTATGGATTTCTCAGGGTATATGCCCAGTAGTGGGATTGCTGGGTTGTATGGCAGTTCTATTTTTAGTTTTTTAAGGAACCTCCATACTGTTCTCCATAGTGGCTGTACCAATTTACATTCCCACCAACAGTGCAAGAGGGTTCCCTTTTCTCTACACCCTCTCCAGCATTTACTGTTTGCAGATTTTTTTATGATGGCCATTCTGACTGGTATGAGGTGATACCTCATCGTAGCTTCGATTTGCATTTCTCTAATGATCAGTGATGTTGAGCATCCTTTCATGTGTTTGTTGGCAATCTGTATAACTTCTTTGGAGAAATGTCTATTTAGGTCTTCTGCCCATTTTTGGATTGGGTTGTTTGATTTTTTTAATATTGAGCTGCATGAGCTGCTTGTATATTTTGGAGATTAATCCTTTGTTGGTTGATTCATTTGCAAATATTTTCTCCCATTCTGAGGGTTGTCTTTTTGTCTTGTTTATGGTTTCCTCTGCTGTGCAAAAGCTTTTAAGTTTCACTAGGTCCCAGTTGTTTATTTTTGTTTTTATTTCCATTTCTCTAGGAGGTGGGTCAAAAAGGATTTTGCTGTGATTTATGTCATGGAGTGTTCTGCCTATGATTTCCTCTAAGAGTTTTATAGTGTCTGGCCTTAAATCCATTTGGAGTTTATTTTTGTATACGTTGTTAGAGAGTGTTCTAACTTCATTCTTTTACATGTAGCTGTCCAGTTTTCCCAGCACCACTTACTGAAGAGGCTGTCTTTTCTCCATTGTATACTCTTGCCTCCTTTATCAAAAATAAGGTGACCATACGTGCATGGGTTTATCTCTGGGATTTCTATCCTGTTCCATTGATTGATGTTTCTGTTTTTGTGCCAGTACCATACTGTCTTGATTAGAGTAGCTTTGTAGTATAGTGTGAAGTCCAGGAGCCTGATTCTTCCAGCTCCGTTTTTCTTTCTCAAGCTTGCTTTGGCTATTTGGGGCCTTTTGTGTTTCCATACAAACTGTGAAATTTTTTGTTCTACTTTTGTGAAAAATGTCATTGGTAGTGGATAGGGATTGCACTGAATCTGTAGATTTCTTTGGGTAGTATAGTCATTTTCACAATGTTGATTCTTCCAATCCAAGAACATGGCATATCTCTCTATCTGTTTGTATCATCTTTAATTTCTTTCATCAGTGTCTTATAGTTTTCTGCATACAGGTCTTTTGTCTCCTTAAGTAGGTTTATTCCTAGGTAGTTTATTATTTTTATAGCAATGGTAAATGGGAGTGTTTCCTTAATTTCTCTTTCAGATTTTTCATCATTAGTGTATAGGAATGCAAGAGATTACTGGCATTAATTTTGTATCCTGCAACTTTACCAAATTCATTTATTAGATCTAGTAGTTTTCTGGTAGCATCTTTAGGATTCTCTATGAATAGTATCATGTCATCTGCAAACAGTGCCAGCTTTACTTCTCCTTTTCCGATTTGGAGTCCTTTTATTTCTTTTTCTTCTCTGATTGCTGTGGCTAAAACTTCCAAAACTATGTTGAATAATAGTGATGAGAGTGGGCAACCTTGCCTTCTTCCTGATCGTAGTGGAAATGGTTTCAGCTTTTTACCATTGAGAGCGATGTTGGCTGTGGGTCTGTCATATACGGCCTTTATTATGTTGAAGTAAGTTCCCTCTATGCCTACTTTCTGGAGGGTTTTTATCATAAATGAGTATTGAATTTTGTTGAAAGCTGTTTCTGCATCTTGAGATGATCATATGGTTTTTCTCCTTCAATTTGGTAATATGGTGTATCACACTGATTGATTTGCATATATTGAAGGATCCTTGCATTCCTAGGATAAACCCCACTTGATCATGGTGTATGATCCTTTGAATGTGTTGTTGGATTCTCTTTGCTAGTATTTTGTTGAGGATTTTTGCATCTATGTTCATCAGTGATATTGGCCTGTAGTTTTCTTTTATTGTGGCACCTTTGTCCAGTTTTGGTATCAGGGTGATGGTGGCCTCATAGAATGAGTTTGGGAGTTTTCCTCCCTCTGCTATATTTTGGAAGAATTTGAGAAGGATAGGTGTTAGCTCTTCTCTAAATGTTTCATAGAATTCACCTGTGAAGCCATCTGGTCCTGGGCTTTTGTTTGTTGGAAGATTTTTATTCAGTTTCAATTTCAGTGCTTGTGATTGATCTGTTTATATTTTCTATTTCTTCCTGGTTCAGTCTCGGAAGGTTGCGCTTTTATAAGAATTTGTCCATTTCTTCCAGGTTGTCCTTTTTATTGGCACTTTATTGGCATAGACTTGCTTGTAGTAATCTCTCATGATCCTTTGTATTTCTGCAGTGTCAGTTGTTACTTCTCCTTTTTCATTTCTAATTCTATTGATTTGAGTCTTCTCCCTTTTTTTCTTGATGAGTCTGGTTTATCAATTTTGTTTATCTTCTCAAAGAAACAGCTTGTAGTTTTATTGATCTTTGCTATTGTTTCCTTCATTTCTTATTTATTTATTTCTGATCTGATCTTTATTTCTTTCCTTCTGCTAACTTCGGGGCTTTTGGTCTTCTTTCTCTAATTGCTTTAGGTGTAAGGTTATCTTGTTTATTTGAGGTGTTTCTTGTTCCTTGAGGTAGGATTGTATTGCTATAAACCTCCCTCTTAGAACTGCTTTTGCTGCATCCCATAGGTTTTGGGTTGTCATGTTTTCACTCTCATGTGTTTCTAGGTATTTTTTAAATTTCCTCTTTGATTTCTTCAGTGATCTCTTGGTTATTTAGTAGTGTATTGTTTAGCCTCCTTGTGTTTGTATTTTTTACAGATTTTTTTCCTGTAATTGATATCTAGTGTCATAGCGTTGTGGTTGGAAAAGATACTTGATACGATTTCAATTTTCTTAAATTTACCAAGGCTTGATTTCTGACCCAAAATATGATCTATCCTGGAGAACGTTCCATGAGCACTTGAGAAGAAAGTGTAATCTGCTGTTTTTGGATGGAATGTCCTATAAATATCAATTAGGTCCATTCTGTTTAATGTATCACTGAAAGCTTGTGTTTCCTTATTTATTTTTATTTTGGATGATCTGTCCATTGGTGAAAGTGGGGTGCTAAAGTCCCCTACTATGATTGTGTTACTGTTGATTTCCCCTTTTATGGCTGTTAACATTTGCCTTATGTATTCACGTGCTCCTGTGTTGGGTGCATAACTATTTATAATTGTTATATCTTCTTCTTGGATTGATCCCTTGATCATTATGTATTGTCCTTTGTCTCTTGTAATAGTCTTTATTTTAAAGTCTATTTTGTCTGATATGGGAATTGCTACTCCAGCTTTCTTTTGATTTCCGTTTGCATGGAATATCTTTTTCCATCCTGCCACTTTCAGTCTGTATGTGTCCCTAGGTCTGAAGTGGGTCTCTTGTAGACAGCATATATACGGGTCTTGTTTTTGTATCCATTCAGCCAGTCTATGTCTTTTGGTTGGAGCATTTAATTCATTTACATTTAAGGTAGTTATCAATATGTATGTTCCTATTACCATTTTCTTAATTGTTTTGGGTTTGTTATTGTAGGTCTTTTCCTTCTCTTGTGTTTCCTGCCTAGAGAAGTTCCTTTAGCATTTGTTATAGAGCTGGTTTGGTGGTGGTGAATTCTCTTAGCTTTTGCTTGTCTGTAAAGGTTTTAATTTCTCCATCAAATCTGAATGAGATCCTTGCTGGGTAGAGTAATCTTGGTTGTAGGTTTTTCCCTTTCATCACTTGAAATATGTCCTGCCACTCCCTTCTGGCGTGCAGAGTTTCTGCTGAAAGATCAGCTGTTAACCTTATGGGAATTCCCTTGTATGTTAGTTGTTGCTTTTCCCTTGCTACAATTTAATTGTATTTAATTTTTGATAGTTTAATATGTGTCTTGGCATGTTTCTCCTTGGATTTATCCTGTATGGGACTCTCTGTGCTTCCTGGACTTGTTTGACTATTTCCTTTCCCATATTAAGGAAGTTTTCAACTATAATCTCTTCAAATATTTTCTCAGTCCCTTTCTTTTTCTCTTCTTCTTCTGGGACCCCTATAATTTGAATGTTAGTGCACTTAATGTTGTCCCAGAGGTCTCTGAGACTGTCCTCAATTCTTTTCATTCTTTTTTTTTTTTTATTCTGCTCTGCAGTAGTTATTTCCATTATTTTATCTTCCAGGTCACTTATCCATTCTTCTGCCTCAGTTATTCTGTTATTGATTCCTTCTAGAGAATTTTTAATTTCATTTATTGTGTTGTTCATCATTGTTTGCTCTTTAGTTCTTCTAGGTCCTTGTTAAATGTTTCTTGTATTTTCTTCATTCTATTTCCAGATTTTGGATCATCTTTACTATAATTAGTCTGAATTCTTTTTCAGGTAGACTGCCTATTTCCTCTTCATTTATTTGGTCTGGTGGGTTTTTACCTTGCTCCTTCATCTGCTGTGTATTTCTCTGTCTTCTCATTTTGCTTAACTTACTGTGTTTGGGGTCCCCTTTTTGCAGGCTGAAGGTTCGTAGTTCCCGTTGTTTTTGGTGTCTGTGCCCAGTGGCTAAGGTTGGTTCAGTGGGTTGTGTAGGCTTCCTGGTAGAGGGGACTATTGTCTCTGTTCTGGTGGATGAGGCTGGATCTTGCCTTTGTAGTGGGCAGGACTGCGTCTGGTGGTGTGTTTTGGGGTGTCTGTGACCTTATTATGATTTTAGGCAGCCTCTCTGCTAATGGGTGGGGTTGTGTTCCTGTCTTGCTAGTTGTTTGGCATAGTGTGTCCAGCACTGTAGCTTGCTGGTCATTGAGTGGAGCTGGGTGTTAGCATTGAGATGGAGATCTCTGGGAGAGCTCTCACCGTTTGATATTACGTGGGGCCGGGAGGTCTCTGGTAGACCAGTGTCCTGGACTCAGCTCTCCCACCTCAGAGGCTCAGATCTGACACCGGCCAGAGCACCAAGGCCCTGTCAGCCACATGGCTCAGAAAAAAAGGGAGGAAAAAAAGAAAGAAAGAAAACAAATAAATAAATAAAATAAAGTTATTAAAATAGAAAAAAATTATTAAAAATAAAGAAATAAAAAAGTAATTAGAAAGAAGAGAGCAACCAAACCAAAAAAACAAATCCACCAATGATAACCAGAGCTAAAAACTATACTAAAAAACAAACAAACAGAAAAACTGGACAGCCATGGGCTTCCCTGGTGGCGCAGTGGTTGAGAGTCTGCCTGCCAATGCAGGGGACACAGGTTCGTGCCCTGGTCCGGAAAGATCCCACATGCCACAGAGCGGCTAGGCCCGTGGGCCATGGACGCTGAGCCTGCGCGTCTGGAGCCTGTGTTCCGCAACGGGAGAGGCCACAGCAGTGAGAGGCCCGCGTACTGCAAAAAAAACAAAACAAACAAAAAAAACCACTTGACAGCCAGAACCCTAGGACAAATGCCAAATGCAAAGCTATACAGACAAAATCACACAAAGAAGCATACACATACACACTCACAAAAAGAGAAAAAGGAAAAAAATATATTTTTTAAAAAAAAGGAAGAGAGCAACCAAATCAATAAACAAAAATAAACATAAAACCAGAAACAAATTAGATGCAGAAAGAAAACCCCAAGGCTATAGTTGCTCCCAAAGTCCACTGTCTCAATTTTGGGATGATTTGTTGTCTATTCAGGTATTCCACAGATGCAGGGTACATCAAGTTGACCGTGGAGATTTAATCCGCTGCTCCTGAGGCTGATGGGAGAGATTTCCCTTTCTCTTCTTTGTTTGCACAGCTCCTGGGGGCCAGCTTTGGATTTGGCCCCACCTCTGTGTGTAGGTCACCTGAGGGCGTCTTTTGGGAAGTCTGAGGTCTTATGCCAGCATTCAGTAGGTGTTTCGTAGGAGTTGTTCCACATGTAGATGTAGTTTTGATGTATTTGTGGGGAGGAAGGTGATCTCCACGTCTTACTCCTCCACCATCTTGAAGGCCTGCCCAACTATTTTTCTTTCTGTTCTTTTTTTTTCCCCTGAGGACCTTGGCGCTGACCACATCATGCGCTCAGGCCGTCACATGCCTGGGTGCCCCAGCTCTGCTTACTCTTAAAAAGACTCTAGCTTCACTTAATCTTCTAGGAGTGTGTTATTTAACCTCTCCATATCTCAGTTTGCTCGTCTCTAAAATGGGAATAATAATAGTAGCTACCTCAGAAGGGGTTTTGAGGATTAAATGAGTGAATATACATAAAGTACTTAGAGTTGTACCTGGTGTGTAATACACACTTAATAAGCTTTAGCTATTTTTATTAACTCTATGGTTTTATGTATTTGCACATATTACTCTCTTTAGCTAGGGTGCCTCTACACTTTCCAATCCCACCTCCTTTTCACTGATTCTATTTCATCTTTCAAGATGAAGTCCAAGCTTGCCATTCTTGTGAAGACTTCCATGGTTTTCTGACAAGGCCCTCTTACATACAACTCTATACCAATCGGTGTTGCTGCATACTGAATTTGTAATTTACACTTATGTACCTATTTACATATGCTCCATAAGGGTAACAGCTGTTTCCTCTTGTTTACATAGTCCCTGGCTTTCACCACTGTACCTGGCACATGGTAGTCTCCCACTAAGCACTTGTCTAATGAATGAACGAATGAATGAGTGAATGAATAAATGAACACCTTTCCTTCCAGGGAGAAAAAGGCCTGTATGTCTTGAACACAGGTTTTTGAGTCTTCAAATACTTATTGCTAGCCTGATGCTTGGCGTGTGCTCAAAAATGCTTTCTGAACTGATTGGAAATGCATTCAATTCTAACCAGATGATAATTATCTTTGGAGAATCCTTTAGACCTTAAAACCATGATCCATACTATATATTTATTACAGTTTTAAGTTCGAGCTTTCCTCAAAGTATACTCAGAAGTTTGGGGACCAAACAAGAAGGAAATTACCAAAGCCAGAAAACATTTAAGGGTTTTCCTCTCATGAAACTTCTAGCAACGGCCCCTGTTTAGCCACCTGTGTGTGCATCCTGTCTCATCACATGATACATACAAGAACAACACGGACACAACTCCTCTCTGCCTTGGCCGAGAAACATTCATCAAAGAACACAAACTTCTCAATAGGGCAGAAAACAGGAAAAAGAAATGAAAAACAAAGAGGAAGATTAGTTTGCTTCAGTCACTGTTTTTTTTAAAAAAGCACATGAGGCCAAATCACTGGAATCCTGAAACCAAAGATGAAATGAAGCTCCACAGCAAACCAGGGTTCTGTTCCTTCAAAACTTATGCCTTTACAGAAATTCTGCTCTATAGAGGTCAACATCTAGTGGGCATGAGATGTAGTTAGACAGCACAAATTAACTCCTTAAGTATTACTGCAACTCCACATCAGTCTTTGGGAGTACATACATTAAGGAGCTATTAAAAAACAAAAACAGAAACAAAAACTAAATATAACTCAACAGTCCTGATGGTTTATAATGCATATACAATTGGTTCACCTGCGTCCTTTTGATTCTCTATTTGAAAGAGAAAGCACAACAAGGAGAGAAGAGAGAGAGAAACAAGAACACATATGCAAGGATTAATGAGCAAGTGAACCAAAATGCCCCCCACTTATGTGTGATACATGATATTGGAAAGAAAAAGTTGCCCTTGAGTTCCCACCGCCCAGAAGTGTGGGGTCAATGCTGCACAAATAGAAAATTAGTCAAATTAAGTTTAATGTGAAATCAAGCTGTGACACATACATGAACTCTCCAAGTGACAACTAAGTCATATGTTCTAGCCAGAGCTTAGAGGACGAGGACAACTCCAAATCTCCAGAAAGAACAAGAAAAAGCTTCCCAGTTTGCGAGAACAGACAGGAGGCATATAAGATCTAACTTTTACAGAGAATGGACCACCCTGTGTGATCTACCTACAACAGTTTGTCATCCTAAACATGGAAAAGAAAGCACGGTTTTGCCCCAACTGTCCTTTATCTGACACCTAACACATCGCTCCCCACCTAGCTGCTACCTTTTGATTGTGTACCAGTGACAAGCACTTTACAAATTGGGGTTACACACAAGCAAAGTAAAAATGCATTCAGGTCACAGACAGAGAATAACTGAAAAACTTACAGACAAATCTGAGTTTATCACAAACAAATGGCTTAATTGTCTAACCTGTGTTAGGCTGATAAAAGTGACTGGACTTCTCACACTGGGTTTCACAGACAGAATCAACAGACAAGCCAATGCTAAAAAACTTGAAGCAAGGAGAGTGAGTTGGTTTGGATCTGAATTTTCTTGAAATAATGAAAACAGAAAGAGTGAAGACAGCATGGCGAGGAGGTGGTAGGTACTCACGAATGGTTAAATCCATCACTTGGGAGGCCAAGCAGAAGACAGGATGCTCATACATTTCTCTCTTTTTCCCTATAAAAGAGGATTTGGGCATGCAAGAGGCTTAGGTCAGAGGTCAAGAGGTTATAGGTCATAGGTTAGAGGAAAACGTTACATTAGCTCGAAGGAAAATAGCCACAGAATATTTTGGGATAAACACAGGATAAAAGAAAAAGGAGCTTCAAAATTGGAGATCTACTGGATTAACCATTCAGCATGCCGTGAGTCACGAGAGAGATTGTGACCATGATTTTACACGTCTCTTTAGAATTATTTGCAAGAATACAATGACTGAAAACATCATGAATAAAGGGAAACAGAATTTCATTGATTGAAGGCTCCAAGATACTAAGGATTTCAGACTTTAGTATCTAAGGCTCTTGAGGTATTTCTTCATAAACATAGTCTCCAGCAATATTACTACAACTTCTTTCCAACATTCTCAGGGAACTAAGCTGTTAATGGTCACAGAGAATCTCAAATGTCAAAATGCAAGATTTCTTTGCCGGGGGTAGGATCAGAACCTTGTAAAAGAAAGTTGTCTGGTAGTAATATCTTTAAAGCTGCCATGTCTCAGCCTATGGTGGACTATGTTCATGAAAGAAAACCTGATACATGCAGCCAGAGGATGTTGGGTTGTCTGAATTGACAATCCCAGCATGCTTTGAAATTGGTGTCACAGCCACTTTTGCAGGGGTAACGTCAAAAAGTGGCTGAGCCAATCACGGACAAGGAAGGAGAGAAGCGGAAGAGAGCAGGTAGTGTGGAATGAGGTACTTCTCTGCAAAGAGAGTTGGAAAAAAAAGATTGGTTTCTTCAAAGAATCCCCAGCCCTAAAAGTCACAGTGCAAAAGATAATTAACACAACCAAGAAGAATTGAGGCACAAAAGGAAATTACAGACCAGCTGATCTACTTCAGAAATGAATGCATTTTTACTTACAGATCTTAAAGTTTGTTTTTGGATATATTTATCTGAAAGAAGAGAGCAGATCTTACCAAAAGACTAGTCATAGCTAGACCAAGACCTACACATGAGGCAGCAGACGTGGCAACAGAACGTTTCTTGATCCCATCCCATCCCTGGCCTGGCCTAGAATTACTAGGTACTTGGTTGACTTTAACAAATACAACCAGTCATTATGTCCTGGGAAGGTAAATGCTGGAATCATTATTTGCTAATATAGCCCTTTAACGATCTCCTTGTTCCTCTATTTTTGTCACTCATTACCAAGTCAAGAGTTGATAAACATCCTTTTAGTGCCCAATTCTTAAGTGTTTCTCCCTGGATGCATAACAACGAATTCATTACCACTGGTACACAATTTGCATTGTCAGACAGACAAAATTGAGAGAGGGAGGACATGGAATGTACAGAACACTGCGTATTTGACACGATCTTAACCTAATTCCCTAAGGAAACAAGGACTTTGGCAGGGTAAGTGATGGGGTTTTGGTAGTTGATTAGGTCTTTCTTATTTTTTCTTTTCCCAGTCATGTCCTGAAGGCAGACTATGGGTATTTGCTGGTTTTGTTTGGGTGTTTCACATGAGAGAACATCAGATTCCAGAATGCAGACACATTGAGTTTTGCACACAGAACTTCCACATTTATACACTTACACCACGGTCAAGTTGGGTGTGGTTTTCAAATCACCCTATAGCAGCCAACAGGGTAACAATGAAAAGTGATTAATACCTTTGCAAATGAACAGGTCCCAAAGAACCATATCTTCTCAAGTAGAGTGGACTCAAAGTGCCCTTTGGGCGATTACTTGGTCATTAGTGACCACTTCCCTAAAACTTGAGACGGCAGTGATAACAACCATCCTAGGTTTGGAGTAACAAGATTGAATAAGATCTAAAGCAAACCAGGAGCCATCAGAGACAGCCAAATACTAACCTGCCATCAAGTTTGAAAAGCTACCGAGAGACAAGACACGTTCAAGAGACAAGAAAGAGTTAGGCAAAACCTTGATGTTGCTTTATTCAATTCCTGTTTTACTTCCAATGCTATCAACAGTGGACAACAAACTGCTTAGTTTTCCTCTATTTAAAGAAGGTAGCCACCCTACAGAACTCTTTCATAGAAAAACATTAGCCACAGAGCAAAGTCAGGGCCAACACAGCCTGTCGGAAGGATCTTAGTTGTCTGATAACATCCTATATTCAAAATCCTTCCCTACAAAGACCGTTTCCTGAGTCCCCGTGCCTTCAATCATTTATGTGGCCACAGCTGAGGAAGCTATCCCATTTCAAGTGCTTTCAAGTTTCAGCTTAACATACAGAGATGGGCCACCGTTTTCTGGGGCCCGTCAGAAAAGAGAGAGACTTCCCTAGGGAGGCATACCAAAATTTAAATTAAAAATTGGGGGCAGAAGGGGGCCTTACCTTCGATTTTGGCATACTCTGACAGCCGAGAATAGTTGACTAAAGCAGCCTGCTCTAGACATTTACGGATGACTGTTTTTACCTCCTCTTGTGGTACTGGGGTAACAATATCTTTCATCAAGACCTATAGGTGGAAAAACTAGGTTCTTAAGATGGTTCAACGAAATGTGTTACTCATTTACGTTTAAAGAATTCAGTTTAAAATTAGTTGTGAATGCCTCTTTACAACTTAACATGGATTGAGCGCCATTGTTGAAGAGAAAATAAAAAATTCCAGTGCACAGTTAGGATGTCAAAGCCTGTCCATGAATCATGGAAGGGCAAGGAGCGTATCTTCAATATATCCTAACTATTTGAGAGTATAGAGATAAAATATCTAGAATTTTGGCAATTTCTTCATACTTATTCTGGTATTTGATGAATGGTAAACAAATCCTTTAGAAATGACAATCTAGGCCATTCAACCACAATATTTAATTACCATGATGTTTATGTCTCTGTGTATATATCATTTGTCTTTTACTTTCATTCTTACCCTTTCCAAGAGTGAGAGGGTAGCTTTCAAAGCACCTTCAGGTCGACCAAATGGAAAGCAATACCTAAAAAAGACAGAAAAATGTTCAGGTTCCCTGAATCAATTACATTTTAGAATGAAATATGCTGTAACTTGATTCCTATGGCAACTCCCTCTCAGGAACAGAAAATGCTTTTTATTTTGTCACGTTGTGTTATGCTAATCTGAATTCACACCATATATGTGTGTATATAATGTATATATGTGTATGTGTGAATAATGACTAAAGAGAGACTCTGCAAATGTCTGCAGCAGAAAAGAATATTTCCAGTGATGACATAAGGCTCTGTTTAGATTTCTGTTGTGAAGGAGAACCATTTGTTAGCTCAGATGTGACCTTATATATAATTATTGAGACCAGACTGGCATTAAACAATATTAGTTGAAACAGGCTAAAATTCAAACACACTTACCTAAATCCCCAGAGGATTAATATAGGAAATACAGGAGTGTATTTTGAGCAAAGTCATGATTCTACTAATTGTCCTTCCTTGATTGTAGTTTTTAATTGTTATTTGATCTTTTGCTATTGGCAATGTATCTAGCATAGAGTGTATGACCAGTAAAGATTTATCCAGGAGGTTTTTGATGGCACAGATGGTACCTATGTCAGGTACCACTAAGAGTTCTAGTAACTATTTCAGGCTGTCATAAGCCTTTCAAGACACTCTTCCTCATGGTACAAAAGGAACAGGATGGGCTATTGAAACCCAGACTATCCTATGTATGTATGCCATTTCTTCCACTTGCTGGCTGAGGGGCCTGGGGCAAGTTACTTAACTTCTCTCAACCTTGGTTTACTCCTTGTTTCAATGGGAATTACAATAACTACCTTACAAATTGTCCTGAGAATAAAAAAAAAAAAAATGAGTTCATGCTTATCCAGCCTCTAGTTCCCTATGTAGTGCACAGGAAGCATTTAATAAATAGGAACTATTTACTATGCTATTATAAATGCTCTTACTATTGATGAGCTCCTATTCCAAGATCTCTGGTTCAGAACCACCAGTGCAGCATTAAAAATATCTAATTGACTCTAAGGGAGAAGTGGGCTGTGTGGTGCAAGGGTCAAGCCCAGACCTGCGAGCTGTCTCGAGAGTGTGGGGAAGTGCATGATCAGTCTGTCAAGGCTGAACCAAGATTCTTTCTTTCCCCACATAGCCCACTAGTCCTGTTTTCAGGTAATGGAGAAGGTGGGGATGCTCTTCTGGGTACCACTGCCTTCCTTCCCTATGAGAACTGATTCACAGGAGTTTTCACTGTTGTATTTAAAAACCTTGAAGAAGCGTCAAATTCAACATTTTAGTAGATTTTTTAGATAGATTGATGATCAGGGTCAGCTTACACAAAGAGGGCTTTGTTCTTTCAGTGGAAATAAAATGAACTTAAGATTTCAAAGTCTCCTGGATATTGGGGAACACTGTCTTGGTTGGCTTTTTCATTCAGCTATTTCTTTCTTATTTTTTTTACTGAAGTATAGTTGGTTTACAATGTTGTGTTAGTTTCGGGTGTATAGCAAACTGATTCAGTTATATATATATATATATATAATATATATTACATATATTCTTTCTCAGATTCTTTTCACTTTTAGGTTATTAAAAAATATTGAGTATAGTTCTCTGTGCTATCCAGTAGGTCCTCATTCAGCTATTTCTAATATTTAGTGTGTCTCTGATAGATTTACAGTTTTAGAAAATCAAGCCCTTAATTTGCCCCTCCCCAGTCTCACCCTCCTAAAAAGCCCTTTAACCCCAGATCCTTACCTAAAATGTGTAATCTGATTTTCCAACAGAACTCGGAGTCTCTCTTTGATTTCTTCAAAACGTTCCTTTTCTTCAACAGTCACAGTTCCAATTCCATCAGGCCTGAAAGAAGACATGTCATGAGGTGACGGGAACCTCGTATGCTGACACTATCAAACCAAACCTCTAGCAGGAGGAAACTGTCCATTTTAGAAGAACAACTACAGTGATCGATGTGACTTTAGGAGAAGTCCTGCTTTTCAGTGCCAGCGACTAGAGGGGATGGGGTATTTTGAGGTTATCATTTGGAGACATTTGCAGAACTGCCACTCATTTATTGTGAAATGGTAAAATGTACAAAGGGGTGGCTTGCAGGTTAAAGCCAACCTCTAGACCTGCTCTGTTTAGCTCACAGCCTTTTGAAATTTTGAACGGCTTGCCAACATTTTTTACATTAGGAAAGTTTTATGATACAATTCTCTCGCAAATTTGGAACAGCTGGCATTAATTGGAGAGGGGCAACAAACAGCTTCTTCCTTGGCTGGGGCAGGCACTCTCCTGGTCCATATCTCTAATTTACATTACCTGTCTCTCTTGTTGGCACTTATGTTTGGGACTCCTGAACTATGCACACAAACTCCCATGAAAACCAGGAATCCTGTAAGTGTCTATATTTCCCAGAGGTAAATGCTGTTAAATGACTCACTTTCCAGCTTATAACTACAGATGTTTGGATTAATTTCACCACTCATGTATTAACTAAAGAACAAATTACAAGACATTGTACAAATTACAAGACCTTGATGAAAGAAATGGAAGAAAACTCAAATAAATGGAAAGATATCTTGTGTACATGGATTGGAAGAATTAATATAGTTAACATGTCTGTACTACCCAAAGCCATCTATAAATTCTATGCAATCCCTATCAAAATTCCAGTGGGATTTTTTTCACAGAAATAGAAAAAAAAATCCTAAAATTTTTAAGGAACCACAAAAGCCCCAAATAACCAAAGGAATCCTGAGAAAGAACAAAGTTGGAGGCATCACAATTCCTGAATTCAAACTATATTACAAAGCTGTAGTTATCAAAACAGTATGGTACTGGCATAAAACCAAACATATACACCAATGGAACAGAGTTGGGAACCCAGAAATAAACCCTTGCATGTATGGTCAACTAATATTTGACAAGGGAGCCAAGAATACGCAATGGGGAAAGGATAGTTTCTTCAATAAGTGGTATTGGGAAAACTGGATATCCACATACAAAAGAATGAAATTAGATCCTTATCTTAGAACATTCACAAAAAAGAACTCAAAATGGATTAAAGGCTTAAATGTAAGACCTGAAGCTGTAAAAATCCTAGAAGGAAATATAGAGGAAAAGTTCTTTGACATTGGTCTTGGCAATAATTTTTTTGAATATGACACCAAAGCACAAACAACAGAAGCAAAATAGACAAGACCAAAAAAGTGACACTTTAGCAAATTAAAAAGCTTCTGCGTAGCAAAATGTAAAGACAACCTACAGCTGCCTAACACCTAAAGCTGGATTTCTCGCTTAATAGTTTGTGACTTCTTTGAGACTCAGTTTCCTTATCTGTCAAACAGGGATAAAAACAGTCCTTCCTGAGGGTTTCTATAAGGGTTAATTAGCACATGGAACATGATAACACATAGAAATCCCCTGGCACATAAGTGCTCAATAAATATTTGCTATAGTTATTGCTAAAAAAAAAAGAGACAACCTATGGAATGAGAGAAAATATTTGCAAGCCATCTGTTTGATAAGGGGTTAACATTCAAAATATAGAAGGAACTCATAAAAAATAGAAAACCCCCCAAATAATTTGATTAAAACTAGGCAGAGGACATAGACTTTTTCCTAAAGAAGACATACAAATGGCCATTAGGTACATGAAAAGATGCTCAACATCATTAATCATCAAGGAAATACAAATCAAAACTGCAGTGAGATATCACCCCACACCTGTCAGAATGGCTGTTCTCAAAACAAAAAGACAACAAATACGTGCTGGAGAGGCTTTGGAGAAAAGTGAATCCTCCTGCACTGTTAGTGGGAAGGTAAACTGGTGCAGCCACTATGGAGACCATTATGGAGGTTTCTCAAAAATTAAAAATAAAACTGCCAAATGATCTAGCAATCCCACTTCTGGGTATGTCTATGTATCTGAAAAAAGAGAAATCAGTATCTTTTTTTTTCTCATTTATTTATTTATTTTTTATACAGCAGGTTCTTATTAGTTATCTATTTTATACATATTAGTGTATCTATGTCAATCCCAATCTCCCACTTCATCCCACCACCATCACCCACCTCACCCTCTGCTTTCCCCCTTTGGTGTCCATACGTTTGTTCTCTACATCTGGAAAATCACTATCTTGAAGATATATCTGCACCCCCATGTTACCTGCAGCATTACTTACAATAGCCAAGATAGGGAAACAACCTATGTTGTTTATTGACAATATTATCTATTGACAGATGAACTGAACGGATAAAGATTACATACACAGTGGAAAATTATTCAGCCACAAAAAAGAAGGCATTATGCTAAGTGAAATAAATGAGACAGTAAGGTAAATACTGATATGTGTATGATAAACACATGGTACTTATATGTGGTATCTAAAGAAGCTGAACTCATAGAAATAGAGAAGAGAATGGTGGTTGCCAGAGGCTGGGGAGTGGGTGAAATGCAAAGATGTTGGTCAAAGGGTACAAACTTCCAGCTATAAGAGGAATAAGTTCTGGGGATCTAATATACCCTATGGTGACTATAATTAATAGTACTGTATTATTTACTTGAAAGCTGTCAAGAGAGTAGGTCTTAAATGTTATCCACACACACACACACACACACACACACACAAATTATACGAAACTAACCTTATGCAGTAATCATTTTACAATGTATCCGTGTATCAAATCATCCCATTGTACATCTTAAACCTACATATGGCATATGTTAATATCTCAATAAGGGTGGAAAAAAGAACTAACCACATAGGCTATTTTTCAATCTTAAGAGAACTACTGCTCATTTAATAAAAAGAATGACCCTGGCATAAATAAGTGAATTTCAGTTTAATCACAGTATTCTCATGTTTCTGAATTACCAGTAGGTTCACACACATTTTCCTTATTTCCTTTGGCCCATTCAAGTTGAAAATACAAAGGAAGGCTGCATATTTATAGCCCAAATTTATCTGTGCCAAATTAGACGAAGGATAATCTGACCCATTCAAAGTCTTCAGCTCCCAGATCTTGTACTGACTTGTTTTGACTACTGGCTGAGCCAGTTTGCAGATTGGTGCGTCACCATGAAACTTCTATTGGAACATTCTTCAGTTTGCAAATGCAAGTCATCTTGAGACCAAACAAATGGTCTTATTTATAGGCCTTCTCAAGGATCCAGCAGAAGTTGGGAAAATCCTGTATACTAGACCAGTCTGACTGCACAAAAGACTTGGCAAAAGATAGCAGTGTACCTCCTGTTAGGGGTTTATTGGTCAGCTTCCCTTCTTTTTAAGTACTAAAAATGCCCTACTTGAAAAAAGAAAAAACTTCCCCTCACCCACTTTGTAGAAAATACCCCTAAATAGTAAAATGCTATACAGTCCATTTCTTCACACCCTCCTGAACTTAGAGGCAAAATGGTAAATATCAGGTAGGCTGTTGGAATCTATACACGTCCTTAGTTTCAAAATTTCAGGAAAAATCTCAACTGTTAATTTACGAAGTTTATTTAAAAATTATTTAAACATAAAATGCCCACAAACCTGTAGTTAAACCTCAGGATGAATTCACTGGCCCCACGAAATACATGTGACATTTTCTGTAGTAACGTCTCATGTGTCTGTTATAATCTACAACTTTCTTTAGCTGTGGCTTTTGAATTTTGTTTATACAAAATTCAGCTTGCTAATGCACTGAACACACGTTTATACAATTGGCGTGTGTACATGCACACAATCAATTTGGGAAAAGTCGAGCCATTTTAAGCATTTTGTTTCTTAGCAGGGAATTAAGCCAGAGAAAAATGTTATTAAATATAAGGTATAATTCAGAGAGGAGTTTATAGATCACAGGAAAAAGCCTGAAAACCATTTAACATAGGCAGCCCAGAGATGTCTGTGGCCATTATTAGGAAATAAACCTCTCTGTGAAGAAAATCATTCCTTCCTTACCCAACAAGTCTTCTAAGGCAATTAGGCAATTAGAAGGCAGCTTTTAGATTTGTGTTTGAGATGACAAAAACTGAACACTTAGTCTGTGCATGGCTTTCCTGTAATTCTCACTACAAAGGGTATTATAAACATAAAATCTGATTATGTTTTTTCCCCTTTTGTTCTGATGATTCATATTTATAACTATTAAAGGTATCAGATGGCAGCTTCCGTGTCTCCTTGAACTACTTTGTGAACACTGTTAATCTCCCTATTCAAAAAAGGTAAACAACTAAAAATTGTCATTTCTTAATAAATTTGCTTCTTAATCGCCTATGTCAGTGTGAATAGTTTCTTTTTTTTTTTTTTGCAGTACGCGGGCCTCTCACTGTTGTGGCCTCTCCCATTGCGAGGCTCAGCGGCCATGGCTCACGGGCCTAGCCGCTCCGTGGCATGTGGGATCTTCCCGGACCAGGGCACAAACCCGTGTCCCCTGCATCGGCAGGCAGACTCTCAACCACTGCGCCACCAGGGAAGCCCGAATAGTTTCATTTTAAATAAATAAAACAAACCAATCTGAGTCTGTAAGACATATAGTACGGAGTTTACCAAAAAAAAACAGGTGATAAAACACATCACAATTTCGACATCCAATGCACATTTATTTGTAATTGCCAGAATTGCTCTGAAATGATACTGGTAACAGGGGGTGTTATTTTACAAACTGAGGGAGAGATGGGCAAGAAAAATATTTGTCCAAGATCACAGGTTGTCACTCCATCAGTTAAAAAGCAAAAATATCCTTTGTGGGGTGTTTGATTTCTCATAGTTATTATTGAAAATTCTGTCAAACATCGATTTCTCTTCCATTGACCCCTATAATCTGTCAATGTTAATTGTACAGGTTTTGGTAGATTTCTATGGATCTACTAACTGAAAAATCCTGGTTCAATATATAGGCAGCACTGTTCTCACAGAAATAATGAAATACTTTCCCTAGAGTAGTGGCCACCTGAGCCTGCCTCAGAGTCACCTGGAAAGCTTGTGACAACTCAGACTGCTGGGGCACCTCAGAGCTTCTGATTCAACAGATCTGGGGTGGGACCTGAGAACTGGTCCTAGAACATTCTAGGTCCTAGAGACCTAGAACATTTCTAACAAGTTCTCTGGTACTGCTGGTTCGGGGAACCTTACTTTGAGAACCTCTGTCTTAGAGCGAAAAAATACTTGGTGGGTGGCTGAATGCATGAAATGGTATTTTTGGAATTGGGAATCCAGGGTTCCCAATTTCCGTTGGATTGAGTGAATTTGGAACCAGAGATCTTCTCTGAAAAGTATATGGTCCACTTATGAAGCTAGCAACCCCTTCCCAAAATGGCATTTGCACTGTTTTCTAGGTGCAATTCCAAGCAGTGCTGGCTGCAAAATAAGTAGAAGAACTGTATTGGTGTCTCTCAGAAGCCATGCTTTTGTTTCTCTGTTTTGGAAACATTTGGGGGTGATTCTATAATTGTCATAAAACTGGCTCTGCATCTTGTTCTTTTCTCAATATTTCTAACACTTAAGGAATCACAAAGAATGAGAGAAGAGGAGGGCTGAAGCTGGATTTTTAAACTCCTACCTAGCAAATCCCAGGCTGAGATCTATCTTTACTCAGAACATGTGTCTAGGAGCCTGAATCCTCTGCCCTCTTGTATCCTGACTGATACATTTTCTGCTGGTGGTTTTGCACTTCTTAGTGTCCACTGCCACTTCCTAAGGGCACTTGAATTTCCTTTGGAGGAACGACCTTGGCTGCATTGTGTGTAAACTGAGGAGACTACTCTCCTGCTGTCAATGCCGAAGGCTTCCTGCAGGCCAGCTCCTGCCTTGGGGGGTCACTATACATCTTAGCTGGACTATGAACTGCACTCAGCCAACTGGACACTCGTTCCCGGAACCTTTATATCACATAAATGATGTAAGGATAAAAGAAACTGGTGGGGTTTGCTGTCTCAGCAGCTGTGCCCTGCCCAGCTTGTTTTCCCAGGTTGGTAGTTCTTAATCTCGGGAATGTATCTTAGAACCAGTAGAGCTTTGAGAGGTCCCACCCTCAAGCTCTGATTCAATGGGTCTGTTGCAGGGCCTACACATGTCAAGTTAAAGCTCCCTAGGTCATTCCAATGTGCAGGTAAGGACTGGACCACTGCTTTGATCCTGGTTTCCTACTTTTCTATTGCTGCCTTGATTCCAGTTTCCCCCTCCCCCCCCCTTTTTTTTGAGGCTCCTGGCATCATCCCCATAAACTCTCTTTTGCTTAGATTATCCAGCGTTAGTTTTTGTTACTTATGTGGAACTGATGTAAGTTCATAAAGCACACATTCTCTGGCTCCCAATTTTAGTAGAAGCATTGATACCTTTGAACCTAGCTTTAGCAACACACACACACACACACGGAAATATGGTCCCTGGTCACTGGTTCCACCTAACTGCACACTGGCTAACCACTCACTTTTTGTATATCATGATCCTGCAAACTTGAGACAATATGCAGGTCAAGTGCAGTCATTTTTGGAGCCCTGTCAAAGACTGGAAGCTCTCCCACCTGCAGGCCATCATCAGAGCCCAAAGTGGGTCTCTCGGGCCACAACAGACTATATTGCATCTGACACAGCAGGCATCTCTGGAATCCACCTTTCAAGTTTTCGGCAAACCATTTTCTCACTGTCCTTCACAAAGTTGACATTTTCGGCAGCACGATAGGAAAGATGTCACGTCGGCTGCTCTTCAAGTTCTTGTCACAGTGGTTAGCACCAGTTCTGTCATCTTCACTCGCCTCACAGCCTCCCATCTTGAGCCATGTCACAAATAATAATACATCTAGAGTTGTGTTTTTCTGGGTTCTTTTGGGTTTTTTTTTTTTTTTTTTGTCAGATTAAAATGACCCTAACCAGGCTGCCCACACTTTAGGACTAGTTACGCAAATTCTTCTCCCTTTCCCCAAATGTTTCTGAGCTAGAGCTTGTTAATTAATGTCTATTGTAGGATTAATACAATACGATTAAGCACAAGGCTTTTCATGTGAAACACTTTATTTTGATGCTTGAAATTAAGTGTGAACACTTGAGCCAAAGAATTCAAGCTACCTTGTGTTTTGTGAAAGTGAAATGACCTCTTTGGGGGCATTAAATTGTCGCTACTCACCCAGGTGAGCACACAGAGTCCTAGCGTTTAATTATCCTGCTACCGGGGTTCTCCACATTATGTTGAAAGCCGGGCCACAAAACCTCCGTTGGGAAGGTAAGATATCTTTTCAAGAAGGTCAGGTTACTAAATTAATTCAAAGCATACAATGATTGATGTGTTCTGCTATTGCATCTATTTGGTGATCAAGTGTAGAATCCAGTGTAAAAAGAAACGTGTGAATTCAACAAAAGAGGAAAGAGCGTCTGGTCCACCTCTCTGCGTACAGCCAGCTTTAAGCTCCAATCACTATCAACAAAGGGTAAAACTCCAGTCGAAGTGGGAATATACTTTCTCTCCAAATGCAAATGTCCACATATGCCGGTGCAGGCACCGTAAACATGATATATTCTCTCTCTCCAAATGGATGCATGCCTACAGACCGCACTACAGATCCATGAAAATGTCCGTAAACAAGCATGATAACTGAATCCTACGTGCTACAAAAATCTTCCAGCTCAGAAACACGAGAGCTGAAAGGGTCAGAGTGGAACAGTATATTTTAGTAGCCTGTTCCTTGTAATGGTCCCTAAATAGAACATTTAGACCAAACACACTTTCTTAACTTCTCTTTTTTTAAAAAACGGACTTCTTCTAGCAATTCTTAATCCTTACCACTTCCAGAATGATACTTTTGAATTTGATCCTAGTGTGGACTATTTTCCTTTGTCTCTTTCAAATGGTTAATAACTACACATTCAAGACCGCACCAAAGCATCATCATCTCAAAAGGAGACATCCCCACTCACTCCTCTGGATGGTATGTATAATCTCTAGGTTAATTATAAACTGTAATTAGGACTCTCACGTCCTGTAGTCACCGCTTCATTATGAAAGCCCAGCCTTACCCTTTCTTCCTCCTCTCCCTCCAGCCCATGCCCTTTTCTAATTATGCCCTGATGCCCTGGGGCTTAGACACGCTGCTAAAACAAATATGTCAAGTGTTTGTATCACAAAGAGTAAGATAGGGAGCAACAACAAGCAGTTTCTACATTACAAATGCACATTGAAGCTTCTCCAGGTTGGCTTTAGTCAGTTTGAAAAAGAGGTTAGGAGAGGGCAAAAATACACAAGTCAAGTCTTTTCTGACTTGTTTACTGCTTTTCTAAATATGTAGCTATAACCCAACAATAACAGAAGGTGTCTTCATTCTCTTATAAGGATGGGAGTGATGGAGAAGTCCCTCCCTCTGAACAATCTCACAGAATGTGGATGTTATTGGCACAAGGACATTATTTAAAGTGGTTCAGGCTCTGCCCAGGTACTGAATGAAGCAAGAACCCAACAGATGATTACAGAAATGGTATAAAATGTATGCATCACAGGAAAGTACATATTTCTTTCCCCAGAGAAGGACCAATTTCCAAAATTTGTATTACATAGATTTTTCTTTTGGAGGACTAAGCGAAGAGGTGGATTTCTTTATTTCTAGACAAACATAGACAATTAGGTTTTTAATTCCACCCTGAACACACAATGACCTTATGTATAGATTTCTGAGTGGTCAGAGCAGTAATACGTGTAGCTTTTGGGTATCACACCTACCCTACCTAAATAGAGTGACATCTGAAAATATGTTTTTGCACCAATGAATCTAATAACCACAGCATGAGGACACACTGGTGGAATTTTAGAAGGAAAATGCGCATTATTTGGATGGTTTGTCATGGGCCAGAGAGACTGCACCAATGAGATAGATGATGCAGCACATTTTATAAGATTTTGTGTCTGAGCTGGAAAATATGCTATTGTCATGGGACAAATTTCCTTTAGGAGGAGAGTCACATGGGTTAAAAGTTAGAATATAAGCTCTAGAGAAAAGTTTTCCTTGGGATGCAGATTTTTACTTGAAATGTGTTTGGACTTTTCCCCCTCTCCTTCTTAGAAGTTCTTCTGATTAGGTGAAGCTGGTTCTTTAGGATTTAGAGAGCATGACACAGACATCTGTAAGGCCAGCACTACCTGCTCAGAGCCAGGAGAGGAGGCCAACCAGCCACGTGCTCCTGTCCACAAGTGCAATAATGCCTGTGTCAGTGTGTAACATGAGACCAAGAATGTGAATGTCACTGTCATCCCCCACCCATGCCTGCCTGCTACCAGACTGCTGTATTCACAGGATGGTAAAAGAGATCTACCCTGCTATAGTCTTTTCTCTCTCTTTTGGGGAGGGAGAGTTAAAAAGCACCAGACATAATGTCATGATGAGTATATGTGTATGTAACATGGAGAGAGAGAAAGGGAGGAACGGAAGGAAGGAAGCAGAAATTGGAGAAGGAAAAAAATCTATATGCAAAATGACTCATTTACTTCCAGCTAGGCATTCCCCAAAAAGAAATAAAGGAAACCATTATGTGACATGGATTGGGAGTGAGGGACCCACATTGGAGGCAAGGACATGGTCAATAAAGCTGTGGTCCAGGGGAGAGAAGTCAGAGACCTGAACTCTGGCAGTGGCATCGAAGAGAAGGAGAAGTGGATGGACTTGAGAGATATATAAGGGCATTGACAGGGCACGGTAACTGAATCCTTGTGACGTGCTGAGGGAGGAAACATCAAGGATGGCTCCCAAGGTTTTGTCTTGGGCAACTGGGTGGATGGAACTACTTACTGACTTAGGGAAGCTGATGGAGTAACAGAGGAGAAAAGTGAGCTCCATCTGAGTGTTCAGTTACTCAGATCTAAGCCACAGGGATCACATGGTCTTTGCACACAAGTGGCACCTTGCCTCCAAATACATCTCCCAAAAGAATCCTTGGACACATTTTCAGAGATTTTTAGGACTCAGGCCCTCTTACATCTGCTTACAGACTCATTCATCTATGCAGCTTACTTTGGATTGGGGTGTTGGCATTATGGATTTGTTAATTGCTGATACAATGTACTTTCTCTGCAGGCCATATGTGAAGAACAGCACTGGCATTCAAGAAATGTTAAATAATAATGTAAATGAGAAAAATTTCCAATCCCAATAATAAAGGGATCCAAGGAACACTGACGCAACTTGCAATCATCGGAGCTGTTTGATTGCCTTGTCATTGTGGGACAGTGACCAAAGTGATGTTAATCTAAATGTCATCTAGAAAGAATACTAAAAATATTATGGTGAAAATTAAGTACTGCAACCTTAGGAGCTGATTTAAAAATTAGAAGATATAGCGATTTACATCTGTGGATCTGATGATCGCCAAGTGCAACCAGCTGAACATACCCACATTTTCCTTTCTTTCCCTCTCTCTTTGAGAAAATGGGTTCAGTTTTAAAGAGCTAGTCCAAACTAATGTTCCCTCAATCAGTGGTTCTTAAATGTTGCTACATATAAGATTTTAAAACCATGATGCTTAGGCCATATCCCAGACTAACTAAATCAGAACCTCTGCAGGCGGGGCTAAGGCATCAACATTTCTTAGGCTCTTTAAGTGATTCCAATGTGCAGCCAAGTTAGACTACCAAGGCCTTGCATAAGTAGGATCTGCAGACCAAATGCCTTAGAAATACGTGGGGAGGAACTGATTAAAAGGGCAGATGCTTGGCTCCATCTAAGACTTGCTGAATGAAATTATTTGAGGATGGGTCCTCATACTCTCCATTTTAACAAACTCCCCCTGTGATTTATATGCACACTACAGTGTGACAACCCCCACACAAGCTGAAAATCAGTGTCATGTCTTTAGACACAGAATACGTCTGTGTAAAAGAAACCAAAATCCAAGTAAAAAGGAAAAATTTCATCCCATCACCTGGAAGTTTGATGTTTTGGGTTTTGTTTGCAGGGGGCTGCCCTATGCACTGCAGGGTATTTAGAAACATACCAGGCCTCTACCCATAGAGGACAACAGCACCGCCCTTCCCCAGTGTGACAATCAAAAATTTCTCCAGACATTGCCAAGTATCCCCAGGGGAAGAGATCACCCCTAGTCAAGACCACTATGCTAAAAGATTCCAAACATGTGATGGTTCCATATCTTCCACTGCTTGGAATTATGCACAGCAAACACCTTCCTGATTGACCAGATATGTCTACTTCGGATTAGATATTTTGGATTCAAGTAGGTCTAGTGTTTCACAGAGACAGGGCACAGGTTTTCAAAGAAGGTGGAATAAACTCAGTCACCAGCACCTGAGCAATCACTAATGATGTCCAGTTGCAGTAGAGCCGGGCTCTGCCTTCACCTAGGGGGCTGCTGAGTTATTAATATGTAAAAAACTGAAAATTAGGTAAAAAGCTACTTTTTACCTAATCTAAAGTTGGTTGTGAGAGGACAATAGGAATGAACTCTACTGTTCAGTTAAATTCAGTTAAAGGGCAATTTGTTTCCATGAGTCATGAGTTCCTTCTTATTGTGGGTCAAAGAATAGATAACCTGGGCTTCCCTGGTGGCGCAGTGGTTGAGAGTCCGCCTGCCAACGCAGGGGACATGGGTTCGTGCCCCGGTCCAGGAAGATCCCACATGCCGCGGAGCGGCTGGGCCCGTGAGCCATGGCCACTGAGCCTGTGCTTCCGGAGCCTGTGCTCCGCAACGGGAGAGGCCACAACAGTGAGAGGCCCGCGTACCGAAAAAAAAAAAAAAAGAACAGATAACCTCTCCACATACAAACAGTGTTCATCCTGGTGAAAGAGGTAGGAAAATGGTTTTTTTTTTCCAGTACAAAAAGGCTGTTAATTGGCATTCAAAGGAGACTCTCCTTTTAGGTGGTTTAAAACTCCAGATACGCTCTGACTTTTTCCACAAGGTCAAAATTACCAGGTGGGCCAAACTGATTTTGGACATCTTTAGGACAAAAATGGAAAAGTCTTTAACTAATTCAGATGGCTGCTAGAGTATCTCACCTGGAAATGCTGAAATCACATCAAATGGCTGAATTTGCATCTCACACTCTACACAAATGCTAATGCTGGGCAGGTAGTAAGGCAGAGAGGTTCCAAATCCAAGCTCCAAAGTCAGAATATCCATGTTTGAATTAGGCCCACACATGTATTTGCTATGAAGCAAGTGACTGAATATATCTGAGCCTCAAACTCCTCATCTGTTAGGTGAGGATAATAATAATACAGATCTCACAGTGATGCAATAAGTATAAAATGAGATAATATATATAAATAGCACTTCACACAGTGCTTGGCATATAGCAAACACTTATTAAATGGTGGCAATTATCCTTATTTTATTTAAACGTTACTTACGAAATCTAACAATGGACTATTTTACTTGTTATTATAACCCACAGAAGATAATTTTAGAGGTGGATGGGATATTACAGATGCTCTATGTGCTCATTTTGCAGATGAGAAAACTGAGGTATAGAAGTGAGATATGATAATCCTAGATTTATGCAGAACAGGCTCTAATACTCAGATCTTTAGAATCTATGTGCAGTGCTGATGTAGTACAAAGAGGAAGAGCTTTGGACTCAGAATATCTGGGTTTGCCACCTCAATTTACAGAATTCAGTTTCATCATCTGCAAAATGGGTGTCAAAGTAGCTAACCTGAAAATGTTATAGCAAATGAGATAGAATGTATGAAAGCACTTTGTAAACTGTAGAATTCCACACAACTGATATTTAACATTACGATTTCTTCTTCCTTTAAAAATGCAACGCAAACATAGACCCTCATAAGCCTCAACATGACACTCACAATCCTTTTCGGTAGTTTTTCACGGCACAGGGAATAGCTCAGGCTCCAACCAGTGTGGCCATTTACTCTCTGCCCTGCTTCAGTGCTGATCACGCCAAAAGCAGCACCTTGGACAGCAGCCAGAGAGGCTTCCTTCAGGCACCTACAACGCTCTATGCACTTTTTTACTGGCTGCAAGCTACTTCTACCTTGCGGTCTGACCCTCACAGGGAAACACAAAACTCCACTCCACCTTCATCCTTGTATACTGTAAGTTCAGAAGATGGGTGTCCATATGGGATCGGGGCATTCTTTGACCTTCACTATTGGACCTGCATACATTGATTGACAGCCTGCTACATTCTCTAGGAAGTGAAAATTGGCATTTTCATTTGGTCTGCCTACAAGTGAACTGTATATATTTTAGGACTTAGAAATATTCAAGTGAATAAATTCATGCTGAAACATACAGCATACCTCCTTGTGAACTTTGTGTAGTTTGGCAATGCCAGGGTCAGAATATACATTTCAAAACCTCAACAACAAAACTTTAAAATGTCAATGTTAATTTGGGGTGAGATAGGGAAAGTGAAGAAGGACATAAGGATAACACTGGAGATAATTGTACATCTATTTTAAAAGGGAATAAAAGCCACGAATTTGCCATTTTACCAATTCACAAAGAGAGCATCCCTAAAGGACACAGGAAACAAGACAGGATCAGTAAAAACTTTAGAACTTACAAGTGCTTTCAAAGTGACCTCATCATATAAACGATTCTACTAAGAGTCATTAATTTAGTGATAGACATTACTTTGTGCCTTTATTATAAACCATTATTTGAAGATGGATTTCTTTCATAAGATAAATGTAGAACTGAGAGGGTTTGCTAAAAATGATGTATAAACCCATCTTATGCCAACCCATTTTATTTGCTTCTTAACCATAATTTCAAAATTATTAAACATGGGTTGCTTATTATGAATGACTTGGTAAGGTACCAGGCCCCTAACTAGATGCCACTAAAAAAAGCAATCTGACTCATGATTCTGTTTACATACTGCTTAATTAGTTGTTTTGTTTTCAATGCAAACATGTTTTAAGTGTCCCTAAATACCTGACTCAAATTCATTCCTAATACACGGTATTTTTGTCCATTGCTAGGATTTTTTTTTAAAGTGCACGTTTGAACAGAGACTTCAGGAATACACAAAGCTTGGGGTTCGCTAAGGTGGAGGCATAGATGGGGGGGTAGAGAAGGTCACAGACATCGCAAAACACAAGCCAATACACACACAACTTCTTACCTTTTGGGCTCTGGATTTGCCTGGGTTTTGGGATTTTTTCTTTTTTTGGATTCCTTTCTGGTATCTTTTTTAGCCTCTGGTTCAGATGGGGAGGGAGTTTTGCTCCCTTCAGGGTCTGTATTTGGTGTCAGCCCACTAAGGTACGCATGCATTTGTTGACTTTGGAGAAGGGGTGGTCGCATGGGGCATGCAGAGAGTGTGGCCAGCCATGGGAGAATCAAGACCACACATACATGCACAAACAAAAGAAAAAGAAGGATGCATCAAAGAGCAAGAGCAAATGCATTCAAACTAAAATAATAAGCAAAAAAAAAAAAAGATGCAAACTTGCATAAGGAAAATCAGAACTGAAAATAAGAAATCCAAAACTGTTTCCATGACAAGATGTATAAACCTAACTGTGAATCAAGTGGCAGTCTTACAATATGAAATCCAGACAATGTGTATCATAATTCATGATGATGTTTACCAGGGAGTTTACAAAAACACTTCATTATTTTATAACACTTTCTTATTCAGTAACATATGTAGAATACAGTGTGACAACCCAGAGAATATAATGCAACTTCTCTCTCTCTCTTTAAAGAATTCAGTCCAAGAGGCTGTAACAGATAGTCATCAAAGTGTATATTTATAAAAAAAGCTGAATTATGCAGAGACAGTCCCCAGGTATCAGAGTTTTCATGAATATCTTTTATGCAAATGAAAGGTCATGTGCTGGGCTAGCAAACCTTATAACAATGGGAGGTGATGAAAATCTTGTTGCCTGTTAAATATTCAAACCTACAATGCTATTGTTATCCAGCTCTAAATGTTGAAGTTGCATCTCATAAAATCTACCAGTGCTAGAGAGAGGAAAAGCACAGAACTAACCCCACAGACACTTCAGAGTTGTATAGCTTGCAAAGGTGAAGATGACTGATCCAGTTCTGATTTAAAAGAAAATGCAGTCAATTCTGGATGCTCCCACATATGAATTTCCGCAGAGCAGCAACTTGTTCATCACAGGCTGGGTTTCTGAAGATACCTAGTTTTCCTTGGGTGTGCCTTCCCTGGCTATTGGTTGAGGTGTCCGGGGTAATGTAGGCTTGTCTTTATAGTAATGTGAGGCTACATACACTGGGATAGTAAACTGGCTGTGGCAGTGTGGAAGCTTATTCCACGTCCTCAGAGCCAAATGGTAATGTTCTTAAATTATTTGCTGCCTTGCATTATTTAGAACACGGAACTTTTCCTCCAGGAGCTGGGCAATGTCTAAAGAAAGAAAGTACTTAGTATGGAGTTAGAACTGATGTTCTGGTCTTGTCTATAAAACCTATAAACTGAGGGCGTTGATTACACTGTGATCTCTGAAGTTCTTCCCAGCTCTGTGGTTAAACTCTAAGTGTCATGATTATCTGTGCCTTCCAGCTTCGCCTAGCTTGTTTCAGCTCTTGCTTTGCCTATGCAGTGCATTTGTTTATGCTGCTCCTTTTGCTCGGAACCACTCAACTCCTACTTCAGCACTCAGCCCAAGCATCGATTCCCTGGGGAGGTTCTTCCTGCCATCCTGCCACCCCATCTGAGTTGTGTTCCTTTATTAACTGCTACCATGGAGTTTTATTCCTTCTTCTCAGAGAACCAATCTCTATATAACTCTGCCCTCATTTGGTGTCTGGTTTTTGCTCACCATGCACGCTGAAGGTATAGCAGAGTACCTGCTCCTCAACAAGTAATCATTAAATATTTATGGAACGAATGATTCCAGCAACAAAGGCAAATACTTATTTAGCCCTTGCCACGTCCCAGGCATTGTGCTGAACCCTTTATATCCACTTGCATCCTCTTGACAACCCCACGAGGACACCATCATCCCTGCTTTACAGATGAGAAAACAGTGGCAGAGAGGGTTTAATTACCATCCAGGGTCATGGAAAGCAAATGGAGAAGCCATGATTTGAGCCTACATGGTTCTAATTTCAGAGACCACTCTAGAAGTCCTGTTTGCCATTTCTGTTAAGTCTCTTGAAAGGAGAAGAAATTCAGACCTGTGTGTTTTTTGTGTTTGTGTGGCTGGTGTGTGTGTCTGTGTGTGTGCGTGCACGCCCACTGGTCTGGGGATGGATAGAGTTAGAGATGACCCTAAAAGCAGGACCAGTCATAAACCATGGCCAGTGCCTTAAAAAATATTTTAAAATACCGCTGGACATGTGCTTACCTGTTCCCATGGACGTGGGATGCACAGAAGGCAAAGCTATAGTGAAGGAGGGTGGGGTCAATCATGGCGCCATTTTCTGCCCGTTCAAGCAAATCTCTGAGGTAACAGAGATGTCGGTGACACCCTCGGACTCCATTTCGGGCGCAATACTCGTCTAGTACAAACACCTGGCCAGGACTGAACCAGCCCTGTTTGGAGAATAAAGGAGAGACTTTCTTTTAAATATAGGTTGGGTTTTTCTGGGGGAGAGCTGCTAGAGTTGGGGATGACTGGAGAAGGGGGTTAAAAATAGCCACAGAGATAACACTTCCTGATTGCTCATTAAGTGCCAGCCGCTGTGCCCAACGCCGTGTGTGCTATCTGGTTTAGTCCTCCTAACAGCCCTATCAGGTAGGTGCTGCTATCCCTGTTTGATGGTCGGGAAATTTGAGCTCAGGGAGGACATGGAGTTTCCCTAGCATTCTGCAGCTAGTAAGTGATGGCATCTGGATTAGCAGAGGGCATGGCTCCAGAAAGAGAGGCTCACCCACTGCTTTAACCCTGAAGCATCCACCTTAAAAGAGTGTTGGAGTGTGGGTAGGGCAAAGTCTTGGTTACTGATAAGAGGAAATAATAACATTAGTGCCTTAACTGGGTACAGTGCTTTACCCTTGACAAAGAACTTTCAGTTGAGCCCCATAACAACCTTGAGAAGCAGACAGAGCAGGTTTACCTCCATTTCATAGATGAGGAAACGGAAATAAGAGCTCACAAATAACACAAAACAGGCAGGACTCAAACCCAGCTCTGTCTTTTTTCTTTTTAATATTACAGAATATACCTATTAACATGGAAATATGGTCACAATGCAAGAAATTATTGTAAAATAGTATGTAGAGTATGATACTATTGGATTATTTCACTTTTTTTTAACATCTTTATTGGAGTATAATTGCTTTACAATGGTGTGTTAGTTTCTGCTGTATAACAAAGTGAATCAGCTATATGTATACATATATCTCCATATCCCCTCCCTCTTGCAAACCCAGCTCTGTCTTACTCCAAGTCTTCTGGGTGTTTTTTTTTTTTTTTTTAACACTCTGGAGCATTAATAAATACTAGGATTGGTCTACATACATGCTAGGACTTCATAAATCCTTTCACTTTGGAAGAAAAAAGTTTTTTAGATTTTAAAATGAAGATAATAACAGAACTTTCCAAAGAGAACAACATGACTAAGTTTTCAAGTTGTGAATCATACAGGATTCAATTAAACTGAGAGGAGCTTCCTGTGCCCTGGCTGAGCGTTTTGCTTTATTTTTTCCCTGGCGGTTATTTGTTTTCTTATCATGTATTTGCTTGCTGCAGGACCACACAAAACTCTGCTCTGAAAGAGAACCCGGATGGAATCTCCAATCCAGAGCAGATGGGTAGGCCTGATGGGGTAGAAACTGCTGCCTCTATCATGCACTTAAGAGCTGATCAGACAGGCCCAGCGACTTGCCACTCAAAGCCACCCTTGGGACAAGCCTGAAATCCAATCACTTCTTTCAGTTTGGGTACCTTTCTGAAGCAAGAAAGAAACCAACTGAGGTGGTACATTGTAAGCCGAGAATTTAGGATTGTCTTAAATATAAATTTAATTTTACTTTGAGGGTCTTCTCTGAGTCATCTTTTGAATATGGCTCTGTCTTGGGAGAGAAAAGGCAAAAGGAGAAAGTGACCAGGTGGCAGGTAAAGGCCAAGGAATTGCAGCGAGGGAGGCCCCTGCCAACACTCTCCTCTGGTATTAGTGATCCGGGGAAACTTCTATAGACAACATGCAGCTCAGCAATGCATCCAACGAAAGACGGCATCTTTCCTATTTCAAATGATAAGTTACTGCAGAGGGCGGGAGAGTAGTCGAGGCAGTGGGCTGCCCCTATAGGCAACTTCTTTGCCACTCCATCTGCTACCCCAAATGCTAAATCTTAGAAACAACACTGCTGTGAAAGATTAAAATATATTTTCTACGACTCAGATGACACCAAGTCTTTTGTAGATGCCAAAATAGCTGCTTTGAAAAGAGTTGAAGAAATATCAATTAGGAACTCAGTCGAAGACACAGAAAAATTTATGTATTCCTGCTGGTCGGTCTCCAAAACTAACTGAAAAAAAAGATTGTAATAATGAGAAAATGGAATATATAGAGGCAGGAGATAAGGTCTTTTTAATGGCTGTTATTTTCTGAAATTTGGGGATGATGATTAATAGATACAGGTACACAAACGGGAAAGGAAACTGTTTTATGATATTCATAATTAATTTTGGATTTTTAGGGCTATATATGATTCACAGGGAGCAAGCTTCAGAATTTCATTTCTGGTTTAATTTTTTTTAGAGGGCACTCACTCCTTAGTGATGAATTTCTTAGTGAAAAAGAAAATCGTTTTAAGAAATTAGGATTTGAAAAAAGTCTTGAAAATAAGACTCCTCAAAAAATTCCTCAAGAGACTAGGAATTGTACATAAAAAGAAATTATTTAAGTTCAGAGGCATATTCTTACAAGTTTCACGAATGCAATTTATAATTACATGAATAATTACATAATCGTAGGAAACACATTTGAGAAAAACTGCCTTGCAATGCAAGGTAAGCTTTTTTTTTTTAGTCAAAATGATGTATTCCTTTCCAATTTGGCAAAGTTCAGACTTCTGATGAAGTGATTCTAAACCTGAGATAATCAATGAATCTTTTGTGAGACGAAGATTGATAAATTATTCCACATAATCCCGCTTCTGTTTTTTAGACTATTTTATCTACCATTTTTAATATTTTGGCTTCTGGCACAGAACAAGAAAAGGAATTTAAAACAAAAAAATTAGTCAGGACAGATTTAGGGTAGAGCCATACCATTTAGACAAAAAACCCAGATTTTCACTATACTTATGTTAATATCAATAATATGTTAACCTTAGTTAATTATATAATATTTAATAACATACAGATATATTAACCTTAGTGTGTGGAGTCAGGGATGAGGCTTTTCCTCTGTGTGAAGCCATTTCATCCTTTCCCCTCACCTTTCCCATCTATAATGTGGGATTAATAGCCTTTATCTTTAAGAAATTAAGTGACAATTTCTGGTTTGCAGAAGGAAATAAATTGGGTCTCTTTTAGGCTTTTGAATTTGATGGTATAATCTCAAATCTATCTTCATAAATCTAATAAACACGTAATAGCGGTCCCTTAAATTTAAATGGATTTAAATCTAGGCTTAAAATAGGATTTCAAGAAATGTTCATGCTCTTGCTGGACAGCGGGACTTCTAAACGTCTAAAGCACCACAAGAAAATTCCCCCAAAGGGTGAAAAATGCTTTGAATACTATGTAGAAAGAAGAAAGCCACTCAAACAAACAAACCCAAACCCATTTACCTTATGAAAAGGGAAGCGAACTTGATTTACAAATCATTTTGATCTTTAAAAAAATACATAAAAAGGACCCATTCATTTCTGAGACAGGAGCACAGGGTCTCACTATGTGGGGTGGGGTGCGAGGGGAATCTTAATGTCTAAGAAACCGAGGCAATTTTTACAAGTTCTCCATAAGCAGGTGCCAAACTCAATTACCCTCTTGAGAATATTTCTCATGTAGCAGCTGAAAAGGGGGAAGCTCAGATAGGGAGGCTGGGGAATTGGATCCGTCTTTACTGATAACTTCCTCCCGCTCTGTCTTCTTTCTTTGGTAACTAAAACTATCTCAACACAGGAAATCAAGAACACATTTATAATTGTTAAAGGGGCTCCACAACGGAGAAAAGAGCTTCTGACATAAAGGTAGAAAAATATTTTATTTTTTGAAATGTTATCCCGTTTCAATTGCTGTAGACCAAAGAATATACTTGCCAGGCAAGAATAGGAATCATTAAGTCTGTGATCCAAAGTAAGACGTTGCACCATCTCAAAGAGGGAAGCGTGGTCAAAGTTACAGGGGTTGGAAGAGATAAATTCATCCATGCCATGTTTTTGAGCTCTATCTGCGTCTGTTCATTTATACATGTAGAGAGAGACACAATTTAGAGAAACACATCACATTTTCTTTGACATTTCAAATACACAGGAATTCACTAGGCATTACAAACGCTAGCTGTTTCCCCGTTGCCTCCCACCAACATCCCCAAGATATTCTTTTTTATACCTCCCATTGTCAACTTGCATCACTTACTGGTGAGTTTATTGCATTTCGGCAAAAATATATTGGCATCAACATGTTTATCAAATGATCACAACTCCAGTGCATTTATGTTGTTCTTGAAAAACTAAGCACACGACCGTAACTTCGCCTGCATTTCACCAAACACTGAAAGCAGATCGGATCTTTGCTTATAAAAGCCTATTTAGCTTTTAGGTTTTTAATAGATTCTGCCATTCCAGTGGTTATATCTAGAGCAATTTCTCTACAATTATTGGGATTATCTGGAAAAAAGGGTTATGCTGATTTTCAGCCAAGTGACAATATTTTTATCCTCCCCTTCCAAATCCCCGTGGCCGATTTGGTTGCACAAAGGGTCTGGGTCCCCATCTTCCAAAATTAAAACAAAATAATAACAAAAGATTTTCATTGAAACCTGGAGAATAAGTTCAACGGGAATTTAGTTTGTGATAGCCAAGGACATTGCCTTACAGTGTGCTTACTCAGTTAGCGAAGCTTATGAAAGACAAACAAATTTTCTCAACAAGAGCTATGATCTGCCATTTATTGTGAATTAATAGTCTCAATGTATTCACACTTTTCCTTACAGGGTGAAGGCTGTAGGCAAAACCTCCTAAGGGCTAACTAATTAATCTCAATATGTGTAACTAAAATAGTCTATATTCAATCGGCAAAATAACTCAGAGAATCCGACTCGAGTGAGACCAAGCAAATCCCAAAGAGGAAGGAATGAAGATCCTGGACATTAAAGGAATCGGCTCACTCTGTCTCATATTTACTCACTGTCCTGAAATGCTGTGAAGAAAAAGAATCTTAAATCAAGCAAGAGTTTATTCATCCCCTTGCATGCAACATTCTACTGGAATACGGGCACCTGCCAGGGACCAGGGATGCTGTCAGGACATGGGAAAATGGATTTCTGACTTGAGAGGGTATTTGAATAATATTTTCAAAAGTGGCCTTCATCCCAGGCAGTTTTTTTTTTTCCTCCCTGCTTGGGGGATGGCTGAAAATGGGGATTATAGTTGCAGTGTGATATTAAGATGATGATTTTTCCTCACATTATTAATTTTGTGTATCCTTCCAACCTAAATGCATGGTATGTCAGATGTATGCCCTCTTTTTGTTGGGTTTTAAATCTTCAGTCATCTTTCATAGAAGCAGCAAGTGGTCAGTGTTTGAACAGGATGTGTTGTTTATGCCCAAGACACACAGAAGCAACGGTTACCAGAAGGCAAGTTGAAGAATGTCTGTTTTAATAGCCAAATCGCTCTACTAATAGGATAAAACACAAAATTCTGGAAGGGATATCACATGAGCAGGAATTATATTAGACAATCTGAAAGAATCCTCTTTGCTGGGTTAATTGCCTCAGATTTGTCTTCAGGAAAGTGCTTTCAATTTGAGTTTAGGTGCTTTACCTAGGAGGATTCTTTTGTTTGGTAATTTGGTCTCCAAGCTATATTTCTCCTTTGACTCAGGATGGCTAGAAAGAGAGGTGGCCAGGAAGTTGGTACCGGGGAGAAAGCTAGCTGTTCTGGGATATGTGTGTGTGTGTGTGTGTGTGTGTGTGTGAGTGTCTCTGGCTCAAAGCAAGTGTCTTAAACCTGCTCCAACTTTAGCTGTCCCCCTGCAGGATGGCACTCCTGTAATCCAGGTGATACTGCTCCGTCCCTCAGGACCATTCTGCCCTCTCGCCCCCATCCTGTCAGTCCCCGGAGAAACTAACAGTGGAGTACACCCATTGCTTGTCCTGTTCCATCCTCATAAAAAGCTTCACTCGCTCTGTGCCTCCCAATTCTAGCAGATAGATGAGGCAATTTGGCTCGCATCAGCTTCTTGCTCTCAGGTTTCCCAAAAGAGGCTGTAGGCTGACAAACCGGTCGGGCCCTTTACTTGGCCAGTTTGCCTCTGCTATTTTAGTGTTCTTCAATTATGATGGTGCAAACAGTCATTTAGCCAGGGAGAAGGGGGCTCTTTTGTAGCTGTTAAAAATATGCCCCACGTTTGAAGTCTCTTCCTCTATTTGCTGAACCTCTTGAAAACTCTGTGATGAACTATTTTGCATGGCTGCCCACTCAGGAAATGGATCTGGAAAGAGAGCTTGCCTCCTCCGTGGAGACCTGGATACAGACCTACCCCCTCCCACCTCCCCCATCCATCATCACAAGACGGCTTCACCCCGCTAATTCTTGGCTTGGACTTCATCTAAAGAACAATTTCATTTTTACTCACATTTTAAAGCAGGTTTTAAAATATGCTTAAAATCCGCCTGTTTTCCTTTTCCGAAAGTAACCCTATCAACATAAAAATTCCTTTTTCCCTTCTTCCTTCTTTCCTCTCTGTCAGTTCACATGGGGGTGACCGAGCCTGGGACTGATTTAGGAGGTCTGGGTGCTCCTGTGAGCTCCGCTTTTAAATAGGTGTGGGATACTGGCTGAAGTGTTGATCTGTCTGAGTCTCAGTTTCCTCGTGTGTAAAATGAGCCGAACTTTTAGCTCCCTTTCTGCTGCCACTGTCATTTAATCATCCTTAAGGTCCCTTTACACCTTCCATGGGATGGAGCTTAATGCAGTGGGAATTTCCAGCAAGTAAAACGAGCAGCCCTTGGATTTTGCTTACACAAAATCATCATTTACTGAGAATTAGGTTCATTATCTTAATGGTTCCAACAACTCAAGAGTGCTTAACAGGGTGGCTGGCTCCCAGGAAATTTCTGAGAGTTTCACTGAGCTTATTACATTCAGACAAAAAAAAAAAAAAAAAAAAAAGAGGAGCAGTAGGCCAGGAATGCTTTTTTAAGGTGTCCAAGGAAGGGCTGTGATTTTGATGCTCCATCCAAGCAGGGATTTTGAAATGTTTATTCTCTGCTGTGTTCCCAGCACCTAGAACATACCTGGCACACAGCAGGCACTCGAAACATATGCGTTAAAATAATGAATTTATCTCACTGAGATAAATAAATGTGCTCTCTAAACAAATATTTTCTATTTCTTGATTTTAGGAAATGTTGATACACTAAATTCAACAGGAATAGTTTATTTGAGCTAGGATAGCAGGTGATTCAGTGGGTGGGCTTAGAGGGTCACGAAGACTGAATTTGAGGCCAGCTCTGCCGTTACAGGGTATGCAATGTGAGGAAGTTGATGAGTGTTTCTGAGCCTCATTTTCCTCATTTGTAAGTTGAGAATGGTGTTTGAGTCTACCCTCAGAGAGGATTGTTGACAGGATCTGATAAGCAGAACCTGCAAAGCACCTACGTGCCTGGCATATACTAAGTGCTCAAAAACCTTAGCCATGAGTGAACGGGCAGGCTTCTTGGTGCTCCCAAAGCCGGTTTGCTTAATATTCTTAGGGAGCCAAGGCTGTCACTACATTGATCGCTATTAACCTATATTGTTAGTTATAGGTTGCTTCTTAAACCATATTGTTTCTAGGAAGCTGGGAGTCCTTCCCAAGCTCTCTGCTTTATGCTTCTCCTCTGCCCCTGTATAACCAGTTCCTATTCTCTGTCTCTGTTTTTTGCTGGGTGATGTTCCAATTTCTCTGTGGTCAGAACACACACTTAAATCCCCTGGTAGATAAAATGTTCCTTGAGGGTAAGCTTCTGATCTGTTACTTCCCCTGGCAGCTCCCAGAGGAGCCAGGTCCTTAGAAGGTGTTTATTAACTGACTTACTCTGACATTTGCATCCCAGGAAACTTCCCATCGACTTTATTAAGGAGTCACACACATGGGGATTCAGATGGCATCTTGCAAATCCCAAAGTGGGAACATGTGTTCTTAGGGGGAAAAAAATCTTATAAAAGGAAACAGAATTCTAGGTGCAGGTGTCTTTGGATACCATTCAGATTGTCTGCCTGTGTCTCCATACATGTCTAGGACCATATGCATTACATATGTTATCTATTTTAAAATAAAACACTGCAGTGGTCCAGCTGTTCCAAATTCTGTTTCAAAGAACTTGTGGGTGCTTCTCAAGCAACACCACCTAGTCATCCTTGCACGGTCCCAGTCTGTTCTTCTACAGTGCTGAACATTAAAAACTAAATGCTCCTTGCAATCGCATTTTGCCCTGTGCAAACAATTGGAATTGGTTGATGAGAGAAAAAGAAAACTCCAATGTTGACATTAGCAAGGGGAAAACAGCCCAGAGCAAAAGGATGAGAAAGTCAATTCCTGGATTCAGGACACACTGGGATCAATTCCCTTGCCAATGTTTGGCATGTGTCAAGGGAATGCAAATGAATTTAAATACTAGGCTGAGCAAAATAGAATTAGGAGGGTAAAGTAGAAGCTTAAAACTCTAATGATGTTTGGATTATCTCTTGCTTTGGGAGACACATACCAATGTTCTTTTTCATTAATATATGTATTTTTTTTTATTACTTAAGAAATCAAGGATCGACTGCATTTTAAGAAGTTACTTCAATCTTTACCTTTTTCAGACCTGGCTGAAGAGTTGCTCAGTCCTGCTTAGTTTGTAAGGGCTTCAAATGTATTGAAAATGGGCTATGTAATTTCATAGGCTCTGGAGCTAGGGCATAATTCAACACATCTTCCAAACAATGCTTCTTGTTTCACTTCTGGGCTGTAATTGCATAAAGATTTTGGAGTTCTTTACAGCATGGGCATAGGAGACTGACTTCAGACTAAACTTAGATGAATAAAGCTGATATTGGTACCTAAACTACATTTATAAACTTAAAAGAACAATCAATGGGTATCCATGACACAGAAGCAGGCTGATGGACATGCAGACTTAGGGAAGGCAAGTATGCTTTCAAGAGGAAACTAATTAAAATTTTTACCCCAAGTTTGCTCAGAAACAATTTTGGTTTGGCATTTAAGGAATGTTGGGAAAATAATGGTTCCTAAAGTGATACGATTATGTGGATTTTATACTCTCATTTAATCTACTTAAATTTCCAGTGATGTTCCTAATTGACCATCCTATCGTTTATTTTGTCTGTGATGTCTGGGTTCATTTCATGTTTGATATTCTTTTTCTTTTTCTCCTTCACAATGGGAAAGCATATATCATATTTTTTCACGATCTCGTCTTAATAGCAAGCATATTTGTGTGATCTTTTTTCTGATAGAAAGAAATTTAGATAAGTTTCCAATAAGGTCTACCAAATGGAATTTTCTTGAGTGGGAGGGGAATAATATAGCTTTCCAATTTTCATTTTGTTGAGATTTTTCTATTATCCCAACAGCTCGGGGAATGCATACAAAGGGTCAAATCTTTTTATTTTGTAGTATTACCTGTTAGAACTTGTTATAGGCTAGGGGAAAAATTCTGCTTTGGAAAATAACTATGATTGTGTTGTTAACAAATTGTCTGAGGGAGGCTCCCTCCTCTAATGAATCCCTTTTATAATAAACTAGGGGTAGCTGCTTTATCACTGAAATTTAGAGCACAGTTATGGCTGTTGTTATCCCTGATGGATGCTAGAGGCAAGAGAATAGCTCATGTAACTCTAAAGTCACTGTGAACTCGAACTGCAAATTAAAAGGTGACTTTGTATCTTTCCTATATGGAAAATGTGTGCTTGTCATATCTGCTTGACAGTACAAGAGTGAATGTATGGTTTGGACAATAACGAACCATGACAGTAGTCAACCTCATCAGAAGACATGAAATAAAGAAATGACAATGACTGATGGCAGCTGACTGTTTACGGATTTTTCTAGAAGAGTTTTTCTTGGCATGGTCAAGTAACCAGGGGATGTTGTGCCCTGCCTGAGCTCTGCACAGCAAGCAAAAGACGGGTCCTCCCCTGCCTGCTGCCCTTGAGAAACAACTTAATTCTTTCATGGTGCCTTTGACTCAATCAAGCTAACTTGCATGGCCAAGAGAGGATGGCTTCTTCCGAAGCTATCAAGGTCCACATTGCATTTTGCAGAAATCTCTGGCAATACACCCAAGGGGATAAACATGTGATATTTATTTCAATGTTCATTTTTATAATTCTTCATAAGACAAATGCTTTGAGTAAAAATCGTAACAGAATTTTTTGTCAATGATCTCAAAACAAATAAATGATTTGTAATGTTCCCTGCTGTAGTTACTACATTTTCAATTAATTTATACAGTACTTGATAATATTTTTATGTCCCTGCAATAAGAGCAAACACAAATTTTCTATAGTTGACTCATTAATAAGGTATCTTCCTATAAATCACTATAGGTCATGAAAATACTCAGCTGATTAGTGAATAATATGTTATATGTGTTTGAAGCAGTTAACAATGAAGTGACCCTTCATTTAAGAAGATCTATTGACATCCTAACAGGGTATTTGGAAAATTTTGGCCCTGATTGTGAGAGACTATTCTTTTAAAAAGTCATTTACTTTAGAGTGAGAAGGAAAGTGATACACAGTGTGGTTTGGGGTCACGCAAATTAATATTGAATTCATTCTCTGATGTTGCATTCCTGCAATGTAGCAACTGCAAGTTGACAATACAAGAAGATGCAGCAAAAATCTTCTGAGACAAAACTACAGAAGGAATTAAGGCAAACAACTATTTGGGAGTCTACTAGGATAGCAATGCATTGTTGTGCAAATACATGTAAATTCACGAGAACAAAATTCATTCAGTCATCTATTCATCCATCCTTTCTTTTAATCTTTAAAAAAAGTAGAGCAAAATCCTAAAAGCCCACAAAGTTCACATTCTATGGTAAGCTTTTAAAAATGCCTCATCGGACATGGAAAGGAAAGGAAAGTTAAATTATCTGCTTGAAGTGGTAAAAAAAAAAAAAAAATCTGTCTGCTAGCCAGGGGTACATTTATGCAAAAGAAAAGAAAAAAGAAAGAAAGGAGGGATAGAAAGCAAATTAAAGAAAAAAACGAAAAGAAGAAAGGACTATTATTAAATGGTCAGGAGAAATGATGTGACCTACAACTTCTAAGTTCGCATTCAAAATACTCAAGTACATATTTGCCTGCTCTCTTGACCCATTTTTCTAGCTCCCTCTAATGTCCAGTTTTCTCTCAACACATTTTTGGTGGACAGCTTTTTCCTCTATGAATAAAGGAACTGTGTACTCTCTTTTATTAATAACTCAACTAGTGAAGAGAACGATGTTTCTATGTTTTAAAGTTTCTTTTTTTCTCTTACAGGTGTATTTTTAGAAAAATGAATACAAATACAAATGATATCCAAAAAAGTTATTGTTGTCATTGTTCTTGGGAGAGCAGCAGAGAGATATTTGAGACCAGAGGTCAAAACCCTCCATGACATTGTGAGATTGTGAACCTGAAGCTTCTGTGAATAAGCTACATGAATTCAATTGGGTCCTTCATGTCCTGTTTTTATGCGTGGTAGTTGCATGTATTACATGTCTCTTTTCAAAATTAATCCTCTCTTGGGTCTTAGAGCACACCCTCAAGCCAGGTAGAATGAATTCTTTCGTGTTCAAATAATGAATTTACTTTATTGTGTTCTGCAATTTCTTGGAGTCTTGCTCAGTTAACATCTTTGGGTTTCCTACCCCCCCTTTCTATTTGTTAAGGTACCCGTGGTTACCACACCATTGGTTCGCTGACCATTCTAACCTTTGGAATGGGAAAGGAAAAACAACAATAGCAACACATCATCAGGGTGCAAAATGATCTGTTTTCAGGCATTAAGCAGTCAGGTAACTGTGAATTCCACGAAACAAAGGCATTATTTGCCATTTTGTTGTGATGTTTATTAATATTCTTGGAATAAAAAAATTAGGATATGTTAATGGTTGGCTTTACTCAGAGGATCATTTGATGCCAATATGAAAGCCAAGGAGAGGAGGCAATTATGCACACATCACATGCATCCTAGTTTCAGTATGAAGCTGACATTTCAGACCTACGGTCAGGAAAATAACATGAAAAGTTTTACTACAAAGTCTAGACATGAGGAAGATTTCAGAGGAGAGGGAGGAAGCACATTGCAGGTGTCAGATAATCTAGTCTGATTATCTGAGCTGTGCTAGCTATAGGGGAACACTTACCCTTCAGTCCAGCTAGAAGTTAGCAGGGTAAGAAGGAACAAACCAGAATAACATAAAGACTAGCAACAAGGCTCAGGAAAGCAGACAGGAGTTCTAACCTAGCAGCTAAAGTTCTTGGGTTTGAGCAAAGATTGAACAAGAAAACTTAAATGAAACAAAACAAAAAAACAAAGTCAACCCCCCCCCCAAACCAACAGTAACCAAGATCCCCCTAACTGCTGAAGACTCTTCAGGTGGTAGCAAAATTAGAACAATTCTCAAAGACATCCAACCTTAGGGATCTATGATGTGATTAACACTTATCAGTTGAGAAACAGACATCAATATGAGACTCATTGCAAGTGATATATCAATCATTGACCAAAGAGCAAAGCTTAAAATACCCCCTCCCCCTGCACTCTTGAGAACGGAGGTACTGATTTTCCACTGTTCCTCTAACACATTGCACAGGGATCGGGTGTTTCAATGAGAGGCCACTTGGCATAATAAATCGTGGCAACACTCAACTCAATGATTTGGATGTCATTTCCAAGGTAAGCAACATTGGCCTTAAAAAACTGGAAAATTGCAAGTATTTGTTTTAAAAAGTTGTATAGCTAGGCGCTGACTTAATTTTTTCAAGTTTTAACCAAAAAAAAAAAAAAAAAAAAAGAGAGAGAGAGAGAGAGAAATTAAATCAACAGCAACACACATCAAAAAAACCACAAAAGAACAAAAAGGTTTAAAAGTTTGGTGGAACCCTCCCAAAATCATTGTAGAGTCACATACAAACTAATGAATAGCAGGATCTATTTTTTTTTCAGTTTTTCCAATTCCATACAAATACTCCACTCCACTCTTAGACGTGTCTTTTCATTTTGAAATCGAGCTTTTGAAATTGCAAAAAATAAAATCTGCACCCAGAAGTCTGTTAAACTGAATTTAGAAAGACCCAAATAAACTCACAATTACGCTCAAGTATCCCAAACTGTAAAATATTCCATTCTCAAGTTTCCCTTGAGCAGACAGCGACATGACAAGACTGGAGTGTTTATTTTTCTCTATCCAAAAAAACCTATCCCATTTCTCTGTAGCTTCCCTTTGCCATGTAAATATTAACAAAGTGATTAACAAAGTTAACTCATAGAAAAGTTGTTCTTAAAAATCATTCACTTGCAAGAACAGCAAATACTTTGAGCAAATATTCAAAAACAGGGATTTGATGAGATGTGTACAGAATTAAGTATTTAACAATGACCCTTACCTTTTGGAAGTCAGGGAAATCTTTTTAAAATGCAATACTTGATTGTTTTCACTCCTTTTGTTAGAGGGTCTGTGATTGACTTAGCATTTGTGATGTGACAAAATAAATCGAGGTATAGACTGAGAACCAAGTGTCAGTGAAGGATCAAAGTTTGCTACTTTACTACTGTGTTGTAATTGTTTTTCATTTTTCTGTTAACTCACTTTGTAGTACCAGGTGACCAAACTATCCCAGTTTGCTCAGGACTAAAGGGCTTCTGGGACAGAGGACTTTAATGGCTAAAACCAGACAAGACTTGGGCAAATCTGGATGAGTTGGTTACGTTAAGTTTGAATAAACATTGGAAGTTTGACTGAGTTAATATAAAGCCTGATCTATTTAATAGTGAGGGTTTGAATTTACCAGTTTAAATGCAGCTTTGAAGTAACTGTTATGTAACCACAATTCTGTGGCAGACCCCACCAAAAATTATGATATATCCCCTACCCCCAGCCATTTTTGGTTGTTTTGCACAACTACTCAGTGCATTACCACACAGTGTAAAATTCTTGGCCCCTGTTTGAATCTTTCTCATGGGTTTTAAATACCCCTAACTGTAAACGATCAGATACAGAAGGCTGGTTTGGTTAAACCCTGACTGGATTCCGATGCTGGTTTCTAAAGTATGGGAACACAGCCTCACTTTCTGGTACTCTGGCTGCAGTTTTTATTAAGTGCCTAAACTAGCATTAGATAGAATCTGGAGCAGCTGAGGCTCTGTTTCAGGGGTAGTAAAGCAACTATGGGATTATTAGGGTGAACACTAGTGGGCTGAAGCTCCGCATAAAGATTGTCATTGACTGCAGGGTCACGGTGTACAGTTGTGCAGAATGGGCACTGCACAACTCAGGAGGCACCATTCACATTTCTGTCTATGGGAAAAGTGTCTCCTGCACGGCACAATCTGCATGGCTGAAAGTGGTGGCTTCCTTCTTACAGAACCTGGTAAGAAGGAAGGTAGTCCTCATACTCTCTAGAGAACCTCTGTTCCTGGGCAGTGATTAAGGGGACAATAAGGAACAGGGTGGTTCTGCCACCAGGTACTGATAGGTCCCAGACGCATGAATTATCTGACCTTCTCACTCATCTCTCAGCCTCCCTCACATGCTTTCTAGGAATGACATTACTTACCCCACCCCACAAATTCGAACCCTTAGAATTTTGCTTTGGATGCTCCATGTAATAAAAGCTCCCTCTGTCGACTAGAATAGTGACACACCTCAAGCTTGTGTGTACTCAGCTGAATCTTGTAGCTGATTGCCTAATGACTAGATTCTAATTGCATAGCTAAATGGATCCTACCCATGGAGGGAAATGTAAATCGAGAGCCCTTGTGTATTTCCATGAAGGGACATCCATCCCCTCTTCAAGAGCCTCCATTACTACGCTCCTTTTTAAAATCAGTGTCTGGTCTCCATTTAATTTTACCCCTGAATGTCCATCCTCTTTCCTACACTAGAGAGAAAAAAGGGGGCTAATCACGAACCAAGTAGTAATTTCTTAATCTTGGCAGATGATAGAACAAAGACACTGAATGTGAGGTGAAATGACTTCAGAAGAAGTGGAGATTATTTGGAAATAAAACCAGGATTTTCCAAATATCACCTGTGATACATGTTTTATGAGCTTGATTTGGATGGTGGTTATAGTTAGGAATTTTTCCTGATACACAGTTAATTCCATCTCAGAGGAGTATAATGGGATGTGTTGTTTCTAAATTTATTTAAAAGGAGCCTGTCGGGCAAGGTGAAAGAAGGGATTCCACTATAGAGGAATTATTTTAATTCAGTAAAGATTGGGGATGCTTTTATTTCAACCAGTGACTAAACAATTTAAAAAGAGATGTTTCCTTCTCTCTCTTTGCTCTCAAACTTAAATGCCACAAATGTTAGAGAAAAAAGAAAGTAGGACACTTGGTGGTGGTCATGGTCAGAAGGGCTGTCCCTCTTCCCCTGAGTCCTCCTCAACTTATTCCTTATTCTTTCAGGGTTTTCTTTGTGGAAACCCACATGATTGTGTGATTATTTGCAATGTCCCACAAGGAATGCATCTCCCTTTAAAAAGCCATCAGTACTGGACAGGTATCCCTGGGAGCACCTGATGGATAGTATTTGTCATCCAAAAAGAGTTTTTCCCCATCAGTAAAGGTGTTACAAGGTCTAAGAACACAGTCTTATTAGATAAAAACAGACATGGCAGTGGAATTCATTGAAAAGAGAATATTCTCTATTTAGTTGCTGTAGCTACAAAATTATTTGATCCATATTTTTAAAAATTTACTTATTTATTTTTGGCTGCATTGGGTCTTCGTTGATGTGCGTGGGCTTTCTCTAGTTGCAGCGAGCGGGGGCTACTCTTGGTTGTGGTGCACAGGCTTCTCACTGCAGTGGCTTCTCTTGTTGTGGAGCATGGGCTCTAGGCGCACAGGCTTCAGTAGTTGTGGCACGCGGGCTCAGCAGTTGTGGCTCGCGGGCTCTAGAGTGCAGGCTCAGCAGTTGTGGCACACGGGCTTAGCTGCTCCGTGGCATGTGGGATCTTCCCGGACCAGGGTTTGAACCCGTGTCCCCTGCATTGGCAGGCAGATTCTTAACCACTGCGCCATCAGGGAAGCCCTCGATCCATATTTTAAGAGCAACAGAGGAGAGACAGTGTGAAAGCACTGTGTTCAACGTCAAATTTCCGACAAGGGACCTTCACACTTGCTTTCCCTTTTGCCGTAATTCTCTTTCCACAGATATTTGTGGGACTGACTCCCTATCATTTGGGCTGAAGCTCAGATCATCTGACTTATATTCCCTCTCCCCACTCAGTCACCATTGCATGACATTCTTTATGGTATTTCTCAATGTCTGAAACTATCTTACTCATTTTTTTACTTGTTTACTGTCTAGACTTCCCCACTGGGCTGTAGGTTTCCTGAGAGCAGGGATCTCACCTGTCTTCCTCATCAATGTCTTGTCATCTAGACAGTTGCTCAGTGAACTATACTGAATCAGTGGGTTCCATGCTAAAGTCAGGACTCACCATGATTATTGCTAAAAATGACTTGTACCCAAGCTATTCCTAATTGACCTGTTATTCAGAACCCTAACATCTCTATTTAGGGTTTATGGCCTTTTTTTTTTTTTTTTTGCGGTACGCGGGCCTCTCACTGTTGTGGCCTCTCCCATTGCAGAGCACAGGCTCTGGACGTGCAGGCTCAATGGCCATGGCTCACGGGCCCAGCCGCTCCACGGCATGTGGGATCTTCCCGGACCAGGGCACGAACCCGCGTCCCCTGCATCGGCAGGCGGACTCTCAACCACTGCGTCACCAGGGAAGCCCTAGGGTTCATGTTTTGTAAAAAATGAATTATTTAATTTGGTGCTTTATGTTTTCAGTGTTTCCATTTTCTTTGTTTCAATAAGTATCTCCAAGCGTATGCTGTCTTTCATCTGACCCTGTGTGTCTGAAGTGTTGCAAGATAAAAACCAACATAGGTAGCAAGAAGGCATGGCAAAAGGGCAAGAAATTAAAGCAGATGCTGAGGTAAGAGGGGAAGAGACTGGAATATGAACTGGGGCTGTTTAAGGAGGAAGTTTCATTTTTGGGTTCTGGTATTTTAGCTCAGAATGGGTACCGTGTTTTTTTTTTTTTTTTTTTTTTCCACTGCATGTGATAATGTCATCATTTATTTTTAAATGGTTCTAAGTTGCAGATTTAAATTTATTTCAAATCAAGCCCTATTTTACAATTACTTTTAATAGGAAGAAATGAGGCAAGGACATACATAATCTACCATATTTGAAGGACTCAAACAAATACATGTTTGGCTGTGAATTCTAAACTCTCACCAAAACAGAGAAATAAAAATCCACCTAAAATATATTTTCTTTGTTTAGTCCTTAGGGGGAAATGTCAAGTATTGCACTTTAAAATTACTTTCATCTAACATTTTTGTCCCAACTTTCCCCCTCTGAAGTCACTATTTTTTCTTTTCAGCAAACATGATTTTGTGAATCCTTAATGTTAAAGCAACTAGATTTTCTAACTCAACTTTGGAAGATTGACTTTACTCTACAGAGCTATTTTTAACAAATGGCATATTTACTTACAAAATTGGGAGATGGGGGCGTCCAGCTGAGGCACGTTCCCTCCCTTGGCGTTGAGTTTCTGGACTTGGGTTGGGGGCACAGGCTTGTGTGACTGACCGGTAGCCCGGTACATGGCTTGGACCCAGAGAATGCGATCTTGCTCATCATCACTTGCAAATATCACGGTGTCTCCTTCTTTGACTGCGTTGAAGAAGGCTCGGCCACCCTCCAAACCTGGGTTAAAAGGGAAAAAAAAACTGCTAAGTTGAGCTGCAATGTTCTTGGCAGGACTAAGTTCTGAGAGAGGCAGTTTCTGTGCTTTTTCTTGGGCTGCAGAAGGGAGGAGCCATTTATCTGACTGTAGGATGGGAAATCTGATACCCACTTGGCCACAAAGTGGGGCCATGGTGTCCAAGAGGCATTGTGAGCCCAGCTCTTGTCTCCCGCCATCTCTGTTTGGTTGGAGACAGAATTGTCAATTGAGCTGCCTAATGGACAGGTAAACATCTGTCTATAAATACACTATTATTTCTCTCATCTTTAAAAACAAACAAAGTGGACAACAAAAACATCTCTTTTTTTTTTTTTTTTTTTGCGGTATGTGGGCCTCGCGCTGTTGTGGCCTCTCCCGTTGCGGAGCACAGGCTCTGGACGCGCAGGCTCAATGGCCAAGGCTCACGGGCCCAGCCGCTCCGCGGCATGTGGGATCTTCCCGGACTGGGGCACGAACCCGTGTCCCCTGCATCGGCAGGCGGGCTCTCAACCACTGCGCCACCAGGGAAGCCCCAAAAACATCTCTTGACCCCCACTTCTCCCTTGAGCTACTGCCCTATTGTCCTTCTCTTTACAATGTAAGTGGATCTCTACCAGGGCTTCTCAAATTTTGGTGCACATGTGAATTCTCTGGGCATCTCGTTAAAATGTAGCTTCTGATTCAGTAAGTGGGGCTAGAACCTGAGATCCTGCATTTCTACTCAAGCTCCCAGATGGTGCTGATGGCGCTGGTTCGAGGACCACACTTCAAGTAGCAAGGGTCTCTCTCCTCTTAAAGCCCTAAAGCCCTTCTGATAGGGCTGCTGCCCCAGTGAAACTTGTCAAGGTCACCAATTACTTCCCCGATGCTGAGTCCAACGATGAACTCAAAGGCTTCATTCTGTTCTATCCATCAACTCATTCCATTCTCTTTGAAAGGTTTTCTTCACTTGGCTCCAGGTCATCTGATTTTCTTCCTCCTTCCCTTGCTGCTGCTTTCAGTCTTGTTTGCTGGTTCCTCCTCCTCTCACTCCTCCTCCTGACCTTTAAATGTGGGAGCATCCTGGTCTTCTGTCCTTGGACCTCTTCTTTTCTTCATCTACACCCAATCCCCCAGTGATGCCATCGTGTCAAATACCATGGATATGCTCATGGTCTCCACATTTCTAGCTCTACCCTGGACCTCTCCCTTGAACAGCAGATCTGAACATCCAGTGGGTTTCTTGACTTCTCCACACGGATATTGGAAAGGGACCCCAATTTATCACATCCAATGCTGAACTCCTGGTGTTTTTCCCAAACCTCCTCTCCATCTCAGTAAAGCTGACCTCATCCTTCTGGCTGCTCAAGTCCACAACCTCGGGGTCCTTTCTGACTCCTGATTTTCTCTCACTGCCCATTCCAATGAAATTCTGAAGGCTCTACTTTCAGGACGTCAGAACAGAATTTGACCCATTCTTCCTTCTCCAGTGCTGCCACCCTGAATTCAGCCATGCTCATCTCTCACCTAGATTATTTCAATAGCCTCCTATCTGATCCATCTCCCTCCATCTTCACTCTCTATACTTGATTCTCCAGATGGGGGCCAGAGTAATCCGTTTAGCATAAGAGTCGGGTCATGTCACCCCTCTGCTCAAAACCTACCAGTAGCTCTGCATTTCACTCAGAGGAAGAGTCTAGGTTCTGACAAGGCCTGCAAGGCCCCACATGAATTGACCCTTCACTACTTCTACCATCCTCTCCTACTACTCTCTCTCTCACGTGCCCCTGTATGCACCCAAGTCATGATGGCCATGCTGGCCTCTTGCTGCTCCTTGAACACTCCAGGTGTGTTCTCACCTCAGGACCTTTGCACGTGATACTGCCTGTGCATGGAACTCTTCCTCCAGATATCTGCATGAGTCACAAGCTCACCTCCTTTGTGTCTTTGCTCAGATGTCGCATGCTTGTTCAGGCCTTCCCTGACCTCTACCTCTCCTTACTCACCTCTCTTCTCTTGTATTATTTTTCTCCATAGCTCTTACCACCTCTAACAAATTATATAATTTACTTCCTAAAGACACCGAGTTTTTGTCTCTTTTGTTCACTGCTGCATCCCTGGTACCTAGAACAGTGCATGGCATAGCGTAGGTACTCAACAATTACGAGTTGGATGAATGAATGCCCTACAGACCCATTTTTGCCCCACAGGCAGTTCTCAAGGTTAAAATTTAGAGAGAAGTAGGCAGAAGCCTCTCTTTGGTCTCAGGCCAGAGAGACATTGTGTCTGTCAACATATTCCAAAAGCCTGTATTTTGCGGTTACTGGGACTCTCTGTCCATAAATAAAGCTTCATATCTTCATCAGGCTCCTCATCATTCCTCCCCTCCCCTCCCCCACCAGTTATCAGTTTAAAGATGAAAAGTGATTAGCATCCCTAAATTTCCAACAAGGCCCAGTCACTAACCTGTTTGACATTTGCATTGGAAAAGATTTCTGGTGACAACGTTAATTCTAATGTCTATTCCAAAAGAGTGGGTATGTGTTGGTAGTTTTGCACTTAGAATTGCCAGGGATTCTAGAACAATAAATAGCATCATCTTTATATGAAGGGTCTAGGGGTGTACCATTTTAAATAAAAGCTTTATGGTGGTTATGCTTATGAAGGAATATTTTGGTTCATTTCTTACAGAGAGTTTTAAAATGTGTGATTTGGATAGGATGATGTACAGTTAGCAAGCTGGGAAAACCAGATGAAATGAATGGATACAACCATAAGAAGGAAAATTCTGCAGGGTGAGAGAGGAAGAAGAGCTTTGAGGGATGCTTTCACCCCTGAAAAGTAGGTACCAAGGAGCTAAAAGGAAGAGTGGGGTCAGTAGAGCTTCTGTAGTCTAGTCTCATGGCAACCTTCGGGATAAGCTACCATGATACCGTAGGTGATCTGCAGGCTAGACATCACTGGATGGGTCCTTTTCCTTGCCCCACCACCTCCCGTCTGCCAGGGCCCACAGCTGGGAATAGGGACACTGTGTTCCTGGAGCTACAGTCAGAAAGTCAGTTCATGGGGCTGCCTCGGGAAGTAGAGAGGTAGAGTTGGAAAGATGCTAAGTGTTCAGATTTTTATTTAATCCTCCCAACAGCCCTGGGAAGCAAGCACTATTACTCCCACTGTATAAATGAGGAAACTGAGTCACAGAGAAGGAGATAACTATCCCATGAACACAAAGTGGAGCTGTAAGCATCAGAGCTGGGCTTCTAACCCGGGCTGTCTGACTCTAGAGCTGATGACCGTAAGCATTGTGCTGGACTGCTGCAGAGCCTGACAGCATGCCTGGCACACAGTAACTGCTCTCAGAGGATCAGTTATTAACAACAGAATGAATCCTAATCGCGGAGGGAGTGGGGCAAAGAGAAACACCTATAGCAGCAGAAGCAAGGACAGTGACAGCAGCGGAGAGCACCAGAGCTTCTCCAGAAAGCATGGGAAACCAAGGGCACACCACTGAGGGTGAGGAGAGAGCAGAGAAACTAGCTGAAAGAAAACCAAGGAAGGAGAAGGCAATGTGAACATCAACACACGCTTCTAGGCAGCAGTCTTGGGCAAGGCAGCAGTTCCCGGGGACGGCATCTGCAAAATGCAACGTGGGACAGTGTCTGGGCTCTCCACGGAATACCCCACAGGTACTGACCTGTCAAGAACAAGAGGACAGGTCTGGGAACGGATGGAGGCAGACCAGGCAAGGAATGTCGGCCAGCTCCTGGCTGGGGATTGCCGTTCCAGCAACACACATGGACGTGGTCTGTTTATTATGGTAGAGCTGAGTTGTCGAAGATTTAATTTAGTTGTTTAAATTGTGCCACTGAATTATTCTGAATGAATATCCTCTTATTGGAAGACTTAATCACTCGATCTAATAGGAATTAAGAGATTTTCACGTACTCTTCGAACCATGCCCAGGGAAAGGTAAAGTGTAGTGTTTTCATCTTTTGATTAAAATGAGGGCCCTGAATGTAAAACTTACTTACACTTATTTACCAGTTCCCCAAACCAATCTTTCAAGGACCCTAAACAGGTAGAGTTGATTTAGAGCAAGTGATTATGTCTGGATGACTGCTGGATCTCAGGCTGGTACAAAGGCAAGGATGTCCATGTTACAAGGCTACCTGCCCCATAAACCTATCCACCAGTTGGTTCCATTGACAACCAGGATAAAACTGAGAGGAGAGTGGGGACAGATGGACCCACAAGTCCTGCTCCAGGTGCACACTCACCTTTCAGAGAGCAGAGGGAGAGACTCCACAAATCTTTGAAGACACTGGCTAGATTGTGCATTACCCTGATCTCCAGCTGCAAACTTTACTATACATAAGAATCCCCTAGAGAGCTTATTGAAATAGGAGGATTCTGTCCTCCCCTTTCTGGTTCTTGGTTAGGTTTGGGGTCCAGGAACTCCTATTTTCCATAAGCACTCTTTAAGAAATTCTGGGTTAGACTTTTCTCATGACGATTGGGAGTATTTGAATCTCCCATTTTCAATCAGACATTGCTTTGAAAATAACTAGGACTTGGCCCATGGAAAGGCAGAGAGGATTCTGCTTATTATTCTCAAGAACATAATCACTTTACTTTCCATTGACATCCTTGGTAAAGGAATTTATAAATTATATCCCATGGGATCAATGTGAAAAAAAGAGGAGAAGCTTTTATAATACATATGCAGTTACCCCTTTTGCATGTAGATAGAACAGCTTTCTCCCCACTCCTGCCCTCCCCGCTGTAGGAAGAGAATCCCGCTTTTGTATGATAAAATAACAACTCTAGCTTTGCTATAGCTGTACACAGAGCTGTTTTACTGCAGCTGCCAAAGGGTGTGATGGCTTAGACCCCAAGTCCCAGCTCTTCTTCTTCCTTTACAAAATGAGATGATAACCCGGGTCCCATATAATTGGTGGATTGTGGTAAAATCCAAATGCTATCACGTAGAGGAAAGGGATAGTAAACTGGCTTAAAAGAAGGTAGTGTCATAAGATGGTATTGCTTTTCCTTCTCATATTGGTCCTTGAGTCTCCCACTTTAAAATGTAGGTCTTAGGAAAGAGGGACTCTGTTTCTTTGAAGGGAACTCAATGGTTTGAGACCACAAACCATCACAGAATGCCACGAGGGCTGCTTTCTTAATACAGGGGCCACATCCTTTCCATGAGTTCTTGCATGAAATTGGCTCAAACTTGTAGGTTCTATTGATTAGGAGGGATTTCCAGGCAGAGTCTTTACGTCTTACGTGGTCAGCTCTCTATCACTGTGCTCTGGCAGGATGCTAATTATCTATAGAAGTCTGAGGAGGCGGGGCTGGTCCAAAGCGCTCCGGGTTGGGATTCTGAAGCCCACTGCTAATTTTCCTAAGTGGGCTGGGCCAAAAGTCTTCCCAGCCACACCTTTCCAGGTTAACACCCCATCTTCTCTCAGACTCTGTTTTTCCTTTATGTGTATTTTGTTGCATGTGGAAGAGCAATATGGGAGTAGAAAAAAAGGTTTTGGGCCAAATAATGCAGTATGGTTGGAAATGCTTTCCTTGTGCAGATTTGGCATAAAAATAAACTTCTCTGGGAGAGGGCTGTTGGTGCCTGTTGCTCATTAATATGCTGAAATGATTTCGCACCACCCCTCCCCCCCATTTTGAAGGTTCCTTGAGGCGGATTTCTATTCATCTTTTTCTGGGAAAGAGATAAAATGGGTGGGGGGAGAGGTGTGAGGGGGCAGGATGTGGAACTCACGCAATGTAGAACTTACGAGAAATACTACCCTTTGTGTGGTTCTTAGTTACATAAGGGTGAGGAGCTTGGATGTCTACACTGTGGATTAGTGTCTTTTTAGGAAAAAAAACATTTAGGGAGGACTTTCTTTTCAAGTATCATCAGCTAACTTTGAATTGTAGTTAACAAATGTGGACGCACAGGGCACGTTTATTTGGACATGGAGACGCAATACCTGCCAAGCCCACACATCACTGGTGAACAAGACACACACACATACACACACACACACACGCACACACACAAAGTCCTTGGTGTACATGTAGGACTTATTTTTCAGGAATTTCTTTTGAAGATTCTAGGGTGGAGTACAAATTTGATATGGGCACAGCTACATAGAAGAAAAACGTATTTTTTCATTTTGGTTTTATGAGGATCCTTTGAGTCAAAACAAAGCCCTTGATTGGAATGGCATTTACTCGTCCAGGTGGCTTAGTGTCCAACAGGGAGGAAGTGCCCAGAAAATGCTAGTTGAATGTTCATTTGGGAAGGAAGGGGGAGATTTTTAAGGGTTCACAGCCTAGCGGGTGGGCGGGTACCTGGTTGGGGGTCCGTGTAATCCACAGTGTAGCCGTCCAGTTGGAGAAGTTCCTGAGGCTCTGCTTTTTTCTCCCGGTAACTGCACATGGCAAACGTGTACTGACTCACCTAAAAAAGAAAAGCACAGGTTCTGAGGTTGGTTCCCTAGAGCCCATTTTCCTTGAAAAAAACTCTCCATGTTCAAGCCTGTCCTTTCCCCTGAGGACCTGCACTCAGGAGCTGGGTTCAAATTGAGTTTTTCCACCTCCTGGCTGTGTGACTTGGAGCAAGTTAAAAGACTTCTCTGGTCCTGTTACCTCATCTGTAGATGGATATAATCTGAGAACCTACCTTCTCACTGGCTTATTGTGTGGATTGAATGAGTTCATAAGATGAATGCATTTAGAATCTTTCCCTGATGCTTAGGAAGTGCTTGACAAAAGTTAGCTATTATCATTATTGCTGCTATTTTAATTGGGCTAAGCTACATGAAATTGACATTTGGGTAGGTCAAAACTGGTTGCATAGCAGCAATTTTTTTTAGCTTTTACCTAATATGACTATGGCCCTGGCTCTGGCTGAGATTGTCAAGTTCTCAGACTTGACACAGGCCTTTCGGTCAGAAGTTAGGGACTAGACATTTATTTATTTATGCCCTCCGTTTCTTTTAGTATTTTACTTTTTGCAGGCCAATTCTCAGCACTGAGCCGCATGTATCATCCCTCCCTCCCCCTTCCCACTGAAGGAGTGCTTTTGGTCACTTTGAAAAGTCTTCCCTTCATCTCAGACAAGTGCAGGAGTGACATGCTGTCACAAGCAATGAATACTTGATCTCTAGGTGCCAGTCATGGGAGAGCCATCCTCAGCCCCGGACGGCACGGCTGTTGTCACTGGTGTGGCCCTCACAACCCACACGGGCATCCGCCCACGTCAGTGCTGGGTGCGGGCTCTGCAGCTGCAGGCCAGCCTTCAGGTCCCTGTCGCCTCGGTGCATCCAGACCCAGCGCAGATACTTAGCATTTCTACATCTGGCTTGTCTGCAAGGAGCCCGGGGGAGAGCAAGACTCCTTCAGGCTTCGGGCTAAAAGCTCAGGGGCATATTTACCATGCACGGATGTCAAATGTCTTAGTGAAGTAGTGCCACATCCCTCATCTCTTAGTTCCCTTTATTAAAACAGACATTTACTAAGTGAACTTTGATCCTGGCGGGGGACATTTTTTATCTCCTTCTCCATGGGTCTGATTTTTTTTTTTTTAATGGTAAGAAATTGGCGCTCTCAAAGCCTGCACACATCTCCCACAGTCCTCAGCCTGAAGGTCCCAGTGGCAAGATAAAGGGAGTCCACGGGAGAACGTTTTACTGGTTGATTTATCTATTGCTGCCCTCTGTTGGTTCCTGATGAAAACTTCTGCCCGACGTGGGTTCCTTGATCACGCATATAGTTTGAAGAATCTGTTCCTTATATTGCAAGGTCTTGATGGGCTTCAAGGGAAACATAAAGCCCCTAAGAATATGTTCATAAGTGGACATGTATTATGCTTTGTAATCAGCATAACAACAAATAACATCCTCTTCTAAAAAGGAGGATTTAAGAGTGCAAGCTTTGGGTGGGGTCACATAGGCCTGGGGCCCCCTCCCAGCTCTCAGAAGCTGTCATATATATAACTCAGAGTCTTCATCTGTATTTTACCTGTGTCTTATTGTGGCTGGAGGATTAATCGAGCAGTGAAGGGCTTTTCACACCGTGTGTGACACTCACCTAGCAAATACTCAATTTATGCATTTACATAAGCAGTTTCCATGCATTGGGCACTAACATCCTAATACAAAGTAGCTGAGTAGGTATATTTGCCTACTAGATTATAAATCCTTTGAAGGCATGCCTAAGGAGTCATATACCTTGGTTATATTCCCCTTGCCATGAGCGAAATCAACCATGTAACGGGCATTCACTAATTGAGTCTGACTGGTTCTAGAAAAATGAGTATGTACCATCCAATAAAGAGGTTTTCTCCCTCCCAAATTTACATGTTTCTCCAATCCACTACTGATCCCATGGACAACCTATCTCCCACACCCCCTGGCATGATAGTGAACACAGACATTGCTGGAACAGCTCTGCAATGATTTTTTACCTCTCTGGCAACATGGAGATGATATAGTTTGTTAATATGATGATTAGCCAAATAGATGGTTGCAGAACTTACTTGAGATCAGAGAAATATCATGACAGAAGGCTGTTATTTCAAGATTCAGGCATTTACTCTTACTACATGCTTGGGGCTTTCTGACTTTTCCTTTTTCTATTTCAGGTCCTTGCTTCTTGGAGCACTGTATGTTGCTGCCCCCTTCTGGTGATACTGTTGAAGTTGTTCTGGGCAAACTTGGGGCTCAAAAAAACTCAAATTGGTTTATTAGGACCATTTTAATCTGGAATTTGGCAACTTACTTTAGGAAAAAAAAGGAGGAGAGGAGAAATGATTTGTTTTTGCACATTTCTAATTATTGCAAGGTTGGAGGGAGCCTCAGATTTTCTAGAGAGCTTGAAGTGTGAGGGAATAGCAAGGGTCTAGGAGCTGCTAAACTGTTTTAAGCCTTGACCTTCCAGAGTCTGCTGCATGGAGAGAGCTTGCCTGAGGGGGGAAGTCGGCCTGGGGGGAAGTCGGCTTAGATGAAAGCACAGTCAACAGATGGTACAGATAGAGAGACTGAGTCCTGATGACTTTGTTTAAGCTCTGGACCTAGCCGTGCCAGAAAACTCTTTAGTTAATTAGTGATTTAATGAACTAACCAATATAATTCTTCCTCTTCTAAAACTTAAGCTAATTCGGGTTGATTGTTGTCATTTACAAACAGAACATAAATGCAAATGCCCTTCAGGGCCATTGTGAAGTCGAGTGGGAAGAATGAACATTCATTCAGTTATAAATCATTCATTATATGCCTTACAATTCACTTTCATAGTTAACTTAATATTGTTTTCTGGGTGACAACTGTTGTATTATAGGGTGTTTTATATTATCAGACAATATCTCATCTCATTCAGATTTAGATTTTTTTGAAAACTGGAATGGTCAGAATTTGGGTGCATTATATTATCTCCAGGGAATCCGGAACAGGTTATGATTTAGGGACCACATTGTCTCTAACTGATGCAAGGTGTGTGAGTTCTAGGACACTGTATCTAGGACACTGTATAAACCTCCTTGAGCACAGTGCCATCTCAGTGCTTGGTGTCCTGGAAGACATCTGGAATCAGAAGGCCTATGTTAGGTTTCACATAGGCTGCCTATGAGCCATGGACCTCGAGCAAGTCATTTAACCAGTCTCAGCCTCAGTTTCCTCCAATGCGAAATAGGGATAAGACTTGTCCTTAGCACAGTACAGAAATCTCTGAGGCACAGAAGAAAAATATTTTAGAAGAAAAAGATGATAGAGGTGAGGCTTTCTAACCTGGTCTGGATGACGGGTTGGCTTCTTCCACTCCTCTCCTCCCACACCCAAGGTGGGGAGCTCAGGGTGGAGCTCGTGGAATTGGCACCTTCATCATTAACATTGGTTTGGTCGCAGTTCCTAACAACGGGTAATCAACATATTTGCTCCCTACCATGGCCCCTGGGGTTTAGAATGAGTTTACCCAGCAATGGACTCAGGGTGCCGGGGACCCATTTCTCCTTAATCCTTGTGTTAGGGCCTGCAGCCGTGTTCAGAGGGTATATACTGGGAGTTCAAGGAACACAGCTGAGAGGCTTTGTCATGCCATTTGCACATAATCATCTGTTTAGCTACTCTGATGCTCAGTTCCTTGGAGAACATAAACTCTGAGAGAGTGTGGTCGAAAAGGAATGGGAGACTTCAGTTTAAAAGGGACAATGACCTCCGAGGCAGTGTTTCTCCAAAGGTGGTCATGGACCCCCTGCATCAGTATCTCCTGGGCTGCTTGTGAAGCATACAGATTCCTGAGCTCCATCTCAGAGTCTTCTGTGCATCAGACGCTTCTGGATGGTCCTTGGGATCTGCATTCTATTTACTTACTTAGTTATTTTTAGGCTGCGCCCTATGGCATGTGGGATCTTAGCTCCCCGACCAGGGATCAAACCCATGCCCCCTGTGTTGGGAGCACGGAGTCTTAACCACTGGACCGCCAGGGAACTCCCTCTGCATTTTAAAAAACACCCAGTGCAGGCAGTCCAGGGCCATACTTGGAGAACACTGTGTAGGAACACTGAAGTCTCTGGCACAGACACACCCTGTAACTGTTTCATTCCCTTCAGAGCTGGTAGGGCAGACTCCAGCCACTTCCATCATCATTTTAGCCTCGATCCTTAAACATGGGAATTGCTGCTTTGGCTCAAAACCCCTCTAAGGGTGCTTTGTCCCTGGTTAGTAGGAAGCCCATTTATAACTATCTTTGGTTCCCCAAGGTAGTAGCTCTAAAAGGAAATCTCCCTAAGAAAGAATTTAATAGTTTTGCATTACAGACAGAAATGTAGACTCTCTCTGTGTGTGTGTGTGTGTGTGTGTGTGTGTGAGAGAGAGAGAGAGAGAGAGAGAGAGAGAGAGAGAGAGAGAGAGACACAGACAGACAGACAGACAGACAGCCGGGGTGGGAGGGGAGATGAACTTTGAGGAGATTGGTGTTGGATGTGTTCTTCTTAGGCTTTTCAAACAATCTTCCTTGTATTAAATCTAACGGAATTCATAATCACGTTGGAAATTATGTGTTACCAGCTCTCTATAAAAAACACTCCATGAAACCCAGCATCTGAATAGAAAGGCACATTCAGTAAGTCACTTGGGTAGATATAACTCCTATGTGGGGGTTTTACACTGTCCCACAGAGATCCCTCTGAGGCTGCTGGGGAGTTGGTGGCAGGATGGGGAGAATCTGCTTTCTTCCCCAGCTCCCTCACCCTTCCCCTTATTTGACCAGACTGGTTCTCCTGTTTTCACTTTTGCATTTCAGTGGAAGGGTGTGGTGGCTAAAAGAAACCGAAAATCATTTGTACGTAAGACTGGATTCAACACTGCATGCAGCTGCTGGGCGCCTATGGTCACTGCTTGCGCTGCCATCTGTCTTTCAAGCAACTTGGGATATTTTTGCTTTCCCTGAACTGGGCCAGGACTGAGGGCCTGGAACTTCTCTCCTGCAACTCTGTTGGCATTGGGGTTGTTTCAAAGGACTTAAGTTGTTCTTTATCATTTTGATAGAGTGCCTGTGTAATCACTTAAACAGCAGAGATGAAAAATTGAGAAGAATCTAAAAGTGAGGCAGTACTTTCTAGGTAGGCCACCAAAATTGCTTGTAGACACTGTTGTAGTGAACAGGACAAAAATGGAAACAGAAGACTTGAGTTTTCCTCCTGGTTCCTCCATTACCTTTGTGATGGTGGGGCTATCGTATCACCTCTGCAGGCCACTGAAGGTGTAATGGAGACTTTGGATTTAGGCTGAAACAGAAGGTTTAATTTGGGGGATGCATGTCCCCAGTGTACCTCAAGGGCTCTTTCAAGTTAGTGAGAATCACATGTACGTGAAACCTCTCATGAAATCCTTGTAGGAAAAATGCCAAGCTGTAGACAGGCTTTGGATGCCCTTTTCTGATTTTCAGAAGTGAGCACATAGCTTGCTTTGTAGCTACTGAGTGCTTCTTATCTTCTCTTGGTAGAAGGCTCAGTGTGAAGGCCCTAAAATGTCTGTGCTCCAGTCACACGGCCTAGAACAATCATTCTCTTCTTTTGGGTTCAGTATATATCATATAGACATGGCTTCACTAATATTTTCAGCACAATTCCTCTTTTTTTTTTTTTTTCTGAAGAGTTTTTTTCTCCCCTAAAATCTCTCCCAAAGTAAGAGGTCAGTGACATCTCCTAAGTACTTCATCATTTCAAAGATTGTCATAGAAAAGTCTTGTGTCCAGTAACTGGCTACCTCAGTGGGAGGAGAGCCTCCATATTACATGACAAGGCCACTTACCCCACTTCCTCTTGGAAGATGTCACCAGCCACTCTCTAGGTCACACAATCTTTCCTTTCTCAGAACCACTTGAAGCACTGCCTGGGCTCTTTTTCTCTCTCTTCCTTCTTTCTTCCAGTAAACACTTCCTGAATGGCCATGCCAGACACTGAGCTGGAGAGGGTGTGTGTGTGCGCGCGTGTGTGTGTGTGTGTGTGGGGGGGGGTGTGTGTGTGTGTGTGGTGGGGTAAAGAGGGAAGCACAGCTAGATGAGTTGGAAACAGAACTGACCTTGAAACAGCACATGGTCTACTGAGGGAGGCCAGACCACAAGTGATTGTAAGGGCGGCTGCTCTGCCAGGTGAGAAGCATGCAAAGGGGAGAATCACCCATAATCCAGAGCTGCCTCTTTTGATGTAATTTTTTTTTTAATTCCAGTATCTGAAATCTTCATCTTAAATCTTTTTTTTTTCCTTTTTAACATCTTTATTGGAGTATAATTGCTTTACAATGTTTTGTTAGTTTCTGCTTTATAACAAAGTAAATCAGCTATACATATACATATATCCCCATATCTCTTCCCTCTTGCGTCTCCCTCCCTCCCACCTTCCTTATCTTACACTTCTAGGTGGTCACAAAGCACCGAGCTGATCTCCCTGTGCTATGCGGCTGCTTCCCACTAGCTATCTACCTTAGGTTTGGTAGTGTATATATGTCCATGCTACCCTCTCACTTTGTCCCAGCTTATCCTTCCCCCTCCCCATATCCTCAAGTCCATTGTCTAGTAGGTCTGCGTCTTTATTCCCATCCTGCCCCTAGGTTCTTCGTAACCTTTTTTTTTTTTTTGAGATTCCATATATATGTGTTAGCATACGGTATTTGTTTTTCTCTTTCTGGCTTACTTCACTCTGTATGACAGACTCTAGGTCCATCCACCTCACTACAAATAACTCAATTTCATTTCTTTTTATGGCTGAGTAATATTCCATTGCATATATGTGCCACATGTTCTTTATCCATTCATCTTTCAATGGACATTTAGGTTGTTTCCATGTCCTGGCTACTGTAAATAGAGCTGCAATGAACATTGGGGTGCATGTGTCATTTTGAATTATGGTTTTCTCAGGGTATATGCCCAGTAGTGGGATTGCTGGGTCGTATGGTAGTTCTATTTTGAGTTTTTTAAGGAACCTCCATACTGTTCTCCATAGTGGCTATATCAATTTACATTCCCACCAACAGTGCAAGAGGGCTCCCTTTTCTCCACACCCTCTCCAGCATTTGTTGTTTGTAGATTTTCTGATGATGCCCATTCTAACTGAAGTGAGGTGATACCTCATTGTAGTTTTGATTTGCATTTCTCTAATAATTAGTGATGTTGAGCAGCTTGTCATGTGCTTCTTGGACGTCTGTATGTCTTCTTTGGAGAAATGTCTATTTAGGTCTTCTGCCCATTTTTGGATTGGGTTGTTTGTTTTTTTGATATTGAGCTGCATGCGCTGCTTGTAAATTTTGGAGATTAATCCTTTGTCAGTTGCTTCATTTGTAAATATTTTCTCCCATTCTGAGAGTTGTCTTCGTCTTGTTTATGGTTTCCTTTGCTGTGCAAAAGCTTTTAAGTTTCATTAGGTCCCATTTGTTTATTTTTGTTTTTATTTCCATTTCTCTAGGAGTGGGTCAAAAAGGATCTTGCTGTGACTTATGTCATAGAGTGTTCTGCCTATGTTTTCCTCTAAGAGTTTGATAGTGTCTGGCCTTACATTTAGGTCTTTAATCCATTTGGAGTTTATTTTTGTGGATGGTGTTAGGGAGTGTTCTAATTTCATTCTTTTACCTGTAGCTGTCCAGTTTTCCCAGCACCACTTATTGAAGAGGCTGTCTTTTCTCCATTTATATTCTTGCCTCCTTTGTCAAATATAAGGTGACTATATGTGCATGGGTTTATCTCTGGGCTTTCTATCCTGTTCCATTGATCGATATTTCTGTTTTTGTGCTGGTACCATACTGTCTTGATTACTGTAGCTTTGTAGTATAGTCTGAAGTCAGGGAGCCTGATTCCTCCAGCTCCGTTTTCCTTTCTCAAGATTGCTTTGGCTATTCGGGATCTTTTGTGTTTCCATACAAATCATGAAATTTTTTGCTCTAGTTCTGTGAAAAATGCCAGTGGTAGTTTGATAGGGGTTGCACTGAACCTGTAGATTCCTTTGGATGGTATAGTCATTTTCACAATGTTGAGTCTTCTAATCCAAGAACATGGTATATCTCTCCATCTGTTTGTATCATCTTTAATTTCTTTCATCAGTGTCTTGCAGTTTTCTGCATACAGGTCTTTTGTCTCCTTAGGTACGTTTATTCTTAGGTATTTTTTTTTTTTTTTTTTTTTTTTGCGTTATGCGGGCCTCTCACTGTTGTGGCCTCTCCCGTTGTGGAGCACAGGCTCCGGATGCGCAGGCTCAGCAGCCATGGCTCACGGACCCAGCCGCTCCGCGGCATGTGGGATCTTCCCGGACCGGGGCATGAACCCGTGTCCCCTGCATCGGCAGGCGAACTCTCAACCACTGCGCCACCAGGGAAGCCCTAGGTATTTTTTTTTTTAATGTGTCTTGTCTCTCCACTTACATGCTCTCTTTAGGGTAGATATCAGCTGTTTTTGCCTGCTCAGCATCCATTTCTTTTTCTGGTAATGGCATGCTGATTTTGTACTGGAGACAGCTCAGTGGCACTGTGAATCAAAGCAACATGGTCTGCCCCTCTGAAAAGCTGGTGTGACACAAGCTGGACCAATCCAATTCCCTCTCTCAGATTTGGTCCTCAAGTGGAGACACAAAGACAGAAAACGGTCAGAGCTGATTTTGCCTTACAGCCATGTCAATGACACTGGCCATGGTTCCCACGACCTGGATTTCTGGAACTACTCTGGGTACTAGCTTTTATCACCAATCCTATGAACTACCACAAGAGCCTTCTAATACACTTTTTTTTTAAACCTTACTTACCTTGAGTCTGTTTCTGCTATTTGCCTATAAAGAACTGTAAGAGATCCTTTTCTGGAAGTGAGAGACCAGGTCTCCCAGTTCTTCTCTATGACCTATCAATGTACCCTTCACAAAATAGGTACTCAATAAATGTTGGTTAGCTGATATTCTGAGGAAATGTATCTCTGAATGAAATGTCTTCCATCACTTAGCTGTGGCTTATTTGGATCGTTGGGAATAATTCCAAAGTTTTCCTTTGGTTAATTTATTTTAAGGTTTTGTTGCACCCCACAGTGATCATGAAAGCAAAGATTACCTCTTGCTTCTAGCCAGACAGATGCTGTTTGCCTTAGAGACACAGTAGAAGCTTGAGTAGATCTGTAGAAGGTGTAGCCTTAGAAGCTCAGCGTTGGTGGAACTTTCAAGGCCATTTAGACAGCTGCTTTTACTGTGAGATTTCAGAATCCGTAGTGCTCAAAATACTAGTCAATGCTCATAGCCAACACAATAACCCAGTAAACACCTTTAGTCACTAAATTACAAGTTGACTCACTTTGTGACATCTTTCAGAGTACAGAATAAATTAACTTTTGACAAATTGAATTATAGCTCACATGCTCTGGTGGAGCTTGCAAATTAAAAAAAGGCAATGACAAATTCTTTTGTAAACTGAAAAATCCTGATGCAAAAAGCAAACAAACCCAAAAAAGGGGGGGGCATGGAGATTTTCAAGGACATGCATTACTATTTCTGGAATCTTTTTTTCTTAAAGATACAATGAAGAGGGCAATAATATTATTTATATATTACTGATGTATTATTAACATCAATATCTATATCTACACCTGCATCTTTATATACAGAGATGTACCCTGCTGCATGGTTAATTATAGTTCCAACTGGGGAAGCCCAAAGTACCTCAAAAAGGAAAATTCCACAGGTATTAGAATCTGAGCTATATGTGCATTCATGAAACAATGTCTACAATGACTGTGTTCAAAAACAAAAAGCAAGTTGATGAACAACATGAAGAGTTTGATTATTTAAAAAAAGCCTATGTGGGCTTCCCTGGTGGCACAGCGGTTGGGGGTCCGCCTGCCGATGTAGGGGACACGGGTTCGTGCCCCAGTCCAGGAAGGTCCCACATGCCAAGGAGTGGCTGGGCCCGTGAGCCATGGCCGCTGGGCCTGTGCGTCCGGAGCCTGTGCTCCGCAACGGGAGAGGCCACAACAGTGAGAGGACCGTGTACCGCAAAAAGAAAAAAAAAAAAAAAAGCCTATGTGGAAAGATATATTTAGATGGTTAAGCATAATTATAGGGGGTCTGGAAGCCTCAGACATCAAGAAGACTGGAAGGCTCTTCCACAGGTGATTCGAAATCAAACTTACTAAACAATGAAAAAGATGGAAAAAGTCCAACTAAATTCTGGCTTTTCTCATAATGACTACCTTAGTGCTTTTAGAAACAGCAGATTCTTCTAAAATAATGTTAGTGTCCCTATTGCCCTGATCAGGCACACACTTGCTCCCTCCCTGGGTTCCTGCATTGCTGGCAGGGGTGGGCGTTTACTGCTCCCACATTTCATATATATTTCTGTATTGTTAGAATTAAAAAATAATGAGCATGCATTAATTTTTAGAACTTGAAAGTGATGCAAAAAGGAAAAGGAGCAGAAGGGAGTGCTCTGGGTACTGGAAATGTTCTGTATCCCTCTGAACGGTGGTTGCATGCATATGTAATATATAGAAATTCACTGAGTTAAACACTTGAGCTTTGTGCACTTAAGGTAAATTATATCAAAAACATTAATGAATCCTATCGAATCTTTAAAAATAATGGCTCTTAAGACAGATATTAGAGTTGAAGAGTTACCTGCACTAAGACAAAAAATCTTTTCTTCCATCTCTTCCAGACATTCTTACCGATGGCCCATAAATACCTGAAGGAAAGCAAAAAGACCAGAGATGCATTAATGCTTGCGCTAGTGAGCTGTTTAACTCGCTTTACCATGAAGCTGGGTGCTCACAAACAAGGAGATTCACAGGGCTCGGGAACAGATTGCAGACTCTGGAGCTGTGTGGTTGAGAATAATGAAGAGCCGCAGGCAGGGTTTACTCTGGTTTATAGGAGGAATTGTGGCCCATCATCAGACTTGACTTAGAACCTTGCCTGATTCCAGGAAACACCTTGGCAAATGTTACATTGTACCTTAATTTGTTTATGTGCTAAACGTCTTACAGGTAGGGAAACTCCTGAAAGCTGTTGCACAGGAGAGAAAAAAAAGAGTGCTAAATCTCACAACTCCAACTCTTTCACCTCTTGTCAAGTCTCTTTCAGGAAAACCTTTAGTAAACAAAGCAAACTTTGTTTGCTTTTGCTGTAATTCTGGCAAATGTAGTTACCTTACAGAAAGGAAGTTTCAAGTCGGCATAGAAAGTCCTCCCTACACCCGTCCCCCTCCCCGAATTGCTCTTCTGTGGGTGGAAATTAATCTTTATGCAGAAAAAATTTAGTTAAAGGAGGGCTGAGAACAACAAAGGCACACTTCAAAGCTGTCTGGAGATTTTATGATCAGTGTTACTAATTCATTCATGAATTGCCCCGTTGGCCTGATGGATTGATACACGTTGAACTGGCATTGATTAAGGAAGTGAGGCTGGTTTTCAAGCTCTATTGGACCAAGTGAAGAGAGATCTGGTCATACTCAAACCCAATCAAATCCTCGAGTTCCAAAACTGGCTTTATGTGCTACCAAAACCCAACTGGACAGCTTCCAAATCCCCACTTCACTTGGAATCAGACACAATTTCTGCTTTGGAACACAATGAAGACTGCACCTAATTAAAATGTACACTGTTAGACAAATTTCAGGGGCTCGTAGGAGTGGCTGGTGGCCAAAGTACTCAGACCTTCATGCTAGGAACCTGAGTCTTCTGGGTCCTTTTGCTTCCTCATGCTGATTCTTCAATTACCAAGTGCACTTGATTTTTACCTCCTGCCAAGTTCCTTACTTTGCTCACACCTCCACTCTTTCAGTCCCAGCACACATTTTACGGCCATGGTAAACCACAGAGGAAACTCTTAATCCATTTCACCAGAATGAGTTTCATCCTCCTCCTGGCCGTGGGATGGATCCTACCATCTCTGCATGTATGAATTCCCCTGCTGAAACTCCTTCAGTGAGTCTCCCTCACTAACACGAGGGGAGCCCGCAACTTTGACCACTCATCTTGCACTTCCATGATTTATCCCAGATTGGTCCAGCTGTTGTATGTTTTACTTGCCTTTTTTCTTTAAATTGAATTATTTAACAAGGGTAAATTTATTTTGAAAGGAAACTTTACATTGTAGCTTTGATATACTAATTTTATATTATATAACACACATTAAAACACATAACAACTGCTTAACTAATATATGCTTGTCTGTATACCACTAAACAATCTTGTGTATCATCAGTGGTAAGAACAGGCCCAGGGAAACCTTAGCCTATAGAAACAAAATGGAGCATATTGACCTGGCCTAAAAATGACTTTGTTTGCCAGCTATGCTTCACTCTCTAAATTTAGCTTCTGTGCCTTATATTACCTGTAATTCCTCACCACACCATAAAGTTGCACACCCCCATAACTTTGCACGTGTTATGGTGCCTGGAATGCCTTCTCCCTGCTCCTTATGTTAGAATTCATATTCTTCCTAAGTTTGAATCCTTACCGTGATGTCATCACCTCCTGGGCCCTGCAGATAATTCTGCTGGTAGTTACAATGATCACACTGCTATAATTTATTTATTTTCATATGTATTGTTTCTATTGGATTGTGAGTTCCTTGAAGGAAGGAAACTTGTTCTTTTTTTCTAAATTTTCCTTTCTAAATTCCTAGCACAGCTTTTGATGTATGGTAGGTGGTCAGTATACATTTGCTATATTTCAGATAGTTATGAGTGCCTTGGGAAACCAGAGCCACCTTTATCAAACTTTCTGATGAGAGTTTCAAACATTGCATAGAGACATGCACTCCACTGCCAAGTTCTTTGAGTTTTTGTTTTCCTCCCCAAATATATCCCATCTATTTCTATCTCCACTGCTACTCCCCATTCAAGCTACTGTCATGTCTACCCAGACCACAGCAACAGGCTCCTCTCTGGTCTCCCTGCTTTCACTCTAACTCTTTTCATTACATGGCAGACAGAGTGATCTTTTAATGGGCAAATTAGATCAGGAATACACTCAATCTAAATAAGGATGGGAAACTATGGAAGGGTTTTAAGCAGGGGAGTGACACAATTATATTTCTATTTAAGATTATCCCAGTGGTTGCTGAGTGGTTAATGCACTATAGATGGAAAAGGCAAGAGAGAAGGCAGGGACACCAGTGAGATGGTTACAGTAGCGCAGACAGCAGAGAGAGGATGGTGGCTGGACTGAGGCTGAGGCCGTGGAAATGGCTGGACGGCTGGTAAATGCATCAGCCCCGAGGCCTACATGGTCAGCTCTGGTTACGTGGATTACCTAGCTGCCCTGGACAGTGCTCTTACCCTTCTTGAAATAATATATAAATGTATCCATGGCAGAAATGGACCTAACAGGAACCCTCAGCCAGGTCTAAGGAGAGACAGGGTTATTGGTCTGTGCCGATTAAGAGTACAGTGTTCCAGTTCTAGTGGTTAATCTGAGATGTTGGACAAGATGCTTAACCACTCGGTCCTCTGGAAAACAGGGCCAGGAATGGTCCCTCTCTTGCAGGGTGGTTACGGAGATTAAATGAGATGATGCTTGTGAAGTATAAGCACGAGGCATGGCAGGAAGTAGATGAACAATAAATATCAGCCTTATTATAAAATATCTTTGAGTACAGAGGTAAGCGTATGGTTACGAGTAGTTAATAGCTAAATATGTGACAAGAAATCTCCTTGGACATATGTACATAGGGAAATAGATGAATTAAAAGATAAATAAAGACAATGGGCAAAAAGTTTTCTATTTTTAGTAATGCCTAGTAAGGTTGTAACTCTCGTACTTTTCTGGCCGCCACTACCAATTTTTCTTACTTCTTAACTTGAATCCACATAAAGAGATTCAAAACAACAAATACAGCTACGACCTCTAAAGTGTTCATAGTTTTAACTGATGAGAACGGAAGTAGGAAAAGGAGTTCATGTGAACCCACAGAATGTAATTCATACAGTATCATTAATTTTTTCCTTCATAATAAAAATACTAGCTACTGCTCGTGAAGTCTTACTAGTCTTCTGTGCTGTGCCAGGTACTTTATGTGAATTTATTATACCCACCTGGAAGGGTTAAGAGCTTGAATCTGGAGCTTACGTTGCTTAAGCTTATGTTGCTTCCGTTCCTGTATGACCTTGGGCAAGTTACTAAACTTATCTCTACCTCAGTTTTCTCATCTGTACAATGGGGACACTAATAATGGTACCTACTTCAAGTGTTGCTGTGAGGATTAAAGAAGTTAATGAAACATAAAGTGCTTAGAACAATATCTGGCACAAGGTAAGCAATTATTACTCGGTATGTCATTACGTTATCACTCCTGTTTTACAGCTGAGGAAACTGAAGTTAAGAAAGGTCGAATAATTTCTCCAGGGCACGGAGCTGGTGAAGACATAGCCAGAATTTACACCCAGAACACTCTGGTTCCAGAGGGCCCTCTTCAGCATTCTATTCTTCCTCTTATAGATGACAAACTTTGGTTTCTTTTTTGAACTAAGAACATGAATGGCTATTGCAATCAAACAGAGAGGACTTGTGGTTGAAGGCTTCTGAATGGGAAAGCTGAGTGGGATCAGAGGAAAATGAACAATCCTCCTTTAGAAAGTATCATTTGGTTTGCATGAAAGAAGGGCTTTCCCTCTGAGGCTTCCTCAGAATTTATTGCTAATTTGGCATATACCAGATGTCAAAAACAAGAAAAATTGAGGGCTACCATGTACAGTTTCTGTCTAGTCAGCTCTGTCTCTACATTTTCTTAGGTTGAAACACGCTCATTAAGCAGAATGAAAAGTACCTGGAGCAGATGGAATTCTGTCATTGTAGACATACAGGTGGCTTCCCCCCTCCAGCTCTTCATTCCATAGACAGATCTACCTGTGTGGGCATTAGTGACCCTCAACTACCTCTTCAGGCTATCCAGATATTTGGAAATCTGGATTTATGAATAGACTAAATCAACATTCTAATACAGTGAGCCGAAGTTTAGCTGAGGGGTTACATCTCAAACTCAAGGTGGAAATACCTAGGTGGGAATTCTGGGTCCTTAGGTCCTTAGGCTTAGCTGCCCCATGCCTCAGTTTAATCAGCTGTAAAATGGGGTTAGCATAGGATCTACTTCACTTGGTTGTTGTAAGGACAGATGGAGATGATGCATGTCAAGTTGTTAGCACAGTAACTGGCCCCTAGTAAGTGCTCAGTAGACCTAACTCTATGCTCCCTGCAAGAAATGCACTTTAAATCTAAAGACACAAAGAGGCAAAAAATAAAAGGATGGGAAAGGAATTATGATGCCAACATTGGTTTTTAAAAAATCTGGAGTGGTTATATTTATTACTGTCACACAAAATAAATTTCAGGACCAAGAATATTACCAGGGATAAAGAAGATCATTTTATAATGATAAAAGGGTTAATTCATCAAGAAGACACAGTAATCTTAAATGTTTATGCATGTAATAACGGAACTTCAAAATATATGATGCAAAGATGGACAGACTCTTAAGTAGAAACAAACAAATCCACAATTATAGTCAGATTTCAATACCTCTATCTCAATAATTGGCAGCAAATCAGTAAAGATTTAGAAGATTTAAACAACACTATCAACTAACTTGATTTAATTGATCTAATTATAGAAAATAAGCCAACGGGAAATAAAGTGGAGTCCTAAATATATTGAATTAGGTCAGTCTAGGTAGTTCTGTTTGAGAGTCTGTGTCAATATGAGTGGTATCTTGGGGACTTATGGGGAAGGGAAAGGAGTGTGATGGTTTTGAAAACAAGAAGTCTAGAGCAATGGCACAGCTACGAAGGTGGAAGAGGAAAGGGGATTTTAAGAAGCATGGGTAACTATTTTGTCATTCATTTTGAAAGATGTTTTCATTGCGTATATAGACTTGAGTACATTAAAGGTGTTGCTCCTCTGTCTTCTCACTTGCAATGCTTCTAACAAGAACTGTTTTATTCTTTTGTGTGTAACATTTCTTTGTTCTCTGGCTGCTTTTATGATTTTCTCTTTATCACTGGTTATTAGCTTTATACTTACACTGTACCTTGCTGTAATTTTCTTCATGTTTCTTAAACATGGGTTTTTTGAACTTTTGGGATGTAAGTTTTATAGTTTTTATTAAATTAAAAATATTCAGCCCCCCCCCCGCCCCCCAAAAAAGCATGGCTAAGACTTATAAGCTGTGGTTCACTGAATGAATTCAAGTGAAGCCATGGGACGCTCTGTATTTTATTCATGCTTCAGGTCCTCAGTTGATTTCTTTCATTTCAAATGAAAGAAATAACACAATTCTAGACCTGGCTCTGATGCTTACTCTGACCTGGGCAAGTGTGTTCACCACTCTAATCCTCAGTTTCCTTATTTGTAGAGATTCATTCATTCACATTCATTTATGCAACAACTAATTTATTGGACTTTTACTACATGTCAGGCCCTGTACTAGCTTCTTCGAACAAAGAAGGCAGATGTCCCTGCTGACAAGGAACTCAAAGTCCAGTGGGGAAGACAGACAACAAAATAATAAATGAAGAAATAGCTGGTATGTGAGATGACTGTAAGTGCTCTGGTGAAAACAAGCAGAGTAAGAGACAGACAGAGGACACAGATGGGCCAGGAAAGGCATTCTGATAAGGTACAGAGACACACAGAAATCAAGGTGAGCCATGTGGACATCTGGGTGGGGGAGAAGGGACATCCAAGGCAGAGGAAACAGTGGGGACAAGGGCCCTGCAGTGGGGGTACACATGAAGTCTTCAGGGAAGAGCAAGGAGGCCAGGGAGGCTAGAGCCTTGATCAAGGTCAGAGAGTAGTGGTGTCTTTATTAGATAGGGCCTTGTTGCCACAGAGGCAACACTGACTTTTATTTTGAATGAGATGGGGAATCATTGGAGATTTTCCAGCATTCAAGTGGCAGGATCTGACTTGTGTTTAAAAAAAAAATTACTCTGGTTTCAGGGTGGGAAAGAGCCTACAGGGGGCAAGGACAGCAGCAGGGGGACTGCTGACAAGACAAGTGCAACAGGTGAGAGGGAGAATGAGGGAGGCCTGGATTCGAATGATGGTGTGGAGGTGGTGATGAGAGGCTGAACTCTAGATTTACCTTGAAGATGGAGTGACGAGAACTTGATGATGGATGAGATGAAGGGTGAGAGAGAGAGAAAAGTGTCACATGACGCTGAGGATGCTGGTCTGAGCAACTGGGCGAAGGGAGAGGCCATTTATTAAGATGGAGGGATACTAATAACTAATCCTTGGGGGGCTGTTTCAGGGATAAAAATGAGATAATGCACATGAATGCACTACCTGAACTTGAAAACACCATATGGATATAAAAGATGAAAAATTAGAAAGCCACCGAGGAGCTGCTCATTCTCAGATATCCCTAATACTCATGTCTTAAGGTCAAAAGCCAGTGTTGATTTTCTCACTGACATTTTTCTATTCAATAAAGTTATTCTGAATGGCTCAGTGGCTCATTCCAGGAACCACAGTCCACCAACAAGGAGTAATTCACAGTAATTCTGAGGTTTCCTTTAGGTATTAATAAACAGCGAAGTAGACACCATTTATAACCTCAGAGTTGATTCTTAAAACTTCCTTTCTCTCTCTCATTCTCTAAGCTGTGACACTGTTCTGATATTTCCATCCTCCTGCCCCATATAATAGGGCTTCCTAAAGCTATTTTAAGTTTAAATGGGAAAAAAATGTAGTTCACAACATTTTTATTTTCCTTGAATCATCCCTTGGGTAGCTAAGGTTGTCCAGCCCTGATTCAGGCCACAGTGGGTCTGACAGCGTCTTTAAGGCACCCACTGTCCACCTTTCAGAGCGGCCCTAGGCCCTCCTGGTACATTTCCTGGCAGGGGTAGTTTTTAGATGGCAGCCTAGTAAAATGAAATCACTGTGGAGCCTGTCAGAAGTGAGTTACAGATTTCTTCTATCATCCATAGGGTCAAAATGGTCTGAAATATGTTAGTAATTTTACGAATGAATCAAGAGAAAAATTTCTTAATCCAGATTGGTTAGAGAAATGAAGAGAATGTGGGAAATGGGAATTTGTCCAATAAGGAAAGTAATACCTATGTCAAGTGCTTGACGTGGGGATTAAACGAGAGAGTGTTTGTAAAACTCCTAGCACAGAGGTCCAAAGGGGCCTAGAAAGTGGGCTGAGCTACTGATCTTTTTAAGGAAGTTTCTTTAAAAAGTAGGTTTAAGGACAGATATATTCATTCATATTTCTGTTTCTCTTTTTTGTCTGCTCTACCCTCTTCACTTCGCCCTCTTTCCCTCCATCCTGCTCACTCAGGCTCTCATTCCTTTAGCAAATATTTACCGAGTATTTACGAGCCAATGCTTTGCTCAAGACACAAACCCTGTTCCTGGGTGCTATAGGAACCTAACAGAATTCTCAAATCCTTTGTCTTTAAACTAGGATGTTTGTATTGCAGAGGAAGGGATATTAGGGAGAAATCCCATTTAACATTTTGGGAATATATGCCAGTAATATGATAAGAAGGAGGAAAAGCTGACCTAAGAAACATGTCACAAACATTTTCATGAGACGCTAATTGAAATGAGGCAAAGCTAGCCCTTCATCGTGGACAACTGAAAAAGGACAGAGTGTATAGCAGGGGCCTGGCTCATTCCCCTACAGCCTTCTCACGGCCACAGGCAGAAGAGCTTTGCCAAAATCCCACCTAAAACTCTAGGAATACTTTGGCCTCAAGACAATGCCATGTTCTGATGAACCTAGGGGCAGGACAGGAATAAAGATGCAGACGTGGAGAATGGACTTGAGGACACGGGGAGGCAGAAGGGTAAGCTGGGACGAAGTGAGAGAGTGGCATGGACATATATACACTACCAAATGTAAAACTGATAGCTAGTGGGAAGCAGCCACATAGCACAGGGAGATCAGCTCGGTGCTTTGTGACCACCTAGAGGGATGGGATAGGGAGGGTGGGAGGGAGACACAGAGGGAGGAGATATGGGGATACAGGTATACGTACAGCTGATTCACTTTGTTAGACAGCAGCAACTAACACAACATTGTAAAGCAATTATCCTCTAATAAAGATGTTAAAAAAAAAAAAAAAGACAATGCCATGGAAATTCTCCAAATCCCAGCCAGAGCTCAGGTTCAGCAGCCAGTCTCTAGTTGGTGGGAGACCTTTGCTTCCTTTGGAGTTCCTCATGCCCAACCCCCTCCAATACCCTCCTTAGTAAGTATCTATCTTTCACTCGAACCTTGAGGCTTCTTTGTTCCCTAGAACTCTGGGGCACCAAGGCCAGGGCGCTGCTCTTTACTCTGACTGCTTGCTGCTGTGGTGTACTCAGCTGCTGGGATGTATACCTCTTGTCCCAACCACGCCCTCCTGAACCTTTCACGGGCTTCTGTTTAAATCTGTCTTCATCAGTGACCAGCCCCTGGTATTGGGTTTTTGAATTCCCCACATCTCTAGCACATAACCAAGCTTCAGTTTTCATGTCAGTTTTATTACTTTAAGTCCTTTCACAAACACATAAGCAGAATGATAGCTGGTGGGCAAATGGTACCTGCAGAATCCCTGGAAAACATCCCATTCCCTTCCACTGGTTAAACATTCCCCTAGTCAGAGTTAAATGGCCCAGCTCCTTTCTAAGTGGTCACATTTTCTGAGATAGTGGTGTCCAAACAATTTAGTTTAATAGGCAATGGGGCTCAGCATCTACCCACTTGCCAATAAACATTTCCTATACAAACCACTGGTTTGACCTGCAAAATAAAACTATATTTTACCTATTCTTTTTATCCTACTTGAGACTACTTAATTGGTCATTCCTCTCAAACCTTAAGAAACTGAAGACAATCATAAAATTTCTACTCTCTGGTTAATTTAAATGTTATGCTAAACACTACAACTGATTCAACGTGAGTTGATTGCTTGAAGGTCGCCTACAGCAACTGCTTACACCTCCTGGATATGGTTGTTAATGAAGGTGTAAGGGCATGATTCAGAGAATCTGAAAGATATGGATGCCTTTAAGGAGGTATGTGAGGCCAGTAAAGCCTCTTAGACCAGAATCACCCAGCATGAGTCTAGAAAGGTTTTGAACTATACTGGAAATTCTGTTAGAAAAGGATAAGGCAATGACCCTATCCTGATGGTTTAGCAAATGCAAATACAGTAATCATAAGAATTGAGGAAGCTTATATAGTAAATATCAAAGTCAGGTATTTTAACAATCTCTCATATTTCTTTGACTTTTCTTCCATGTCGTTCTCTGAAGGTCAACTTTTATTTATTTTTATTTTTAAATATTTTAAGAAATGAATGGGGTGGGTCCAAAATTACCACTCGGAGAAGGAAGACTTACCCAGAATGCTTCATGTTTTGAGGCTTATCCATTCGGACAGCAAGTTTGATTTTGAGGTCTTGATCGGGGCAGTTTTTGGAGACTGTCATTTTGTGCCACTCTGACTGTTTGGGGCTGTTGGGGGTGGGATGGAGAATAACCTGCAGGGAAAAAGGACAATCATATTAGCCAGAAAATAGGAACACTGTTATGGGCATGTTTTCATAGACGAGAAACTTGGCTGCTGAGAATTGAGGGTCTCATCCATGTCCCACAGCCAGCGGGAAGGCAGTTAAATGAAGTGGAGGCCTGGGCATTGGACTCAGATCCAAGGCTCCACCTACCAGGGCTGGCTGGTGCCAAGCAGCCCGGCCTGAGGACAAAAATGGCATTCTTTGCTCTCTTCTCTCTCTCTCTGGCTAATTCTATAAGAGTAGGGATCACGATTTCTGTGATCCTGCTTTTGTACTTTTCTAAAGTTCAGAAGTACTAAAACAACCCTGAACTGAGAATGTACTACACACATTACTCTCCTCAAATAAGAAGATGGATGTATAAGAGAAAGAAGTGTCCTTCTATACCAGAGAGAACCTCTAGTCTACTCTTTTTTCCATTCATCAGGATTTCTTCCACTATGTCAAGAGGAGAAATCCTTCCGAGGCTGCAGGGGAAGAGGGAAGGGACCATATCTGATGAGAAATGTGAGACTTAGAGGTGAGAAGGAACGTGCTTAGGGTCCCACATTTCAATGTGATTTCACCTGGACTTGACATCTTATCACACAGCACCCAACCCTGTCCTGGCCCAGAGGGAAGCGCATGCAGCTTGAAGAAGGACCTGTTCTTAGGAAATGCCTTTCACCAGGGTGCTTCAGAGTCGGTGCTGTGACTTGCGTCTTCTGTCCTAGTTCTCACTGTCACAGATGCTGTAAGTGAACCCAGAAGGATACACACTTCTCCAGTAAATCCACTTTTTCAGGATGCAACAAAAGAGTTCTCACTCAGGAGCCACGTGGGGTCTAGGAAATGTGCATTCAAGGAGGAGCGAAATATTTGGAAAATCCCCTAAACGAAGGGAATGTGGACGAGATACAGGCACAACCAAAGCTGGGCCTGCTAAGATCTGTTTCTGCGGTGGCAGTGTGCCCTGCTTTGGTGCAGGCTGTCTGTTTTTTCCAGGCACAGGGAAGGCAGGCTCCTTTCCTGGGTTTCTTTCACCACTGCAGAGGGACAGGAGGGGCTCAGAGTCTCAGGGGTGGACACTCTAGCCTTCTAGGTGCTGTGTCGGCCTCACCGCCATCATGCAAGCTTGGCCTGCGCGTGGAGAGTAGACACACACGGCTTTCTGTGTGATTGTGGAACAAGAGCTTTGAGAAGAGTAGATCATGGCAGGAAAATGAAATCAGCCCACTTGACATGACTTGCTTGCGCTGATTTTTGACCCCTTCTGATTCCAGGCCCAACCCTCTTTTTTCCACTACATTCCCTCTCTTCGATGAAAAAAAATGTGTATATTCTTGCTAAACCCAACATTTGAGGCTTCTCAAGGTCTAATGACATGATTAAAATACAAGAAGGCCTGATTTTTCAAACCGGAGGCTGCCAACTTTTTTTTGATCCTGCCCTACTTCAGTAAAATATTTTTGAGCAATGAGCCAAATATCTTTAAATAGATCACTAGTAATATAAAAATATATCAATATACTGTATAAATATCAGTCAAATATATATCCATGTATCTTTTACATGATGTATGTTTACTTTGTATTAATATACTGCATTATTACATATCTCATAAAACATACACAAATATAGAAGTTTTAAAAAGATGGGCTAAAGATAAAGAACTCTATTTTTATTTTTAAAAATTCATTTATTTATTTTTTTTGGCTGTGCCGCGCTGCTCGCGGGATCTTAGTTCCCCGACCAGGGATTGAACCCGTGCCCCCTGCAGTGGAATTGCGGAGTCCTAACCACTGGACCGCCAGGGAACTCCCAAAAAACTCTATTTTTAAATACCTTGGTAACTGTGGTGGCTTTGTACTATTATTTGCCATATGTTATCGTACCATACATATGTAAGGCAAGGCTCATTGTTGAGGATACTGGATGCGAATCCGTGGTTCAAGTGGACTTGTAGATAATCTCAAAACGTTTTCATTGACCTCTCATCCTGAGTGCACCCGCACTGTTTTTATCTCGTGACGTGGATGGCAGAACTACTTCTTAGCAGGACGGATGTCACCTCTACCATTTTCACGTTGTTTGCCAGGCTTGCAATACCAGTATTATCTTCAGATCATAGCTCTGCTGTAATAGTCTTTTCAGCCAGTTGCTCATTTTGCAAGGGTTAATTTAGTTGAAATTCTATCATAAAATGTAACAGTTCACGTGACTGGCACTAGTGAACTGTGATATGCCTTAGGATGCTGGAAGGAAATGAGTAAGTCAGGGTGCCACCGGGTCGTGGAGACCTCTTGTGTTATCTCTCGAGATAACACCTGTCCCTGTATGTCACCTTGTATCATGTTCCGTATCCTGAGACCCCAGACTGTGGAAGATGGAGAGAAGGGACTTGCCGATCTCAGCGTAGCTGACCTTCTCCGCTGTGCTAGTTTGGCCTGAGAGGTGGGGCTGGGTCGGTGGGTGATGTCTTGGGAAACGAGGAAGGGGAGGAACTGGTAAGAGAAACCCCACCAGGGCCAGAACAGCAGTAGGTAAGGCCCAGGGCCTCCTTCTGCTTCTGCTCGCTTGGCAAAATCAAAGCAGGTGGGGCGCTCTGGGCACCCAGAGCTTGTTAACAGGCCATCCACCATATGGATCCTGGGCGCCTTTCCCACCGGCAATATGGTGTCCATTTGCCGACACAAATGGCCGCAGCTCACTACTGGCCGCTCCACAAAGGCTTCTTCCCCGACGTGGTCGCTCCCTGGGGACACCTCCTCTCTAGGGTGGATGGAGAGATGAGGTCACCGCAGTCCTCCTCCATCTTCATCCCCACTCTGCCATGCGCCCGACGGGCCGGCGACTCCTTTGTAAGTGTCAGCCCCGCTGAATTATTAGGGTCCTTATGGGTGCACATGAGTCCCGAGCAGTCCACACACCTCATCTGGGCATTCCAGGCTGCTAGTTGAGCACTCCGTCATCTCAGCTGAGGGCCATGTGTGCTGTGCTTTGATGTGGTGATGCTGATATGGGAACACAACCCATCCTCTGCAGTAAGCTGTATGTCAGCCAGCCCCAGCTTCTCTTAGTTACCTGGGCATTTGGGCAGGTCCTTCTGGAGGACAGTTTTACCCTGAGGCTTTACCTGGATGATCCTCTCAAGCACTTAGCCTCCATGTCTCTCTTTACCTCTGCATTCCCCCGGGAAGGCATGCCTGCTCTTCAGACTAGATTATGTCCCCTTGCTCTGTGCTTCCCAGGTGTCCTTTCTCTAGCAGGGCACCACACTGCATTGTAATTTCTGGTTTTATGTCTCTATTCCTTACGTTCTGTGTGGTTAAGGATTTTTGACTGTCATTATTCCTGTTTGCTCTGTGCATAGCGCAAATGAATGGACACAGTGGGCCCATAACACTATTTTTTTTTTTTTTTTTTTTTTTGCGGTACGCGGGCCTCTCACTGCTGTGGCCTCTCCCATTGCGGAGCACAGGCTCCAGACGCGCAGGCTCAGCGGGCATGGCTCACGGGCCCAGCCGCTCCGCGGCATGTGGGATATTCCCAGACCGGGGCATGAACCCGTGTCCCCTGCATCGGCAGGCGGACTCTCAACCACTGCACCACCAGGGAAGCCCCCTGTAACCCTATTTGATGAGTACAAGGTTGAGAGTATTGCACTGTTGTCAAGAGTGTGAAGGAACAGTCATTCTCTCATGCCTTTTGTGAAATTATAATTGGTGTATACTCTTTAGGGGACAATTTGGTAGTATCCGTCAAAATTCAAATTTCACTCAGCAAGATACTTTTTTTGAAATTTATCCTATACACACACACACACACACATATGTGCAAAGAAATAAACTCAAGGTTATTCATAGAGGCATTGTTTATACAGCCACAGACTGGAAACAATCTAAATAAATTATGATATGTCTACACAGTGCATGTAGCTATGGAAACAAAAGGGAAGTCAGTATGGGCTGATACAGACTAATCTCCAAATGTCCTGATATTTCAAGCAAAGTGCAGAGCAGTATGCATACAATAACTTCCAACTATGCTCTCTTTCTTTTTTATTTTAAGAGGGATATATACAAATATGCTTGTATATGCTATGCTTGTACATGCATAGAATATTTCGGGAAGAATGCCCAGTAAATTAAAAACAAGGTTTTTCTCTGGGAAAAGATACTCAAGTCAGTTGGGTGGGATCATTAGTTTTCACTATATATCCATTTTGATTATTTTTTACTATGTGCATGAGTTATTTCTCAGTTCAAAGGTTAACAAAAAGGAAATATAAAAATAAAAATGGAACAAACTAAATACTGTTGCGTGAATGAACACAGCACCAGAATCTTGAATGTGGCTATGTCCTGCTAAACTTGGGAAAAATCAGCACGTAGAAACACTTTTCCAAGGGGTCCAAGGAATCACTTTAAAAAAGAGCACTTTTGTCCCCCAGCCGCTGTCTGTGGAGGTGCTGCCAGCAGAGGGCGCCCGTCCCACCAGCACAAGGGCCAGGCAGGCGGGCTCCACCGCAAAGGTGGAAAGTTTCTGTGGCAGGAAGGAAGTATAAACTAGTATCTGGGGGAATGTGTCATGAGACTGGAGGACAGTATGATTTGTTAAGAGATTAATGGCAAGCTCGTGGCCTTCACCCCAACAGCAGAGCCAAGATTTTTATTTTTGCATAGGGACAACGCGGTGTAGTAAAAATAGAGATGACGTGGCATCATTCCTGGCAAGTCACTTACCTCCCCTGGGCCCCAGTGTAGTGGTCTGTACAGGAGGAGTAATAACTGGACCTTCCTCATAGGATTCAGATGAAGAATCAGTGAGGGGCTGCACACAGAGCCCTCAGGACAGTAGCTTGGCCAGTGGTAAACATGCAATTGTGCATGGGCCCCAACTAACTGGGTGGCTCTGGGCGGGTGTTTCCTGCCTTCCACGGGAATCAATTTTCTCCTCTATAAAGGAAAAGGCTTTGACTAGCCCAGTGTATTTTAACTTTTTCGAGCGGAAACAGCTTTGAGAAGCTGGTGAATGCTTTGGATTAGCAAGCCCAGAAAAATGCACATATGCCCCTCCCCCCAACATGTGTAAACGGCTTCAAGGGGCTCCTGAGACCCATGGAGTGGACTCAGGTTGATGGTTCCTGGACTTGCCTCTTCTAACACTGATATTCTAGGTCTCTGAGACTCTCCTGATTCCTGATTCATGTCTTCATGGAAAAAGAAAGGTTTGAAGAAAAAGAAAAGGCAGGGTCCTTCCCCCACTCTGTATGTCTCTCTTTCCCTAGGGACAGAAGTGAGTATTTGTCATTTCTCAAAGAAAATGGGTAAACCTCTTCTTTTCTTTCATTCCCTTTCTTTTTTTGTGGGGGGCATTCTTTTTGCTATCAGCCTTGTTTACCTTTTGTTTTACTTCCATCTGCAGTCTAGGTCCTAGTAATATGATTCCAGGTCAGTTTTATAGATGAAAGCCAGGTTAAGGAATTGAGAAAACAAAGGAAGGGGACTTCCCTGGTGGTGCAGTGGTTAAGAATCTGCCTGCCAACGCAGGGGACACGGGTTCCAGCCCTGGTCCGGGAAGACTCCACATGCCGCGGAGCAACGAAGCCTGTGCGACACAACTACTGAGTCTGTGCTCTGGAGCCCGCGAGCCACAACTACTGAAGGCTGCGCGTCTAGAGCCCGTGCTCCGCAACAAGAGAAGCCACCGCAATGAGAAGCCCGCACACCGCAACGAAGAGTAGTCCCCGCTCGCCACAAGTAGAGAAAGCCTGTGTGCAGCAATGAAGACCCAACGCAGCCAAAAATAAATAAATTAATTAAAAACAAAAGAAAGCATGGTTAATGTGTTCTTGCTGGTGTTCTTAGGTGTGTGTACCTGTGTGCTTGCTTCGGGATATTCTGTCGTTTTTCTACAGATGCTGTATCAGAGGCTCAGAGAGGTTAAATGTATTGGCTAATGTCACTCAGCTTTCAGAAGGGATTATGCATTCAACCAGTAGAAATGAAATCTATTAAGTCTATGTGCTGGGCTCTGGGTATAGGAATAGGGTGGTGAACAAAATAATTTTAAGTTTCACGGTCATGGTATCTCCCTTGCAATGGGAAGAGGGATGGTGGCAGGGGCAAAAAGTGGGTAGGGCATTAAGAGGTACAAACCACTATGTATAAAATAAGATATAAGGATATATTGTGTAACACAAGGAATACAGCCAATATTTTATAGTAACTGTAAATAGAGTATAACCTATAAAAATATTGAATCACGACATTGCATACCTGAAACCAATAACATATTGTAAATTGACTACACTTTAATTTTAAAAAAGGAAAAAAATAGGTTTCTCTCCCCATGGAGTTTTCCAGTCCAGTGGGGGAGACAGAAGCCACAATTTCTGTAAATTCTCTCTGTCTCATTGGTGATAGGTTTGGTGGAGGATGTGAATATGGGGAGGGGTTGAAGTAGTAAATGAAGGCGGATGGGCAGTCAGCAAAGGGCTCTCTGAGGAGGAGGTGGCATTTATAGAGAGAAGCAAGTAGCCTTTGGAAGGGCTGGGCAGTGGGGAGAGTGCTCCAGGCAGAGACGAAGCCACAACTACTGAGATGAGAAAGAATTCGGTTTATTTGAGGGACTAAAATTTGGCCAGCGATGCTGGTGCATACTGGATGAGGGGAAAGGCGACAGCAAATGAGGCTGGCGAGGTGGGCAGGAGCCAGATCACCCGAGAGTCTGTGGGCTGTGCTACAGAGTTCAGGTTTTACTATAAGCGGTATGGAGTCACAGAAGCATTTTAAGCTAGCAAGGAACAAATCCAACTTGTGTTCTGAAAATCTGTTTGGTACAGAGTCAAGAGCTGAGATGTAAGAAGATATTATAAAGGAAATTATTCAGATAAGAATTATTGGGGACTTCCCTGGCGGTCCAGTGGTTAAGACTCCGTGCTTTCAATGCAGGGGGCGCGGGTTCAAACCCCGGTCGGGGAACTAAGATCTAAGATCCCATAGGCCGCACAGTGTGGCCCCCCCAAAAAACAGACTACTAGAAAATTTGGGGACTTCCCTCGTGATCCAGTGGTTAAGACTCTGCCCTCCCAACGCAGGGGGCCTGGGTTCAATCCCTGGTCGGGGAACTAGATCCTGCATGCATGCCATGACTAAGAGTCTGAATGCTGCAACTAAAAGAGCCCGTGTGCCGCAACTAAGACCCGGCACAGCCAAATAAATAAATAAATATTTTTTTAAAAAAAGAATTATTGGGCCTCCCTGGTGGCGCAGTGGTTGAGAGTCCGCCTGCCGATGCAGGGGATACGGGTTCGTGCCCCGGTCTGGGAGGATCCCATATGCTGCGGAGCGGCTGGGCCCGTGAGCCATGGCCGCTGGGCCTGCGCATCCGGAGCCTGTGCTCCGCAACGGGAGAGGCCACAACAGTGAGAGGCCCGCGTACCGCAAAAAGAAAAAAAAAAAAAAAAAAAGAATTATTATGTCAGTGGTATTCAAAGGGATTGGTACCACCCCTTGAGATGTTTCAGAAATTTGTGGAACATTTTTGGTTGACAAAATAATTGGTGCTGGGCTCTGCTTGTATTGAATGGGCGGGGCCCAGGGATACTAATCATCCTGCAGTGAGCGAGCTACTCCTCAACGATGAGGAATCATACAACCCACCTGATTTTTGAATATTCCCACAAGATATGAACGGAGGTAGAAAAAACTGCTGGTGATTAACTGAGTCTAGCTCCTAAATCTTTTTTACGTATACATTATAAGCATGTTTGGCACTTTCCCAGGGAAATCAAGGAAACTTTGTTACCAAGATTGGTTTACTGATTCAGTAAATTACTGATACTTGGGTTTTTGAGCCCCCGTCCTCTGCAGGGGACTTTGTCACCTGCACAGTGATTCTCCATACGGGAAAAGTAAAGACTCCTTCCTTGGGTCTTCAGTACAGTTGTGGTTGAATCTTTACATTTTGAAATTATTATAATTTCCCTTTTATGTCTCTTTTATATTATGTCACTGTGCTGATTTTAAAACTGTTAGGGTGTCGGTTTGTTAAATTATCTAATACTTCTGCTTCACGACAGAAGGGGTATTGCACATCCTTGCTCTCAAGGGTGTCTGGGGCTCACGGTGTTGAGAACTCCTGACCTATCTTCTGCAATGCACACAGTTTTCAATAGGGGAAACGGAGGCTTGGCGAGGTTGGGGGTCTTGCCCAAGGTCACACAGTCAATGAAGAGTAGAGCCAGGGAGTCAAACCTCGAAGCTGGGCTTACCAGAAACTGGCAATACTGCCTCTCGGGACGCAGGGACTCCGGCCCTCCACAGCTTCTTGGGATGGAGAATCCTTGTGATGGGGAGCACTTACCCGTCCCAGTTCCTTGTCCTCCAAGGCCAGGACTCCTGTGCTTTCTGTGAACAGCTTCACCTTCACAGCGGGCAGTGCGTGGGTCGTCGAGAAGTCACCCTGGGTGCCCCAGCTGCAGACAGAATCAGAGAGGTCAGTGCCGAGACCTCCGCCTTGACAACGCTAAACTTAGCCCCGCCTTCTTCCTCGGTCCGGTGAACGCACTGTTAACCCGAGGCGTCGAGGCATTGAGGCATCAAGGCATCGCTGGCTGTCACATCCCCCTCCCCTCCCAAGCTACCAGAATGACAAAAAGTGTTAATTATCTTGTTAGGCAAATGCAAGACAGATGCTCAGAAAGTTGCCAGGGGTCTTCACAGAGCACTAGAAGGAATCACTTGGAATTAGCATGAAATCGAGTTGGGGAGGAATTTGCCCCATGCATTTGCTATCCCTACAAACTATTCCGGGGTAACCACTAATATTTCCTTGTAGCCTTTCCAAGAATCCCTAGTGCTTGGAAACCGCTGTTCTAGATTTTGAGAGGGAGCTTCATTCAGCAGGAGCTAACAACTGACTTTACAATGAGACCTCAATGGTAGGGGGAAGGGAGGGAGCCCCATCTCCACTGGCATTCAAAGTTCTGTTGAATAGAGCAATGGATGAAGCTTAGTTTAGCCCCGCTAAAGAGGAACGAAGGTCGAAGGACGTGATGTGGGAAACGCCCTTCCCCACTCACTGGTCTCCGGGAATCACAGTAGATCTCCCAAGAGGAGAGCCTGGCTTACCTAGCATCTGGGTAGAGTGCCAGTCTGAGCTGACATGAGCCCCTGATGGGCCCCTCAGATGTGATCTTTTCATCATGATTCTTACAGAGCCATCTCTATCCACTCTGTACCTGAAATCAGCATGATCTTCAGGAAGTATCAACTGGATTGCATTGAGCCCCTGTCCTAAACCCTTCCACGGCACCTGCTCCATTGCACTGGGCACAATCCAGACCCCTCGCTATGGTCTCCCACCCATCCACTCGAGTGTCATGGGCCTCCTGACTGTGCTACCTCAGGGCTGTTGCATGCACAGTTCCTTCTGTTGGCAATGCTTCTCCCCACCCTTCTCTTCACCTGCTACCTCTCTGGGGCTCAGCCAGAGCTGAGAACATGTCCCTTGATCTCCCAGTCTCAATTTTGTTCCAGTGTTAAACTCTCTTGAACATACTGTTTAATTTTCTGTCCTAGCAATCACTGGATTTGTAATGATTGATTTACTTACGTGATTGTTTAACAGCTAAATTCTCTAATATTCTGTAAGCTCCATAAGGGCATGGAGTGTGTGTTTTGTTTATATTGCATTACCACAGTACTTAGCACACAGAAGACCCTTAATAAATATTTGTTGAATAAATAAAGTGTGCAAACATATATTCTTTTACAGAAGTAGGAAACAGGAATAGATACAATTTTGTATAGAAATGTTTTTTTCATCTTGCCTACGTAATGGCCAATTTCCGTATTTTAAGTTACTCATTTGATATTATTTTTAATGACTATAATGTTACACCTGATGGATGCATCATAATTTATTTAACCATTGTTCTATTATTGAGATTGGGCTGGACATTACTTTTAACTTTCATCTCTGTTTATTTCCCTGGGACGTGGAGAGTTAGATGGGAGATCGTTTCTTCGTTCATTTATCAACAAACATGATGGCGCTCCTACAGTGCTGCAGGAACTGTGCTCATCAGTGAAAACTTTCAAGGCTTGGGACACCTATTCCCAAAATGCTTTCCACACAGTTGGTGACTATCCTCCTACCATCTGGGAAAAAGAGGGCAAATCACATGGCTTCTTGCCCACTCTGGGTGTCCCTATTCACTTTTTTTTCTGGCCAATTTAATCACTGCCGTTCTCATGGGCCTTTCCTTGATTAATAGCAGGCTTGACTATTTTACTCTGTGTTCACTGGCTGTTTGTATTTCCTCTCTTGTGAGTGATGGAACCGTGACTTCTAGTGTCAAGGTTGCACTCAATCGAATAAATCCCATTAACTAAACTCAGAGACCTGAGGACTCTAGACTGTTGGTAAGAGAGCACCAGAAGGAGATAAGGGGGTGTCCAGCTCCATGGGGATCCAAGTGTGCAAGAACCATTGAGAAAGCACAACAGTCGCAAGAGAGAAAGGGAGAGGACACGAAGAGGACAGGAGATGGGGCGAGAAGCAACAGGTTTCAAACACAACAGCAAAAGGTGAGATGTACAGATGGAAGCTCCTAATTTTGGACAGCAGCCACAGCAGCAAGCTCCTAAGACAGGGGAACCTTTGTCCTAGCAAAGGCAACGTGACAAGGCATAAGGTTTTGAACCCAGCATTCTTAGTTCAAATCCTGATGAGTCACTTACAAACTGCAGGACTTGGGGCAAGTTAATTAACAGCCCTGAACCTCAGTTTCCTGAGCTATAAAATAATATCATTTCACAGAATAGTTATAAAGAGTAAATAGCAGCAGGCTTGGAACAGCATAAGAGTCCCCCAGATTTTGGCTACCTTCCCTTCCCCAAATAAGGATACACAAGATGTATTCTAGTAACAGTGAGAATCACTTATATTTTGTGTTATCCATTCAACACATATTTATTAAGCACCTACTAAGTACCTGACCCTTCACTGGGCAAGCAAGATGGACATTACCCTTCCTATTACACAGGGTAAGAGGTAAAACAGTTCATATTGTACCCATTTCACAGATGAGAAAACTGAGAAAAGAACCTCAAGACCTTGTCCATTTTATTCCAGTAAACTGTGATCAAGCTGGGCTGGAACACAAATCTCTTAATTCCCAGTTTATAGCTCTTGCTGCTATTACTGTCATGATTATCAATAACACGCGTGACCAATGATTAACAATTTTGGCAAAAAGCATGATAATTACTGTACTGTTTATGGTTAATTGTGCTATGAATCTCTTTGGGCATTTATCATGCTTGCTCATGGAGATAAGGAAGATTCCTGCTGGAAACAAAGAGAGTTCTGGAATGAGATGCTCTAACACTAAGCCATAAAGAGGCCTTAATCGCAGGTCCCTGGGAATTCCCCACACTGGATCCCTGTGACACTGTCCTTGAAACGGGTTTATAGGGATTTTCTGGCCTGTTCAATGGGCACGAACCCAGTCTGCTTGAACCCCTGCTGCTACCCAAGGATGCTCAGCTCATAATGCGTTCAGCATGACTCAGACCGTGGGGCAGGGCGAGGTCTCTGAGACCCCATCAGCTGGATGGAGTTGAAGCCACTGGAGGCTGCCCTGACAACCCCTGTGCATTTGGACAGTGATTTGCTTTTCCTTTCCACCAGGCCTGCAGCTGTGCTCTTGGCTTCCTACCATGACCCTTGGCTCACCTCAAGTTGCTAGGTCGCTACTGAATCCCAATTTATCCACCAGATTTCAAAATGGCTACCTGGCCCAGTGGAGCAGACAAAAAAAGAAAGTCTAATCAGGACCAGCTATGTCATTCTCAGGGCCCAGTGCAAAATGAAAATGTGGGCTCCTTGTTCAAAAAGCAGGAAAAAGTGCCATTAAAGATACTAAAATACAGTGTTTTCCTTTCTCTGAGGATTTCCTCTGCTCAAACACATGCTCATTATTCCATCAGACCCCACTTAACTGACTCGAGCTCAAAGATCAAATAATTAAGAATGTCAAGACGGCAATGCGGAGCATGAAACCAAATGGTCTGAGTGTGGGACCTGTGCAGCCCCAGCGGTCACAAGCTCGTGAATTGGGCTCTGAGCCCAAGGCCACCCAGTCTGTTTAGCATGGCCAGAGGATGGGCCATGCAGGGGAGGTCACTACAGTCACAGGACTCTGTGAAAACCACTCCTGCTTTCTTTTGGTCAATGCTTCCTATTCATAGGGGCCCCAAGGAGATTTAGTTATCAGCACTTTCTCTGCCCCTGTCCCCTTTGGGAAAAAAAACATGAAAATGTCCACTTTTTGTCTTTTTCCAGCCATGGAAAGACCTGACTATAACAAAAAAAACAGCTAATATTTCTTCAGAGCTTCCTATGTGCTAGTCACACATTCCTATCTCCAGAATGTTAGATGGTCATACATGTATTTTGTCTTTTTAAGCCTTCTTGGCCATCCTGTGAAATGCTTATAACTATCACCCTCAGAGTTACAGATGAGGAAACTGAGGCTCGGAGAGCAGGTTAGTCATGTGTCCAAGGTCACAGGGAGCAAAGGGCAATCTGACTCCACAACCCAAACTCTTAGCCATGCCGCCATGTTGCCTCGCTCCCAAATGCCCCAACTTGCTCTTCTGTGTCTGGATCCAGTTAAAATCAATTACCTCTGTAACTCAACTGGAAAGTTCTGTTTCAAAACGGATGGGACTCTGGGCTGCTCTAGATTTATTTCACACACTCAATATACTTCACAGAGTGCTACGTAACCTGCAGACAAATCAGTCTGTGGTGGAACCTTGGCCTTTTGGTGGAGCCACGTAATGATAAATGAATCTATTTCTCATTGTTGCCTTCTTCTCTGCTCATTTCTTTTCCTTTGCTGGACACTGACTGTGGCTATTTAAATGAGTATCTCTTTTAAAAGTTTCCCAGGACGGAAATAAAATTCTGCTTTGATTGGAAAAGACCAGAGGCTGATAGTATTTATGGCAAGGAGCAGTTGGGAAGGTTAACTAACTTCTCTCTGAACATAAAGTATATGAAGTCAAGTGGGTGAGGTGTCTCACTTCCCTGATCTTATCGTATCTGCTACTACTCTCACACTGTACAGCTAGCTCACAAAAGCACTAAAAATAGTCACCAATTATCGAGTGCTTATAGTTTGCCAGGCCCTGGGCTGAGGGCTTTTCATGGGTTATCTCATTTAATCCTTCTGACAGTTCTGCAAGATATATCCTGATTATCCCCACTTTATCAGTGGAGAAACTAGGACTTGGAGAGGTTAAGTAACTGGGCCAGGGTTTCAAACTATCACAGAGCTGGGCTTCAAACTCAGAGTTTCTGACCTGAAAGCCCATGCATTAAACCATAGAGCTTTACTGCTTCTCCATAATGCATAACACAGTATTAGAGTGTAGTGTGACAATTATCTGTGTGTGTATCTGGCTCTCTCTCTAGATGGTTAATACCTTGGGGCAAGGAGCATAGCGTGGTTGGTGTGTGTGTGTGTGTGTGTGTGTGTGTGTGTGTGTGTGTGTGTGTGTGTGTGTGTGTGTGTGTGTGTGTGTGTGTGTGTGTGTGTGTGTGTGTGTGTGTGTGTGTGTGTGTGTGAGAAATCTACTGTACCAAGCACAGGGCAGCACACAATAAATACTTGTTTAATGACTAGGAAGATGTGACAAATTCAAAATACTCATGTCGCCAGATTCAGGGGATTGTGGAGAGATGCCACACAGGAAATATCCAAGAGTGTGACTGCCCCCTTTAAGCCAAAGTGAGGGTTTATCTCCTTGAGGATCAGATGTTTTGTCAGAGCACACCAACTCTCTGAAGTGTACAGAGTGGCTGGCAGCATGAAGAGGGGACCCAGACGACATAGCAGCAAGGACAGCATTCTGAGGAGCAGGGCGTAGGTCTCTGAAGGTCAAGGAGTGGATAGCTCATGAGGCCAAGAGCTGGAAGAAACGTGGATGCCAACAGTGTAATGTAGGAAAGCTCCACTAAGTTACAAAATGAACTACTGTTATTATTTTTGGTCTTTTCAACCAGAAGCAACACAAGCACAGACTATGGAAATGCAGTCACCCACAGTGGCACCTCCAAAAATGAAGGAACATGTATTGACATATGTGTGCTCATTCCAAATCAAATACCTTTTGCAAGAGGCTGGAGAACAAAGAGAAGAACAGTCCAGCTGACGAACCTACATGTGCACATGGTGTTGGATGAAGCTCTGACTTCCACTGCTGAGGGCTCAGACCTGTACTATGCCCTGCATTTAGACAACACTTCCTGAATGTCTACGATGTGCAAATCACTGTGTTAGGTGCTGCTGTGGACCCAAAGATGCATGAGATATCAGCGCTGCCCTTATGGATGTGATATTCTACTTAGGTTGATGTCACGTCCAGAAATGATAACAGTTGTTAGGTGTGAGCTGAAGCCTTGGCTTTCACATCTGTAACTGGGGATAAGAATAGTACTGACCCCAGAGAGTCGATGGAAGGATAAGTAGGAGATAAACTATTGCATATACAGTGTTCAACACAATACCCAGCACGTGGAAAGCACCAAAGAAAAAGTCTTTCATTTTAGGATTACAAACCAGGGGTTGGTAAACAGAGGTCTATGAGTCAAGGGTGGCTGACTACTTGCTTATGCATGGCTGATGAACTAAGAGCGGTTTTTACATTTTTAAGTGGCTGAAAATAATTAAAAGAAGAGTAATATTTTGGGACACATGAAAATGACATTAAATTCAAATTTTAATGCCCATCAATAAAGTTTTATTAGGACACAGCTACGCCCATCTATTTATTGATACAAATCGCCTTTTGCACTTCAAAAGCAGAGGTGAGTAGTTACGACAGAGACCTTATGGCCAACAAGCCTCCATTATTTACTTTGTGGTCCTTTACTGAAAATGTCTGCTGATCCCTGCTATATACACAGTTAAATCGCCGGCTCATGGGAGTACTTTTATTTTCATTAGCAGATGAGAAGTACGTATGCTCACCAGAGCGCAGCCACAAAGATAAACTGTAAACATGCACTTACAAGGAGAGCTCACTCCATGGCGATTCAATGTGCTGCTCCAAATTCTTCCTGGAGCTCTTGCTAGCACTCGGTGTACTGGAAAACTGGGGATTGTGGATCACAGCATTTCAGACACGTGGTGCCCAAATGCTGCTTCCAGATCCACTTGAGCTGGCTGACTCGTTCAGTCACACTACATCATTATTAATATCAAATAATAAACAAGAGTAACAGACAATTCATATTTGGGGGAGGCTGTAGATGATTTTTAGAGTCACAGCACATTATTTCTCCGAACCTGTTCCATAGGGCCACTGCTTTGAAAGTGAATACTGTGATCTGGGGGAGAAAATAAGGGAGAGGGATGTGCTTGGGTGGAGGCAGGGAGAAATCTACGGGCAAAGCAACCTTCTACTGTGTGTTTGGCGAGCATCTGCTCCATCTCAGTCACATCTCTGTTTACTATTTAAAGCCTCTTATTTGCGGAAGCCTCCTCAGACCATATGTTATCAACAAATGTTGCTAATCAAATACACACAGTAATTTTCATCAGAATTTCCCCCACCCCCACCATGAACAAAAAACAAACATTTGCCACAAAGGGAATATACCTCCCAAAATGACAGTAAACAGCCACTGCAAACCTCTGACAACAGAGTGATATTTACGAATGCATATGTGACTAAGCCAAGAACGCATCCACTTTAGGCAAATAAGGACCCTTGAAGAACTGGATTTTGTGCAGTTTGGTGTTGGGGGATGATGTCATTAGTTACCATGGCGATGCTCAGCATAAGGTCATCATTCAGGCCACGGAGACTGGATTTGCATTTATTCAAGGTATATGGCTCATGCGAGCTGGGTGTTAGATTGGTGTGGTTCATAAAACTAACCGCCAGCTTTAACAAGGGAGAAGTGTCATTTCGGGGAATGAAAGTCCCTTGGTCCCGTTGCTAAGAGGGAAAGTTAATAATTGCCTGGAGACAACTGCATTAAAATCTTTTGGCCTGCCTTTCAGGCAGACAGCATGATATTCTACATCAAGCGAATCAACTGTACCATCGCAGTGTGTTTCATGCAAACTCATGGATAGGATGTGATTCAGGCCCTTTAATGTACTAGAAAAGCTAAACTACCTCTTATCTACATAAATGAGGCGTTTGCTTTGTAAAAATTGGGTTGTCTGGGAGGTGGAGGGATGGAGGCTCCAATTTGCCTATCTGACATTTCCACTGGAATAGCTCTTCAATTTCCAGGAATCGGAAATCAAATGTGTTCAGACCTCAGCTTTAGTGTTCTCCCCGCACATCTGTTCCTCTAAGGTTTTCCCAGCTTAGTCACAGGAACTGCCAGCCACCCAGAAAAGAAAGGTTAGAAGTGCCAGGAAGAGGGTGGGTGGAATATTTACATAGCGTGGACAGTTAGAACTTTACCAAGAAGCAATTATTACCGGTACTTCTTTATTTGGTTTCTTGTTTGTCTCCTCCTACTAGAATGTAAACTCCTCAAGGGCAGGGATCTGTGTCCGTTTCCCTGCTATGTCTGAGGATGGCTGTATCCCCAGCACCTAGGGCAGTGCCTGTCACATGGCACATGTCCAACAAGCATTTACTGAAGAAATGAATTCAATGAATTGTGATTTTCTCCACACACGTATGCACATCTGGAGATGAGATTCAAGTTGAAAGCGAAATTGAACCATGGTGGCTTCTCCTGGACTTACATTCTTTGGCATGGTTAAAGAGGAAGTACAGGAAAATTCTATACTATATACTTTATAAGGGCAGGGACCAAGCCCATCACTGTTGTAGTCCAACGTTTAGCTCTGCCTAGTGCAGAAGAAGCCCTCAATAAATGCCTGTTGAATGAAGGCCAGAGGAGATCAAATATAGGAGATCTGTGCATCAATCCTAATTTTCTCATTAGCTATGTGACCTTGGACAAACCACTGGTAGGGTCTCAATTTACTTATTCTATAATAGGGGTAGGGAGGCAAATATATTGATATTTTCTGTCCTAAAGACAAAAGCCTGGGTATTTGATTTCTAGCATTTCCTTTTGATTCCTTCTTAAGAGTTTTCATCACTCAGCTTATATTACTCTTCTGTTCTTATATGTTGTCTACTTTTTTTTTTTTGCCATTAGATACCTTAACATATTAATCATAGTTGATTTAAATTCCCAGTCTGATAATTCCAACAACTCTACCATGCCTGTCTCTTCAAACTGTGTTTTTTGTCTTTTCATCACTTTTGTTGGAAGTGACATACGGGGCAAATGGAACCCCTTATGGTTCCAGGAGCAATTTCTTCTCTCAGTCGTCTATTCCAGGAGGCTATGATTCTCTGTATCTGTTTGTCTATTTCTCTAAATCTGCGGGCAGTGGTTTGCCCTGTGACCTAAAATTCTCTGATGGATCTAAGAAGAGTTGTTGATTTTCCATTTGTTCAGCCTTTTTCTTGTTGTGAGGACAAAAACCACGCCTTCCAAGCTCTTTACATGCCAGACCAGAAACCAGAAATCCACTGGAGCCTGGACTTGTCAAAATCCTATCCAGCTGTGAGGGCTTAGACTCTATTCTTCATTGGAGGTTGACTCATAAGGAAATATATAGATGGTCAAAAAGAAAATCTAAATGGGAAACCCAAGGTTGGAGCTAAGTAACAGAATGGTGTGGGATTAGGGTGCATGGGGTGGGATGTGGTGCTGGTACAGTGGGTGGGGTGGGCCTGGGGTTGGGCGTCGTGGGGTACATCATGAAGATGACAGCACCTCACGTGGCTCGACAGGGTTGCCTTCGCTGGAATGGAGTTTGTAGCTTGGCCTAAAGACATCCTCTGTCATTATGAAAGGCGGTGAGTTTTTGTCATTGGAAATGATGGCTGTCTCCCCATTCTGAGGTCCTCCTGCATCTCCATCACCTAGCTGCCTTCCTCTAACCATCTGTTTATTCCAAGTTCCTAAGGACCGTTAGGGAAAAGGAATTGTTCACTGCATGGTGGACATCAAAAAGGCACTCGCAGGAGGTTGCTGGGGACACATTCATTCACTTTCTTCTCTTTGTGACTCAGCCAGCCAACGCCTGTTTAATTTCCCACACTGGGCTTTTTCCTATAATTGTCCTTGTAACCTGAGCCTCGTTATTAGGGTTGCAACCTGTGATTTTCATAAACAACTAGGAGGTGCTCTAGTTGATTGTGTCTTTAGAACTTCAATCTGCCTTAGGACACCTCACAGGCTCTAGAAGGCTCATGGTATACAGTCAGAGAGGCTACAGCTGTCAGGAAACCTGGCCAGGGGAATTACAGAATGCAATGCAAACCCCTTTGCATTCCAGCCAGTTCTACGAAGAGCATGAACCAAATGAGGAATAACAACTGGGGGACACAGAGCAACAGACTCAGAGTTGACAGGAGCCCTGAAGATCACTGTGGCCAAGCTCCTCATTTACAAATGAGGAAGCTGGTGCAGTGGGGATGAATTTTGGAGTCAGGGTGTTTAATTTTTATCATTTCACAGCTTTATTTTCTCAGACAAATTTATTAGCCTCTCAGATCTCAGTTTTCATGTTTATGAAATGGGCACACTAACAGTATCTACCTTATAGGGCTTTCTATCTGCCTGTCCCCCAATTAAATGACAGAAGCACTGAGTACAATGTAAGTTCTTAACAAAGGGCAGCCTGCATTATCCAGGGGGCTCAGGATTAAGGGAGCAGGCTCGGGAGTCTAGCAGCCTGGATTCTACATCCAGCTGTGCCACTGTCTACCAGAGTGATTTTAAGCAGCTGACTGAATGTCTTGTGGCCTCTATTTTCTTACCTGTAAAATGAGATGTTAATAGTGCTTCCCTCTTAGCATACCTCTAGTTAGAATTCGGTGTGAAAATGCTACCCAGCCTGGTCATCAATAAAGCCCTCCGTAACTATTCAGGACATCTGAGAGATACAGAACAACTTAGTCCAAGTGCCAGAATCAAACATCAAGATGTGAGCTGACCTTGTAAGTGTTTTCAAAACCATCTGAGTAGTGGCTTTTGTGTTTTCTCAGTCTGGGTAAAATAAAATTGGGACTTGAATTTGGGTTGATTTTTTGGGGCAGCTATGGCAAAGGGGTAAGAGCTGAGAACTCATTCTCACTTTCTCAAGACTTCCTTCTCTCAAAGTGCCTGAAACATTTCCTCTCACCCCCATCCTGCCTCTCATGCTTCACTGGCCTTTTCTTAACCCTGGCGGGTATATCAGAGTACTACTCAAAGAGATTCATCTTCTCCTGCCTTCTCCAGGAGAAAAGTTTTCTTCCTGCCCCACTGGTATCAGCCTTGTCCATGTGACTACTTGCTTTGGTCTCCTTCTGGGCAGAGCACATATAATCCCCAAATTTGACTTTGAAATTACCCAGATGACTTTCCTCAGTCAATGGGGTATTAGCAGATGTGATGGAAGCAGAGGCTTGAAATGTGCTTGAATGCTCGGGCTTCTTCTCCTGAGCCTCTGTCATCACCATAAGCAGAACTTCCTCCAGGTAGCTGTGGGTCCTTCAGCCTGGATCCCACAATGGTCTACATGGAGCAGGCCTGAGCCCAAGCCAGAGTGCGGAGCCAAAGCCAACCAGACCCACCGCGTGAAGCACAGCTACCCAGCCGAGCTTGGCCTGAGCCAGCCAACCCGCAACCGATTTGCAGATAGGTGAATGAAATAAATGACTGTGGTTTTAAGCCACTGAGTTTTGAGACAGTCTGTTACACAGCAATAACTAACTGATACAGTGCCTTTATCTGGTGCTTAATCACATCATCCTGGTACTACTCCATATGGTGTAGATTGGTCTGGAGCCCTCAGCTAAAAGAGCACATACTGGAGAGCTCAGACCCATCTCATAGTTCTTTCATATTTTTAAAAAGTCTATTGCAGTCAGGCAATAAACACCTGCCTAATAACCTTGTTGGTTTGAAAAAATAGTTCCCAGCTCATATGTCCTCACAAAACAACCTCCCTGTTTGCCAGTGTCAAATGAGGCAGTTTCTCCACAGTGTAAGAACTGGACTCAGGCCTGAGTGTGCTGGTGAAGGCTGTCACAGGAACGGTCTAGGTCCCCTAAAGAGCAAGAGGGTCAACACCTCCTAAGGCCAAGGCTGGCAGCCAGTGTCTCTCACACCACTTGTGGTCAAGTGCTCCCGGAGGCGGGGAGCCCTAACCACATCAAAGGCGTTCCAGATTAAGCCTCCCACGTGGAAGGTGATGTAAAAATTAAGCCAACCTCCGCAACACTTGAGCGCCCTCAACATTTGTGGCTCTGTCCGCTTGGGCACCCAAGCTGTGATGGGCACACAGAGGCAGCCCTTGGGGGTTCAGGGATGGCCACTCAGAGCTTTGGCTGCCCTCCAAGCAGCCAGCCCCCTATTGTGAGACCTCCCAGTTGCCTTTGATAGAGGGGATTATGGGAGCTGTTGTTGGTTTTGCTTTCCTGGGCTGGGTTCCCACCATCCCACAGAGAGGGATCCCTGAGGACCCTGTTGTGAGCTAAGCTTGTCTCTTCCCCCAAGGACTGGCTGGTGGATTTGTTCTTTTTTCTCTCTGTTTCACATTTGTGAGAAACCGCTGGGAGTGGTCATGAATGCCAGGAGTCTCAAAGGGAAATGGTGAATGGGCCAGCTGGCCCGATGTCCTTCGGTAAGAACTGAGGTGTTGTCTTAGAGCATCGGGGAAATTGCTCTCTAGACCAAGTGCGATGGCATAGGCCCAATGTGGAGCCAGAGAGTTGTTCTTGAAAAGTGACAAATCTCAGTTCTAGAGAAATATCACCGTCACTCTACCACTCCATGGTATACCAATGCCATCTTAGTGGGGTGAAAACACTACCTACATTCCCAGTCAAATCTGGCTCTCCTTGGGCTGACCACAGGGGTCCTCCACAGGGCCCAGCTACATTTACTTTGGGACTCCCACGCACATAATATTAAACACACTAAAAGGACTCCTCCAGACCATCTTGTAAAAAAATGTATAAAAAACTGGAGGAGGGCTTCCCTGGTGGCGCAGTGGTTGAGAGTCCGTCTGCCGATGCAGGGGACACAGGTTCGTGCCCCGGTCTGGGAGGATCCCACATGCCGCGGAGCGGCTGGGCCCGTGAGCCATGGCCGCTGAGCCTGCACGTCCGGAGCCTGTGCTCCGCAACGGGAGAGGCCACAACAGTGAGAGGCCCGCGTACCGCAAAAAAAACAAACAAAAAAAAAACTGGAGGAAAGTTGAAGTGAATTGTCATCAACTACTGGATATAGGTTAAATTTAAGAGACATGTAATTCAAAAATTTTTTTGATTTTGCAAGTATATTTAGAGTTAAAACATTTCCAGGGGAGGGGTGTAATGATTATTGTGTAGGTATTAACACATGTTTGATCGGAGACGTATTACAGCTACAGGTGCTAGTTTCTGCAAAAATCCTCCAGTCAATAATGTGTTAATGTACTGTGTACATAATGATGTAATCATTATTATGCAGCACTTAGGAGCTGGAGCTCTGAAATCAGACACACCTCAGTTTCCTGTTGTCAGGTATTAAAGTAGATACAGATATGGCAGACCACTAACCAGCTGTGTGATCTTGGGTAAGTCTCCTAACCTCTCTGAGCCTCAAATTTCCCATCTGTAAATGGGACCATAACAATGTCTACCTCTTTGGGGTGCTGAGAGGATTAAACAAGACAATGAATGTCAAGGGCTCAGCACAGTGTCAGGTACCTTTGAGAGTCCTCAGGAAGTCTTGGCTGGTTTGTAATTTAGGATGCTAATTGGGTAAGAACGTACAGAATGGATTTGAGGATGAACAGGCCAAGGAACGTGTAACAGTTTAGACGGCACAAGATAAAGGTCTCAGAATCATGAGTTGGAGGGAGGATAGGTGAGGTACTAAAAATAGAGATTTCTAGGCCCCAATATCAACTGTGCAGAAATTTATATAGAGAGGAGTCTGTCCAGGAGAGTTTATTTTGAAAGATCTTCCTTGGTGATTTTGCTGCTTGGCTATGTTTGTGAACTACTGTGGAGTCTACAGTCTTTAGCTGAGTGCTACATGAACAGCGAACAGGACTACAGCAAATACTTTAAGGTTCACGAAGATCAACAAGCAGACAGGCCCTGGTCTCCCAACTACAGATTTCCCCTCAATATTAGGTGGCCCCTGAAGGAAGGAAAGAATAATTACTCAGTGTCCTTGAGATGCCGACCCCACATAAACTATCTTTTTTAGTTTGTGAGCTGTTAATGGGCACACTGGAACGGTGGTTCTCGGAACAATGATTTTGTAAGAGTTACCACAATAGTGACTCTTAGCGGGAAGTTATGAGTGACTCTCCCACTCCCCAGCAAATGGTGATGATAATAATACAGTTCTGACTGAGGGCTGATTACATGCCAATTACTGTTCCAGGGACTTTTACATGAATCACTTCATTCATTAAACTGAGATGTGAACTTGAGTTGAATGAATGTTGACTATCCCACATCTGAATCGGAGGAGGTCAGCCCAAGTCAAGAAGGCTTGATTCATGAAGCATGTCGGAGACCCCAATGTACACTTGATTCCTGGAGAATGGATCTGGTTGGACCAAGAATGGTCTGTCTTAATGGGATGGCCTCATAATATTGTGGGAAATAGGAAGCAACCAAAAGATTATGAGGCCAATCCCAGTGATGGGGAGGGGAAAGAGAGAGAAATAGAGAAAGAAAGGACAAGGACAAGGAGAAAGAAGAGGAGGAGGGCGGGACGAGGGGGAAGGAGAAAGGAGGGAGCGGGGGAAAGACATTTGTCTCTGAGTGAAATGTTGTGATAAGTCTGCTGAAAATCAAAATTCCCAGTATCCATTAGTGTTTTAAACCCTCCCCTCCTAGCTTCCAGATTTACATAAATAATAAAACAACTTCATGACCTCCTGTGTGCACACTGCCACACAGCATCACCTCCCTGCCCATGAGGGAGGAGAGTGGAATCAATACCGCAGCGTTCTTCAACTAAGCTCCAGTGTACATCCCCCTACAGAAGTCTGCGTGTCTTTTCCCTCTGCCTGCAAACACTCCCTCCCTCTGATCTGCAGCTTAGGCTCTGGCAGTTCATTACAAGCACGATAAAATCAGGTTTATTCCCTCCATCAATCATCCAAGAAAATTTATAGAACTGTGGTCATTAATTCCATCACTTTAAGTGGGGCGGGGGATGATAATTTCATTATCCATTATAATTGCTTGTAAAATTTTATGAATTATTTGCATCATTTAAAATCCAACATGTGCCTAAGGTAAAATACAGAGCTGTCTGGATCAGACAGACTCTTTTTTCTTCTCCTCTGTCTTATGCCAGGCACAAACATTGGTGATGTTTAGGGCTTTGAAACTTTCTCTTCCCTTTCATGAAGGGTGGCAAAAGCAGAGCTATGTTCTGAGGAAGAGTGAGGAAAAAATGCCAAAGAATCATTAAGTGACACAATGAGTGACTGATACATGACTTAGCCCTTCCTACAGCAGTGGTATTGCAGGACAGTTTAAATGACTGACATATTCATACCTTACCATGAGGAGTCAGATGGCAATTTGACGGTCATATCCAGGGACCTTAGTTTGGCTAATATTTTATCTTTAACAGTGGATCATATTACAGCATATTTGTATATAATTCTACATTCTTGTATACTGTCACTGTCTTAGCTTGGGCTGCTCTAACAAATACCCTAGACTGGGTAACTTAAACAACAAACATTTATTTTGTTTGGATATTCTGGAGGCTGGGAAGTCCCAGCACCAGCAGATTCAGTGTCTGGTGAGAGATCTCTTCCTGGTATGTCCTCACATGGCAGAGAGAGATCATCTCTCCTGCGTCTCTTTTATAAGGACACTAATTCCATTTATGAGGGAAACACCCTCATGACCTAATTAACTCCCAGAGGCCTTACCTCCAAATACTGTCATATGGGGAATTAGGGCTTCAACATATGAGTTTGGAGGGCCGACACAAACATCCAATCTATGACCTTATGTCCCTGGACCTCTAAAATTCCAGACCTCACAGGCAAAATACATTCATGCCATTCCAGAAGCTCTCCCAAAAGTCCAAAGTCTCATCCAACTATCATAAGGATCTTCATTTAGCCAATGCTTTATCTGTAATAATGGATCATGTTACAGCACATCTTGTCTGCAATTTCACTTTTTTTTGTATACTGTCAACAACATTTACTAAGTACTATGTCTTAGATGCGATGCTTAGCACTATATAGACATCATGTGCATGAATCCTTGCAATAACACTATGATGTAGGTATGACTACTTCCATTTTACAGGTAAGATGTCCTAGGGATTCACCAAGGCTGAGAGCAGTTTTTTTTTGTTTTTTTTGTTTTTTTTTGTTTTTTTTTTTCTTTTTGCGGTATGCGGGCCTCTCACTGTTGTGGCCCCTCCCGTTGCGGAGCACAGGCTCCGGACGCGCAGGCCCAGCGGCCATGGCTCACGGGCCCAGCCGCTCCGCGGCATATGGGATCCTCCCAGACCGGGGCACGAACCCGTATCCCCTGCATCGGCAGGCGGACTCTCAACCACTGCGCCACCAGGGAGGCCCGAGAGCAGTTTTTGAGTGTCTAATTCCACATGTATTTATCATGATGTATGGTCTATCTGTATATTGTTAGGTCCCCATTTTACTAAAGTTGTTTGAATAAACTTAGGGACTTTTTAAAATTAATTTTTTTTTATTCAGATGTTCTAATCCTGGAAAAAATCTTGCAGAAAAAGATGACATCTTAAATTTTATGGTACCCTGTCACCCTGGAAAAAAAACCTATGATCAATCTCTGGAAAACACTAATTGGTAATCTACTCTGTACATCACAAGGTTAAGTTCTGAAGTGCTACAAAGATGTCCGGCTCCCAGTTTTTGTCCTCATTCATTCGAAGAACAATAGTTACCTGAACAATTAAAGGAATGCACAGAGGAACTAAACAGTTTAATATAGTTCAAGACATGTCCCAAGGCAGAATACAGTCAGCTAATAAATGGTTGAACACTGTGGTTCAGAGGAGAGAAAGACTGATGCGGTGGCAGCGATTTGCGAGTCCATCACAGTGGAGGCAGTTGCAACTAGAATGGGTCTTAAGAATGGATAAAATATGGATGGGCAGAGGGCGTATACTGGGGAAGGGAAGTACTAAAAATCCTTCAGAGGACAAGGCTGTTCAGTAGCTCTATTATAGAATCTAACACACATGGAATCTGTTCTTCACTGTCACAGAGGCGTGATGGCAGTTATGGAGGATGGCTGACTTAGGCTACTGGATTAAAGGGTAGAAATTTGTAGGTCTGGTGTGATGAATGAGCTATCACAGGACAGGCAGAGTTGGCCCAGAGAAAATTAGTGAACTAGGTGAAGTTCATGGACATCTGTTATTCTTCCTGCTCAACACTCTTGCCCCTGCTTCTAGTTACAGTATTCTAATTCTTCCTTGGAAACCACTTCTCCCTGACCTTGGCTCATTTAGTCTGGGTAAAGCTGACCCCACTCCTGAATTGAGAGGTGGCCATTCTTGACACTGCATTTCCTAGACTAGGATGACTGGTTCAGGGGTGGATCTTTGACTCAGCTGAGTAAGAGTCAGCCATGAGACTTTGGCTAAAACACAGGGAAGGAGGTGCTTTCTCTTTGGGGGTTACTACATGCACAAACTGTAACCCACGAACTATTGACAGCAACCAATGTGCCTTCACGAGGAAAGACGTAGCCTGAGAATGAAGACAATCCAGAGGGATAGAGCTGAGGGAAGGAGAAACACTTGATGACATCATTTGAGCATCTGGATCAAGCGATGCCTGCAGCCCTAGACACTTCAGTTAAATGAAATGAGAAAATCCTTTCTCAGTCTAAGCCAGTTAGAATCAGAGTTCTGTTCATTGCAACAGAAGATGTAAAGCAAAGTCCCATCTGTCTGTAGTTCTTTACCTGCCCATTCCTTTTTCATTTGCTTCTTCCCTCATGATCAGATTCTGACATTTTGCTCTCTGAACTGGGTCGGCACTACTCCATTATTTGGACATTTCCTGAGAAATTTTCCTAAACAAACCTACTTGGCCTGAGTTCTATTCCTTCAGGTTCTTTTTTTAAAAAATATTTATTTATTTACCTTTATGGCTGCCCCTGGTCTTAGTTGTGGCACATGGTATCTTCATTGAGGCATGTGGGATCTTTCATTGTGGTGCACGGGCTCTTTGTTGCTGTGTGTGGGCTCCAGAGCATGTGAGCTCTGTAGTTGTGGCATGTGAGCTCAGTAGTTGTGGCACTCAGGCTTAGTTGCCCCGTGGCATGTGGGGTCTTAGTTCCCCAACCAGGGATCGAACCCACGTCCCCTACATTGTAAGGCAGATTCTTTATAGGGAAATCCCTATTCCTTCAGGTTCTTAATAGAATACAGATTAGTCCGAAAACCCAAAATTTCCTTTATCTATTCATTCAACTCATTTATTGGCCCCCAGCAGGCCAAGGCACTGTAATACTTGGAGTATTAGATAGGAGAGGTCCCTGCTCTCATGGAGCTCACCTTCTAGATTAGTTGTACAATAATCTAAGCTACTTAGGTAACAATGACTAGGAATGGTCTAACCCAGGGGTCACCAAACTATATCCTATAGGCCAAACTGGCCTGTTGCTTCGTTTTGTAAATAGAGTTTTATTGGGACACATCCATGCCCATTCATTTACACATTATGTGTGGCTGCTTTCACATGAGAATGGCAGAGTTGAGTCACTGTGGTAAAGACTGCATAGTCTGCAAAGCTGAAGTACTTGCTATATGGCCCTTCACCAAAACATTTGCTGACCTGTAGTCTACCCTTCATTTCCACAAAGGTGTGTGCAGCGTAAGTGGGATCCCAAGAGATCTGGTGTTTCATTTCAGTTCTTTTTAATGGTGGAGGTGAATAAAGGGTAAACTTGAACTCTTAGGAGCCTGGTGGCCCTGTCTGAAACGCCACTCCGCAGGCATTTATTCAAAGTCACTCATTTTTTAAAACCCTACATTCTATCCCATAACGTAGTTTTTTTTTGTTGTTGTTGTTTCAATATAAAAATGTTTCCAATTTTACCAGTAAGTCGATACGACAGGAAGATGCTCCCTGTTGAACTCTGGGACTCTGGGTTCCATGCATGTTCCAACTGGAAAAGTGTGGCCTGCATTCAAAATAATATGTCTCTAACGTGAGACTTTTCAACTCAAGGCTTAGGGGAGGGAAGGCTTTCTCTATAGCTCCCGCAGCCCCTCTGCCCCCATCAAAGAGATGACAGCAATCAGAAAGGCCAATGTTTCCGGGTGACTTCTGGCCCCAGCATCTATCCCTCATACCTCTTAGGCATACTGAGAATTTACAAGGATCCGAAAAAACTTTTTGGTGTCCTATTTTTTTAGTTTTTTTTTTGAAGCATTACAGTCTTCCTAATGAGAGGAGACATACAGATGATTATTCCTTACGCTGTGTTTTATGCCCTTCCCCAAGTGACCTCTCTTTGAAGTGCTCTGTCGGAGCCCATCAATACATTATTTGTGGACAGAGACTGCTTAAGGACGCAGCTTCTTGGCTTGAGGTTATGATCATGGATTTTTATTTTGTTGCCTTTTTATTTGTTGGGCATGGTTGGTGGTAGAAAGATTGTCCTGTGTGGTTGGAGCACTGCACTCTTATTGATGTACAAAAAGGCTTTCATTATTTATTGGGTGTATCGATTGTTTTTTTACTCGTGGGGAACTGGGATGTTTATATTGTTAGGTTTTGCTTAACCTGATTGAAAAGAGAATCACTTCGCGAGACAGACTCAGCCCCCTCCTCTTGGCAGGGCAGGATGGCAGGTAGGGCTGAGGGATGGTTACCTTTTAGGGCCGTCGAATGGCTCACTCATGAAAGCCCCTGACTGAGGCCCTACTATGTGCTTGGTCTGTGCTAAGCACTTTGCCTGCAGGATCTCACTGAATCGGTAGCCCCATCATCGTAAGGTAGAGCTTTCACTCCCATTTTACAGACATTGACATTTACAGTCTTTAAGCAACGGGATCGAGGTCACTCAACTGAAGAACAACAACAATAATAGTAAGTTATCACTGACTGAACACTCACTGTGCTGGGCACTGCACTGGGCACTGCGCTGAACACTTTAAACCCAGGGTCTTGTTTCATCATGGCAGCAGCATTACAGAACAGGTACCATCAGTACTGCTGTGTTCACAGCAAGGAACCGGGGCTCAAAATGTCAGAGAAAGCACTTGCAGGTCTCCAGACTAGTGAGGAGTGAAGCTGAGATTCCAGCCCGGACAGCTGGACTTCAGAGTCCACTTTTTAGAAGCACATGCCCTACTGTTGGGAAGTGAAACTTGAGATCCAACAAATGCAGTGCCCGCTAAAGCCAACACCCCTCTCTCCTAGCAGTACCGGTCCCATAACCTGCTAGAGCGGCCTCCGGACTGGCGCCTCCAGCAGAGGGCCCGGCCTTCCTGACTCTGAGCAGGAATTCCAGAATGGAAGAGGAATCCCAACTCCCTGTGCCTCTCTCAGGATGCAGGGCGGTAAATGAGAAAGAGCACAGGATGGAGAGCTTGGAGGCCCGGGTTCCAGCCCCTGCTCGTGTCCCGTGCAGCTCTGAACAAGCTCCAGGCTCTCTCTCTGGTCAGCCATTCCATCTGCACAGTGAGGGCGTTGGGTTAGAGTAACTTAACACTCGCTCCTGGGTCCAGCATCTTTGCTTTTGTCTATTTCATCTCTGCCCCAGATGTTGGAGGTTTTACCAACTCCTGTATGAATACAAAGTACAGACAAATCTCTGGACATGGGGGGACCCCAGAGTTTTCTGGGAAGTGGACTTTGAATGTCACATTCTGGAACCTAGTTGGGGCCATTCCTGCATCCAGAGGACCTTCACTTGGAGGAAAGGATGGAAGGCAGGTGGCAGAGGTGCAACAAGTGGCTGCCCTTAAATACAAAGGGTGGCTTACGGGAAGTCAAGAGCTGCGGGTGCCACCCAGGTGGGGCAGAACGGCAGCCTGCAATGGAAATGCTCGCCGGGTTGGCAGAATCCCAGTGACCTGAACTCCCCTTTCTTCACTCCTTATGGTGACCTCATTGCCCCCAAGCTCTCTAGTCCCCCTCGCTTCTAAACCTTTCCTGAGGGGGCGGGATGGACTGGCAGTTTGGGACTAGCAGATGCAAACTATTATAGATAGAATGATATAGCTACACAACAAGGTCCTACTGCAGAGCACAGGGAACTATATTCGATATCCTGTGATAAGCCATAATGGGAAAGAATATGAAAAAGAATAGATATATGTATATATGTATAACTGAGTCACTGAACAGCAGAAACTAACACAACATTGTAAATCAACTACACTTCAATAAAAAATAAAGTTAAACCTTTCCTGAGGCTGCTCTCTCCACCAGTAAAGGCCCCTCATTCCTCTCTGATGCAAATCCCACTCAGCCCCACACACCTCTCCTGATCATTCCAACCCTTGCTCATCTCTCCCTCTTTCTGCAGCCACCCCTACCCTGCAGTTTCTTGAATCGGTTCCCTTGTGTTGGTTTCGGTTTGGAACTGGTGTGTATTCTCAGGGAACCTGGCCCAGGGCTAAATAGGCCCTCCCTCGCCTCAGAGAGTCTGAGTGTAGAAGGGGTTGAGCTGGAGTTAAATGTACCCGACTTCTGCATACCCGCCACTCTCAACAACAAGTATTGATTACATTTCGACTACATGACTGGGTGAGTTCTTGGTGCTGTGGATATGTTCCAGTGCACAAGACAGACTTGCACTATTACTTGTGCTCCAGACATTTAAGTGTTTTTTTTTTTCTGGGCTATGAAACTTCTTCCAAAAGCTAAATGATCAGGCCTAGATGCATATACACATCTGATTTGCTTTCCAGGACATGGTAATTGTAGGCTTTCCTATTTTAGCTAGGACTTTAAAGGTAGCCAGCCAGCCTTGATGAAGGAAGAGGTACAAAAATGTTTAATAAAAGGAAAAGGGCCAAGCATTAGGTGTACTGGTATTTTTAGGGATCCTCGTTCCTTCTTATTACAGAATTCTTTGTTGTTTATCCCTGAGTTGGGCTTCGAGGATACACTGGCCTATTTTATCATTTGTTCACGGATAAGATACAAATTAAGGATTCCTGAAGCCCAGGAAAAAAGGAAGTTATAGTAGGATTTAGCCACTAGATGGCAATCCCAGGCTGTGAATGCTTCCCCAGTTTTGGCGCTAGTGGCCTTCCAAGGAGAGCATGGCTAACACTCGGCCACGGTGGATTTTCAATCCTGTGTTCCCAAGCACATTTCCGCTTGCTGCAGAAATACTTCAGCAGATTTGGAAATGTTCAACAACGCACCAGGTCCTTTGAATTCTTAACTATCTTGTTAATTCAACAAGTGGAGTTAATGGATAATTAAGAAGAACTGTAACTAGTGTTAACATTCATGTGTAATTTAAAAATGCACCTTGGTTGTTTTTTCAAAAAAATGGACCTTGATTTTGCTTTATACAAAAGCATAAGAGCGATAAAAGAGGTAAGTGTATCTCACGAGAATTCCTTCTCCCTTCTCTACGAGGAGTCTCATCTATGTGGGGTGGACTTGGGGCTCCGGCGGTTACATCTATGCCATGTGGCTCTGTCCCTTGTCCAGAGCTGACAGTGCCAGACAAAGACACAAGGACAAAGCACAGCCATTCTAGTCTCATGTTTTGGAGAATCTGACACTTAGATGAGGGAGACAGAGGGGCAGGGAGGTGAGTTTTGAATGGAAAGTGCCACTGGATTAGTCTTTATTAGTGGCTGATAACTCCCTAGGATTTAATTAACACTGAAATGTAATCCTTCCATGTCCTCTGATGGAATCAATTTAATCAGGTTCCATCCCTGGGCACCATCAGGAAATGGACTAGACTGGAATGGATTTTGACTTATTTTTGGCATGCAAGAAGATAATATGACTCAAGAATAAAGCCCTAAATTGATTTAGAATCAATTCCCAGCTTCCTTGCTTGCTAGCTGTACCTTGGTCCCTATTTGGCAATAATATGAAGAGGGTTAGATCTCAGACCAGCCACTTTTTTGAGTTAACCACCAGGCAACCAGACTCTTCGATATAGTTGTTCATGATGATACTGCCCACAAGGCCAATGAACACAAATTGTAACTTCCCACAGCTGAGCAATTCTTTTCATAAACTACTATTTCAGTCAGTGGAAATAAAATGGTTTGATATCACAGATAAAAAGGACTATTAGTTAAATCAATGGTTCTCAGCTGGGAGTGATTTTACCCTCCCCTTTCAAGGAAATACTTGGCAAGTGTCTGCTGACATTTATTGGTTGTCACAACCAGGCATGATGATGCTACTGGCATCTATCCAGCTTATAGTTATAGATTTTCTTCTATTCTTTTCTTCCTCATAGCTTTTAAGAACATTTTAGAACTGTTTAGAGTCCAGGGATACTGATAAACGTCCTACAATGCACAGGGCAACCTCCATAACCAAAAATTAACTGGCCCCAAATATCAATAGTGCCGAGGTTGAGAAACCCTAGCCCACATCTTCCACTGCCATCCAGTGGTGTGGAAATTTTAGGTAGTTCTAGGAGTTACACAAGCCAGTAAGAGGAATGATGGGGCTGTCTCTGACTGTTGGGGTAGGAGACAATGTCTGGTTCCTTAACCTCTCCCTTTCCCACTCTTCCCCCCATCCCCATCCTAGTGTACTTGCATACCCTTCCCAACTCCAGCTGTTTGAGAATTGCATCAGACCATCCATCCGCCTCCAGGAAAGAGGAATCCAAAAATGCAAATGACTCGTTCTCTGCTACGTATACAGCTGTGCAAAGAACCATTTAAACCAGGGCTGGTAAAGCTATTTTTTTTTTTTTTTGAAGAAAACTATTTCCAAATTTCTCCAGCCTCTTAAAGAATCTCTTTTAAAAATCTCTTGTAAGATTAAATTGCCCGTCTCTTTTCAGATGAATTTTCTTCCTGCTCTACAGAGAATGCAGAGACAGATTTGTTTAACTTCCTCCCTTTGTATTTTCAAGGTTCTCTCCATTCCACAGGGCAAATTACCTAATGGTACTGAGTCTCAGTTTTTCTTAGCTGTAAAATGGGGATGACAATACCTACTACACAGAATTGTTCTGAGGTGGGTGCACACGAGTTTCCAGCTGACAATAATCCTTTCTCTCTGGCCCCTCCTCCATGCACTGGTTTGGCCTCCAGTAGCCATGTCTGTGGTATATGAACTTGCCCTCCTGGCCACAGCTGACTGCTCCAGGGATGAGCACCTGACCCTGGCTGAGCCAATCAGATCCCTTCATTCCAGAGTTAGACTCTTACAATGGGGAAGCCCAGAAACAGGTAACCACTGGAGCTGGGTCACAGTGATGGCAGCTCACGAGCATTCTTTGTCCAGTTTTCACATTGCGCCTTCCAAATGTCCTTGTGTCTTTCAGTTCCCTTCCCTTAGTTTAATTTTCAAGACTCTTTTTACCTTTGACTCAGCCTGTATTTATTGATTTCATTCTCCTCTCCTTTTCCTTTTATCCCTTTTTAGAACCTACCTTCCCACCACAGTCCTGAACTTGCAAGCACTTCATAGCCAAATTCAAAGGCCATTTCAAAAAAGCTATCTCCACCAGGAACATTCTTTGGTTTTCCCAAAAAGCAAGAATCTGCAGTTTACCTCAAAACGGAATCCTTTCTATTTCATATTTATTATGAATATACATGACTTATTTCCCTGTAAGTGTGTATGCATCCTAAGGGCAAGGTCTTCACTTTTCGTTTATTCATCTTTGGCCTCTAGTAGTGTTTTACACATTGGATACTCAACTGAAAATTAACAGATGAATGACTTATTCATTTTATTTATTTGTGGTCTGGGAACGTCAAAAATTGTTATCTTTTTCAAGGCTATAATAAAATGCTAATGTACATCAAAATAAAATTCAGAGAAAAGCAAGGACCTATTTCAAATGTTTCCTTCCCTATGGAGCTTTCTTTGGTTTTCCCATTAAGAATTAACACTTTCGGATTTCCCTGGTGGCGCAGTGGTTGGGAATCCTCCAGCCAATGTAGGGGACACGGGTTCGAGCCCTGATCCAGGAAGATCCCACATGCCGCGGAGCAACTGAGCCCATGTGCTACAGCTGCTGAAGCCCACGCGCCTAGATCCCGTGCTCAGAAACAAAGAGAAGCCACCACAATAAGCCCGCTCACTGCAATGAAGAGTGGCCCCTGCTCGCTGCAACTAGAGAAAGCCCGCGCAGCAGTGAAGACCCAACAAAGCCATAAATAAATAAATTAATTAATAAAATAAAATAAAATAAAATATATTGGTTTTACTTTTAAAAAATTAACACTTTCATTTGATGTTTTATTCAGATAATTCAAGAGACAAAGTCAGCCGTGGAGGAAAATGTTTTCTTTCTTTTGTCCTGACTGTCCACCTTCATCAAGATCACTAATTGCTTCTCAGTCACTACACTTTGCAAGCTGGCATGGAAGATTTACTAAGCAGAAAAGAAATCACAGGATGTTCTAGAAAAACCACCCAAGAAATTCAGAGTATAGTTAAACCCTTCAACAAATAGAGGTTGAGCGCTGTGATTCTCAAAATGCAGACCTAGTATCCTGGATGTGATTTAAGTGGCACAAAGGTGGGGCGACAAACAGCTATGTGAGTCAGTCATTCTCTTCCCTTCCTTCTGATTACTTCAGGAAGACTGTCTCAGTGTGGCATAAGAACGTCTTAAATTTGCTCATCCTCTCTTGTTTAAAAGAGATGGCAGTTTGTTAACATTTGGAGCCTCCTTCTGCAGGGAACAGAATCGAACTAGAATTTACTAACATTGTTTTGTTTTCACTGAAGTTATTTTTATGGCTACTCTCTATTTACAGTCAGACAGAAAAAGATCTCCTTTAAAATCTAAGTTCAAGAATAGGAGTAGATTTTAAAAATATATATGAAACAACTGACAGTGCTGGTGGTGTGCAGGTATGGAGTGAGGATGGTCAGGAATGACCATAGTTTTAGAAAGACAGAGCCAGTGCTAGACACTGTGTATTTAACTGCAGTGAATGTTAAAAATATGTCGGATTTGGAAAAGGGAGGGTGGCTTACAAGTAGATATACGCTCTAATTCTTCTCAAAGACAAATTTGGAATAGATTTTTCTACGAAGCCTCATCATTAACATGTATATACGAGGATTAATTTTTACATACGTTTTAAGTCCTTAATTCCTCTGAATCATTTCCATGTTACAGTCTACTTTCTTTCCGATTTCTGTGTACGTGTGTGTGTGTCTTTGTGTGTGCGTGTGCACATCCTGCTTTCAACAGAACACAAAAGCAAACCGTGAACTGTCATATTCTGATTCTGACAAACTATGCAAACCTCTGCCCAATCCAATTATTCTGTATAATTAAAGCAGTTAATTTTAAATTACAACTGAGCTCAATTTTAAGGGGAAAAATAAATCTCTTTTTAATTTTCTAGTGTCTTAGTTTTATCCAGCTTTGCAAATCGTACTTATGGCCTGTCTGTAAAAATAAACCTAAATGTAAATTATGATTTAAATCCCCATGGGCAAGCTGTTCTGCCTTATTTGTTAGAAAGCAAATAAGACCTACTTTACGGCCTCTTTATGGAACAGAAAATTTCAAACCAAGGGATTTTAAAAAGACATCAACGATCTTGATGCCATAACTATAGAAATGACTAAACAGAGTAATGCTCTCAGAATAACCTGACAATCTTTAAAGCAAACCATTATTTGATGTTTTTCTTTTAAATTATATGATGATATGGAATTTTAAAATTGTATATAAATACATTACTTACATTCACCATTTAAGCTGTTGTTTAAACAATCTGTTGAGATAGAGGGCTCTAACCTGTGAGTTTTTCTTTGTAATTTAGTGTTGATCACAGGAGATCACTCAAGCTTGCATTCAGTCACCTCCCTCCCTCCCTTGAACTATGTCACTCATAGTTCATGCTTTTAAAACCACTGGGAAGAAATAGGATTCTCTCTCTCCTTGTACAGCCATTATTATTTGAGATCTCAAATATATTCAGCCTCAAACTGTCATATGAAATTCTAATTGAGAAACCTCAGGGGAAGCAGTGTGTTCATAAATCAGTTGATCCATCCCTGGCCCGGAGGAAGTTTTTGCAGGCAACATTTTTTGTGCTCACAATGTCTAAATATTTAGGTCTTCTCTACTGTAGGTGAAGTGGAGTATTCCTCTTCCTCTGTTCAGATGCACAAATTAGAAAGGTGTTCTGCTGTGTGACTCGCCCCCAGGGGCGTAACCAGATTGGAAAGGAACCCCCCCCCCACCGCACATGCAGAGGAGTAAAGTACTGCGCTAGCTCGTGCTGCTACAACAGAGAACGCTGCCTGAGCGGTGTTCACTCGCTCGGGGCCATGACACTGCTACAGCAGGATGCAGATGAGATGCAATTCCCCATGTATATTGGCCAGGAAGCGTCATTTTCTTCCAGATTCCAAAAAAAAAAAAAAAAAAAAAGCATATAAAAGCACAAGAGACTCAGAGAGCTGTTAATACAAGAACAACTTCGAATCCTCTATATTTGACTACATATGTGTATGCGTGTGTGTAAAATTTACTAATTACTAGCACCAGGCTTTTCACAGATGGTGACTTAGCAGGTGTGGTGAGAAGTGAATGAGCTGCTCCTCTGCCACTCAGGGAGCAGCACCATGACTGTCTGGTTGCTCACACCCCAAACCGAGACACTATCCTGGATGCCTCTTTCCCCCCATGACTTCTACACGCGCACACATTTAATCTAACCACGGGCCTTTTTGTATCATTCTCCAAAACATGTCTATTTTTCTTTACTGTCAATACAGTCTAAGCCACCATCACCTCTTGCTTCGACAGTGGCAGTAGGCTTCCCACTAGTCTCCCGGTGTCTGCTTTTTTTTTTTTTTTTTTGCGGTACGCGGGCCTCTCACTGTTGTGGCCTCTCCCGTTGCGGAGCACAGGCTCCGGACGCGCAGCCCAGCGGCCATGGCTCATGGGCCCAGCCGCTCCGCGGCATGTGGGATCTTCCCGGACCGGGGCACGAACCCGTGTCCCCTGCATCGGCAGGCGGACTCTCAACCACTGCGCCACCAGGGAAGCCCTGTCTGCTTTTTTTAAAAAAAGAATATATATGGAATTCTTTTTCTCCTGATAATTTTTTAAATAACAGCCTTATTGAGGTTTAATTTACATACCATAAAATTCATGTTTCACAAACAACCCAATTAAAAAATGGGTGGAAGACCTAAATAGACATTTCACCAAAGAAGACATACAGATGGCCAAGAAGCACATGAAAAGATGCTCAACATCACTAATTATTAGAGAAATGCAAATCAAAACTACAGTGAGGTTTCACCTCACACTGGTCAGAATGGCCGTCATCAAAAAATCTACAAACAGGGCTTCCGTGGTGGCTCAGTGGTTGAGAATCTGCCTGCCAATGCAGGGGACATGGGTTTGAGCCCTGGTCTGGGAAGATCCCACATGCTGTGGAGCAACTAGGCCCATGAGCCACAACTACTGAGCCTGTGTGTCTGGAGCCTGTGCTCCGCAACAAGAGAGGCTGCGATAGTGAGAGGCCCGCGCACTGCGATGAAGAGTGGCCCCCGCTTGCCGCAACTAGAGAAAGCCCTCACACAGAAACGAAGACCCAACACAGCCAAAAATAAATAAATTAATTAATTTTTAAAAAATCTACAAACAATAAATGCTGGAGAGGGTGTGGAGAAAAGGGAACCCTTTGCACTGTTGGTGGGAATGTAAATTGATGCAGCCACTACGGAGAACAGTATGGAGGGTCCTTAAAAAACTAAAAATAGAGTTACCATATGACCCAGCAATCCCACTACTGGGCATATACCCTGAGAAAACCATAATTCAAAAGATACATGTACCCCAATGTTCATTGCAGCTCAATTTACAATAGCCAGGACGGGGAAACAACCTAAATGTCCAATGACAGATGAATGGATAAAGAAGACATGGTACATATATACAATGGAATATTACTCAGCCATAAAAAGGAGTGAAATTGGGTCATTTGTAGAGATGTGGATGGACTTAGAGTCTATCATAGAGAGTGAAGTAAGCCAGAAAGAGAAAAACGAATATAATATATTAATGCATATATGTGGAATCTAGAAAAATGGTACAGATGAACATAGCTGTAGGGCAGGAATAGAGACACAGACGTAGAGTACGGACACGTGGACGCAGGCAGGGAAGGGGAGGGTGGGGTGAATTGGGAGATTAGGTTTGACATAAATATACTACCATATGTAAAACAGATAGCTAGTGGAACCTGCTCTGTGATGACCTAGATGGGGCGGGGGGCAGGTGGGGAGGGAGGTCCAAGTGGGAGGGGGTATAGGTATACATATAGCTGATTCACTTCCTTGTACAGCAGAAACTAACACAACATTGTAAAACAATTTTACTCCTATAAAAAAATTTAAAATTTAAAAAATTCATCTGTTTTAAGTGTACAATTCAATGATTTTTAGTAAATTTACAACATTATAGCAACCACCGCTATAATCCAGTTTTAGAATACAACCATCACCCCCAAAAGATCCTTTGTGCCTGTTTGCAGCTGGTCACACTCCTGCCTGCAATCCTAGGCAACCACTAGTCTACTTTCTGTTTCCATTGATTTGCCTTTTCTGGACATATCATACAAATGGGATCATATAACATGGGTATTTTTGCATCTGGCTTCTTTTACTTATAATGTTTTTGAGGTTTACCAGTGTTACAGCATGCATCAGCACTTCATTGCTTTTTATTGCCAAGTAGTATAATCATATATGTAACTTCTGATGTATAATAATTAAACACCCAAGGAAGCCATCACTCAACTTCGAGCCAATACATTACAAAGCTATTTAGTGTTCTGTTTCTCCCTCCAACCCATCACCCACATAGTATCTGGCATGGTGGCCATCCTTTGCTCACAACTTTCCAATGGCTTCCTGTGGCTGTTAAAATGAAACCCAAAGTCCCTTCATGACCCACAAGGCTCTAGCTACCTGATCTGGCCCTTGCCTACCTCTTTTATGACTGTCCCCCTTGCTCACGTACTCCAGATACAATGCTCTTCTTTCTGTTCTGTGACCATCATAAGCTATTCCCACCTTGGGGACTTTAAACTGGTTCTTTCCTCTTTCTGGAATATTCTTCTGCTTGCTCTCCAGGTGACTGACTCCTTGACATTGAATTCTCAACTTCAAGAGCACGTCCTCAGGAAGGGATTTCCTGACCAATCTAAAGGGAATTTTCCCCCTATCCAGTCATTCCCCCTCATATTACCCTGTTTCATTTTTTTCATAGTACTCACTGCTGTCTTAAATGATCTTGTTTTCATACCTATTTTATATCTCCTCCCAGTAAAATATAAGTTCTCTCAGTCCAAGGACTGTCTTGTTCATTGTTGTACCTTTGTGCCTAGAGCAGAGTCTCATTCATATTTTATATAAATGACTAGTTATTGAATAAATAAGGAAACAGATATGAATCATGGCAGAATAAACAGAATAAATCAGGATGCAAACTGGATCTAGAGATCTGAAACAGCCAGACAGTAGACCGCACCAAACCATAGTCTTTGTTTTGGTTGAACGGACAATATTTTTGCATCTGCACTTTCTCATTTTCTTTTTTAAAATAAATAATCCTAGGAAGAAATTTTAATCACTTGTCCTTTGATTAGATTTAACCTCATGCAGAGAAAGTATGTACTTCTAATCAGTACTTTGGGTCTAAAATATCATTGCAAATACTGCTGGTTTGGAGTTTTTTGTGATTTATCCCAGCTTTCTAATGGGGTATTTGATGTCAGTTTCAAGAGAAATGGTTTTAGTCACCCTGGCAACCTAGGTTTAGAGTTAAGCCCTATTAACTGCCTCTCTATTTAGAGTGTCCTCAAGGTTATGTAGGTTTCTCATCTTGTCTCTTAAGTGCCTGAGTATCTTCCATTTCAAATATGGGTCAAATCTTTTTCTTAGTTTACTTTTTAAAAAGAGCTAAGAAAAGCCAAAAGGAAGAGAGAATCCTTTCCTCAAACTATATCAGTATCTATATATCTATCTCAATTTATATTTATATTGCTTTTTCTCTATATACTTATATAGAGGAAAAATATATCTTTTTTTCTCTCTATATATTTTTCTATATATAATACTTTTTCCTAGATCCTAGAAAAAATTTAGGTATTGGGTAATGAAGTTGGTAGCTGATCTTAGGTTACTTTAATTAAACCCAGTGGTATTTAACCTTGGTTCTACGACTTGTTTAGCAGACACATTTTCGCTTGAACCTAACACATACCATGTGGATATGCTGTCCTGATCCCAGTAGGTTAAAAGAAAATGGGAAGGAAATAACTCAAAAACTCTACTTAAAAAAGGACTTATATTGTTACTAGTTATTGCAGAAGACCTGGAAAATTCCAACAATGAGATGTGCTTCTTTCATACGCATCATCTCTCCCTGTATAATTTAATGTGACTCTGTTTTCTCCTGATGCTTTAATCACCCAAGATGCTGCACAAATATACCTAAGAAATTAACTGTTCTCACCTTAATGTATAAACACCACAACATAATCTGCTTGCTTAGTTACGGGAAGTATCACTCTGCTGTTTACATAATAATTCTAATTGTGAGCCTTTTTATGTATCCAGACAAATGGAGCAAATTGAGCTTGCTCAGTGAGGCCGGAGAATGACCTTCATTTGAGCACAATGACTTGTTTGCTGTTTGTGTACAAACAGCTGAACTGCATCTTAATTTCAGGCTCAAGTTTAAATGCTGCCAGGAACTCTCCGAGGCTGCCAGAGACAAAGACAGCATCCTGATGGTGGAAGCTGACGACTCCAAATAAATAAACTCAGCAAGTGACTATCAGCTGTACCCTCTCCCCATCACCTTTTTTACAGGATGACAGAGGTTGGAAATATGTGTTCACTAGAATAGGGTGACCAAGCATCCCAATGTGCCCCAGGACATAGGTCTTTCAGTGCTAAGACTGGCAAGTCCTGGGCAAACTGGGAAAGGTGGTCGCCCTACTCACCAGTATGTAGGAAATAACAAGCTATGAACCATTTTTTTCTAAGAATTTCTCCAAAAGAAACAATCATAGATGAATATAAAGATTTCCATGCAAGGTTATGTATCACATGCTTATACCTGTGCGGTGTTGTGTACACACACACTCATAGACACAGAACAGCAAACAAGAAAAAACCACCAAAACATTTATATTCATTGCTGACAGATATTGGGATCATGAGTAAAATTTTTCCTTACACTTTCCCTCAATTTTTGGGAAATTCATATTAAAAAATATGAATTTTTTGATCTGAAATATCAAATCTAATCTTTAAAACTAAGCCAATAAGAAGACTAAGCAAGGTGCTTTACACAAAACAGATACTAAGAAAACATTATTTGAAGTTTATGTACAAAATATGTATTTCCCGCCCACGTTTTTCAGCAGATGCATCTGTTAGGAGAATCCTAGGTCTAAGACTCCATGGCGAACTTGGAGTCAAGCCTGATTTACTTAAATATAATTAAACATGACCCTCATGAAAGACTTCAAGTACCTAACACTCACATTATTTACAAAGAACTGCTCCCTCCCTCAGTGACACTGGGCCCATTGCAGGTTATTTCTTGAAATCCTTTCACATTCTTACCTCCCTACTAGCAGCAAGTATGGCCACAAGCACAGTGCCATCTGACTTTAAACCAAGCAGGGCATGTAACCTTGAGGGGGGAGTGAATGCGTTAATTGTTTTTGGTTTGGTGTCAATGTCACCCTAATGTCAGAATGTAACATTCTGTAAAAGACATGTCTTTGCTAACTGGAGAAAGAACAGATTTGGCACCACTGTAGAGTAATCCTTGCAGAGAATAAAGGACCCAGCTAGGGAACCAACTGTCCTAGTTCCCAGCTGTACATCCATTACCCAGGAGGTCTTAGGAGTCGCCTGCTGACTGCAACTCACTCAAGGTCATTTGCCAAGTCCTCGGAACTGCAACTTACAAATTGGCAAGTAATGTGTACAAAGAAAGCAAAGATTGGGGGGTTATAAACAATTACAAACAGGAGAGAACCAAGCAATGGCAAGGACTAGAATGCAACCACCGGAGGGCATAGTACTCCCCTTGGAAAAGAGTAGAAAAAGGATATGAGGAAAATCCTGGTTTGAGGTCTTGATATATCTTTTTTTTTAAAACTGAAGTATAGTTGAGTTACAATATTGTATTAGTTTCAGGTGTACAACATAGTGATTCAGGTTTTTTTTCAGATTATATTCTATTATAGGTTTTTATAAGATATTGAATATTATTCCCTGTGCCATGCAGTAAATCCTGTTGCTTATCTATTTTACGTATGGTAGTTTGTTAATCCTATACTCCTAATTCCCCACCCCGCCCTCCCTTTTGGTAACCATAAATTTGTTTTCTATGTCTCTGAGTCTGCTTTGTATATAGATTCATTTGTATTATTTTTTTAGATTCCACATAGAAGTGATATCATGCGGTATTTGTCTTTCTCTGTCTGACTTATTTCACTAAGCATAATAATCTCTAGGTCCAACCACATTGCTGCAAATGGCGATGTTTCATTCTTTTTTAATGGCTGAATAATATTCCATTATATATATATGCCACATCTTCTTGAACCTGTTCCTTTCACTCTTGTTCCTGGGCCACCACCAGCTACCATCATCTACTACATGACTGCAACAGCATCCCAGCTGGTGGCCCTGTTTCCATGATGGCCCATGAAGTTATTCTCACACAGCAGCCAGAAGAATCTTTTAAATACGTAAATACCATCAGGTTACTTTCAGGCTTAAAATCCAAACTTCTTACCTCGGCCTCCAGACCCTGTGGGATCAGCCTTTGGCTGACCCACTTCTATCCCCATCTTCCCCCTCGTTCTGCTCCAGCTCCTCTGGCTTTTTATCTGCCCTTCGAACATGCCACTTTCCTTCTTAGGGTCCCTGAAGCCTCCATTCCCTCTGCCCAGCATGCTCTTTGTCTGACTGGCTCCTTCCTGTTCAACTGTCACCTCTTGGGGACACTTTCAGACCAACCCAATTAAAACAGCTGCTTCTTCCCAATTTGCCTCCACCGAATCCCTCTGCATCTTTCCTTCACAGCAGAACTGGAGGGGCCCTGAACCCACATCTTGGCTGAACGCTAAATGGACTGAGGGTTACAAATAAATATTTGGCCACAGCTGAGTACTGATATCACAAAATAAGCTCCTGAGAACACAAGAATCAAAGGAATTATAAAAATAGAGATACCATATGACCAGCAATCCCACTCCTGAGCATATATCCAGAGAAAAACCATAATTCAAAAAGATGCATGCACCCCAATGTTCACTGCAGCACTATTTACAACAGCTACGACATGGAAGCAACCTAAGTGTCCATCAATGGATGAACTGATAAAGAACACGTGGTATATACATATACATACAACGGACTATTACTCAGCCATAAAAAAGAACAAAATAATGCTATCTGCAGCAACATGGGTGGACCTAGAGACTGTCATACTGAGTGAAGTAAGTCAGACAGAGAAAGACAAATATATGATATCGCTTATATGTGGAATCTAAAAAAATGGTACAAATGAACTTATTTACCAAACAGAAATAGAGTCACAGATACAGAAAACAAACTTATGGTTACCAAGGGGGAAAGGTGGGGGGAGGGAAAAATTGGGAGATTCGGATTGACACATACACACTACTATTTATAAAATAGAAAACTAATGAGAATCTACTGTACAGCACAGGGAACTCTACTCAATACTCTGTAATGACCTACATGGGAAAAGAATCTAAAAAAGAGTAGACAAATGTATATATATAACTAATTCACTTTACTGTACAGCAGAAACTAAAACAACAATGTAAATCAACTATACTCCCAATAAAAATTAATTTAAAAATGAAGAGATGGGGCTTCCCTGGTGACGCAGTGGTTGAGAGTCCACCTGCCGATGCAGGGGACACGGGTTTGTGCCCTGGTCTGGGAAGATCCCACATGCCGCGGAGCGGCTGGGCCCGTGAGCCATGGCCGCTGGGCCTGCACATCTGGAGCCTGTGCTCTGCAATGGGAGAGGCCGCAGCGGTGGGAGGCCCGCATACCGCAAAAATAAATAAATAAATAAATAAAGAGATGTTAACAGATTTAATCATTTATCTAAAAATATTATCCTATATTTGAGAGGAATAAAATTCAGGAGAGCAATATTTTAAATTTGCCAAAACAAACAATTTAGTTATTATTATAATTCTACTATTACAATTTTAATAGTCAAAATTCAAACTTCTGTTATTGTGGTATAGGAACAATAATTTCTTAGCACTATCGACTAAACACTTCCCCTCGGTGCCACCAAATGGCACATTTAAAGATGGACACCAAAGAGATGTTTACTTTGCCTTGAGCTTGGTGGAGAGGTGGAATATTTTGGGGCCAGCTCTGCCAGTGTGGGGAAATAGTAACAGTGAAAACAAATTATTAAGCGTTCCTGCCTTCCAGATAGCAACAGATTAACGTAAGCTTTATCTTACTTTGTATAAGGTGATGAATGCTAGAACAGCAAATGGGTCTATCCCAAGATTACAATTATGATATAGCCTCATCTTTTTTTTCTGCCTTGTACTATTATTTAAAGTTTACAAAGATCTCTTGTCTCAAATGGGATGTGATACTCATCCTAAAAATATCAAGTTATATTCTTTTAATATTCATCTACTTAACTGAAAATTTTATTTGTGTTTTCATATAAAATAAGAAGGTTTTAATGGTCAATTATTACTTATGTCGACATTTTGGTAATAAATGTGTGTGGGTGTGTGTATATATATATAGCCACTGACCGATAGAATTTCAACATATAAAGCACATATAAAGATTTTCACTCTAATATGCATTTGGAATGCTCACTTGTATTTCAAAATGAATATTCAGATATTAAAGCAGAAGGATATACCTTGCTTGTATTATGTATATTATCACACTGATTGGCTATGACGATTAGCTATGTGATTCCGTGATAACTGACCATGCACAAGTGCAGAGAAGCTAGAAATGACTGAAATATCATTGGACTATTAGGCCTTCCAACGGCAAAGTTGAAGCTAAGCTACATACATTTTGATTAAACAGCAAGGCCAAAGCCAGACTTTGATGTATCTCTACCCAGTGATTTACAATGGCCTTGTCTACTGTTTGTCCCATTAGACTGTGGGTGCCATAATAGTGGGATTTTTGCTTCTTTTGTTCACTGCTGTATCCCCAGCACCTTGCACAGGGTATGGCGTATAGAAGTCTGTCACATAAACGAGATAAAGGAAGGAAGGACCTAAGGAATGAACAAAGGAATGTGGTGAATGGTATTTGTGCTCCTCTCCCTGTGATCTGATTCTCCCCGACTGGCAAGTACTGGCATCATCAAGGAGCAGCCCCACAGGATGAATGCTGTGGGCTGTGTGGGTGTGTGTATAACATATATTTGGTCACTTGATCACAAATGACCAAAAGAACATAATAGTTCTTCCAGAGGCTGCCATTTTCAGAGACCAGGCTGGTTTTGAGATTTCTTTTGTTTGGGGTCTCTCTAAAGTAGGAAAGTGAGAACGAGAGAAGCACTTTCCAGGTCTCTCATCTTGATACATTTGGCTCAACAGAAAATCACCTATTCTGTTGGAGTAGATAGTTTGTGTGATCTGACGTGGCAGGGAGAAAAATCAGGTGACAATGCATGGCAGGGCAGAACTGGGACTTCAGACACTGAGATTCCTGCCTCTAATTCCTCTTTCCTAATAGTCCTCAAATATGGATACTGCAGCTCTATTGTGCTAGTTGATATGTGAAGTAACGGTAGACAAGGAGTCTCTTTATTCCGTCTCTCTCTCTAGTAAATCTACAAAGAAAAAAAAAAAAATCCAGAACTGCAGAACCCTGCCTTCCTTAGATTGCATGGCAGCCTATTTGGTAAATGTCAAGATATCCCCAAATTTCCATAGCTTTAGTTTAACTTGTGATGTCCCTAGTGAGTCCTTGGAGGTTGTGTGTGTAGCTGGTGTGTATTTTGTTCATTACTTGAAAAGTAACAGTGGTTTGGTGTCAGGAAGAACTCACAAAATGGGTTCACTTTATTTTTCAGACTTTGTTCTGTTCTTTTGGATATTTTGTAGTCAATTCTATTCTTTCGGATATTGAGCACTCCTCTGACTGGAGAAATCTCTGCCACAATTATCGTTATGGCCATGAGTACTCTAAAGAGGTTTCCAAGCCCATCCTGTAGGACCCACTTTCTAGCTTTGACCGGAGTCCTTCACCATTCCATTAAGGCTTAGATCTGAGTCAATCAAGACTTATTGACCATGTATTATACATAAGGCATTATATGAAAACTAGCCTGATATATAGATTTTTCCAGGTATGAGTGAGGAATCTACACATTGCTGGGGCTCACAGCAGGCTGCCCCCAAATACACCACATGCAGTGCTGATTATTTTGAATTAGAGTTACTTGGAAAACAGCCAGTAGGGGGAAATGATATTAAAAAAAAAAAAACCCACGCTGACCTCCCTCTTTCCCCCCAACAGCAGGATATAAATCTACATGAAAGTATCTTCGCTGCACCAAGAGGATAGAAAGCATCCTTATCAGCAGAGCTAGGGGATTCAAGGCTAAGAAAACCGTATAAACAAACTTTGTTACTTCTTCATTAGCTTCCTATCCCAAGCAAAAACCCCTTTGTTAAATCTTCACAAATAATTATTTGTTTGTCTATAAATGATATATAAATAGCCTAGTTTGGTCACTTTGTGGGTCTTATTTTTACGAGACCTCCTATGCGTACTAATTTAATTTTATCCTGGTTAACCTGTCTTGTGTCAATTTAATTATTAGACCAGCCAAAAGAACTCCAGAGGGGTGTGTTGGGGGGGATTTCCTCCTCCCCAACAAAATAAATGCACACATTCCAAGGGAAACTTCAAAACGACACCTAAGGGGCTTCCCTGGTGGTGCAGTGGTTAAGAATCCACCTGCCAATGCAGGGGACATGGGTTCGAGCCCTGGTCCAGGAAGATCCCACATGCCACGGAGCAACTAAGCCTGTGAGCCACAACTACTGAGCCTGTGCTCTGGAGTCCGTGAGCCGCAACTACTGAGCCCGTGTGCCACAACTACTGAGCATGCGCTCTAGAGCCCACGAGCCACAACTACTGAAGCCTGTGCGCCTAGAGCCTGCAACAAGAGAAGCCACCACAATGAGAAGCCCGCGCACTGCAACAAAGAGTAGTCCCCACTCGCTGCAACTAGAGAAAGCCCACATGCAGCAACGAAGACCCAATGCAGCCAAAAAAAATAAATTAAATAAATATTTTAAAAATCCAAAAAACCCCGACATCTCATTGAGAGAGAAAGTATCTTAAGCTTCTTTTGTTCACACCACCTGACTCTGATGGCCTGTGCTGTTTTCCTTTCCATCCTGGCTCCACCAGTGGCAACAACAATTATAGAGATAAAAATAATAGTTCTTAGATTTGTGTCAAGTGCTCTCCATATATTATTAAATAGATACCTCATCAACAAGCTTGTAAGTATCGTTAGCCGCATCTTATAGATGAAGAAACTGAGGTTCAGACGGATTTAGTAACTTACCCACTGTAACAATGTTAGCGGCACAACTGGAATCCAAACTAGAATTGTCTCACCCAAAGCTTTTGATCTGATGCCTGTGCTGAGCCTTATTTTCCATATAATCGCTACAGTGTTTCCAACCAGATTCCATCTACTGAAGGCTTTCTGAAATAGCAGTTCCACCCCAAATCCTGTGAACCAGAAGCTATGGGCTGGGGTGACAGCTTTTAAGTCCTTACCCATGAACCCAGGGAATTTTCAGGGATTCCAGAACTAAAGCACCAGAGACCCACAGGCTTCCAAACACCCTGATGATGGCATCATGCCAAGAAGAGCATCTGTCTTCCTTGGAGGCCCCATACCCCTCAGCATCCCTGCAGTGAGGTGATCTATATATCACAGCACAGGGGGTTTTGCCGTAAAACAAATAAGACACTTAGGAACATGGAGAAAGTATGATCTCAGCGGCACTTGACCTCTCTTGAACAAAGGCTCTGATCCAGAAAGAAGCTGGAAGAATGGGCTTGTAGAGGTCCAAGCGGTAGGGGGGCGAGACGCTCAGGTGTGTTGTGAGTCTAGATGAGGACTCAAGGAGACCACTTCCCTTTTCCATTCCTCTTTCTCCTGGGAACCAGGTCTTGTATCATTAAATTGATGGCAGCCTATGCTGAGGGTCTGTCCTCTTGCTCTGGAAAGCATTTTGGCAATAGTGCCCTTTCTCCTTTGGCTGACTTGGCTTTTTGCTTTCCGTGTGCTTAGAATCCTATAACCTGGGTTTTGGGAGTCAGAGGACTTTAGGGCAGCCTTCCTGACTTGTCTGAGCTTCTTTTTTTTTTTTATATGTAATGAGGGGAAAGTGAGTATCTATTTCTTAACACTACCATGTGGGATCCAGTGATATTATAATGGGTTTTTGGCTATTAGCAATATTTCTCAAGAAATGCCATCCATTGTACTCAGTCCTTAGCTTGGATCATATTGTTTTTCAATACCAACCCCATGGGGTAGGATGTATTACTGCCTCCATTTCAAATTGGAAGAAACTCAAGCTCAGTGAGGAGCATCCACTTGCCCAAGGTGACCCAGTGGGTAAGTGGTGGAGCTGGGATTCACACCCAGTTCTGGGCAGCTCTACCATTTGGTACCAGGTGGCTCAGTGCCTGGTGCCTAGGATATTTGAATAAATGGTAGGAGCAATTGTTATTGAGAATGGTTTCCCCGGAGAAGGATGATGATCATCGGTGGCTCTCCTGGAATTCTGTAAGCACCTCTGGCTCATCTTTGCAGACTTGCACACATAGCACCTCACAGCACAGCTGCCTATGGGCTGAATTCCACCTGCTGCGCTGAGCGGCTGCACTGACGTGGAACACCTGTGTGCCAGCACCTTCATCACCATTTAAATAGCGGCAGTGGTTTAACTCACAAAATAACTGAGTTTATGGAAAGGAAATGAGCCCCCTTAGATAGTTTTGCTGAGTAGTTAATGCTAATTAAAAGACTTTCTTCTAGGGAAGTGATTTCTTTCAGAAAGGCAGGGGAGCAGAATGAGCAAAAATTACAGCCTTTGGGTTTGGATCCTGGCTTAGCTATGTATTATCTGTGCAACTTTGACCAAGTCACTTAACCTCTCTGAATCTCAGTAGTTCCATCAGTAAAATGGAATAGCAATAGTACCTGTATCATCATTTCAGTAGGGCATTAAATAAGACATTGTCTATGAAGTACTTAATGTAGTACCTGGCCCATAGAAAGTGTTGGATCAATGTTAGTGATTACTATTTTAGACTCAGATCACTGTTGTTGTTTTTTAACATCTTTATTGGAGTATAATTGCTTCATAATGTTGTGTTAGCTTCTGCTGTATAACAAAGTGAATCAGCTATACATATACATATATCCCCATATCTCCTCCCTCTTGTGTCTCCCTCCCACCCTCCCTATCCCACCCCTCTAGGTGGTCACAAAGCACCGAGCTGATATCCCTGTGCTATGTGGCTGCTTCCCACTAGCTAGCTATTTTACATTTGGTCGTGTATATATGTCCATGCCACTCTCAGATCACTTTTTTTTTTTGCGTGTCTCCCTCCTCCCTTCTCCCTCTCAACAAGAATGAAGCCATGATAATAATAGCCAGCAGGATTACTATGTGACAGGCCGTGTTTTATATATGTTAATTCATTTAATTTTCTCAAGAATGTGGAAAATGAGGCACAAAGAGTTAGGTGACCTGCCCAAGGACACAGAGCTGAGATTCAGACCCAGCACTTTGCCTTCCCATTCTGTGTTCTTGACCACAACACTGTACGGCTTCTATGCACCAATGAATCTAAACCAAGCCTCTCTTGTTTTCTTATTAGTGAGAACTTAGAGTTTCTGGGCTGTATCTCATTCCTACAGGTAAGTTACGGTATGACACTCCATCCTATATTTTTCCTGATCACTCAATAACAACTACAGCAGTTTTGCACACTTGGGGAGACGTGTATTGAATTGTATTTCCACTGAACAGTGATTGGGCAATCAGTCCAGTTCTCAGTTCATGTCATCATTGGATGTAATTGGCAAGTAAGCTCAGACAAGGGACTCAAGGAGCCGAACTAGACAGGAAATGGACCTACTGTCACTTAGTCCTTAAAGGGCTATTAAAAAATACATCCTTGTTTCATACCCACCCAATGTTGGACTCCTCGTGAAATCAGAACTTTCACGGATGTCTCACAACTGGATGGAGCATCACTGTCTAACTGCCAAACTCCAGTCACCACTCGATTATCCACTTCTGAAACTCCTACCAACTCTAGAAATTTCACCAACTCGCTGTTACTTGCAATGCCTGAAAATTCTGCATTAAGTTCTACCATTATGGCTCTTCTCAGGATTAGCTAGATGAAGAAAAAAAAAACTATAAAACTCTTGAGAGAGAAGGAGCCTTGGATACCACTTATCAGGACACGGTAAAGCCAGAAAGCTTGGTGACCTACATAAGACAGGGTGGCTAACTGAGGATGCAGCACTTGGAGCACCTTCTCCAAAGCTTGTTCTCCAGCACCCTGTTCCTTTCTACCGGCTACCCTGCTGATGGTTGTTTTAGCAGCCAGCCTACTTTCACCTTCCAGCTCACAAGCAAACACAAACTGGCTTTCAACACATGTTGTGGCTTTTGGACGATGCTTTCTGGTCTCTGAGCATCCCAAACTGTGATTAGAATTGTGCTTCCTCCCAACCCACATGTCTTCAGGGAACCTAGCAAAATTGAATTTCTGGGTCAGCGTTGGCCTTTACCATTTAAGATTTAATTAACTTTGAATGAAGCTAAGCCTTTTCCTCAGAAAGGAAAAATGAGAGAAATGGTATCCAAGCTTTCACTCAGTATTACATAAATGTCTTCTGGACTGTGACCTTGAGCTGGAGTTTCAAGAAAGGTAGACAAGAAAGAAGCTGAATCTCAGGAGGCCTTCCTCTTTTTTCCATCTGGTGGCTTTGCAGTTCTCAGCAGCTATAGTGGCTCCTGAAGAATTGATCACTCTGTGCCCAAGCACTCAGATGTTTCCAGCCAGCTTTTCTCCAGGCTCTACAACATCGAGGGCCATGTCTGTATTATCCCCCAATTTACACCAATGCCTGGCAAACAGTATGTGCTCCATATTTGCTGACCAATACACCTGTCTTTTCAAGTTTACTCTGGGCTGTGAAGAGGCTTCAGGCTTCAAGATGGAAATCCAATCGTACCCTCCCTGGCTTAAAATCTTCCAATGGTTTCTCCATGGTCTTATAATGAAGACCCTTCATGTGCCTAGAAGGCCCTGCGTTGTCTGGTCCTGCCTTGATCTTTTGACTCTTCCTGTAGCACATTCCCCCTCTCTGACTAATCTCTATTCCCATTGCTCTATTTTCAGTCCGGGAACACATCCAGCCCCTTCCTCCCTCAAAGCCTTTGCACATGCTGTTCCCTATGCCAGGAATGCTTTTCCAGCTCTTCTCATGGCTGGATCTTTCTCATCCTTCAGGTATCAAGTCATGCATTACCTATGCTGAGTGAGCTTCCTCGGCCACTTGAGTAACATACATTCCCATTACTTTGTACTGTAGCAGCCTGTTCATTTCTTATGGAACCAAATTACATTCTGTTATTATCTTGTATAGTTATTTGTTCCTTGTTTGTTGCCTGTGTCCTTTACTAGAATGTATGCTCCATGAGGCCAAGGCTTGAGGTGTTATTCATGGCTGTAGCCCCAGTACTAGTTGGTCACAAGTAGAGCACCCATGTACACTTGTTGAGGAAATGTAAGTACCTACCCTTCACATCATTCCCTTATACCTAAATTTCAAAGGGGCCATTCAGGAAATGTACTCTGTTTCCATTTAAACCATTCCAAGTACACAGAAAACATTTTCAGCTAAATTGAGGAAGGAAGTACCATCAAGAAGATGATACGTGAGGAAAGAAATGGGAGGGCATGACCTCCTTTTCTAACTTTGTAACTGACTTAATGTGGGACGATTTAATGGAACTGTATTTCTATGAATAATTTGGGCATAATAAGCTGAACCCACTCTGAATTGTGCCATTAGGACAAATAATATATTTCACAGAAGAAAAATGTTATAGAAAGTCATTGTGTTTTATTCTTTTTTTTTTTTTAAGTATGTTCTCATCAGATAAGATGCCATTAGAAGATGCTAGGGCTATAGCAAGATTTACCTGTTAGGGTATTTTATTTTCTTATTCTCTTGGAATATGGCAGGAAATGGTTTGATTGTATCTTCAAATTCTTGACAGTAATGAAATCCATGTATCATAAAGCCCATGGTTTGTCAGAGAATAATAAAGTTGTTACATAATCAAATACCAAGTGGCACCCTTGGTTTCAACTCAGAAGAATATAATTTCAGAGAAGTTAGCACAATATTGGGCTGCTAACTCAAACTGCCTTTCTTTTCAGCAAAATCACTTAAATTTCTCTTGTATTTAAGTCCTCAGGACATGCTTTCATTGGAGATAACATGCACTGTAAGAAAACACTGAGAAAGACAGTCATTTGGGAGTATATTTTGTACTCAGGGAATGTATCAGGTTTCCTTACATCATTTCTCCCAAATTAAAGTAATTTGCATATCACCTTCCCAACCTATGCCATTTCCACATAGCAAACAAGATAGTTTCATGATAGCTTATCATATCTAGGTACCACCTGTGCTATTTTTTACTTAATATTTTTTTAATTTAAATTAATTCACTTTCTCCAAATAAAACATACAGATGGCTAAAGAGAACATGAAAAGATGCTCAACATTGCTAATTATTAGAGAAATGCAAATCAAAACCACAAAGAGGTATCACCTCACACCAGTCAGAATGGCCATCATCAAAAAAGTCTACAAGTAGGGACTTCCCTGGTTGCACAGTGGTTAAGACTCGTGCTCCCAATGCAGGGGGCCTGGGTTTGATCACTGGTCAGGGAACTAGATCCTACATGCATGCTGCAACCAAGAGTTTGCATGCCACAACTAAGGAGCCTGCAAGCTGCAACTGACCCGGCACAACCAAAATAAATAAATAAGTAAAATAATAAATATATATATTTAAAAAGTCTACAAGTAATAAATGCTGGAGAAGGTGTGGAGAAAAGGGAATATTCCTACACTGTTGGTGGGAACATAAGTGGTACAACCACTACGGAGAACAGTATGGGGTTTCCTTAAGAAACTAAAGACAGAGCTACCATATGACCCAGCAATCCCACTCCTGGGCATATACCTGGAGAAAACTCTAATTCAAAAAGATACATGCACCCCAATGTTCATATCAGCACTGTTTACAATAGCCAAGACATGGAAGCAACCTAAGTGTCCATCAACAGACAAATGGATAAAGAAGAAGTGGTATATATACACAATGGAATATTACTCAGCCATAAATAAGAATGAAATAATCCCATTCACAGCCATGTGGATAGACCTAGAGATGATCATACTAAGGGAACAGTGTCAGAAAGAGAAAGACAAATACCATATGATATCACTTACGTGTGGAATCTAAAATATGACAGAAGTGAAACTACAGTAAGGATGAGAGGGGGCTACACACACACACACACAGCCATGTTTTCCAACCACAAAATACATCTCACTCACGAAAACAGCCTTCTTATATTATGCACCTAATTCAAAATGATCACTTGGGGGCAAGGCCCTGGTTATAAGTGAAGAGGTGACCTTGATAGAGGAGGTGACAGAGAGCTTGGACCCTCCATTGCTAGGTTTCAACAATATAGAACAGCATTTCCAACGGATGCTAATAGGTGGTAGTTGAAAAAAGTTTGGGAAACTCATGAATAAACAAAGGTAAAAAGGTTTATTTTCTGTAATTAAATCCTCAAAGCCTTTAAAATGCCAAAGTACGCTGTGAATAACTCAGAAAAAATGTAATGTCTGGCATTTCCCAGCCTCACTTGACCGTAATACTGCTCTCCCCATCCTTGTTTTTCTTGGAGTAGTCTATATATTAGAGTTCTAAAAATCACTCTTGGACAAACTGGGTCATGCAGTGTACTCCTGCATTTGTGACTGTACTTGGAAAAAAAAAGAAAAAGCCAAATTCCTTGTAGACCCGTGATAGGATAAGATATTAGAGTTCCAGTTACTGGGTAAAACACTTGGTAGCAGCAACAAGAGAATTTATAAGCAGTAAATAAAACAGGCTTGAATGGAATCTTGGTTTTAGAATGTATCAATAAAGTATGGACATCAGCTAGCTGTAGGAATCGTCAAAGACAAGAATCAGAAGATGAAGAGGGCAGGAAAAAGGCTAAATTTGTCAGATGATGAAGTGGAGTTATTAGGACACATGAAAGATGACCCTCCAAAGGGTACTTTTTGGGATAATCAAAATCAAGTAGCAGAGATGACAGCTAGAGAGCAGTAATGGGAAAAACTGTGAGTAGAAGCAGGGAGGAAAAAGAGAAGAAATATAAGCTTCAAAGAAAAGAAAGGATGGAGAGGATGCAGAACAAGTGCAAACATGAGACGAGGAAGAAAATGCACCTGCACAAACAGGCTCATTCATCCTCTCAAGACAAAAGTGGAGGCAGAGGAGAAGTATTAGCAGTGAACTATGACAAAGAAAACAGCAAAGAAGAGAAGTGGAAGAAGAATTTGGCTTTAGAAGGCAGCTGAGTAGAGATTATAAGGAGAATGTATATATTAGAAAGGAGAAAAGAAGAGACAAGAAGAGACATGAATTTTGGTAGATTTCATACTCTGGGTATATCTCTTTGAGATACTCTAGAAATGGCAAATACAGGGCACGTGTACCTCTTCCTGTGTGAGTAGATCATGCATTATTTTCCTCTGAATACAGACTTGGCTCCAGAACACTTCTCAACACAGCACTTTGGATAGCCACTACAGACTGATTTGACTTGACACGAGTTATGAAAGTTGCGTTCTTACTGTATTAAAACACAAACAAACAAGCCCTCTGTGGGGTTTTGGTAATACCCCCTCACTGACTGAAGAGGAATAAAAAAATTATACTTCTTCAGTGTGAGATGCATTCATATGGACATAATGCATGTGGATGGATATGAATAAGTGTATATGTGAAATATAAGCATATCAAGTAGTTAGACCAAAGCATTCCATATTTATTTCTAATCTGAAACTCTGTTTTAAACATTCATACGCACATGAAAATCAGCTCATCATTTACTCTGGTAACTGAAACCCAATAAACTGAATACATTTTTAGTTAAAATAGCCTAAATGAAACAACAGCCTGTTAGAATAATCAGAGCTTTCTCCTTCCTTCTCTAACATATGATACCATATTGGGCTCAACATCTTAAAAGGTTAGCGTAAACACCAGAGAGGTTTTTCTTCCCCCTACATTACACATTTTTCAAAGGCACATATAAATAATGCAACAGCATAATAGCATTGATTATGATCGGGCTGTGGTGACAGTTGGGGGAAAAACTGGGATTTTTATCAATGGTGGTAAAAAAGGAGTTGCATTCATTTTCAGATTGAAACTCAGTTTACAAAAAGGGAGGAAGGATGGTGTGTGACAAGTTGCTTTGGTTTCCATTTCCTCCTCCATACACTTGTTAATTTCACCCAGATCTGAGCATCTGAGGCCTTCCTTTGCCTATTCATGCAAAGAACCACTTGAAGGCATAAAATGCCCTCAGATTTTTCTCTAGTCAGGGAAACATTCAGTGCTTTCTTTGAACTATTTTGTTTGAACATCCTGGTACGTTATTCCTGTTCTGCCAAACAGCTCATAGTGCTTTGAGGGAGGAGAGGCAGCGAGCTGCCATTATGGGTTATCCTTTTTATGACTTTCTTCTGAATTAACAACAGTAAAAAGAGATGCTCATTAGCCTTGGCTGGCTTAATTGAGACAGAAAAGAAAAGAAGAGAGGCGGTGGGGAGGGAGGAAAGAGAGTGGTGATCTCTCAAGAACTTTTGCTGCCTGAGAGTCTATTGACTCTCATCATCATCGCTCCTGGGAACCAATGCAATAGAATACTAACTGGTCTACTGCATCGACTCTGGCCTTCTCCACTGCAGTCAGAGTAATCTTCTCAGAACACATATCTAATCATACATGCCCATCCTTTCTCTCCGGGGCCTAGCAAGGTCCTTCATGGTGTAGCCTCTTCCTGCCTCACTGGCAGCTTATGGCATACCTCGTTCTCTGGACTCCAGCCCCACTGGCCTTCTTTCAATGCCTCCTTGCCACAGGGTCTCTGCTGACCACAGGGCCTTTGCACAAGCTGACTCTGCCTGGAATGTTCTTTCTACTCCCAACCCCTTTGCTCAACTTTTAAATATCAGACCAAATGTCTTATAACTCCTCAAGAAGGCCTACTCTGACTCTGTCTCCACAAACTGGTTCAGGTCCCCCTGCTGTCTCCTCACAAAGCACTCTTTCTTTCTCAGCATTTATATCTATTTGTAACTATAAATTTGTGCAATTATGTTTCTGCTCCCCCACTCAACTATAAGCTCTGTAGGGCAACAACAGGGACTATTTTCCTTTCCACTGTTCAACAGCACCCTGTACACAGGCACAGTGAGCATTTGACAAATATGTGTTGACCTAACAAATTAATAGGTTGTGCCTAATGTAACATACTGCTTTGCTGATATAGTCGTAACTGTGGCACAGAGAAAGATTTTGAAAAAAAACTGTACATACCATAAACCAAATATTATTTGGTAAATATAATGAAAACAGATTTCTATCAAACCCTCCTACACATCCTATTGAAGCCTGCAGGTTGTGACTAAACTCTCTAAGGTGATACATAGAGCCTCCAGAAAGGAGGCTGTGTCTTAAATTTCCTTCTGTTCTCCTCTCTGAAGGAGTTGGAAACCTTATTAAGGCTGCCAAATAAAAATGTAGTCAAGTCATTTTGTTTGGAAAATAAACAAGGTGTATGTCTCATATAACCTGCTGGGGAAACCAAACCTTTACTCTGCAGTTGGCAAAAATGGTGCCAATGAGAAGAATCTTCTGGAAGACGAACCATGGAGAAACATAACTTACGTTGGTTTTGAAGCCTCAGCCTGGTCGGTCTGTAGTTTCTCTCCTCCTTCCACCTCCATCGTGCAATATACAATGCGATTTGGAGCTAAGGATTTGAGGCCTTGGACTTCCATGATCACCACCTGGAAACAGAGTCACACACAGCAGAGGTTATTGCCAAAGTCTATGGGCAGCATCACCCGGGGAAAATATATACATAAAAAGTTACAAAAAACCCAACAGGTATCTGATGGTTTCTATCAGGTTTCTACCAGCCATGCTGGGACAAGTCCAGCATGAAGATACAATTCTTCATAGTGTATCTCATTGCCTTGCAGATGGAAAGACAAGGTTCACTAACTTAGATGCTCATAGGAGCTAGAAAGGTTATATGAAACGGGCTACTCTTTTCTGTATTAAACACATACGATGGGGACTTCCCTGGTGGCACAGGGTTTAAGAATCCGCCTGCCAATGCAGGGGACACAGGTTCGAGCCCTGGTCCAGGAAGATCCCACATGCCACAGAGCAACTAAGCCCGTGCACCACAACTACCGAGCCTGTGCTCTAGAGCCCATGAGCCACAACTACTGAGCCCGTGTGCCACAACTATGAAGCCCATGCGCCTAGAGTCTGTGCTCCGCAACAAGAGAAGCCACTGCAAGGAGAAGCCTGTGCACCCACAACGAAGAGTAGCCCCTACTCACCGCAACTAGAGAAAGCCCACACCCAGCAACGAAGACCCAACACAGCCAAAAATAAATAAATACATACATAAATAAAAATTACACACACACAAACACACAAGATAATTTTTCATTTCCACAAGAAATAGACTCTCCTATTTAAAAAATATATATAGTCTAGCTCTTAACTCATAATGTGATGGACACATAGGCCAAGGAATTCACTTTCCTCTTTACAATAAAATAAGTGATAACACAAGTGCTAAGATAAAGGGCAAGTACCATTTAGCATGAGAGTCAGAGATACAATAGGGAGTAGTGGAGACTGTGGCAAATGTGAGCACTCCATTTAAAGGGAGCAGCTGCTACTCAGTTGCAGCCCATTGTTGCCTTGTTTTACGCCAGTCCAGAGTTGCCAAATACTCCAATTTCTCTTACTGGGAAATGGAAATCTGAATCAGAATCAAAGTCAGAAATCTGATTTTGAAATTTTGACAATAATTTTAAAGGAGAGAAATAAAATACACAAACTCTGTGCAGGCCAACGTTGTTGGGTCAAAAAAAAAAAGCCTGCAGTTGCATACTCTTTGTCTAGACTGAGGGAAAAGGCTAGTGTTTTGATGGAACAAGTTATATCATTTACAATTCCTGGCATTTCCCACCACTACCCTCAAACTCCATTCAATCACCTGCTATTTTCATATTTAGTGGTAGGTGCTGCCACTCATCAGAGAAAAGGGAGAAGAGAGGAGAGACATTGATTTAAAAATTGGAAACAAATGACTCAGAGATCAGAGATCTCTAAAGACCAAGGTATATTAAAAAAAAAATTACTGGACTGTACTCCAAAAGAGGTAATGGCATTACACAAGAAGGATGTGGGTGCGCAAAAAATGTACGCTTTTTTTTTTGTGTGTGTGTGTGTGTGGTACATGGGCCTCTCACTGTTGTGGCCTCTCCTGTTGCGGAGCACAGGCTCCGGACGCGCAGGCTCAGCGGCCATGGCTCATGGGCCCAGCCGCTCCGTGGCATGTGGGATCTTCCTAGACTGGGGCACGAACCCGTGTCCCCTGCATCGGCAGGCAGACTCTCAACCACTGCGCCACCAGGGAAGCCCAAAAATGTACGCTTTTTAATGGGCTTGATGCAAGGAAGTACAATAGGGCTGGCATTGAATCAGGATTCACAGGTCAGTTTTGCTGCTTAATAGCCCAGGGGTTCTCAAATTAGTGTGAATCAGAATCACCTGGAGCGCTGGTTAAACCAGATGTGGCTGGGCTTCACCTCCCAGGTTGCTGACAAGCAGGTCTGGGGTGGAGCCCAAGACTTTTCATTTTTTTTCTTTTTTTAAAAAATTGTGTTGGAGTATAGTTGATTTACAATGTTGTGCTAGTTTCAGGTGTACAACGAAGTGATTCAGTTGTACATATACATATATTCATTCTTTTCCAGATTCTTTTCTCATATAGGTTGTCCCAGAATATTGAGTAGAGTTCCCTGTGCTATACAGTAGGTCCTTGTTGGTTATCTATGTTATATATAGTAGTGTGTGTATGTAAGACTTTTCATTTCTAACCATTTCCCTGATGATGTGAATATTGATGCTGCTGATCCAGGAGCCAGGGTACTACTCATGTGATGTTGGGCAGATCTTGACCTTGAAGTCACTGCACTTTTCTTTCAAATCTCCTGAGCCTCAGTTTCCTCATCTGTATAGTGGGGATAATGATACGTCTTTTCTCTCTCTCTCCATGGCCGTTGTGTGAGGATTATATGAGATGATGTATGTAACTGAAATTTTTACACTGGGTGGAAAGAACCATCAAATGAAAAGAAATGAGAGGCACTGGAGAAAGAATACAATTTTTAGAATTTTAAAGATGAGTTCAAATCCTGAATCTGCATTTTCACTAGCTGTATAATCATTTGCAAGGTTCTTAACCACTCCAAGGCTTTGTTTCCACATCTGCAAATGCCTTGAAAGACTGTTGTGAGGATTCACTGAGTGAATGATGGTGAAGGATTCTACAAATACCTATTATTTTTCATCAGAGCACTCCACCCACCCAAGGCCATGTCACTTGTAATCTTGGACCTCAGTTCTCTTACTCCAGGTAACTATTCTCTGCTGTCCCTTCTAGCCCTGCAATTCTATAATTACATAAAATATGTCTTGTACCAACCTGCAAATTCAAACCTAGTCTGCCCTGATGCTATGACAGGTCTCTCTCTCTCTCTCTTTTTACCCCCCTAACTGTGTCTGCCAAAACACATTGACAAATAGATACTCAATGCCTTTTGCTGGCTGGTTTAGTATGATGTGCAATTTAGTGTTCTAATTAAACAGTATTTGGGAACCCTACAGCATTTCATTCGGTACTTGTACTTACAAGTTACAGCCTGTTTGAATCATGTACGTCTGGGAGTATGGTTGGGGACTCACCCACATCTATATTTTAGATCATCAGCTGTGTAATATTGAGTACTGATGAAGAATTAGAAAATTGCAGATTTAAAAGCTTCATGAAATTCAATAAACCACTTTCCCCCCACCTTTCAGTAGGAAGACAAGAGGCAGTAGGGAATGAATTGCCACCTTTAATTGGCAATAATCAAATCCAAAGACACCTAAGAAAAAGCATTCAGTATCTCAGGTGGCAGTATTAAAAAAAAAGAAAGGAAGTTTGTGTGAAATTAAGCTGATGATTTTTTTCACACACCAAGTGCTCTATATTTAATTGAATACTGCCTCTTCCACCTGCAAAATACATGTTGAAAACCGTGTAATGTGACTATCTCAATCTGAACTGAGCACAGTAAAAACAAATTACCTGTAGTTAATTCACAGCAAGCCTTAATGATGTTCTCAAATATTAATTTAGTCTTTACAAATTTTAATTAAATCTATAGAAATCTGATCTATTCTCTTGGTTTCCCTAAATGTTGGATTATCATAAAATCCTTTTGGGGTTGAGCTTTCATATGCTAAGAATGGTTCTCAAACTTTGGAGTGCAAGAAGTACCTGGGCAGGGCTTCCCTGGTGGCGCAGTGGTTGAGAGTCCGCCTGCTGATGCAGGGGACACGGGTTCGGGCCCCAGTCCGGGAAGATCCCACATGCCGCGGAGCAGCTGGGCCCGTGAGTCATGGCTGCTGAGCCTGCGCGTCCGGAGCCTGTGCTCCGCGACGGGAGAGGCCACAGCAGTGAGAGGCCCGTGTACCGCAAAAAAAAAAAAAAAAAAAAAAAAAAAAGAAGTACCTGGGCAACTCATTAAAATGCACATTCCAGGGCTATACTCCGCCTAGAGCTCTTATTCCTGACAATTTTATTGAGGCATATTTTACATATCATATAATTCACGCATTTCAAGTGTACAATACAGTAATTTAGGGACTTCCCTGGTGGCGCAGTGGTGAACACTCCACGCTCCCAATGCAGGGGGACTGGGTTTGATCCCTGATCAAGGAACTAGATCCCACATGCATGCCGCAAGTAAGAGTTCGCATGCTACAACTAAGGAGGCCACGTGCCGCAACTAAGGAGCTAGAGAGCTACAACTAAATAGCCCACGTGCTGCAACTAGGGAGCCTGCAAGCCACACCTAAGGAGTCCGCCTGCCGCAACTAAGACCTGGTGCAACCAAATAAATAAATATTTAAAAAAATAAATTTACTAGGTTGTAGAAACCATCATCATAAATCAGTTTCAGAACAGTTTTATCTCCCCCAATAAGGTCCTTTATGTCCGTTTCTACCTCCTGCCCCAGGCAACACTAACCTAATTTCTGTTTCTGGTTATTTACCTTTTCTGGACATTTCATATCAATGGAATCAAATAATATGTGGCCTCTTGTGTCTGGCTTCTTTCACTAAGCATAATGTTTTGGAGGTTCATCTAAATCAAAGCATGTGTCAGTAGCTTGTTCCTTGTAATTGGTGAAGAGTTTTCTATCATATGAATGAACCACATTTTGCCCTTTCAGCAGCTGATAGACATTTAGGTTGTTTCCATTTTGGGCTATAATGAATAATGCTGCTATAAACATTTGCAAGCAAGTCTTTGTGGTGATGTGTTTTCATCTCTCTTGGGTAGATATCTAAGAGTGGAACTGCTGGATCACATGGTAATTTTATGTTTAGCTTTTTGAGAAACCACCAAACTGTTTTCTAAAGTGACCGCACCATTTTATATTCTCATCCTCTAGAACTCTGGGTCAACAGTTCTGGGTGGTGCAGGAAATGTGCATATTGAACCAGTTTTCAATAATTCTGATGTAGTTAGATCAGATCTACACCTTAGATTATATGTATGATAAACAAACATGTGAGTAAAAGTTACAGAGAAATATTGACATGTTGAGCCTTCTGCCACAGTTCTGGCCAAAATGGGTTCTTTCTTGGGATGATGAGACAAACTAAAAGAGTGTCCACTGCAACAAGGGACTCTCTAATGGGGCAGCCAGAGGGAGAGAGAATGGGAGAGAAAATTGACAACCCACCATGAAATGATGCTAGATTGCTTTTTTTGTAACACAGGTTGCCAAAATGTTAAACTTTCTAAATTGCACAAGGTATTTACAAAACCCTTAAGCACTGCTTTAAGTTGGGAAAAGTAATCCAACATTAAACTTAGTAAGTGGTTCTTAGGACTACATTTCCTAAGGAAAAAGTATGGTCTCCTGGAGATGGGAAATTACTTGTCGATTAGCTGAGCTATGCTTGGCAAGCTGTTATTTTAATAACTGCTCCTAGGGTGCAAGGAGGAAAACAAGCTGATTGTGATGCATCTCATCACCCATGTCCTGCCTGCGATGCCAGGAAACTTTAAAGGGTCTAGGGCTTTTACCTCCAGGGAGAAAGATAACACGACGTCTGACTTGGAGAGCTGGTTCTCACTCTCCTCACCCATGTCGATGATGGAAGCGTTGTGGCTGCGTTTGAGTTTCTGAAGCTTGAACTCGCCACCTTTGGAAACTGGCATGCTCTCCAAATTAGCCATAAGCAGGTTGACGGATGACTTCAGCTCTTCAATGTACATGTTTTCCATTTCTTTGGATACAAACTTGGGAAATTTGCGTTCCTTGTAAAGAAAGAGAAAGGAATGAGCAGAGGAGTAAACACATTCCAGAGCTCTGCTGACATCTACCACTAGTGACATTTGCCCAGATATTGTGGCATCGTGCTAGAAAAATGTTCAGCTGGGTTGAGTAGACAGCTGCCTGCCTTCTAGTCATTTATAATCTCTAACAGATAAGAAACACATACATAAACATATAGTAAGAAAGAGGCAAATGTTTTATTATATAAACTTTATTATATAAACTTTATTATAAAGTTCTATTCCCCCCCCCAAGTTTTCTCCAGCAAATTTGATCTATGGAAAGAAAAATGGGGTGATGTTCTTCAAATCCGGTCTCAATTCAAACAGTTTTTCTTTTTAGCAAAATGCAGCCAGTTGTTTTTAAGCTGAGGAGACAGAAAAGCACCCTATTTCTGGATATCTATAGAGATTTTCTCACATGAATAATTCAAAAGGAGCTCATCTGAGATGTTTCACACACAGCCTGTGGCTATTTCTAAGAAGAATAGTTAACTGTTTTGAAGAAAAATTGAAAAAAAAAATTAAAGAAGTGATGAAAAACATGATTAAAATTCCTTAGGAGAGAAGATAAAGCAATTCAGTATCAGAACTGAACTCCATATTTTTTCATTTCTTAAGAGTTCAGTTGTAATGGCAACATGCTTTAGCCAACTTTATACCTCTGAGTTGTCCAGGTGCCTCAGATGAATAGAGTTTGGATCAATCATTTCCCACTTGAAACATGAATGTGCTCTGCAGCCCAGCTCCATAAATGAGCAGGTGAGCGTCAAATCAAATCAGTTTGACTTTTTTTTTTTTTTTTTTTTTGCAAGTGACAGAAAAATCCACTTGAACTGGCTTAAACAATGAAGGCATGTATAGGTTGAAAATGTCCTAGGGTAGAACCAGCTTCAGGCAAGACTGGAATCAGGAGTCAGATAATATCATTATAACTGAGTTTTTCCTCCAAAACTTGGTTTGGGTTCTTCTGGGCTGGCTTCATGCTCAGTCTGGCTCCTTCTAATGTGACAAAAAGATTGCTAAAGATCTGTACCTCACAACACCACATCACACTATCTAAAGGAAGAGTGAACATCTCCTCCTGTAATGCTCACAGAAGATGGAGGATCTTTTATCTCAGAATCCTCACCTGAAGTCTGACTTATGTGCATACCCAGAACCAGTTTCCACGGACAGTGATGTCATGTTGAATTGCTTAGGCCTGAGTTATTTCCTCTGTCCCTGTGGCTCAGGGTAGAACTCCACCTGGGTCACACAGAACATGAATTGGTTTGCCAATTCTGGGTGGCAGAAAAATAAGATGTCTAATATGTGGGCACCTGACTTAAAGTCATCCAGCTAATTCTACTAAGTGGCCAGCAATCAACTGGATTTAATCTCTCAAGCAACTGAACTGAGAGATATTGAGTTTGCGATCAGTGGTGAAACTGCAACAGTAAGATCATAAAGATAGACTCTTGGGTGGTTGCCATATTGTCCATATTGGACCCAGTGAAAGCAGAGTAAGAACTTGACAAAGAGCGAGAAAGAGATGGGGAGATAGAGGGGGGAGAGAGACTGTGAGAGAGAAGGAGGGAGGGAGGGAGGAGGGAAGGAAGAGAAGAGGGTATTTAGAGTCACAGAAAGGAACTTTGACTTTTATTGGTTTTCTAATTCTAAGAAAGCCAAGTTATTCCTCTTGCAGTTTAGATCCTTGAGATTCTCTTATTTTCCTTTCAATACTCAAGACTCATATCTTCGAAACTTTTGCACTGTGGGCTGGCTTTTTATCATTCTTGGGCTCAATCAGAGGACAAATATGAGCCTCAAAAATGTGGGTATCCTTTATGACAAAGGCTCTGGGCTGCTGGGCCATCATCACTTAGAAAATATTTACTGCCACCCAAACTGTGCCTGGCACAGTGTTAGGCGTGGGGAGATCATGATGAAAGGATGTGAACTGTTCTGGAGCTTTACAGCTAGCAGAGAGAAAGATCTTTAAGGAAACGTCAAGGTAGATGCTTGAGGGAAGTAGATGAGAAGTGATCTCTTCCTGAGAGAATCAGGGGTAGCCTTCCGGAGAAGGTGACCCTCAGGCTGAGAGTCTGATGGATGAGGAACCGTTTGACACCGGGTTGAGTTGGCTGAGACAGGGCCACTTTTATTTGCTCTTTTCTGAGAAATAGGTAATAGGCAACCACGAATCCAAGAAGGTCTATATAACTGAATGTGGTCACAAAATACTTCCCCATCTTCTTTTGAATATGGTCCTTCTAACGAGTGAAGAGAAGAATGAGATAAGTTAATTGATGTTAAAGGCTGCCAAGCAGCACAGGTTACATACTAACAGCCTGAAGGCTGGGACACTGATCTATCTCTTTCCTCCTTGTACTGGAGCCCAAACCTTATAACTATAGGGGATATTGGAGGAGCTGGGTAAGTGTATCTTTGATTTTACTGGCAGCTGCTGGCCCTGCAGTTGCCATGGAGATGGAGAGAAAAACCATTGTGTCTGTGAAGTGGGTTCTCTTCTGCCAATCAGCCTTACTATCAAGTGAGGTCCCTTCATCACACCCATCTTTGGGACTCACTCAAGGCCTTTTAACTCCAAAGTCTTGAAATTTTGGAAGAAGACCCAGTGATTACAGACACCACAACTCTGGCCCAGAGCTGGCACCCACCAAACTTTCTGCAGGAGAATATTGGAAAAATCCAAAGAATGACCACTCCTCCCAGAACTTGGATAGCTACTAATGGCATCATAAAAAGATGCTTATAAAACTGAAGTCTGGGGACTTCCCTGGTGGTGCAGGGCTTAAGAATCCATCTGCCAATGCAGGGGACATGGGTTTGATCCCTGGTCCAGGAAGATCCCTCATACTGTGGAGCAGCTAAGCCCGTGCGCCACAACTACTGAGCCTGCGCTCTAGAGCCCAAGAGCCACAACTACTGAAGCCCGTGTGCCTAGAGCCTGTGCTCTGCAACAAGAGAAGCCACCTCAATGAGAAGCCCACACACCACAACAAAGAGTAGCCCCTGCTCGCCTCAACTAGAGAAAGCCCGCGCGCAGCAATGAAGACAAAACAATATATATATAATAAATAGAAATAAATTTTTAAAAACCCCCTGAAGTCTGCAAGGGAAAACAAGGCCATTTTTCTATTCTGAGTACTTAAGCCTTGAGAAGGAATAGCATTCTGTCAATCTAGGCTGAGTTTCTAAAGGGGTCTTCAACGGCAGCCCCACTATAAACACATTTCAAAAGCAGCCTCACAGACATTAGAAGGCATTTTGGGCACAGGTATTATATTAATAGTTTCCTGGATTGGTCTTTTTACTTAAAGCTGTTCTTAAGTGGCTTAGTTTTACTTCCTCAGCTTTTATGAATTAGGTGGACTTCCTTTTCCTTGAATGAACGCCCTGGGCATTTAGATTTTTCTTTGAACTCAGATTCCCCTGGGTTCTTAGCTGCCTGACAAAGGCCAGAGTCAGGGAGATGCTCCCTACACACATTCTTTTTTTTTTTTTTTCTTTTCTTTGCGGTACGTGGGCCTCTCACTGTTGTGGCCTCTCCCGTTGCGGAGCACAGGCTCCGGATGCGCAGGCCCAGCGGCCATGGCTCACGGGCCCAGCCGCTCCGCGGCATGTGGGATCTTCCCAGACCGGGGCCCGAACCCGTGTCCCCTGCATCGGCAGGCAGACTCTCAACCACTGCGTCACCAGGGAAGCCCCCTACACACATTCTTGCAGGCCAAAAATTGAACTAAATTTCTACCATGTGCTTGGACACAGGGTAGATGCCAGGTACAACAACATTCACTTGTAAGCTGGGGGTGCTATCATTCTCTGGTAGAAGAGGATTCCACTTTTATCTGCTTGTTGGCAATGTATGGAGGAGAACTTCTCCATCTGGGAAATATCTGGATGTCATTTCTCACCTAGGCACATCATCAGTATCTGCAATGGGACCGTGGTATGAGATGGTCATTTTGCTTCTGCAGAGAATGTGGTTTAAATGGCAACTCCCCACTGAAATGACAGCTTGAAAAAACAATGGTGTTTCACTCCCAGACCTCTGCCTCTATTATAAAAGCAGCAGTATTTGTCTTATATAACCAGCTCAAGAATTTTGGAATTTTACCCAAAATGTGGCCAAAAGAACTGGCAAATATCACAGCAGCACTAATGCCACAAGCTGCCTGTTTAAGCTCCAATGTCAACTGCTAATCACACAATTTAAATAACTTAGGCTTAATTCCTGGGTGAAATTTGGGGACTCTTTAACATCAACACGAGAGGATTTGGGAAAATGTTTGAGCAGGGATTAAGAAGTCTTTTCTACCAGATTTTTAAAAAATGCATTCAGATCTCTTCATGGATCTTTTAAGGCAGAGTGTCAGATGTTCACAGTGAGGGCTCACACAGCCATCTCTGATGATTCGTTGGATGTTGGTGTGACTGAACTGATGGATTGCAGGGTAGGGATGCGGGTAGAGGAAAGCCACCTTGCACTTGCCTCCCTTCTCTCCCAGGAAGAAAAGACAAACATTTGCCTTTTGTAAGCACAAAAGAGGATAAGAATGCTGCTGGCAGAACCACCGAGGTCCCCACCACCTCTTTCCCAGATGCCAAGGAAATCAAAGTGGAAGGGATTCAGAATTCCAGGAGCCCATTCTGCCTGCTGCTTTTGCTTCATTTGGGCTTCTGCATAAACTGAAGGGAATGCACAGCAAATTTTCGTGCAAGAGAGAAAGCAGTTTCCGGGATGGGCAACCGTCAGGGAGGGAGGAGCTGGGGGCAGTCTTGTCCTGGTGTAACTGCCTGTCATCTGACTACTCAAAAGAAAGAATGTGAAACTTGGAATTAAAGCACTCGGCTTTCTACTTACTGGCTGTGTGAACTTTGATATGTCACTTAAACTCTTGGATGTGCCTGAACTGCGGAAAATCATCGTTAACTTGCAGGATCATTTGTCACAGGTCTAAATGAGAGTTTACGTGAACTGCATAGCCAGTGCAAATTAATAAAGGCCTCATCAACAGAGAGAGAAGTCAGGATGCAGAAAGGTGAAGGCCTGGGTGAAGGGCACGTTGGATCTTTGGATTGGGGCGATGGGGAAATGAGGCTCTATGTTTGGGAAGGCATTTTGTAATGGTAGTGTGCATACTGGTTAAGAGAGAAGGTTCTGGTCAGTGAATGAGCTTGGCCAAGGCCTCTGATGTCTGTGCTGCAGCCTCCTCTATGACATGAGAATACTAGGAGCACCTTTCTCATAAAGTTGTTGGAGGGTTAGGTAGGTTCTCAAATGTAAAATGCTTAGAAGAGAGTTGGGCACATAGTAAGCACCGCATAAGCAACAGTTATTTTGTCCACATCTTCGAGGGGCTCCTAATTCATAATGATTACCCTGCCCAGAGCCTTACCTTGTCGGTACCACCCTCTCCCTCAGTGATGTATCTCTAGCATCCACGTGTTCACTGAGACCCTCACCCCCTTTCCACGGTGGACTGATCGATTGCTCTAGGGGTTGGCCCTTGAACTAAGCGGGGCCAGTCAGAAGCCTGAGTCTTGAAATTGTGAATGTGAGAGGGTAGTGAGAAAAGCGGAAAGAGGAGATTGGGAAAAAGATTTGAGAGAGAGGTTGACTGGCTGAATGGTTTCCCATTTGGCCATCCTGGAAACACGGAGAACTGTGGAACAGCCATGTTTCCCATCTGAGAAGCAAAGAAAGATGGTTTGCAGAGAAAGAAGGAATAATGAATGGGACACACAGACTCAAGGGAAGGGGGAAAGTCCTGACCACTTGGTGGCCCCTGGCTCCACTCCCTTCCTAGGTCTTGGCTGTACCTTGCCCATGGGCTCTGTGAGACATTCCTTGATCCCTAGAATCAATCCCCTCTTTTAAAAGCTTCCTTGAGTTGGTGCTTCTAATTTGCAATCAAGACACTCTACCCATCTTATAATTCAGAGAACACAGTGAATTATGTATGATGGATGACATCTATCTCCAGGAATTTCTGGTTATGATATTTACAGGAGCTGATGTTCAGCCATATGGGTTGAATTGCACACCCTCAATAAAATTCACTGTGATGCTACAAATAGAAAAATCAGGGCATGCTAAAAGAAGATAAGCATGGGTGCTTTGTTTCAATATCTTTTCAGGAACTAGCCTGTATCTGAAAACTTGATATTTAATTTTTAGTAGATGAGATACTTCTCACTCTTCCTCAGTATTAGCCAGGATGGTTTAAGCAGAAGTAGAATTTCCTTTTCTTGGAATCCAACTAAACTGAAGGAAAAAGTTACACAGTTGATGGTCAGGAAGAAGTAGATCCAGTGGCTTGAACACCCTGAGGATCTCAGTATATTCTGTTTATCTTTGTATGTATGTGAGCTTCACTCTTTTATCTTCCTTCCCCTACACTGAAGAAATGAACATGGCTGCAGACATCTTTCTACCACTACAAGACACAGCTCTGTTGGCCTACAGTCCACAGGTCCCAGTGAAGGGGTTCATTGGTTTAGTTGCATCCATTTCTGGACCAGTTTAGTTGCATCCATTTCTGGACCAATCACTAATGGCCGGGGCAGGCTGGGAGATGTGATTGGTTCCACGTGGGTGAGGAGTCCACTTCCAGAACCAAGTAACTGTGGCAAGGGGGACATTGGCATGAATGAATATTGTAAAAGAAGACAGGCAATTTCCAGGAGAACAGGAGATAGTAGTGGGCAGATTCTCATAGAAATCCTCCTGAATGTTTAAATATACCCTCCATATACTTTGAAATATACTCTCCATATACTTTGACCAAGATTTACTTTAGTTGCCTATTTCATTGTCCAAGAAAGTCTAGTTCTAAGTTGTCAGAAACATCCTATTAGGTATCAAAATACCCAGTGGTGTGGGCCAAGGGAGAGAGTTCTTTGGTTTTTTTTAACATCTTTATTGGAGTATAATTGCTTTACAATGGTGTGTTAGTTTCTGCATTATAACAAAGTGAATCAATTATACATATACATATGTCCCATATCTCTTCCCCCTTGCGGCTCCCTCCCTTCGACCCTCCCTATCCCACCCCTCTAGGTGGTCACAAAGCACTGAGCATCAGCTTCCCACTAGCTATCTATTTTACGTTTGGTAGTGTATATTATGTCCACACAGCTCTCTCACTTTGTCCCAGCTTACCATTCCCCTTCCCTGTAACCTAAAGTCCATTCTCTAGTAGGTCTGCATCTTTATTCTCGACTTGCCTCTAGATTCTTCATGACCTTTTTTTTTTTTTTTTTTAGATTCCATATATATGTGTTAGCATACGGTATTTGTTTTTCTCTTTCTGACTTACTTCACTCTGTATGACAGGCTCTAGGTCCATCCACATCACTACAAATAACTCAATTTCATTTCCTTTTATGGCTGAGTAATATTTCATTGTATATATGTGCCACATCTTCTTTATCCACTCATCTGTTGATGGACACTTAGGTTGCTTCCATGTCCTGGCTATTGTAAATAGAGCTGCAATGAACATTGGGGTGCATGTGTCATTTTGAATTATGGTTTTCTCAGGGTATATGCCCAGTAGTGGGATTGCTGGGTCGTATGGTAGTTCTATTTTTAGTTTTTAAAGGAACCTCCATACTGTTCTCCATAGTGGCTATATCAATTTACATTCCAACCAACAGTGCAAGAGGGTTCCCTTTTCTCCACACCCTCTCCAGCATTTATTGTTTGTAGATTTTTTGATGATGGCCATTCTGACTGGTGTGAGATGGTATCTCATTGTAGTTTTGATTTCCATTTTTCTAATGATTAATGATGTTGAGCATTCTTTCATGTGTCTGTTGGCAATCTGTATATCTTCTTTGGAGAAATATCTATTTAGGTCTTCTGCCCATTTTTGGATTGGGTTGTTTTTTTTTTGATATTGAGCTGCATGAGCTGCTTGTCAATTTTGGAGATTAATCCTTTGTCAGTTGCTTCATTTGCAAATATTTTCTCCCATTCTGAGGGTTGTCTTTTTGCCTTTTTTATGGTTTCCTTTGCTGTGCAAAAGCTTTTAAGCTTCATTAGGCTCCATTTGTTTATTTTTGTTTTTATTTCCTTTCCTCTAAGAGGTGGGTCAAAAAGGATCTTGCTGTGATTTATGTCATAGAGTGTTCTGCCTATGTTTTCCTCTAAGAGTTTTATAGTGTCTGGCCTTACATTTAGGTCTTTAATCCACTTTCAGTTTATTTTTGTGTATGGTGTTAGGGAGTGTTCTAATTTCATTCTTTTACATGTAGCTGTCCAGTCTTCCCAGCACCCCTTATTGAAGAGGCTGTCTTTTCTCCACTGTATATTCTTGTCTCCTTTATCAAAGATAAGGTGACCATATGTGCATGGGTTTATCTCTGGGCTTTCGATCCTGTTCCATTGATCTATATTTCTGTTTTTGTGCCAGTACCATATTGTCTTGATTACTGTTATCTTTGTAGTATAGTCTGAAGTCAGGGAGCCGGATTCCTCCAGCTCCGTTTTTCTTTCTCAAGATTGCTTTGGCTATTCGGGGTCTTTTGTGTTTCCATACAAATTGTGAAATTTTTTGTTCTAGTTCTGTGAAAAATGTCAGTGGTAGTTTGATACGGACTGCATTGAATCTGTAGATTGCTTTGGGTAGTATAGTCATTTTCACAATGTTGATTCTTCCAGTCCAAGAACATGGTATATCTCTCCATCTATCTGTATCATCATTAATTTCTTTCATCAGTGTCTTATAATTTTCTGCATACAGGTCTTTTGTCTCCTTAGGTAGGTTTATTCCTAGATATTTTATTCTTTTGGTTGCAATGGTAAATGGGAGAGTTTTCTTAATTTCACTTTCAGATTTTTCATCATTAGTGTATAGGAATGCTAGATTTCTGTGCATTAATTTTGTATCCTGTTACTTTACCAAATTCATTGATTAGCTCTAGTAGTTTTCTGATAGCATCTTTAGGATTCTCTATGTATAGTATCATGTCATCTGCAAACAGTGACAGCTTTACTTCTTCTTTTCTGATTTGGATTCCTTTCATTTCTCTTTCTTCTCTGACTGCTGTGGCTAAAACTTCCAAAACTATGTTGAATAATAGTGGTGAGAATGGGCAACCTTGTCTTGTTCCTGATGTTAGTGGAAATGGTTTCACTTTTTCACCATGGAGGACGATGTTGGCTGTAGTTTGCCATATATGGCCTTTATTATGTTGAGGAAAGTTCCCTCTATGCCTACTTTCTGGAGTGTTTTTTATCATAAATGGGTGTTGAGCTGTCGAAAGCTTTCTCTGCATCTATTGAGATAATCATATGGTTTTTCTCCTTCAATTTGTTAATATGGTGTATCACATCGATTGATTTGCTTATATTGAAGAATCCTTGCATTCCTGAGATAAATCCCACTTGATCATGGTGTATGAGCCTTTTAATGTGCTGCTGGATTCTGTTTGCTAGTATTTTTGGGGGATTTTTACATCTATGTTCATCAGTGATATTGGCCTGTAGTTTTCTTTCTTTGTGACATCTTTGTCTGGTTTTGGTATCAGGGTGATGGTGGCCTCGTAGAATGAGTTTGGGAGTGTTCCTCCCACTGCTATATTTTGGAAGAGTTTGAGAAGGATAGGTGTTAACTCTTCTCTAAATGTTTGATAGAATTCGCCTGTGAAGCCATCTGGTCCTGGGCTTTTGTTTGTTGGAAGATTTTTAATCACGGTTTCAATTTCAGTGCTTGTGATTGGTCTGTTCATATTTTCTATTTCTTCCTGGTTCAGTCTTGGAAGGTTGTGCATTTCTAAGAATTTGTCCATTTGTTCCAGGTTGTCCATTTTATTGGCATAGAGTTGCTTGTAGTAATCTCTCATGATCCTTTGTATTTCTGCAGTTTCAGTTGTTACTTCTCCTTTTTCATTTCTAATTCTGTTGATTTGAGTCGTCTTCTCCCTTTTCTTGTTCATGAGTCTGGTTAATGGTTTATCAATTTTGTTTATCTCCTCAAAGAACAAGCTTTTAGTTTTACTGATCTTTGCTATCGTTTCCTTCATTTCTTTTTCATTTCTGATCTGATCTTTATGATTTCTTTCCTTCTGCCCAAGTTTGGGGTTTTTTTGTTCTTCTTTCTCTAATTGCTTTAGGTGTAAGGTTAGGTTGTTTATTTGAGATGTTTCTTGTTTCTTAAGGTAGGATTGTATTGCTATAAACTTCCCTCTTCAAACTGCTTTTGCTGTATCCCATAGATTTTGGGTCGTCATGTTTCATTGTCATTTGTTTCTAGGTATTTTTTGATTTCCTCTTTGATTTCTTCAGTGATCTCTTGGTTATTAAGTACTGTGTTGTTTAGCCTCCATGTGTTCGTGTTTTTTACAGATTTTTTCCTGTAATTGATATCTAGTCTCATAGCGTTGTGTTCAGAAAAGATACTTGATATGATTTCAATTTTCTTAAATTTACCAAGGTTTGATTTGTGATCCAAGATAAGATCTGTCCTGGAGAATGTTCCATGAGCATTTGAGAAGAATGCGTATTCTGTTGTTTTTGGATGAAATGTCCTATAAATATCAATTAAGTCCAACTTGTTTAATATATCATTTAAAGCTTGTGTTTCCTTATTTATTTTCATTTTGGATGATCTGTCCATTGGTTAAAGTGGGGTGTTAAAGTCCCCTACTATGATTGTGTCCCTGTCGATTTCCCCTTTTATGGCTGTTAGTGTTTGCCTTATGTACTGAGGTGCTCCTATGTTGGGTGCATAAATATTTACAATTACTATATCTTCTCTTTGGATTGATCCCTTGATCATTATGTAGTGTCCTTCTTTGTCTCTTGTAATAGTCTTTGTTTTAAAGTCTATTTTGTCTGATATGAGAACTGCTACTCCAGCTTTCTTTTGATTTCCATTTGCATGGAATATCTTTTTCCATCCCCTCACTTTCAGTCTGTATGTGTCCCTAGGTCTGAAGTGGGTCTCTTGTAGACAGCATATATACGGGTCTTGTTTTTGTATCCATTCAGCCAATCTATGTCTTTTGGTTGGAGCATTTAATCCATTTACATTCAAGGTAATTATCGATATGTATGTTCCTATTACCATTTTCTTAATTGTTTTGGGTTTGTTATTGTAGGTCTTTTCCTTCTCTTGTGTTTCCTGCCTAGAGAAGTTCCTTTAGCACTTGTTGTAGAGCTGGTTTGGTGATGCTGAATTCTCTTAGCTTTTGTTTGTCTGTAAAGGTTTTAATTTCTCTGTCAAATCTGAATGAGATCCTTGCTGGGTAGAGTAATCTTGGTTGCAGGTTTTTCTCCTTCATCACTTTAAATTTGTCCTGCCAGTCCCTTCTTGCGTGCAGAGTTTCTGCTGAAAGATCAGCTGTTAACTTTATGGGGATTCCCTTGTGTATTATTTGTTGTTTTTCCCTTGCTGCTTTTAATATTTTTTCTTTACATTTAATTTTTTTTAAAGTAAGAGTGTTTGTATGTTTATTTATTTATGGCTGAGCTGGGTCTTCATTGCTGTGCGAGGGCTTTCTCTAGTTGTGGCAAGCAGGGGCTACTCTTCACTGCGGTGCGCGGGCTTCTCATTGTGGTGGCTTCTTCTGTTGCGGAGCATGGGCTCTAGGCATGTGGGCTCAGTAGTTGTGGCTCACAGGCTCCAGATCGCAGGCTCAGCAGTTGTGGCACACGGGCTTAGTTGCTCTGTGGCATGTGGGATCTTCCCGGACCAGGGATCGAACCCATGTCCTCTGCATTGACAGACAAATTCCCAACCACTGTGCCACCAGGGAAGTCCCTGTATTTAATTATTATTATTATTAATTTTTTTGCAGTACGCAGGCCTCTCACTGTTGTCGCCTCTCCCATTGCGGAGCACAGGCTCCGGACGTGCAGGCTCCGTGGCCATGGCTCACGGGCCCAGCCGCTCCGCGGCATGTGGGATCTTCCCAGACTGGGGCACGAACCCATGTCCCCTGCGTCGGCGGGCAGACTCTCAACCACTGCGCCACCAGGGAAGCCCCCTTGTATTTAATTTTTGATAGTGTGATCAATATGTGTCTTGACGTGTTTCTCCTAAGATTTATCCTGTATGGGACTCTCTGTGCTTCCTGGACTTGATTAACTATTTCCTTTCCCATATTAGGGAAGTTTTTAACTATAATTTTTTCAAATATTTTCTCAGTCCATTTCTTTTTCTCTTCTTCGTCTGGGACCCCTATAATTTGAATGTTGGTGCATTTAATGTTGTCCCAGAGGTCTCTGAGATTGTCCTCAATTCTTTTCATTCTTTATTCTGCTCTGCAGTAGTTATTTCCACTATTTTATCTTCCAGGTCACTTATCCGTTTTTCTGCCTCAGTTATTCTGCTATTGATCCCTCTAGAGAATTTTTAATTTCATTTATTTTGTTGTTCATCATTGTTTGTTTGCTCTTTGGTTCTTCTAGGTCCTTGTTCAACGTTTCTTGTATTTTCTCCATTCTATTTCCAAGATTTTGGATCATCTTTATTATCATTATTCTGAATTCTTTTTCAGGTAGACTGCCTATTTCCTCTTATTTGTTAGGTCTGGTGGGTTTTTGCCTTGCTCCTTCATCTGCTGTGTGTTTCTCTGTCTTCTCATTTTGCTTAACTTATTGTGTTTGGGGTCTCCTTTTTTCAGGCTGCAGGTTCATAGTTCCCACTGTTTTTGGTGTCTGTCCCCAGGGGCTAAGGTTGGTTCAGTGGGTTGTGTAGGCTTCCTGGTGGAGGGGACTACTGCTGTGTTCCAGTGGATGAGGCTGGATCTTGTCTTTTTGGTGGGCAGGTCCACATCTGGTGGTGTGTTTTGGTGTGTCTGTGGCCTTATTGTGATTTCAGGCAGCCTCTCTGCTGATGGATGGGGTTGTGTTCCTGTCTTTCTACTTGTTTGGCATAAAGTGTCCAGCACTGTAGCTTGCTGGCTGTTGTGTGGAGCTGGGTTTTGGTGTTGAGATGGAGATCTCTGGGAGATTTTTGCCGTTTGATATAACGTGGAGCTGGGAGGTCTCTGAACTTGGCTCTCCCACCTCAGAGGCACAGCCCTGATGCCTGGCTGGAGCACCAAGAGCCTTTCATCCACACAGCTCAGAATAAAAGGGGGAAAAAAAAGAAAGAAAGAAAGAAGAAGATAAAATAAAGTAAAAATAAAATAAAGTCATTAAAGTAAAAAATAATTATTAAGAAAAAATTTTTAATAAGTAAAAAAGAAAAAAAAAAGGACAGACAGAACCCTAGGACAAATGGTAAAAGCAAAGTTATACCGACAGAATCACACACAGAAGCATACACATACAAACTCAGAAAAAGAGAAAAAGGGAAAAAAAAAAAATATATATATATATTGTTGCTCCCAAAGTCCACCTCCTCAATTTGGGATGATTCATTGTCTATTCAGGTATTCCACAGATGCAGGGTACATCAAGTTGATTGTGGAGATTTAATCCTCTGCTCCTAAGGCTGCTGGGAGAGATTTCCCTTTCTCTTCTTTGTTCTCACAGCTCCCGAGGGTCAGCTTTGGATTTGGACCTGCCTCTGCTAGGTCGCCTGAGGGCGTCTGTTCCCACCCAGATAGGACAGGGTTAAAGGAGCAGCTGATTCGGGCTCTGGCCGGGGTGGGCGGGGGGCGCGGCAGAGGCCGGCATGACGTTGTACTAGCCTGAGGCACACCGTGCGTTCTCCCTGGGAAGTTGTCCCTGGATCCCAGGACCCTGGCAGTGGCGGGCTGCACAGGCTCCCGGGAGTGGAGGTGTGGAGAGTGACCTGTGCTCGTACACAGGCTTCTTGGTGGCAGCAGCAGCAGCCCCAGCGTCCCACGCCCGTCTCTGGGGTCCGCGCTTTTAGCCGCGGCTCGCGCCTGTCTCTGGAACTCCTTTAAGCAGCGCTCTTAATCCCCTCTCCTCACGCACCAGGAAACAAAGAGGCAAGAAAAAGTCTCTTGCCTCTTCGGCAGCTCCAGACCTTTTCCCGGACTCCCTCCCGGCTAGCCGTGGCGCACTAGCCCCCTTCAGGCTGTGTTCACGCCGCCAACCCCAGTCCTCTCCCTGCGCTCTGACCGAAGCCCGAGCCTCAGCTCCCAGCCCCGCCCGCCCCGGTGGCTGAGCAGACAAGCCTCTCGGGCTGGTGAGTGCCGGTCGGCCCCGGTCCTCTGTGCGGGAATCTCTCCGCTTTGCCCTCCACACCCCTGTTGCTGTGCTCTCCTCCGAGGCCCCGAAGCTCCCCGCCTCCGCCACCCGCAGTCTCCGCCCGCGAAGGGGCTTCTAGTGTTGTGGAAACCTTTCCTCCTTCACAGCTCCCTCCCTCTGGTGTGGGTCCCGGTCCCTATTCTTTCGTCTCTGTTTTTTCTTTTTTCTCTTGCCCTACCCAGGTACGTGGGGAGTTTCTTGCCTTTTCGGGGGTCTGAGGTTTTCTGCCAGCGTTCAGTAGGTGTTCTGTAGGAGTTGTTCCACATGTAGAGGTATTTCTGATGTATTTGTGGGGAGGAAGGTGATCCCCGCATCTTACTCTTCCGCCATCTTGAAGCTCCGCGGGAGAGTTCTTTGATCTACTGTTCAGAGATGAGCAACTTGGCGCACTGTGTAACGGTTGTTCACCCATGGTCTTTTAATAATTAAAATTAGCTTACGCAAGTTTCTAAAATTATGTTAAGACTTAAAAGTAAACAAGACAACTAAAATAAAGGTGCCATGAGCTTGTTTTTGAAGTGTGTGTGTGTGTAAAATTTTCTGTAAGTGGCACGAATACTTATTAGTTGGGGATATAATAGTTGCCTAAGGGCAGGTCATGCACCAAATGACCTCTATTTTCTGGATAATCTGCTGAGGAGGTGCTGAATTTAGAGAAGTACATTCTGAAGCCTTATTGATGTTTACTCCCACATTAAGCAGGATTTTCAAACATAAGAGCCTTTTACACTACCTTTAGCCAGAGAACTACATACTACTTTTAGCCACCAGACTGACCCGACCATAAACTTTGAAGGTGTCCAAAAACAAGATGCAAAACGTTTCAACACAACTGCTTGAGCACAAAAGGGGATTTTCCTGCTTCTTGGAGTCTCTCTTCGGTTTCTCTTCCAGTAGAATTCTTTTCCACGTGTACAAATCCTGAGACACTTCTTTCCATAGAGAGGAAGGCTGAACACCAAGCTCCACCCTGTGCTCATCCTCCCCCACACCCCGACCCCCATTTTTAAATTTTGCACGTAGGGTGAGCCCAGTCCTAATACTTAGACTTGAGCGAAGGGTCCATTGTAGCCTCTTAACTAGTACCTCTGATGTTCAGCCTAGATTTTCCCATCTCTAAAACGAGAATAACTGAAATGCCCTTATAGAACTGTTTGGAGGATGGAATGAGATGGCATATGTAAAGCATGTAACATGCTTGATACAGAGTCAGTGCTCAAGAAATGCCACTAGCACGATTACTGTTAACACCAATGGTAGAACAGTAAGAATAGGAGATAGGGGCTTCCCTGGTGGCGCAGTGGTTGAGAGTCTGCCTGCCGATGCAGGGGACACAGGTTCGTGCCCCAGTCCGGGAAGATCCCACGTGCCGCGGAGTGGCTGGGCCCGTGAGCCATGGCCGCTGAGCCTGCGCATCCGGAGCCTGTGCTCCACAATGGGAGAGGCCACAAGAGGCCCGCGTACCGCAAAAAAAAAAAAAAAAAAAAAGAATAGGAGATAATGCTTAGGCTCCCAATCCTCAACAGGGAGACATCCCAACCCTAGAGCGATCCCATCTACTGGGAGACTCAGACATGTAAATGAATAGTCACCATTCAATGAACTGTCATAATAAAGGTTTACACGTGGCAAGAAGAAAGCACAAAGTGGGGAGGATGAGCTCAGGTTTTAGAGAAGCGGTTTTCAGTTGAGGACTGAAGGCTGAGTAGGAGAGCTTGCTAAGTGGAGGAGAGGAGAAAGGTCATTCCACACTGAAACACTAGTGGGTACAAAGGCACTGAGGTTGGAAAGGGCCTGGGATATCCAGAGGGAGACACTCTGTATAGCTGGAATGGGGAGCTCTGGTGGGAAAGTTGTGGGAGGTGAGGCCAATAAAGAAGGATATGGTCTGTGGATTAAGAGCCTTGAATATCATTCTAAAGCAGTGAGATTTTGTTCTGGGGACACTGGAGGATTCTATTGAAGGATTTTGAGGCTCTGTTATGAGATGTTCATATATGAGGTTTAGAATGATGATTACATGCAGGATGGACAGGAGACAGGGAGGGAGTGAAGCCAGGGATATACCCATTAGGAGGCTATTGTAAGATCCAGGCGTGGAAGATGAGGGGCCTGAATCAAAGCACTAGCAGAGGTGCTGGAAACCAGTAAAGGGATCTGACCCACATTTGGGAGGCAGAATCAAGCAGCCAGGTGGCAGACGGAGTGTGGAGTGTTCTGGGAAGGAAGGAGAAATTGACAATGATTGGGAGGTTTCATCCGTAGTAACTGCGTGGAGGCCACGTGAGGAGGAGTCTATGCAGGCGTGTGTACTCGGCGGGAGGAAGACGATAGGCAGTAAGATTTGGAACACATCCAACCTGAAATGCAGGGGACTGGCCACGTGGAAGTGCTCGACAGACAGATGGAAATGTAAGTCTGGGACTCAGAAGAAAGGTGAGGCTGGAGTTTGAGTATTGACTGGAGGATAGGAAATACATGAGCTGTGTCGAGGACACTTGCCCTGAGAAAGAAGGGTTGAGGACCCTACCAGGTGATTATCCTCATCTTCCTGAGAAGATAAAATTCTCAGTTTTATCTTTCCACAGCCCTTAATGATCAGTGCACTTCCGGTGTGGGACTTTGGCCCGGTCCCCCAGCACATGTCCCCAGAGTTTCCTTACCCTGGCTATTTGGTCTGCCATTTGGAGACGTCCATCCAGCTCTCGTCTGATCTGGGCTGCTTGCTCATCTGGATTGTCCAGCTGCACAAAAGCACAAATGTGGAGACTTTCAGTTTGGGTGACAAAAGCCAAGGAACTCATGACTTCACACCCAGACTACTCGGTGCCCCCATAGACCTATTCCACTAAAACGTAAGAATCGTGTGACACACAAATCCAGTTTGAGGGAAATCCCAAGTTAAATCCTTTTAAGGAGAATGTGATGTGGTAGGCAGGCTGTTGCTAAGCAAGACATCTAAATGCACTTGAATAAGAACCTCCTCTGAACTTCTAGGCAGCAGTGCTTCTAACGAGGGCCTGATGCAGCACTCCTGTTTTGGGGTCCAGCGAAGAAGTGTTTACAGGGCAGACATACAAGGAAGGAGATGGTAATATAACTGTTAGTACTGTACCGAGCAGACATAAGTCCGCATCCATAGCGCCTACATGGCATATATCCTGCTGCTCTCCCACCTCTGGACCGTGGATGATTAGTTAATAATTGCATCCTTTCTCTCTGAGCCCTGAGACCTTTTCAACCAGTAGTCCAGATGGCTGCTACCTCTCAGCTGGTGTTGATATCTTATATACACTACTAGGTATAAAACAGATAACTAATGAGAACCTACTGTATAACAAAGGGAACTCTACTCAATGCTCTGTGGTGACCTAAATGCGAAGGAAATCCAAAAAGGAGGGGATATATGTATATATACGTATAGCTGATTCACTCTGCTGTACAGCAGAAACTAACACAACATTGTAAAGCAACTAAACTCTAATGAAAATTAATTTAAAAAATTAAGCAGTAAAGTGGAAGTAGGTGCAAGCCTCCTTCTCCTAACTAATTAAATGCATGCATTAGAAACTACACAGAGTATGCTTCAAGGGGAGGCCATCCGTAATCTGCTTGTGAAATTTGCAGTTAGACAGTTACCCACTCAGGTGATTTTTGCCACATCTACATTAAATTTGCATCTGGCTTAAAAAAAAATAAAAGAAATCTATCTTTGTCTTCTCTGATGGGTAGACAATTCCCTAACTTCTCTAGTGTCAGTTTTCCCATCCACAGAATGAAGGGGTTGGTTATGTAATCTCCATCATCCCTCTCCCATCTTTCTATAAATCTATGAAAGACATTGGCAAATATTTCTACGAAGGTCCATATAATTAACACTCTAGGCTTTGAGGGCCATAAGATCTCTGTTGCAGTGACTCAGATCTTCCAATGAGGTGTGAAAACGGACACAGACAACACATAAATGAATGAGCACTGCTGTGTTCCAATAAAATTTTATGTACAACAGGTGGCGGGCCATAGTTACTGATCCCTGCTCTAGGAATTGAAGTTCTCTCTTTACTTCCAAGCAAGCCTAGCGTTATACTTCAAGCTGTAATTGAGTCTGCTTTGTTCAGTACCTGATAAATTATTTTATTCACAGAAAAGTTTAATAAGTAGGGAACAGTGACATTCAAGTGGGATGTGCTCTATTCTTCTTTTCAGAACAGATTAACTCACAACAAAAAGTAGATACAGAAATATGTGAGTTTTTTAAGTCCCTTTCTCTTAAAAGCCATTTTTATTCAGAAATCTGAAAAGTATGGAATTTTATTCAGAAATTTGAAAATGAAAACCCAGCTCCGTGCTTAAAAAAGAATCTAATCTATGCTATGAAATGGTATAGAAAATAAGTTATTTCTAATATGACGTAAATAAGAACACTGGACAATTTATGGTCATATTTTTGAAGCATCATGAGTTGTTTTCTTGGGTTTGTTATACAAAACATAAAAATCTATCTGGCTTTATGCTCTGCATTTTTATCACCCTGTTCAATTCAGGAGTTGCCTTATCTTCTCTTTCCCACAGTTTTGATGAGCAGGACTATTTTCTAGATCATAAAGATGGGATTGTTACTTTTGGTCATATATTCTAAAGTAGCATTTCCAAACGGGTGTTCTGCTGAGCAACACACTTATTAGAGACTCCAGAAGAAAGGATCCAGAAGGGCTCCAAAAGAATGGCTAGAGGGCTTCCCTGGTGGCACAGTGGTTGGGGGTCCACCTGCCGGTGCAGGGGACACGGGTTCGTGCCCCGGGCCGGGAGGATCCCACATGCCGCAGAGCGGCTGGTCCCGTGAGCCATGGCCGCTGGGCCTGCGCGTCCGGAGCCTGTGCTCCGCAACGGGAGAGGCCACAGCAGTGAGAGGCCCGCATACTGCAAAAAAAAAAAAAAAAAAGAATGGCTAGATAAGTTTGGAAAATGCTGTGTCAAAATGCACAAAATCTCTGAGAAGCTCAGCAGTAAGGAAATCTGTCAGATTTTGACCAACTCAACTATTATTTAACTTAAATTTTTATTTTTACATAATGCCCAGAGAACATGAGTTGGAAATCCTGTTCTAAATAAATAAAGAGAACCACTGGAGAGCGGTCACACCACTAACCAGTGGTCCCTCCATCACCACTTGCTAATAGGCACACGTGGGAAACATGGTAGCCTCAGTGTTGGGTTTAAGCTCCAATGAACTGTTTTTATTCTATTCCCTTGGAAGCCCAAGACTTCTTCATACCCAGGTGCAAACCCACTGGGAACACTCAGAAATATCCTGTTCAAAATACATATGCAAAGAAAACATCTGACTACTTCACTGAGAAGAAGCAAAATGATTCGGTTAGGGGCTAAAGTTGGGGGGTTCTGTCAGAAGATACGGTGCTCAGAGGTTAAAACTGAAAAGAGAAAACAACCCAACAGAACCATCCCCATTATGAAATTTCTCAGATGTGTGTGAATTCTCCCACTGGCCTCACCAAATACAATTAGAAACAGCAGAGGATGCCAACAGTGAAGATGAGCAGGCTAGGTCTACACAAAGCTTCATTCATTGGTTCATTTATTCATTCATCTAATTTTTATGGAATGTCTTGCTATGCATGATACTGGAATACAGAAAGGAACAAGACAGACCCAGTTCCTGCCTCCATGGAACTTAAATCTAACAAGAACAGGTATGGCTATTTGAATAATCTGGACACAAAACAGAGAGGATTAGCATTTATTGATGCCTATTTCAAGACCAGGGACTGTATGACCTATATTAAAGCCTTCTCTAAGGGTTCCCAAGAAATAGATGTTAACGTGCATTATCCCAGGAAAAGGATTCTGGGGTCAAGAAACACTGCTCCTTCCTGAAAATTTATAATACATATTAGCATAATTAAGATTCAAAGAAATTCTAGAGTAAATCAGCTTGTTTAACTGTGTTTAACTTTGTCTTTGACACAATTTTTTCACTGAAAACAAGTATTTCACAGAGCAGTTTGAGAAATTCCCAAGTAAAACAACTTTATGAGGTATGTACCGCTATTATTCCCATTTTACAGACGAGGACACCAAGTCTCTATAAGGTTCAGGAATGTGGTAAAGTGGCATGAGTCATTTGAAATGGGAGTTGGCTCTGCCTCAGACTGGAACTCTTTTGTTCTGCTTTATGTTGACTTTCTTCTTTAGTGTATTGTTTTGGTTTTCTAATTGGCCCTGACAACTAACTCCACACTCCTACGTAGTTCAATTTAATACAAAGAGCCACCACTAGGGGGCAGAGAAATGTCTACCGTCCATTTCCTATCATGAGTGATTTCTTCTGGGGATGCTGTTGCAGCGCAAGAGCCCTCCCTAAGAAATAACAGTAATGGGTATGTTCTTATCCTGGCTTTGCCACTTAGTAGCTGTGTGACCTTGGGCAAATTACTTAACCTCTCTGTGCTCAGGCCTCCTCATCTGAATAATCGGTATAATAAGTCTACCCCAAGGCTGTCATGAGGATTCACTGAGACCACAGATATAAAGCTTTCAGCTCAGTGCTTGGCATGCAGCAAACCCTCGGGAAACAGTGGCTGCTGTTTGCGTTATTAGAACAGCCCACGCTGGCTGTATTTCTGACACGGTCCACAATGGGGCATCGAAGATTCAGGTGAGAAAATGCCAGATGGGCTAGTGTCCCTCCCTGGTGTGGATGTGGGGTCTTGGTGTGATAGTCTGTGTCCGGAGAGGAAGGTGATGGAGGCTTCCATCTCTGGGTGAATTTCTTTGGCTTCTCAGTGTATCCTACTTTCTCCAGGGTAAGTCCTTTCCTCTGTTAGACTTTAATTAGCAGGAGTGACCAGAAGGCGGACGCTGCTGCCTGAGAGCTAATGATCTGAAGGGAAGATGGCAACAGAAATGCAACCGAAGCTCCCTAAAATAGCCTGGTGTGAGAGAGGAGGCCATCCTCCATCAAAAGCCTCGACAGCCCCGCTCTATGAAACCCCCCAAAATAAAGAGAAATCAAGTAATTACCTTTCAACTGCTGGAAAGAAAAGGCCAGAGAGTGAGCTTCCATGGAAACGAGGTTCTGTTTACCTCACTGGTCTTTTCCACTGAGGAAAGGAAAGACCCGCTGGCGAACCAGGCCAAGGGCAAACTTTCCCGGTGACAGCTCATTAGGGTTAAAATATGTACATGTGCAAGAAGGCTTTTTACCTAATTAGCCAAATAATCTTCCTACTAGCGGAGGTCAAACAGAGGCATTGTGGTTGTTTTGATTTGCCAGTCAAGCAAAGGGAACTATTTCCCTGGGCTCTTCTTTTAAAGTGATGGAGAACTCAGCTTGGTGCTGGGTAAGCGCAGACAGGTATCACCTAAGCCACAGGTTCAAGCCCATCCCGAGTCTGGGATTCTCTCCACTCACAGCTGTGTCCCTTCGGTCAGTGCAGACACGAGAACCCAGACCAGCATCGCCGTCGGGCACGTTTGCCCTGGCAGGAGCACCGCGTGGTGGAGGACCCCGTACGGGAGAGCCTGCAGCCAGCTATCCCACTCCCTGGTTGCAGGACCTTGTTATGTCTCTTAACCTCTTTGAGCCCCGGTTTCTTCGACTGTAGAGGGGGGACCATTTTTATCTTGCATGGCTACTGAGAGGACTGAATGAGACCATGTGTTTCAAAGGAAGTCAGGCCAACCTGGGTCCAAATCTTGGCTCTGCAGTTTCCTTACTCAAAGGGATCACACAGCTGAACCTCTCTAAGCCTCAGTTTTCTTGACTGTAAAATGGGGGAGAACATAAGAGACCTACCTCAGTGTGTTGATAGAAGGATGGAGCGGGATGATTATGTATGCACAGCACCTAGTGTAGTGCTGGCACATAGTAGGTCCTATAGCTTAGCAATGAGTTTCTAGAATTATCCCTTTTGAGGGTGGGCGCTTATCTGACGTTCACTCCCCTCCCTGCCCTTTGAGATTTATGAAAGAAACCAGGGGAGCCCTGGCATGGACGGGAGTGCCTGTGTGCTGGTCACGATTTGCCCTTAGCTGGTGGATCTCGGGCCAAGGTCACGACCTCTCTGTCCACAACCCCTTCATGTGATAAATGACAAACCCTAAGTGATTATGTTCCAGGAGTCTCTGAAAAGCCTAGACGAGCATTTCTCAAAGTTATATTCTGGGGAAGCCTAGTCCCGCAGATCCTCTATGAGAAAGGGTTCTGTGGCCAAGTCTGCTCCCTCTCTCCCCTTCCTGGAGAAGCCACAAGACACAGTAGTGAGAAATCCTACACAAAGGCAAGCTTGTGTGCGCTCATATTTCCCAAACTTATCTGACCACGTGGGTAATACGTTTGAACACCCCAGCATACTTTGGGCTAAGCTCACTGAGCCAATTCTCTCATGTGCTTCATTTCTCTCATGTCCATGGACAGAATTTTGGGGGGAGAGAAAGAGGCAGGTAGGAAGCAACCCCACTATGCAAATAGGTCTATATCTCAGTGAAAAGGGAATGCCCATCCGGGAACACCCTGTCTGACCTCTGGGGTGATAGGGACATCATCCCAGGGCCCAGGCATGCAGCCTCGTCATTAACCCCAAAGCCCTGGGCCTTGACAGTGTGCCTGGGTACCGGCTTTCCCTAGGGATGCCTCAGTTCTCTGGGGCTTACACAGTATGATGCTGGGGAGGCGAGTCCAACTCTGGACCCGTCCAAAGTCATCACTGTTACTACCACCAGGTAGCCTGCGATCAAGCAAAGAGAGGACGTGATTCAAATATGCAGAAAATTGAAATAAACAGGCAGATTACTTGATGCATTGTTTGAGTCACTGTTCTGCTTTCTGAACAAGTCTCTAGGCCTCAACCTCAAAGCAAATGGACCAAGTTCAGCCTCAGGACTATACTGACACGATCCAGGACTGTGGCTGGAAGGAGCTTTAAAGGTGCCGCAGTGACCTCAGGTTGGGGTGGAGGCCCTGCTGAGCTCTGTGGCCTGTCAGACACCACCTCCCCACTCAGTCCGCTGCACAGGGTCCTCCACTGGGGCTTCTGGAAGGGTTTGCTTTCTCCTGCTGCCAGATCTTTGCACACCCTGTCCCCCACACCTGGAACACTCTCCCTTGTCTCCCCCATTGGCTGGTAACCCTAACCCTAACCTCCTTCATCCTTCAGCTTTGCAGCAAAGTCTTTTCTGACCCCTCCAGGCTTGGTGAGTTTCTCCTGTCATATGTTCTCCCGGCACTGTGCACCTCTCCTTTATTAGTGTTTATTGCAATTTTAATTTTACATCCACTCGTGTGATTGTGTGATGTCTACCTACCAGACTGGAAGCTCTGTGAGGGCAGGTGCATGTGATTTCGCTCACCTCTGCATCCCCGGCACCTAGCCTAGCACCAAATACAGAGTGGGCTCTGATGACTGCCTGGCCAGCTAAAGGACTGAGTTAATTAACTGTGACCCAGAAGGAAAGCGGCCCACCCACAGTAACACCATCATCAGTGAGAGAGCTGGGACCATGTTCCCAACCTGCTCACGTCTATGCTATGTCTTGCTGCTTAGCAGCTGTGTCCTGGGAAGTGCCAGTTTCTGCAGAAATAGGTAAAGACTGAACTTGGCTGGCCTATAACCAGTCACATCACTGATAACGCATCCTTAATTCCAGACTACGGGGCACTGAGGCAGGTGGGCCTGTCAGCAGCTGCGGTGCAAGCCACCTGCTGACCTGGGTTGAGCTCCATCTGTTCCCCTTGTTTCCTCTCTACTTCCCAGCCTGGTCCCTCAGTTCCCACGGATTCGTGTCTGAGCAGGAGGTGCGACTGCGGAGGAGGGTAGAGGCGCCTCCCATAAAGCACTCTCATCAGTGGCACGGCCCCCCTTTCCTCCAAAGCCCTGTATTTTTTGTGGTTGTTTAATTTATTTGGCTGCTCCAGGTCTTAGTTGCAGCATGTGGAATCTTTTTAGTTGCAGCATGCGGGACGTAGTTCCCTGACCAGGAATCGAACCTGGAACCCCTGCACTGGGAGCACGGAGTCTTAACCACTGGATCCCCAGGGAAGTCCCTTCCCTGTGTTTTTTGTTTGTTTGTTTTGTTTTGTTTTTTGCGGTACGCGGGCCTCTCACTGTTGTGGCCCCTCCCGTTGCGGAGCACAGGCTCTGGACGTGCAGGCTCAGCGGCCATGGCTCACGGGCCCAGCCGCTCCGCGGCATGTGGGATCTTCACGGACCGGGGGCACGAACCCGTGTCCCCTGCATCGGCAGGCAGACTCTCAACCACTGCGCCACCAGGGAAGCCCTGCTCTGTGTTTTTTATCCTCCTTCAGAGACAAACTGCTCCAGCCAATGGTGCCTTCCTGCTGTACTGCAGTCTGGAAAGTTACAGCTGGGCAGTGTCAGTTCCCAATCAGGGGATGTGGGTGCCCGAGCTCCAGCCTCAAGAAGGCACTGAACTTTGGATGTTGGCTACGTTATTGCATTCAGTGCCTGGCTGCCACTTCCAAACTCCTGTCCTGCCATCTCTTACAGCCTGTCTCTCCTTTGTCCACCTCTAAGGTGGAGGCTGTAGAATAGCGTCAGACCTCTCTTGTCTAGGATCAATTGTTGCCTTTCCACTTTGAAGCCGAGCAACACTGACAAGTTATTAGATCTCTCCACGTCTCCACTTTTAATTTTTTCAACTCTCTTAACTCTACAGCGGGAATAATAATGAGAATACCTCCCTCGTAGGATTGATAAGAGGTTAAATGAAATGGTATGTGTATGATGCTTAGCAGGGTGCCTGGCATGCAGTCACTTTCTGTAAATCTTAGCAGCTATCAGCACGTGGCATTCCACAGCACAAATTCTTCATCCTTACACAAATTCTGATTCTGATAACACTTCAAGTGGCAGAAGAGTTTTCCCCAGCTTTCAGGTAGGAAACCAAGCTTCAAAAGATGAAGTAGTTTGCCGGTAGTTTCAGAGATAGGTGACCCTGCACAGAGGGGACAATCTTGAGAAAACAGGGCATTGATTTTAGAATCAGAAAACCTTAAGATCAAACTCTACCTCTCTGAGCATCTATACCTGGAGCTCTAAAATAATACCCTCAGAGGACTACTGTAATGATAATCATAACAGACATTTCCACACTCTAGGGGTTTGACATATTGTAGGTTTACTATTACTTCTAATATTATCACTGGGGATGAATCTGATGAAATCTGCAGCCGTGCCTTTGATGTAAGTCTTTACTGGGGCTCTTTTCCAAGGTTATTTGTGGAGTTTGATGTCCTGTGCACACACAATTATATACTGTTTTTCTAAAACTCAACCAAGGAGATACCATCCCATTTGTGGAAGAGTTAAAATAAGATCACTAGTGCCTTTCTTTACCATGCCTTATTTCCTCTCCAAGAGAAGACCTTGAATAGGTCAAAGTCTCCATTCTGAAGGATGCACTTCTCCTTGATTGCAAAAGGCAAGGTTTAGCTCTCAGAGTTTGCCAGCCAATGAGAACATCCTCTGCATCCGAGTCACCCATTTTATGTCTTCACTGGCTTCTGGCAATGCAGTAAATATAACCCAAGAGCTCCAAATGCAGTAACTCTCTGAGTGAGCAGCAAATAAATATATAAAAATACCCTGGATGGAAAACCAATCCATTCCTTTATGATCCTGCAGTGCTCAACCAGCCTTCCCCCATCCCCACCCCAGTCCTGCAATGACCTCCCCTCTGCTTTCCACCATTTCAAATCTGACATACCATCTGGGTATGGTCTGGTTTCAGACATACTTTCTTTAGGGAAGCCCTCCTTGATTGCTTTGGCCATGTATCAACTTGCTCTTGTAGGCAGCACTGGCCAGTCTAGTATCTCAACCTCCTCTGTGTCACATGTTTCAGATTTCCCTTCCCGCCAGAATAGCTGTAGGGCACAATGGTCAGGAACCTAGGGAACTAGAAACAGACCTGGGCTCAAATCTTTGCTCTGCCATTTACCAGCTCTGTGACACTGGGCAATATACTCCCTGTGTCTGCTGCTTCATCTGCAAAATGGGAGTCCTAATAGTAACAATGCCAAGAGCAGAGGCTTGTCATGAGAATAAAAGAAGACAGTACTCATAAAGCACTTAGCGTGATGCCTCGAATATGATGTAGGGCCAAACAGTCAAGGCTATGATTTAGTACTATTGAGTCCAGAGACTATGGTTTTTATCCAGCATGAAGGACACAGCTGTGCCTTTTACGGATCATCTTAATTGTCTTCACAGCTGGGGCTGGGAGATGGTCCAATTCACCTGTACTATCCTGAAGACACAGAACCTTAAGCCACTCAGAGAAGAGAATGGGCACTGTCTTTCAGGGTGGGAGTGTGGCCGCTGAAGCTCAGGGTATGGAAGAAGCAGGTGGTTTTGTGCTTGGGACTCGGTTGATTTATTCCTTCTTAACTATGAAGTCACATCTTCAATATCTCTTGAATCCATCTATTCTGTTTATCCACTTCCCTAGGGGAGGCCGCCACTGTCTCCATGGTGGAGCGCTGACCCGTTTACCGGCATCCTCTCTGACACAGCAGTTCTCAACCTGGCTGTACATTAGAATCATCTGGGGTATATGAAAGACAATCCTGATACCCAGACTGCATCCAGACCAACTAAATCAGACATTTAGGTTGGGGCCCAGGAGTCAGTTTTTGTTTGTTTGTTTTAACTGTTCAGGTGATTCCAATGTGCAGTGAAGATTGAGAACCTTTACCAAAAGTCAGTGGTTCTCAAATTATGGTGAGACTCGACCAGAGAACTTGTTAAAACACAGAGTTGTGGGCCTCATCCCTAGAGAGTTTTGATTCAGTAGGTCTGGGGTGAGAACCAAGAATTTGCCCTTCCTGGGTGATGCTGATGCTGAGAACCACACTCTGAGCACAAGGACAGAATCCATGCTCTGCGGTGCACTCTGCTCATCTTTCTCGAATGTGCATATGCTCACGTTACTCTCCTGCCTAAGACTCTACAATAATGTTCTATTTTCCTTGGCAACAGGAGTCTGAGATCCTTATCAAAGCAGACTATACTACAAGGCTACAGTCATCAAAACAGTATGGTACTGGCACAAAAACAGAAATATAGATCAATAGAACAGGATACAAAGCCCAGAAATAAACCCACACAACTATGGTCAGTTAATCTATGACAAAGGAAGCAAGACTATAAATGGAGAAAAGACAGTCTCTTCAGTAAGTGGTGCTGGGAAAACTGGACAGCTACATGTAAAAGAATGAAATAAGAACATTCTTTAACACCATACACAAAAATAAACTCAAAATGGATTAAAGACCTAAGTATAAGACCTGATACTATAAAACTCTTAGAGGAAAGCATAGGAAGAACACTCTGACATAAACTGCAGCAATATTTTTTTCAGTCTCCTAGAGTAATAGAAATAACAAAAATAAACAAATGGGGCATAATCAAACTCAAAAGCTTCTGCACAGCAAAGGAAACTATAAACAAAATGAAAAGACAACACATAGAATGGGAGAAAATATATGCAAATGATGTGACTGACAAGGGATTAATCTCCAAAATCTATGAACAGCTCATGCAGCTCAATATAAAAAACAACAAAAAAACACAATCCAAACAAAAAATGGGCAGAAGACCTAAACAGACATTTCTCTAAAGAAGACATACAGATGGCCAAGAGGCACATGAAAAGATGCTCATCATTGCTAATAAGTAGAGAAATGCAAATCAAAACTACAATGAGGTATCACCTCATACCAGTCAAAGTGGCCATCATCAAAAAGTCTACAAACAATAAATGCTGGAGAGGATGTACAGAAAAGGGAACCCTCCTACACTGTTGGTGGGAATACAGCCACTATGGAGAACAGTATGGAGGTTCCTTAAGAAACTAAAATAGAGCTACCATAAGATTCAGCAATCCCACTCCTGGGCATATATCCAGAGGAAACCATGGTTCAGAAGGATACATGCAATCCAATGTTCCTGCAGCACTGTTTACAATAGCCAAGACATGGAAGCAACTTAAATGTCCACTGACAGATGAATGGATAAAGAAGATATGGTACATTTATGCAATGGATTATTATCAGCCATTAAAAAGAAGGAAATAATGCCATTTGCAGCAATATGGATGGACCTGGAGATTATCATACTAAGTGAAGTAAGTCAGACGAAGACAAATATCGTATGATATCGCTTATATGCAGAATCTAAAAAAAATAATACAAATGAACTTACTTACAAAACAGAAATAGACTCACAGACTTAGAAAACAGATTTATGGTTACCAAAGGGGAAACGTGTGGGGGGGTATAAATTGGGATTTGGGGATTGTCATATACTCATTACTATTTTTAAAATAGATAACCATCAAGGACCTACTGTATAGCACAGGGAACTGTGCTCAATATTCTGTAATAACCTACATGGGAGAAGAATTTAAAAAAAATAGATACATGTATACGTATAACTGAATCACTTTGCTGTACACCTGAAACTAACACAACATTGTTAATCAACTATACTCCAATATACGATAAAAATTTAAAAAAGAAACCTAAGGGAGCATTGCCATCTGGCTCCTACACAGCTTTCCAGTCTTTTCTCCCACTGCTTTGTCTTGCCCTCCCGACCCAGGCCATCCTGTTATGCTTCTAGGTTCCCAAATATGACATATTTGTTCGTGGCCCCAGGCCAATGTTCCTGCACTGCCTTCCTCTGCCATCTTCATCTCACTGACACTTACTCATTAACCCAACTTCCAGCAGCCTCAATGCTGCTTCCTTAGGATTCTTCTTGGCCCCAGCCAAGGTCACTTCCTCAAGGTCCCGACAACATCTTGAACCTCCTCTTTTATCACTCTCATTACATGTGCATTATTTGCTCCTGTTCCTGTTCTCTGAAAGACTATAAATGCCTTGATGACAGGGACCATGTCTGTCCAGTTCACTATAAAATCTCCAGAGACTGATGCACGGTAGGTGTGTAAGAAGTATTTGCAGAATTAACTTTGAGATGGAGATAATAATGTCCACTTGGCAGGGTAGTTTTGATGAATTAATGAGACAAGTTTATTGAAGCGCTTAGTGTGCTGTCTGACACTCAATAGGTGCTCAAATCATGATCTAAATAGAAATCTGAATGCACATGGTTTAAACTTACTGAATCCTTGTTGAATGTATAACTGAAATTGTTAAGGGACAGAATAACTGACTAAGGTGGTGTCAGTAACAGAGGTCTGAACCAATTAAGCCCTGGGAGCACAGCTTCCTATTCTGGAAACTGGGAGTATTAATACTCAACTCACCATTTAAAAAATATTCATTAAACACCTGTCTTATAGCAAGCATTGTACTATGAGATGTGAAAGTAGAACAAACATAGAACTAGTATTCTATGAGTTTATGGTCCACATGAGAGTCAACGTATATTGAATATTGAGTATATACTACGGCCTGGCCTTGTACTGAATTTTCATTCATTGTCATGTTTAATCCTTGAGATTATTCCTATCACTCTTACAGTCAACACCACTTTACAGATGAGAACACTGAGGCTCAGAGGGATCACAGTAACATCTCAGAGAAGTGGGAGAACTGGGATATGAATTCAGTTCTGTCTGAATCCAGAGTGTAAGCGTTTAACCAGCTTGCTGTCACAACACTAAGTGGGGATAACCTCCACGATTTTTTCAAAACCAAAAAAGAAGGGTTACCCTCCAATTAGTAAACTATTACATAAATGTAAATTATTTTTATTGTCATTAATTTTGAATTTAGTTTTTACTAATTTCTGAAGTTCTGTTCAGGCAGCTGATTTGATGAAAAATGATCACTTCAAAATGAGCCACAAGAGATTTTTGACATGAATATGATAGGAAAGAAAATGACTTTTTGTGCCATTGAATCATTTGATACCTCAAAAGCTTTGAATCATAGTGAAAAGCAATTTATAACTGGCAAAGATAATGCACTCAACAGGAAATCCAGAAAACAGCCAATGATACCTAAAATACCTCTATACACTAATAAAATCAAATGTTTTTGCTAAAAATGCCCACTATTTTAAGAGGAAGTGAACTTCATTTTCAAACATCGATAATGCAGTATAAAAGTTATTCACAAGGTCAAAATGAAATCCAGTTTTCCAGCTTCTGCAATTATGGATTTAGTGAATATGTATGTGCATGCAGGTGAGTGTGTGTGTTTGTGCACCCGTGTGTGTATGTGCACTTGTATAACAGAGATCTCAAGCAGTAGAAAACATCCAGAGCTCTCAATCGTAGAGCCCGTCAATTAAAATTGAGGTGAAGTAGTATAATTTCCAGGGCATGTGAGAACTGTCACATGCACCTCTCTTTCCTTTGAGTAGCATGTCACAAATACAAGATATGCTTAATTTCTAGTCCCAGGCTGATCATTATACAAGTTCCTGGTAGAAACTGGGTCTATTCATACGTCTACCCACATATATCATTATCTCATTTTGCCTGCCCTGAAGAGTGTGTGTCTACCTTGGTGATATGACTGTTCAAAGCCAAAAATATTTATAAAGGCTGTGTTTCACCTTGATTAAGACCTGTCAAAGGAACAGTTATTTCCTGCTATCAAATCCATAACTAAGTAGATATGTTTTTTATTAGTTATTTTAAAGGTGTCTTGGGCAAGAGGAAGAGGCAGTATTAAAAAAGAGTGAGGTTCCAAACTTTCCAACAGATGGGAGAAAAGAAATGACCAGAAAAACCCACCCAAATTACACTGTCAGCATTTACTGACAGCTTCCTGCTTGCAATAATCTGTATCACGTGCTAAAGATAAGCAAAGGCATCAGGGTATCATCTATTCTAACACATGTGATATACTGCTATACTGAAAATATAAGTAAATACTGAAAAAGTAAACTCGAAAAGGGGAACAAATTCATCAGGAGAGCCTAATTTATTCCAGGGTAACAAATTAACCCTGAAATCTCATTGTTGTCTTAAGACAACAATGGTTTAGTTCTTGCTCACCCTACATGCCCAATGTGGATTATGGGGGACACTGTTCCACAAAGTTACTCAGGGATCCAGGCAGATGGAAGCACCACTATTTTGTGACTGCCATCTCAACATGTGGCTTCCAGGCTCACTGTGACAGGGGAACACAGAGCATGGACTACTCATAGCCTGTTTGCTGGAACCAGTCACATGGTCCTAACCTAATTGCAAGGGAAGCTAGAAAATGTAAAAGAAGACATAAAATATTTTGTGTTGCTGTTTCTGCCACAAAAAGCTACTATGGATTCTAGTTAAAGTGCTTATAATATAAAGTCTATCTTGAATATCTGGAAATTGTTTGATTCTACCTGACCTGTGTGGACAATTCTACATTGTTTCAAATTAATGACACTGAACTTTGTGAAACACAATTAAATTTGCATTGTGAAAGGCAAATATGGCTGTGGTTTAGAGGAGGGAAATTAAAGAAGTACTCTTCTCTGAGAGAGAAAACTGCAAATAAACAGTATTTTAACCAGTATAAATTAAAACATTATTGACTGAAATACACAATTCTGGCACTGAAGAGGTTCAGATCAAGATGGCCCTAGGGTCTCATAATCTAATTTATTTCTAATGACTCAAAATCAACAGGCTAAGAAATACTTTGAGTGGTAGACCACCATCGACGCAGATGATTTCTCATCTCTTGAAATTTTATTTGCACTTAAGATGCAAGACTAATCCTCTGTGAAACAGTTTTTAAGATTAGATAGTCCATTTGCTGATGTCGGCCTTTCACATTTGCAAAAACACCTAAGTTGAATTTGCTTAGCAAAGGGAATACTTTTTAGGTCTTTTAGAGAAAAAATTTCTAGTGATTGTAGCAAATTTCTCCCCACCTCACAGATTACTGTAAAATCTCAAAGGAAACAAAAACTTAGTCAGGGACCTCATTTAAATACCTTTTAAAAAGGAAAAAAGGAAAATAAATTCACAATGGGGTTTGTGTTTTTAAAAAGCAACGCCAAATGTATGTATCAGGTCAATGCCCTGTCCTTTTTATGCTAGCATTCCTGGACACAGAATTGATTTGCAAGACGACGACTTTCAGCAAGATGTTTACTGTATTCTAAAGCAGCAGAGTGGAAAAATACATTTTTGAGAAATGGTTTTAACATGAAGTGAAACTCAAATGATTTTCAAGTGAATAGCTCTACTAGTGTCTGATACAACGTAGGTGTTCAATATATATTTATTGAGTGATTTTGCCTATAAATATTTTATCTTCCATGTAACAGGGAACCCTCAGTATTCTCAGCTGATCTATGTGTTTTTAAATTAAAAAATTATTCTCTATGAGATGACTGGATCAGCTGCATTGTCATTTTATTTGAGTAAAAAATTGGAGAGGTTGCATAGCACAGTGAAGATGGCCAATATTTTATAACAACTATAAATGGAGTATAACCTTTAAAAATTGTAAATCACTATGTTTTATATGTGAAACTTACGTAATATTGCAAATCAACTATACCTCAATAAATTTTTAAAATTAAAAAACGGTCTAAATATTCCATTTTCATGATTTGGAGTAAATAATATGTTTTTACAAGTCTACTGCTTTGTTTTCTCTAAAATAAGCACCGTTTTAAAAATTAACAAACAAAAAAAGAAAGGGTGAGATCTAAAAGTATAGGGTTTGGAGAAAATGAGATACTTAAATAGATATGAAAATCCTTCAAAAAGTTGAAAGGACTGTACAGGGATTATCGTTGTCGTTGTTGATAGGGTTTTACCTCCTTCTCAGTTCTGCGGGTATTTTGCTGACGTTTTAGCAAAATGTCTGCTCCTCTAATTTCTTACTGTGAAATTCTGCCTTAGTGATATTAAACCACGGTGCCACAGGCCCCTGCTGGTTTCAGATGGTGCTTAATGGATTCTGTCTCTACAGTTTGACACGTGCAGTTGAGTTAGAAAATGGCTGATGAAAAAATTTAGAGTCAACATATGCAGCCAGCCTGCACGGAACAAGATAACACCTGGGTGACAGCCTGTGGCTTTGATGTAGGACAGTTGGAAGGGATCCTAGGCAGCTGATAGGAAATCAGACGGCAGCGCCCAACAAGGAAAAAATTCTGAAAGATTCATAAGCTTCCCTGTCGTTAATAATTAATCTCCAAGACAACAAGCTCTGGCAATTTATGCTGGCCAGCACTAGGGAACAGCCAAGGATTGGAGCTATACCTCCCTCTGCAAACCTTTCTGAAGCAATTAAGTTCATGGCAACTTTCAGTTTCTTTTCAGAAAAGCAAGGCTACAGAAAATCAGGAGACAATCTTCAGCATAAACCATGATATTAGCCATCTTAATGTATACGATGAAGGTATCAAGTATCTCCTTAACCACAAGCTCCCCAAAAATGGTTTAGATTTGCTTCTTAACCAGGCAGAAGTGGTTGGGGGGAGCTATTTTGCTCCCCAGGGGACATTTGGTAACGCTTGGAGACATTTTTGGTTGCCACAATTGAAGGAGAAAGTGCTACTGGCACCTAGGGTGTAAGAGGCCAAGAATGCTGCTAAACATCCTACAATGCACAGGACAGGCCCGACAACAAAGACTCATCGGCCCAAAATGTCAATAGTGCTGAGGTTGAGAAGCCGTCCTGTAGACGCTGACCTCGGGCAAGCAAGCTGTTTGCCCTGACAATATTTGATTATGGGGGCAAAGAGAACACAGCTAAACTGACATGGAGGCTTAACTTATCATGCTAATCCTCTAGCTGTTAAACTCTTCCCAGTATGACCAGCCGGGCTGAGATCTGAAATAATATGAGGAAAGAAAGAGATAAGAATGGGAATTTTGGCAGTTCAGGCTGTGGTTTAAAAAATGTGCTCCAGAAGATGCCAGGCTTGCAGAAGAAATCCCGGCAGGTATCGGTGGAACCCTGCTTGAGACGTTCTTGCATTGCAGTGTGTGTAAGACAGGGCCGGGGGGAGCGGAGCGGGTGTCAACCACTGGAAGCTTGAACGAGAGTGTTCCAAGTGTATCAGCCCCAGTGTGTCCTGTGCATGTTCTTACCACAGGCTTCCTTGTTCCAGGAGAAACCTGCAGCAGGGTCCCCAGAAGCACACTGCCTTCTCGAGCATTCTATCAAGGGTCCGGTGATCATAACATACTCACAAACCAGAACCCCAGCCTGTTGCTCAGAGGGAAAGGGTGACCCAAACATACAACCACCTCTCCTTGATTTAAAAGCCTGAGATGCTTCCCAGAACCCAAGAAGTAGAAAACCTGGGATAGGATGGAAGCATGGGTAAGGAGGACCATATCTAGGTAGGTGATCCTTCAGTCCCTTTAATCTAACTCACTTTAAGATGTAAGTGGAAAAAAACCCATTTCTTTTCCAGTCAGGCAAAAGATTTTGCCCTCCTTCCTCACTAAATTCCATTTTCGGTTATCCTTTTAGGTTTCCCAATGTCACTACTTCATAAGGAAGAAAAAAAAATTAATGCTTGATTCTAACATCTGTGTTTCTGGAGATTCTTCCACTGTAATGAGAAACCACACTAATCTTGTACAGAAGAAAGAGCTTGCAATGAATTCATTTTACCAAAGAACATCTTAAGCCAGTTCCTCTTCTTTGATAAGCCTTGCAGTGAGTGGGAACTTGAGATTCTGAGGGCCGGGCTTATATTACCCATCCCTTGTTAAAGTTTTCTTGAAGCATAAATGTATGCGTAGTTTTACATATAATTTCTATGTGAACAAAGCTGAAAATAAGACACATGTTGACCCAACGGAATGTCTGCCATGGGGTGTTGATGGGGACTGTTTCTGTTGTTCAGGAATTGGAGACATAAATGTTAGGGAAACATCCACACCCTCCAGGGCTTATGAAGACCTGTCCAGCCTGACTTGCTACCCTGCTCATCCTTCCGACACCCTCCCCACCACCTTTGTCCCCATGACTATGGAAGCAGAAGACTGGGAAACGAGAGGAGAGGGAACGACAGAAAGAAAGAACTATCAGGGTTCCTGGGACATTGATCTAGGGGCATTGCGATGGTTTGTCTTTATGCTCCCTGGGGAGCTACCTGCTACTTCTCCTTTAAGAAAATAACTTGGAGATATTGGGGTGCCTGTTAGAACAGGGTCATCTCATTTTTCCTGTTGGATGTCTGCCTTGCAACCAACTGGCTGATCTATGTCTAGTGAGGAAGATCTAAAACACAAAGAGAATTGGAGGAAGATGGCAGGGTGGTGGTGGGGTGCACCCGTGGCCTATTTTGACTACGACTGTTTGGGTGTGGCAAAGATGCATGGGATTCTTATGGACCACGTGCACACAGAGAAAGGTAGCTGAGCTAGAGCCATCTTGCCGTAATCTGGCCCTAGAGTGTCCCATGCTGGTGCAGGGAACCCCAGCAGTGGGAGGCTCTGGAATGGAGTCCCAGGGGTAGGAAGTGAGGTGTGGTTGGGAGACGGGGAGCTTCTGAAGAAGGTCTCCCTCATGAAAACACATCTCTGCATGACTAGGATCTCCCAGGCTCCAGAGCCCACCTCAGATGTGCTGTTGCCCTGTCTAGAATGTTCCTACCGCTCTCTACCCTAAGGTGATCCCTGCCATCTCTCCTCTGTAGGGCAGGCTTCCCACCACATCCTGTCATTCAGACTCCTTTCCCAAAGGCTCTCAGAAAACCACGCACTCATCATCAGAGAACTCAGGTTAGTGTGCAACTGTACATCCATTCATGTTACCGCTTGATAGATGTCTCTTTCTCCATTTGACTGTAAGTCCCATGGTTTGTGCTTACATGGTAAGCTTAGAGACTGGCATAGAGCATGGCCTGTTCGGGGTTTAATAAATTCTTGAGGACAGAAAGAAGGAAATGAACCTTCTGTATGGAGCACTCCCAATGACCCCCTCACAACATTTACCACTGTAGAACTTGGTATTATTATTATCTGCACACATATCTAATGCTCCTATGAGACTAGAAACTTCAGAGGGCAGGAATTATGTCTGGTTTCTCTCCCGATCTCTGAACAGTGAAGAAAGAAAGAAACAGTGGGCAAGATTTCTGTTGTCTGAAAAACCCACAGGAACAAACCCACATGGATGTGTCTCATTCAGAGTCTCCTACAAAATCTTGTTTTGAAGAACTCTGGTTCTTCAGGCACCAACTCAATGGCTTCAATATGTCTACACTATCTCTGAGATTTCCCTGCTTATTCTAAATTCTGTTCCACATGGACTTAGGCAATAGGTCTAGGGGAACAAGGGATGCTGGGTACGGATGAAACAGAGGGAAGAATGACATTTTAGGTATTTTTCTTCCAGAGGCCCTTGTTTGCAGGAAAAACAATAATATTGAAAGAGACACACCATGTTTGCACCTGTAGAGGTATTAAAAATTGTTTATTGCAGGGCTGCCTTATTAACTAACAAATTCAAAGGCAATAAGAAAATAGAAGTTGCAAGAGTGAGCTATTTTTGGCAGCACAATGGGTGAAGTCAGTTCAGAAAGGGGGAGGCTTCCTTCTTTAATCACTGAAATCCTATTTCACAGTCCACAGATTTTGTGGCTGTGCCCTGATACCACAATAAAAGTATTTCTGGAATATTTTTATTCCAGAAAGAACTCAGCTTTTTTTTTTTTTTTTGACAATAAAGGTAAGTGCAGGCACTATTTTTCTCACTGTTTATTCTACTTTAGCATAGGGAACCTATACCCCTAGGAAGCCAGTGTATCACCAAATGACCAGAAAATGCAAGGATGGACATACTCAGTCTCAGTCATGTGAGGCACTTAAATCCTAAAAGAGCTCAATTAAGAATCTTTGCAAGGAAGCTCTGAGCACTGGAGATGCTAGCTCTTCATGACTGCCGTGCACACTTCCTCTGCAAGCACTGTTTTTCCACTTTAAATGTTAGTGCTTTAAAAACCATCTCTGAAAACGGTTACTGTCCCGCAAGTCACAGGATTTCCAAACTAGTCCATTTTCATACCCTCCCTCACTTTGCTGAAAGCTCAGAATTGGAAGCTGAGAGTCCAGGAAAGTAGTTTAACATTTCATAATTCTTACTTAAGAGATCTGGCTCTCTGGAAAAGCCTTTCTGAAAAGGATTATAACAGAGGCAGTGCATTCTTTCCTTCCTCATTTGCTTCCTTCCACAAATACTAAACATAGATTGTATGAGGAAACATGCTAGGCATTAGGCATACGGTGATGAGCATAAGTGGTCCTTCCCTCATGGAATGTATAATTTAGGGAGGGATGCCAACATTAATTACATAAGCATGCACATCAACGTAAACTTACAAATAGATAATTGCTCCAAAGAATGAGAACAAGATTCAGTGAAAGAAGTCTGGCCTAGCAGCTCTTGAATCGAGAACAAAAGATACATAGGGATTAACTGGACAAAGAATGAAGAAGCACATAGCAGACAGGCATAGTACAGTCGACCCTCTGTATCCGCAGGTTTCCCAACTGTGAATCCAGCTAACCACGGATCCAGTCATTGTTGGTTGAATCTGCAGATGCGAAATCTGTGAATATGGAGGGCTAACTGTATTCTTGGTACTATGCCATTTTACTGAAGGGACTTAGCATCTGAGGACTTTGGTATCTGTGCGGGCTCCGAGAACCAATCCCCTGTGGATAGTGAGGGATGACTGCATGTGTAAAGGGCCTGTGGCAGGAGGACACGTGGAAGCATCTTGGCGTGGCTGGAGTACAGGGTGAGGGGGAGAGTTGTACAAAGTAAGACTGGAGAGAGAGACAGGGGTCAAGCCATGCATGGGGTCATAGAAAGACTGTGTGTGGGGTCTTGTAGGTCATGGGAGGGTTATTCATCTTTATCCTACAAGCAGCAGGAAACCACTGGAAGGGTTAGAGCTGGAAGGTAGGGTGAGAAACATGGGAAGGAAGGATGAGAAGCTCAGACTGGGGTTTCATAGGGCTCATCTGGAGAATGGATTGGAAGGGTTAAGGGTGAATCCTACTGATGCAGCCAAGTCAACTGAATATACGAAGTGCCTACATTCATTGGGCTAGGAGCTTTGTCCTGTACATAAACTTATTTGATTGAACTATAATCCCATAGAGACTTTTTAAAATATTTAAACTTTTCATTTAAAAATAGTTTTAGGGCTTCCCAGGTGGCGCAGTGGTTGAGAGTCCGCCTGCCGATGCAGGGGACGCGGGTTTGTGCCCCAGTCTGGGAGGATCCCACGTGCCGCGGAGCGGCTGGGCCCGTGGGCCATGGCTGCTGAGCCTGCGCGTCCGGAGCCTGTGCTCCGCAACGGGAGAGGACACAGCAGTGAGAGGCCCGCGTACCACAAAAAAAAAAAAAAAAAAAAGTTTTAGATTTACAGAAAAGTTGCAAACATAGTACAGAGAGTTCCCATATACCCCACACCCACATCCCCCTATTGTTAATATCTTACTGTACCATGATATATTTGTCAAAACCAATGAACCGATAATGATACATTATTATTAACTAAACTCCATAATTTATGTCAATTTCCTTAGTTTTTCCCTAATGTCCTTTTTCTGTTTCCAATATCCCATCAAGCCTACCCCATTACATTTTGCCATTATGTATCAGACTCCTCTAGGCTGTGAGAGTTTCTCAGACTTCCTTTGATTTTGATGACCTCGACAATTTTGAGGAGTAGTGGTCAGATATTTTGTAGAATGTCCCTCATTCAAGTTTTTTCTCACAGACAGACTGGGTCTATGGGTTTTGAGGATGAAACCACAGAAGGGGAGAGGCATTTTCAGCATAGCATATTGAGGGTACCTGCTATCAACATGGTATCCACCTTATCATTGATATCAACGTTGATCACCTGGCTCAGGTAATGTTTTCCAGGTTTCTCCACTGTGAATTTACTTTCTCTGCCTCTCTCTGCTCCCTTTGGAACAAAGTCACTAAATACAGCCAAACTGATTGGGCAAATTATATTCCTCTGTGACTATTATCTACATAAATCACTTGGAATTCTTCTGTATGGGAGATCTGTCTCCCATTTGTCTCTTCTCCTCCACTTAGGTACTTATTTATTTTCCTTTATTTATTATAGTATGGACTTAAGGATATTTTATTACTTACATTAGAATAACCCAATGTATTATTTAGTATATTGCTGTAATTGTTACAGATTTGGCCATTGGGAGTTCTTCCTGTTGGTTCATGTATCCCTCTTACATATGCCCACTATTGTGGGGTTTGTTTTTTCTTTTTGAGCACCTCCTTACTTTTTGGCACTACATGATGTTCCAGGTTCATCTTGTATGTTGCCTACCCCAGCCCTAGAATTAGTCATTTTTCCAAGGAGCCCCGGTTCCTTTTATGGAAGAATGGTATTAGAAACCAAGATATGGGCACTGGATGTGCTCATTGCTGCTGGGGAAAGAAGGATTTTTACCCTCAATTCAGATGAGAACACTGTATAAGTGACTCGCCCAAGTAAAGGACATAGCCAAGATTCAACCAAACATCCTTTCCTCCATTCTCCTTTGTAAGAATACTCTAAATTTCATTCCATACCCACCATTTCCCTAGTTGGCCTATGTACTTTGGGGGAAGCTGAGCCTATCCTCAGCTCCAAGTGAGGGTCCCCCCCCGGATTAAGCCATTCAGCAGATCCCCTGTACCCAGTCACAGTGACTGGCTCATAGACAGGATACTTTGGTATAAAGTATATGCACCAATCTGATGCAAGATGACATTTTCAAGAGGGTTGCTGGGTGAGAGACTTTCTCGCTGTTCTGAGAGAGACGCTGGGGGAAAATTCTTCCTGCTGGATGTGAATGGAAATGGAAGAAGAGCCTATTGCAGGATAAGATTGTGCAGTGCCTTTGTGAGGGAAACAAAGAAGGCAGAGGTTTTGTCCTTGAACTCAGTAGTTTAAAATCAAAGTAGGGCCTAAGACCATATAGAGTTGAAAATTCTGCTACCAGTTAAAGGTGGTAATTCACCTATTAATTTCCTTATAATTTATAATACATCTACTTTGCTTCCAGAAGAGAATTAGGTGGTTTCCAACAAAGCATGGATGCAACAAACCTCTATAGGACAAGAGTCAGTCGAGAAACTGGGAACAATCGTTTCACTCAAAAACTTAGGTTCAGGAAAAGTACTGAAATTGAGCATAACCAGGATACTGGATTTCCTATCACAGAAGGAAAAATGAGGAATGTGGTGAATTACTTTGTTTCCAAAATCAATTTCAAAAGTGCTAGTTCTGAACTCTTGAGAGGAACCTGTCACTGGACAATTTGCAAAGGGGACCTTGAACTCCATGACTGTCGGTGTCAGTCAGAGTAGCTTCACAAACAATGCAGGACCATTCCTCTGAAGGCCAGTTCTTTTTTTTTTTTTTTTTTTTTTTTTTGCGGTACGCGGGCCTCTCACTGTTGTGGCCTCTCCCGTTGCGGAGCACAGGCTCCGGACGCACAGGCTCAGCGGCCATGGCTCACGGGCCCAGCCGCTCCGCGGCATGTGGGATCTTCCCGGACCGGGGCACGAACCCGTGTCCCCTGCATCGGCAGGCGGACTCTCAACCACTGTGCCACCAGGGAAGCCCTGAAGGCCAGTTCTTATATCCATCCTCAAAGCCAAGGGTATTAAGGTTACCTCTATAATGCTTCCCAAAGAAACTGAGGGTGGATTGCCCCAATGTGTGGCCTTTTAATGAACTGACTTGCTATAGGAGGACATTCCACAGAATCTCAAGGAATAAAAAAATAGTAAAGGTGCTGCTTGGCATTTTTACAAATTCAATCCCAAATGCTTCTCTGATCTTAACTTTCCTCTCAGGATGTTCAGATTCATCATTTATTCCGTCAATTTCATCTTCCTAAAGACATCTTTCTTTGAATTTTCTGACCTTCTCCAATCAAGACTGGTTGTCTTCTGCAACTGATCCAAAGATTTCATCCTCGGATTCTCCCTTTCCAATCATCTGAGGAGGGAGGATTCTCTCTACCTTTCTCCTGTCCTGTGTTGGCTCTCCTTTTGCTTTGTCTTAAGTATTCCTCTTTCTTGGGTTACTTCCCTGCTTTGGTGGAATACTCCCTTCAGTAGCTTTCTAGGAAACAATGCATGGAACATAAAAATTTTGGAAACATTTCATGTCTTAAAATTACCATTTTCTTTCCTCGTACTTGATTGACAGTTTGAGAATGCAACTTCCTAGACTGGAAACATTAGTCTCTAGAAATTTGAAGGCTTCCATCCCTTGCCTTCTAGCTTTCAGTGTTGCTGTCAAAAAACTCAAAATCATTTAAATTACTATTTGTTACTTAAACCTATTCTTGTCCTGTCCTCCAGAAGCTTGAAGATTCTTCTTTGCTCCTGATGTTCTGAAGTTTCAGTCTAAGGGTTCTGGTGTGGGTCCGTTTTCATCCATTGTGCTGGACACTTAGTGGGACCTTTCAGTCTGGACCACATTTCCTTCAGTTGTGTGAAACTTCCTTGAAATTATCTCATGAATGATTTCCTCACCTTCATTTTCTCTGGTCTCTATTTCTGGAACTGTCATTCTGATGTTGGACCTCCTGAACTGATTCTCTTATTTTCTTTTGTTTTCTTCCCTATTTAAAAACTCTCTTTAAGTCTTTGCTTCATATTCTAAAAGATTTTCTCAATTTATCTTCCAATTTTTCTGCTGAGTTTTTAATTGCTGCTATCAAAGTTTTTATTTCCAAGAGTAATTCTTTGTTTTCCTTTTTTTTTTTTTTTTTTTGGTAATACACTGTTCTTGCTCCACAGTTGCAATATTTTGTCTGACCCCACCAAGGATGTTAGCATCTGTTGACGTTTTCTTCTTCCTCATGGTCTATGTTTTCTCTGATTTTCTAGTTGTCTCTGATTTTCCTTTTGGTCTCCATCTTCCTTATTAGAGGCGTTTCTCAGGTGTCTGGTAATCTTTGGTTTCTGGTCATTTTTAAGAAGGGAGTGGAGAAGTATGCTTCTAGTGGGAAGTACTGAGAACTTGAGGGAGCTTTCAACTCGGAGCTCACTTAAGATGATCCAAGAGGTTTACTTGGGAGAAATCTCCAATGTCACTATCTCCTGATGTGCCCTACTGAGGGCTTCAGGTTCCCCAGAGAAGATGCTTCCTGTCTCCTGCTTGGAGAATGAACGCCTAATTATCAGTATCTGGTTGCTATGTGGCAGAGGAAAGCCGAGGATCTCAACATCCAATTTGCACCTGTCCACTTAATCTCCTTTCACTATATAATCTAGACTCTTAGCTGTGCCTGATGTACCCTGTCCAGAGACCCCGTGTTTTATCCCCTTCAGTCCTTTTCCACGAGGAGTGTGGCTGGAGTTCTGAGGATAGCAATGCTTCTCAGACTTTCAACCAATCCTTATTTTTAGCTCCTTCTTAAACCCTCACTTTCAGAGATACATATTGGCACCAATTCCTGAGCTACTTAAGGATATATATCCTAGGGTGCTCAGATTTCCTTATTGCTGGTTTAGGATTATGTTTCTTTGGGGTGGCTAAATCATTTACTTCTTGTCTATCTATTATCCGACTTACATTATTTTGTAATTATCTCCTCTCCTCACACCCGCCAATTATTTGTTTGGAGAGATTAGATTGGAGGGAATGATGGACTCATATATGTTTTATCCACCATCCTTTAGTCAGTGATTTCCAAGTTGTGATCTGCTGAATCCCGGAGTTCCCTGTAGATCCCTCAGGGACCACAGGAGAGGGCTGTATAGAGGCCGAGGGTGGGGCTCCAGACTTTCCACTCTCACTTCAGGCACAGCAGCTCTAGACTTTAATCCATGAAACATTTCATTTGAAAAAAGGATTCTGCTGCTAAAAACAACTGCATGGCACTTACTAAAATCCATACTTGGCACTGACATCTATCCATGTGCTTGCCTAAGGACAGAGAAGTAGTGGACATATAGACAGACATCAAAATGTTCACAGTAGTGGTCTCCAAATATGGGCTCTAACTAGTTCCTTCTCCTTGAAGGCTTGTATCACTCCTGGTATCAGGAGGTGGATTCTATTTCTTCTCCCCTTGATTTTCGGCTGTCTTTGTCAATGGCTGTGATCAATAGGATGTAGCTCATTATGCTCTGGAAGTTCTGAGCCCAAGGCTTAAATGGACTAGAAGCTTCTACTTCCTGTGTCTTGGTGCCCAGCTGCTGTGCTGTGCAAAGCCCAACACACATGAGAAGAGAACAAGAGCCCTCTGTAAAGACCATCAGTACAGGTCTTCCCTGGTGGTCCAGTGGGTAAGACTCCGTGCTCCCAATACAGGGACCCTGGGTTTGATATCTGGTTGGGGAACTAGATCCCACATGCATGCCACAACTAAGAGTCTGCATGCCACAACTAAGAAGTTCGCATGCTGCAACTAAAGAGTCCACATGCCTCAACAAAGATCCCACGTGCCACAGCTAAGACCCAGCACAGCCAAAATAAGTAGATAAATAATAAATAAATAAATATTTTTAAAAAAGACCATCAGTTAACTGTAAGCCACGTGACTAAGCATCTTCAACATTCCAGCTCAGTGCAATCCCAGCTGATAGCACATAGAACAAAAGAATTATCCTTCTAATAAACCCAGCCAACCCATAGAACCCTGAGAGATAATAAAAGCGGTTGCTTTGTTAAGCCAAAATTTTGGGGTAGCTTGTTAGGTAGTGACAGATAACTAAAACAGAACATTCCAGGGGCTATTTGTTTCCTTCTCTGTTGTTTTCTGATTTTTAAAAATATTATTTTGCAATAAACATGTTATTTAATTCCCCTTCTTTAAAAATAAGCTATAAAAATGTGTAAGTGGAGAAGTGACTTTTTTGCCTTTGTGATTACTTCCTTTGTTCAGTTTTCATAATTAATACCACATAAGAGGGCCAGGAAGGCATGATGTGGTTACGGAGCAGAATAAAGCTAACCAGTCCTAGCAGGTATCCAACTTGGCCTGCTAATATATACTTGCACAGTGTGCATGTGCATGCACACACACACACACACGACACAAGGGATCAAGGATAAAGGAATGCATAATCAAAGAAACAGTTAATAGACTTTCTATGGAAGCATTTGGTGAAGTATAAACGCACCATATAAACCAAAGAAGTGGCGATAATGATTCTAATGTTTAGAAGAGAAGTGGCGGGGGCGGTGCTTAAAAATCATCTCATTCTGGGGCTTGCCTGGTGGCGCAGTGGTTGAGAATCTGCCTGCCAATGCAGGGGACACGGGTTCGAGCCCTGGTCTGGGAAGATACCGTGGAGCAACTGGGCCTGTGAGCCACAGCTACTGAGCCTGTGCGTCTGGAGCCTGTGCTCTGCAACAAGAGAGGCCGCGACAGTAAGAGGCCCACGCACCGCGATGAAGAGTGGCCCCCGCTCGCCACAACTAGAGAAAGCCCTCGCACAGTGATGAAGACCCAACACAGCCAAAAAATAAATAAATAAATAAATAAATATATTAAAAAAATAATAATCTCATCCTAACATTTCAGCTGAGAGGTTAGTAAATTGAAGTCTAGAGTGTGAAGTGACTCATTCACATTGCCAGAAAGTGGCAGTGAAGAAATGAACAGTCACAAATGAAGAGTCATGCTAAGAGAATAAGTTAACTGCATACCAGTGAATGAAAATTTTTTTAAAAACCTATGTGTTTTTGGCAAACAGAAAACTATTTTACTTTTCTCAATATAACACTTCAGAAGCATAAAATAGCTGTGCCTTCCTATGCAAGGTAAACAACAATAAAGAAAATATTTATTTAAAGTTATTTCAGAAAGTCCAGTGGGGGAGAGATTGGTTCAAGATGGCAGAGTAGAAGGACGTGCTCTCACTCCCTCTTGCGAGAACACCAGAATCACAACTAACTGCTGACAATCATCAACAGGAAGACACTGGAACTCACCAAAAAAGATACCCCATAACCAAAGACAAAGGAGAAGCTGCAGTGACATGGTAGAGGGGCACAATCACAATAAAGTCAAATCCCATAACCACTGCGTGGATGACTCACAAACTGGAGAACAATTATACCATAGAAGTCCACCCACTGGAGTGAAGGTTCTGAGCCCAACGTCACGCTTCCCAACCTGGGGGTCTGGCAACGGGGAGAGGAATTCCCAGAGAATCAGACTTTGAAGCCTAGTGGGATTTGATTGCAGGACTTCGACAGGACTGGGGAAAACAGAGATTCCACTCTTGGAGGGCACACACAAAGTAGCTGCTCATCAAGACCCAGGGGGAAGGAGGAGTGACGCCATAGGAGACTGAACCAGACCTACCTGCTAGTGTTGGAGGGTCTCCTGCAGAGGCGGGGGCTTGCTGTGGTTCACCTTGGGGGCAAGGACACTGGCAGGAGAAGTTCTAGGAAATACTCCTTGGCATGAGACCTCCTGGAGTCCGCCATTAGCCACACCAAAGAGCCCGGGTAGGCTCCAGTGCTGGGTCGCCTCAGGCCAAACAACCAACAGGGAGGGAACTCAGCCCCACCCATCAGCACACAAGCAGATTAAAGTTTTATGAGCTCTACCCACCAGAGCAACACCCAGCTCTACCCACCACCAGTCCCTCCCATCAGGAAGCTTGCACAAGCCTCTGAGATAGCCTCAGCCAGCAGAGGGCAGACAGCAGAAGAAGAACCACAATCCTGCAGCCTGTGGAATGAAAACCACATTCACAGAAAGACAGACAAGATGAAAAGGCAGAGGACTATATACAAGATGAAAGAAAACGATAAATCCCCAGAAAAACAACTAAAAGAGGTGGAGAAGGGCAACCTTCCAGAAAAAGAATTCAGAATAATGACAGTGAAGATGATCCAGGACCTCGGAAAAAGATGGGAGGCAAAGATCAGGAAGATGAAAGAAATGTTTAACAAAGACCTAGAAGAATTAAAGAACAAAAACCTAGAAGAATTAAAGAACAAACATCTGTGTTTGTTTAAGCAGAATTAAAGAATAAACATCTCTGTTTGTTTAAAGAGAGATGAACAATACAATACCTGAAATGAAAAATACACTAGAAAGGGCTTCCCTGGTGGCACAGTGGTTGAGAGTCTGCCTGCCGATGCAGGGGACATGGGTTTGTGCCCCAGTTTGGGAAGACACCACATGCCGCGGAGCGGCTAGGCTTGTGAGCCATGGCCGCTGAGCCTACGCATCGGGAGACTGTGCTCCGCAACGGGAGAGGCCACGGCAGTGAGAGGCCCGTGTACTGCAAAAAAAAAAAAAAAAAAAAGAGGAAATTGACAGTAACAATAACAGTGGGGGACTTTAACACTTCACTTACACCACTGGACAGAACATCTGGACAGAAAATAAGGAAACACAAGCTTTAAATGACACAATAGATAAGATAGATTTAATTGATATTTATAGGACCTTCCATTCGAAAACAGCAGATTACACTTTCTTCTCAAGTGCACACAGAACATTCTCCAGTAGAGATCACATCTTAGGTCACAAATCAAGCCTCGGTAAAGTTAAGAAAACTGAAATCATATCAAGCATCTTTTCCGACCACAATGCTATGAGTTTCGAAATCAATTACAGTGAAAAAAAAGTAAAAAGCACAAACACATGGAGGCTAAACAGTACGTTACTAAATAAGCAAGAGATCACTGAAGAAATCAAAGAGGAAATCAAAAAATACCTGGAGACAAATGACAACAAAAACACAATGATCCCAAACCTATGGGATGCAGCAAAAGCAGTTCTAAGAGGGAAGTTTATAGCAATACGATCCTACCTCAAGAAACAGGAAAAATCTCAAATGAACAATCTACCCTTACACCTAAAGGAACTAGAAAAAGAAGAACAAACAAAACCCAAAGTTAGTAGAAGGAAAGAAATCATAAAGATCAGAGCAGAAATAAATGAAATAGAAACAAAGAAAACAATAGCAAAGATCAATAAAACTAAAAGCTGTCTCTTTTAGAAGATAAATAAAATTGATAAACCTTTAGCCAGACTCATCAAGAAAAAGAGAGGACTCAAATCAATAAAATTAGAAATGAAAAAGGAGAAGTTACAACAGACACCACAGAAATACAAAGCATCCTAAGAGACTACTACAAGCAACTCTATGCCAATAAAATGGACAATCTGGAAGAAATGGACAAATTCTTAGAAAGGTATAACCTTCCAAGGCTGAACCAGGAAGAAATAGAAAATATGAACAGACCAAACACAAGTAATGAAATTGAAACCGTGATTAAAAATCTTCCAACAAACAAAAGCCCAGGACCAGATGGCTTCACAGGCGAATTCTATCAAACATTTAGAGAAGAGCTAACACCCATCCTTCTCAAACTCTTCCAAAAAACTGCAGAGGAAGGAACATTCCCTAACTCATTCTATAAGGCCACCATCACCCTGATACCAAAACCAGAAAAAGATATTACAAAAAAAGAAAATTAGAGACCAATATCACTGATGAATATAGATGCAAAAACCCTCAACAAAATAGTAGCAAACAGAATCCAACAACACATTAAAAGGATCATACACCATGATCAAGTGGGATTTATCCCAGGGATGCAAGGATTCTTCAATATACACAAATCAATCAATGTGATACACCATATTATCAAACTGAAGAATAAAAACCATATGATCCTTTCAATAGATACAGAAAAAGCTTTTGACAAAATTCAACACCCATTTATGATAAAAACTCTCCAGAAAGTGGGTATAGAGGGAACCTACCTCAGCATAATAAAGGTCATATATGACAGACCCTCAGCAAACATCATTTTCAATGGTGAAAAACTGAAAGCACTTCCTGTAAGATCAGGAACAAGACAAGGATGTCCACTCTCATCACTATTACTCAACATAGTTTTGTAAGTCCTGGCCATGGCAATCAGAGAAGTAAAAGAAATAAAAGGAATACAAACTGGAAAAGAAGTAAAACTGTCACTGTTTGTAGATGACATGATACTATACATAGATAATTCTAAAGATGCCACCAGAAAACTACTAGAGCTAATCAATGAATTTGGTAAAGTTGCAGGATACAAAATTAATGCACAGAAATCTCTTGCATTCTTATACGCTAACAATGAAAGATCAGAAAGAGAAATTAAGGAACAATCCCACTCACCATTGCAACAGGGGGAAGCTGGGGCAAAGTAAGAGTTGCATTGACATATATACACTACCGAATGTAAAATAGTTAGCTAGTAGGAAGCAGCAGCATAGCATAGGGAGATCAGTTTGGTGCTTTGCGATGACCTAGAGGGATGGGATAGAGAGGGTGGGAGGGAGGCTCAAGAGGGAGGGGATATGGGGACATATGTATGCATATGGCTGATTCACTTTGGTGTACAACAGAAACTAACACAGTATTGTGAAGCAATTATAATGTAATAAAAATCTATTTTAAAAAAACTACAATGAGATATCACCTCACACCAGTTAGAATGGGCATCATCAGAAAATCTACAAACAACAAATGCTGGAGAGGGTGTGAAGTAAAGGGAATCCTCCTGCACTGTTGGTAGAAATGTAAATTGATACAGCCACTATGGAGAACAGTATGGAGGTTCCTTAAAAAACTAAAAATAGAATTACCATATGACCCAGCAATCCCACTACTGGGCATATACCCTGAGAAGACCATAATTCAAAAAGACACATGCACCCCAATATTCATTGCAGCACTATTTACAATAGCCTGGTCATGGAAGCAACCTAAATACCCACAGACAGATGAATGGATACAGACGATGTGGTACATATATACAATGGAATATTACTCAGCCATAAAAAGGAATGAAATTGGGTCATTTGTAGAGATGTGGATGGACCCAGAGACTGTCATACAGAGTGAAGTAAGTCAGAAAGAGAAAACAAATATCGTATATTAACACATACATGTGGAATCTAGAAAAATGGTACAGATGAACCGGTTTGCAAGGCAGAAATAGAGAAACAGATGTAGAGAACATACATATGGACACCAAGGGGGGAAAGCGGGGTGGGGGGGGTGGTGTGATGAACTGGGAGATTGGGATTGACATGTATACACTAATATGTATAAAATGGATAACTAATAAGAACCTGCTGTATAAAAAAATAAAATTAAAAAAAAAAAGAAAAAGAAAGTCAAGTGGGGGAGGAACTCAATAGATCAGCTGACATCAGTGGGCAGGAAGACATTTTTGGTTGCAAAGAACAGAAGCACATTTATGTGTTAACTGTGAATATGAGAGATATTTCCCTGGAATTTCTGAAGCTTCTTTTTTTGGCCATGGGAGTTAATGTACATTGTAAGTCATGATATAAGAAAATAAGTGATTAGTCTGAGGAGACGCAGAGGCAAATAAAATCCCCCAGTTTCATAATGGCATACGCTTGAGGATTTATCATTTCCCTTCTTTACGAGTCTGCCTCTTTGAATATTCTGTTTATGGAATATATTTCATGATGGTGCCTCACTTATCTTGTTTAAGTGATGTCCAACTCATTTGTATTTTAGTGTGTATTTCCTCATGGCCATTTATTCAACATGATGCATTTTGATAACGTCTTTCAGTTAGGGAGCATCCCAGAATGCACTGGGTAATTAGGCAGGAATGTATTTTAAGCCATCAGGGACCAGAGAATTTGTCATCACTACACATGCCCTTTGGTCTCGTGCTTCTCTCCATATAGTAATGCCCAGAAGATGCTGGCCTCAGCTAGTTCTTAATAACATAATTGTGATAATGGTGATGGCTGAGGTTTGCCACCAAGCAGCACAGCTGCAGCAGCCGTCACCACAGCCTGCGAAGTGCCATCAGGAGTGGGTTGCTTCCTTTACGGCCAAAGGCTTGAAGATTAAAACAGCAAGAGGAGCTTTGTTTATGGCAGAGAAGAGGGATCAACAGTCTTGTTTGTATAGATTAGGGTCGAGGGGGCACTCACAGGGGGGTGGCAAATCTCTCCCATCTGTTCTTGTTTTTCTAAAGGGCTGATAGCAGTGAACAATTTAAAATGGCTAAAGCTTCCTGTTCATTGCCCTCAATATCAGTTTATAGGTTTGTAAGTTCATACTAACCTCCTCGGGGAATTCATGAAAAAGTCCCAAATGGGGCAGGAAATACTGCAAAGTGCCATCCGATTCAAGTAGAAATTATTTCAATCAACATTCCAAATGCCAGGGGCATTTTTTTGGGGAGACCGTTAGGAAATTTTAAGAAAAAGCACTTAAGTGCTGCCATGGAAAGGAATTTCTTCTTGTTTTTAATTAAACAACGAGAAGGTATATAATCAGAAAGGGAGACCTGTGAGACCCCAGGATACCAGGCATTTAGAGCCAGGATGGATTGGCTTGAACATTTTCAATTTTCAGGGGTGAGTATCATGACTACTTCACCTTTCTGTTAATATTATCTTTTGTGTATTTTGAAATCTTGTCCTTAAATTTCAACATTGTGCATTATTGCTGCTTCCTGCTTACCTTTCACATTTTTCTTTTTTCTTTTTTTTTTGCTTTCACCTTAACATGACTATGGTAAAAAATCCCTTCTTATTAAAAAAAAACAAAAAACAAAAACCCTCCTCCTCTTTTTTTTTTTTTTTTTTTTAGGATTTACAAAGAACTTTTAAAGACATTATCTCCCCTGCATAACGACTGTGCAGTATGTGGCAAGAGCAGTGCTGTGAAGTAGGGAGGACTGCCATTAAGTCATACCCATTTTACAGTTGAGGAAATTGAGGCCTGGAAAAGTAAATCATTCATCTAATCCCATTATGCATTCATTCAACAACTATTCAGGGAGCAGGCACTATGCTAGGTGTGCAACCACATTACAGAGCTGAGGTGGAAAAGTACTGTGGTCAGGAGGCTACGCCTGGGACCTGAGATCAAGATTTAATCCAAATTTTCCATCAGTTCATCAAGATTTCTCACTCTCAGCATGACTAACATTTTGGAATGCATAATTCTTTGTCATGGGGACTGTCCTGTGCATTGTAGGATGTTTAGCAGCATCCCTGGCTTCTGCCCAATAGAAACCAGGGGCACTCCTCCCCAACCTGTGATAACCCAGAGTGTTTCTAGACATTGGCTAGTGTCCCTGGTTGGGGTGTGTGTGTGTGTGTGTGTGTGCGCACGCGCAAAGTACCTCAATTGAGAACCACTGAGATAACTGCATTTGTGGCCTCAGTCCCTCATCTCTAAAAAGGGTATAACAGTCTCCACCCATCAGCCCTGCTGTGGCTAATGAACTGACCAGAAATGCCCAGTAACAAGAGATGTCATTGCTGTATAATGATTCTTTTTCAGGTCATCCAATACTTACGCAGTGCCTTCTGTGTACCATGCCAACAGGAAGGTGGGGTCAGATCCAGGACTTAACCTCTAGACTTTGCCTTCTATCTATACTGCCTCCTGTGCTTCACCAGCTGGTCACTCCTCCAAGCCTCCCATCCCACCTCGTTCTTGCTCTCGCATCTGTAAACATCTTCCTGTCCTAGTCTGTCCTCATCTCTTGTCACCTAACTTGTAAGGAAGCTTTCAGGTTTGAAAAGGCTTTTCTCAGGCTGACATTTTAGAACATCCCGTGCTCAGAGGCTCCGTGTCATCCCACTGTCCCTTCTGTGAACAACCCACACACGACGGATCACAAAGCCCTCCGAATGACTAGCGCCAGAAGGAACTGGGGATCCTGTAACCCACTGTCCCCAAAGGGTCTATGGCAGCAGTGAGAGGTGATGTGGGAAGAGAGGAAGAGAAGAAATGAGTTGACATTGTCAGCATTTTCTCTAAATGAGTCCCAGAAGAGGGAAAAAAAACCTTTCCAGGGTGTGAATAAGTGTGACAAATGATTCATCTTTTGACTTCCTTTGTTACTAGGCTGTGACTTGACAGCTTTCAAGAGTTTTAGTGATATTTATTTGTAGAAAAACTTCCTAGGGCTAACAACAAATACATCTTGAACAAGGAAGGGCTCACGTTAGATTTCATCCAAGCAGCAAAGTGTGTTCTCTAGGCAAAACAGTGCAATTAATTTTGCCCTGCTGCACCTGAGCTGAAAATAAATGCATTCCTCCATTCCCCTTTTCTTCTGGTATTACCTTAGATGGCTTATAAACACCTTCCCTATAATAGGAAATGTGAATCTAAAGAGACTGTACACAATGAACTTTAAAAATTATAATGTAAACATAATTAAGAGATAATGCCAAGAGGATGGAATGTCATCATGAGATAATGACCTCTAACAGATGTAAAAGTGTGGAAAAAGAAAACTGATGCCCAGATATGCAGGTTGGGCATTAGCCAAGACCTTCACTTGAATGTCAGTGCCCTAGGGCTCCCTGAGTGATAACTGAATCTCTGCTTTATAAAATGTAGTCAATTTTCCATCATTCTCAGGAGGGAGGCTGTAAGGCATAAAACCAAACACAACACATTAATTTCTATCTGAATGATGTATTTGTATAACCCTTTGGACCCAAGTGTACTTGATATTATAGAACTTCTTTCTGCCAAGTCGCTACAATTTATCAGACCCCTGTTCGAATCTTTCAAAGCCTTAGCTTCTGCTTCTGGTTGATAAATCAATTCACGCAAATGTGCTAATAGCTTCTTGGGTCATCTTTCCCAGCAGATACATTTCTCTATTAATAACTGGAAGAGCTTCTAGGAAAAAGCAGCTCCTAAGATGGGCAGGGTGGGTGAGATTTCAAGAGGTGGCAATGGGAGATGAGCTGAGAGGGCACTCCAGGTCGAGGAAGCAGCATAAGCGAAGTATGCTGGTAGGAAAACTCAAAGCAAGCTGAGAAGCATAACAAGAAGTCTGGTTTGACCACAGGGCAAAACTGGTCAAAAGGAGTAGCAAGCATTTTAGCTGGGAAGAGTACTGATTCTTCTTTAGACTAGAGTCCCAAACAGGTACCTCGTTTGCTATGTTTGGAGTAAAGATGTGCTTTGGTCCTGTTCAATATATTTTTTTTAATCAAGGTTTTTAGCTTCTCTTAAAAATCTGGAAGATCTGTCCACAATGGGCTTATGATCCTGCTGGAGCTGAAGCTGATTAGCAGCCGTCTCCACTCGGTGAGGTGTTTATTCTCCAGTTGGCCACAGTCCCCACCATTCCCTATTGTTTCCCAACACACCAAGGAAAAAAAGAAGTTTTGCTTTATTGTCAATTTTTTCTTATGGTAGAGAATCATAATCTCCAAGAAGATGCATGTTTCTATTGTGTTTTGTTCTTATACTGATGCTCATGAAAAACGAAGTTGAATTTTCTTGCACCAGACTCACTTCACTCATTTCTATTAACTCTGTCGGCATCTGAGATCATGACCCCTGCTTTAAACAGGGGAAGATTTTAAAAGGTTTTTGGGGCCGGGGGTGACACGACCAAAATTATACCTCAGTTGGGGCATGAGAAACCACACCAGATGGAAAAGAAGGAAGAGTGCTCCAAGACAGAGCAGAATTACCATGTAACTGTAGTTCACAGGGTTTGAACCAGGCTAGCTGAAGTAGCAATAGAGAGGGCAGTAACTCAGATGCAGGGGTGAAGAAGATGACATTTTGAGGTTTTTATTTTAGCTTCCTGAGCATATGACATCAAAAATTGGAAAATTAGAAGGAACTGGAGTGTTGAGGTGAGTGATGAGCTCATTTTGGATATGCGTTGTTAAGGATACTGGGCAGATTAATTGGAAATATGAGACTAGGGCAGGGAATTGGGAATCACCTGAATGGAAAAGGCAGTTGAGAACTTATGGTTACCAGGGGGAAGGGGGGGCAGGGAGGATATACTGGGAGTTTTGGATTGATTGACATGTACACACTGCTATATTTAAAATAGATAACCAACAAGAACCTACTGTATAGCACAGGGAACTCTGCACAATATTCAGTAATGACCTAAATGGGAAAAGAACTTGAAAAAGAATAGATACATGTATATGTATAACCGAAACACTTTGCTGTACACCTGAAACTAATAACACATTGTTAATCAACTATACTCCAATATAAAATAAAAATAAAAATAAAATAAAAACAAAAAAGAAAAGGCAGTTGATATTATTGAAAGGAAGGTCACTAAAGCTGAGAGACAGTATGTAGAAAGAATAGAAGTCCATGTATGAACCATGGGAAGAGCAACACTTAGGAGGGTCTTAGTTTGTTAATGCTGCTCTAAAAATTATCATTAAAAAATATCATAATTGAGCAGCTTATAAACAACAGAAATTTATTTCTCACAGTCAAGATCAAGGCACCGGCAGATTCCCTGTCTGGTGAGGACCCACTTTCTGGATCACAGATGGCCATCATCTCCCTGAATCCTCACATGGCAGAAGGAGCAAGGGATCTCTCTGGAGTCTCTTTCATAAGGGCACTAATCCCATTCATGAGGACTCCACCCTCATGACCTAATCATCCTCTAAAGGCCCTGCCTCCAAATACCATCACATTAGGGGTTGGGTTTCAACCTTTGAATTTTGGGGGCACACATTCAGTCTATGGCAAGGAGCCAAGAGGAGACCATGAAGGAGCCAGAGAAGGAGCAGCCAGAGAAAAGGAGAAAAACCAAGAAAGCAAAGCAGGATGAGAGGTGGAGAGCAGGGAAGTCTGAGATAGAAGGACCCACAGTGAGAAGGCTGTGGCCTGAGGCAGGACCACTGAATTCAGAGGGCCCCACAGGGGTGGTGCCAGATTCAGAGAAAGTTGAGGAATGATGTATATTAATGAATCTATTAAATAAATTACATAAACGCTTAATCACCAGGGTTTCTAAGCCACGAAGTGAAAAATAAGCATAGAAACTAAAGGATCAGAAAGAGTTGTTTAAAATAGTCCCAGCCATATACTAGAATGTGCTCATAGAGAGTAGCCAGTCCTTCCACTGCCACCACTGACATTCTGAAATCCAGTGTACACTGCCAGGTATTTTTAAAATGAGAAAACTTGTTTGGGGCTGGGCATGAATGTGTGAGTTTTGTTCTATAAACTCATCTGTCATTTTGACACCAACCACTTGAATTTCTCAAACCACCATCACACCTCTGCATGATAAAGAAAAGAGCATCTAGGGCGGAAATTTTCTGGATTTTGCTTGTGCTACAGTGGTATCCTTTTCTCTTGTCAATGGTGCACTGCTTTTCTTTTAGTGAACGGCCATTCCCTAATTCCATCTTGTTCTGGAGGAATGGCAGTCTCAAGCAAGTAAGTTCTTCCCACACACTGTCCCCAATCTCCTACCCAAGCCAAAACATGGGCAGAAGACCCAAGAAAGCCAATCGGACCTTCTCCTGAGAGTCTTAAGCAGAGGAGTTTGAGCACAGAATTCAGTTGGAGTTGAGTCATTCAGATGATGGTGCCCAGTAGCATCTGCTGTTGTTACCCTCAGAGTGGTGCTATTCCTGTCCCCAGGTCTGATTGTTGCCCCTTAACCATCACTTTAAAAAATCACTGTTGTTTAAGTTAGCTGGCATCAGTTTAAGTTGCTCGCTACCCGAATATTCTCACTGCTATACATATGTCTAAGAAGACAGTATTGGTGAATTTTACTGATGATATGATGCTGGACATCAAGATGAATGACCTAGAGATTTGTATGATTAACCATGAACATTATTTGGAAATATACCGTGAACATGAGCTGCCACCACAAATCCCCCTTGAGATATTCTCCTATTGCCCTGTGGTAGCAGGACCACTATTTGTTCTTCAGTGCTATAGTGCTCATCCTTGGAGCAGACCTGGCACATAGTAGATGCTCATTAAACAGGTGAGTGACTACATACAGGAGTAGACCCTTTCTGCTATCACAGTGGTCATACAGAGCTTTACATTTTCTTCCTCATAAAACTCCTCCAAGGTGAATAGTGGGCTCCTTTCTTTATAGACTGGGAGACTGAAACTGAGCCACAGGGGATGTCAACGCCTGACTTGGTAATAAAATACAGCAGATCCAGGGGCCATTCTCATTTTCCCTGGAAAAATTAAAAAGAAGCACCTGGGCTATCTCTCTGTTCACTGAAGCATCGTGGTAAGCCAACCTCCACCCACCAAATTCTGCTCGTACCTATCAACTTGGCTGGGCTCTGGACCTTAGGGCTACAGCTTGGAAACCTCAAATCATGGTTAGGCTGGATTACTGCATGAGTCGGAGAGAGACAAGAGACAGAGAGAGACACACACACACAGAGAATATCCCATCTGCCTTGTCAAAGAATTTCTTAAATGTGCATTCACCTGGAACAGAGTAAAACACACCTCAAACATGATTTTTCCAACAGCAGCCAGTAATGGTATTTCCTCTCCCAGAAGCCCCTGGGTTAAGATACTGAATGAATAGATCGTATGCTCCTTTTGACAATGTGGTCTTCTCTTATGAAATGAATATAAAAGCCCGGATGCACACGGATTTTCTTTTATAAACATTGTCTGTCACTTAGCATCCATCATCTGAAATTCTCAGCCCCACTGTCTTTATGAAATCTGTCAGTGATGGTGTATTCGACTAGGTCTTCAAACTCTGGTGTACATCAGAATTGCCTGAGAGTTTGGAAAAAATATAGAGATGCTCAGAACCCACCCCAAGTCTTTGGATCGGAATTTCTAAAGGATAGAGTTCCACTCCCTACGTGTCTGTCCCACTTCCAAGGAAATTCTTACGTTCAAACAAGTGCAAGTACCGCTCAGTAGAAAGGAACCAGCGAATGCAGAGAAGACAAATACCTGGCACACTTAGTACCACGTGTTTCTCCTGCACCATAGCAGACATCACTAACTCACCTCTGCCCTCTTCCCCATGGAGCCACAAAGGTGCTCATCCCCACAACTACCACTTGATCAGAGTTGGCGCAGGAGAAAAACCTATTTCTTGGCCCAAGAGATAAAACCTACATATCGTTCCAGCCTTCTGCAAATGGCTTGGAACCAATAACCCCAGATCCTGTTGTCCTATTTCAAACATAAGCCTGATCCTATAACCATATTCTCAAAGGATACCATTTAAAAAAAAAAACTGAGATATTATTGACAAAATTGTCAAAACAAAACAAAACAAAATTATTTCAAGTGTACAATGTGATGATCTGATACATGTAGACATTGTGAAAGAGTTCCCTGCATCAAGTTAATTAACACATCCATCACCTCACATATATACCTATTTTTTTTTTCTGAGGACACTTGAGTTCTGCTGTCTTAGCAAATTTCATTTATATGTTACAATATTATCAATTATAGTCACCATGTTACACATTAGATCCTCACTGGGGGCAGGGAGGTGGGGAAATAGGAGAGGCTGGTAAAAGGGTACAAACTTTCAGTTATAAGATGAATAAGGAGGCATATCACCATCTTATTCCAAGCCACCATCATTGTGCACCAAGATGGTTCACCAGCATTCTACCTGGTCTCCCGGCTTTGATTCTTGCCCCCTGTACTAGTTTCCATACACAGCTGAAGTGAGGGTATTTTTTCCTTTTAAATAACAAAATCTGTTGGTGTTTTTATTAGGATTATATTGAACTTATAAACTAATTTAGGGAGAGTTGACATCTTTATAATGTAAAGGAAGTCATGTCATGGTCATACTTTGAACCATCAGTGTCTCCTATTACCTGTTTCCAGAATAATCATGGCTCCTCAGCAGATGATCTGACCTCTACTCAACTCTCTAATATCATCTTGTGTCAGCCTCCCCCCTTACTGACCGTTTTTTTGTTGTTTTTTTTTAAATATACATATTCTTTGTTTTCACTTAAGTATAGTTGACTTACAACATTATATTAGTTTCCGGTGTACAATCTAGTACTTCGATATTTTTATAGATTATACTCCAAAGTTATTATAAAATATTGACTATATTTCCTGTGCCGTACATTACATCCTTGTAACGTGTTTATTTTATAACTGGTAATTTGTATCTCTTAATCCTCTTCACCTATTTCAACCCTCCCCCCACTGCTCTTCCCTCTGGTAACCACTAGTTTGTTCTCTGTGAGCCTATTTCTGTTTTATTTGTTCGTTTGTTTTGGTTTGGATTTTTAAGATTCCACATACAAGTGAAAACATACAGTATTTGTCTTTCTCTGACTTATTTCACCAAGTATAATACCCTCCAGGTTCATCTAATATCACATTGTTTATCTATACAACATCTTCTTTATGCATTCTTCTGTTGATGAATACTTAGGTTGTTTCCATGTCTTGACTATTGTAAATAATGTTGCTATGAACAATGGGATGCATATATCTTTTCAAATTAGTGTTTTCATTTTCTTCGGATAAATACCCAGGAGTGGAATCGTTGGATCGTATCATAGTTCTATTTTTAATTTTTTGAGGCACCTCCATACTGTTTTCCATAGCAGCTGAACCAATTTATATTCCCACCAACAGTGTAAGAGGCTTCCCTCTTCTTCAAATCCTGGCCAACACTTGTTATTTGTTGTCTATTTGATAAGAGCCATTCTGACAGGTGTGAGGTGATATCTAGCTCAGAGACACCAGCATCAGCGCCCAGCACCCTCCTCAGAGGCCTGGGTTTCAGTTCTGTGTGCCCCTCTTGCTTCAGCTTCTAAGTGTGAAGAATTCCAACCCATTCTCTGTATCCCCTCAGCTGTAATGTGGTGGCCATTGCCTGCACCTGCTGCCACGCCGATACCTTACAGTTCTCTTTTTACCTTTGCAGCTACTTATGTAACAACTTTTTAAATAGCTAACCATCCTTTATATTAAATCCTCTCTGTTCAAATAGCTGGACTGGTTTCTGTCTCCTGACTGCCCCTGACCACACAGGCAGACAGACCGACGGCAGTGGCCACTGCCACAGCCTAACGGAGCAAGTCTCAACCTTGCTTTAGAGAGGAGGTGACACAGCAAGAGGAAGGTCTGTTGGCAGAGGGAGGCAACTCACTTATTTAAGAGACCACCCAAAATGATATAGAGACGGGGGATGGGGAGTGAAAAGCCTATCAGACAGTGAAGGTTTCTGCCAAGTGAGAGGGAAGAGAGAGACCCAGCTAGAGGCAGGACGACTTCTCTCATCAGTACTGCACTGTGAAGATGGGGCCGCACCTCTGTACCTGTGCAGGGGCCCAGCGAGGTGCCCACGTCCATCAGGGGGCATGGGGCTGACTGACCAGGACAGGGCTGTTTGCACAGGAGGATATTCTGATGGATTACATTTCCAGGTCACCTCCCGCTGATATCCTTGAATGTGGAAATCCGCCTTCCATAATGCCTGACCTATGTCCAGGGCTTTAGAGTTTACAACACATTTTTATAGGTTATCTGCTTCAATCTTTACAATAACTTGGAGAGCTATAGCAAGGCACTCAGGTACATGAGCTACGGAGACTCAAAGACTTAGATTTGAATCTTGGCTCAGTTAGTTCCTAGCTATAGGATCTTGGGCAAGTTACTTAAATATTTTAATCCTTAGTTTCTTCTTTTTCACAAGTGGACACCCTGGCATCATCCCCCTCATGGGGCTCTCCTGATAGGTGGGAGAGAGGAAGTACCTAAAGCTCTTAGCACATTGCCTAGTACAATAAATGTTCAATGATGCTTGCTCTTACGTCATGGATGAGACAAGAGGGAAGTAGGGAGGGAATGAGTGGTGAGTGCAGGCCTCGCATTCGGCGCTCAAGTTCCTTCACACTTTTTCACTGGCAGCATCGCTGTTCTGGAAGCCCATCTACAAGGGGCCAGGCCTCTGTCCTCCCCATGTATGTCTGCACAGACAGCATCCCACACATCTGTTCTGAGGTGTGAACACCTGTTCAAATCCAGCTCCTGGAACCCCTTTCCCTGGTGAGTATGAGCGGGTCCTGGCACTGCCATCCAGTGTGGGTGTGAATCAGTGCTCCTTTTTTCACCCTGCTGGGACCCTATTTCCTCAAGTAGGATGACCACCTCTTGTGTCAGTGGTTCTTCTGAACTCTGCCTGTACTTTGGCCTCACTTGGGGAGCTTTTTGAAAAAAAAAATACTGATATCTGGTTTCTCACTCCCAGAGATCTGGATGTAATTGAACTGAGCTGTGGTCTAGACAAGGGTCATTAAGGACAAATCCTCTTCAGTTTACTTTAAAATCAGCATTCATCAATATTGTGTAGGTCAGAGGTTGACAAACTATAGCCTATGGGCCAAATCTGGCCAACGGACTGTTTTTACAAATACAGTTTTATTGGGACCCAGAGTCACTTTTTTCTTTACATATTGTCTATAGCGCTATTGAAGCAGAGTTGAATAGTTGCAACGAAGACCATATGGCCCACAAAGCCTAAAATATTTACTAACTGACCCTTTACAGAAAAAGTTTGCCAACCTCTTATTCTAAAGGTCTGTATGATCTCTATGGGTCTTCTATCTCTACCATACTATGGATCCATGATTCCTATCTGATAAACTAGATAATACAGTCAACCTAGAGAAGTGACTTTCAAACTTTTTAGACCACTCTCTAGGGGAAGAAGTACAACTTATATCTGTGGTGGTTTGAAAAAATGTGTCTACAAAGTCTTTGGTAGTCTACCCTTCAAGAGGTGGAGCCTAGGGCTTCCCTGGTGGCGCAGTGGTTGAGAGTCCGCCTGCCGATGCAGGGGACACGGGTTCGTGCCCCGGTCCGGGAAGATCCCACATGCCGCGGAGCGGCTGGGCCTGTGAGCCATGGCCACTGAGCCTGCGCGTCTGGAGCCTGTGCTCTGCAACGGGAGAGACCACAACAGTGAGAGGCCCACGTACCACAAAAAAAAAAAAAAAAAAAAAAAAAAAAGAGGTGGAGCCTCACTCTTCTTCTCTTAGAAGCGGGACACAATGACCCACTTCTAAGGAAGAGAATTCAGCAGAAGTGATGACCTGTGACTTTGGAGACTAGGTCATAGAAGGACACTGTGGTTTCCATCTTGGTTGCTCTCTCTCTTGGGTTTCCTCAGGGTTTAATTAGATAAAGTGGGTCAGGCATTTGGCATAGTGTCTGGTACATAGTAAGTGCTCCTTCATAAACTTTGGTTTTCAGTACAGTTACCATAACTCAGTCCTTGATAGTGGCTCACTTCTATTAGGGGATGATTTTTGCATTTTTAAAGGAAGGCATCGGGGAGCTAATCCTGTGACTCACTGGTGCCATTAAAGTGGGAATTCTAGGACTAACACTACAATCTCTATTTAGTTCTTACCACGTCCCCAGCAATGTACTTGCCCTTCACATGCTATGGCTTGCTTAATCATCACAGGAACACTACAAGGGCTGTACCATTATTATCCTCAGTTTATGGCTAGGAAAATGGAGCACAGAATTTTTTTTTTTTTTTTTTTTTTTTCTTTTTGCTGTATGCGGGCCTCTCACTGTTGTGGCCTCTCCCGTTGCGGAGCACAGGCTCCGGACGCGCAGGCCCAGCGGCCATGGCTCACGGGCCCAGCCGCCCCGCGGCATATGGGATCCTCCCAGACCGGGGCACGAACCCGTATCCCCTGCATCGGCAGGCGGACTCTCAACCACTGCGCCACCAGGGAGGCCCTGGAGCACAGAATTTTTAAGTAATGTCCCCAAGGCGACACAGCTGGGAAGTGGTGGAGGTAGTGTGGGAACCCTTAGTTGGCTCCCAGAAACTGCAGTCTCACTCACATTATTCTTCCAGGACAAGAGAGAGCAGCTACTTTGGGGGACAATTATTATTAGTGTCTGAGTTGCAGGGAGCAGGGGTTCAGGAGTAAACAATCCCAGTAGAGGGGCCCAGAGCTATCCCATTTAAAGGCACAGGGATGACGAGAACACAGATGGAAGGATATCTCTTGGCCTCTGCCAGAGGACCATGAGACTGCTGGGGAGTCTCTCCGAAAAGCCTGAAGCAAAGGGATCCTTGCAAGAGATGCCCTGCTTGTCATCTGATGTCACTGGAAGATATGTACAGGCTCATACCTGGAGGCACTGCGTCGGGGCACAGAAGCAGTTCAGAGAAGGGTGCCTTGCAGAATGACTAAGAATTGGATACAGCCTCCTGTTCCCAGCAGAGGGAGGTTTGTTCATTTATTCATCAAATCATTCATTTATGCAAACATTCAAATGCCTATTACAAGCCAAGGACAGTGGGAGACACAAAAATAAATAAAACATGGTCTCTGCCTTTAAGGATCCATGAAGACCAAAGCCCAAGTGACCAGTTACAATGTTATGGGCTGAGCCAGACAGAAGAGGAATGAAGAAAGTGCAGTGGGGCTTGGCTTGGGGGAGCTCCCAAGGATGACACAGAGGAGGACAGGCATGGGGAGACCGGTTGAGCTGTATCATCAAGAAATAAATGGTCATTTGTAGCAACATGGATGCAACTAGAGACTATCATACTAAGTGAAGTAAGTCAGAAAGAAAAAGACGAATACCATATGATATCACTTATATGTAGAATCTAAAATACAACACAAATGAACCTATCTATGAAACAGAATCAAGGACATAGAGAACAGACTTGTGGTTGCCAAGTGGGAAGGGGCTGGGGAAGGGATGGAGTGAGAGGTTGGGGTTAGCAGATGTAAGCTTTTATATAGAGAATGGATAAACAACAAGGTCCTACTGTATAGCACAGGAACTGTATTCAATATCCTATGATAAACCACAATGGAAAAGAATATTAAAAAAAGAAATGTATATATCTGTATAACTGAATCACTTTGCTGTACAGCAGTAATTAACACAACACTGTAAATCAACTATACTTCAATTTTAAAAAAATGAAATAAATGGGTTGGTGGTGATGAGACCAGAGAGAAGGGAACACACATGAAAAATATGGACTCAGGAGCATGTGGTGACTGACTGGATGGAAGCAAAAGAAATGCAGGAGTTACTGGGTTGATTTTCAGTCTGTTTCTGGCAATCTCTGTCCAACAGAATTTTCTATGATGATGGAAATGTTTTATCTGTTGTTGTTCAATATGGTAGCTGTTAGTCACACATAACTATTGAACACTTGAAATGTGGCTAATGCAACTCAGGAGTTAAATGTTTAAAAAATGTACATTACTTAAAAGCATCTAAAGATTTATTTATCATTTATTTTATTTATTTTTGGTTGCATCGGGTCTTAGTTGCAGTATGCGGGATCTTCGTTGAGGCACGATGGATCTTTTGTTGCGGCGTGGGCTCTTTGTTGTGGTTTGCGGGCTTCTCTCTAGTTGTGGCGTGCGGGTGTTCTCTTCTCTAGTTGTGGCATGCAATCTCCAGAGCACATGGGCTCTGTAGTCTGTGGCACACAGTCTCTAGTTGAGGCACGTGACCTCAGTAGTTGTGGCGTGTGGGCTTAGTTGCCCCACAGCATACGGGATCTTAGCTCCCTAACCAGGGATTGAACCCACGTCTCCTGCATAGTAAGGTGGATTCTTTACCACTGGACCACCAGGGAAGTTCCTAATGTATATTTAGAGTACCTTAGATGAATTTTCTCATTTAATTCTCACAATGAATCTATGCAATGGGTACCACCCTTAGCTCCATTTCACAGATGAAGAAACGGAGGCACACAGAAGTGAAGTCACTGGACCAGGATGACTTAACCAGTAAACGGAATGTGACCTGAGACATCCTGGCCCCAGAGCCCATGCTCTCAATCACTCTATGACTATATCAGCATTCTGTTCACACAAACATGTTAAAAGCTTGTGAGTTTTTTTTGTTTTGTTTTGTTTTTTTTTTTGCGGTACGCGGGCCTCTCACTGCTGTGGCCTCTCCTGTTGCGGAGCACAGGCTCCGGACGTGCAGGCTCAGTGGCCATGGCTCACAGGCCCAGCCGCTCCGCGGCATGTGGGATCTTCCCGGACCGGGGCACGATCCCGTGTCCCCTGCATCGGCAGGCGGACTCTCAACCACTGCACCACCAGGGAAACCTGAGATTTTTGACAGCAGAATTATTTACAAGGTATGAAGGCAGCTTGTTCTTTAAATGAATACATGTGTGAACATCCTGATTCAACTTTTTGGTAAATCTATAGAACTTGGCTGAGGGAGTTCACACCTTCAACTGGGTGACTCTACTTAATGAATTCTGAAAATGTATTAAACTTCTTAAGGGACTCCAAACACTTTTCTACCAGAAGTCACTTAATCCAGGGAGGGACCTCTCAGTGGGCATGGAGGAGGGCTCTGTAGTTCATTTAAGGAAAATGAATGGGAATTTTTTAACTTCCAGTGTAGGGAATGGGCATTAGAGCTCACCGCTGGAGATGGTTGCGTGGATGCCAGAAAGCTCCTGGGAACATCCTTCTCCAGTCCTCAAAGATTGCTGACCTTTGGCCTGTCCCACCAGGAAGCTGAAATTGAATTCTGACACCAGTTTTTTCTCCAGCAGGATTAGTGGCAAGTTGAAGAGAGAAATCTTAGAAGTGATAATAGCCCCTAGGGCAGGAGTCATAGTGAATTATGGGGCTCTAAGATAGATTTGAACAAGCGGCTCCTAGGGTGATGTGGCACAGCTACAGGAGACTGGCAAGGTCACATAATGTGTGACTCCCAAGACAAAAAGCAGGCAAATCACACTGAGATGAAATGCCAGGTCGTATTTTCCCTTAGTTGCAAAAGGTGAAATTTTGGAAGATAAGTAAAGACCCCCAATGAGCCAGTGGTGTTATGTAACACAATGTTTAATACAGTTGACCTATTGTTACAGTAAAGCGTGTCCCTTTGCAAGTTCCCTCATCTAGAATCGGGCATCCACAAGTGAATTCCCGGCAACATGAGAATTTTTAGCTAAGCAATGCCAGGTCATCATGCTGTAGGACTTAACTTTGACTTCATTCATTCCCTTTACCCACTAACTGGACACCTACATTGTGTCAGGCAAGATTTTAGGTACTGGGGACACAACATTGAATGACTTGAGTGAGGTCTCTACTTGGAGCTAATATTCTAGTGGGGAAAGAAGGCAAAAAACAGGAAAATTCAACAAAGAAAACAATTTCAGCTCATTATATCTGTTCTGCAGAAAATAAAATCAGATGTTATGATACCATGGTCTCCTTGTATAGGGACATTTCTCTTGGCCTGAGTGACAAAGGGTAACTTCATTCTTTACTCTCAGAGAATATTCTTTCCCTGCTCTCTGAATCTGTTCTACCAATCACTCCTGGGAAATTGTAGCTGTGAGATGCTTGTCGGTGCTATACTCGTGTGAGTGTACATTTCACTTTGATTTGACTCACTCTATTTTCCATTTGACTCACTTATGCTTTAATGTGACCTAAGGAAATTAGCTGGTATCCACTGTGGTTCTATGTATTTCAACTACTGTTTTTTCTTCACTTTTTCTGCCTCCAACTAAGATTCCTAATTTGTTCTTCCTTTCATCTGGCAGGCCTTCTTTCATCTGTCTGCTCTGAACTGGACTTAGTGCTAATGATGATGGATTTGTTACATGGAAATTCAAGTTCCCATCAATGACAAGAGCTGGGGATTATTCAGGATGGTTTCCTCCTCTAGTACAAAGTTAATACCAGCCAGACATAGCACTCTTGAACTTCTAAAATGATGCCATCAAATTTTAGCCAGCACAGGAGGATCCAGTATCAAATAGTACTTGAAGGGCTGTTTTTTACAGAATTTGTAGAAGCTCTGTAGATTGACAACATTTTAATCAATATACAAACTGCAGCTTGGAAAGATCCCTTTCCCCTCACTGTACCTCTTCTGGAAAGCCCAGTAGAGGGAAATAGCTCCTAACAGAGTCAGCAAAACAGAAGGTTCAAGAGAACAGGAAACCCCCGTATGAATTAACCAAGCCCAGCATATCTGCACTTTGCTGATGCTTGTGATTCCAGATTGGTATTAGAAAATAATCTATAGTAATATTCCTGTGAGTGAGACAGAAGAGTGCTCTGGGGGAAAATTAATAAAATCAGCCCACTTTGCTGTGCTTCCCTCCTTAACTTGATGATAGTCTTTGAAGGATTCTTTCACTATTTGTGCCACATGCTCTAAACCTGGAAAGGTACCAGTGGCTGGATGAGGTCATTTGGGGTTCCTCTCTCCCCTCCAAGGCAGCATCCTTATCCTTATAGGCAGCTGGGCACAGAGGGGAATTCTTCTGCTTTGCCCACAAACACCCACCTCCTTCAGCTCACTTCTTTCCTTAGTAGCTCCTGATTTCCTGCCAGAGAGGTTTAAGAGGGGGCCTGCCTGACTCCCCTCCAATCCATTCTGCTTTCAACAGAATGTCTGTCTTCACATGCCATTTTCCCTCTATGTCTGTCCAAATTTCCCCTTATCATAAGGACACCAGTCATACTGCATTAGGGACCACCCTAGTGACTTCAATTTTAACTTGATTGCCTCTGCAAAGCCTCTATCTCCAAATAAGGTCACATTCACTGAGGGTTAACACTTTCAACATGAGTTTTCTGGGAGACACAATTCACTCCATAACAGGAAACTATGTCACTTTGCATCCATGACACTCAACACAGTGCCTGACAGGTAGTAGGCACTTAAACATTTCCTGAATGAATGAAAAAATCAAAAGCTGATAATGGGCCCTGAAGGAGAAATAATGGATTGATAATTTTCCGTAAAGGAGGAAAAGTTATGCTGTCCAATACATTAGCCTTCAGCCCCGTGTGGCTACTGAGCACTTGAAATAAGGCTTAGTCCAACTGGAGTTGTGCTGTAATTGCAAAATACATTCCAAATTTCAAAGACTTGATAAAAAAAAAAAAAGTAAAATGTATTCTTAATAATTTTTATATTCATTATATTGTTGAAAAATAATGTTTTGGTTATACTGAATAAAATTTAAAATATTGTTAAAATTAATTTTACCTGCTTATTTTTATTTTAATGTGACTATTAAAATTTTAAAATAACATATATAGTTTGTATTACATTTGTATTGGACAGGACTGGTATAGGGAGAGTTTGGAGCAGAGAGAAAGCATTGAAGTGGGGAGAGGAAAGGAAAAATACCCAGGAAACAATAATAATAATAATAATATTTTTGTGTGTACTGGTATGCATGTATATATATACTGCCAGTGGATATACGTAGTGTGTATGTATATCTATTATTATGCATCCATCACTGTGCTAAGTACTGTATATATAAAATCTTATTTAATCTTTGTTTTATTTATTTATTTTATTTTATTTTTGGCTGCACTGGGTCTTCATTGCTGCATGCGGGCTTTCTCTAGTTGCGGCGAGCGGGGGCTATTCCTCGTTGCGGTGTGCAGGCTTCTCACTGCGGTGGCTTCTCTTGTCACGGAGCACGGGATCTAGGCGCACAGGCTTCAGTAGTTGTGGCACGTGGGCTCTAGAGTGCAGGCTCAGTAGTTGTGGCATGCGGGCTCAGTAGTTGTGGCTCACGGGCTTCAGTAGTTGTGGCTCACGGGCTCTAGAGCGTAGGCTCAGTAGTTGTGGTGCATGGGCTTAGTTGCTCTGTGGCATGTGGGATCTTCCCGGACCAGGGCTCAAACCCTTGTCTCTGGCACTGGCAGGCAGATTCTTAACCACTGCGCCACCAGGGAAGTCCTATTATTATTATTATCATCTCCACTTCACAGATAAGGAAAGTGAAGGACCGCAGATCAGGTAACTTGCCCAGGGACACAATGAGCGGGGATCTAAAACCAGCCATCCTGGCCCCAGAGCACACTCACTCACACACTGCTTCCTCTTCACAAGACAGCTATCTATTTGGAGAAGGCAAAAGCACTGAAAAGAGCCAAAGGCTGAGCTGGGGAGTGTAGAACAACTCCCTTGCCACCCCTGTGTAGGAAAATTCAACTACCTTCCCCATCTTCATTAGGATGGAGCCTGATCACACACAATGAAGGAGAAACCCAGCTGAGTCACTGGTGACCCTGCTATAATCGCCTCCACTGTTGTATCAACGATGAAGCAGAAAGCTGAGAGGCTGTGGCATCTGCCGTAGACGCACAGGATAAAGAAAGGGGCAGGGGCATTAGTAAGTGCTTTTCGACTCTCAGGGAAGCCGGAGGGCCTGGGAGTGGAGTAGAAAGGAAGTGCGCACAGAATATTTAGCTAACGGCCTCTCTCTGCCAGGGCTCAGCCCCAGAAGAAAGCTCCGTGGGATGTGAGGAAAGGCACTCCAATGTCAGGACACCTTCCCTTTCACTGCAAAGACATTTGAAGGTATTTGCAAGACCTAACTCAGACCTTCCAGATTCTGTGTTCCAGCATCTTACAGTTGATACTGGCTTTAATGAGGATATCTCCAGCTCCCTCTCAAACAGAGGGGTGTGTCCAAGCAAGAGTCTGACGAATCAGGTCACTCCCTCCTCTTCTATTCCCGTAATACTGGTCCCTTCAGGAAGGGAAACAAAACAAAACTACATTTTTTCATGAACATTCAGACTTGAAGTCATTATGAGAGACATGTGCTTCAATCCCCACTCCCTATCTTATTAACTACTGGACCCTGGACAGATTGTTTGCTTCCAAATTGCAGTTTCCTTCTTTGTAGAACTGAGTTTTATTTAATGTGTACCATCAGAGGGTTGTTGCTTATTATTATTATTTTTTAATAAATTTATTTATTGTATTTTATTTTTTGCTGTGTTGGGTCTTCATTGCTGCGTGCGGGCTTTCTCTAGCTGTGGCGAGCGGGTGTTATTCTTTGTTGCGGTGCATGGGCTTCTCATTGCAGTGGCTTCTCTTGTTGTGGAGCACGGGCTCTAGGCGTGCGGGCTTCGGTAGTTGTGGCACGCGGGCTCAGTAGTTGTGGTGCACAGGCTTAGTTGCCCCGCGGCATGTGGGATCCTCCCGGACCAGGGCTCGAACCCGTGCCCCCTGCATTGGCAGGCGGATTCTTAACCACTGCGCCACCAGGGAAGCCCTGCTGCTTTTTATTAAATGAGATATTGTATATGAAGCACTTGGCCCAGTAACTCATACATTCAATAACTGTTTTTCCCCTACTATGTGCCAGACCTCGTGTTATTTATTGTTCCTTAAGCACATTCCTTAGGTCCCAGTCCAGACCTACTAAATCAGAATCTCTGGGGTGCAGCCTGGGAACCTTAGTTTCAACAAGCTCCCCGGGTGAATCTGATGATGACTAGTAAACCTGGAGAACCCGCAGGTTCCATGCTGACATCAATAGTGCTAATTATTACTTCATTTCACTTCATAAAATGTCTCAAGAAGGGAGATTCTCTTTCTCCCTAGTTATGCTCCTTATTAGCTCTCAAATATTCCTGGACTTAATGACTGAATGAATGATTTCATCCTGTGAAGCTTCTAGGTGGTTCTCAATCTTAGTTGCACATTAGAATCAACTGGGTGGAGGCAGGGGAAGTTTTTAAAGAAATACCTATATCTGGAGAAAACCATAATTTGAAAACCACATACACCCCAATGTTCACTGCAGCACTATTTACAAGAGCCAAGACAGAAACCAGCAAAATGTCCACCAACAAATGAATGGATAAAGGAGATATGGTACATATATACCATGGACTATTACTCAGCCATAAAAAAGAATGAAATAATGCCATTGGCAGCAACATGGATGGACCTAGAGATTATCATACTAAGCGAAGTAAGCCAGAGAGAGAAAGATGAATTTCATATGATATTGCTTATATGTGGAATCTAAAAAAAAATGATACAAATGAACTTACATACAAAATAGAAATAGACGTAGAAAACAAACTTATGGTTACCAAAGTGTAAAGGTGGTGTGGGGGGAGGAATAAATTAGGAGTTTTGGATTAACATATACACACTACTATATATATAACAGACAACCAACAAGGACCTACTGTATAGCACAGGGAACTCTACTCAATATTTTGTAATAACCTATAAGGGAAAAGAATCTTAAAAAAAAAAAAATATATATATATATATATGTATAACTGAATCACTTCACTGTGTACCCGAAACTAACACAATATTGTAAATCACCTATACTTTAATAAACAAAATAATAATGAAGTAAACAATAAAAAAAGAAATACTGATTCCTGGGCTCTAGTTCAGATCAACTGAATTAGACTTTTCAGTGGTGGGGCCTGGGAATTGCTATTCTTTTAAAAATTGGAAAATAAACGCACAAACAAATCTTAAATGTATAGCTCAATGAATTTTCATGCATCGATATACCCATTTAACAATCACCAGATCAAGACATGAAATACTGCTGGCCATCTAGGAAGGTTCCTTATGCCTCTTCTTGTTTTTTTTTTTTTTTTTTTTTCGGTACGTGGGACTCTCACTGTTGTGGCCTTTCCTGCTGCGGAGCACAGGCTCCGGATGCGCAGGCCCAGCGGCCATGGCTCACGGGCCCAGCCGCTCCGTGGCATGTGGGATCCTCTTGGACTGGGGCACGAACCTGCGTTCCCTGCATCGGCAGGCAGACTCCCAACCACTGCGCCACCAGGGAAGCCCCTTATGCCTCTTCTTGTCAGTAACATGCCTCACCCTTACTCCCTCCCATTGATATGTTTTAAAAATCTACATACAAGGACTTCCCTGGTGGTCCAGTGGTTAAGGCTCATGCTTCCAATGCAGGGGGTACGGGTTCAATCTCTGGTCGGGGAACTAAAATCCCACATGCCTTGTGATGCGACCAAAATTTAAAAAAAAAAAAATCTATGTACAGCTAGGTTTGAGAATTCAAATTCTAGACCATTGGACTTTCCATCTCTGCCCCTTCCCATCACATTTGTGAACTTGTCTTTGGGCAATTTCTTCATGAGGTGACAGAGAACAGTAAAGAATGGGATGAATCTTAATTGAATTAATTATCAGGGCAAAGAGGAAACGAAACACTTCCTGCCTAACCCAAGCTTATCATCACTGCCTACCCATGCTCATCGCTTCTTTCAATTTCTGACTTATCATTTCCTCTGTGCCTATTCCTTCACACTGTCAGGGTCCCCCTGTGAACTGCTACCTTTCTCAGGTTTGTGCCCCTACCAGGAAGCCAGTCTCTGGTTTTAGCTGCAGCAGGAAAGCAAATAAGAAACAGGTGGAGATTCTTAATTTCTTTTGTGCCACAAACACCTTGGCACAGACTGGTGAATTCCATAGATCCCTTCTCATCATATGTTTTAAAATTCATACAATAAGATATGCAGGATTACCAAGACAACTAATTATGTTGATATACACATATCAAAACAATTTGAAACATCATTTGAAATAAATGTGCTTATTTAATAACTCATTAAATAACAAGATCTAGCAACAAATCTATTATCTACGGTAATTTTGATGGAGTGATGAGTATAAACAGTATTTCAAGGCATCTGCAGCAACTGCGAAAATAACAGTAGCTATTAATACCATTACAGTTGGTTGCCTAGGTTTATAATTGAAGTATATGTTAAGTTTCACGTAAAGGCTGGTAAAAATAAAGATGTAATTTTTTTTTCCCTATTGAGTTCATGGACCTCTCAAATGCAATTTATGGACACTCCCTTAAGTCTCCCTAAATCCCCTGAGCGAGACAGTTTCAAATTCTAGTCTTATTGTGATTTTCTGGACCAGAAGCCATTAGCTAGTGAGGGTGATTAGGTGGGCAAGCTTGGTCATATTACCTATAAGGAAGCTGAGATAAGGAGGGCTGAAGTGACTGTCCAGGGTCACACAGCTGGTCAGTGGGATTGAATTCCAGGTCTTTCCCCATGTCAACCTTCCTAGCAGCTAGGAATATCTTGATTGTTCTCTTGGTCTGTACCAGCTTTGCCAACTATTTGCTATTTATTGACTAACTGTATTATTTATTCATAGTGTCGCTTTAGATTCTAATAGCTACATGCATACCTGTTATTTCCTTCCTATTATAACTTAAAGTCTAAGTCCAAGGAATTCAGTCTTATTTTCTTTTGTGACCTCATTAACCCCACAGTGGATGCTCAATAGCAAATAAAAAAAACAACAGATTCCTGAGCTGTAGAGTTTCAGTCCTTTTAAAATATCTAAAAACACATAGTGACAAAATGGGATGACATGAATTTTTTGCAATTTTAAAATGTATTTGAGACATCTTTCCATTTCGGAAGATAGATACACTTAATTCTTTAACAACTGCAAACACTTTCAATGGTATGGTTATGCCACAACTTTAAACAATTCCTCGAATGATGGCATTTTGGTTGTTCCTAATTTTTAGCTATTAAAAACAATGTATATTCATGTATATAATTATATGATCCCATATATGAATGCTCTGTACGGTAGATTACTAGAAGTGGAATTATTGGGTCAAATGGTATTTATGATTTAATTTTGACAGATATCATCTTATTTGTCCTCTAGAAAGGTTGTGTCAATTTATATGCCTAACAGCAAGATGTGAGGGTGCCGGCCCCTTGCACCCTTGGCAACACTAGGTATTGGTAGTCTTTATATTTTCCTGTTGCCAATATGATAGGTGAAAAATTGGACACTGCTTTCTTTGCTTATGAACAATACTGACACTTTTTTCAAATGCTTATTGTATCTTGTATTTATTCAGTGATTGTGCCCTCTGCTCCTCTTCCCGTTTGGATTATATACACGTTTCTTAGATGATGAATTAAAATGGAAGCCTTGTTGCTCACCTCTGAATTTCATTTTACCAATTTGCATCCTTAACTTGATTAGTTAAGAGTTGAATCATTGTTACTTATACAAAATATGAACAGTCAACAATCCTTTTGGAATGAAGGCAGGGTTATAAACAAAAGCACTTAAAAATATGTAAACTATTTGTATGCAACTTGCCTCAATTCTTTTCTTTGACTTCACTGGAGATGTTTGGCCCTCTCTATTTCCCTGAGTCCTTGACAACTGGTCAGAAATTGTGCTCTACAGTAGTTCTCTGACATTGCTAAGAATTATCACCAGCATTTCATACAAGGACGAACTGGCCAGAAAGCTTAAGACTCAAGGTTGTAAAGTTAATGGATGTAAATGAGCCAACATCAAGCCAGGCCAATTCTGAGAATTCTAGAGTTATAATGTCAGGACCTTCTGGTAGTGAAGGAATTGCTAATGATTGTATTGCATCATGGCTGAATTGTTGCTCATTTTCTCCTTTATATTACTAATATTTATATTAATATTTATATTAATAATATAATAGTAATTATATTAATTATTATAATCCTTTATATTAATAATAATAATGGCCACCATTGATTAAGCTTTTACCAATACCAGATACTGTGAATTTTATACGTGTTACCTTCTTTAATGCTCATTAAAACTCTACAAGATAATGTGATGGGCATGTGTTTCATTGTTGTAGTTTTTTTTTTTCCTGTCCATAACAACCCTCTTTTTCCTGGTAAAGGACAACAATTTCCGGGCAGTCGGGATGGGGGAATGACCTCATCCTTACTGTTCAGTCGTGGTGGGACCTGTCAATTAAGGGGCCTTGTCAAGGAGGGATATTGTGACCAGCCCTGACCAGTACTACTCTCCAGGGACTTGAAATCTTTCTGTTAGACCTTATTCTTCACCAGGGTTGTGACCTGTGGGGCTTTTCTTTAGGTCTTGCTACTTAGATCCCTATAACCACTTGGCTTTCTGCCTTTATCTGAGCCTAGTTTATGGTTATTTCTTTGATTCTCTGAATTCTACATTTCCTTCCAATACCTTCACCTTTGGTTAAATCAACCAGAGTGTTTGTGTATTTTTTTTTTTATTGGTCCCATTGTACAGATGAGGCTCATCCAACAAGTAAGTTACAAAGTTGGGGACTACCAAAAACCTGTTCTATACCAAAAAGCTCTTCAACATTGATATGTAACAGTTAGGTCACAGTTAGTTGGTAACGGAGGAAAAGCAAGGAAGCAGAGAAACTTTGGAAGTTTCTTTTAACTTCTCTGTTACAAAGTACAGTAGTTGAATTTTAAAATCCTTCTCATAATGAAGGAATTGCATATACAGTATTAAATAGCTTAATATCATGTTTAATTAATTGCTCATTTTGCTACCCTATACTACCCATGAGACAGGAGGGAAGGGGGCAGGGCACAACCTTTAAAAGAATGACATAGCTGTTGAGAACACGACATAAACTGGTTAGAACCAACCAGGCCCAAGATGACAGAAGATTCAACTTCCAGTAGACCTTGAGCCTCATTGTGCACTCATTGTAATACATTAGCACAGGCTAAAGGACATAGCCACAGGCACCAATGACAGTTCCAAGGCCGAACATAAAAGGCCAACAAGGGGGTGGTGACCCAATTCCTGGAAATACCTGCCCCTTCCACAAAATAGCTGGAATAATCCTCCCACTCGTTAGCCTATGAAATTACCCAGCCCATAAAAGCTAACCCCCATACCCTGGGGTCTCTTGCCTTCTGAGATAGTCCATACTCTGTCTATGGAGTGTGTATCTCCCTGAAAAAATCTGCTTTCACTCTACCTCGGCTTGCTCTTGAATTCCTTCCTATATGAAGCCAAGGACCCTCACTTGGTGCCCAGTCCCAGGGACTCACCTGAGACCAGGGACATGACCACCCTCTTGTGCCCCATTTTTTTCCTGCAACACTCAAATTCCTAATTTTGGAGAGATTGTTTGAGGAACTAGAATTCCCATTTGGCCAATTTCAGGGTCCTAACAAGGGAGGCTTTGCCCTCCCACTTACTGCTTTGGAACTGCTATTTAGCTGTGGTGAAACGGAGGCCAAAAGAAATCCTGGGAAATCTAACCACTGCAGGGCTAATCCCAAATGCAAAGGGAAGGAATGGGGGAGGGGAAGGAGACTGCTTTGTGCAAAGCAAGAGACTCCTAAGACAAAAAAAAAAAAAAGCCTGCCTGCAAAATATCAAGTGGTTCAAAGAAACCAATTAAATGGGTAGAAAAACAAATTTTTTTAAAATCAGTATTTGACAAAATTCACAGATAGAAACAGATATGGCTAGCTTAGAGTACTAAAGAGAAGACGCCCAAGAACTCAACATTTTCGTCATTTCAAGTCTTTGCTGAAGCAAAATCTCCTTACTGATTTTTCCTGAGAGCAAAGCTTTTATTCAAAAAAGTAAAGTTTCTATTTACAGATTAAAAAGGGACTTGAGAGAGATAGTACCCAATCACAACGTACAAACCTCAGTTGCAGAGCAATTCAAACAAACTATAAAAAAAAATTGAGGTGCATACCCCAAAAAACAGGGAAATGTGACCACATTCGATATTACACGATACAGAACACTTGTAAATTTGTTTAAGGTGTGATCATGGTGTGTGGCTATGATAATTATTTTTTAAAGAGTTCCTATCTTTTAAAGATATATACTGAAATATATACAGATGATAAGATGTCTGAAACTTCCTTCAAAATAATCTAAGGGTAGAGGTTGAGATGGGACAGAGATGAAACAAGGATGTCTATAACTCACTGTGTGACAGGTGGTAAAAGCTGAGCTTCACGGGGGCTCCTTATACTATTTCTACTTCAGCACATGTGAGAGAAATTCCAGAGTAACAAGTTAAATAAAAAAGGGTGAAATGCATTTCTTAAGCCAGGTGTAGGTGGTCATTTTATTATTACTCTTTATACATTACATATACTGTTTTGTATATATGATAGATCTGTGCCATGAAATTAATTCCTTCAGTTTTTAGCCAATGTCTGCAATATTTATTAGGCTCTGAATGTCCTTTGCGTGAGTCTCATTTCTACTCAGCTGTTGGGCCTTGGATAAGTTACTTTAACTTTCTCTATATCTCAATTTTCCCATCTTTAAAACCAAGATAATAATAAAGCACGCCTTATAGCATTTTTGTGAATATTAAATTGACAATCTCTGTAAAGTACTTAGCTAGAGCCTGAGATATTATAAAAACTGAGCAAGTGTTAACTACTACCATTATAATTATTAATAATATATACAATTTTCTGAGGTATTTATTCATTCAACATTCACTGAATGACTACCGTGTCTTCAATATGTTTTGGGGTGCTTGTTTTTCCTCCTTAGAATACTGTAAGTAAAAGGAATTCAATAAGTACAGGTATTAAGCATTAAATTACATTTATTTAAGGCACAAAAGACACCGTATCTACGCTGTATTCCAGTAAAAGACAGTTTTCCTGAATGTTAGGAATCTTTGTCACATGTTTAACACATGCAAATTAAATATAAATGCTACTTGAAGATATATAAGGTCTTTTAAAATGAAGTATTAAGACATTGAGCTTAGTAATTTAAAATTCAGTGCAGCATTTAGAATACTATCAGACTATGCAAATTCATATGTATCTCTTGTTCACAGATGAGAAAACAATAGATTGCAATGCATGGGACAACATTTCAATTTATACTATTGTAAATCTAGACCCAGTAGAGAATGATAGGAGAATTTCTGGAAAAATCCAGAAAGCTTAGGGTCCAGGTCCCTGCATGATAGTTTTTAAAATGTGAGCTAGGTCTTTATGCAAACTTGGAACACTGTATCATTTGCTTGCTACATACTCTGACAGATCAAAGCACTTTGCCATTTTCTGAAGGTGGCATTACATTAGATACTGTCACCCAAACAAGAAGACTTTACTGCTATTTTCTACCGCTTGCCTACATCAAAACCAAACCTTTACAAATAACAGAATTGGGGCAGAAAGACGACATGATCTTTATCTTTTACATCAGACTTAGAGGTTACCAGAACAATTAGCTCAAGAGTGTATTCGTCCCTCATCACCTGCTTGCTTTGACTATCTAACTTCTATCATGTAGGCTGATTGACTTTTTGGCTGAATTAGTGGATATTTTGGAGAGCGTCAAAGCATCAGCAAGTCTGAAAATCTAGCGTTCGTGGACCAAATGATCCTATTTTTCTAATCTCCTGATGGTACAAATTCAGATTCTATAAATATTAATGGCTCATCAGACTAACTCCAGGCAGGCAGAGATAATTAAAAGACTGGTGAAGTCCGCAGTGCAGGCATCCAAGCCAGCTCTTCAATTTTAGGTTGTTTCAGAATTTCTCAGTGGCAAGGCAATTTACTCTTGCAGAAACAGCCATGGAAAGTCGACACATTGAAACGGATTGATTTTGTGCTTTTCTTCTTCTACATGCCAATATCTCCTATTCATTCCCCTCTCTTTCCATAGACCCATTATACTGAAGACTAGACAGATGAAACAATCGATGAACAGTTGTATTACTTGTCCCTCACAAACCAAAATGAGACTAGATCTGCTAGAGTCAATACAAAACCTCCCATGTTGTCATAGCAAACACATTATTTGTTGAATGAAAGAATAGAGAAATGTCAAATGTTCTGGTAACGAAGCATATTAGTTTTGCAGTTTTGGGTACTTATTACACAACTGAAAACCTCAATTGTATCTGCAGCCCGGTGCTCCATACATATGTGTATGCCTCCTAAACATGTACACTTAGATACCTCAAAGATGTATCAAAGTTAAATTGCACAAAAGAGAAACCTTGGCTTCACTACCCCCAAACGTGCTCTTTTCACATCTTTGACAGTACCACCTACATCCATCCCATTGCTCATATTTAGAAACATGGGGATCACCCTCTTTTCCCTCACATCCCATATTCAGTCTAGCAGTAATTCTTTCCGGTCCTATATCTGTACTTTCTGCTGAATCTGACAGCTTTTCAGTATCTCCAAACCACCATCATCTCTCACTTGACCACTATTCATGTTCCCCCTGATCTCCCTACGTCCATGCTTGCTCACCCTGTGGCTTAGTTTACACAAAACAGCCAGAGTGTTCTCAAGGCATAAACAAAATCTTATTACTACTCTGCTTAAAATTCACCAATGGTATCCTGTTGCAGATAAAACACAATCCAAACTCATGATCACAGACTATGAGACCCCATAAGATCTGGATCTTGTCCATCTCTCTGACGTCATTTCTTACCACCTTCCTCTCTGTTTTCCATGCTCTTACGACACCCCACGCTCATTTTCTCCTGGCTGTTCCCTCCACCCGGAAACTTATTTCTACACAACTCACGGCTGCCTCCTTCTTGTGAGTTAGTCCTTGGGCCCAATGTCACCTCTTAGAGTGACTTTTCCCTTGGCCACTCCAGCCAAAGAAATTGCTCCTCTCCACCCTGACACTCCGTCCCATAGTCTTCTTTTATCTTATTCATAACGCTTACTACCATCTGCAACTATCTTATTTAATTATTTACATGTTTATTGTCTGTCTTCTTTCACCAGAATGAAAGCTCCATGGAACTAAAAACACATCTGTCCTGTTCACATCGGTCACGTTCCCAGCTCCCAGCACAGCATGTGGCTCATTGCAGGTTCTCAATAAATGATGGCTATGATAATGAACAAATTAGTGCATTAAAAAAAAAAACCCATCCATTTAAATGTTTGAGGACCCACTATAAACCGGAGCTTTTTTTCTGGGGTGCAAAGGTTAAACAATTTCTACCCTTGCAGAGTTCCTAAACTGTATCTTTCAACTCAAAGGGGAATGACCAGACGGCTTGCAGTTTTTCTGTCCAAGTCTGAAGGGCAACAGCCAGACTCTCTCCTCTACGATGAGCACGGCCAGGTGAAATTCCTAGAAGGCTAGTTTGAGAATCCTGGATGCTTCCAAGTTGAGTAACCGTTGCTCTATTCTTCATATCTATGTAAAGACATAGACGTGAGACTGGGTGCACTCAGTGACTCACAACAGTTTTGGCAGGAGATCTGGAAACTCTAATCTTCCAAGGCTAAGGAGGTGACACATCCAACCCTCCCCATCTGACAGACTGAGTGCAACCTCCATTCCCAGGAGGGAATGGACTACTGTCAGCTGCATTAGGAATGTTTTGCTTCCCTCAGGCAGTTGCACTGCTATGAGAATATGTCATTTCTATCTCAGAGTCTCTGGGAGGCCTCCATGAGCCTGAGAAGTTCAAACAGAAAGGGACACATTAGCTGCACAGTAGGTGGCTCTGGGATTCAGGTCTGTAGAGAGGCTCAGACTGCTTGCCTTAAAATGCTGCAGGTAAAGGTAAGGACCTGTGATTTCAGAACACTGCTGGTGAGGGAAAGGAATCAGGGCCCTTCCAAACACAAGGATTCCTTTGTAAGTTCAGAGTTCATGGGCATGTTATCTGGGTTCCTATGCCAGCCCCTTGCATTAAGTCCTTCAAAGGCTTTAGCTCATAGTGGAGATAAAGAATCAGATCCTAACCAGACCTTGCCTGGGATCTGTATGGCTTGGTCTCTGCCTGTTTCCTCCAGCTCCACCAGCCACCACACCTCTCCTCTGCCCTACTCTCAACAACAGACCTGCTTTTAACTCCTCATAATTTTAGTCCCTCTCCGGCCCAGGGCCTTTGCATCTACTGTTTCCCCCATCCTACAGTTTTCTCCCTCACCCTCTACTTCACTTCGTGAATGCTACTCATCCTTCATATACCAAACTCAAACATCAGTTAAGACTCCTGACCTCCTAATCTATATCTGATTCCCCCACAGAGATACATTTCTTTCCTTTAGAGTTTTTTTTTTTAATCTCAATTTAATACTACAAACTCATTGGTGAGATCTTTAATCTTGGTTTCCCCCAAAGGCCTGTAAGGTACATGGGTACAAGGATTTTCTATTTTTGCTTACCATCATATACCCGGTGTCTAGCACAATGCCCAACTTCAGCAAGTATTTGTTAAATATAATTGGGTACTCTGTTAATAAGGGTGATACTTTCGTCTGGAAAATACACATCCTGAAAAATGCAGCCATCACCAAAAGAAAAAGTTCATCCTATCATTATGCTAAAGGTCTGTGCTGGTCATTTGTCCTTTCAGCATAGCTATCCAGCTCCCTACCTAAGCTAACAGGGTAGGAGTCAACTTCCTATAACTTGTGGGACTGGGTGGAGTTATGAGACTAGGTGTGGCCAGTGAGTTGTAAGCTCATGTGCTGTGTGTCCTTTCCAGGGTAGAAGGTTTATTTGCTGGCTCAAGACCCGCCAGAGCTTTCTTTTGCTCTGGCCCAGTGGGAACATCATTTGAACCAGGAGCTGCACCATCGACCTGGATCAATGAGTAATTATTATGAACAGAGCCCCCTTGCCCACCTATGCAGGACACATAACATAAAAGAAAGATAGGGAGTTTGGGATTAGCAGATGTAAACTATTATATATAGGGTGGATAAACAAGGTCCTACTGTAGAGCACAGGGAACTATATTCAGTATCCGGTGATAAACCATAATGGAAAAGAATATGAAAAAAGAATATCTGTATGTGTATAACTGAGTCATTTTGCTGTACAGCAGAGATTGCACAACAATGCAAATCAACTATACTTCAATAAAAAATATATTAAAAACTTAAAAAAAAAAGAAAAATAAGCCCTTGTCTTTGAAGCCACTGAGATTTGGGGGCTGTTTGTTACTACAGCCCAGTGTAGCTTGTCCTGACTGGTGTAAGAGCTGAATCCAAACTTCCTTGCTTAAAAAGTAACAAGAACAAGAATAATAAGGACAATAAGAATGATAAGCATTTATTGAAAAGTTACCACGTGTCAGGGATGGTTCTATAAGCTTTAGAGGAATTATGTCAATCTCATTTTTAAAAAAATGGTATAAAGGAGGTAATGGTTTTATTGTCAGTTTACAGATACAGAAATTAGGCTCAGGAAGGTCAAGGAAATTGTGCAAATTCAGCTTGCTTGTGAGAGGTGGAAACTGACTCTGTCTTACTCCAAAACCCACGTGCTGCTAATCATGGAGAGAGCAGGCCTGCCCCAGCATAGGGAGAATCACCCATGAATGGACTTATCCAGCAAGGGGTTCTCAAGCTCAGCACTAATGACATTTGGGGCTGGTAATTCTCTGTGGTGGAGGCTGACCTGTGCCAGTAGGATGTTTAGCAGCATCACGGCCTTTAGCCTCTACCCGATTCCGGTAGCACCCCTCCCCACAGCTGAACCCCAAACGTCTCCAAATACTGAAAATATCTGGGAGGGGTTGGGGCGGGGGGGATAGATGCCCAAACTGTCCCAAGCTGAGAACCACTGGTCTAGCAGCTAATTTCACTCATTGCTGAGAACCTATCATAGCATTAGGCTCTGGGGATGGTGCTGGGCAAGTCAGAAATGGCTGGGGTCTTCAGGGAGCTTCCAGTTTTGAGAAAAGAGCCAGATGTTAACCACACAATTCTGTGAACAATTCCTTGTAGAAAGTGCTACAAGGGCAAGTACAGAGCCTTCAGCTGGGATGAAAAATGTTCTTGGACCTGGCTGCAAAGAGGGAGTTCTGAGTGACTAGATTTTTATCAAGAGGAGATGTTATAGGTCTCCAGTGAATGCCAGTAGACTCTGCTGAACCCGACTGTGACCAGGCTCTAAATCACCTTAAACTCTAATGTTTTTTCAAGTCAAGGAACCCTGATGCCAACCTTAAGATTGGCAGACAGGTGGAGAAAAGGGGACCCAGTGTACACAGCCCCCCTTCAGTAGCATGGGGTGAGGGGCTTGCCTTGGCCATCTGAATATGTATGAGCTCGACTCCAGGAGACCTTTTACCTGTCAAGTGGCTGTCAGAAGGGCTCAGCGGGTCTGGGGATAATGTACTCGGATGTTTATCAGGCCAAACAGAAAAAGCCTCTATTGAGACTGAGGCAAGGGGAAAATATATCCCTCTAAAAATAAACCTGATTTTAATTTCAAACTGGGTCAGTTTGGCTTGGGAATTATTGGGGAGTACGGCTGAGCTGCTTGGGAGATGAAGTGGAACCCTTGCTAATTTAATTTGCATATGCTGCTTAAAACATGAGAAGCCTGCTGCGGGGGGCCTGGCAGGGCCCTTCCCTGCTCTGCAGGTTCTGTCTGAGAGGCACAGGGAAGCCACTGTCTCAGAGAAGGGCAGGATTCATTGAGGTGCTACGGAGAGCGTTCTCCCCAGGGCCATGTGTCCGGGGCAGGGCAGAGGAAGGGTACCGGGTAGAGAGGGTATCACACGTCAGGTGGCCTCACTTGGGTCCTGCTGTGTCCAAGGGAGCCCTGCCTGTGGTTTTCTGGTGCCATGGGATGGGAGCCAAGTGTTTCCCTGCATGCACTTCACCTTGATGTGTGTGCGCTCCGGATGGATGGTCAGGAGCTCCCGTGGAACACAGGGGTGACATGGAAGTGAAGGCACCTCCGCAGGACTTCAGGACAATCCTCACTCCCCCTGCCCCACTCACACGCAGGGAGAAACCACAGACTCTTTGGAGACCACCCTCTTTTTTTTTTTTTTTTTTTTTTTGCTATACGCGGGCCTCTCACTGTTGTGGCCTCTCCCGTTGCGGAGCACAGGCTCCGGATGCGCAGGCTCAGCGGCCATGGCTCACGGGCCCAGCCGCTCCACGGCATGTGGGATCCTCCCGGACCGGGGCACGAACCCGTGTCCCCTGCATCGGCAGGCAGACTCTCAACCACTGCGCCACCAGGGAAGCCCCCACCCTCTTTTTTACTCTCCCCTCCTTGATTTTTTTCTCATCCACTTGTCTCTGGCTGTCTCGTTTGCTCTGAAACATGCCTCCTCCATCCCCTGAAAACTCATCAGCTCTCACCGGGGCATCACCGCCAAACTGTCTAACTCACAGTTCCCAGATTTGGGGACTTCATGGACTAGGACATAATAATTTAAAAACAAACCAAGGCATAGACCTACATTTTGTCTTGTCAGGCAAGGACTAAAAAAAAAAAATCCCTACCATCTACTGTAGTAGTATGAGCATTATTTCATAAAAAAAAAAGTCATTTTAACATCGAAAAAGTAGAAAGCAGTAGTCTCTGAATAAGAAGGGCTTCTCAAGAAAGTACAAGTGGAACAGTGGAATTCTCACCTATACGGTCACACACGAAACAATACACCCAGTCTTGACTTTCCTTATTTCTCGATGGATCAGTGACAATTCTGCCTAGAACTGTCACCAGTCCAAGGGCCCACCCGTGGGCACCAGCATCCTAACTTATTTCCCTGACTGATTTCTCTCTTTCACCAGCCCTCTCCATGAAACCTCCAACAGACATCTTCCTAAAAGGCTAATCTCATTACACCTCCCCACTGCTGAAAACCCTGCAATAGCCCCTCAACTATCCTCAGGACAAGGTGAAATACACAGAGTAAGGGAAATACAGGGAAGTGAAATCACTCTCCTGAGTCACACAGAGAGTTCTGGACTGAGCCTGGGTTTGAACCCCAGGCATACATGACTGCCGACACTGCTGTGAGCCAGTAAGCTACACGCTCCCCACGGGGCTGGCTGCCCTGTAGGCCGGCGAGAAGGCTTCATTTGTCTGCCTTTCCTCCTTTCTCATCTCCTGGACTGCCACCATCTGAATTCCTGATCTTGTCCTCAACACCCAGCCTGGACTTCTCTATCTTGCTTGCTTTATCCCAAATCTAAATGCCAACAGAACTGTCCTCGATGATGGATACATTCCATATCTGTGCTAAGATGGTAGCCAATAGCCCCACGTGGCTAGTGAGCACTTGAAATAGAGCTAGTATGACCAAGGAACTACATTTTTATTTTTAGTAAATTCTAATTAATTTAACATTAAATTAGATAGTGACATGTGACTAGTGGCTACTGCGTTGGACAGTGAAGGTCTAGACCTTTCTCTGTGAGAGCAGAGATAACAATAACCTGCAGCCCACGTAAATTCTCCCATAAATGTTCAAAGGGAAAGTATAGTGTAGCAGAGCCGGATCTGCTGGGTTTGAACCCAAATTCTAGCACTAATTAACTATGTGACCTGGGACAAGTTTTAACAACTCTGTGTCTCCGTTTCCTCCACGGTGAAACAGGGATGATAAGAGTACCCACGGGCTTCCCTGGTGGCGCAGTGGTTGAGAGTCCGCCTGCCGATGCAGGGGACACGGGTTCGTGCCCCGGTCCGGGAGGATCCCACATGCCGTGGAGCGGCTGGGCCCGTGAGCCATGGCTGCTGAGCCTGCACGTCGGGAGCCTGTGCTCCGCAACGGGAGAGGCCACAACAGTGAGAGGCCCGCATATCACAAAAAAAAAAAAAAAAAAAAAAAAAAGAGTACCCACCTCGTAGGGCTGGACGAAGATTAAATGAGTTAACATGTGCAAAATGCTTAGATACCGCCTGGCATATAGGAAGCGCTGGTGTGTTTGCCATTATCACTACTTACTTCACACTGCATGTAAGGCCTGGTGATTAAGTTCAGACTAGCTGCTAAACACAGGGATTAGCCCCTGCTCTGCAGTTGATGATCTGGAGGTGTCACACTCCCAAAGACAGATCACTGGAATCTCAGCAGCAGTGGCAGAGCTGCTCTACAGGACCTCACGTGATACTTGCCGCTTTACCAGGAGATGTTATTACCAGCCCCCCTTCAAAGAGAGGTTAACGCCTCTCCTCTCATGAAGGATGCTACTCTGACAAAAGGCCCGGAAGAACAAATGGATAGGGGAGAGAAACTGGCTGAGGGCGGAGTCATGTGGATATTTTTAAAGCTACATCCTTAGATAATTGAAGGATGGAGCAGCAAGTTGCTGCTGGACTGTGGTTGTCCGCAGCTATTGTTGGTGACTCTGGCCTGCCACAGATGCACCTTGGTAAGGGGACAGGGAAAGAAATGGCCACTTTGGGTCCACAGAGGGGCTTTTGAATTCATTCGGTTGGAAGAGTAATTTCACCGATTTCCTTCATAGCACTTCACAGCATAATGCTTTTATACCTCTTTCCCCAAACTGCAACTCATGACTTTCCTATATCCAATATGAAATAAAACTCTGGCTCTAGATGACATGAAAGAGTCATACCCCTCGGACTCAACAAAACAATCCCGAGGTTCCTGGTTAGATCAGGCCTTAGCCACAAATATCACAGGGACTGAGTATTGCCTACGGCTGACAGGGACTACCGACCTGGCCTTCACAGGAGGAGACATTGGATTATCTTATGACATGAGATATACTCTACTAGGAATGCTAATTTGCTTTAATCTTAATTACAGGGATCCAAGATTGCTCAGTTTCTAGTTATGCAGGAGATGTACAATATCTTCAAGTGACCCATTAAGTATATTGATCAATGGCTAGTGATAAATAATACACGATTCTGGCAAAAGAAAGTTAAAACAGTATTGAGCTCAAGGTAATTAACCCTTCTGCTTCCTTTATATTTTTGCTACCAACCAATTTACCCTCAAACAAGAATTCTCTCTGTTTTGTAAGTCACAGTAAAACCTGAAGAACCGTCCACCAGAGAGTCAAGTTCTTGTTCTATTTTTGGTTTTATCTGGTATGGGCAGGGATTTGTGAGAGTTACGTGGAATTATACAGGTTTTAACAGGCAACTCTTTTTTAAAAAGTCATTGCTTTAAGATGACACAGATAAGGTCTAGTTGTGGGTGAAAATGTGAAGAACCAGATTCTCTTACATCGCTGGTAGCAGTTTATTGGTAAAACTACTCTGTAAAATTGTCTGACAGTACCTACTGAGGAAGAACATCTGAATATCTATAAAGTTGGCCCCCCGTATCCATGGTTCTGCATCCGTGGATTCAACCAAGCAAAAGCAGAACCTGCGGTACACTGGGCCAGCTGTGAGACTGGAGCATCCAGGGATTTTGGCATCCGTGGTGGGTCCTCGAACCAATACCTCATGGATACTGAACAATGACTGTATATCTATATGTCTCATGATCCAAAATTCCACTCCTAAGTATCTACCGCCCAAAATGGATTCTAACACCCATCAAATAGCATGTCTAAGAGTATTAACAGTTTTATCCATAGTAGCTCCAAACTGCAAATAAGCTAAGTGTTCATGAACAGTACAATGGGTAAATTTTGGTGTATTCACACACCAGAATGAATGCAAATGAACTACTCTTAGTTACCTGCAACAATAAAAATACATCTCACAGATGTATAGTTGAGAAAAAGAAGGCAGACATGAGAGGAGAAATACAGGTAGATATAGATTTAAATTTAAGGGCTTCCCTGGTGGCTCAGTGGTTAGGAATCTGCCTGCCAATGCAGGGGACACAGGTTCGAGCCCTGGTCCAGGAAGATCCCACATGCCGCGGAGCAGCTAAGCCCGTGCGCTACAACTACTGAGCCTGTGCTCTAGAGCCCACGAGCCACAACTACTGAGCCCGCAAGCCACAACTACTGAGCCCGTGTGCTACAACTACCAAAGCCCAAGCATGTAGAGCCTGTGCTCCACAAGAAGAGAAGCCACCGCAATGAGAAGCCTGTGCACCACAGTGAAGAGTAGCCCCCTCGCTGCAACTCGAGAAAGCCCGGGAGCAGCAACTAAGACCCAATGCACCCAAAAATAAATAAATAAATTTATTAAAATAATAATAATAATAATAAATTTAATAATTTCATTTACAGGAAGTTTAGAACAGGCAAAACTAATCCCCAAGAACAGTTTCCGTTGGTGGGCAATCTGGAGAGAAATGTTGATTTGAAAAGCCCAATACCTAGGTTTTCTCTGATTTCACAGTTGTCTCCATAGTAATAGTCACAGACTCAAATGGGTAAACTCTTCAACAAAACAGGCATTGCTGTTTTCAACAGCTGCCTGGGAAAGTGGCCAATGCCCTGTTTAAGTGGTACCTGCAGTGATGTGGGGCTTCCTACAGTTTTCCCGTTAGGGAAAGGTTTTGTAAGGTGCTTTGTGACTACCTAGAGGGGTGGGATAGGGAGGGTGGGAGGGAGACGCAAGAGGGAGGAGATATGGGGATATATGTATATGTATAGCTGATTCACTCTGTTATACAGCAGAAACTAACACACCACTGTAAGGCAATTATACTCCAATAAAGATGTTAAAAAAACAAAATCAAAAACGGTAATACTAACACAACTTTGAATGAGAACACCATGGAGGCCTTTTATACCCATTGTCTTGAGAGACAAGACTAACATTCATTTAGAAGCAAATGTTATCTCAGTCCTGGGTGCCTGTGATACATCTGGTGGGCACTAGATACAGAAAATGGAAATCCTGATGAAGCCTCCTCCCAAATACTTAGTTTACTTGTACCTGGAGTGAAACTAAAATGAGAACATTCTGATTGCCGGTCTTGTTCTTTTTCTGTAAATTCAAGAGCGCGGGTAAGTTTTTGTTTTGTTGTTTTGTTTTTGCGGTACGTGGGCCTCTCACTGTTGTGGCCTCTCCCGTTGCGGAGCACAGGCTCCGGACACGCAGGCTCAGCAGCCATGGCTCACGGGCCTAGCTGCTCCACGGCATGTGGGATCTTCCAGGACCGAGGCACGAACCCGTGTCCCCTGCATCGGCAGGCGGACTCTCAACCACTGCGCCACCAGGGAAGCCCAGGGGTAGGTTTTAAGAAATGGCATACACTCAATTTTGATTCAACTTGTGTTTGCATAGCTCTTAACAATTTATAAACGGCCGTTGAAACGTTATGTTTTTTCAATTACGTATATAATCCTACAAGGTCAGGAGAGCACATGTTACTATTTTTCTTTTGTAGGTGGGGAAATTGAGGCTTAGCAAGGTGAAGCCCACACTCGAAATCACACAGCTAGTCAGCGACAGGACTGGAACTCAAACCAGAAGTGTCTGTCTGCAAAGTCCACATTCTCTTTACTGTATTGGCTCTTTGCATCTGGCATGGATTGGCTTCTTCTCAGACTTTTGCAGGAAGGGAGATGTTATATGCTCCTTATTACCTTTAACAATCTGTTTTCAACTTAATTAGGGAAGTTTTTCTTAGATCTAACACTCAGCTCGCTTTTTTCTTAAATACATTCATTTAAATTCTTTGGAAGACACTAAGAGTCACATCTCAGCTTTTCTTTTTCCTACTACATCCACATTCCTTTAACTTTCTCTCTTAACAATAATTATTACCAAAGATCTTTAACAGCTCCCTCAAATATAGCATCGGAAACTGGAGTTTGAACTTGGGGGAAACTTTGGACCCAGTGTCATTTCATACCCGAGTCTAAAGCTTCTCTCAATGATAATAACTTGAGTAAGTGGCTGAGTTATCTCATTCTGAAGGCTGCTTGGGAAAGTCTGAATGTTTGTATTTAGATATGATGAACTGAACAATTCTCAGGTAACTCCTCAGACCAAGGGGGAAAAGAAAATGAAATCAATCTCTGTCTTTTATTCCCCTTTCTTTAGAATTAAATTTTGTAAGCTTGTCTTAGGGGCATGGAAGTCACTAGAAAGAGATGTGTGTGTATGTTTAAAATGTTAAGCAACTTCACACATCCACTAGGACGGGTAAATGCTTGAAATCTGGAATCAAATCTGGAATCTCTCCAAAAACCTGCTGGTTTATTTCTCTCAGCTTTAGTTTTCTCATCTCCAAAAACTGGTAATACTGGAAAATTTCTTCCTCTCCAATACTACTATACAAGCTCTCAGTAATTAACAGTATATATTATATACCAAAGGCTCAGAAGTATTTGTGCACTAAAGTAATCTATTAACTTAATCTATGAAAGCCTATTTTAAAGCAAAAAATGGTAATATTAAGCCTATTTATTTGCATAAGACAATGCATACTTATAACCATCCTTATCATAAATGTTAGTCATTGTTAATATTATTAGCTTTTGTAATTAACCCTCTGGCCTTAGCATCTGGGATCTGGAAACACTAGGTATATTTGAGTGGGGTGGTTACAGCATCCTCAAGCATTCACATCGCTGAGTCCACTGTCTGACTTTGTGTAGGAGTCTGTTTTCTCAGTACCCAAACTGATGTGGAGCTCAGGGCTACCTCTGAGTATCTGGAATCATTCCTAGCATGATCACCCAATGATGGAGTGACTGCTGGCTCTCTTCCAAAGGTTCTAAGATGGTGGGGTTCTTTAAGAAAAATGCTCAGGGAATGGAAGGATGGACCAAGTTTGCAAACACACCTCAAACATGCCTCCAATGGAAACCACAAAAGGGCAGAGCAGGTTACTGGAGAGACAACTTGTTCATTCAACCCCATAAGGAGAGAAAGTGGTCTGCACAACAGCCAAACTGATTTGTAAAGTGGGGTTTAAGTGCTCAGTCTTTAATGTCAGAGAGACCTGCGATCAAATCGCAGTCCTGCTGCTTACTAGCTGTGCGATTCTAGGCAAGTTATTTAAGCATTCCGTGTCTCAAGGTCATAATCAGTAAAAGGAAAGGAAGGACTCCATACGTTGGGTTGTTGTGTGAGAATTAGATTATCTGATACATAATAAACACAGTCTAAATTGTTGTTATTACTACATCACAGTTATTCTTGTCGTTTTCTGGAGATACTGGGTAACCTTGTATATTCTGCCTTTAACACTTTCTCATTCTGTGTCAACAGGGAAGGGGACCTCCTTTGCATCTCTAATGGTCATTAGTGCTACTTGATAAATATTTCTGGTTCTCCTCTCTGCTGGACTCATGGTGAGGCTACACTTCCTGGTCTCCTTGTGGTTTGTGAATCTAGCCATAATCAAAGGTTGTGAGAGCGAGTGGTGTGAAACTTCTGGGATGAAGCATTTAATTGCTGGTTTGAGACTCACCAGCGTACTCTATTCTCTCTGTCATGACACCCATGACATTGGACATGTTGGCTGTTCCATCAGCCTGAGGCTCTGAGTAACTGTAAAGTCCAGAGTCCTTCTGTCACCCCACAATGGTCATAGAGCATGAGCAAGAAACAGATTCTTGCTTTTTTTTAGCCACTGAGATATGGGGGGGGGGGGTTGTTACTACAACCTATCTAGCCAATCCTGACCACACCAAATCTCTACCAATGATCCAGCGGTTTTCAGCTGGTGGTGATTTTGCCCCTCCCCTGAGGGACATTTGGAAATGTCTGGGGACATTTTGGTTGTCACAAAGGGAGGAGTGTGTGAACTACTGGCGTCTAGGAAGTAAATGCCAGGGATGCTGCTAAACATCCTGCAACGCACAGGGCAATCCCCACAAGAATGAATTACCCAGCTGAGAATGCCAATAATACTCTAGCCCAGTACTGAGCTTCCCCTACCCTCTTAAACCCTTTCCCAACACCTGGGTCCCTATCATGCCACAGGGACCATGTTTATCTGTCAACCACATGTGGTTATCTGGGACACTAAGCCACATTAGGACCAACCAACATTCTGCCTCGAGATTCTGCAGACCACCCTTGCTAAGGGTACCCCAGGGGCCAAGCTAGGCCTGAAGTCCAGACACTACAGGAGAAACAGGCCATCTTTCTCCTCCAGAAACCTCGTTCTATTCTTCTGTCACAAGCTGCCGTGGTGGCCACTGAGTTATACACTGGCCTCATGTCTCCTGGTAACATTACAGAAAAATCTATATTCTGGCTCATTAAACATGTCAGTGTAAAGGCTTGGAAAGGAAGGGGAATTTGACACAGGTATGAGATGTCCATTTGGATCCAGGCTTCTGACAGTCTGAGACCTGTAGGCAAAGCCTGAGCTGACCTACTAACAGGCCTCCTTCAAAGAGATGATCATATTAGACAGACTTTAAAAGTGACGTATGTGAGGTAACATGATCACCAGGACCGGAACCCAGACTTACTGCTGACCCCCAAATCTTCAGTCTTTTCTAATATGCCTTGGGAATGGGAGAGGGCTTGGTGAGTGGGTGATGGTGATGGAATTAGTTTGGCCTTGAAAGTTTGGTTGCCCTGAATTTTTTATTTTAACTTATTTGTACTTCAGTATCCTGAGTAAAAGTTGTGGTGAGAATTGGGAAGAACATATGTAAAAATTTTAGTACAATGCCTGGCGTGTAATTATTACTCAATAAACAGGGGCTCTTACAGCATTGGACAATGTAGCCCTTACTGCGGGGGCAGGGAGAAGAGCTGGGAGGGACGGCACAGGGGGTGCAAGGCTGTCGGCTACTTGAAAGGTATGAAGCTTGGAGGAGAGGGCAGAGAAGGGAGGTGACACAAAGAAAACACAAATGTCACTATCATTTGTGTGACAGTGCTTTCATATTTTCTTACCTCTCAAATTAGGTAAGCCAAATTTATCACTGCAGGTTATTAATAACTTACACCCCAAAGAGGGTTTGCTTTTTGGGGGATGCATACTCTCAAAACTGAGCAAAGAGAGTCCCCTCCCCTGGGAGAGCTCTGTTCCAAGTCCCTGAAAACTGTTCAAAGGATGATGGCTCCAACTGGCGCTAGTTTTACAGAGCAAATAAATTGTAAAAGGATCTAAAGAAACGGTTTTTTTCCCAACACATAGTTACTGAGGCCTAATATGTGTGAGGCACTGGTGAGAGAGGAGAGATCAGACAGGCAGGGTTCCTGCCCTCATGGAGCTTACTTTCTCATGGAGGAGACCGACAATAAGTAAAATAATTATGAATGGCAATATGTGCCAGAAAGGAAAAAAATAATCAGGTGCTGGGTTAAAAGAGTGGCTCAAGGATCATATTTTCATATTCAGTGAAGACCCCTCAGAGGTAGCACTTAAGCTAAAACATGAAATATGAGTAGAATGTGGGGAAGTTCATTCTAGGAAAAAGAACAGTCTAGGGATAGCAAACAGCAAGCGTATGGTATCTTTCACAGACATTGCCTTATTTTGAACTTCCTCGTAGTCTTGTGAAGTAGGCATTTCTGGTAGGCAGCTTCTGACATGGCCTCCCAAGGATCCTCACCTTGATATTCATACCCTTGTGGAATCTCTCCCCCTTGAGTGAGGTCTGGACCTAGTAACTTGGTTCTAATAAATGAAACACAGCAAAAGCTATGGTATGTCAATTCGGTGATTAGCCTATAAAAAATTATAGCAAACTCTGCCTTCCTAGAAAACTCTCTCTCTTGCTGGTGCAAGCTGCCACATTGGAAACTCTCAGTCCCATTCTGGAAAGGTGCAGTCCAACATACTGCAAGGAACCGAATCCTTTCAACAACTACGGAGTGAGCTTGGAAGCAGATCCAGCCCTAGTTGGGAGGATTGTAGCTCTAGCCAATACCTTGCCTGTAGCCTGTAAGGAACCCTGAAAAAGAAGACCCAGCTAAGCTATGCCCAGCTTTCTGACCCTCCAGAATCATGAGATAATAAATGTGTGTTGCTTCAAGCCACTAAGTTTTGGGGTAATGTGTTATACAGCAATACATAATATAGCGTTCATTCTTTTATTCATTCACTCACCAAGTGAATTATGCAACAAATCTTTCTTGAGATACCCTGCAGGCCAGGCAGTGACCTAGGTGCTAAGGAAACAGAGATAAATTTCATAGTCCCAGATGCTCATAGTCTCATAGAGGCAGACGATGTTCATGGTACTAAATTATAGGACCACTGTGCTCTGTGACACTCCCGTGGTTGCCATGTCTTGTGCTGGGAACAAATAGAAGGGAGACAACGACTCTTCTTGGCAGAGTCAGGGAAGGCAGGAAGTGAAAACTGAGGCTCAGAGAAGGTAAGAAGTTGCCCAAGGTCACACAGCTCTTCTGATTCATCCTGCTCTGTTCAAACACATGAAGAAGGACCTGTGTTTATCTCCAGTGTGACTATTTTGACCTACAATTCTCAGACTGTTTCTTTTTTATGCTCTTGATAACCTAAAACGAAATATATGTTGAAAGGAATTCCTTATAGCAAATGTAAGATAGACAATGGGTTAATCAGGCTTCTGTGACAAAGAATGAAGTTACACTTCCAATTAACTTTCATAAAACAGAAATCAGACCACTCTAACTCATTATTCTGCATGTATTTGTGCACAGTTGGGCGTCACACATTTCTACACAAACAAAGATGCTGGTGTTGGACAGAAAATGATTGAAACCATGCTTCATGATGGAATCTAATTAGCAACATAGATTAGTTATATAGAAATGTAACAAAGGCAATGATGCCAGAAGAGCATCCATCGATGCTTCAGAATTTGAGAAAACTTGCCTGAGAGCTGAGCCTAAGGTTTTTATTTTTGGTTTGATAATTTGCTAAACCTGCAAACCTAGAAGAAGCCTAATTAAAGTTAATGAGAAATAATCTTCATTTTAAAAGTTTTATTTGCTATTTTTATGCAGGGCTCTTGTGCATTTTTCTCCCGAGTTCATGTCACATTTTAATTTCAAAATTCAAATTTGAAAAGTTTGTATTTATATTTTTTGTTTTTTCTTTTTTTCTTTCCTTTTTTGCTCTCTTTCCTCTTATTTTATGAGGTATAATATATTTATTTTGAAGCATATTTTGTTTATGAGGCATACCTATTGTAAAGTGCAAATTTCAAGGCCACAGCCTGGTTAATTTTCACATACGTACACCATGTAAACACCACTCAACTCAGGATATGGAATAGTGTCATCCAAAAGAACTTGGTGCGATGATGGGAATGTTCTGTCTGCACTGTCCATTTTGACAACCACAAGCCATACTTGGCTATTGAGAACTTGAAATATGGCTAGTATGAATGAAGAAGTGAATTTAAAATTTTATTTAATGAGGTTAGTGGTTGCCATTTTAGATGTTACAGATACAGAACATTTCTAGCGTTTGAGTATCTTCAAATCACTACCTACTCAGTTTCCCCTCCTCCCCCTGCTGATGTAATCTCTGTTCTGATTTCTATCACCGTAGATGAATTTTTCCTAATCTTGAATTTCATATAAGTGAAATCATAGAATATATACTCTTTGGGTTGGGATATATTTTCTCAATATAATGTCTGTGAAATGCATCCTTTTTGTTGAATGTACCAGTGTTCTTCTTCTTTTTTAAATTGCTTGAGTATTACATTGTATAAATGTACTGTAGTTTGTGTATCAATTCTACTGTTGATGGATATTTTGTTTGTTCCCAGTTTTTGGCTACTGTCAATGAAGCTTCTATAAATATTCTTGGCAATATCTTTTGGTGGACAAATATACTAATTTCTCTTGGGTATGTACCAAGGGATGGAATTGCTTAGTCTTATCCTCCCAAAAGCAATGTAGGAGAGGTCTAGTTCCTTCATTAAAATAAAATTTTACTTTTCAACTATGGATGTTTGTAAAGAGTACAATAATTACTTTTGTGCTGTTCAAGGCAATGTACAACGGATTGAAGCATTATTTGGTAATATCTAATAACTTTAAAATGCAATAACCTCATGTTCTTGTAAATTATCCTTCTAGGTATGTTCCCTGGAGAAATTCTTATACATGTGTACAAGGAGACATGTATAGGAATATCCATAACACCATTTTTGTAATAGCAAAAAAAGGAATTTCTTTATTGAGTAAATAAATGACAATATATCTATAATGGAATATCATCCAGAAAATGAATAAATAGAGCTACACATATCAATATGAATGAACCTCTCAATATAATGATAAGCCCAAAATGCAGTGCCAAAAAATTACTAAAGACCTACTAAGGATGGATACAGATATAGATATAGATATATAATGAAAGTACTTAGAAATGCATGCAAAGAGTAAACAGCAATAGCAGAAAACGGTTACTCTATGTTTGGGGCACAATGAGAGATTGAGACTTCAACTTTACTAATAAGATTTACTTTTAACTTGGGTAATGGGTATGCAAGTGTTGGTATATTCTATTTTGTATCATTCTGCATGTCTTAAATATTACCTAATAATAAGTAAAGAATCTGTCAAAGTGGTGGAGACTGCTAGGCAAGCCCCAGTATCCGTGCTCACTTTCTTCTTATCAGGACTTGAAGACCCCAATCCCCACAAAGTTTTACTTGAAAATGTGCGTGCCCAGCTAGAAACTACACTTGTCAGGCTTCTTTGTAAAGACACGTGGTCATACGACTAAGCTCTTGCAATGGTATTGCAGCGGGGCTGAACGCTCTTCTAAGTTACATCATCAAAAGAAGCAGCTTGCCTACCACTTCCTCTTTCTCTCTTCTTGTGGGCTGAAGATGAATGTGCTGTTGGTGAGACAGCTTAATTCCTGGGCACACAGACACTGCCCTGTCTTGCCCATTAAATGTCAGCTTCACGAGGCCAGGAATCTTGCCTTTCACTTTCACTGCTGTACCCTCAGTTCCTAGAACAATATCTCGCACACAATAGACACTCAATTCATGTTGAATAAATGCATGATTGAATGTCTTATCGCTATCGGTGCATCCAGTCTTACACACCTAATTTCACTCTCACCTCACGGTTTTATGAGGTTTTATTATAATCCGGACAGTATTTTGAGATAGAAAAGCAATGCATATTTATCTCAGAGCAACATCATGAAGCAACTAATACTTCTCAGTGACAAAAGGATCAGGAAGGGAAAATATGTCCTCTTCTTGGAAAGGCATTTGAAATAATAATAAAAAGCTGATGACGACCACAACTGCTAACTGAAAGCGTTTTCAAACTTATCTTTCTACACTTGCTAATAGTTTCCTGAGAACAAAAATACTTCTGCATTTAAAATCTTTGCTTCACATTTCAATAGTAGAGGTCAAGGACCTTCGGGCTTAATTTCCTATTACATATGGTATTTATTTTTACTATAGCAATAAAATATTATTATTGTATTCATTAAAAGAAATGGGTAAAGTATGTTGCACATATACTGGTTTAAACAGTTGAATACTAGGGCGTGTTAGCAACAGTGATGCCAACAATAGCTGTGGCAGATTCAGAGGTGGCCACGACCCTTCACTCTGATTGTAGCCACACCATCCGGAATGTGACTTTGCAGCTCTTCCCATCAAGAGATGGAGTCTGTTTCTCCTCTTCTTGAATCTTGGCTGAACTTGTGACTTACTTTAGCTAAGAGAAGTGACAGTGTGACAGCCCTGAACCAAGACTTCCAGAGGCTTTGCACTCTTCCGTCCTCTCGCTTGGTACCCTGTCTAGCAGTCACGTGAAGAAGTCCAGGGAGTGGGACCTCATGGAGGAGAACCAAGTCATCCCAGCCAAAGTCATCCTAATCCATCTATGGTCGACTCATACCCAAAGAGAACAAAACTCCCCACCAGATCCACAGTTGACAATAAATACCTAAGTGAGCCCAAGACCAGAGAAGCCACGCAGCTCATTTGTAGACTTGTGAGCAATAATAAATGCTCACTCTTTTAAGCCACTGAGTTTGAGAGCTGTCATGCAGCAATTGGCAATGGATACAGGCATCCTGGCAACAGTAAAATAAATACACCCCTTAAAAGACAAGGGCTGGGGACTTCCCTGGTGGCACAGTGGTTAAGAATCTGCCTGGCAATGCAGGGGACATGGGTTCGAGCCCTGGTCCAGGAAGATCCCACATGCCGCAGAGCAACTAAGCCCGTGCACCACAACTACTGAGCTTGTGCTCTAGAGCCCGTGAGCCACAACTACTGAGCCCATATGCCACAACTACTGAAGCCTGCGTACCTAGAGCCCGTGCTCCACAACAAGAGAAGCCACCGCAATGAGAAGCCCGCGCACCGCAACGAAGAGTAGCCCCCGCTCCCTGCAACTAGAGAAAGCCCATGAGCAGCAACGAAGACCCAACACAGCCAAAAATAAATAACTAAAGATAAATAAATTTTTTTAAAAAGGACAAGGACTGTGCAGATTTCTATCAATCCTTATTAACTTGCCTTGGCCTCCTTAATAAAGGGGGATTTCAGACATCCTGTTCACTTGTCCAGTTTCCAGAACTATTCAGACTCTACTCTCACTCTTGGATAATGAGTAAAATGACACAGTTTTATTTCTCAACTATATATCCCCAGCCAACCTATCTTCTTTCCTGTTTCATAGAAGGAGCTTTTAAAGTTAGCACATTAACATTGACACCAGGAAGCCAGAACATCAGTAAAGTTTTGAAAAGTTCAACTCAGGTCAAAAATAGAAAATGAGAGGGGCAAAAGAGGAGATTCTGGATTAAGCAGTTGAAATAGTGAAGAAAAATTAGTAGTTAATATAGAACCCCACTATACCTGAGGATTTACAAGATGCAGTTTTACAGGATATAGCATATCTTACTAGTGATCTACTACTTATAATGTATACTTATTTCAAATGTTGTTTGTGTTAGTCAGCTATCGCCACGATAATGTTGCATGACAAATCACTCCCAAACTCAGTAACTTACACAAATCAACGTTGGTTGTTGTGTTCATGAGTCTGTGAGCTGGCCTGGGGTTCTGATCTAGACTAGGCTTGGCTATAAGCTTTAGACTGTGGGTCGCTTTAGACTTAGAGTTGGCTGGGCTTGGTTCTACACTGTGGGTTCAGTTCAGTTCAGCTCTGTTCCATGTGTATTATACTGGATTGGCCAAAAAGTGCTTTTGGTTTTTAAGTAAAAATAAAAGATACGTTTTTCATTTTCACCAAGAACTTGATTGAACAACGTATTCACCCTTTTGTTCCACTACCTTCTGTCATTTTTCAGGCAACTTCATAATTCCATCTTCGCAAAACTTTTTATTTTCTTGAGCAAAGAACTGTTCCAGGTGCCTTTTACAGTCTTCCAGGGAATTGAATTTTTTTCCATTAAGAGAAGCTTGTAAAGACCTAAATAAAAGGAAATCTGAAGGTGCAATTTCTGGTAAATAAGGCGGATGAATCAGAACAGCCCAGCGAAGCTGTAACAGTTTTTGCCTGGTCATTAAAGAAACATGCGGTCTTGTATTATCCTGATGGAAGATTATGCATTTTCTGTTGACTCATTCTGGACGCTTTTCATGAGTGCTGCCTTCACTTGGTCTAATTGGGAGCAGTACTCGTTGGAATTAATCGTTTGGTTTTCTGGAAAAAGCTCATCATAGAGGATTCCCCTCCAATCCCACCATATACACAACATCACCTTCTTTGGATGAAGACCGGCCTTTGGCGTGGTTGGTGGTGGTTCATTTCGCTTGCCCCACGATCTCTTCCGTTCCACATTATTGTATAGTATCTACTTTTCATCGCCTGTCACAATTTGTTTTAAAAACAGAACGTTTTCATTACGTTTAAATAGTGAATCGCAAGCAGAAATACAGTCAAGAAAGTTTTTTTCTCTTAACTTATGGGGAACCCAAACATCATAGAGATTCACATAACCAAGCTGGTGCAAATGATTTTTGACACTTGATTTGAATATTTTGAGTAGGTGGGCTATCTTCTGTGTGGTATAATGTTGACTGTTCTCAATTAATGTCGATTTGGTTGCTATCAACTTCAACTGATCTACCCAACCGTGGAGCATCGTCCAGTGAGAAATCTCCAGCATGAAACTTCGCAAACCACTTTTGACATGTTTAATCAGTCACAGCACCTTCTCCATACACTGCACACATCTTCTTGTGCGTTTCGGTTGCGTTTTTACCTTTCTTGAAATAATAAAGCATAATATGCTGATAACGTTGCTTTTTTTCCTTCCACCTTCAATATTAAAATGGCTACACAAAAATTCACCAATTTTGATGTCTTTTTTTAAAATGCACACTGATATGACAGCTGTCACAATACAATCTAATAGAATTGTTTCGAATGAAGTTAAAGACAACTAAGTGCTACGAGAGCCATCTCACGGAAAAAACCGAACGAACCTTTTGGCCAACCCGATTCTAAAGCCCAGGCTGAAGGTGTGTTCAGGAGTGAACCTGAGGCATACTCTTCTCTTGGGAGATGACCAAAATGCAATGGCAGCAAAACCACATATTTCAAATCCTCTGCTTTTCAACTCTGATGACAGCCTATTGACAAAGCAAATGTGATGGCTGGGCCCAAAGTTAAGAGGTGTATAAATTTACTTAAACCCATAAAGAATGGCAGGACGTTTCATTCTAAATACAGGTGAATGAGGAATTGGGTCTAATTATTTAATCAGCCATGTTATCTTTATGATACAATTTCTTCTCTTCTCTGGTCTCTCACTTGACAAAAAAGGGTAATAGACATCTCAGATAATCTCTCTTCATTCAGCCTAAACCATATCCTGACCATTCAAACCCAACCCAACTAGTACCTCCTCTATCAAGTGACTCCTAACCAATCAAATCCCATTGTTATCTGAGATCTCCAAAGTCCTGCAGCTGTTGAAGCTTACATCCCTTTGCCAGCACCTCCACTGCGTATATCACCACTGCCGTTAACTACCGTGACCAACTCAGGCTACTGTTTACTGAATCTCTAGCACGTGGCAGGCTCTTATTTCTACCTGGTGGCTATTAACATCCTGGCTGTATAGAGATGTTAATGAAATTGCTAAACGTTAAATAGATAATAATAAGTAACTGAGCCTGATTCATACCCGGATGTGTCTATAAACATATCTCTACCATATCATGCTGCTTCTATACATTACAATTGACTACTTTGTCACATAATGACTTTGTATTGTGGATGGATTTTGCTTGCCTATTAGTTTTGTTCCTTAACTACACTGTATACTTCTTGAAGGCAAGGATGATGTGTTATGCTTCTTCAGATTTTTCCTTAACGTGATTTGATTGTTTGATTTCAAGAACTGATTTCAGAGAACCAGCCCAATCCTAAACATCATTATTCAACAGAATGGAACTTTCCTAAGACACAGAAATTAGATTCATTAATGGTGGCTAATAATAAGTAGCACCAACCATCTTACTAGGTGGGTACTATCATTATTCTCATTTTATTTATGCAAAAGGTGAGGCTCAGAGAGGTTAAGTGCCTGGTTCATGAACACAAAGTAGCAGAGTGAAAAAGCAACCTCAAATCTCTAACTTTAGAGTGCTATTTTTTCAACCCACGTTGTTCAATGTTTACTTTCTGTCCAATACTAGAGTTAAATTATAACTATGCTGAAAGTTTTAGCTGTGAAATTCTATAAAGACCAACCATAATGATGGACCAAATCTTGGCTCAAGTGGCAGTAATAATAAATTATGATAACAAATAATGATAGTTTAAAAATGTGTGTATACCAAGCATGGTGCTAAGTGATTTATTCATTAACTTATCACGGCATCACAATAAATGCAGTAAAGCGCATTCTGTTGTTATTTTCATTCTACAGAGAAGCACAATAGTGCTTAAGGAAGTGACCTGTCCAAGACATACAGTGGTGAGGTAAATTCACCGTTGACTTCTTTCTTTATTAAAATGTACTTTTCTCTTATAAAATGAACCAATCAAAAAGAAAAAAAGACTGTGATGAGTCTAGTATATTAAGAATCTGACAGAACACACTTGACTTCTCTGTTATATAATGACTGTCTTCAGTTCCAACACTGTAAACCACCATTACTTTTCACTGTTCACAGAATTGCCAGGCTAAGTTTTATGTTAAAACCTTTTGGGTTGAAAAGCTACATCTCATATTCATAGGGCCACTTTGTGGAAAGTAAAGAATTCTTTCTGTTATGATGTGATATATTATTTAACTCAGGGTTTGACAAACTGCAGCCCTTGAGTCAAATCCACCAGCTGCCAGTAGTTTTACTGGAAGACAGACAGCCATGCCCACTCCTTTGCATATTGTCCATGGCTGCTTTTGCTACAATGACAGAATTAAGTAGTTGCTACACAGGCTGCAGAGCCCACAAAGCCTAAAATATTTACCAACCCCTGGTTTAATTCTTCATTTAACACCTTTGTAATATGAATGTTCATGCATGCTTCTGTGGGTGTTCTTTCTCCAAAGAACAACTTTGTTCTAATTCTGGGGTCACTGGGCCCTGACAGGAAGACACTCATGACGCAAGACACAAAGCAGTCGTTTTCAAGTCATCCAATTGGCTCGATTACGCACTAGCAAGGACAAGACAAGAAAGACAAGCACTTCCTGTTTTTCACTATCTGCTGAACACTGTGGGGCTTTAAGTATGTTTTCAAAAATGAAATCAGGAAACACTTGTACTGACACAGCAGAACCTAGATGAGTGAAGCAAGCATAAACTTTATCGGTCAGACAAATCCACTAAAATCCTAATTAGAAAATATAATACACAGAGTTACAGATGTAGAAAACAAACTTATGGTTACCAGGGGGTAAGCAGGGGGGAGGGATAAATTGGGAAATTGGGATTGACATATACACACTATTATACATAAAATAGATAACTAATAAGGACCTACTACATAGCACAGGGAACTCTACTCAATACTCTGTAATGACCTATATGGGAAAAGAATCTAAAAAAGAATGGATATATGTATATGTATAACTGCTTCACTTTGCTGTACACCTGAAACTAACACAACATTGTAAATCAACTATATTCCAATAAACATTTTTAAAAAAGAGAAAAGAAAATACACAGAACCGAGCCTCAGCTGACCTTTCTTTTCCTCCAACAAATTTTAGGGAGAAAAGAACAGGCTACAGAGATAAACCCATGCACATATGGTTGCCTTATCCTGGACAAAGGAGGCACGAATATACAATGGAGAACAGACAGCCTCTTCAACAAGTGGTGCTGGGAAAACTGGACAGCTACATGTAAAAGAATGAAATTAGAACACTGCCTAACACCGTAACAAAAATAAACTCAAAATGGATTAAAGACCTAAATCTAAGGCCAGACACTATAAAACTCTTAGAGGAAAACATAGGCAGAACATTCTATGACATAAATCACAGCAAGATCCTTTTGACCCACCTCCTAGAGAAATGGAAATAAAAACAAAAATAAACAAATGGGACCTAATGAAACCTAAAAGCTTTTGCACAGCAAAGGAAACATAAACAAGACGAAAAGACAACTCTCAGAATGGGAGAAAATATTTGCAAATGAAGCAACTGACAAAGGATTAATCTCCAAAATTTACAAGCAGCTCATGCAGCTCAATATCAAAAAAACAAGCAACCCAATCCAAAAATGGGCAGAAGACCTAAATAGACATTTCTCCAAAGAAGATACACAGACTGCCCACAAACACGTGAAAGAATGCTCAACATCATTAATCATTAGAGAAATGCAAATCAAAACTACAATGAGGTATCATCTCATACCAGACAGAATGGCCATCATCAAAAAATTTAGAAACAATAAATGCTGGAGAGGGTGTGGAGAAAAGGGAACCCTCCTGCACTGTTGGTGGGAATGTAAATTGATACAGTCACTATGGAGAACAGTATGGAGGTTCCTTAAGAAACTAAAAATAGAACTACCATATGACCCATCAATCCCACTACTGGGCATATACCCTGAGAAAACCATAATTTAAAAAGATAGATGTAAAACAATGTTCATTTCAGCACTATTTACAATAGCCAGGACATGGAAACAACCTAAATGTCCATCAAAAGATGGCACACATATACAACGGAATACTACTCAGCCATAAAAAGGAACGAAATTGAGTTATTTGTAATGAGGTGGATGGACATAGAGTCTGTCATACAGAATGAAGTAAGTCAGAAAGAGAAAAACAAATACCGTATGCTAACGCACACATATGGAATTAAAAAAAAACGGTACTGATGAACCTAGTGGCAGGGCAGGAATAAAGACACAGACGTAGAGAACAGACTTGAGGACAAGGAGGGGGGAAGGGAAGCTGGGACGAAGTGTGAAAGTAGCACTGACATATATACAGTACCAAATGTAAAACAGATAGCTAGTGGGAAGCAGCCGCATAGCACAGGGAGATCAGCTTGGTTCTTTGTGACCACCTAGAGGGGTGGGATGGGGGGGTGGGATAGGGAGGGTGTGAGGGAGGCTCAAGAGAGAGGAGATACGGGATATATGTATATGTTTAGCTGATTCACTTTGTTTTACAGCAGAAACTAATACAACATTGTAAAGCAATTATACTCCAATAAAGATGTTAAAAAAAAAAAACCTGAAAAAGAAAAAAAGAACAGGCTATATAAAAAGAGACTCCTAAAAGATTGAGTACAACACACACATACCTGTCTTCCTAGAATACAGGCAGGACCAATAAACTTACTACTTACTCTCCAGAACCTTCTATGTCAATGGAAAATTGCCACTATTTTCAGCAATTATGTGAAAGAGATGATTTTAAAGTCATATAACCTTGAGTTCAAATACTGATTTTGCTGCTGACTGGCTGTTTGACCTTGGAAAAATTGTTTACCTTCTTTCTCTCTTTTTTAGATTGCTTATTAAAATGTGGGTAAAATTATCTAGCTTACAGGCTTATTATGAGGATTAAATATGATAATATATGTAAAGTACTAGGCTTAGTACCTGGCACGTGGTCAAGGCTTCATATCTGGTAGGCATTATTATTGTTCAAACTGGAGGTCAGGACATAGATGGGAGGCCTCCCCTGAGTAAAAGTCCACCATGATAGACATGAAGAATCACTCACAAGCTGGGCAGGAAAGAGAACTGTGATATTTTACGCATACTTTCAGAAAGGGTTAAAACAAAAGAGGTTAACAACAAAAATTAACCAGTGCACTACCCTCTATTACCCAAGTTTCTGCTAATTGTAGGTCTGAATCATTGAAGAAGAAGAAGGTAAAGTCAAATAATGAGCATGAGGGGTCTGGGTTGGTGAAGTATGTCAGAAGGCTTGTCAGATGTCTCCCTGTGCATAGCTGTGTTATATGGTTTATAATAGCTTCCATCATTGGGTGAGCGGTGGCAAAAGTAGAAAATACTATTTCTGTATGTCCTTTTCTGAAAGTACACCTCTGATTACAATTCTGTGGTTCAAGGCTTATAAAAGGACTTCAAATAAAAGAGTATATTTATAATTCCATTTTGGCAACAAAGGGAAGAGCTTTCTAAAATGTCTACAGCAGTTTCGAAGCCTGCATAGAAAATACCCAATTCCCACTGCCTCTCAATTTCAACTTTCCATTGCAGTCTGTCTCTCCATAATAGGTACAGTTAGACAGAAATATCTGGCCATGTGTTCTAGGAAAAACTGATAGAGAAGTAAGATGAAAAGTCATGATGGGGTCATCAGAAAATTGTTGCTCTGGGAAATTAAATATTGCTCTCTGGCCCTGTGCCCTCCACATCTTTAATTCCCTCTAATTTTGCTCCTGCTAACAGAGTAGAACATGCTCATGTGGTGGATACATCTTGATCTCGTTCCTTATCTCAAGAATGCTGAAATTAAAGTACATCTGGCAAGCAAAGCCATTGAAAACCAGCAGTCCATCAAATATCTAATGACTGTTAGAAGCAGCACATGACTTTGGAAAGACAAGATTTAACTTCTGTACCTCTTCCTCCAGCCTTGTGATGCGAGAGACAGGCTGTGACCAGAGGGAAAGTTTATGGCTAGAGACATACTGTGAACCTCAGGTGAAATCCACACTATAAAATAAGAGAATCAGCAGGTTGATTTAGGTCTCAGATTGACATGCCTGCTCCATTGCTGCACTTTGACTCAAGAGAAACAAACGACCAAACACACACCTTTGTGGAATGTGGGCATTTCAGCCTCAGGAGACCATTAATGCCTTGGCCTCTGCATTTACTAATTTAGTCAGTATTTAGTTGAACATCTATTGTGTGCCTAGGATTGTGATAAGTATTGGCCTGATAGTGGTGAATGCAACAGACATGGCCCTTGCTCTTAAAGAGATAATCAAGAGGGGGAGACAGACAATAAGAGAATAAATAGTATGCAAGGTAATTTCAGACTGTGTGAAGTTTTATGATGGTAATAAACAAGGACTGTTACAGAAAAAAAATAAACAAACAAACCCAAAACAAGGAGAAGCCTATTTTAGGCAGAATGATAAGGGAGGGCTTCTCTTAAAAGGTTACATTTAAATTGATACTGGAAGGAGTTCTAAGAAGAACACTGGGATGGGGGAAAAGCACTTGTGGCCAAAACCCTAGGATGATCCCCAGTGAGTCATACCCTGTTCACCTCCCCTTGAGTGTGGGAGACTCTATGAGTTGCTTCTAATCGATAATATATGACAAGAGTGAAGAGATTTTGCAGATGTAATTTAAGTCCTTAATCAGTTGACTTTAATAGAAAAGGATGATTATCCGGGACGGGACCAACTTAATCAGGTGAGTAAGACCCTCTTTTAAAAGAGGGTCTAGAAATCAGAGACTTGAAGCACCAGAGATGTTCTCTCTCTCTCTGTTGCTGGCTTCGAAGACTCCTACAGCTGCAAGGATATGAGATGCATCAACAAGATGAGGGATCAGGGAAATGGATCCTTCCCTGTTGTGCCTACAGATGAGAACACAGCCCAGTCAGATCCTGAATTCCAGCCTTATGAGTCCCTGAGCAGAGAACCCAGCTAAGTAATGCTAGACTTCTGATCTGTGAAAACTGTGATATAATACTTGGGTATTCTCTTAAGCCACTAAGTTTGTGGTAATTTTTACAGAGCAATACAATGAAAACAAATACAATACTCTGAGCAGGCAAAAGCTATAAAAGTCATTGGGAGTTGTTTTGTGGTGAGCAAGGAGGAAGACAGCCAGGAGGTAGAACATGAGCTTGCCTATGAGAAAATAGTAAAGTTTAGGCTTTATCCCAGTATCTGACACGTGGTGGTTAGTGCACAGCAGGTACTTAAAACATCTGTTGAATGAATTTATGAATAATGAAAGTATGTTGCTAAATAAAAGTGTTTAATACTAGACTGCCATGTCCACACACTCAGATTTTAAAACACTTCTTCAATAGATATTTATTGAAAGACCATTAGGTACAAAGAACTGTATTGCTGCCAGAGGGCCAGGAAAAGTGATTAAGAAATACAGCCTGGCCATGAAGCAAATTCTGAGACAACAGATCTTCTGGAAACTTCTGAATTAGGAAAAAGATATGCACTTCTATAGAGATGAAAGACTCTATAATGAGGTATAGATACAACCCAGTAATCTGGGTCACAGCTGAAAGCTGACAATTTGAGTTTTCTCCTCAGTCTAATAAACTGAAAAGCTGCCAAGGGTTAATCAAGTCCAAGGAAGAGAGAGCCCTGTAATAAGATAACCACACCATCAAAGGCACATCAAGGATGGATTGGAGGATAGTAAAGGAAATGTTAAGAAAGTTAGTAATTCAGTAATGGTGGGGAATTTAATATTGAAAATGCGAAGATGTTTATAGATTGGGAAATTATATTCCATGTGCCTCCAGTCAAGTCTTCTGGATTATGTGAAAAATCTCTAGAAATCGAGAGAAGATAAATGAAGAGAATACTGTCATCTTCAATTAGTTAAGAGTGTGTATGTTATCCCTGCTGCCCAGGAGACACAAATGATGTCTGAGGAGAAGGTTAGGGTCATACTACTGATGTTTCCAGGAGCTACAGGTGAGATCAGTAAGGGCACAACCAGAAATGCTGTTCTCAAAAAGCAGAACTGAAACATGAAGAAACAACTAACTTTCTTAGCTTGTACTCATCCATATCCCCTTGAAAATTAGCTGTGTTGCTTCCCTAAGAAGGATTTATCTTCATTTTAAAACATATGAAAGTGAAAACATCTCAGAGGTGTTTTTCAAGGGGAAATGCCCATGCATTTCAGAACAAAGCAATTAAGGATAACTCATAAAATTAAGAAGAGGGGGTAGGAAGTTGCAGACATCTGGTACACCTAACTGGTCATTAAGTCAACTCCAGATGTGGAGGCTACTAAAGGAATGAGGAAAAACAGTGCTTTGCATTCTTTAAACTTTTAAAATACATCATCATCATCTTTGCATTTTATGAAAATGGAAAGCAGGTCTATATTAGTCTCATTTCTCAGATGATAACACCCATTCTCAAAGAGGTTATCCTACATTTTTTGAGTTAGGTTTAGAATTCAACTCAAATGCTCAAATAGCTACATAACTGACTGCTTCCTCTCAAGAGTTTAGGAAAATAAAAACAACACTGATTTCATAATAAGGGTTTCCAATGATTTTACAATGATTATGTTGAGTATGAGCAAACTCTTCTAAGAGACAGACCCATGCAATCTCAAACAAACACATCTACTTTTAAAATTCTATGAGTAGGGGCTTCCCTGGTGGCGCAGTGGTTGAGAGTCTGCCTGCCGATGCAGGGGACACAGGTTCGTGCCCAGGTCCGGGAAGATCCCGCATGCCATGGAGCGGCTGGGCCCATGAGCCATGGCCGCTGAGCCTGTGCGTCCGGAGCCTGTGCTCCACAATGGTAGAGGCTACAACAGTGAGAGGCCAACGTACCGCAAAAAAAAAAAAAAATTCTATGAGTAAATATGGAGACATTTATTAAGCTTCCTTTTTAAAAAATGGATTGATAGACACGGTTCATGTTATAACAGACAGCTGATATGCTAAGTGATAGAATCACTCTTTGTTAAACATCATTTCTCATTTGAGATAATAACTGCAGTTCCCAGCAGCACCTCATAGAGAGATCATAGGAACCATCAGAAAGCTGCACCAGAAATCAGATTACACTTTCCCCTAAAATGCAATATGCATACAAGGAACCATGCATATTTCTGGATTTGGAAGCACCTATGAACTGCTCTGTCTTGTAAGGAGAAGGACCAGAAAATACAAAACAAAACAAAAACCAATACAAGCAAGGTGTGAACATAAGCCATACGAGTTTCAGTTCTGTATCTTTGTCCCTACAAGTGGATCGAATTCTGCAGAGCTGAGTGTAAGCTCTGAGAAAGCGAGTAAGTAAATCTATGATTTCTGAAACCTGATTGCAGGGTGTGAGAAGTACAGACTTCAGGTGAAATCTGTTCTCGTCAGTCTGGGACTGTTTTCAGGGATGGCATGAGAGGGATCTATCCCACCAATGTCAGTATTTCAAGGCCCTGGTCACCATAGCCATGTCTCCTGTATCACTGGTGGCATGAGATGAAGTAAGAGGCAGACTAACGAAGAGTTTCTATTTTAATGGTTATGTTGCACTTTAATGCCTATTGTTTAAAAAGATCTAGTACACCAAAGCTGTGATTTCACGTATATTACTTCTAAGAATAAAGATAGGCTTAAAAAGTGAGTTAGGAGTTGGCTTAATTAGGAATATTAAATAAATAATCACACAGGTAGTACTTGGAAATGGCAAAAATCATCAAGGTGGTATACTAATGGCTGAAGTCTAGAATACAATGCTGAAGATAATTTTCTTCTTATCCCATTGTGGTTTTTTTGTTCTTTTTTTTTGCGGTAAGCGGGCTTCTCACTGTTGTGGCCTCTCCCGTAGTGGAGCACAGGCTCCGGATGCGCAGGCTCAGCAGCCATGGCTCACGGGCCCAGCCGCTCCGCGGCATGTGGGATCCTCCCGGATCGGTGCACGAACCCGTGTTCCCTGCATCGGCAGGCGGACTCTCAACCACTGCGCCACCAGGGAAGCCCTATCCCATTGTTTTGATAGTTTCTTTGTTGAGACTTTTGCTATTTGTTTCTATTTACAAAATATCTATGTGCTTAAGGCAGAAAATTTGGAAACGCCGAAAAGCACAAATGAAAACCATGAAAATCAACCATAATGCTATCCATAAAGATAAGCATAGTGAAGATGTTATTTTTTTACCCATCCACTACTTTTTCCATAAAAGTGGGATTACGTCTTCACACTCTGGTTCATAGCCTGATTTTCCACTTAGAAATATGTCATGAACATTTCCCCATGTGGTAAGCTTTCTTCTTCTGTTATTTTATTGGCTGAAGAGTATTCTCTCATACAGTTAAATCAAAATCTAGGTAATTAATCTCCTACTGCTGGGAATTAAAGTTGCTTCCATTTTTTCACTGTCATACAAAATGCTGCAATGAACATCTTTGGACTTAATACTCTTGTACACATCTCTAAGTATCTCCTTATAACAAATTCCTAGAGGGAGAGCTGCCAGGTTAAATGGTTTGCCCATTATAAAGGGGTTTTGCTGCAAATTAACAGATTATTCTACAGAAAATTTACCACAATAAATTATTCCACCAGTAAGTTATGAGAATACCCAATTCTATAACATTTGTAATGTATTATCATTACCAATGTTATATTTCTTTTAACATTTTTCTGGTATTTGTCAATACAATTGTATAACTCAGATGACTAAAGACATGAAAGTTAAAAATAATCATGTATTTAGAATTAATTTATGGGTTATATTCTTCTTCATATGCTACTTGTCCTAATTTCTACTGAGTTGAACCACTGAAGCAATAATTAGATGTAGGTGTGAGTATAAAATATAATAAGAAATGCTTTAAGTATTCCTGTCCCAAGAAGTACTTCCCTTTATATTTCTTATAATTCTCTTTTAACTAAGGGGACAATCATTATTTTGGGGAGAGAGGACATGATTCTTTTATATTATTATATTTTTTTCTAACTCATAGAACAGATGTTGAAAATATGTGTCGAATTAATTCATTTTTTATGAGAAAAGAGCAAAATAAGGTGCTGCCTCTTAACCCTATTCAACAAGTTCAAAGCCATCATGGTAAGAATGGCATAGGCATAGACTCTTTCCAATGATGCTGATGTCTGAGCAAGAACAGAATATTTGCATGATAAGCTAGCTGCTGCAATAAGAAGAAAAATGAATTCCTAGAATCACTTTATGCCTAGCAAGTTTAGGAACACTTGACTAACTCTTTAATTTTGAGTATTACTTATCACCCAGGGTGATTGTCAATCTTTTTGAAGCTATGACAACCCATCTTCTTATGTAGAGAAGATGGTGGTGATGGATGGTAATGCCACTTGTTTACCCTATTCTACAAGTGCCACATGGGATGCAGTACCATTTTAATTAAAAATAATAATTAAATTTAATTTCATATTGAGACTTATTTGAGAATTTCAAAATACTTCTTGGCCCATCACAGAAACTCTCTACCTTCAGGTAGGCAATAAGTGCTCTGAATTGAAGTGGGCTGAGAAGAATGTAGGGTGTCAGGAATTCCTTTGAATGTAATGTATATATTACATTATGAAATGCTAAACAGATACCTATTTAGTAAAACATCCAGAAATTTCTGGATGATAAGAAATGGTTGATAAGACCCTACTAACCAGGTAAAACAAACTGCCATCATCCATCTATTAATTCAATAGGCATTTACTGGACACCTACTTTGTGCCAGTAAATATTTCACGCATTGGAAATATTAGCAAATAAGGCAGAGATGAATTGCCACCCTGATGAGGCCAACATTTTGGTGAAGGATGGGCGGGGAGGGTGAGACAGATAACAAACAGATAAAAACAGATGAACAAGAAATGGAAAATAGTGGTAAAGGCTTTGATAAAAATAGGACAGGGGAATAGGAAAGAGAATGACTTGATGAGGTGTGTGGCAAGAGGGAACTTTAGATGGGGTGGTCTTGGAAAACCTCTTGGAGAAGTTGACATTTAAGCTGTGCCAGTCATGCAAAGGTCTTGGCAAAAGAGCATTCTAAATTGAGGGAAGAGCAAATGCAAAGGCCCAGAACCAATCTGATGTGTTGGGGAAACAGAAAGAAGGCCAGTGAGTAAGCATGCAGGGAAAGTGGTATGATCAGGGCTGATTCCTGTTCTTCCTCAGCCGTAGTGACGAGTTGGAATATCATTCTCGGGGTGATGGGATGCCCCTGGAAGGTTTTAGGCACAGAAATGTCATGATCCAATTTACAATTTTAAAAGATCACTTGAGTTGGTGTGTGATGGGTGCATTATCATGGGGCAAGAAGGGAGGCAGGGTTACCGGTTGGGTAGACACTGTTCATCCAGGTAAAAGATGCAGGTGTCTTGAATTAGGGGGTAGCCATGGAGGCAGGAATAAGGAAGCCTCAAAATCCTGTAGTTCTTATGTTAAACATTTACTTAAATACAGTGGAATATGACTCAACCATAAGAAAGAACGAAATAATGCCATTTGCAGCAACATGGATGGACCTAGAGATTCTCATTCTAAGTGAAGATAAGTCAGACAGAGAAAGACAAATATCATATGATATCACTTATATGTGGAATCTAAAAAAAAAGGATACAAATGAACTTACTTACAAAACAGAAATAGAGTTACAGACGGAGAAAACAAACTACCAAGGGGGAAGGGTGGGGGATAAATTGGGAGACTGGGATTGACAAATACCCACTACTATATATAAAACAGATAACTAATCAGGACCACTGTATAGCACAAGGAACTCAATACTCTGTAATGACCTATACGGGAAAAGATTCTAAAAAAGAGTGGATATATGTATATGTATAGGTATAACTGATTCACTGGGCCGTACAGCAGAAAGTAACACAACATTGTAAATCAACTATACTCCAATATAAATTTTAAAACATTAAAAATTAAAAAACAAAAAAACATTTATGGCACTGTTGTGATGTTGTCTGTTGACTTTTTGCCTCTTCCAGTAGACTATAATATACTTTAACTGCTACCATTTATAAAGTGCCCCATGTTACTCTGGGCTTTATACACATGAATTCTCATAACAGTTGCATCCCAAGTTCATATGTGAGGAGGTTAACTAACTCCCACGGCCCCAAAGATAGTGAGGGGCCATATTAAGATTTACCTAGGTCTGCTGGATTCTGAGCAAGGAACAACTCTTAGCCAATATACTACAGTGTCTTCACTTTACCAACTTTAGGGGCAGAGTTGGTGCAGGGAAACCAGGGCACAGCTTAATTTTTATAATGGTTCTTAAAAGGCAAAGGGCAGCAAAATTACCAGGAAGTGGGGGGGCTTGTTTAAAATGCAGATTCCTGGGCCCTACCCTGAGCATGCAGAACTGGAATCTAGGGCTGTGGGCTGCAACCGTGCCTTTTAAAAATGCTCCCAAGCAACATTCAATAAAATCTGCAAAGACTGCAAAGTAGGCACATAATAAATAGTGGGTGAATAAAGAAATGTAACGGGGAAACGGTCGCAGGCAATGAAGATCTAGGGTACTTCACTCCCCCAAACTGTGATCCAGAAAAAATGTAAGTTCATTTTTGGGGTGGGCCCAAGTGGAGCCTCAGCTAGCCATCTCAGAAATTCAGATGTGACTAACATATGGGTATGACAAACTCAGGTGTTCTGGAAGCTTTCTGTTTTAAATAATTTCACTTGATGACCAGGTGCTAAGTCCAGCTGTCTCCCCAACTGAGGAAGTACAAGCCCTTCAACTGGTAAATACCACCTATTTTAAAGGCACATAATCTTTAAAACAAAACAAACAAAAAAAAAAACACCATCAATTTGATCTTTTGGCACTTACCACACATGGGCCAATTGACCCCTTAGACACAATACACATAATACCCAGGGTTCATGAGATTTTTAGGAGCTCACAAAACATTTAAATTTCTTTTAAAAATCAGAAGAAAAACCTGAATATATTCTAGCCTGGATTATATTCAACTTTTACCAATGCAGCTATAAGACGTAATAAAAAAAAATTTTTTTTAATCAAGAAATGCACATGAAGGCAGTGATGCCTAGGGCACACAGAAATCATCATGTGGCCCTGCTTTACTCACAGCTCTGGGCCCAGGTGACAGACACCTTACCTGGCAGGCATTGTACAAGAGCTGGTGTTCGAACTTCTTGATCCCAAGAATGTTCTGGAACATCTCGTAGAGTTGCTCTTTGCTCAGAATAAGCTCAGAAGCTGCGCTGGCTGTCATCCGGGCCTGCTGCTTCCTGGGGTCCTCTTCCCCGCGGTAAATGGCATCAAACTTGGCCATCCAGGAGCTCAGCACGGTCTCCTTGCTGAGGCCGTCGATCTCGGGCAGGCTGCGCACCCTCTTCTCGATGTGCTTCTTGAAGACCTCCCGCGAGTCATTGGCAGAGCAGCCTCCACTCTGCACCATGCGGGCCACGCGGTCACTCTTCAGGAACACCTGAGCAAGAGCAGGGCAGGACAGACATCAGGAAGCCACCCGGCAGTTAACACGCTCCCTGTGAGGCTGGAGGCTGGTGGCTGGGCCTGGGCAGACCCCCCCCTCACGAGCCTCCCAGGAGGCACCAGTGTGAATCGCATCCTGCCCTGCTACCTCCTAGCTGTGGGAACTGAGAGAGGGCCTTTGCATGTTTTGCCTTTGTGTCCAAATCTGGAAAATGGGAATAACAATGGTATTTACTAGGTTGTGGAAAGGATGAAATGAGACAGTCATATCCTGAGAGGCAGCATATAGTGGAGAGACTCAATTGCTCACACAGCCTGGGGCCTTTCTGTGCCACTTAGTGGCCGTATTTCCTTTGGCAAATCAACCTCTTTGTACCTCAGTTTTCTCATCTATAAAATGGGGATAACAGTAGTTTCTACAGCACAAGTGTTTTTAAATGAGGATTAAATGAGTCAATATATGATGAGCACTTTAAAAAGTGGCTCATATTAATGCCATATAAGTTGTTGTGGTTGTTATTATTTTTATATGTAAAGTATCTGGCATGATGTCTGGTACATAGCACTTTACAAAGTACATAGTCCACTATTTACATCTCATTTTAGCCTCTCAGTGACACTCATCACAATTAAAATTGAACAAGGATTAGGTAAATATGTATTTAATGTCTGTCTCCCCTCCCCAAATGTAAACTCCACGTGGGCAAGGACTGTGCCTTTCTTGTTCCCCCAAATATCATCCATCTCTAGAGGGGAGCCTGGCGCTTTGAGAGTGAATGACAAGGCATTAGACTCGATCCATTTTGTAGAAGGAAAAACCAAGACTCCGGAGAGGAGAAGGGACTTGCTCTTGGTAACTCAAATTGGCTGGCTCTAAATGCACGGTCTTTTGACTTCACCCTGGTTCCTCCCTTTCCTACGGGTCTCACCTGCCTGGTGGGAGAACCCCTGGTTGCTTTGCTGGTGCTGCCTGGGTCCTGGGATGAAGCAGCCATTAAGAACAGTTTGCTTTCACCCCAGTGCCCACCGTTCGGGAGCTTATACAAGCTATACAGTTCTAGGGTGTCATACAAGGCAGTGAAGCTGCTGCTTCCCATTCACAAAGAGGAAACGTCTGACACTTCTGAGCTGTGTCCTGGTCACACTTCAGTAGGTGCACAAATAGCCTTCCAGAGGTGGAAGAAATGTTCACTCCCCTGTCAGATTTCAGGGGATGCCTTTGGTAGGCAATTGCTTGAGGGGTATCTCACTGCCTTCTGCTTCATCACAAAGCCTTCCTTGGGGAGGAGAGATGTTAGAAAGATGGGTTCCATTTATTGTCAATTGAATTAACTAATTTAGAGAGAAGGGGGGCTGAGGGTTTGCTTCACAGGCTAGAGGCCATGGCCAGCTCCACTGTGCCTGGGAACTGGTACTCAGTTGAGACCTTAGAGTTCATTTAAAAATCAATTATAGAAAAAAAAAGTTTCAAATGAATCCTCAGGCCTTACGAGCTTTAATGAGCTAGGAATTCACCCGAAAATCTGTAATGCTTAATGCAGGTAGTTTCTCCATGTAACACCCTGTGTCTCAGCTATAGGTCTAGATCTCAAAGAACATCAAAGTTGTGAAGCAAACGAGGAACTTTCTGGAGAGGCAGTATAACATTGTGACAAGACTTGTAAACCATGATCCCAGGCCAGTTCTGCCACTAACTTGCTGTGTGACCTTGGGTAAGTTACCTCATTTCTCTGATCCTCTAATTTCTTTTCTGTACACTGAGGGAGTTGAACTATAAAAGTTTGAGCTTGTCTTTTCAGCTGTAATGTTTATACTCTTCTCCATGAGCCCATTCACCCTTTCTTTGGACACTCACTGGGGGAAGGCACGTGCCAGGTGCCAGGGTTACAGTGGGGAGCAAAACAGATGCTGATCCAGCCCTCGTGCCTCCATGACATTGTCCTAATCATCCCATACAAACATCATTACAATCTGGGACAAGTGCTAGCCAAGGGTAAATACACAGGTTCATGGGTGCCCGTAGCCAGGAATATATTCCAATATGCAGTTAGGAAAGCCTTCCTGGAGGAGACATGAAATGTGAAAGATGGGTAGGAAAAGAGTGAAAGAAGGAACAGTATGTGTAAATACACTGAGGATCTGAGAAAATAAGGAGAAGCCAGTATGGCTGTGGCAGTGAGGGGTAAGAGAATGACCAGTATAAGATGGGCAGAAGGGACCAGATGGCCAAGGGCGTGGGAGGCCCCATTAAGAACATTAGTTTTGGGCTTCCCTGGTGGCACAGTGGTTGAGAGTCCGCCTGCCGATGCAGGGGACACAGGTTCGTGCCCCGGTCCGGGAAGATCCCATATGCCGCAGAGCGGCTGGGCCCGTGAGCCATGGCCGCTGAGCCTGCGCGTCCGGAGCCTGTGCTCCACAACGGGAGAGGCCACAACAGTGAGAGGCCTGCGTACCGCAAAAAAACAAAAAAAAACCCATTAGTTTTCATCCAAAGGGCACTGGGAAGCCATTGAAGGCTTTAAGCTGGGATGTGACACAATCAAGTTCACATTCTCTGGATTTAATGTGGAAAGCAGACCTGAAGAGGGACAAGAGTATAGGCAGGAGGCCAGCTGAGAGACACCTTATGAGCATAGGCGAGTGATGATGGTGGCAGGGATGCAAAGGGGTTAATTCTTCGTTGTCAGCGCTAACGACTATCAGAGGTGACTTAAAAACATTCAATCAACGATGAAGCCATACCCTCCTCCCATTTGTCCATATCAGTGTCCCACAGACCTGTAGCAGGTACCCATTATAAGCTCTCAGCACCATATTCCTTTCTCCCAAAGCCCTTCCACAGCTGCCATTTTTCATTTGTCTCTGTGACTATTTAGTTAATATCTGAGGCTCTAGCTAGACTATAAGTCCCAGGAAGGCAGGAATTGTAGCTGCTTTTTTTCTATTATTTCTTCCGAGTGCCTAAGACAGTGCCTGGCACATAGCTGGTGCTACGTTGAATGACAGAATCAGTGAATGAACGACACGAACAAAGCAGACATCTCAAAGCAGAGACCTATGGAGATTATATCTGGATGGGGGAACGAAGGTAAAGGAGAAACCAACAAGCACAATATACTGGTCTCTTAAAACGATTGACCGACGCTACATTTTCCCATGGGACCTGACAACAGGGGGTAAGAAATGAGGATATTGGCATGTTGGTCCCATAACGGGTAACCCCTGGACCCTGAGCACATTATCTGTTTCCCACAGTCCCTTCCTTTGTACACAGTAACCACTCAATAAATATTTGTTGAACTACCAGCAGATGGCTTTAGATAAGTCACTTAACTTCTATCAACCACGCTCTCCTTTGCCATCGCACGGGGTTCCCCCAGCCAGCCTTCTTTGATGAGGACCAAACTGAAAGGACTCTGAAAACCGGAAGGCTCCCTCTGTCCACAAGTAGGATATGACTGCCAGGCCCCAGAACGAAAGGAGATGAGTGGAATGTCAAGAGCATAGAGAAGGAGGCAGAACATTGAGGTGACAACCAAGTACCAAAAGGCAGCAAGACAGCCACGGGGAGAGAGGGCGGTAGCAGAAAACTAATTTTCCAGGCACATCATCTGTCTTGGCTTCTCAGTCTGTCAGAAGGGAAGTGGGGCCAGTGACGTGCTTGTGTGTCTCTAAAACGACCCCTGAAACTCATTTGGACCGGGAGCTCTATCGGGTACTTTGGGTTTTGTTTTCTGTTTCATTTTTTGGTAGCTGTTGCGAGAGTGTTCAACTCCAGGCACAGCTCTATGCAGCACATCCATAATCCTCCCCACCCCTCTGCCAACTCTCAGACAGGCAGGTCATGATGGGAGAGGGCAGATAAACAAATAAATACGGAATGGGGAAGGGCAGTCAATTCAGCGACTCGACCCCAACCATCAGTCCTTTGCTCCATCGCCAGAGCCAAGCAACCTCAAGGTTGTTTTAGAAACACACAAGCACGTCGGTAATTGATGATTGTAGACAATACGGGGTAAAGCTGACCCAGCTCCTGCTTCTTTACAGACAGGCTGAGAACACAAGATGGATCCTTTCCTGCTCTACAAAAGCACATCATTTCAACATAAATAAGAAAAATACCTAGATGCTAGAGTAAATAAGATTTTAAAAACCTACAACAACCAGGTTACTAATGAACTTTACTAATGAATGGCACATACATAATGGGAGCAGTGGGCTTTAGTGTCAGATGACCTGGGATCAAATCCTGGTTCCACCAGGTGCTAGCTTTGTCAGCTGAGCAAATTGCTCCATCTTTCTGGGCCTCAGTTTTATCATCTTTCAAATGGGAATCACAATCACCCTCCCGTGTAGGATTGGAGTGAAGATTCAGTGAGACAATGAATGTCGATTGGTAAGCATGGTGTTCTACTACAAGAATGTAATAAAAGTTACCTGTTATTTTTAAAGAGAGTATCATGAAGCCATTTTTTTTCATCAGCATCAAAAGATGTCCATGAACTTATGGTTACCAGGGGGTAACCAGGGGGTAAGGGGGGGGAGGGATAAATTGGGAGATTGGGATTGACATATACACACTACTCTATATAAAATAGGTAACTAATAAGGACCTACTGTACAGCACAGGGAACTCTACTCAATACTCTGTAATGACCTATATGGGAAAAGAAACTAAAAAAGAGTGGATGTATGTATATGTATAACAGATTCACTTTGCTGTACACCTGAAACTAATGCAACATTGTAAATCAACTAAACTCCAATAAAAAAAAAAACCCACAAAAGATGTCCATGATATGCTGTTAAACCAGAGACTTCCAATGGTAGGAGTGAAGTGGGGTTGGGGCATAGGAGCATAACCCTTGATTGAGAACATCACAGGTAATAACACTGTTTACGGATGAGAGTATATCATATGTGTGACTTTTGCAGAAGTCGAAAGAAGATAGAAAACAACTGTGAAATGAAACAAGTGGGTTACTAATATTTTTTAGTTACTTTCCATCTTAACATGGAAATCAAGGAGCTATCTTTATGTGTATAGACACATCGAAAAATACCTAGAAAGATATATGCCAAAATGTAATAGTGGTTGTCTAGGATCATGGGATTACAGGTATTTTTCTTAACCATTTCATTTACATTTTTCCCTACATTGTCTATTTTTATATTTGGCATGTTTGACTTTCACAGTCATTTAAAACACCCCTTTCTACATGGAAAAATGAGAAATTTTACCTTCACTGAGGCAAGGTGCATGTCAATTTCTAAAATAAAAAGCATCTTTGGATCTTAAAGTTATTCTTCACCAGAAAGTAAGGTTATCTTGGGCAAACTTAGGAATCACATCTGGGGCCATGAGCTGTGGTACGTGATGGTAGATTAGGAACAAAAGTAGTTTTCTTTCCCCTTTCTATGCCTTTTTGCCCTGCCTTGGCCTTGTATCTTCCACACCCAATGTCCAGGCCCCAAACTAGGAAGTGGATTGATTCCATAACTTTCAACTCTCCTCTATTATTTCTTTCTTTCTTTTTTTCTTAATATTTATTATTTATTTATTTGGTTGCACTGGGTCTTAGTTGCGGCCAGCATGCTCCTTAGTTGTGGCACATGGGCTCCTTAGTTGTGGCATGAGAACTCTTAGTTGCAGCACGCATGTGGGATCTAGTTCCCTGACCAGGGATTGAACCCGGACCTCTTGCGTTGGGAGTGCAGAGTCTTATCCACTGCGCCACCAGGGAAGTCCCTCTCATTTATTTCTATACAGCACGTGGGCACCACACCACCACTCTTCCCCCCTAACCTTAATATATTCAGCATAGCACTTTCCAGTTGCTAGATTTACAGGGAGGTTGTGTGTCTGCGTGTGTGTGTGTGTGTGTGTGTGTGTGTGTGTGTGTGTGTGTGTAATTTAGTCTTGACAACAATTATGCAAGCAAGATCCTACTACAGATGAAGAAGCTGAGGCTCAGACGTGGCTGAGGTCTCACAGCCCGTGTGCAGCAGAAATGGAGCTCAACTCCACGTCTCTTGGACACTCACCTCATCCTCCTAACCACTTGGCCCTCTGCCCCCCCCTTCCTTGCCTGGCTTTTTTCACAAGAATGAATGCCTTTAGAATGGCTAGTTACTCTTTTCCTAGGGATATATCTGTTTCAAGGCCACTGAGGAATCAGAGTGGTTTTGCTTATTGGAAAATGTGTAGCTTTATTTTGTTTTTAAATTTATTTTTATTATTTTATTTTATTCTGCGGTACGCGGGCCTCTCACTGTTGTGGCCTCTCCCATTGCGGAGCACAGGCTCCGGACGCGCAGGCCCAGCGGCCATGGCTCACGGGCCCAGCCGCTCCGCGGCACGTGGGATCTTCCCGGACCGCGGCACGAACCCGTGTCCCCTGCATCGGCAGGCGGACTCTCAACCACTGCGCCACCAGGGAAGCCCTATAGCTTTATTTTAGAAAAATAGCCAGGTGTGACCTGACATCTACTTTTCTTAGATTAAAATAAGGTCAGTCATAAAGACAAACGGACGTTTGTCACCCTATGCAGAGAACACCTGCAGTTTCTGCCTGCCAACCGTCTGTCCCCTTCTGATGACAGCACCTCAGTCCGAAAACACCTTTGTCACTGCACACAGTTTTAGTGGGACTGTCAATCACAGGACCTTGCAAAGGAAGGACAAGGTCCTGTGACTGGCGATCAGACTTCCCCTTCTGGTGCTCAGATTCAGAGCAGGGAGGCGTAAGAATGGAATGGGGTTGGAGTAGATTCATACCAGTGATGGTGTGTGCGTTAAATCCTGCTACCCGGCTTCCTGAGGCTAAGCTGTCCTGGTTTCCATCTTTTCTTTAGGTTGGTTGTTTCCTTTAATAATAAAACAACAGTTGTTGTTATTATTAGGGCCTAATTCAGCCACAGTCAGTTTCTTTTGCTAGCAACCGAAGAATTGTGTCTGATACGCCATTCAAATCTAGTTGGACAAAAACTAACTGGGGCTTTGTCAGAGGAGATCAGCTAAAACCAAAACGAAACAAAACTCAGCCATAACAGTGGCGCTGGCGGAAGTCCAGATATCGGCTGTCCTGTTCTAAAATGAGTGTTGGTATGTCTTCTCCCTTATTCTACACTCCCTCTTCCCACCATATCTCCCCATGTTTCCATCCGGGCAGGATCTCAGTGAGGAAGGTTCTGTAAGACCTTTCCATCCACCTCTTTTCTATGATGTCGGGGCCAGCGTGTGAAGGAACCAAAATTAAGCAGGGAGATGGGGAGGGAGGTGAGGATGGAGGGTGGGAGGGCTTATGTTTCACAATTTGTCTTAAAAGAGCTGAGAGTTAGAAAAGATGAGGGGGCCCTTGAGAAAAGGGTGGGCTCTCTGATGGCTTAGGACTGTGGCTGTGAAAACAGGATAAAGTTGCTGGGCCAGATCTCAGAGCATCCATCTCAGTGCCCACCCTCAAAGCCACAGTGAAAGAGATTAAAGGATTAATCTCCTGCTCTGCTTGATCTGCTCTGCCAATCAGGGCCACCAGGGAAGGACAAAATAAACCTGCACGCTCGCGAGAGCCATAGGGAACCTTGGTCTCCCTCTATCCTGGAGGCCAGCTTGCAAGGAGTGCTGGCCAGCTGGGGCCAGACTGGGCTGGATGTGGGTGGGCACAGATGGCAGAAGGACAGTGGCTCCCCACTCCCTTTATTTTTAAAAAATTGCTCTTTACTACTCTAGCAAGTTGACAAACCATTATTGACTTAGCAAAACAATGCCACTGCCTGAAACTGACTTTAGTAAGTGACTATAGTAATCTATAGTCACTGACTATAGTCAGTTTCTGGAGAAAAAGTTTGGTTTTCTTAAAATTTTCATTTTCACTGGTAAATTGGGATGTGTCAGTGTTTATACAAACAGTGGAGCATGTGTGAGTGTGCGCGCGTGTGTGCGTGTGTGTGTGTGTATGTGAGGGGTGGCGGTTGAGAATTTAGAAGGAGAGTACCTGTTGGTTTTGCCTGTTGAGCACACATTCCCCCTTCTTCTGTTCAGAAGCACACCCAATTTCTTGATGGGAAACCAGGCCATTTTCAACACAAACGGTTCCAGTACGACCGAGCCTGCACTCTGGCTCCAGCGATGGTATCTGTCCTGGGTCTTTGCCACCCCTCATCTATAGTGATTAGTTCAAGAATGGACACAGGGCCCATGTTGGTCCAACCAAGTCACCTGGGGCCTTTTGCTGGGACTCTCAGCAAAGAAGTACTCTCTTTGCCCCTGGAGTTGCTAAGCTGGTAGGATGGGAACTTCCAGTGTTGTTCACATAGAAAGAACCTGCCCAAGAATGCAGCCAACCAGGGAAGAACAAAGCCGAGGTGTGGGGGGAAAGCTACCCACCTTGATGGCATCTTTGGAGTCTCTGGATCCAGCCACATTGATCCAGCTAAAGCCAGATCTATCCCTGGACTTTTAAGCTGCTTGGGCAAACAAATCTCATTTTTGGCTTAAGCCAGTTTGACCTAGGTGTCTGTACTTGTAATCCAAAGAGTCCTGCCTGGGACAGATACTAACAGGGAAACAACTACATCCCAGAGGAGGGCAGAGAAAGAGATATGAGCTTCTCCACTGCCCAAGAGTAGAGGGAGAGAGAGAAAGGGATGGGTAATCAACCTGGAGTGCTCCCCAGTGAAGGATTAATCCTGATCCCTTGACAGGGGACCTCTGTTTCAGAGGATTTGGCTTCCCAGGAAACATGAATCTTAAGACTCTCTAAAGCTTTGCTAATGAATATGGTAAATAATTAATACCCCACATTATTTCCTGTTACTCAGATCTTAATATTAAATATTCAGTAATTTCTTAATGTCTGTATTCTCACCAGACTTAAAGGAAGCTCTTTCAAATAAACTAGCCACGATACAGGAAAATATCAGGATCACTATAGATGTCGTGGTAATTTCCAGAGACTCATTAGCAAGTTGATGACTATTAATTTTCAAATTTAATTAATAGACAGAAGTGGCACTTTCTTGTAATTTATATCATTAGTCAAATGAGCCTTCTCATTAATATCTGCAATCTACAAGTTTACAAACTGGTGAATGACTTTAAACATGGAGAACTATTGATAAGGAACTACCTGGTCTCAACTGGTTTTTGGATTTTCACAAAAGGGGGAAAAATTAATTTCATTCCCTGGTGGTTTCTAAATAGAACTTTTCTTAAATATATTTAGGTTATTCACTACCACACCACCACTGTGATTACAAACCTCATTTCCACTCTCCCTTAAATCCAACCAAAAAATGTGTCACATCAGATAAAGCACCAAGTTCGACCCTTATTGGCAATCATTAATACTACTTGTATTAATGAAAAAATGTTTAAATTTGACACATACGAAAACAAACCAGATGTCTAAAACAGATACAAATAGAAATTTCATTGAGGAAACGGTGTGCAAGATGAGTCTGTGGATGGACCCAGCAAACATCACAGAGACAAAGGCTGTTTACTATTAAAGGCTAATTAGCAAACAAATCAATAATATTTTCACAAGATCTAATTGCAATCCTGCTCCACTCTCTCTATGAAAGAAGGAGTCAAGTGCTCTAGCAATAGGAAGGAGAGTTTTACCAAATCAATCAAATAACATTTTTAAAGCATCTACTGAGAAATGGAGCACCCAATGGTCAGAAGAAGCATGTACTTGGAGGAGCAGCAAAGTGGGAGCACCTATGTTTTTGTTTTAAAATAATTTTCTACCTAATAATTGAAAAAAGAAAGGAAGGAAGAAAATCAGCAAAGCAATCCCATGGGGGAAAAATCAGAAGTTTGTTGGGTTTCCTAACACCTACTTCACAATTTATTTTTTTTAGGTTGAATTGCTTACGGCAGGATTCCATCAGTTTTTTAATGTTTAGGGGTTGGTTTCTAATGGTTTTAATCTAGCCTTGACAATAGGTAAGACATTTGGGGCACAGGATTCCAGATACAGAGAATATCTGGTTCAGATGAAAATAGATTAATATAAAGTTAAATGTCTTTCAAAGACCAAATGATATGTATGTGAGGTAAACATTACCAATAGGAAGATATGGCATGTTCACTTCATTAATGACGTACAAACAATAGCAAATGTGAACATTCTGAAAGAATAACTACAAAATTTAAAATACTAGTGGAATTCCAACTTCACTTTACTGATAAATAAACCTCTGAAGTCTAGAGGTGAAAATTCACTTATGGTATATACTCAGGATATATTTTCTCACGTATAGGTTTCCACCTGAGAACAGTGCTGCATTTTGGATGCTGTTCTAACTTGCAGAAAAGAACTCAGAGTACCATTTTAATGGAAAGAACAAGGAAGCTAGTGAAGGCAACATCCTTTGGAGGTGTTGCCATCCTTTAGAAAGTGGGTAAGTGGTGGGAAAATGCTTCCAAGTGAGTTCAAGTCTTAGCCTGTGGCATTTTAACAGCTGTGTGACCTTGAGTAATTAACCTAACTTCTCTGAGCCTCAGTCTCTTCATCAGTAAAATGGGAATAATAGCAGTACCTAACTCAAAGACTGTTGTCAAGATTAAACAAGAAATGGTACATAAAGCACTCACCACTCTGCCTGTTATAACAATCGGTTGGCAAACAGTAGCCTTTCTTCCCCACTCCCCCCATACCCCACCGAACAACATGCTGTTTTCCTTTAAATTGTAACCAATTACCAACCCCTTGGCCTCAGGAGGGATGGCCCTGTAGAAGGCCAAGGCTACTATTCTCACTGACCAGTAGTTCAGAAACCCTGAGCTTCAGGCTCAAGCAGTCTTGGCATTCTTCTGCCCGGTGAATCTTACCTCGTAGTAACTCTGGACAGCATTCATAAAGGCTTCGTCAGCCACGATTTGGGTTTCCCCATTGAGAAAAGCCTGAAACCGGTCCTTGACTGTCTGCAGCTGCTGTTTGCTGATCTGTAAGAAACAGAGAAGTAGGGGACAGTGAGGAATTTCTCTAGACAAGGATCACGGTTACTTTACGTTGAAGATGCCAGGCCCATTGACGTGTTAGAGCCGGCTTATACAGGCGTGTGGGAGCTGATTATTATATTTGCGGGAATCCTGTGAGGCAGTTGTTAAACAAAGCCATTACTAAAAATTAATATAAATTATAGCTAAATTATATTGAAAACAAGGGTAAGATACACTCAAAATTCAATGCTTCCTGGTTATTTTATCACATTTGCTATTATCTGAGTTTTTGAGGTCACTTACATCTATGTATTTGTATCGTGGAAATGATATAAAATGTGGTGCTACCACACATTTCTTCCCAATTTTGCATTCAATGATTTTTTTATTGGAAGCTAGACATCAGCCAAGGTGACAGTGTTTACACCATGGAAATTGGCAAATGCTACAAATCAGGGTTGGATTCTTTTGTTTGTTTTTTTGTTTTGTTTTTATTTTTTTGGGGAGATGGTTTTTTCAACACACCATTGCACAGGCCCCTCAGGTGGTCTGAAATATCCTGCTTTACAAAGATATAATAAACAAAACAGTAAGGTACTGACATAAAAATGGACACGTAGATTAATGGAACAAAACTGAGAACCCAGAAATTAATCCACGTATATATGGCCAACTAATATTTGACAAGGGAGCTAAGAATACTCAGTGGGGAAAGGATAGTCTCTTCAATAAATAATGTTGGAAAACCAGATATTCACATGCATAAGAACGAAACTGCACTCCTATCTTACACCACTCACAAAAATTAATTCAAAATAGGTTAAAGACCTCAATGTAAGACCGGAAACTTTAAGACTACTAGAGGAAAACGTAGGGTAAAAGCTCCTTGACATCGGTCCTGGCAGTGATTTTTTGGGTATGACACCAAAAGCACAAGGAATAAAAGCAAAAATAAACAGGTGGGACTACATCAAACTCAAAAGCTTCCACATAGCAAAAGAAACAATCAGCAAAATGAAAATGCAACCTATGGAATAGGAGAAAATATTTGCAAACCATCTACCTGATAAGGGGTTAATATCCAAAGTATGTAAGGAACTCATATACCTCAGTAGAAAAAAAAAGAATAAAAAAGTGCAGAGGACTGGAATAGACAATTTTTCAAAGAAGACATACAAATGGCCAGCAAGTACAAGAAAAGGTGCTCAATTTTACTAATTATGAGAGAAATGCCAATCAAAACCAAAATGAGCTATCACCTCACACCTGCTAGAATGGCTATCATCAAAAAAACAAGATACAGGTATTGGCAAAAGTGTTGAGAAAAGGGAACCCCATGAACTGTAGGTAGTAATGTAAATTGGTGCACCCACTGTGGTTCCTCAAAAAATTAAAAATAGAACTACCATAAGATTCAGCAGTCCCACTTCTAGGTATACATCCCAAGGAAAGGAAGTCACTATCTTGAAGAGATATCTACACTCCCATGTTCATTGCAGTATTATTTACAATTGCCAGAACATGGAAACAACCTACCTGCCCATCAATGGATGAATGGATAAAGAAAATATGATATATGTATGTATACACACACACATGTGTATATATATACATATGTACACACACATATAAATACACAAACACATATACACATGTATACGTATATATAACACGCACACATTGGATTATTATATACACAGAGACACACACAGACACACACGTTGGAATATTATTCAGCCATAAAAAAGGAAATCCTGCCTTTTACAATAGCACGTATGGACCTTGAGGGCATTATGCTAAGTGAAATAAGTCAGACAGACAAAGATAAATACTGTACGTTCTCACTTATATGAGGAATCTAAAAAATCTGAACTCATAAAAAGAGAGACTAGAATAATGGTTACTGGGGGTTGAGGGGTAGGGGAAATGGGGTCTAAGGGTGCAAACTTCCAGCTATAAGATGAGTAAGTTCTGGGCATCTAATATGTATAGCATAGTGACTGTAATTAACAATACTCTATTAAGTACTTGACAGTTGTGAAGAGAGTAATCTTACATGCTGTTACCACAAGAGAAAAACAGTAATTATATGAGGGGATGGAAGTGTTAACTAACCTTATTGTGGTAAGATTTCACAATATATACATGTATCAAATTGTCACATCAGACATCTTAAACTTATATATGTTATATTTCAATAATATCTCAATAAAGCTTGGGGGAAAATACCCTGCTAAGTGCAGCATGGCAATATACAAAGGTTTTCAAACTTTACTGTTGTTACATTCACGATCACATGAAAGGTGATATTTAGGTCCAAGATACACCTCCAGGATGTGGCATAGATAATTTGGGCAGTAGGTTATGTGTAGTTCCCTGCCTCATCAAGACCGCCTTTCTTCCCCACGTAGGAAAGCATCCCTGAAAGATTCCTATTTATTCTTCCTCCTCCATTCTTTATCTGGCTGTGTCCCACTGTCCTTCAGTCTCAGCATGAGCAGTGCTAACTTATGAAGCCCTTCCCAAACCCTAGCCTACATCTTCCTGCTAAGTCATTCTGGGGCACATCATTTATTCTAACTACTTGTTAGTTATGGTCAAATTTGTTAGATGATCTGCCTTTCCTTGCTATTTTGTTCTTTGATGTTTCCCCAGGGCCAACTTAGTGCTTTAATACATGGCAGGTATTCATGTTAGATGAATGAATGAATGAAGTTTATGGAAGACAAATTATTTTCGAATATCCTTTCATCAGTTCTAATTTATCTAAAAACAAAGTCAGCTAAAAACTTTACTCTTTTAACCATTATTTATGCAAAGTCACCCTTCCTAATTGACAATGGGACACTGTGAGAACTGCTGCTCTAGTAGAAAGAGGAAAAGATCATTCCAGGCTCAGTTCTATTGACCATTGTGTCATCTTGGAAAAACCACTTATGTTCTCAGAATTGGCCACAGACTTAAAAGCCTTTCTGGAATAGGGCCGGGTTTAGATAAATGAATGTTATCCTAGCCTCAGTTTTCTCACTTGAAAAATGATGATAATCCTTATTACTCACTACCTTGGGATAGTTATAGCTATTCAATGACATGAGTTCTTTAAAATTATGAGTTTGTATATTCATTTAGAGTCATTTTGCATCATCAGAGTCAATGTAAGTCTTGCTAGTAGAAAGTAAGTCTTGCTAGTAGAAAGTAAGTCTTGCTAGTAGAAAATAAAGCTTCAAGCCATAGGAGACTGAAGCCTCACATGAGCTTTAACTCCATCAGGAAATGAATCAAAACAGACTTTTGAGAACAGACACAGATGAAAGTTGGGGTGCTTTAGCTAATTTTTGTACTTTGGGAGAAGTGGGGAATAGTGAATTTGGGGGCAGATATAGAGGGGTTAGTTTTGTATCACATTCATATTTGTTTTGTTCTAGAGCACCACTGCCCAATGTCAGTGTAATTTTACATTTTCTAGTAAATTTACATTTTCTAGTCACATTAAAAAAAGTAAAAAGCAGGTGAAATGAATTTTCATATACTTTGTTAGACCCAGCATGTCAAGATAATATCACATTGACATGTAATCATTAGAGAAATTATTAATGAAATATTTTACATTCTTTTTTTACACTGTGTCTTTGAACCTAATGTACTTTACACTTAAAGTACATCTCATTTCAGAATAACCCCATTGCAACTTTTCAGTAGCCACATGTGGCTAGTAGCTACCATACTGTACAGCGTGGGCCTAGCGCAAGGAATGAACTCACTTCTAAGCCGCTTAAGCTTTCCTGTTCTGACCCAATGATATTGGTTATCAGCGGAGTTATACAGAAAATCATAGTTATTTTGTATGTGCTTGAAATCAGTTACACTGAAATATCAGGCAGCGGTTGATTTGCTCATAAAAATGACATCATCACATGAATTTCTTTTACGCAGGCGGATTTAAGTCTCAAACCTTTACAGCATAGCACCACCAGAGGCAGCTCACAGAATTTCTTGCTCAGAATTCCTTCCAAGTCTGGGTTCATACTAACGCTGCATGATTTGGGGCGTGGGATGGAGTGGGGTGATGGGGCAAGAGAGGGAATGGAGACCCATAAACCGTGCTTTTGCCTTAAGTGCTTAAGTAATCTGAAATAAAATAAGGTGCACACCATCTGAAGGATAAAGATTGTTGACCCAGGCCAAATCCATTATCACTCTAACCATTTGTTAAATAAGCCTAGTGTTCATTTATTTTAAGAAATATTTACAGAGCACCTAGCCCCTTGCCTGGTCCTGCCCCAGGCCCTGAGGTCAACAAAATACGTTCGACCTCTCAACTCACCTCTCAACTCACTGGCCAGGGCTAGGCACTGGGGTATCAGCATACCAAAAACAAACAAAAGTATGGTTTAGGGTTTCAGAGGAGAGAGATTACAGACTATAAAATTCACAAAACGAAATTTGAAAAATAGATATATGTATAACTGAATCACTTTGCTGTACACCTGAAACTAACCCAACATTGTAAATTAACTACACTATGATATAAAATTAAATTTTTTTTAATTACCACAAATGGGATGGTTTAAAAAAAAAAAAAGACTCAAAAAGAGAAGGTCTCCAGAAACATTCATTTCAGTTGAGTTCAGAGAACTCACATCATGAAGCCCCACAAAACATACCCCACTTCCCTGGATACCCCAAGTTCCAGGCAGGAGAGTTAGGGACACGGATTATCGTAGCAGAGCTATGTTTGCATCTGGGCTTGACACCTGCCCATCCATGTTCACTGCTTTTCTCACCACTAATTTAACAAGCATAGTGTCCATTTAGTCAACTCACTAGCTGTGTCTCACTAGGCAAATGGCTAACCTCTAGACACCTCAGCATTTTTTACCTGTAAAATGGTGCCAGTAGTGACCTCATACAATTGTTGTCAGGATTAACTGCGATACGTAAAATATCCATTGCAGAACCTGGCACAGCATGTACACTCAATGAACATCAGCTGCTGTGAAGCTTGATCCTCTTCTTTGAGTCTGCGCCTTGAGAAAGGCAAAGACTGTTCCCTTGAGAAAGCATGCCCGTGGGAAAATTCCACATGTATCTTCAAAATCCAGCCCATGGGCTCCTTCCCAGACTTCCCCAGCTGGAGTTTTCTACTTGCTCAGGACTTTGTTCACAACCCTAAAGACACATGCATCATGCTCTGGAGTAGTTCTTTACTTAAACACCAGTGCTCAGAGGCAGGGTCAGGAGTTGAGAATGTAGGCTTGGGGTCAAAGGGATATGGGTTCAAATCCTAGTGATACTACTCATTTCCAAGGTGGCTGACCTTGGGAAAGCTACTTTCCCTAAGCTTTGGTTCTTCAAGTATAAAATGGGGATTATAAAACCTATTTCCTAGGGTTGCTGGAAAGATGAATAGGAAATGGGATGATGTACCCACGGATCTTAGCACACTCTGGGACAAAAGAAGAGTCCACTGATAAGGGGCAGGCCATAGACTAAATGCCCCAGGGCCCTGCATGATGTGGCCTCTGTCCACTCCTAGCTTTGTCTTGTCCCACTCTGCTCTCCAATGACTCTGCTCTGGCCACACTGGCCTCTTTTCTCCTTCTCAAATTCACCCTAACCCTTCTTGCCCAGGAGCCTTTGCACATGCCGTTCCCCCTGCCTGAGTTGCTCTTCCCCTGCCTCTCCCCATGGCTGCCAACTTCTCCCCCTGAAGACTCAGCCTACCCAGCATGTCCCACGAAGGTCTTCCCAGACCACCCTGCCTACCATGATGCTCCCCCAAACTAATCTCTATCAAGTTGCCCTAGACCCTATGCATTTCCTCCACAGCCTTTATGACAGTCAGTATTTACCTTTTTCCAAGATAAATTTGATTGAATTATAACCTGCATGTAGAAAAATATACCTCATAAGCACAAAGCATGAGAAATCTTCACAAAGTGAACTTTCCCATGGAACCAATCCTCTTATCAAGATAAACAACATGACCTGGACCCCAGAAGCTCCTGCACGTCCCCAAAGGCATTACCCCCCTCCAAAGGTAAACTTTTCTTTTTTTTACATCTTTATTGGAGTATAATTGCTTTACAATGTTGTGTTAGTTTCTGCTGAATAACAAAGTAAATCAGCTATATGTATGCATATATCCCCATATCCCCTCCCTTTTGTGTCTCCCGCCCTCCCTATCCCACCCCTCTAGGTGGTCACAAAGCACCAAGCTGATCTCCCTGTGCTATGCGGCTGCTTCCCACTAGCTATCTCTTTTATTTTATTTATTTTATTTTATTTTTTATACAGCAGGTTCTTATTAGTTATCTATTTTACACATATTCGTGTAAATGTGTCAATCCCAATCTCCCAATTCATCCCACCACCAACCACTGCCACTTTCCCCCCTTGGTGTCCACACCTTTGTTCTCTACATCTGTGATAACCTGACTTCTATCATCACAGATTGATTTTGTCTCTTTGAACTTGATGTCAGTGCAATCAAGCATTACGAGATTCTGGCACATGGTTGGGGGTAGCAATCATTTGGTCATCCTCAGTGCTGAGTAGTACAACATGGTATGACTCTACCACTATTTATCCATTCTCTTATTGATGGACAGTTGGGCCTTCTTTATTTTACAATTCTGCTTTCTTTTCATTGTCTATCTCCCTGTAAGAGCATCTGTTTCACAGGCACAAGAAGCACATCTGTCTTGTTTACTGTTGTGCTTCTAGTGCCTGGCACATAATGGGCTCTAACCAATTATGTGTTGAATGAATACATATGCTTACTGAGTGTTTAATATATCCCAGGCACAGTATTAAGCTCTGAAGATATAAAATGACCAAGGCACAATCTTAGCTCTCTGTTTTCTTACAGTATAGTCAGAGATCATATTCATTTTTGATTCCTTAGCATCCTTTTGCTGACTGTATAAGTGAATGAAAATCTCTCTTAAACTCCCTTAAATAACAAGTCTAAGAACCGATCTGTAAGATAGAATTTATCTCTGGGTAAAAGTAACTGATCTAGATGGAATCGAATCCTGAAGGTGACCTTGCATGAACACACCAAGATAATTGGCCCAGAGTAACTGACAGTACAACTGTAAACAGACAGACAGGCTTCTATGAGCCACTTACAAACAGAATCCTCCTAAAATAGAAAGCCATCTCAAAGCATTCAATATGTAAGGAAACCACTTGTGCATCAGATCAGAATTCAGAATTGAAGTAATGAGTTCCGAGAGCAGAAAACCTGAACCAATGAAAGGTAATTATTGCAGAGAGAAGTGCAGCAGCAGCAGCATTTGCTAGAACTCTTCAAGCATTCTTGGTTCAATCCACCTCATTAAGCAAGGCCTGAAAATTCCCACTGCATTTCAGGCAGTTTTTAATCTACTGCAGCATTCTGGAGAAGTGTGAAATGGGATCCACAGTGAAGAGAAAACCACACGTTCTAAGTGCTGGTCTCAGGAGAGGCAATGTCGAAGTTAGACCAACTCAGGTCAAATCCCAGCTTGAATACAAGTCCTTGGGCACATAGTTAACTCTGGTTTTCTCCTCTGTAAATAGGAGATAATCTTATCTACCTTGTAGGGTTTTTGTGAACACTAGATGACATAATATATGTAAGGTACATGTAGCATAGTATATGACACAGAGTAAGGACTTAACGAATAAACGAAACGAAGAAGTATTATTGTTAGGATTTAGTTTTTCCTTTCCCCTTTCAATCGTTTAATCTTATTTCAATGCTCCTTTTTTCCTGTTTATTCAGTCATTTGAAGTTACATTTACCCCCTCTTGTTCTTCCCATTTTAGAGGCTGAAAAGCCAAGTACTTTTTTCCTGTCACCATTGCAGCTATAGGTAGCCATGTGACAGAGGCAGAAAGGTATTGAGGGTCTTCTGGAAAAGCTTTTGAATGAAATCCTCATAAAAAGGAACCTATCTGGGTGTATAACCTTTTCTTTTCTTGCTGCCTCCCTCTTCTGCTGAGAATACAAATATACTGTCTAAAGCTGTGGTGTCTACTGTGTAACCATGAAGGAAGGTTGTGTTGGTACTTATATTTTTGAGGAGCTGCTCAAATATTTATAAAATACCCATCTCTGGCTTTCTCATCATGTGAGAAAAAAAATGAAGTGATATTTGTTCAAGTCATTGTGTTTTTTCTTTTACTTGCAGTCAAATGCTTTCCTAATGTATACATACGACTTTTTCTAGGCATGAAAAAAAGCATACTTCCTAAGGTGCTGATTGGTTAATATGCCTCCTATGAGAGCAGCAATTGTGTTATGAAAGAGGGAAGAAGCAATGCTTACCCAGAAAGAATGACTCTAAAATGGTAGCACTCTAAGCATAGGGAAAGGGTAGTAGGAAATCATTTGGGGTGTTCAAGAGATGTTTCAATTATACACGTACATGAAGTCCTTCTCTTAAGTATAAGGTGAGCACTATAGATTACAATCTATTAATGTGAGCTACGTTTTTTCATTTTTAAAAAACAAACTATTATTCCATTACAGAAAACTGACAAAAATGTCAACAAGTACTTTATTTTTTATTATTTTTTAAAATCACTCATTTTATTTATTTATTTTAAAATTTATTTATTTATTTTTGGCTGCCTTGGGTCTTCGTTGCTGTGTGTAGGCTTCTCATTGTGGTGGCTTCTCTTGTTGCGGAGCACGGGCTCTAGGTACTTGGGCTTCAGTAGTTGCAGCATGTGGGCTCGCAAGCTCTAGAGCGCAGGCTCAGTAGTTGCGGCGCACGGGCTTAGCTGCACTGCGGTATGTGGGATCTTCCCAGACCAGGGATCGAACCCGTGTCCCCTGCATTGGCATGTGGATTCTTAACCACTGCGCCACCTGGGAAGTCCCTCAACAAGTACTTTAGAAGCTTAAGTTAGTCTAGAGAGATGAGGACAATGTTTATTTAATTTCCTTTCCTTGAAGGTTATCAAAATTTATATTCGTCCATTAATTTTATTCATAAATAAAATCTCCTCTTCCTACAACCAGACTGAAATATATTCTACCCTAAATGAAGTCTTGCTTTTAGGAAAATTAAAAATCATATCATCCTAACCAAGTATTTACTTATTTCCCTAAAATTTTTATCACCTTCTATATTATGTATAATTATACAACATATCCTAAAAAAAAAGCTGTTTTATGTGAGTTTTGTTCACTTGCTTGAGGAAATAAATCAATTTGAAAGGCTTCATCACAGAAAAATATGACAATAATTCTGAAATGTAAGCTGAAAGGGTAAAAGTATTGAAGAGGGAGAAGTTATGCTGGGGCTGTAACCCTGGCTTTTAACATTATTTTCCTAAAATTCAACCATTCAAGTAATGTTTTCCTAAGTATGCCCTCTCTATATACCAACCATACTACTATTTACTTTAAATTTTGTCCTGAATATATTTCAAATAACTTCATTTTTAAACTGAAACTCTAAGCAATAATACCTGTGAAATCACAGGTTTTATGTACTAGCTATAGCTAACACAGATATGTATACTATTATCTTCTATCCATCTACCACATTTTTAAAAGTGCTTCTTTAGAAAAAAAATTTTAGGGTCTTCCCTGGTGGCGCAGTGGTTGAGAGTCCGCCTGCCGATGCAGGGGACACGGGTTCGTGCCCCCGTCTGGGAGGATCCCATATGCCGCGGAGCGGCTGGGCCCGTGAGCCATGGCCGCTGGGCCTGCGCATCCGGAGCCTGTGCTCCGCAACGGGAGAGGCCACAGCAGTGAGAGGCCCGCATACAGCACAAAGAAAAAAAAAAAAAATACTCTGTATAATGAAATGGTAAATATACATAAAGCAGTCAGACTGCATAACAAAAGCAGTGGTTGTCTCCTGGAAAGGGACTGGACTGATTGAGTTGCCAATGAACTAGCCATGTTTTTTGTAATGGAGCATCAATTTTACTTTGAAAGAACAACTGAGAAAAAGAAAAAGAAAAGAAAGGAAAAACGGAGGTTAGGCAAATTTAGTTGTTTTGCCAATGTTTTCTAGAGAATGAATGGAGGTAGCCTGTTAATTCAAGAAAAGCAATTGATAGTATTTTTTGCCAGTGATAAAATTTGAGCTTTCCATCCACCAGTATAGCTTGACAGTTTCCTAACACCTAAATGCTTCTTTAGTGATGCCAGTATGATAATAAATAACACGATTTTTTGATATTGTGTAATGAAATGTATCAATATTTGAAATATTTTCATAACTCAATGAACTACTATTTCCCTATAACCAATGCATGATACTTTTAAAAAACCATGCATGGAGAAATGATTCATTCAAAGAGCAAGCTAGACCAATGAATTTTAATGTAATAGAGTACAGAAAGGTCACTGATGAGGTTTCCAATTTTACATTGCAACTAACTTTTAAGAAAGTACCACTAGTTGAGCTTTGGTATAGTATCAAAGATAATCCACATCTCTCTCAAAGAGCTATTAAAATATCCCTCCATTTTCCAACAGCGTATCTGTGGGAGGCCAGAGTTTCTTCACATGCTTCAACCAAAACAGCATATTACAACAGATTGAATGCAGAATCAGATTTGAAAATCCAGCTGTCTTCTATTAATTTTTGAAAGAAATTTGCAATACTGTATCATGTTGCCAGCCATTTCACTAATTTTTGTTTAAGAAAATACAGTTATTAAAGTGTTATTTAGGTTAACATGTAGAAAATGTATTGTTATTTTTGATTAATTCATCAATATTTTAAACTCCCCAGTTTTAATTTCTATTACAGTGCATATCAGTAGATGTAAACTGCATAAACAAAAGCTCCTTTGGAGTCTTCAGTAAATTTTCAACATGTAAAGAGACTTGAAACCAAAATATTTGAGACTCGTGGCAACTTGAACAACTCTCCATGAGGACTTTGAGTCTAAGAATTCATATCTGACCACCTGTCAGAAGATTCTGGGTGAATACTGCCTGAGTGCTTCCAAATTGGAAAAATATAATCTTATTTTTTAAAAAAACTATAAGTGTCGCATTCAAGGACAGGACATTTGATCCAACTTTTAAGAGCTTTGCAATGTGTATACAGGCTACTTTGTCCTTCCCTTCTTTGCCTCTACCTGTATCCTTTACCTCCTCTCATCCCATCTTTAATCCAACTATTAGTCTGTCTCATTCTCTAAATTCATTTTTCCTAATTTTTTTCCTCTTCTACTAAATAAGTATTTTCTGAGAGAATTCCAGCTTAGTGTTTAAATTCTGTTCCCAAGGTCACTTTTCTTGGGTCATAGAACACTTCGTTCTTTTTCTCCTGCCCAAATAGGTCTTTAGGAATAACACGTTTGGTGTTTCTATTATTTAATGATTTAAAAATTCAAGTTGAATTTTTAAAGGTAGTAGTTAAGTTAAAGATATTTAGCTGCTGCCCTAAAACTTTAAAAAAGGAGCAAGAACTTTTATATATTGCAGATTAAAAAAATTTTTTTTTTTTTAGCGGTACGCAGGCCTCCCACTGTTGTGGCCTCTCCCGTTGCGGAGCACAGGCTCCGGATGCGCAGGCTCAGCGGCCATGGCTCACGGGCCCAGCCGCTCCGCGGCATGTGGGATCTTCCCGGACCGGGGCACAAACCCGCGTCCCCTGCATCGGCAGGCGGACTCTCAACCACTGCGCCACCAGGGAGGCCCTATACAGAGTATTAAAAGGATGTACTCAGGGTCAAATTTTAATGAAATCAGTAATGTCTACCGCTTCATCAAGAAGAGTATCCAGGGCTTCCCTGGTGGCGCAGTGGTTGAGAGTGCCCCTGCTGATGCAGGGAACACGGGTTCGTTACCCCGGTCCGGGAAGATCCCACGTGCCGCGGAGCGGCCGGGCCCATGAGCCATGGCCGCTGAGCCTGCGCGTCCGGAGCCTGTGCTCCGCAATGGGAGAGGCCACAACAGTGAGAGGCCCGCGTACCGCAAAAAAAAAAAAAAAAAAAAAAAAAGAAGAGTATCCAGTGAGTCTGGCAGTTTTTAAACAGTGAGTAAGTGGCGGTAAGGAAGACAATGACTAGTATGGTTTGGCACTAGCAGTTTCATTCACCATGGCTTTTGGACCATTAGTGCACATGTCAACACACTGGGGCAAAAAAGCAAATAGTGTCTTAGTATTGCTAGGGAAATCATCTTGTAGACCCCCAAGGGTATATGGACCACACTCTGAGACCTTATCAGAGTGATCTAGTGAATCACCAAACTTGACCAGCTATTAGTGCTACCAGGAAGGCAGCCAGGAGGAGAGTGGAAGGGTACGATCTTAGAGAGGGAAGCAGGGAACAGAACGTGGCGCAGGGTCTTATGTGCCTAAGTGCAGAGTTAGGATTTAACTCAAAGTAGCATGGGCAAAAACCACTGAAATGTTTCCTTCATGACATGTCAAATCTGACATGATTAGAGAGCACACAGGATCAGAGAACACTCATGAGTTCTCAGGTTCAGAGAAGAACCAGGAGAAGGTTTCACACAATCTAAATGACATCTAAGGAGAGGAGGGTCTTGAATAGTGTCTAAAATCTTAGTTGGCAGAGATAGGAATACTGGGGAGAAGGAAGGAGGGTCGGAACGTGGGAGAATGAATGAAAAGGGCATTCATGATGGGGTTACAGAAGGAGAGAAGAGAGAGAGAGATGAGAAAATGTGGGACCTATATGGGGGGACAGAGTAAGCATTTCTTTTTGTCAGTTTATAATTTAAACCATGCTGACAAAAAAAAAGAGGTGCTCTCAGCACAAGCATCCAGCGTGTACAACAGGACAATCCAAAAAAAAAATAAAGTCACAACAACCCACTGGAAATGGAATGGCAGATAGTTCCACTTGGCTGGAGCCCAGATTGCAAAGGCCAGCACGGCAACACGTAGAATCACGAAATCACTGAACACCAGCCTGAGTCTTACGAAGTTGAATAGTGAACGTATCAGTAGAAAAAGCTGAAAAAATCTGAATGCAGTCTACATAGAAGTTATAGAAGATTCTTTAACGTAACACCTCACAAACGGGGGGGGGGGCTTCACCAAAACTGATGCACATCAGAACCTCGTCCTGTCGATCATGACAGTGAAAGAATGTACACTAGATCAGCAGTTACCATCAGGCTACTGTGGTATCTGGAGGGACGTGGAGATCTTAACTGGTTCTAACAATCTCCATCATTACGCAGAGTGGCAGAGGGAAGAAATAGGAGAAAGTCGGGAGGTTTTCTGAAGCTGGGAAACACTGAAGACACAAGTGCAAACCCTTATATAAACGATGGACTTTAGTTAATAATACTGTATCAATGTTGGTTCATCAGTTGTACCAATGTCCCACACTAATGCAAGATGCTAATAATAGGGGACACTGTTGAGGGAAGGGGGGATGCCGAGTATGTGGGAACCCTGTACTCTCTACTCAATTTTTCTGTAAACTTAAAACTGCTCTAAAAAATAAACTAGGTTAATTAAACACACCACACACACACACACACACACACACACACACACACACGTGCAAGTTTTCTATACAGGGAACCAAATATAGCAGCATGCACAATGCAGCCCTAGGCCTGCAGGGCCTGCAGAGGGGAGAACAGAAAATCCTCCCACGCAAGCTTGTCCTGAGATTCAGAGTAGCAAAGAGTAAAAAGCCTTCAGTGCTCTTGAGTTCCACTGCCCAACGCCTTGTTGCAATATGAACCAGCTGGATTGGACAGAGGTTTCCGAAGACCTTTCTGCATCCACAAATGAGTTCTGGCTTATTAAAATGATATTTCTTATTGGCTCAATTCCCTCCCCCAAGATTCTGTTACTGATAATTTAAAAGCATCAGTGATGTAATTACCCTTGCTCTATCCAACAGAGAAACAGTGTGGGTTCCTTTTGGAAGTGGCTGAGAGGGTAAATTTCCTGCAGTTTGAGTGATACCACTTTTCCTAACAAACAGACAAGCAGTGTTGATTTCACGGGCGGGGTAAGCACGTGGGCAGACTGTATGGAATATTACTGAAATCTCTTTAAGGAAAGTTGCTTTTTTACCCGTTGTAATATTTGCCTGCATTTGGGGAACAACATGCTTTTATGCTGTGTCTAGAACATTGCCCCTATGGGCAGTAAGAAGTCGAATTTCATTTTTCTGTAAGTCCTCACAACTCCACTGACGCATTGTTCTTTTTTTGGCTATTACTGCCATTGGAGGGCATTTCCTTCTGTCTTCTCCCTTCACTTTCTTCACTTGGCTAAACCTCACTTTTCTGGCAAAATGCTAATAAAGTCACCTCTCTCTGATGGCCCCTCCTACTCCCTAAGCTAGATCCCCTCTGTCTGAACTCCCTCCTCCCCTGCCTCTTTGCATTTATTAGAAATTAACATAAAGCAAGAATTTGGAGACAGGCAACCTTGGGTGAGAGGACACACACTTATCTACTCACATACACATAACCAGGAGGCTTGTCCCAGGGTAGACTCCACAGTCTCCCTCAGGAGTGTTCACTGCCCTGAGGGCTCACAGCAGACAAAGCCACCAGCCCCGTGGCAGCTGAGCTGGGTGTTGCCAAACACAAGAGCAGTGAATCTGCAGGTAGGAAACACTTGAGGGTATGTCAGGACGTGCATGCATTGACACACTTCCATTTAGAAATACAGAGAAGCCTTTCCTACGCAAACCTCCTCCTTTCAAAGAATAGGCAGCTTTGAAGTTGGGTGTGGAAACCCAGAGAAGAGCAGATAATGTTGGGTCAGCCTCGTGGGCCTCTGATATACCAGGATGAATGGAAGATGACACAGTGGACACCGAGCATGGGTAGCCGAGAATCCTGGAGCAGAAATAGAAAGAGGGGCAATGTGGGACAAGGCTTATGCAAAGAGCAGAAGGCTGGGAGGGCACAAAGGACTGGAGTGCAGAGGAAACTACTCCTGGGGGCCAGGACATGCTGTGTTGGTAGAGGGTGGCAGATGGCAGTGGGAGTGATCCGAGGTGTTCCTGGAAGCCATACACAAAGCCAAGCAGACCACAAGATGGCAGAGGTGATACAGAGGCTGGACATTCCAAGTCTTAGAATCTCAGAGACCACCTTCTGGAAGTTTGCCTCTTTGATTTTAGAAATTAATCATAAGAGAACAGATTAGGCTTTACATCCTCCGCTGCACTAAAATTTCTTATTTCCTATTGGTCTCCGGATTTGATTGACTGAGTTTTGCTTTTGTTTTTTTCTTAGTTCTTTTTTTTTTCTTTCTTATTAGTTATCTATTTTATACATATTAGTGTATATATGTCAATCCCAATCTCCCAATTCATCCCACCACTACCCCCACCCCCCATTTTTCTTAGTTCTAAGAAGCTTTTTAAAGAAAAACCTGAATATCAATTTCTAATCATCCATACCCTAATATTCCTCACCTCCCTCTAGTCTCCCCCAATCTCCCACCAATACCATGCTGACATCTGCTCTACTAAGAAGTCTGGACTTTTGGTGAGGGTAGAGAAGAAGAGAAGCATCATTCTGGAACTGGCTGAAAAACTCTAGAAAAAGGAGAGGATGTCCAAAGGTAGGAGAAAGAAAAAGAAGAAAGGTGAGAAGAAAAAAGCATTTCCCCCTCTTGGTAATTTTTGCACAAGGCAGACTACTGGGCCATCCTTAAAGTTTAATATCAACACTGACCAAATTTCTGGAGCCCAAATTCATTCATCCATCTATTCATTCATTTATTCATTCATTCATACATTCAAAGAGTTATTTATTGAGCATCATTATGTGTCAAGCGCTATTCTAAGCACTGAGGATTCAATGGCAATTTAAAAAAGAAAAAACCTTGCCCTTTAGGAACTACCATTCTGGATTACCCTCATGATACCCAATGGATGGTATGAGCTCATGTCCAACATTTTACTTAATGTATAATAAAAGAAGAGGTAAATTCTGACTTATAATTTTCCAGACAGTCTCCAAAGGGAAAAAATGTCTTCATGAGTCAAATTTGGCTATGAAGACAGCCAAATTCCTTTCTATGGAAGGACATACAGAGTTGTATTATGTAACCCTGGACAGGAGGAAAAATAGCCAAAGAAACAGTCTTTGGTGCTTAAGCATTGCATTTGAGGAGTTTTGAATATAGTCTAGATTGTTATCTTCCTAATAGCACCATCCTTCCAGAATATTCCTGAGGTTCCAAAAAGAAACCAAACAACAAAGAGTGTGGCTCTCCTTGAACAAAAGTGACCCAAGTGACAAGTCTGAGATCTGGGGGAGTCTCACTGATGTGTGTGCTTCTGGTCTGTGCCCCAGTAAAAGGTTGAATTAGTTTCAAGCACAGCTGGGAATGGTGCACCCCAAGTTTTTCCACCATCAAGAACTTTTATTTTTTCCTCCAAGGAACCAAGTTTTGAAAGTTGTCTCCTTCCTAAAACCCTGCATTTGACACCTAACAGTCTTTTCTCCTTTAGTTTTATTAATCAAAAGCCAAGTAAAGTTTGAGTTTCCAATCAGCAGTACCTCCACACTGAACTGATATAATTCCAGGCCCAATGTTTTAATTATCCTGGGATAATAAAGAGACAGCAAATAAAAACCTGGGTTTGGGAGCCAGACAACAAGGTGGGGTTTGAATCTCAGATAATCACTTATTAGTTGTGTGACCTCAGGCAATGTACTAACTTAATCATAACCTATTAGTTATGATTATAAAGTTAAGCGAGACAAGTTTAAGAAAATACATATGCAAGGCTATTCATTGAAGTATTACTCATAATGGCAAATGTCCATTATTGGGGACTGGTTGAATAAACTATTGAATCACCATGCAATGGAGTACAGTATAATTATAAGAAAGGAATGAAAAATAGTTTTAGATACTGATATGGAATGACCTCCAGTACACATTATTAATAGAAAAAATAATAGGCAGAGAAATGTGCATATTTTATGGTACTATTTATCTAAGAGAAAGGAAGAGAAATATACACACATACACACACACTCTTATATTTAAAAAATGGAAGATAAACCAAAGCTTGTAATGAAAATGATTTCCAGACTGTGATCTCTGAATACCATTTCCCATGAAAATTGCCCAGGGTTCCTCTGCTGATTCCGTGTCTGAGGAATGTAATGTACATAAAGACCCTTATCTTATCAGAAATTAAGGAAGCTATCAAAGACTGTTGGGATCTTCTTCAAAGAGGAGGAGCCTGACACTGGCCATAGATGATCTGAGAATCAATAAAAATGATGACTACACAGAATGTCACGTTAAGTATGTTCAAATCATAACAGTATTCAACCAAAACAGAACAAAAACCATAATCAGTTACCTTCCAAGTTTGCCAAGGAACCAACCTGTTATTTTGGTAATACAAATAAAGAGAAAGTATCAAGCTTTTTTTTTTTTTTTTTTTTTTTTTGCCTTTCTTGTGTGATCTGTACCTCAGAGTAATCAAAAAACTGATAAAGGAAATTTTCTCTTTATAGACTTGTTCCCACTAGTAGGTGAAAAAAGAAAGAGTATCACCTGTTGCAACCCCTCAAAATAATGGATCTAGGTAACTGTCATCGAGGGCTATTAAGATCCCAAAAGGGAGAGAACTAGTTATTATGTGACTACTGATAGAAATGCAAACACTGCCTTTGACGTATTCTTGTAAAAGAATCAGATTTTAATGTGATAATTCACTGGATCCTACTACCAGTTTATGGGGACTGCAGATGCTCATGTTAAATAATACGAAGGGAGTACAATCAGCAAAATCCAGACTATGGGAAACTCTTCAAGACAAATGACCTGGTATCAACAAAAGAAATGCAAGAAAAATAATAACTTTAAAATAGGGGAGAGAAAACTCTATAGATTAAAAGATACACAAGCATCATATCAATCAATTACAATATATGGACCTTATTTGGAATCTGATTTGAGTGAACAAACTAAAAAAGATTCGTGAGATCTCAGGGACGTTAACTTATCAAGTATAATAATAGTACCATGGGTTATGTTTACAAAAACAGGTCCTTCTATTTTGGAGATTCATACTAAAATATTTATGGGTGTAATGATGTTATGTCTTGAATTTGCTTCAAAATAATTCAATAGGGAGGTATGGGGAATATAGATAAAACAGACTGACGACAAAGTGACAGTTAATAAACTGAGGGATGGGTACATAGGGTTCATGACACTAACTCCTTTACTTATGTATATACATTTGACATTTCCATAATTTCCATATAGTTTTTCTAAAAGTTACTGGGTGATCTAACTCTGGTGGCAGTGGTGTTTGGGGCAGGGGCAGGGAATGTCAGTGACAAGGGCTATTTATAGCAATTTAATTTCCCCACCATGATAATGCTGAAAGACTCAACCTCCTAACACCATGAGGTTCATTTGCTCGTACTGTACTTTGAATATTTTGAAAAACTGGATTGTGAATGTCACACACTTTGAGCCTTGCTTCTGTCATCCAGCAATTTTTATTGTTGTTGATACCATAATAGCCTTCTTATAGAACTGCAGTGTTCACCCAGTTCATATATGGTAAGATTTCTGGCCATTCCCCAAACTGAAAGAACCCAGGAAGAGAACGCAGTGTAACACCATTAAAGATCCATCAGTTTCCCACCTCCCAACCCTGCCTATGGTGGTTACATTAATAAACATAATATCAGCACAAATGAATAAGGTAACGGCAGAATCAAAACTTCCCCTTACTCCTCATCAGCCTATTAATAATTACAAAGATGAGCTCTTCAAATCTATCATGAGGCCAGCCCTCCCCAATGCAAAATAATAAGAAAAATATTTGATATATGGATAATCATCATCCACAGTGAACTATGTCCCATGCATACTATCTGGAGACATTAGCTAATGATGGCTTGAAGCCATCACAATTAGCAAGATATATAAACACCAAGCATCTTGGACATAAAGACAAACTCTTTAAAAAAAAGGAAAAAAAAAAGGATGTTATGGAGAGAGCAATTTGAAAGCAAATAATGTTTTTGGAACATTAAATGTTTAAATCATTAAAAAATTAAATCATTAAATCATTTTTAAAATGATTCTTTTATTGTGTGATGTCAGGGTGCATCCATATATTTGATGTATCTCTAAAAATCTCTTTAAAATATTGGAAAAATTTTTATAAGCCTGATTAATCAGAATTCAAAAGTTTTGCACTAAGAGTTTTAATAAGTTTTAAACAAATTAAGAAATATATAAAGATGCAACATTTGCAGAACAATAATAAATTGACATTGGAAAAAACAACAATTCACTAGGTGGATTTCAACAAAAATCTTTGCATAATTGGTGGGAAGAACTGAAACATAGATATCTTGATTTCACAAGTACTTCCAGAGATGCCCATCTTCCATTTGGATCTAAGGATCTTTCTAATGCATCATTTCCAGTTATGACCAAGCAGTGAAAAAAACTCAGAACTAAGCTTTTGAGCTACTAATTGAGAAAGCATTAAACAAAAATTTCAAAAATACTGAAGCATATTCAAGCATATAACTTTCATCAAAACATCAATAATTACCTTTTTTTTTTTTTTTTTTTTTTTTTTTCTTTTTGCGGTATGCGGGCCTCTCACTGTTGTGGCCTCTCCCGTTGCGGAGCACAGGCTCCGGATGCGCAGGCCCAGCTGCCATGGCTCACGGGCCCAGCCGCTCCGCGGCATATGGGATCCTCCCAGACCGGGGCACGAACCCGTATCCCCTGCATCGGCAGGCGGACTCTCAACCACTGCGCCACCAGGGAGGCCCCAATAATTACCTTTTTATGATATCAAAATGCTTTGTATTGATACCACTGATAAATATAACAAAATCAAGTATTATTTCATCTTTTTTCCATCCCTCATTTGTACTTTACATATGTTTTTATTATGTACATAGTATATTAGTATAGTATTAGTTATTAATAAATAAACATAAAAGGGGTATCAGCAAAATGTTTTACTGACAGAGTGTGTGTTCAAAAAAGTCTGGAGACCACAGATATGGTGATTAAAGATCTTCATTTTGGAATCAGACTGTTTGAGTTTGAATTCTGGATCCACCACCCAGTAGCTATGTGGTCTTGAGAAAACAGCATTAGTTTTTTTAAACATTAGTTTATTTGTAAAGTAGGTATATTCTTAGCATCTTCATTATGATGCTGTAAAGATTAAATGAGCTAATATATGACATTGTAACACTGTCCTTAGCATATGGCAAGTATATTAAAATGATAGGTACTATCATCATCATCATTATCATCATCATCATCATAATTGTGGTCATCATGTCACTGTCATCATCATCATTATCATGCAACCCAACCATCTCGTCACTACCATCTATGCTATGCTCTAAATATTAAAATTTAAGTAACCTTCAGTGTGTCTTTGAGGGAATCTCACGCTTGTGTAAGAAATTCCATAACTTATTGTGGCAGTTTTATTAAAGCATGGCTGCTCAACTAGGTCAGGTGTCCCTCAAGGCTCCTTTGAATGACATGGTATGTATCACACACAGTCAACTCTGAAATAACTGAAGGGCAGAGAATGCAATACCTTTCCTCACTAGTTGCCTCACTTAATTTGTTTACAAAGTACTTGAATGAAAAATAAGAGGCTCTTGGAAAAAAGCTGACAGGGCACAAAGACAGCACTTTTTACCATATGTATCCTTTCTCTAGCTTCCTCTCAGGTTCTGCATGTGTGACTGCATTATCCAGTTTCTATATCCCTGGGTTTCCTTAGATGAGAACAATCTGAGTTAGGAGGAAGTTGAAAAAATCATGCACTTTATTAGGGGGATACCCAGAAAGTTGGTGACTCATAGAAAGTTACTCGTTTGTCAATGTCCACTTAAATGATTCATACCAGAAACAAGAAAAACTCAAACAACCTAATCTTACACCTAAAGGAACTAGGAAAAGAAGAACAAACAAAAAGCAAAGTTAGTAGGAGGAAATAAATAAAGATCAGAGCAGAAATAAATGAGATAGGGACTAAAAAAACAACAGAAAAGATCAATGAAACTAAGTTTGGTTCTTTGAAAAGACAAACAAAATTGATAAGACTTTAGCCAGACTCATCAAATAAAATGAAAGATGTCCTAAGTAAATAAAATCAGAAATGAAATAGAAGTTACAACCAACACAACAGAAATACAAGGGATCATCAGAGATTACTATGAACAACTGTACACCAATAAAATGGATGAGCTGGAAGAAATGGATAAATTTCTAGAAACATACACTCTCCCAAGACTGGATCGGGAAGAAATAAAAATATGAACAGACCAATTACCAATAATAAAATTGAATCAATAATAAAAAAAATTCCTGAGATCCAGGAAACCAAGATGGCGGAGTAGCAGGACGTGCTCTCACTCCCTCTTGCAAGAACATCAGAATCACAACTAGCTGCTGGACAATCATTGACAGGAAGACACTGGAACTCACCAAAAAAAGATACCCCACACCCAAAGACAAAGGAGAAGCCACAATGAGACGGTAGGAGGGGCGCAAACACAGTAAAATCAAATCCCATAACTGCTGGATGGGTGACTCACAGTCTGGAGAACACTTATACCACAGAAGTCCACCCACTGGAGTGAAGGTTCTGAGCCCCATGTAAGGCTTCCCAACCTGGGGGTCTGGCAACGGGAGGAGGAATTCCTAGAGAATCAGACTTTGAAGCCTAGTGGGATTTGATTGCAGGACTTCAACAGGACTGGGGGAAACAGAGACTCCACTCTTGCAGGGCACACACAAAGTAGTGTGTGCATCGGGACCCAGGGGAAGGAGCAGTGACAACAGGGGAGACTGAACCAGACCTACCTGCTAGTGTTGGGGGGTCTCCTGCAGAAGCGGGGGCGTGGCTGTGGCTCACCATGGGGACAAGGACACAGGCAGCAGAAGTTCTGGGAAGTACTTCTTGGCGTGAGCCCTCCCAGAGGCTGCCATTAGCCCCACCAAAGAGCCCAGGTAGGCTCCAGTGTTGGGTTGCCTCAGGGCAAACAACCAACAGGGAGGGAAGCCAGCCCCACCCATCAGCAGTCAAGCGGGGTAAAGTTTTACTGAGCTCTGCCCACCAGAGCAACAGTCAGCTCTACCCACCACCAGTGCCTCCCATCAGGAAACTTACGTAAGTCTCTTAGATAGCCTCATCCGCCACAGGGCACACAGCAGAAGCAAGAAGAACTACAATCCTGCAGCCTGTGGAACAAAAACCACATTCACAGAAAGGCAGACAAGATGAAAAGGCAGAGGGCTATGTACCAGATGAAGGAACAAGATAAAACCCCAGAAAAACAACTAAATGAAGTGGAGATAGGCAACCTTACAGAAAAAGAATTCAGAATAATGATAGTGAAGATGATCGAGGGCCTCGGAAAAAGAATGGAGGCAAAGATCAAGAAGATGCAAAAAATGTATAACAAAGACCTAGAAGAATTAAACAGCAAACAAACAGAGATGAACAATACAATAACTGAAATGAAAACTACACTAGAAGGAATCAATAGCAGAATAACTGAGGCAGAAGAACAGGTAAGTGACCTGGAAGACAGAATGGCGGAATTCACTGCTGCAGAACAGAATAAAGGAAAAACAATGAAAAGAAATGAAGACAGCCTAAGAGACCTCTGGGACAACATTAAACACAACAACATTCTCATTATAGGGGTCGCAGAAGGAGAAGAGAGAGAGAAAGGACCCGAGAAAATATTTGAAGAGATTATAGACGAAAACTTCCCTAACATGGGAAAGGAAATAGCCACACAAGTCCAGGGAGTGCAGAGAGTCCCATACAGGATAAGCCCAAGGAGAAACACCCCGAGACACACAGTAATCAAATTGGCAAAAATTAAAGACAAAGAAAAATTATTAAAAGCAGCAAGCAAAAAGCGATAAATAACATACAAGGGAACTCCCATAAGGTTAACAGCTGATTTCTCAGCAAAAACTCTACAAGCCAGAAGGGAGTGGCATGATATACTTAAAGTGCTGAAAGGGAAGAACCTACAACCAAGACTACTCTACCTGGCAAGGATCTCATTCAGATTCGATGGAGAAATCAAAAGCTGTACAGACAAGCAAAAGCTAAGAGAATTCAGCAGCACCAAACCAGCTCTACAACAAATGCTAAAGGAACTTCTCTAAGTGGGAAACACAAGAGAAGAAAAGGACCTACAAAAACAAACCCAAAACAATTCAGAAAATCGTCATAAGAACATACATATTGATAATTGCCGTAAACGTGAATGGATTGAATGCTCCAACCAAAAGACACAGGCTTGCTGAATGGATACAAAAACAAGACTCATATATATGCTCTCTATAAGAGACCCACTTCAGACCTAGGGACACATTCAGACTGAAAGTGAGGGGATGGAAAAAGATATTCCATGCAAATGGAAATCAAAAGAAAGCTGGAGTAGCAATACTCATATCAGATAAAATAGACTTTAAAATAAAGAATGTCACAAGAGACAAGGAAGGACAGTACATAATGATCACGGGATCAATCCAAGAAGATATAACAATTATAAATATATATGCACCCAACATAGGAGCACCTCAATACATAATGCAACTGCCAACAGCTATAAAACAGGAAACTGACAGTAACACAATAATAGTGGGGGACTTGAACACCTCACTTACACCAATGGACAGATCATCCAAAATGAAAATAAATAAGGAAACAGAATCCTTAAATGACACAATAGACCAAATAGATTTAATTGATATTTATAGGACATTCCATCCAAAACCAGCAGATTACACTTTCTTCTCAAGTGCACACGGAACATTCTCCAGGATAGATCATATCTTGGGTCACAAATCAAGCCTCAGTATATTTAAGAAAATTGAAATCATATCAAGCATCTTCTCTGACCACAAAGCTATGGGATTAGAAATCAATTACAGGGAAAAAAACATAAAAACCACAAACACATGGAGGCTAAACAATACGTTACTTAATAACCAAGAGATCATTGAAGAAATCAAAGAGGAAATCAAAAAATACCTAGAGACAAATGACAATGAAAACACAATGATCCAAAACGTATGGGATGCAGCAACAGCGGTTCTAAGAGGGAAGTTTATAGCTATACAAGCCTACCTCAAGAAACAAGAAAAATCTCAAATAAACAATCTAACCTTACACCTAAAGGAACTGGAGAAAGAGAACAAACAAAATCCAAAGTTAGCAGAAGGAAAGAAATCATGAAGATCAGAGCAGAAATAAATGAAATAGAAACAAAGAAAACAATAGCAAAGATGAATAAAACTAAAAGCTGGTTCTGGGCTTCCCTGGTGGCACAGTGGTTGAGAATCCGCCTGCCAATGCAGGGGACACGGGTTCGAGCCCTGGTCTGGGAAGATCCCACATGCCACGGCGCAACTAGGCCCGTGAGCCACAACTACTGAGCCTGTGCGTCTGGAGCTTGTGCTCCGCAACAAGAGAGGCTGTGACAGTGAGGGGCCCGCGCACTGCGATGAAGAGTGGCCCCCACTTGCCGCAACTAGAGAATGCCCTCGCACAGAAACAAAGACCCAACACAGCAAAAAATTAATTAATTAATTAATTATAATTAATTAATTTTAAAAAAAACCTGGTTCTTTGAGAAGATAAAATTGATAAACCATTAGCCAGACTCATCAAGAAAAAGAGGGAGAGAACTCAAATCAATAAAATTAGAAATGAAAAAGGAGAAGTTACAACAGACACCACAGAAATACAAAGCATCCTAAGAGACTACTACAAGCAACTCTATGCCAATAAAATGGACAACCTGGAAGAAATGGACAAATTCTTAGAAAGGTATAACCTTCCAAGACTGAACCAGGAAGAAATAGAAAATATGAACAGACCACAAGTAATGAAATTGAAACTGTGATTAAAAATCTTCCAACAAACCAAAGTCCAGAACCAGATGGCTTCACAGGCGAATTCTATCAAACATTTAGAGAAGAGCTAACACCCATCCTTCTCAAACTCTTCCAAAAAATTGCGGAGGAAGGAACACTCCCAAACTCATTCTATGAGGCCACCATCACCCTGATACCAAAACCAGACAAAGATACTACAAAAAAAGAAAATTAGAGACCAATATCACTGATGAATATAGATGCAAAAATCCTCAACAAAATACTAGCAAACAGAATCCAACAACACATTAAAAGGATCATACACCATGATTAAGTTTCCCAGGGATGCAAGGATTCTTCAATATACACAAATCAATCAATGTGATACACCATATTAACAAATTGAAGAAGAAAAACCATATGATCATCTCAATAGATGCAGAAAAAGCTTTTGACAAAATTCAACACCCATTTATGATAAAAACTCTCCAGAAAGTGGGCACAGAGGGAACCTACTTCATCATAATAAAGGCCATATATGACAAACCCACAGCAAACATCATTCTCAATGGTGAAAAACTGAAAGAACTTCCTCTAAGATCAGGAACAAGACAAGAATGTCCACTCTCACCACTATTATTCAACATAGTTTTGGAAGTCCTAGCTATGGCAATCAGAGAATAAAAAGAAATAAAAGGAATACAAATTGGAAAAAAGTAAAACTGTCACTGTTTTCAGATGACATGATACTATACATAGAGAATCGTAAAGATGCCACCAGAAAACTACTAGAGCTAATCAATGAATTTGGTAAAGTTGCAGGATACAAAATTAATGCACAGAAATCTCTTGCATTCCTATACACTAATGATGAAAAATCTGAAAGAGAAATTAAGGAAACACTCCCGTTTACCATTGCAACAAAAAGAATAAAACACCTAGGAATATTAAAAGACCATACACCATAATCAAGTGGGATGTGTTTCAGGGATGCAAAGGTGATTCAATATGCTCAAATCAATCAATGTGATACATCACATTAACAAACTGAAAAATAAAAATCATATAATCATCTCAATAGATACAGAAAACCTTTTGACAAAATTCAATATCCATTTATAATAAAAACTCAACAAAGCCTCAACACAGAAGGGCCATATATGCAAGCCCACAGCTAACATCATACCCACTGATATAAAGTTGAAAGCACTGCCTCTAAGATCAGGAACAAGACAAGATGCCCACTTTTGCCACTTTTATATAACATAGTATTGGAAATCCTGAGGCAGCAATCTGACCAAAAAAAAAAAGGAATTTAAATTGGAAAGGATGAAGTAAAACTGACACTGTTTTCAGAACATGATGCTATGTATAAAAAACCCTAAAACTGCTACCAAAAAGCTATTTGAATAAATGAATTCACTAAAGTTGTAGAATACAAAATTAACATACAGAAATGTGATGCTTTCTACACACTAATGATGAATTATCAGAAAGAGAAATTAAGAAAACAATCCCATTTACAATTGCATTATAAAGAATAAAGTATCTAGGAATAATCCTAACCAAGGAAGTAAAAGACCTGTACTCTGAAAACTATAAGACACTGATAAAAGAAATTAAAGACCACACAAACAAATGGAAAGATATACTATGTTCATTAATTGGAAGAGTTAATAGAGTTAAAATGACCATACTCCCCAAGGCAATCTACAGATTCAGTGCGTTCCTTATTAAAATCCCTATAGCATTTTACACAGAACTTGGACAAATAACTCTAAAATTTGTTTGTAAACAGAAAAGACCCTGAATAGCCAAAACAATTTTGAGAAAGAACAAAGCGCCCTGATTTCAAACTATACTACAAACCTACAGTAATCAAAATGGTATGGTACTGCCATAAAAACAGACACATAGATCAATGGAACAGAATAGAGAACCCAGAAATAAACACATGCTAACAGGATAATTAATCTATGACAAAGGAGGCAAGAATATACAATGAGGAAAAGACAGCTTCTTCAATAAACAATGTTGGGAAAACTGGACAGCTACATGCAAAAGAATCAAACTGGACTACTTTCTCATCCCACATACAAGAATAAACTCAAAATGGATTAAAGACCTGAAAACCATAAAACACCTAGAAAAAATATAGGCAGTGTGCTCTTTGATACTGGCCTTAGCAATATTTTGGGGGCAGCAATATTTTGCTCTGTTTCCTGAGGCAAGGAAAACAAAAGCAAAAATACACAAATGGCACTACATCAAACTAAAAAGCTTTTGCAACAGGAAAAAAAACTATCAACAAAACAAAACACTGGACTACTGAATGGGAGAAGATATTTGCAAATGATATATCTGATAAGGAGTTAATATTCAAAAACTCATACAACTCAACATCAAACAAAAACAAAAATAAAAAATCTTAATTTAAAAATAAGCAGAGGGAACCTCCCTGGTGGTGCAGTGGTTAAGAATCCTCCTGCCAGTGCAGGGAACATGGGTTCAAGCCCTGGTCTGAGAAGATCCCACATGCCATGGAGCACCTAAGCCCATGCGCTACAACTACTGAGCCTGCACTCTAGAGCCCGTGAGCCACAACTACTGAGCCCACGTGCCACAACTACTGAAGCCTGCACACCTAGAGCCTGTGCTCCGCAACAAGAAGCCACTGCAATGAGAAGCCCGCACACCACAACGAAGAGTAGCCCCCGCTTGCTGCAACTAGAGAAAGCCCACGCACAGCAACGAAGACCCAACGCAGCCAAAAATAAATAAATTAAAAAAATTTAAAAAGACAACAAAAGCAACCATTGGCGAGAATGTGGACGAAAGGGATCCCTTGTGCACTGTTAGTGGGAATGCAAATTGGTACAGCCGTTATGGAAAATAATATGAACGTTCCTCAAAAAATTACAAATAGACCTACCATGTAATCCAGCAATTCCACTTCTGTGTATTTTTCCGACAAAGACAGAAACATTAGCTCGAAAACATATATGCACCCCCATGCTCACTGTAGCATTATTCACAATGGCCAAGATACAGTAGGAACATAAGTGTCCATCAGTGGATAAATGGATAAAGAAGATGTGGTATCTGTCTATCTATCTGTCAACTATCTATTTATCTAATGGAATATTACTCAGCCATAAAAAGAATGAAATCTTGCCATGTGCAACAACATGGAATGACCTAGAGGGTATTATGCTAAGAGAAATAAGTCAGACAGAGAAAGACATACCAAATGATTTCACTTACATGTGGAATTGAGAAACAAAACAAATGAACACACGTAACAAATCAGAAACAAACTCAGAGATTCAGAAACAAATAGGTGGTTGCCAGGAGGGAGGAGGATGGTGGGGGGGGGGTCTGTGAGTGAAACAGGTGAGGGAGACTAAGACGTACAAACTTCCACTTACAAAATAAGTATGTCACAGGGATGAAATGTACAGCATGGGGAATACAGCCAATAATATTATCATAAATTCATATGGGGACAGATGGTAACCGGAATTATTGTGGTGATCATTTTGTAATGTATAGAGATGCCAAATCACTATGCTGTGCATCTGGAACTAATATTGTGTTGCAGGTCAATTATACTTCAAAAACAAACAAACAAAAAAAGGATTCATGCCTTCAATCCATGCATTTTAAAGATCAGAATGACCTGGGAGAACCACACAGCTGCATTTTTAAATTCTGCAAAGCTATTACACGTGTCCTTTGGTCCCTGTTCTAGCTCCTGATTCAATGACATGACTTGTTGCTAAAGAGAACTTCCAGCAGACAGGGCTTCCCCTCAATAACGAGGTTATTAGTGTGTTTTCAATCAGATGAGTTGTTTATTTGAATAATCTGCTGTCTTGTTTCTCTCTGTGTGCTCAACTGGAGAGCTAATAAATACAGGCAAAATAAATATCTTCTTACAAAGCAAATTGGAATTGCACTCAGGTCTTTTTCGAAGAAGACTCAAGTAAGTTGTATTCTTTGAGCCTGAGTAGACATCAAGTGACAGCATGAAGTTTTACAAATAAACTGGCAAAAAAAAAAAAAAAAAAAGGCAGAAACCAGCTCTACACTGAACATGTTCCAAAGACATTCAGCAAAGGAAACAACCCACAGGAGAATACTAAAGGGATTAGGTTGGAGTTTTCAAGAGTGTTATGTTTATTTTTAGACATTATTCCAAATAAACCTATAAAAATGTCATGCAGTGAGAATGTGTGAACAGTGAAAATAATAATAGCTTTAAAGAAAGTATACTGTAATTAACATTTATCAAACATCATTATGTGTCAGGCTCTGGGCTAATAAATATTTACTGAGGGCCTACTATCTGCTAGGTACTATTCTAGGCTCTGCAGATAGCCTGAAATAAAATAGCCAGAACCCATATCCTCAGGGAGTTTACTTTTATATATTTTGTCTTGGATCCAGGAATACAAGCACTTTGGAGGGGACTTTGAAACTTGGCAACAGAAGGCTTAAAATCTTTAAAAACATTTCACCAAGTAGTTCCATTTTTAGGAACTTATGAAGAAAATTATGTCAATTACTCCTACAAACCACAGGGTGGTTTAAAATAAATAAAAGGAAGAAGCAATATAAATGTTGAACAATTGTGATTCAAATGGATACGTTTTGATATTACCTTATAATGAATTACTACTTCAGCCACTAGAAATGATTCAGAATCTTACGAAATGATTTGGGAAAATGTTCATGATATTGCAAAAGAGTATGTTATATATATATTTATAAACCTCAGACAGAAAAATAAGAAGGCTAATAATCAAATTCATACTAATATCACTGAATAACTGTTACACGTGATTTAAATTTTATTCTTTTTTCTTATTTGTAGTTTCTAAATTCTTATAATGAGGAGGTACCACTGATACAAAAAGAAATTACTTTGTAAATGTTGTAGCTCTATTTGTTTCCATTCCAGCCAATTTGTTTCCAAATGTCTCCACATATATCTTTGACATTGTGCAAGGAGAGGGGAAGGAAAAAAAGCGTTCTTCAGTGATTCCTCTGTCATTCAAAGGCAGATTATCCCAGGGGGAGGAGGAGGGGAAGACTGATTGACATCAGTTCAGCAAGTATCACCCTGCACCTAAGAACAGCTCTAATTAACACTAAGTGAAATTTACATCTCTTTTTGAGCCTTTGTTTACCCATCTGTAAAATGAGAGGCTTGGACAAAATGATTTTTTAGTATACTGTCAATGAATAAAAATGATTTTCCTTACTCTGCTGAAAATGACCATGAGCTCTAGACCCCAACGCATGGAAGTTGAGTCTTTGACAAGATATGTGTGGAGAAAAGTTATAAATGTGACTAAGAAGGACCAGAAAGCGCTGGGTTTGCAGATGTGTTCTCATATATTTTTTGAGTCTAATTAGAACATTTTCAATAAAGTTCTGGTGCTTTTGGAGTCGTGACAATCCTGTGGTTTGTTATTTTAAAAACAGTGTCCTTTTTTTTTCCTTCAAGCACATGTGTTGCATCTTAAGTTAAAAAGTGAAAATATATTTACGAGTATTCTTTGTAAAATATTGACATTTCCCATCAAAGATTTGGGTATCTGATATATGGGGAAGATAACATAAGAGATGATGAGAAAAGAGACACTTTTTCAGACCCATAAAATAAGATATAAATGTATTTGGGATTCTTAAAGCAGATTATTTCTGCTTTAAGAGACATTCTCCAGCAGTGGAGTCCCACAGGACTTTTTGTGATAATGGAAGTGCTCTATATCTGCTTGTGCAATATGGTAGACAATAGCCACATGTGGCTATTTAGCACTTGAAAGTTGTGACTAGTGCACATGGGAAACTGAATTTTAATTTTATTTAATTTTAATTGTTTTAAATCTAAATAACCACACCGTAGCTCGTGGTTACCACACTGGACAGCTCGGGTTAGAGCCTTGCAATGCAAAGTGTGGTTCTATGGACCAGCAGCATCAGGGTTACCTGGGAGTTTGTTAGAAATGCAGAATCTCATTCCTACCTGAAATCTACTGAACCAGATGGTACATTTTAACAAGATCCTCAGATAACCCACAGAATGGGAGAAAATATTTGCAAATGAAGCAACCGACAAGGGATTCATTTCCAAAATATACAAACAGCTCATGGAGCTCAATATCAAACAAAGAAACCAATCCAAAAAACAGGCAGAAGATCTAAATAGACATTTCTCCAAAGAAGACATGCAGGTGGCCAAAAAGCACATGGAAAGATGCTCAACATCACTATTAGAGAAATGCAAATCAAAACTACAATGAGTTATCACCTCTCACCGGTCAGAATGGCCATCATCAAAAAGTCTACAAACAATAAGTGCTAGAGAGGGTGTGGAGAAAAGGGAACCCTCCTACACTGATGGTGGGAATGTAAATTGATACAGCCACTATGGAGAACAGTATGTAGGTTCCTTAAAAAACTAAACATAGAACTACCATATGATCCAGCAATCCCACTCCTGGGCATATAGCCAGAGAAAAGCCTAATTTGAAAAGAAACATGCACCCCAATGTTCATTGCAGCACTATTTACAATAGCCAAGACATAGAAGCAACCTAAATGTCCATCAGCAGAGGAAGAGATAAAGACGTGGTACATATATACAATGTATATATTTCATATGATGTCACTTATATGTGGAATCTTAAAAAAATGATACAAATGAACTTATTTGCAAAACAGAAACAGACTCACAGACTCTGAAAGCAGACTTGCAGTTGCCAGTGGTGGGGTGGGGGAGGAGGGAGGGATAAATTAGGAGTTTGGGATTAACATATACACACTACTATATATAAAATAGATAATCAACAGGGACCTACTGTATAGCACCAGGAACTCTACTCAATACTCTATAATAACATATATGGGAAAAGAACCTGAAAAAGAAAACACACACACACACACACACACACACACATATATATATATATATATATATATATATATATATATATATATATATATGAATCACTTAGCTGTACAAGCTGGAACTAACACAACATTGTAAATCAACTATACTCCAATATAAAATAAAAATTAAATTTAAAAACAAACAAAAGAACAAGATCCCAGGTGCTTCATATGCAAACTAACATATGAGAAGCACCACTCTAGAGACAACAGTTCAACTTTCCATTTCATCAGTCACAAGTAACCAACTGATCTTTCCATCATCAGCAGGTACTAGGATCTGTCCATGGCACCAGGCACTGGACTAAGCACAGCAGGGAAAGTAGAGAAGGTATCAGAATGGGCACTGGGCAGCGTAGCATGGGGGATAAGGGCATGAGCTTGGGATCAAAGTCTTCTGGCAACATCCCTTTCTAAATCTTGAGCAAGTTATTTTATTTCTCTGAGACTGTTTTCCATCCTTTAGATGGAAACAATTTGTAAAGATTAAATGAGATAATGAAGAGCTGGGCACCTGGCTGGCACAGAGCAAGCACTCAATAAATGGTCCTTGTTGCTGTTGCTTTAATTAACAAGGCTCTAAAAATGGTGCTGCGGGAGATTCACACTCTTACACCAGTTGTTTAGATGGATGTTTGCAGCAGATGAGAATGTAAATGGTAGTCCATGCTAAAAAGATGCTGACTCACAGCATTCTCAGGGAATGTCACTCATCCCAAATTCAGCAGGTAGGAAGAGACAGATCTTCTGTAGAGACACATTTTTTTCATTAAGTAAAATATCATAAGATAATGGATGCATGTGAATAAAAAGTGTACTATTTAATTTTTAAAGGCCATGTCCTCTGTCACAGGCCCTTGGTAAGTTCTCCCAACTACAGCTCACATGATGGTTCATTTATTTAACAAATACTTATTGATAACCTCCTTTTGGGAGGCAGTATGGCATAGAGATTTAGAGCATGGATTCTGCAGTCCAACTACCTGGATAGGAAGCCCAGCTCTGTCACCTATTAGCAAATTTTTCTTGTGCCTTAGTCTCTTCATCTGTAAAATGGGAATAACAGTAACACCAACCACATAGCGATGTGTTAAGATTAAATGAGATGATACATTTAAAGCACTCAGTAGAGTGTTGGGTACCCAGGAGCTCAGCAAATATAAGCTAGAAAGACACTAGAGGTGAATAAAATAAAAATATACGTGTACCTTAAAAAAAAAAAAGCCTAAAGGTTATGTGCTTAAGAACTGTTTGGAAGTACTTTTCTTTGCAAATTAGTTCTGTTCCTACTTTGTTCACTTTTCAAACCAATGTTGCAAGGACTTGTGAATGCCAAGTGACAACAAGCATGTACAATGCTGGGGAAATATAATACACAAAATTTAATATTGTGTAGCATATGGAATCACTGCTTATTTGATTTCTTAGAACAGGTCTATTAATTGGAAACTTTCCTCCATGGTCTCTTTGGGGTCAATGCTGTTGTTAAAGGTGAAATAGAAGCTTATTTATATGAAGCAGGGTCCTTTTGGCATTCTCTGTGAGTCTTCTTGGAAATAATCCAACACAGACCTGAATTAAACAGAGTCAGTTTCAGCGGTGCTGCTGATCAAATTTATCCATGAACTGAATTAAGAATTATGGAAGAGGCTGGAGCTAATATATGTAGCAGACCGTCCCATTAAGCACCCTTTCTCATTTGCCAACATGACTGTTAAACCAGAACACAGACCTTTTGACAGAAACCACTGCTCGAAAATGACTGCACCACATAACAGGAGCCCTTTCCCCTGACTCATCCTGACGCTCCCTACAGAAAAAAAAAAACTTGATTATCTCACATGGATTAGGGACATGGTTATTGTCTGAGGGTAGTTAACCTGGTTTTTAAAGAATTTTACTAGATACGTTTATAGATTTCCAATTTTCAGAGAAAATTATAGAAAAAACTGAAACCATCTGAGGATGAGGTGTGTGTGTGTGTGTGTGTATACACACATGTGTTTGATGACTTTGTTTCTCAGAATCATTATTATAAACTGTAAATAACACCATGGATAAGCTTTTGAAGAGCAGAAATTCCAATTGCATCTAAGTTGCTGTATGGACCTGAGAAACTCTCTGGGTTATCCTAGAAACCAGGAGTCCGGGCAAGGAACAAGACTCTTGGCTATTCAGCTCACTATGCCCCCTTCCCTTTAAAAAAAAATTTTTATTTTATTTTATTGAAGTACAGTTGATTTACAATGTTGTGTTAGTTTCTGCCATATAGCAAAGAGATTCAGTTATGTGTATATATTCTTTTTCCTATACTTTTCCATTATGGTTTATTATAGGATATTGAATTATGCCCCTTTTCGCTTAATGCCCCCCAAAACAAATAAAACCTACACTCAGAACCCGCCAAAACAAAAGCATGAATAAATGGACGAGATTTTTAGGCTCTGAAATCAGTCTGGGTTCAAATCCCAGCTATGCCACTGACTAGCTATGACACCGTGGCAAATGACATAAAACTGCTAAAGTTTTCTCATATGTAGACTGGGGATAGCAACCTTACCCACCTGATAAAGTGGTTGTGATAATTAAATGTTAGTTAGGGAAGATTTTGTTTATATCAGTATGTTTGAAGCACTGTTCTAAGCACTTTTCCTCTATCACCTAATTACGCCTCACAGTGCCCCACAGGACATGTCCTGTTATCTCCTCTTCCACCCATTTTACAGATGGGAAAATGAAGGCACACATACTTGGTAATTTGCCAAAAGCCACAGAGCTGGTAAGTGCAGGTTGTGGTATTTTAACTCAAGGAGTCTGACTCCAGAGCCCATGTGTTAACCCTTGTGCTGTGAGTTGCTTGACATAAATCGTCACTGATATGAGCTATTATTGCTACTGCATTTTTGCCGGACAGTAATAAAAATTAGAGCAGAAACCATTGCTAATGTCCCTATGCCATTATCTGTCCCTCCCTAGGGAAGGTAGGGCCCTGCTGATACATTTTTGAGGGCTAGAAAAATCTGTGGTTTGTATTTACAAGGGAGGGGCAAGTGGTAAAGAATCCAAGAGTCCTTTCCAATGAATGTTGTGGTTTCAGTGGTTTAGGTAAAGAATTTCCCAAAATCTAATTTCTCCCTTCTCCAACTGCACATCAGTTTACAGAATGTAGGGGCCAGTCTTTAGCCTGTGGGAGACTCTCCTTCAGACCCTTGCCTCCCTGCCAGAGCCTCACGAGCCCTGAGGGATCCTTTCTCTGCAGGCTTCTGAGTCTTTGGTCTCCGAGTTGCCGACAAGCCACCCTAAATTTTACTAACTATCTGCCTTCTAAACTCAGGCCCTACAATTCCCCAACCTGACTTCTACATAATGATAGACGTTCTCTTCCTCAAAATCTTGAATTTGTCCTACCTCAAGGCCTTTGCATACACTACAATACTCTCCCAGCAGCTCTTGACAAGACTGGCTCCCCAGCCCACCATTTTTAGGTGTCATCTCCAAAATCTTCCTCTCAAAGAAGCTTGCTTTAACCACCCAATCTAAATCTCTCCCCTCTACCACCCTTTCATCACCTACACCTTATTTATTTCCTTAAAGCACTTACTTTTTTTTTTCTTGTAATAATCTAGGCTTATGCCCTAGAAGTAAGCTCCATGAAATAGGGTCCTTATTTATCTTGTCTGTCACTTCACCTCTTAATGTTAGCACATGGATGCTCAGTAAACATTGATTCAACAAATACATACAGGTCCTCCTCTCTGCATTAGCTGTAACCCTCACACTTGTCTTCTTGCCTCCCTAGAATTGAATTCTCAAGGTCTTCTCTGCCTCATTGACTTCCCATCTCAAGTTCTTCCTCACAGGCCCTCATTCATTCATTTATTCACTCAACAAATGTTTTTTGAGTACCTACAAAGTGCCAGACATGGGTGCACAAAGATGAACAAAACACATTCTGGCCCTTGTGGAACTTTTAGTCTGCTGGGCGTGGCAGATGTGCTTAGATGATTTCAACAGAAGCTTCTGTCTACCACTGGTATTAAGGAGTACACAGGGACTCTTAGCCAAACCACTGTGGTGGGGGAGTTGGGGAGGAGGCTTCCTGCAGGGTGTGAGAGAGGAGCTGGTTTTTTGAAGACAAGTGGGAGACAGTCAAGTAAAGAAAACTGTAACAGGCATTCCAGATAGAGGGAAGAGCATGAACAAGGGTACAGAAATCATGATGGTGGCAAAACTCTTAAGTGGTTAAATATTAGATGGTGAGGTGTGAGGAATGGATGGCATGGATGGTCATGAATCATGTGCTAAAAAGCTTGAACTTGATCCTATAAGTGAGGGGGAACTATTGAGGGTTTTGTTCAGAGAGTAAAATCTCCAGGGAAGCTATTAAATTATTTAGATTTTTAAAAAGCAACCTCAAAATTTCCTTTCCTTGAGCTCCCAAAGGGCAGAAATTCACACTTGGTCAACTTAGGAGAAAGAGGAAGAAAGGAGTTACAAAAGAATACAAATGCTGGGTTAAAAAGACATTAATTTTTTTTTTTTTTTTTCCTGCAGAAGGCCTATAACAAAGAGTATGTCTAGTGTCTAGGCATGGGCATAATTGCAACTCCTTTTTTTTTTTTTTTTTAAATACTGGCATCATTTGCTTAAGCTAAGAGATGATTTCATTTTGATTGGAAACCATTTCTGATTCAACTTAAATGACCTGCATAAATATTTTATAACCACTCAGGATCAGCATACTTGAGAATAAGCTAGACTACTTAATAAACTTGCCTGCTTTAGTGCTGCAGAGAAACAATAAAATTTGAATAAATGTAGGGAACATAAGAATCGAAAAGATGTGTGACAGAAATTATTTGGATAAACAACCCATTGCTATGAAACCACTAGTTTTCAATAATTTACTAATTAGTAATCACCTACTAACTAAATATATACCAGGATATTTCTAAGCATAACTTATTTAACTGTAAGCATGCTTATATTTATAATTTCATCAATTGCATAATTTTTCCTTTATTCTAAGAGAAAAATAAAAGGAAGATGGGGATGAGAAAGAGTGTGGGGAAATGAATAATGTACAGAGTTGATCTGTATTATCCAACCCAGAAGTCTTCCTCCCAGAAAATCAAAATTCGAGATACTGAGGTTCTATTCAGGGAAAGTCTAAGAAATAGCCTTTTTTTTTTTTTTTTTTTTTTTGTGGTACCTGGGCCTCTCACTGTTGTGGCCTCTCCCGTTGCAGAGCACAGGCTCCGGACGTGCAGGCTCAGCGGCCATGGCTCACGGGCCCAGCCGCTCCGCAGCATGTGGGATCTTTCCGGACCGGGGCACAAACTCATGTCCCTTGCATCGGCAGGCAGACTCTCAACCACTGCGCCACCAGGGAAGCCCAACTACCATTTATTTTTCACCAACAATGTTCCAGGTGTTTTTCACCAATCATACTTACTCCTCACAGTAACCCAATGAAGTAGGTATCATCACCCCATTTTACAGATAAGAAAACAGGCTTAGACAAGTGACGCAATTTGTTCAGAGTTGCATGGGAAGTGAAGCTGAGTTTTGAATCTGGGTGAGTCTGACCTTAAAATTTATGTTCTTTCCACAGTGTTATACTACTTTCAGTTTTGATCATCTGGCCTGTCTAGATTCTCCTGGATCTTGATTTTCCTCTTTTTATTTTTTTTTTTCTGGACACAGTCCTGTAGGCATTACTCTTTGGTCTCACTTTGTTTGTATTAACACGTTACTTTCCGGTTTCTATTCAGTGAGTCATTTATAAAGACAAAGATTCAGATATTTGCTTCCAAAGCTGAGCTAAACAGCAGAAGTCTATTCTGTGTACGCAAATAATACACATACATGGACCTTAAATATGATTCAACTACAGAATACATGAAGTTGAGCCAAACTTTGTTTGTAACCTGGTGTGCAGTGTGGGCAGTGGCCAGTGGTGCCATATTAAAACACACATGCACACATACAAACGCACATAGCTGTGAAACACATGATCTTGGGCTTCTAGAGATAAAGTCATCCGGTCTGCTGGGCCTTTGCACATGCTTTACTCTCTGCCTGGAGTGCCTCCTGTGCCTCTAACTTCACTTAATTCACTTCTACTCATTCTTCCTGTCTCTGAACGGCCTTTGCATCCACTGAGAAGTTTTCTCTCTCCTCACTCCAAGGCTAGGTCAAACCCCCCTAGGCCTCCTAATAGGTACCAAGCACCTTCCCCTTCAAAGTGGTGGTCAGAGTTGTCATTTGACATTTATTCATGTGATTCTTCGATGGGTTTCTTTCTCTTCTACTACACCTTAAACTCCACAAGGACAGAGAAAGCGTTTCCCAGCCCATGATAGACAACCAACATATTTTCATTGAATGAATCAGCAAGTCTTTAACTGCTGTACTTCACTGGGGGTAGAGTTAGGTACCCTGGGTGAGGAGGATGGTTTTAAAATGAAAAGGGATCAAGACACCCCCTTGACATTCCAGATATTGAATAACTTGAATAAACCAACAAATACTTATGGACACTTATTAAGTGACGCTCATAATGGTAGACCGTCACACTTTTCAAATCAAGCATCTGAAGCTAATGGTATATCATTTTTTCCATTTTTCCATCCTTCTCTTTCCTACCATTCTTGGGTCCCCAAACTAGGTCTTCACCAGCTGTACCCTGCATTGCTAGGAGGCACTAGTTCCGAGATGGTGGTGGCACTGCCCCTGGGTCACCCAGTAGTGCTGAGTGGGCTTCTGAGATGAGCAAGAAGATCTCTCATCAATGGGGAGTGGCTGTGAGGCAGACAACAGTGGCCTCCTTCAGCACATTCCATCCTTCCACCTTCCAAGTCTGTTTCAGTGCCCAGGAGAGCTGAGCCACGCAACTCCACATCACTACTCTCGCTGGGTAGTTTATGAGCAGCTAGGTCCATGGGGTTCAAGTACCCACTAGCTGGGGAAGAACGGAACCATTGCCCGGAGGTGGCCGACCTTAGCAAGAATGACTTTTTGAAGCAAATGAAGGGAAAGCTTAGAGAGGAGCACAGAAGACATCCATGGAGGCATGACTGGGTGATGGGATTGGCGGGGATTTAATTTTTTTCTCTTTCTCTAAAGCAGGGGTTCTCAACCTGGGGGAAGATTTTGGTCCCCTCCCTGCTAAGGGACATCTGACAAAGTCTGGACATGTTTTGGTTGTCACAACCAGAGGGAGAAGAGAGGTTGCTACTAGCATCTGGTGCAAAGAGGGCAGGGTTACTGTTGAACATCCTACAATCAACACTCTAGCCCCTGTTGCAGGTGTCAGTAGTGGTGAGGTTGAGAAACCCTGGTGTATAGCTATATGACCTTTGGTTTCTTAAGTTCCCCATGCCTCTGTTTTCTCATCTGTAAAATGGGTATAATCATAGGTCTTTTCTCACAAAATGAATGTGAGTATTAAATGAGTGACCATCTACGTATAAAGTGCTCTCAGCCCACAGAAAATGCACACAATGTTAACAAACATTAAGTCTCTGCCCAGTTTAAAATATTTCCATTTTCCCACTGCTTTCAGAATAATTTCAAGCACCTCACAGACCCCGCTCTCTTCTCCAGCTGCTCTTGTCCCATATCCTCTTACCAGAGAAGCCTCACTCATCAATGTTTATTCCCTGAACACACCCAACTCTTTCCTGCCTGGGGGGCCTTTGCATATGCCAGCCCCTTTCCTAGAGGCCCTTCCCCTGCCTTGCACTTGGAAAGCCCCTTCTCCTCCTTCTTGCCTCACCTTATATATCATCTCCTCAAAGAGCCCTTCCCTTGATCAGATTGCTGAAGGAGGACTCTGGTTTTGTTTTCTGTCATGGCCTCTGCTTCTTTTACAGCCCTGGTCACAACTGGAACTTACTAATTTGCTTGCTTACTTCATTAATGCTCCATCCCACAGCAGGTTTTATGCTTGTTCTGCCTTAGCTGAGGACTGGAGTGAAAACTGATGAATGAATGCACTAGACTGCTGGGAAGACCACTCTTCCTTTGAGATTGGAGGAAATGAAACAAAGAGTGAAGCCCCAGAGCCATCTTGAGGTCGAGGGGCATTCTGCTTTAATAACCTCAACTTTCTTGAGAGGAAAGTCTACTGTTGCCAGGGGCAACAACTCTGGACAGAATGGCACTGAGCTGAAGGAGAGAGAAAAGGGATAGAGAAAAGAACACAGTCAAACTAGGCTTAAGGGCGGTCCTTATTTAAGACGATGTTTAATTCCACTCATCTATTTCAGATTCATTAGTTTTATCAGTCTGTGGCTTTTGTTTCCTACAGAAAAGAGCCTCACCGGAGATTACAGCTCCGAAATAACAATATGTTCCAACAGACTGCCCCCTGGTGATTTGAAGTGCCCCTAGAAATAGCTCTGTATTGTTACTGCCTTACAAGTCTATAACGTGAATTGGACATAAGTGCTTTAATACTGGGTAGTTGTAGTTCGGGTCATGACCTATCACAGTGATTTCTATTTTCTTCCTTATTTTATTTATCTATCTATCCTTTATTTATTTATTCACTTAACATACTGAAGGACAAAGTTACCGAGGGTTGAAGTGCTATGTACATAATGCCACCTCATCTTTTTATGGAAGGAGGAGGACAGAAATCTCAAATTTACTGACAATGAACAAGGCAGTAGTATTTATGGGTCTTAAGAACCAGTATCAAATAACACAGAGGCCCAAAGACAGACATACAGAGATGAAAACCTTCTAGGCCAGGGTTTCTGAACCTTGGAACTATTGACATGGGGGTCAGATAATTCTTTGTCATGGAGGGCTGTCCTGGGCAAAGAAGAAGGTTTAGTAGTATCTTTGGCTTCTACCACTAGATGCCAATAGCACCTCCTCAGTTGTTACAACCAAAAACATCTTTTGATATTGCAGAGTGATGCCTGAGGGGCAAAATTGCCCCTAATACTGAGAATTCACTTGCTAATATGCTTTCAGAATTTTTCTGTGGCAGGCATACTATAAATATCATCTCATTTCTTCTTCAAAAGCAGCCTATGGAGTAGATATTAACTTCATCTTTCTTTCTCAAAGGAAGAAAGTGAGGCTGCGTCATTTGGTAACTGCCCTCAATCCTACAGTTAGGAAGGGCGAAAGGCATGATTCAAACTGGGGTTGGTGGGATTCCAAACCTTACCTCCAAACTACTACGCTATGAGGAAGAATCTTTCTCAACCTACATTAAAGATGAATTTTCAACATTTCATGAACCACCTTCCATCAGTTTTCTTTTCCTTTCCTTCCACAAACATTTATCGGCACACATTGTATGTAAAGCAGCTCTATTAAATGACTGAGCCCAGAGAAGCAGTTTACTTCTCAGGTCCACTCAATCTCCTTTCTCCTCCCTGCTTTGTCTTAGGGATGTCATTTCTACATGGTCTTAATCAGCTTCCTTGTCTACTGGCTTTCTGTTGGGTTCAGCCAATGAGAGGCACCACCAAGAGATCAGAGGGTGGGATGAGAGAGAGGTTGGGGTATTTATCCTAGTGGCTCCCTTCCTGTCAGAGAACAGTTTGGTACTCCTCTACCTAAAGCTCTTGTTGGGTGGCCCTCCTCCCCTGCCTCTTCAGGCTCTGGGCACTCTGGTCTTCCTGCTCCTTCATCCCTTATGGGTTTCCCTTTTTCTGCCCACTCTGCTTCAAATAACCCCTTCATTCAGCATGCCTCAATTACCCAACCTGGGTACGCTAGCTGTCTTGTTTTTTTTTTTTTGCTAGGACTCTGATGACTGATAAGGAGGAATATAAAAAACGAATAAAGGAAAACAGCCTAACCCTTGTCTTGGAAAATGTTCATCCTAATTGGGGAACAAATCATTCAAACCAAACAGCTAGAGTAATTATGTGCTGAGCATAGAAAATATGAAATATACTAATGATAGTGGTGATAGGAAAGACTACAATTTGAGCACCTACTTTAAACCAAAGTATTAAAGTCTTCCTCTGACTTAATCTTCACAATAATCCTATGGTGTGAGTGTTACTGCTCCCATTTATGATTGAGGAAACAAGATGAACGAGATTAAGTACCTTGTTTAAGGCCATAAAACCAGTAACTGGCAGAGCATATTACTGAATTTAGAGATCAAAGTAGAGTCAAATTGGACTAATACTAACCCCAAATGCAACCAAATACAATTAAAAAAAAAAAAAGCATGAGAACAAACACATTTTAGAGAGAACTGTTTCCAGGTGAAAAGGCACTCATTCAGATGACACTAATTCAGAAATTGTCCTTGCTCAGGCAAGGAACCTGCAACTCTTCCTGAATAAGATGCTGGAATAATTATTTCCTCTCTAACATTTACAATCTTAATTGGGACAGCAAAGGCTATGGTCCGAAGTGATCAGTTTTTCAAATCAAGGATTTTGAAATTAAGAATTATTTCAATGGGTCTTTAACTTCTGGAACAGCAGTTAATTCTTGCACTTTCAAGACAGTTGTGTTCATGGTGTATTATTGCATAAAATGGGCCTATCGGGGAACAAGACATTTTGACCCCAAAGTCTGACCCTGCCATTTCAATGCCACAAATATTTTGATTACAAACATTAATCAGATTTAAATCAACACTGGAGAATCTTTATCAAGGCAATAGTTTCTCGGGTAAATGACATTAAGAAAATTTTAATTCCTTAATCAAATTTCTATCCAGCACAAGAGAATCATCTCCAATTTTTCCATTTTCAGTTTTATCAAAATGATATTCATAGGGGTGAGCTCATTTCTTTTGAACCTTCATAAACATTTGCTTCTTTTATCAGATTTTTTTTCACAATGACTTCAAAGAGTTTTTGCCAGAGTGTATTTTCACATTGGCCATTATTGCTACTAATGCTCATTTCCTGGCCCAACTTCTGCAAAATCTAAATTTTGTCAAGAAGATGTTATTGATATTTCACATCAATTTTTAGGCAATATCAAATTTTATCATGTGCAGTTTTAGGAATTCTCAGTTTTATTCCATCTGAGTATTTCTTTTTTTAAAAAATTCATTCTTATTATAGTTGCTTTACAACGTTGTGTTAGTTTCTACTGTACAGCAAAATGAATCAGCTATACTTTTACATATATCCTTTCTTTTTTGGATTTCCTTCCCATTTTGGTCACCACAGTGTGTTAAGTAGAGTTCCCTGTGCTATACAGTAGGTTCTCATTAGTTATCTATTTTATACATAGTATCAATAGTGTATATATGTCAATCCCAATCTCCCAATTCCTCCCACACCCTCCTTCCCTTATGGTATCCATACATTTGTTCTCTACATCTGTGTCTTTATTTCTGCTTTTCAAATATGATCATCTATACCATTTTCTAGATTCTATATATATGTGTTAATATACAATATTTGTTTCCATCTGAATATTTCTAAATAGAATCAAAACCACGCTCTGCAACCAGTTCTTCAGTGGAGATGTCACCCACTCCGGTCTATTGTGAGGACTCAGACCCCAGTGTGTGTTCGATGCCAAGCACAGAGCTGGGGTCGGGGAGGGGAGAAGGGCACCGTCAAGCGCAGCTCTCCTCTCTCCCTCCATTTCCAATGAGCCTGATTAAAAAGCCAAAGGAATTAGAAAGCAGGGCCCAAACTCACAATAGGGAAATAGTATTTTAGGCAACCATACTGTTTCTAAATTAGCCCTTCTTCACCTGGAACCTATGACACTGTAAGTAAAAAAGTAGATATTGAGATGTGAATGCATACAATCGTTTTGTTCCTGTGATGGGTGTGGGAGTGGGCCCTTAGCTTTCACGGAGGCTGAAGACCCAAAAAAAGCTGAGAGTCAGAGATGTAAATTCCATAAAGTGTTCGCTGTAAAGCACACGGAAATGAATCAAATCCAACACTTCACGACGTCTCTAATATTTAACTGAGAGAGTAGCTTAATAGTTTTACCGAATTTCTCTTTCCTCTCATTTCTGCACATCCCACCCTCTCCTCTAATCTTATGAGAAATCTTTGAAACCCTCCTCTCCCGCACCCCTTCCTTCAGTGCTGTGCATTGTATAATCACCACCAGATTTAGCTCCTTGGCATTTACCTCTCTCAGAAGTCCACCCTGTCCACACTGCAAGCTTTGAGAAAATGCATGCATTTGGCAGTATGGATTTACATTTATTTGTATTAAAAGAATCACAAGAACCAGTATTTGTAGATGAAGGGATATGTCACGTGACTGTCAAAAGCCCTGCATTAAGGAGACTTATTTCAATCCTAATCCATCCTTCAAAGCCCAGCTATGGCCCAGCCAACTCTTCCTGAAGCCTTCCCTCACAGGTAAGCCATCTAATGTTTTTGTCCAAGCACTGAAACTGGTATTTCATGATTCTTTCCTAGGGCAAGGACTAGTGATTATTAAATCGCCATAACTGAGTTACTTTTTGTTAGAAAGTATCTTTCTCCCCCAAATGAAGACATCCATTATCTCTGTGTCACAGTTTAAGCAAATTAATTTATAACCTTAAAAAAGTCAAAAGATACATTATGTTGGAGTTCGAATTAAACTTTTAAAATACTATACTTATTTTGCTCTAAATTTCGAAAATTGCCTTTTATTTACTTAAATATCCTCCGAGGGCTTAAATGTCTCTGAACTACCTATGTACCCCTATGAAAAATTATATACAAAATCAAAATTATGTTAACATTTTTTCATTACGAAAACATTTTTACACAATAACATTTACTTAATTTCATTCTAAAAATATTTACACAATAATGTCAAATGAAAAGGCAGGATATGTACTTATATAAATATAGTATGACCTTAATAATGAAAAAAATAGTATCCAAAAAGAAAAAGAAAAATAAACAAACAAACAAAAAAAACAAATGGAAGAAAATGCACAAAAAACGTTAACCTATTTTTCTTTGGTGGTGGGAATACAGGTGATTTAAAACTTATTTTTATATGCTTTTCTGCCTGAGTACATTTTATACAATGAGCATAATTTTAATGGTATAATCAGAGATGTCCCTGTTTAAAAGCCCTCTCGCCTTCACCTGTAAGTTGGCCTTCCACGGTGAGGTGGCAATGCCCAGACAGGCTAGCTAATATGCCCAAGCTTAATAAGCTAGTGAGTATTAGCACTTGAGTTTGAACCCAGAAACTGTCACCCTTAAGAAATGATTCCTTCCTGTTAGCAAATAACAAATAGCCATCTCTTACATTTGGAGTCAGTGTAAAGATACAGCCACAGAAGTCTCAGCTTCAGATATGCATGTAACCTCATTTTAAAGGCAGCAGAGAAAACAATGGGCATTTGCTGCCTCAGGCCACACAGGCTGTCTAGGTGGTTCTTAGGCATTATGCAAATCACTCGCAGGATCAATTAAGTGGTTCAAAATATACACTCTCCATGGGAAAGAATATAAGCATGCTCCTTTAAAAAATTGATGTTGGCTTCCTTTCTGAATTATAAGAGACTGAGTAGATTCTCCATCACTCCATTTGAGACAGTGCCCCAAAGCGTTAGCCAAAGGCCTGGGTCTACCAGCAAATGATTTATGTGTGCATAAGAACCCCCTTCCAGAACACTCTTGGTTGGTGACCTTTTGACCCTCTGACTTCCTGGTAGAAATTAAACAGGCTTGTGCCAGTGGGGGGCAGGGGGAAGCATGGGACTAGAAGAGCACTGGTCAAAAGTGCCTAAAGTAGGTATTTTGATTCTAACACCCAATTCCAACACATATGGGGTGTTGACGGGGTTTCCCCACACCAAGCAATTGTCCAAAGTTTAACTCAATTCTGACACTGTCTAACTGGAGACAGCGTCAGACACCACAGGTTAAGGGCTCAGTCTAACTGGACAGTCCCCTCTCCTTCAGATTCCAATCACAAGTCCAAGTTGTTACCTACGCTTCTAACCAATCACCTATAAATCACAGGTTCCCATGACCTCTTCCTTGGATTCCATTAATTTGCTAGAGCGGCTCACAGAACTCAGGCAGACACTTACTCACGGTTTGCCAATTTACCATCAAAGGATGTGATAAAGGATACAGATGAGCATCCAGATGGAAGAGATGCATAGGGCAAGGTGTGTGGGAAGGGGTGTGGAGCCTCCATCCTTCTCTGGGCACCAGTACCGCCATGTGTTCACCATCCTGAAAGCTCTCCTAACCCCGTATTTTAGGGATTTTTATGGAGGCTTCATCACGTAGGCATGATCAGTCATTAACTCCATTTTCAGCCCTTTCCGTTCTCTGGGAGGCAGGGCTGAAAATTCCAAGTTTCTAATCAGGGCTAAGTCTTTCTGGTGACCAGCCCTCAGCCAGGAGCCATCCAGGAGCCCACTCAAGGTCTCCTCATTGGAACAAATGCCACTCTCATCACCTGGGAAATTGCAAGTTTCGGAAGCTCTGTGCTGGGAACTGGGGGAGGAAAGGACCAATATATATTAATATCTTCTGTTATCTCACAGCAGGTCATACTCCATAATGCCTCTCTACTCCCCCCAGATCTCTACTTTCCATTTACCCACTTGGTTTTCTTGTATCTCTCTTCTATTTGACTCTAAGCTCTTTTCCAGCAGAAGCTGTGCTTGGTTTATCACTAAATCCCCCATGTTTTGCCTACTTGCCAGCACATAATAGAAGCTCAGTAAATCCTTATTGAATGAATGAATGAATAAAACTTGTGGGGCTTTTCTCTTCAACAAGAGGCATGGCTATATAACATGTCTCTCTTAACTCTGCACACAGTTGGCACTTACTAAATGTCTAATTGTTTTATGATTAAAAACTATGAAACAAGATAACAGATAGTTGCAATTGAACTAAGCCCACATATGACATGGAATCTGTGGGTAGCTGTAGAAAATCAGTACTTAGAAAGTAAGCACATCTAATAAACAACAAGGTCCTACTGTACAGCACAGGGAACTACGTTCAATATCCTGGGATAAACCATAATGGAAAAGAACATAAAAACGGATATATGTGTATAACTTTGCTGTACAGCAGAAATTAACACAACATTGTAAATCAACTATACTTCAATTAAAAAATAAGTTTTTTAAAAAAGGAAGCATATCTGAAAAACTTATTTCTCCAATCCTGCCAAGCTCATTTTTTTCTGGGCCAAACCACCAGTCTTTGGAAGGTAATGGGAAGGTCTAAACACACCATAAGAAATGTAATGTGAGCCACATATATAATTTAACATTTTCTAGTAGCTGTCTTAATAAAATAAATGAAATAAATAGAAATAGATGAAATTAATTTTAATACTATATCTAACCCAACACATCTACAATATTATCATTTAAAATGTAATCAATGTAGGAAGTTCCATTTTATTTTTACAGTTCTTCTAAACCTGTCTGTATTTTTACATGGAAAGCACAGATTTCTAACTTTCCAAAATCTCTAAGCAAATCTCAGGAAGAAGTTACACTGTGGGAGAACCTAACTATGGTTGTTTACAAATTTACAATTCCTTCCAAACTAACAAGCCATATTCTGAAAACGCAGACGTGCATTTGTTACCGCGAGAACAGGTTTTGAATGAGGCTGGAGTGTATTCTGTGGGCTGTGCAATCATTAGCGGTTAACTCCATGAAACTGAATCATCGAGCACAGGGAGTACCCACTCTCTTCCTCCTTCAACTGTTATCATTATTTTAAAGATCAAAGCAATTAGTCGATGACATGAATCACCAAACACATTTTCACATTTTAAAAGCAAACTCAATTCTGAGGGCTCCGCAGAGACACAAACCTCACAGACAGGTTTTGCTTGATTTCTGTCTTCTTTTTGGTCCCTCCCTTATGCGAGCTCATCAAACCCCTTTCAAACTGTTCTGTCCTTCTCTTGAAGATGTGTACAGATTTTTAAAAAACTTAAATTTCTGTTTCTTAGATTTCTAGGGGACTATGGTTCTGAAGATAAATGGAGAAAAAATATGTATGCATATATTCACCAAAAGATGTGAGCTTGATCATGGCAATACAAATTGTAACAGTCTCAAACTGCAAACAGCTAAAATGTCCATCGCCAGTAGAATGGGTGAAAAACGGTGGGATAGTCAATGAACTACACACAGAGTGAAAATGAATCCACTGCTCTACATGCAACAACATGGATGCACCTCACCCACAAATTAGTGAGTGAAAGAAACCAGAGACATCACACAAGGATTCCATTCACATAAAGTTCAAAACCAGGCAAAACTAATCCATGGTGTTAGAAATCAGGATAGTGGTGACCCTCCATGGGAGCAGTGATTGGGACGGGGCTGGAAGAGGCTGCCAGGGGACATCCTTTTTCTTGATCTGGGTGCAGACTGTATATGTGTACATGTGAGATCTGTGTGATATTCTGTATGTCCTTTATACTTCAATACTATTTACATAAAAATAACGGGGCACATAGAAAGTTAGAAACTTGGTGTCATACACTCCTATCTCGTGTTTCTGTTAAAGATTGGTCACTTTATGCTGCTTATTGCTTCTGCCTTTTTGGATTTCTAAGTAAGTTGAGATAAAACAACTGATATGGCTTTTAAGTATAAGGCATTTTTTCCTTTCTGTGCATATGCCTTTTTTTTCTCTCTCTCTCTTTCTGTTAGTCTCTATCTTTCTGTCTCTAGGGCTTTCTGTCTTCTTCAGGTGTGCAAATTCACTGAAAAAAGGAGAGATTAGCAATAAGTAAACTTTTCTGCTTGAATTAAAACAGCTATGGACTGTCTTTGATACCTTCAAATTAATCTTTTCATGATGATGTGGGTATCTTGAAGAGTTAAAATATTTTTTTGTCAATTTCTCATTTCATTTTCCAATTTGAGCTGAAAGAGACATCAATTTTTCTCCACCCATCCTGGTCTCACAGAGATGATCACAGGAGATGGATATATTTTTATAAAGCTTTAAATTAACAACTGTGTGATAAACACTCTGACCCTGCCTTACTATGAATACTTATAAGACAATAGATAAGGCCAAAAGGATGAAAAAATGTGTTTCGTACACCAAGACCTATATATATATGTGTGTGATGGCAAAAAACCCTTTCCCATTTCAAATCTTCCTGTCTCTTTAGGAAAATGGTAATCTAGCTGCAGGCTTTGGATACAGTCACCAAGGAACTGAATACATTCTGGACTTAGAGGTTGTCCCTTGCTACCCACTCCTACCCAACATCAAATGAATTTGTTTACAAAGGTGGGTACTTTATTAGTCCCTCCCACAAAAGTAACTTGGATTAAAATGATCTCATTTCAAATTAGAGTCCAGAACTTAAAAAAAAAAAAAAAAAAAAACCTCTATTCACAGCCTAGGACAGTCACTTACAGCAAATGCAATACTCCAGTGTAAGAAAAAAGGAAGAAATCTCCCCTTAATGGCAAGTTAAAGAAATAAAATAAAATAAAAATCAGGCATGCATGGCTAAAGGAAAACTTCCTGGCACTGCTGGGTAAGATGACCCTACTATCTTTGCAGAAACCTGACTTAATGCAGAATAGTATGAAACTCTGCATTCAGAAAGCCTCACGTTAACTAAAAATAGTGTTACCACATGATCCAGCAATCCCACTCCTGCACATATATCCAGAGAAAACATAATTCAAAAAGATACATGCACCCCAATGTTCACTGCAGCACTATTTACAATATCCAAGACATGGAAGCAACCTAAATGTCCATCAACAGATGAATGGATAAAGAAGATGTGGTATATATAGTCAATGGAATATTACTCATCCATAAAAAAGAATGAAATAAGGCCATTTGCAGCAACATGGATGGACCTAGAGATTATCAGACTAAGTGAAGTAAGTCAGACAGAGAAAGGCAAATATCATATGATATCACTTATATGTGGAGTCTAAAAAAATGATAAAAATGAACTTATTTATAAAACAGAAACAGACTCGTAAATATAGAAAAGAAACTTATGGTTACCAAAGGGGAAGGTGGTGGGGGGGAGGATAAATTAGGAATTTGGGAATAACATATACACACTACTGTATATAGAATAATCAACAAGGACCTACTGTATAGCATAGGGAACTATACTTAATATTTTATAATAACCAATATGGGAAAAGAATCTGAAAAAGTATATATATGTGTGTGTGTATATATATATATACACACACATATATAAAATATGTATATACTTATATAACTGAATCACTTTGCTGTATACCTGAAACTAACACAACATTGTAAATGAACTATACTTCAATAAAAAAAATAATTCAAAAAAAAGAAAGGCCCAAGTTTTTTCACAGGAGACTTAAAAATGCCATTTCTCCTGGAGTAATTCAAACAGAGCTGACACACAGTCATCATTCCTTTCACATTTCAGTATCTTGTGCTAATCCCCCCCATCTTTCAAATCTCCACAGTCTGCAAGGACAAGAAAATCTTTGAATGACCCAGAAGCTTTGTCAAAGCCCAGGTTTCCTCCATCTTCTCCTTATCAAAATATTCCAACCAGAGTTGCAAATGAAGTAAAGGACCTGGGTTGAACTTTTCTTGGCCTTTCTCAACGTTGACCTAGTGGGAATAACATGAAAATGTCCAAGGCCAGGAAATAAAAACAGAGACAGACGAGGCCCCTGGATCAAAGATCATCTGGAGTCTCTGAGGATTTGAACATCTTTCTTCCCTAAGATTTAAAATATCTCCTCTCCCTTAGATGGAGAGTCAAAAGTTGACTGAGGAGCCTTTCTAAACATTGGGATAACAGAATATTTGATAGACACTGCATAATTTGTTTGCCTTTGTTCTCTGGCTAACTTCAGAACCTCATATCTTGAAAGGTCAAGTACACAGTATTGAAAAAGGTACTTTCTTGCTCACGGATGGTGGGCATCACAAATCAACTGCATCCCACTTTCCTAAGGAATAGGGAAGGACCTCTGTGTGACCCTCCAGGAAACCACATCAATCAGAATTTTCATATGAGATGCAATCTACCTGCTAGCTATCTCTGTATTAACTTATTAAGGCAGTAGGGCTCCCTGAAAAAGAAAAATAATCTGCTGGCACATTTCCAGATGCCTAAGCTTGTAGAAAGTTTTTGATTCCTTGGATACTATGATTCTTTAGCCCTTTAGCCTCCTAGAATCATGAACCAAGGTCAAAACAACTCCAAATCTGGAGCTTCCTTTAAAGAAAAAATGTCTAGGGCTTATTAAATAATTAGGTGGAATCCATTGTTTAATATTTTCCTCTGAGGGTAAATAGGAGTCCTTAATTAGGTAGCTTGCTCAATATACTCTGGGAATCAGTATGAAGGTTCAAGGAATTACTGAGTACAAGCCTAACATTTTGGGTCAAGAAGGTTCTCTGCTAGACAGATTGGTACACTATGAGTGTTAACACAAAGCTCAAGGGGTTTCCAAACCAGTTTTACGTAGAAAAGAATGCAAATTGCATATAGGCTTCCACATTCAAATGTCAACATTACCACATTTCCTCTGATATTCTGTCAGAGGTAAAATAGGATGTGCCTTAGAATGCTGCTACCAATGGGCCCTTTGATAATGATAGTAATACCTTGTATACAACCCACATTTGCTTTAAGTGACTGTGTCCAACCAAGCTAAGAATTTTCTAGCTGAAATCTGACCTTAAAATTCAATGCCAACTCCAGACCAAGAAGAAAACAACATGCTGAGAATCATTTTTCAAATGTTTTTCTTAACAATTTAAAATAATCACCAAGCAAGCCTCTGGATGGGAAAGTCTCAAATTATGGGTGCTGCAAACAGTTGAAGTCTTAGCAAACTCATATCTTCCTCAAACTTGTCTGGATTTCAGAGTCATATGGGGACCCCCACTCCATATACTGTATCAAAATCTTAAGAAAGGTTAAGCCAAGGAAGCACTGCTACACTCAGTGATAAAAAGTCAAACAACCCAACTTTTAAAATAGGCAAAAGACCTCCTACACTGTTGGTGGGAATGTAAATTGGTGTAGCCACTATGGAAAACAGTATGGAGGTTCCTCAAAACACTAAAAATGGAGTTGCCATATGATCCAGCAATCCCACTCCTGGGCATATATCAGAGAAAACTATAATTCGAAAAGATACGTGCACCCCTTTGTTCATAGCAGCACTATTTACAATAGCCAGGACATGGAAACAACCTAAATGTCCATCAACAGATGAATGGATAAAGAAGATGTGGTGCATATGCACAATGGAATACTACTCAGTCATAAAAAAGAAGGAAATAATGCCATTTGCAGCAACATGGATGGACCTAGAGATTATCATACTACGTGAAGTAAGTCAGAAAGAGAAAGACAACTATCATATGATATAACTTATGTATGGAAATTAAAATATGACACAAATGAACTTATCTATGAAACAGAAACAGACTCACAGACACAGAGATCAGACTTGTGGCTGCCAGGGGTGGTGGGGCTGGTGGGTGGAGGGGAGGGAAGGATTGGGAGTTTGGGATGAGCAGAGGCAAACTATTATATATAGGATGGATAAACAACAAGGTCGTATGGCATAGCACAGTATCAGTATACTATATAGCACAGTATATTCAGTATCTTGTAATAAACCATAATAGAAAAGAATATGAAAAAGAATGTATATATATGTGTAACTGAATCAGTTTGCTATACAGCAGAAATTAACACAGCACTGTAAATCAACTATATTTCAATAAAATAAATTTTTTAAAAAAGGAAAAAAATAGGCAAAAGACTTGAACAGACACCTCACAAATGAAGATGCAAGAGTGGCTAATAAGTTTATGAAGAAATGTTCAACATCCTTAGCCATCAGGCAAATGCAAATTAAACTACAATAAGTACGTCAAATATTTCAAGTAGGTGAGTCAAACACACCTATTTGAACAGCTAAAATTAAAAAGACAAGTGACTGGTGTTAAGAGAGGCTGTGGAGCAACGTTGCTACATTTTACACACCAACTAGCAAGGGACTGGAGGTTAGGATCTCAACGTATCTTTTTATGGTAGGAAGGATTCAACTCCTTGCACTCCCAAGGCTGAATTCGAGGTGTCTGCAAGGCTGGACTTTTATCTGGAAGTTATGGGGAAGAATTCATTTCCAAGCTCATTCAAGCTGTTGGCAGAATCCAGTTCCTTGCCGTTGTAGGAATGATGTCTCTGTTTCCCTGCTGGCTGTCAGCCAGGGGCTGCTCTCAGCTACTAGAGGCCACCAGTATTCTTCATCATGTGGCTACCCACCTCTTCAAGCCAGTAACTGTGCATCTAATCCTTCCCATGTTTGCAATCTCTCTGATTCCCCCTTCTGCCCACCAGCTAGAGAAAACGCTTTGCTTTTAAAGGGCTCATATAATTAGATAAGGCCCACTGGAATAACTTCCCTTTTGCCATATAATTTGACATAATCGAAATAATGATATTTTATTCACAGTTTCCACCCACATGCAAAGCAGAGGAAATCACACAAGGGTGAGGGTCCCTGGGGGTCACTCTTGTAACTCTGCCCACCACATGTCCCTCTGCCAGTCTCTTTTGCAGCTTTCCTCGAATGTCTAACTACTTATTCAAAATTTGTCTTCCATGTTGGATTGTAAGCTCCTAGAGGGCAGGAAATGAATGCTTATTATTCACAGCCAGTGTCTTGAGCACCAAGCATAAGACTGAGAAGGCCCTTGTTGAATAAACGGATCAACAAATGGATGGATATATGGATGGATGGATGGCTGACTGGGTGGATGGATGGGAGGCTGGAAAGATGGAGGGATTTCTCTAGTTCAATACAGTAGTTGATGCATTAGTTTGTTCAACAGATATAGAAACATTAGGGAACACGGTCTTGCTGATGGGACTTTTGTTTTCAGGCCAGAAAATGGTGGGAAGAAATTGGGTTTGCAGAGTAAAACCCAGATGTCAAGGTTGAGATAAGGAACCCAGACCCTTGACGGAAGATAGTCAGAAACATATAAATGCTTAATTTCTGTTACCACATGAGAAATGGCCTGTCATTTACTCTGCCACTTTTTGTTGCTTTCTCTAGGGATATCTATTACCTTTTCAAAAAATTAACAAGTGCAGACAATTGGATGACAGCTAATGAGAAAACAGAATGTGCCTTTTGCAGCTGTACTAACTCAGCCGATGCGACTTAAACCAACAGGCATATCTGTGTTGCTAAAATGAAAAACCTACACTCGGCCCTCAACTGAACTGCTAAATGGAAAAACAGCTACCTTGTAAGGACGAAATCCAGAATGCGTTGGGAAAAAAAAATTCAGATACACAATACTGAAATTACCAGACTCTTGTATTCCAAGTTGATCGCCCTTGTGAAGTTTGTCCTCAGGGAGGGTAATGCAAATGGTTACCTTTAATTATATTTCCCCTTTGGGTGATTCAATGAAGTACTATTTTCAAGTGAGGTTTTTAAAATATGCTTTTTTTTTTTTAAAAATGTAAAAAACGTGGTTCGGGGGTAGAGAGCCCGTAGCTAATAGAACAGACTGCAAAGAAGGATGAGATCAATGAGTAGCTCCAGGATTAAAATACACAGCTGTAGTTTACAAATTTGAATACATTTTAAGGCCACCCTCTCTCTCCACCGGCTAAGGGCTTAATCCTTTGGCAGTTACAGTCCTATCAGAAAGCCAGACTACATTTATTCTGGTGCTCTGTAGGAGGTAAGTAAGCCTTAATCTGTTTAACCGTTTCATCCATGATTTCTCTGACTAAAAGAAAGCAATTACTATTTCAATTCCTGCTGGTTTCCTTTTCTAGGGATGAACTGATTGGGATCTGGAGTCTTGTCAATTCCATCCTTGCGGGACCTTAAGGGGTTGCAGGTTTGTAAGTCACACAACAGCCTAAGGGAAACCTACCCGTGTTTTTCTGCCATGCAGGCATTACATAATGCGCAAGGGGGAAATGACCTGAAAAAATCTCAGATTAGGAGGACTCCAAATCCAAGCTGATATCCAAGGCTGAGATCGACATGACCATTCAAACCTCACGATTCTGAAACATTTTGCTGCTGGTGTTTCGGTACCTGTTGCTAGAACCTTAAAAGACCGGCGGTATCTTTCAAAGCTACATATATTTCAAAACACAGCCAGATATTTGACAGAAAGCTAAAGTTACTGATACTTGTTTAAAGCATGAATATTCAACAGTTAATATCTGCTAAAACAGAGTCAATTATACCACATGTGGCAGCCATGGGTTTAAGAGCCTAGAATCTGGAAGTCAAGTTTGAGACTAGGGCAATAAATCTGAGTTCTCGCAGAGGCTGTGAGAGTGTTCTCTCCAATGCCGCAAGTCAGAGCATGTATGGAGTCTGGAGGGTGAGCTAATAAAAAAAAATGAAGGGTTGCATGCAGTGGCAGGAGATCCAGGGCACTGAAGATTATTAAAATAATCCCTCAGGCTCACACCTGGGGTTTCCTTTCTTACAAAAAAACATCCGTGGTGGTAAAGAAAATAACATTTAGAGTGATTTTCTTTATATTGCTCACAGCACAAGCGAAGGATATCAGCACTTTAAAAAAAAAAAGAAGAAGATAATTCTATAGCCTGCAGTTTATTCTATCAAGAACAGATGTAATTTGGTGTACTTAAAGAGAATAGCCCAGGGACTGAAATATTTTAATCCTCTTCTCTAATGAGAGGTTCTCTGAAGTTCTTCTAAGAACCCTTGTTTTCTCCATCTTCCCTCTCCCACATCCTCTCCCTCTCCCACATCCTCTCCCTCTCCCACATCCTCTCCCACGTACACATGCCAAAAAAAAAAAAAAGAGCACGTAAGCTCGGCCTGCCTGGTGAAAATATTATGTGTCGGGGGTGAAGCTCCCACATAGAAAGCAAAGTGTGCGTACCTATGTGCTTGCAAACACATACACGTGCACGAACATCCAGCATGAGACCTCTTACCCTAAATTTGCTTTTAGGGGGAAAATACTTTGAAACTGGGAAATATCAAAATTGGCTGGGTACCCTTGTCCAATACACTTAATAATTTCACAGGCTTTGGTTTTACATTTTGCTGTTTAGATGTTGACCAGGGAGTTAGTTTCAGGAAAGTCAGAGAACTCAGGTTTGGGTTTTTTTTTTTTTTTAGAGAGGGCACCTCATTCCTTATTAGCTTAGAGGGGAAATTGCTACCATTGGGTGAATACCAAGGGTCAGGTGTGTCATTAGGCACTTTATGAGCCTTACATTAGGGGTTTGCAAAGTGTGATCACACAGGGCTCACAGGGCTTTACAAGGTGTGATCCCCAAACCAGCAGCAGCAACACCTGGGAACTTGTTGGAAATATAATACATTATCAGGTCTCACCCAAGGCCTAGAGAATCTGAAACTGCGGTGGGATCCAGCAATCTGTTGGGACAAGTCCTCCAGGTGATTCCAGTGCATGCTCAAGCTTGGGAGCCACTGCTTTCCATCACTTAAAGTCATAACTGCCTTATGAAGTATGCGTTGTTATGTGCATCTCCAGTTTCCTCTAGACGAGGATAGTGAGGCTCAGAGAGGTAAGGTTATTTATCGCACAGCCCGTCAACAATGGGGCAAAGATTTACACTCCAATAATTCAGGCTTCTAACATTCAAACCTTTTCCATGCAGCCTTCAGTATAATTCCTGTTGGCTATAGAAAACAACTTCAGACTTTGCAAACAGCTCTGCCTGGCCTTGCCCAGAGAGGAAGCAGCTTTCCAGGCATGGAGGGTCTCCCTTTATATACACCTGTAGTCACAACCTTCTTTTACCCTCAGCCCTCAGTCCAACAGACAGCATCATACACGTGAGCTGGGAAGTTTGAGCAGCATTTAAAGCATCAGGAGAGTAGCCCAGGGTGACAACCAGATCGTCGTGATTCTGATCTCAAAGAATTCAAACTTTAGCCTCCCAACTATACACAGGATAGAGGCTTAAGTAACTGAAATATGGGCTGCCGTGCCTGATCCTAAATCCTAATGTGACCTTGACAGAGCTCTTTACTCCACCGCAAGAATTCTGAGTTGGGTGATAGAAGAGACAGAGGAAGTGAGTCAGACGGATTCTTGGGGAGTTACTGAGACATTTCCAAGACCACTGTGTTCAACTGATCAGAGTTATCAAGAAAGATTTTTAAAAGGGGGTTTTGTTGTGCTAGGTTTATATTTTCCTTAAAATTGGTGCCATCGTGCATGTAAAACTGGTGAGATTTGGATAAGGTTGATGGTTTGTACTAATTGTGTGGTTATGACGTTGTACCATCGCTGTGTGAAATGTTACCCCTGGGAGGATCTGGGTGAAGGGCACACAGGATCTCTCTGTATGATTTCTTACAACTGTATGTGAATCTACAATGATCTCAAAAGGAAAGGTTTTTTAAAAATGGTGTCACTGGGGGCATGGGGAAGATGGGGAGATGTTGGTCAAAGGGTAAAAACTTTGTTATAAGATGGATAAATTCTGGAGATCAAATGCTGACTATAATTAATAATAATGTGTCTTATACTTGAAATTTGCTAAAAGAGTAGATCTTAAGTGTTTTCAACACACACACACAAAAGGTAAATGTGAGGCAATGGGTGTGTTAATTAACTTGACTGTGGGAATCATGTCATGACATATATCATCACATAGTACACCTTAAAAAAAACCACGTCATACAACCTAAATATACACGATTCTTATTTGCCAATCAGACCTCAATAAAGCTGGGAAAAAAACTGGTGTCATGCAACAAGGGCAGGAAGTGGTCTGAGGAAAGTAACCTAGGGCTCTGCTATTTCAAATCCTTAAATGTCATCCCTTCCCGGGCCTTAGAATCCCAATCCCTTAGAATCCCAATCTCTTCCTGACAGCTGAAAGGGAGGCTCTCATATCATCTTATTCTTTCACAGGAGTCACTAAAACCCGATGCTTTTCCTCACTGTTAAAGCCACACGCTGAGGGAGGGTCTCCTTGATCTGGTAATTAGTGGGCGTGTCTAGCACCCATCCTTAGGCACTGTTGCTAGGTAACAAGGCCACTCTGCTATTTTGGTACAGCATCGTTCAACTTAGTCCTTCCTCGAAAGGGGTGGACAGGTTGTGGGGAGGGAATCGTTGTTGGAAAGAAATCTGTTGGTTGCTGCCTATTCAGTTCTTCTTCTTTTTTTTTTTTTCCTGAGCTGCCAGACAGAATATTTAAAAATACACCTGAGCTGTTGTTGGGCGCCAAGAGTGTCACATCAACTGACTACCTGTTAATGGTTTTAATGGGAGGCTTGATATAACATCCTGGCCTTCCAGTAGATGATGTGATGGCAGACAATATATAAGACAATATACTGCAGGGCAAGGTGAGGGCTATTGCTTGGTTTTCCCCCAGTCCTATGATGGAATCTCTCCACCCTGTAAGTGGAAATACATTATAGTCCCTAAGCATATCTTTCCAGGAAGTCTGAAAATAAGATGAATGCTTTCATTGGTGATGAGGTGTGAAAACTGAGGCAGGATAGCCACTCTTCAAGCAAATGTTGGGGTCTGGACAAGATGCAAGTATGTGTTTACTAGAAACACTCATATGCCAAAGACATATCATTTAACCCTCACAACACGCGCAAGGTAAGCATTTTAATCCCTACTTTACGGATAATTGAAGATTAGAAAAGTGAATTCGCCATGACCTCATAGACAGGAAAGATGTGGTGGCAGGTCACAGCTCAAACTGGATGCCTTTCGACTCTAAATTCATACATCTAGCAGTTACACTGTGTATGTTATATAGACGTTTCTAATTGTATATTTTTCATAATCCAGAAACTATTCTTTTGAGTAGCTTTGATATTAAGTTAGATACTGGTAAAGGACCATCACAGTTGATTCTTTCAAAAATAAATACATCTGGTAACTGAGGGTTTGTTTGTTTTTTTCTTTAAGAGTAGAGAGAGCCAGAAGACCTTAAAGGATCAAAACAACCATTTTGGCCCAGATGGTTCAGATTAAGCCATGTGGGGGGAAAAAAAAGATGGAGATCACAGATCTGTACAGTTCACAATTTGTTGTAAAGCTCTTTGCCTATCTTAGCATAATCATTATAATACCTCTCATGCATACAATGCCTTAGGGCTTACAAACACTTTCACATATATTATCTCATTTGATCTTCGTAATAATCCTATAAGCTCAGTAGGACATTTCACAAATGAGGAAAATGAGCTTCACAGAGGGTAAACAAATTGCCAGAGCACTGTTTCTCAAAGAGGGAACTTCTGAGTTTTGGTCAGGACACTGCTTCACTGTCTGGCACCGTCTTATGCACTGCAGGATGTGTAGCCATCCTGGGCTCCCACCCATTGAATGCCAAGAGCTCTGACTAGTCATTGTCACAACTAACCCTACATCCAACCACATTTTCAAATGAGTCCTAAGGGAGTTGAATGCCCCATGCCCTATAGAGAGCCACTGACATATGGCAGGGGTCAGGGTGAGGTCACACTTTGGTAAGCCATGGAGCAGGGGCTCAAATCTGGTCTCCAGATGGCAATTACAGTGCCCTTTCTATGCTATCACTGTGTCAGGGCATCAAATGTGTAGTGGCCTAACCAGGGTTGGGTGGTCTTCATCAAACAGTTACCATCATATCAAGGAGAGTATTGTAAAGCAACTGGGCAGAAGGATAGGATTATCACCAAGGAACTGAGCAAACGACCAGTTGGTCATTGAGATAATCCTACCTTTGCCATGAAAGGTAGGATTGTTTTTTAACATAAATTACCAGAATCTGCACCGAAGAGCAAATGGATGCAGAGGAGCCTTATATAACACAAGGATTAGATCTAAATTTATCTCACGTATCAGTATCCCTTTTTTTTTTTTTTTTTTTTTCTGGTACGCGGGCCTCTCACTGCTGTGGCCTCTCCCGTTGCAGAGCACAGGCTCCGGACGTGCAGGCTCAGCAGCCATGGCTCACGGGCCCAGCCGCTCCGCGGCATGTGGGATCTTCCCGGACTGGGGCACGAACCCGTGTCCCCTGCATTGGCAGGCTGACTCCCAACCACTGTGCCACCAGGGAAGCCCTCAGTATCCTTTTAATATTCCATTTAATTTAATGATATGTTTACAGTTGGGAAGCCAAATTAGATCTTTATTTTAGCATGCTTTTAATAACATGTATATACATATCAACAGATTTTTAAAATTACCTCTCCTACTTATAATTCTGCTTAGGACATATTTTATATTTCAGTTTCTCTGCTGAGGTTGCAAATTGGCTAACTATGAACCCAATCCTACAATTAAATGGGAGTGTTTGCTTTGGCCTCCCTATGTTTTTTATCTTGGTTTTGGTTTGCTTTAGTTGCTACGTATATATGTGTACCTGCTCCCTTTTATCACAGTCCCCACCACTCCCAACTGTATTCCATTTAGTTTACTTTAATCTTTTACCTTATATGTACAGTTCCTGTAGGCAACCGAATTTGATGGCCATGTAAATGTGCACAGTGTAGGGCTGATTATACAAGAAAAAAGTTCGAGGATTCATGACAATGATGGCACATCAAGAATTAGGGGCCTGATGCTAATGATTTTAAAGTGTGCAGGCTTCTATTTACAATAGCCAAGACATGGAAACAACATAAATGTCCATCAACAGATGAATGGATAAAGAAGGTATGGTACATATATACAATGGAATACTACTCAGCCATAAGAAAGAATGAAATAATGCCACCTGCAGCTACATGGATGGACCTAGAGATTATCATACTAAATGAAGTAAGGCAGAAAGAGAAAGACAAATACCATATGATATCACTTATACGTGGAATCTAAAATATAACACATCTTATAAGTTATAAGTTATAACATAACTTATCTAGAAAACAGAAAGACACTCACAGACATAGACAACTGACTTGTGGTTGCCAAGGGGAAGGGAGGGGCGGGGGAGGGATGGATTGGGAGTTTGGGATTAGCAGACGTGAACTAGTACATATAGGCTGGATAAACAGCAAGGTCCTATTGTATAGCACAGGGAACTATTCAATATCCTGTAATAAATCATAATGGAAAAGAATATGTATTAATATGTATAACTCAATCACTGTGCTGTACACCAGATACTAACACAACATTGTAAATCAACTGTATTTCAGTTGAAGTATGCAGGCTTTTCACCTTCTGAAACCTTGGTTTCTCAGGGGAAAAAATGACACTAGTGTAAGTTCCCCATGTCATATGTTAAATTGTGAAGACTGAATGAATGGATGATGTGAAAACACTTTGATAAGTACAGCATCCACCCATACACAGACTATTTACCAAGGGCCTACAATTTACTAGATACTCTTGGTTCTTGGCTTCTGGGCCAGAATAATGAGTAAGTCAAGGCTTCCTGGAGCTCGTATTAGCTCTCTGGGCTTTATACTCAATATTAATGAGTACTCTATTCTTTTTTTTTTTTTTTTTTTTCTTTTTTTTTTTTTTTTTCTTTTTGCGGTATGCGGGCCTCTCACTGTTGTGGCCTCTCCTGTTGCGGAGCACAGGCTCCGGACGCGCCGGCCCAGCGGCCGTGGCTCACGGGCCCAGCTGCTCCGCGCCATATGGGATCCTCCCAGACCGGGGCACGAACCCGTATCCCCTGCATCGGCAGGCGGACTCTCAACCACTGCGCCACCAGGGAGGCCCAGTACTCTATTCTTTTTTGACAGCCATCTCCTCTTTGATAGAGGACCAAAAAATAGTCATCTTGAGAAGAATGCAAGATGAAGACTAGAGAAGTTGGAGGAGATGCTGTTTCAACTCTCCACCTGATTCAGGAGCTATCCCCACCCAATGCACAACCTGTTGTCAATAAACAACAGCATCTCCTCTGCTGAAATTTTATCCCTTTCTTCTGTCTACCACCACCAGGTTGGTGGGTCATCCTCTTTGCTCCTATAACATCCTGTGTTAGTGCTTAGCTCTGTTAAGGCACCTATCACATGGCATTGAAACATTCCGTTACAGAAGACCATAAGCATCTTCACACCATCCTGGCCCAGGTGGAGGCCTGGCACCCAGTAGGTCCTGTTGAAAGGCCCAACTCACACTCATCTTTGAAAGTCATTCTCTCTCTCCTCTAGCCCACAGCAAGTCACCAAACTTGCTTCTCTAGGTTCTGACATTTTTACAAATCAGGATCATTTTCAACATAAAAGACAACATTTACCCCCATCTGAGTTAAAAGCCTAGTCCACTTTAATCACAATCGTCTGCTAGCCACCCTTCTCCCCCCTTGGATACGCTTATCAGCCAAACTGGTACACTAAGGAGGGAAATGTTGAAAATGTTTGCGCTGTTGTCTCCGCCTCATTTTTTCCTGGAAAAGTAAATACAGGAAAAACAAGGTGGAAGGAGAATGGCTACACTGAGGGCTAGAAGCTAAATTAATTAGAAACCCCACAACCCCAGACGGTCATAAACAAAGTCTCCCTACAGGAAACTGGTTCTATAACTGCAGAGTCATGGTTTAAGAAACCTTTCAAAGCATGGCCTTTTCAATGATGCTGAAGCTATTACACTGGCTGATGGCGTGTGCTGGACCTGGACATTTCTCTCCCGAGTTAAGAGTCCACGTGTTCTGTGGAGACATCGATTAGATTATTCTTACATTAGGAAAACAAACACACACAAGAGATCCTCTTGTCCAAGCCCAGGCATATCCTATGGATATCCATAGGATATTCCTATTATCCAGTCAGTCTTTTTAGAAATGGATGTATAAATCCTCCATATCCTCACGCTTTATCAACTGCTGTCCATGGAACAATTCCAATTTGCTGGGGAGGATTTATTCTTTCATATGCACAGATGTCAGAATCGTTGTGTTTCCTAGACATACTGTTGTAGACAAGCATGTACATTTCAAAGATGATAACCAGGATATTTGCTTGTTAACAGAACCTCACCATTATAAGAGGGGCAGGGCATGGAACCTCCTTAAAGTCCTGGGCAGCTTTTTAATAGCGCCTACTCACTTTTAACCACAGACATAATGATTAGCATCAAAATAGCTAACATCTATTGTGTGCTATATGCAACATAGTGGGTAGCACTTTATATATACTTAATCCTCACAAAAACTCATTGAAGTAAATATTATTATCTTCATTTTCTAGATGAGGAAACTTAAACTCAGAGAGGTAAAGTAACTTTTCCAACGTCACGTTAGTTACACCTGGGCAGTCTACCATCATATCCCTTGTATGAGGTTGCTTCTATGACTATCGTCCCATTGTCAGTCACTGAGTAGGCAATCAAGTTCTCTGGAATGAGCACTGGGTACGAGTCTGAAAACCTGGACTGCAGGCATGGTTCCATCACCAGATTACTGTGAGGCCTCAAATAAATCACTTAATTTCTCTTAACCCTCAGGGTCTCATATGATTCAGGCATAAGAAAACACAGTTATTTGTAAAAATTTTTAAAGGTCGCAGGTATGATCTTCTAGAATGTAAATTCCATGAGGTACTCTCCCAAATAACTAGAACTATAGTAGGAAGTGCTAAGAAGTTTTGGTTGAGTGAATGAATGATACAACAAAGGACAAATCACTATACAAAAGGCATTAAATTCAGCAAACATTTGTGACATAGCTGATCTGAGCTGATTACTTACTATGTACTACTAGCGTAATGTAAATACTTTCATTAAGCCTCAAGACCATGGTGAAGCATAGGTATTTGTATTCCCATCCATATGAAGCAAGAACAGAAACATGCACAAGAGCTAAGTGTCTTGCTCGAGACTGCACGGCTAAGTCTTAGAGCTAGTTTTCGAAATCAGGTTCCCTCTGGTCAAGATACAATGGGAATACAAAGATAGATTATTCATCTGTCTCTTGCCTGAAGAAGCTTACAGTTCATTGCCAATAGGTAAGTCATGGGCAGAAAAAAAAAAAAAGACACCTGTTGGGTTAAGAGTTATGAAAAGAAAGACAGACAACAAACACAGGAAGTTGAGAGTAATTCTGAATGGGTTTGTCAGGGCTAGTGTTTCTAAATTCTGGCTATACTTTAGAATCACTGGAGCTTGGTCCTGGTAGTTATAAAAAGTACCCCAAGTGGTCCTTATGTGCAAGTAGGGTTAAGAGCCACCAATCCATGCAGATATCTTAAAGAAGTGCTTTAGGCTAAGCTTTCAGGGCTCAGTGAGGTGGCATTATGATCCGAGAGGAAAAGAGAGCTTAAATGACTTGCCCGAGGCCATACCATAAAATCCACCAAAGTTAAAACAGAATCCAGAAATCCAGGGCCTGGATCTCAGGGAACATTTCAAGATAAAGATGCTTCTGCTACTTTTCATGGCATCAAATGTCACCAGGAAGGTGAGGTTTCATTCCACCAGAGGACATTGTAGAGGATAAATTTCAGGGCAGACTTTTCACCCAGCACCATCAATTCCAGCTTGAAGTGCACTTGTTACCAGCAGAACTAAGGAATGGAGAGAGGGGACGAATCTGTTTAACTGTCTCTCCTCACATAGCTCATCAAAAGCTTCTGACGTGAAAACTCGAAGCTTCGCTTAGTCCATATCTATAGAACCTAAACTTAAAAAGACAAGCTGAGGCGTTGCCGGGCGTGATGGATGAAGCCAACTATTGCAACTGCTGAAAAAACTCCCAGTCTCACAGTCGTAAAACTAAAGGGCAGAGCAGAAGGGGCCATCTGCTTTTGCTGGCTACGGATCCATGCCTGCTTGGAAGGAATAAAGACCCCTCTGCTTCCTTCAAACAACAACAGCAACCAACAACTTCTTCTTGTTCATTTTTGGAGGAATTGCTTCTCCTAGGTAGGGAGTGTTTCAAATATGTTTCAATGTCTAAGATTAGGAAAGAGTAGGGAAGCCACAGGGTTCTATCTTTTGTCCCCAGTTCTCTTTCAGTGGTCGGGTCTTAGGGAGAGTCCAGGCTACTTTTCTAGCCTAGGAGAAGAGAGCACAGATTTTTCTATTATTCTTAGATTTTTAACAGATGATAGCTGCAACAACTGTGGCTACTAGTACCTCTGAATACAATTTTTATCTTGGAAAAGATATTCATTATCTAAGTTCTGGGCTTTGCCCTGGAGTGCTTCAGGATCCCTCATGGGGACATAAGGGAGACAGAAGCTGGAGCTGAGCTATGCTCACTCCCCTCCCTCCACACCCCTTCCCTCAAAAGAGAGCCTCTCCATTTTAATCTATCTATTAGGGCTCTGCATAAGATTGTTTTTGAGAAAACGATTTCAGTTACTAAGAAAAAATTAATTGGGGAAAAAAATGAGATCATTAACCATGTATATAGTATAATCCCATTTTGCAAAAATATACATATGTGCATTTATAATGCACAGAAAAAAGGTACTAGTGATTAGTGGTAATTCACATTTTTGCTGTTTTAATTGTGTTTTCTAAGTTTCTAAGTTCTGTGTCATGGGTTTTTATAAGAAGAAAAATGAATCATGAGTATGGGTAAAAGAAGTCTCCATGTTTTCAACAAATTTGGACCTTTGAGAACTCCTTGGCAGTGTGAAGTTTGGTACAACATGAAGAGATGCTCTCCTAGACGCAGCCTAGGATATGACATCCTGCTTCCCGTGTGGAAGCATTTGCTTTGGGCATCTCTGCAGCTCAGGGCAAGTTGTTGGCTTTCAATTGGCCCTGCCCAGCATCCCTAAGACAATCACCATTTCCAACTGGATGGAGATAGTATATCCAGTAGCAGGCAATTCACATTTAAAGAACACTCTAACCCCATTGACCCGATGCCCTCATTTTACAGACGAGAAAGGAAGAGAAATGATTGCTGAAGCTACCACACAGGATGGAAAATCAGGTCTTCTGAGTTCCTCTAAATCGACTGGTCATTGTTAACCTTTCTTCAGTGACAAACTAAGACAGCAGCACAGCAGTAGAGGGCACCAACTTTGAGGTCAGACCCCTCACCAGCTACAAACATGGAAAAGTCACCGATCTTCTCCACGCTTCTTCTCCTTCATGTGAAACATGAGGGCCAGGACCTTACTGTACAGGGTTACTGTGAGGCTTGGATCCAATAATCTCATGCATGGCAGCTAACACATGGGCTGGACCTAGTCTGGTCTCACCAAACATTTACCAGTATGATTAAGTATTATTAGCATATTTCCTTTGCCCCTCCCATCTATCTGCTTTTCCTGGAAGCATCAAAATTGAATTTGATTGTAAGTCCAGCCAAGTTATAGAGGATGAGCTAATGGGGTAGGTAAAAGGCTTCTTTGGCATTTGGGAAAACTAAGGCTGCAATGTTCTCCCAAAGACAATTCTCTTACAGAAATACACCCAGGTAGCAGTATCATAATCCAGTCTGTCATCAGAGTTCAAATACAGAATTTGACTTCCATTTTCCATTTGCTTGGAAGAGGGGATAAGATGGAAGAGAAGGGAGCAAGGTTCATTGTTCGGAATATAAACCATAAAATATTATAAAGCAGAGAACTTTATATAATTGAATTTGAAATTTTTCTAAATCTTTGCAAAATATAAATCCATTTTATAAGAAACAATATTCTAGTGGTAGGTTTTGAATTGGAAAAAGGAAGTTAAAGCACTTTTTAAAAATAGTTTCATGGAAATAAATGAAGATATACAAGATAGGTTACCTCTCCCCATTACATACTATTTTGAAATACAAACAGAAAGAAATGATATTGCAACCTACCCCACAGCAAATGATAATAATCAGGAAATGGTAAAAAGACTGGCATGTCAAATTCAGAAAATTCCATGTAAAATGCCACACCTCAGTTGAATTTTCAAAAAACCTACTTTGATTCAGGTAGTCACATAATCTCCAAATTCAGTTTTCTTGTATCATGTCTGTAAAATGACACCCAGACACACCCTCCTTGTTACTTTTCATTTTTGAGTCTATGATTTGTTTGTGCTTTATGACAATCTACGGGGCCGTGTAAATTAAATACCAGTTTCCTTTATGATCACATTTATACACCTTGTAATCCTGAACTATGCAGGCCAGTATTGGCCGCCTTATTATGAGGGAGCACAGCTGTGTGGGCCTCACAAAGGAAAGTCAGCGAAGAGGCAAAATTGAGTTGCGTACTCTTGGCAAGAGGATCCATCAGACATCCTTCTATTTACTGTGATGCTTATCAAGATACACTCACAACATCTCAGGGAAACTCAGCTTCCTTATGCTGAACCTAGACTTGACAATGACCAACAACATTAGTAATGAAATTCAAAAAGAGTCATGTACCACCATGTTCATTGCAGCTCTATTTACAATAGCCAGGACATGGAAGCAACCTAAGTGTCCATCATCGGAAGAATGGATAAAGAAGATGTGGCACATATATACAATGGAATATTACTCAGCCATAAAAAGAAACGAAATTGAACTATTTATAATGAGGTGGATAGAACTGGAGTCTGTCATACAGAGTGAAGTAAGTCAGAAAGAGAAAGACAAATACCGTATGCTAACACATATATATGGAATTTAAGAAAGAAAAAATGTCATGAAGAACCTGGGGTAAAACAGGAATAAAGACACAGACCTACTTGAGAATGGACTTGAGGATATGGGGAGGGGGAAGGGTAAGCTGTGACAAAGCGAGAGAGAGGCATGGACATATATACACTACCAAACGTAGGATAGATAGCTAGTGGGAAGCAGCCGCATAGCACGGGGAGATCAGATCGGTGCTTTGTGACCGCCTGGAGGGGTGGGATAGGGAGGGTGGGAGGGAGGGAGACGCAAGAGGGAAGGGATGTGGGAACAGATGTATATGTATGACTGATTCACTTTGTTATAAAGCAAAAACTAATAAAAAAAAAAGAAACTAACACACCATTGTAAAGCAATTATACTCCAATAAAGTTGTAAAAAAAAATTAGTAATGAAAGACAAAAAGCAGAGTTTACATTAAATTACTTTTGAAAATAATTCTGTATTCCTGAAGGGAGTCAAACACATTTAGGCGACTCAATCAAAGGCTAATGGTGTCCCTTCTTCTCTCTGGCCCTTCCTCTCCGGTCTTCTCCTGTCCTCCTGTATCTATTTACACACATTGCTCAGGTGAGACTTTTGATTGGATGATTCAATCACTGAACATTTGTTGAGCACCTTCTGATTAATCCAGTGTTTCTTCACCCTTGGACGCACACTGAATCATCCAGGGAGATTGTAAAAATAATGTACTGATGCCTGCGCTTCTGGATCTTGTAGAGCTCCTGGGTGAATCCAGTGTACATCCAAGTTTCAGAATAACTGGTCTAGATGCATGGGATTCAAAGATAAATCAGGCATTTCTCCCAATCTCCAGGAACTTACTAAATTATCAGGCAAATTCAGACCCAAATAGACAAAAAATTAAGCTAAAATATTCCTTGCACCATTTCTTCCTTTTTTCCTTCCTTCCTTTTATTCAAATAGTTATTGAGTATCTATTATGTGCCAGCAACTGAGGCAACAGAGACAGTGCCCTGTCCCCCAAGAGTGCATAGTCTGGTGGGAGACATAAGCAATAAAAATAAAATAAAGAGGAAGATAAACAGTGGATTCAAAGGGACCCCCAAAGGAAGGCCTTTTGACCAGCCAGGATGCAGGTTTAAGGAAAAATCTTGTGAAGGAGGTAAATGCAACCTGAGTTTTCAAGGTTGAGTTACAACTAGCCCATGTATGTATGTGTGTGTGTGTACATATATACATGTATATAAAATATATGAGTGCACATACATGCATGTATCAATGTGCATGTGTATATATACATATGTGTAGATATGTGTATATAATATATATGTGTATGTCTACATGCACGTGTGTATACATAACGGCAAGGACATTTTAGTTGTTGGCAACAGCATGTACAAAGGTATAAGATGAGAAGGAGCTATGCACCTTTGGAGCCCTGAGTCTCTCAGTGGGGCTCAAGTAAAGGGTACATTTGGGAACAAGGCTGGATACGCTAGGCTTAGATTATAAAGCAGTACTGTTTGCCATGCTCACGAGTTGGAGCTTCATTCTGAAGGCTACGGAGAAGCTTCTGAAGAATCTTTAACTAGAAAGGTTTGGTTTTGAAGCAAATCCTGAAGCCTTTTGATGAAAGACACATTTGTTCAGCCTAGGATATCGACAGTAAACAGTTTCTCTGCCCATCTTCATGCCAGTGTAGACACCTGGCTACTCAGGCAGAATTTATTAAATGTTTTGTAGATAACTTTTCAGGATGAAGGCAGATGCCTCACACCATTTCTTAGTATCTGAGGGGCACTAGACCTCCTCCTTCAGGGAGAACAACAATAATAACATTAATATAGATAACTTCTATCACATTCTATGTGCCAGGGAATTTATGTACATTTAATGTTTATAGTAACGTCTGTTAAGGTGATTTAGTATTCTCATTTTACACAGGATGAAGCTGAGGCTTTGGTGAAGTTAAGTAACTCGCCCAAGATTACACAGCTGGGATGAAAACTCACATATGTTCAAATAAATATTATTTCTCATAATTCTTAATATATTTATTATTAAAAATAAATAATATTTATTTTAAGGGAGGAATACAAAGCTCTAAAATCAGTGTTTAGATTTTTTAAAGGTGGAAAAGAAACTGAAAGAAAAAACAAAACAAAACTCTTATCTGACGGCAAGGCTAGGGCTCTTTCCTCTCACACTTTTCAATTCCTCAACGCACAGAGACAACACCCATTGCTCCCCCCTGGCCTTGTAGCAGAGGGTAAGTGGAGAAAACTACAGCATCAACAATCTCCCGGGGCACTTCCAACAGCTCCATAAACTCAATCCAAAAAGAAAGATGAGGAAAGCATCACCAGTTCCTCCCAGTTATATGGACAGAGCTTCATAAATGCTAATGAGGGTCCAGGCATGTGGACCAATCCAGGGTTTATTTATGTACTGGATGCATGTTCCAGAAGCAATGTAGAACAGCCCCTGATTCATAGCTTGGGCTACTCAATGTTCCAACACCTTTATACAGTTGTTTCCTTTTAATCTTGTGAGCTGCCCTATATCATGTTTCACAATAAATTATCCAGTGATTCAGTGCCAGAACATGAGGATATCGCCAAGTAATAGATATGTATTAACGTGGAAAGACCACACAGCAAGCTACCATAGAGCAGAGAATATGGACTTTGTCAAATACAAATCTCTGTTTACCACTTAGGAACTGAGTTGACTTGGGGCGAAAGACTTACCCTCTTTGGGTCTCAGTCTCTTCAGCTACAAAATGCAGAAAATTGTGACCACTAGAAATCATGCATGAAAATCAAACTCCTGACACAGAGCGAGCCCTGAATGAACGTACAGGTATCCTTCTTCTGATGTGACTAAAGATTGATATTAATTAGCCATTTGTGAAACAGCCTCCAAAGGGGACATGCTAAAGCTGACAGAGAGGACTGGCTTTGCAGGCATGGACTAGCTTTTAGGAAAACAGATGTTCCTCTATGATATGGTGAGAAATTCACATTCTCCGTAAGTATGTCATTGAGGTGTGAGTTCTAAGCGCCCAGCACCTGTGCAGAGTTGCAAAACCATGGCGACTCGTGGGACACCTGGAGATGAGCCCAGGGGCTGGTTTCATTTGCTGGATCTATTACTGTCCTCACTAACCAACAGGTGATGGAATGAGGAGTCTTGGAGATGCCTCCGAAACGTGTGGGTCTCCTGGTTCCACAAAGGCGGGCAACACGATTTAAAATGTTGTAAAGAGAATGCACTTGGTTTATAGAAGGTAAATTAAAAAGTCAAAGTCAGAAAGCAGGAGGGAGGAAGTATAAAACACGCCATACTTTGACAACATAAAAGCTTTGAGATGCCATAAAGGTAGGAAAATCCTGGAAAAGAAACTGAAAGAAAAAACAAAACAAAACTCTTATCTGACTGCAAGGCTAGGGCTCTTTCCTCTCACACTTTTCATTAGCTGAGGTTCTCAGACAGGGATTCTTAGATGGTCCTTAGGGAATCTATGAAACTCCAAAAACTATGTGCAAAACAGTGTGTGGGTATGAGTGTCTGGGGGGCAGAAAGTCTACAATCTTCAGATTTTCAAAAGGGTTAAAACTCCGTTCAAATCCGGATTCTGCTCATTTCTACCTCTGTGATTTTTATGAAAGTTGCTTAACCTCTCTGGGAATAATAATAAAACTTACCTCATACTGTTGTTATGATAATTAACTGAGTTAGTATTTAGAACACACTTAGAAAAGTACTTAGGGCATAGCCAGCGTTCACTAATCATCATCATCATCATCATCTTGGATGTAAAAGGGATGGCTTGTCTGTGGGGCCTGGACCAACCCTGCCCTAAAATTAATAAACAAGTCACTTGAGAAATCTGGGCATCAGATGTCCAATATATAAAATGGGATGCCTCCCAGCTCTAATGCTTTGGAACACCTGTTTTGCTCCAGGCACTGAGCAGGCCCTCTAAATATAAAGGTAAGATAATGCTCCTTCCCTGGAGGAATTAACTCATGGTCTGGGATGGGAAAATGAGTACAAAATAAACACATATAATTATAATTAACTGGCAAATTCAGTAACAGAGATACACTCAGAGGATGATGGGGACACAGATGGGCGATGCTAATTCAGTTGTGGGGAAAGATGAACTTCAACACCAGTCCAGGAAAGCTTTATTTACAAAGATGTTATTTCAGGGAGAGGGAGGAAATGGTCAGAGTCCTTTAAGGAGAGTTATTAGCAAAGGCCAAGAGACGAGAAATACCACTGCAAGTGTGAGAGGCCACAGTGGATTCATGGTTCTGGAGTCCAAAATATGAGACAAAAAGTGGTGAGAAGGGAGCAGTAGAGTGGGGCTAGACCATGAAGGCCTGGATGCCTTGGAGAGGAGCTAAGATTCACCCTGAAGGGAACATTATAGGATGTACCTAGAGGGATGAAGAATGAGTTGGAGGGGGCTGGGATTGAAGGGAAGAGATTAATTATAAGAGGTTTTGAAGTACACACGTGGAGAGAAATGCGGGTGGCAAGAACTAAGGCCAAAGCATGAACTGAGTTTGTGGCTGAGGGGATATTATGAGGAAGAAAGCTACACAAAACATTGAGGAGATAAACATGGAATGATGTGGTGATTGATTACACACGGGATGCAAGGGAGACACAGTCAAGTGTAACCACTGAGGTTTCTAGCTTGGATGACTAGGTACGTGGTGGTTCCAACATCTGAAAATGTCGGAGGAGAGTGAGGAGGGGTGAGCATATGTGCAGGGGGAGACGGGCAGGGATGGTGAGCTCGGTATGGGATATACTGAGCTGGAGCCAATTGAGGACGTATTGAGTGAATCCAGGCTAGGTCTCTAATAAGGATTAAATTAGATAATGCACATGGATTGCTTCATGAACTACAGAAAACTGATTATCCTCATTATTATTGCCTTTAGCATGGGCGTCACAAGCTCTTATTTAACTTCTCTCAGCCTTAAATGTTCCACCCCCTTCAATGGGGATAATAACCACCCATCACTGCCAACTCATAAGATATTTGGGTATAAAGTGAAATTGTCTATGAAACATCGAGTACTTCGTGGGACAGACACATAAACCTAACACAATATTATTAAATGGAATTACATTCAAAGGGATGAGACAGTATACAACAATGATTTCCACAGGATTTAGTAACGAGACGACAATTATAGCTCTGAAATGCATGGTTTAGCATGACAGCCAGATTGCCATGAGAATTTTAATCGTGTAAGTGAGAACTCAGTTTTCCTATATCATACGTCTATTTTTTGAGAATTCTTTCCTGGAAAACAAAATATTGTGTATGTTTTGTGTGTGTGTATGTGACCTGAAGTGGGTACTCCCTCACATGTACAGATGGGAAATAATTAATTAACAGCCTGGGTCCCTGGGGGTGGGTAAATTAAAGCTGAGGAAGTAATCGTTTTCATAAAAAGCTTTTATACTTTAATATAAACCGTTAACCAGCAAAACTGGCTCATAGGAAATAATCAATAGTCAAAATTAAGGACTGGCAATTATATAAGGTATTTGGTGAATCTTGGGTCCCAAAAGATGCAGATGCTTGTTTGCGTATCTAATTTTCTGGCTTACTGCCAATCCTTTAGGATACATTAACTAAGTCAGGAAATCACAATAGAATCAGTCAGTCGAAATCCTGTTTTATGGCACTCATCTTGGTGTCTCCAAGAACCAGACAGGCTTTGTATTCATTCATCCCAAAGTCCATTCACTTTTGAGCAAAAGGGACCTGATTTACTCCATTCCCCATCTCTAGGTAGTAAATGAGATGCCTAAGTTCCTCCCTGTAACACGTTCTATTCTTTAACAGCCCTTATTGCCAGCAAATATCTCCTCTAAGTCTCATCTAAATCCATTGTTAGGCACCAACCAGCATGTGCAACGTTGAGAGGAAAACTTATATCGTCTACTAAGAGAAGAAAGAAAAGCTTTTAGTCCAAAACAAACAAAAGCAAGGCCACTAGCCCAGATTCTCATTGGGCATTCCTCAGAGTGACACGTGCAGCCCGTTCAATTGTATTAGCAGACTACTGTCCTCATTGCATGTATAGTTTGAGTACAGATTCCAAACCTATGGCTGAGTTTCTTCTTTTTCTCAGTTTCTTCTGAGTGTTTTCTTTTTCATTAATTTGCTCTGAATAAAACTGACCTGTGGGCTCTCTATAGAAAGTGGCATTTGGGGCTTTCCCTCCTCTTGTAAAGTGATTTCTCCCTAGTTTATTGTCCAGTTAACTTAATTTAATAACCTTTTTAAAGTTGGCAATGTAAAAAAAGCAACTTGCAAAAGGTTTTCTGCAACAGAGAAACAAAACAAAAACAAAACAAGAAAACCCTGTATACTGTATGGGTTTGTCTCATAAGCATCTTCTTGGAAAGGGAGAAATCCTGATTTCCTGGGTACTCATTTTGGCACTTGGGTTTGAAAGCCATAAAATAACTCATATCGAAATGGAATAAGATAGAAAATTCTAATAGAATTACCATATGGTCCAGCAATCCCACCCCTGCACATATGTCTGGAAAAAGCCATAATTCGAAAAGATACATGCACCCCAAAGTTCACTGCAGCACTATTTACAGTAGCCAAGACATGGAAGCAACCTAAACATCCATCGACAGAGGAATGGATAAAGAAGATGTGGTACATTCATACAATGGAATATTACTCAGCCATAAAAAAGAATGAAATAATGCCATTTGCAGCAACATGGATGGACCTAAAGATTATCATACTAAGTGAAGTAAGTCAGACAGAGAAAAACAAGTATTTTATGATATCACTTATATGTGGAATCTAAAAAAAAAAAAAGATACAAATCAACTTATTTACAAAACAGAAACAGACTCACAGACACGGAGAACAAACTTGTGGTTACCAAAGGGGAAATGGGGGGGGGATAAATTAGGAATTTGGTATGAACAATATACACTGCTATATATGAAATAATCAACAAGGACCTACTGTACAGCACAGGGAACCCTACTCAATATTCTGTAATAACCTATATGGGAAAAGAATCTGAAAAAGAATGAATATATATATAACTGAATCATTTAGCTGTACACCTGAAATGCAACATTGTAAATCAACTATACTCCAGTATAAAATAAAAATTAAATTTAAAAAAGATAGAAAATCCTGAAGCTATCTGGCATCCCCTTGTAATACCGGGACTTCCCTCAGAAGGCACTTTGAAACTATGTCTGCGAACTATTTATAATGTTGTCTCCCAAATAAGTCAATACAATATTTCCCTCTGGCTTATGGTTTTTTCCCATTACAAAAGAGGACTGAGAAAAATGATTTATTTCCTGTAAGTGAAGACCATTGTTCACTTACTAAAAAAGTAGTTTCCATGACAGTTCTCCTATTCATGGACTTTAGCCACAAGGGTAGATTTAGACAACCTATATCCTCAGATGAAAACCAAACGTGAAGAAATCATTTAAACCCACATCCAAGACAGATAATCCTCACTGAAACAACACAAGATATCTGGGATAGTTTATAGAGAAGACAAAATCTCCATGGACCTCATTCATCCCTGGTCGAGAGGGCACAGTGTTCATTTACCTACCTGGCAATAACAAGAGCTGACACTAATACAGCACTTACCAGGGCCAAGCCATTGTTCTAAGAGCTTTATAAATATTATCTCAACTAATTTTTGCAAGAACCCCATGAGGTAGGTACTATCATCCCTGTTTTTCAGATGAGGAAACTGAGGCACCGGAAGGTCAAGTAATTTGCCCAAAGAGCTGGTAAATAGTAAAGATGAGTTTGGAACCTAGGTAGTCTGGTTCCAGAATCTGTATTCTTACCCACTATGCAGTGAGGATTTTCTTCAGTAAATCTGTCCAATATACAGATCAAGCTAATACTGTTTTAATTTCACAGCAAGACTACAAGTTTAATTTTCTGCATGATTGCCTCAATTATCCATTTAATCGTCTTCATCATGATATTAACAATAATAATAAGTGCTTTTTATTACATATCAATGATGTGCCTAGCACTAGAATAGGTACAACGCCTAGATTATCTCATTTAATTGATTTCTTATAAAAATTCTACCAAGGCAGAAATTAGCATCATTTTATATGTAAGGAAATTGATGCTCAGAGAAGCAAAGTACTTTTCCCAGGGCCAAAAACAAAGAGGTGGAGAGCCAGGAATCTAGACTTCATGGCCTCTGATAATGATACACAGCCTCCATCTCACTCTACAGACATAGACTTTGTTTAGAATTATGATAATTTAAAAGTTTTACATTCACCTTCATGATGCACAAGATTAGCCATACCTGTGTGTGCAGTGCAAACACCCGTGCTGCTTAACCAAGGTTCTTAGAAGGATACCCAATGAGTCTGGTTGTGAGTTAATGGTTTTCCGAGCCACTGGAAGGCATGGTATTTTGTAAAGCACATGACAAATATGTTTAAAATAAAAATGATGGTTAATCATAAAGATTAGCATCACTATCAGGCTCTGGTATGATGAAATGTTTTTTCTTCTATGTTCCAATGGATAATTAATTTCCTATTTTTTTCCTGAATTACAAAAACATTAACAGCTAATTCTATCAAGAATGATCTTTCCCATAAGACAAATGATGCAGTTTAAAGTGTAAGTGAATTACCCTTCCAAGTATTAAAGGCAAATAATCATTTCAGTGATTATTAATAATCACTATTAAACAGAAAACAATTAATTGCACATTATTTCTTTACTCTCTTTATGGCTAAAATCACATGTATCTTACATTATTAGTGACATGAATAAATAATGAATACTCACAGCCAAGAAAAATATCTGAGCTTTCTATGTTAAAGACAGACAATATCTCACATTTGTACTTCGAACAGAAACACAATCAAATTATAAAATATCCCCAAACAATAGTGATGTAAACAAGATAGCGGTTGCTATGTGTGTGTACTGGGACACACACACACACACACACAAACTAAAGATGGGGGAAAGCAGTACAGAGTTGGACTCAACCTCATCTGGGCCCCAGTAACTTCCATTTTGTTTCTCCACCACTTTCAAGACAAAACTTCTGCCTTATGGTACAAGATGGCTGCCCAAGCTCCAGCCATCAGGTCTGCTTTCTAACCAGTCGGAAGAATGAAAAAGGAGGAAGAGAGGGGTGCTTTTTTAAATGACACTTCCTGGAAGTCACTCAGACATCTGTGCTTTTATCCCATTGACCAGATCTTAGTCCCAATGCCATATCTAACTACAATAGGAGGGCTGGCAAGTGTCTTTTATTTTGTTTTCCAGCTAAAAAATAGGGCCCCATTATTAGGAAGAAGAGGAGAATGGATGTTAGAAGAAAATAAAAAGTTTCTACCAGAGCTTAAGAATGTACAAAGGTCAGAACTCTTTTCCTTTAAAATAAGACATTGCCCTTGGGCTTCATAGGTATTCTCGTCCCAAAATCTAGGCTCTTGGCAACTATACAAAATCTAAAACCTTAATTCAAATTGCATAATCCAGAGCTAAATGTAGACATTTTATATATATAAGAGCAAATGGTACCACCATTATGCTCTTGTAAAATGTCTTTCATTGAGCCTCTACCACCATTGTCTAGGAAAAGATGGGGGGGAAACAGTGCCAAACCACGATGTTAAGATTAGACCTCTTCTGATAAAGTTAGCAAGCATGTGTGTCATCCATTAGCACAAACTTTAGTTCAGCAAGTTTAAAACTGACAAACAAGAGAAGTCTTAGATTTGATAAAAATGTAACAGAAGGGAAAATATAAAAGAGTAAAATCATCTTGTTTAGAAGAAGAATTCAGGCTGGAATGTGCAATGAAAGGAAAATCCGATTTGGATTTGGGTTGATAATGCCTCCTTTTTGACATTAACTGCCTATTCCTATGGGTTATTTTAGCTTTTCAAAAACGTTCAAGTCATGAAAAAAGTCTCCCATTTTTTCTGCCTTTCCTTTTATACTATCCTGTACTGAGGAGCACCTCGCCCCCCAGTGCACACCTGTCAAAGCCAACAACACACAGGAGCCAAGTTGGCAGGGGAACAGCAAAAAATCTAAGTGTGAATACAAATTTAAGGAAGTCACAAGGATCCATAGTTATCATATCCTCTGAACTAGTTGAACACTAGAGACTTAAAGATCTCAAGGGTGGATTATTTAACATATGAATGCAAATGAGAAAATGGATTTTTTTTTTTTTTTTTGCTGTACGCGGGCCTCTCACTGTTGTGGCCTCTCCCGTTGCGGAGCACAGGCTCCGGACGCACAGGCTCCGGACGCACAGGCTCCGGACGCACAGGCTCAGCGGCCATGGCTCACGGGCCCAGCCGCTCCGCGGCATATGGGATCCTCCCAGACCGGGGCACGAACCCGTATCCCCTGCATCGGCAGGCGGACTCTCAACCACTGCGCCACCAGGGAGGCCCGAGAAAATGGATTTTTTAAAAGTTATTTTTAGCATTCAGGATTTCTTTTTTAAAATTAATTTATTTATTTTTGCTGTGTGGGGTCTTCGTTTCTGTCTGAGGACTTTCTCTAGTTGCGGTGAGCGGGTGCCACTCTTCATCGTGGTGCGTGGGCCTCTCACTGTCGCGGCCTCTCTTGTTGCAGAGCACAAGCTCCAGACACGCAGGCTCAGTAATTGTGGCTCCCGGGTCTAGTTGCTTCGCGGCATGTGGGATCTTCCCAGACCAGGGCTCGAACCCATGTCCCCTGCATTGGCAGGCAGATTCTCAACGACTGCGCCACCAGGGAAGCCCGAGAAAATGGATTCTTAATATCATATATAAACTAGACAAAGAGCTGACCACTGTCAGACTGGTAGTCTCCTATAATATGTGGCAAAGTGACAGGCTCAGTTTCAGACAAACTTGTGGTCAAACTCTCGGCCAAGCTAATCAAGGTTCTTGAATGCAAACAAGAGAAGCTAATTCTGGTTAAGTGAACAGCAAAAGGAACTTATCGGAAAACTACTGGGTAGGCCTCAGGGTCTTCAGGAAGGTGGATGGGTTTGGAAAACAGGCAGGAACCAAAGCTAAGCTACTGAGAAAAGAGGCAGATCAGCTTGGAAACAGCCATGGACGCTCACCATTACACGGTGGGGCTTTTCATTCTGCTGCCTTTATTACCACTGGACACAGGATGCTATCACTATGGGTGGAATAAGTTTAAAGGGTTCCTATTCCTTGGCATGAACTGTTTCACACTCAGAAGGAAACACCTACCATACCGGTCAATCTTAGGTCAGGTTTTCAGGCCTTGTCAGATAGCCTCTTGAGTTTCTGTCAGAGAAAACTGAGCCCCAAATCCCAAGACTTAACACTGTTACAATTTCCCCCAAATAGAAGTGTTCAGAGGTTGGCCTGCCAAAAATGTAGCCATTCATAAGGAATCTGCAACTTACCAGACACATGATCTGGAGCAAGTTACTTTAGCTCTGAGTCTCAGATCCATTACCTCTAAAAAGGAGATAATTAATGCACATCTCACAGGGTCTTTTTGAAGATCAAATGAGATTATACATTTAACTGTTAATTATAAAGCCCAGAATAAGCACTCAATATCTTGGCCTAATGTGCAGTTGTGAGGAAAGACAAGGAAAATGCTTGATTCCATCAACATTAGTAAGATAATGATTTTCATGGCTGTTGTTAGCATCATAATTATCAAGAATGGGTTTTGAGAATTCAGATTTCCAAACTCCATTTAACCCCTGCTGCCCTGAAGTATTTGATGTAATTGGTTGATATGTCCCTTAAATCTTTTTTTTTTTTTTTTTTTTTTTTTGCGGTATGTGGGCCTCTCACCGCTGCGGCCTCTCCCGCTGCGGAGCACGGGCCCCGGACGTGCAAGCCCAGAGGCCACAGCTCACGGGCCCAGCCGCTCCGCGGCACGCGGGATCCTCCCAGACCGGGGCACGAACCCGCGCCCCCTGCATCGGCAGGCAGACTCTCAACCACTGCGCCACCAGGGAAGCCCCCCTTAAATCTCTTTTAATCTATCAGTGTTTCTTCCTCTTCCCCTTCTTCCTCCCTTTCTCTATCATCTATCTTCCCCTGCGATTTTGTTGTTATTGTTGAAGACACCGGGAGTTTTATTCTGAGGCGTATCTGATAACACCCACATTTTCCTGATTTCATCCCCAATTGTCATGCGGCAGGTTCCTGTCTCACTTGTATTTCCTGTACTGTGATAGTTGGATCTAGATGACTGATCAGTTTCCCGTTCAATTTTCCGGCACCACTACTCGATAGGCAGTGTGCTGTGCTTCCATACATAATGATACATAATGTCTAGTTATTTCTCTTTTTATTTTTTCAGCACTTAGGCTTTTACCCAGACCCATCAATTCATTAGGGACTGCAATTCTATCATTCCTTTTTCGTTTGTTACTTGACATGCTCAACCCCAGGGCCACGGACCAGTGCCAGTCCAAGGCGTGTTAGGAATCGGGCCGCACATCAGGAAGCGAGCGGTGGGCGAGCCAGTGAAGCTTCATCTGCCGCTCCCCATCACATGCATTACCGCCTGATCCATACCTCACCCCCACTGTCCATGGAGAAATTGTCTTCCATGAAACCAGTCCCTCGTGCTGAAAAGGTTGGGGACTGCTGTTCTATAAGGAAAAACCCTTCCTTATCTGGTTGGCCTAAAGTACAGTCATAAGGAAAGAAAGGATAAATGCTTGATGCTTTCCCTTTAATAGTTTTCAAAATATAATGGTTTTCTAGCATCCTCCAGAAATGGCCAGTGAGATGAGTGTTTCTTCTTAGTATTATTATAAACTTAGGGATTTGAATAAATCTGACGGGTTTCAAATCATCGCAGTTATTATCCTTACTAATGGTCAACTGGCCCCCCTTTGGCCAGTCAGAGCCTATTTTACTAAGCTCCTGAGTCCCTGTGACATGACCCTAGTAGTCTCTGATAGCTTTGTTGATAACTAATGTGCTTTTTGATGTGACAAAATATTCTTGCCCCATCACTTCCAGTTACAAAATCCCATCAGCACTGCTTTTGAGATGACTTTTGCATCCATGCTTTATTTCTTTGTCCTCTGCCAGGAGTCAAGTTCAATTCATAATGGCCCCATTAAGAGATTGTTAACTCTTCCTATTTAGCTTGACCCACTTTCCCTAATCTTTCCTCACCCACACCCCAATGACTTATCCAAAAAAAACCAACTCATGTAAGCATAGTTTTCCCTTATTTAAAAATCTTCAGAAACTCATCTCTCCTTATATACAAAATAAGTCCAAATTTATTGACCTGATTTTTGAGGTTCACAATGATCTAGCCCTGGTTAGCCCTCATTTCACTTTGAATTTCCTGAAGCATATTCCACTCTAAAGCCAAACAATATCACCTCAATGCTTTAAAAATGTCCTGCAGTTCTCCACCTTCATGACTTTGCTTAAGCTGATCCCTCATTTCCACTTTTTTGAAATCACAGTAATAGTTCAGGACTCAGGTTAGAAGCTACCTTCTTCTGGGAGCTTTCACAAGCCAAGAATCATCTTTGTCTCTTCCTTCTGGCATTTTTTACTCCACATTTCATATGTTAGTTACTCATCCACTTGTCTATGTAGCACAGAATGAACGCATAAATAACTACAAACTTAAAATAACTCAGATCAGAGCTATGTTACTGAATTTTCAATATTCAATTATTCTTTTATTTTAAGAAATGTTTAAAAGATACTGGACTGGGGCTTCCCTGGTGGCGCAGTGGTTGAGAGTCCGCCTGCCGATGCAGGGGACATGGGTTCGTGCCCAGGTCCGGGAAGATCCCACATGCGGTGGAGCGGCTGGGCCCGTGAGCCATGGCTGCTGAGCCTGCGCGTCCAGAGCCTGTGCTCCGCAACGGGAGAGGCCACAAGAGTGAGAGGCCCGCGTACCACAAAAAAAAAAAAAAAAAAGATACTGTACTGATAATATCTTCTGGCATCTTTTCTCCCAATTCTCCAGTGATATGTAAATAAGCTGCAAGCCCTAGGAAGCCTACCTAAGCAGTGATTCAAATGCTTTATCTCAAACTTGACATATTAATTTTGCACAAAGGGAATGAACTGAATTCTTAAATGAATAACAGAACAGGGGAAAACATCACTGTGATCACTGTCACTTTTACTACCTCTTTCTGCAGGCAAACTAAAAAAATAAATAAATAAAGAACCTCCAGAAAATAAAATATAATTCTACCAGGTCAAGTCAGAATGGATTCCATCATACTCAATCACACTGTTTTTCAATTCAGTATTTATAGCCTATAGTCAAGAATATAGTGGTATTTTGTGATAGGGCATCTAAAATATATATGACCAAGTAAGTAAAAGGAAAGCCTGAATTCTCTTTTCTTAGTTTCCTTTTATGCTCAAACTACTTGAACGGCATGCATTTCAGCATTTTCAGGCCATTTGTTAAAAAAAAAGAAAAGAAAAGAGAAAAAAGTTTTATTTGGAATGACTAAAACACAGAAACCTCAGATCAGAAAGCTTTAAAAGCAACTCACTTGTCAACAACTCCAACCCACAAGTTCAACCCTTCTTTGATTATGTAGATTGAGAGAATCTATGTGGTTGGAACTGATAGAATAAAATTACTAATCTCTCTGTTAAAACAAAAAGTGTCTCTGCATGTTCCTTTCATAGTTTTGCCCTGTGAAGGTCACAGCAAGCAATCAATGTATCTGGTGGCAGGAACATTCATCTGTTTTGGTGCACGGAATTTTATTCCAGAGTCTCTAAATATGAAGTGTGTAATTTTAAGCTTCAGATCACACCTTTCTGAGGGAGGACACTCATTAATGACAAAGGGGGTTCAGGGAAATGCCTTTCAGATTGGGTGTTCTCTACAGTCCAAGAACATAAGAGACCAGTAAGCAGATTATTAACAGCTAGCTTAGGAGTTTTATATGTTGCTTTCCTTCATGGAGGTGGGTGAGAAACATGACCAGGGTGAGAAGAGTCTAGTTTACAAAAGATTGCATATATCTTTTGCTTGGATGGGATTGTGTGGTCATTAGAAAATGTGTTCCAGTTTCCTTAGCTTCTTTCCAATATGAAGCTGCTACCCTGAGCCTGGAAATACTTCCCCTTTGTGCATGATAAATTCTTCATTAAAAAGACAAATAATAGTGAAATTTAAATGCAGATGGAGTGCTAGTTTTTTTAACTTTTTAAAAGTTGGCTGCCTCTTATATTTTATAACATTTTTATTTCAAATATCCAAAAATAGAAATATTCATTCAATACATTTTTAAACTTTTAGTCTAGAATGAGGTATTTTGAATGAACCCTATTCAAAATAGACAAAGATCTCAGCATGGTAATTGGACTCTCTTCTCTTGGTGTATACTCAATTTTCACTACATGTAAGTTCCAATTATTTTCAAAGAAAACTATAACTATAATAAAATTAGTTGTCCTGATTTTATTTTCAAATTTTATATACCTGAAAGCATTCTCCTGCCATGTATAGTAGTAACAAAGAAGTCAATGTTAGCCAAGGAAATTGGAAGAAAAGGTAACCATATTGGAAAAGAAGTAAAATGATTATTTAAAATTTAAATAATTCATTATCAAGAAATACAAAAAATATCTTAAAATTGTTTAGAATGACAAGTAATAAATATTTGAAAAATTTGTATGTTTTATACATGTCAACAAAAACATAAAATACTGAAGAATTCCTCTTGTCCAATGCAATCAAGACAGCATTTGGTGGGTTAAAAAGAAAAAGTAGTTGGGCTTCCCTGGTGGCGCAGTGGTTGAGAGTCCGCCTGCCAATGCAGGGGACATGGGTTCGTGCCCAGGTCCAGGAAGATCCCACATGCCGCGGAGTGGCTGGGCCCGTGAGCCATGGCAGCTGAGCCTGCGCGTCTGGAGCCTGTGCTCCGCAGCAGGAGAGGCCACAACAGTGAGAGGCCCACATACAGCAAAAAAAAAAAAAAAAAAAAAGAAAAAGTAGTTGAAGTAGAGAATCATAACACATAAGGTAACAAATACCTAATTTTACTTAAAATTTATGATTCTTCATTTGCTGATTTTTTGACGTATGGTTACAACTTTGCCTTTATATATAGGTTTCACATCCTCATTAATACACATAACATAGAGATGATTTCCAATTTTTATTTCTTGAGAGAAGAGTAAAAATTAAAGAACTTGCAAAGCAATCTGATCAAAAAATCCTTTAGATATTTATGACTTTTCCACCAAAACTGTACTGTAGCTTTGCCCAACTACAATTTAATGACATTTTCAGATGTAATTGAAACTTCCCAGAGCAATCAACTTGGTTAAAATAAACAAAGACTATCTTTTGTTTTTGCAATAATATATCATTAAGTTATATAACATTTAATTGAATTATGGAATTAACAATAACTATAGAAACTAGCCTAAACAGATTTGGGAAGCACAATTACTCTTGATGAACAAATATCTCAGCTGATAGGGGCAGAAGTATATTAGACACCAGCCTATTAGCCCTGAGCACCTTTTCTTTGCAGAGGGAATAGAGAGTTTTGGTTAATGCAGGGAGTCAACTAAGAGCGCCCAAATAATAAATGTCATAGTTTAATTAGAAATAAATTTTACTATAAATATTTAGGGCATATATTTTGAAAAACTACAAAAATAAACTGAGATACATCGAAATATTTGAATTAATGCAGAGATTTTAATTCTTAGACAGGATTACTCAATGCCATAAAGATATGAGCTTTCCCTACATTATAGGGAAATTGTATAGATACAATGGAATTTTAATCAAAATCCAAATGACTTTTTATTTTAAAACTGAACAGAGATCCAACGCAGACTTCCGGGTAAGATGGCGGAAGAGTAAGACGCGGAGATCACCTTCCTCCCCACGGATACACCAGAAATACAGCTACACGTGGAACAACTCCTACAGAACACCTACTGAACGCTGGCAGAAGACCCCAGACCTCCCAAAAGGCAAGAAACCCCCCACATACCTGGGTAGGGCAAAGCGGAGAGATCCCCACACAGAGGATCAGTGCCGAGCGGCACTCACCAGCCCGAGAGGCTTGTCTGCTCGCCCGCTGGGGCGCGCAGCGCTGGAAGCTGAGGCTCGGGCTTCGGTCAGAGCGCAGGGAGAGGACTGGGGCTGGCGGCGAGAACTCAGCCTGAAGGGGGCTAATGTGCCACAGCTAGCTGGGAGGGAGTCCAGGAAAACTCTGGAGCTGCCGAAGAGGCAAGAGACTTTTTCTTCCCTCTTGGTTTCCTGGTGCGCGAGGAGAGGGGATTAAGAGAGCTGCTTAAAGGGGCTCCACAGACGGGCGCGAGTCGCGACTGAAAGCGCGGAGCCCAGAGACGGGCATGGGACGCTGGGGCTGCTGCTGCCGCCGCCAAGAAGCCTGTGTGCGAGCGCAGGTCACTGCCCACACCGCCCTTCCGGGAGCCTGTGCAGCCCGCCACTGCCGGGGTCCCGGGATCCAGGGGCGGCTTCCCTGGCAGAACGCACGGCGCGCCTCGGGCTGGTGCAACGTCACGCCGACCTTTGCCGCTGCAGGCTCGCCCCGCACTCCGTGCCCCTCCCTCCCTCCCGGCCTGAGTGAGCCAGAGTCCCCGAAGAGGCTGCTCCTTTAACCCTGTCCTGCCTGAGCGAAGAACAGACGCCCTCCGGCGACCTACACGCAGAGGCGGGGCCAAATCCAAAGCTGAGACCCAGGAGCTGTGAGAACAAAGAAGAGAAAGGGAAACCTCTCCCAGCAGCCTCAGAAGCAGCGGATTAAAGCTCCACAATCAACTTGATGTACCCTGCATCTGTGGAATACATGAATAGACAACACATCATCCCAAATTGAGGAGCCCGGAGTCAGTGCTGTGCCTCTGAGGTGGGAGAGCCAACTTCAGGACACTGGTCCACAAGAGACCTCCCAGCTCCACATAATATCAAACGGCAAAAATCTTCCAGAGATCTCCATCTCAACACCAGCACCCAGCTTCACTCAACGACCAGCAAGCTACAGTGCTGGACACCCTAAGCCAAACAACTAGCAAGACAGGAACACAACGCCACCCATTAGCAGAGAGGTGGCCTAAACTCATAAAAAGTCTGCAGACAGCCCAAAACACACCACCAGACGTGGACCTGCCCACCAGAAAGACAAGATCCAGCCTCATCCACCAGAACACAGGCACTAGTCCCCTCCACCAGGAAGCCTACACAACCCGCTAAACCAACCTTAGCCACTGGGGACAGACACCAAAAACAACGGGAACTACGAACCTGCAGCCTGCAAAAAGGAGACCCCAAACACAGTAACATAAGCAAAATGAGAAGACAGAAAAACACACAGCAGGAGAAGGAGCAAGATAAAAACCCACCAGATCTAACAAATGAAGAGGTAATAGGCAGTCTACCTGAAAAAGAATTCAGAATAATGATGGTAAAGATGATCCAAGATTCTATTTCCCAGATCCAAAATCTTGGAAATAGAATAGACAAAATGCAAGAAACAGTTAACAAGGACCTAGAAGAACTAAAGATGAATCAAGCATCGATTAAAAACACAATACATGAAATAAAAAATACTCTAGATGGGATCAATAGCAGAATAACTGAGGCAGAAGAACGGATAAGTGAGGTGGAAGATAAAATAGTGGAAATAACTGCGGCAGAGCAAAATAAAGAAAAAAGAATGAAAAGAACAGAGGACAGTCTCAGAGACCTCTGGGACAACATTAAACGCACCAACATTCGAATTATAGGGGTTCCAGAAGAAGAAGAGAAAAAGAAAGGGACTGAGAAAATATTTGAAGAGATTATAGTTGAAAACTTCCCTAATATGGGAAAGGAAATAGTTAATCAAGTCCAGGAGGCACAGAGAGTCCCATACAGAATAAATCCAAGGAGAAATATGCCAAGACACATATTCATCAAACTGTCAAAAATTAAACACAAAGAAATCATATTAAAAGCAGCAAGGCAAAAACAACAAATAACACACAAGGGAATCCCCATCAGGATAACAGCTGATCTCTCAGCAGAAACTCTACAAGCCAGAAGGGAGTGGCAGGACATAATTAAAGTGATGAAGGAGAAAAACCTGCAACCAAGATTACTCTACCCAGCAAGGATCTCATTCAGATTTGATGGAGAAATTAAAACGTTTACAGACAAGCAAAAGCTGAGAGAGTTCAGCACCACCAAACCAGCTTTACAACAAATGCTAAAGGAACTTCTCTAGGCAAGAAACACAACAGAAGTAAAAGACCTACAATAACGAACCCAAAACAATTAAGAAAATGGGAACAGGAACATACATATCAATAATTACCTTAAATGTAAATGGACTAAATGCTCCCACCAAAAGACACAGATTGGCTGAATGGATACAAAAACAAGACCCATATATATGCTGTCTACAAGAGACCCACTTCAGACCTAGAGACACATACAGACTGAAAGTAAGGGGATGGAAAAAGATATTCCATGCAAATGGAAACCAAAAGAAAGCTGGAGTAGCAATTCTCATATCAGACAAATTAGACTTTAAAATAAGGACTACTAGAAGAGACAAAGAAGGACACTACATAATGATCAAGGGATCCATCCAAGAAGAAGATATAACAATTGTAAATATTTATGCACCCAACATAGGAGCACCTCAATACATAAGGCAAATACTAACAGCCATAAAAGGAGAAATCAACAGTACCACACTCATAGTAGGGGACTTTAACACCCCACTTTCACCAATGGACAGATCATCCAAAATGAAAATAAATAAGGAAACACAAGCTTCAAATGATACATTAAACAAGATGGACTTAATTGATATTTATAGGACATTCCATCCAAAAACAACAGAATACACATTTTTCTCAAGTGCTCATGGAACATTCTCCAGGATAGATCATATCTTGGGTCACAAATCAAGCCTTGGTAAATTTAAGAAAACTGAAATCGTATCAAGTATCTTTTCTGACAACATGCTATGAGACTAGATATCAATTACAGGAAAAGATCTGTAAAAAATACAAACACATGGAGGCTAAACAATACACTACTTAATAACGAAGTGATCACTGAAGAAATCAAAGAGGAAATTAAAAAATACCTAGAAACAAATGACAATGGAGACACGACGACCCAAAACCTATGGGATGCAGCAAAAGCAGTTCTAAGAGGGAAGTTTATAGCAATACAATCCCACCTTAAGAAACAGGAAACATCTCGAATAAACAACCTAACCTTGCACCTAAAGCAATTAGAGAAAGAAGAACAAAAACATCCCAAAGTTAGCAGAAGGAAAGAAATCATAAAAATCAGATCAGAAATAAATGAAAAAGAAATGAAGGAAACGATAGCAAAGATCAATAAAACTAAAAGCTGGTTCTTTGAGAAGATAAACAAAATTGATAAACCATTAGCCAGACTCATCAAGAAAAAAAGGGAGAAGACTCAAATCAATAGAATTAGAAATGAAAAAGGAGAAGTAACAACTGACACTGCAGAAATACAAAAGATCATGAGAGATTACTATAAGCAACTCTATGCCAATAAAATGGACAACCTGGAAGAAATGGACAAATTCTTAGAAATGCTCAACCTGCCAAGACTGAATCAGGAAGAAATAGAAAATATGAACAGACCAATCACAAGCACTGAAATTGAGACTGTGATAAAAAATCTTCCAACAAACAAAAGCCCAGGACCAGATGGCTTCACAGGCGAATTCTATCAAGCATTTAGAGAAGAGCTAACACCTATCCTTCTGAAACTCTTCCAAAATATAGCAGAGGGAGGAACACTCCCAAACTCATTCTACGAGGCCACCATCACCTTGATACCAAAACCAGACAAGGATATCACAAAGAAAGAAAACTACAGGCCAATATCACTGATGAACATAGATGCAAAAATCCTCAACAAAATACTAGCAAACAGAATCCAACAGCACATTAAAAGGATCATACACCATGATCAAGTGGGGTTTATTCCAGGAATGCAAGGATTCTTCAATATACGCAAATCAATCAACGTGATACACCATATTAACAAATTGAAGGAGAAAAACCATTATGATCATCTCAATAGATGCAGAGAAAGCTTTCGACAAAATTCAACACCCATTTATGATAAAAACCCTGCAGAAAGTAGGCATAGAGGGAACTTTCCTCAACATAATAAAGGCCATATATGACAAACCCACAGCCAGCATCGTCCTCAATGGTGAAAAACTGAAACCATTTCCACTAAGATCAGGAACAAGACAAGGCTGCCCACTCTCACCACTCTTATTCAACCTCGTTTTGGAAGTTTTAGCCACAGCAATCAGAGAAGAAAAGGAAATAAAAGGAATCCAAATCGGAAAAGAAGAAGTAAAGCTGTCACTGTTTGCAGATGACATGATACTATACATAGAGAATCCTAAAGATGCTACCAGAAAACTACTAGAGTTAATCAATGAATTTGGTCAAGTTGCAGGATACAAAATTAATGCACAGAAATCTCTGGCATTCCTATATACTAATGATGAAAAATCTGAAAGTGAAATCAAGGAAACACTCCCATTTACCATTGCAACAAAAAGAATAAAATATCTAGGAATAAACCTACCTAAGGAGACAAAAGACCTGTATGCAGAAAATTATAAGACACTGATGAAAGAAATTAAAGATGATACAAATAGATGGAGAGATGTACCATGTTCTTGGATTGGAAGAATCAACATTGTGAAAATGACTCTACTACCCAAAGCAATCTACAGATTCAATGCAATCCCTATCAAACTACCACTGGCATTTTTCACAGAACTAGAACAAAAAATTTCACAATTTGTATGGAAACACAAAAGACCCCGAATAGCCAAAGCAATCTTGAGAACGAAAAATGGAGCTGGAGGAATCAGGCTCCCTGACTTCAGACTATACTACAAAGCTACAGTAATCAAGACAGTATGGTACTGGCACAAAAACAGAAAGATAGATCAATGGAACAGGATAGAAAGCCCAGAGTTAAACCCACGGACATATGGTCACCTTATCTTTGATAAAGGAGGCAGGAATGTACAGTGGAGAAAGGACAGTCTCTTCAATAAGTGGTGCTGGGAAAACTGGATAGGGACATGTAAAAGTATGAGATTAGATCACTCCCTAACACCATACACAAAAATAAGCTCAAAATGGATTAAAGACCTAAATGTAAGGCCAGACACTATCAAACTCTTAGAGGAACACATAGGCAGAACACTCTATGACATAAATCACAGCAAGGTCCTTTTTGACCCACCTCCTAGAGAAATGGAAATAAAGACAAAAATAAACACATGGGACCTAATGAAACTTAAAAGCTTTTGCACAGCAAAGGAAACCATAAACAAGACCAAAAGACAACCCTCAGAATGGGAGAAAATATTTGTAAATGAAGCAACTGACAAAGGATTAATCTCCAAAATTTATAAGCAGCTCATGCAGCTCAATAACAAAAAAACAAACAACCCAATCCAAAAATGGGCAGAAGACCTAAATAGACATTTCTCCACAGAAGATATACAGACTGCCAACAAACACATGAAAGAATGCTCAACATCTTTACTCATTAGAGAAATGCAAATCAAAACTACAATGAGATATCATCTCACACCAGTCAGAATGGCCATCATCAAAAAATCTAGAAACAATAAATGCTGGAGAGGGTGTGGAAAAAAGGGAACACTCTTGCACTGCTGGTTGGAATGTAAATTGATATAGCCACTATGGAGAACGGTATGGAGGTTCCTTAAAAAACTACAAATAGAACTACCATATGACCCAGCAATCCCACTACTGGGCATATACCCTGAGGAAACCATAATTCAAAAAGAGACATGTACCAAAATGTTCATAGCAGCCCTATTTACAATAGCCCGGAGATGGAAACAACCTAAGTGTCCATCATCGGATGAATGGATAAAGAAGATGTGGCACATATATACAATGGAATATTACTCAGCCATAAAAAGAAATGAAATTGAGCTATTTGTAATGAGGTGGATAGACCTAGAGTCTGTCATACAGAGTGAAGTAAGTCAGAAAGAGAAAGACAAATACTGTATGCTAACACATATATATGGAATTTAAGAAAAAAAATGCCATGAAGAACATAGGGGTAAGACAGGAATAAAGACACAGACCTACTAGAGAATGGACTTGAGGATATGGGGAGGGGGAAGGGTAAGCTGTGACAAAGTGAAAGAGCGGCATGGACATATATACACTACCAAACGTAAGGTAGATAGCTAGTGGGAAGCAGCCGCATAGCACAGGGAGATCAGCTCGGTGCCTTGTGACCGCCTGGAGGGGTGGGATAGGGAGGGTGGGAGGGAGACGCAAAAGGGAGGGGATATGGAAACATATGTATATGTATAACTGATTAAATTTGTTATAAGGCAAAAAATTAAAAAATAATAATAATAAAAAAAAAATAAAGTGCAAAAAAATTGAACAGAATCACTAAATAATATTTTCCCCAAAAATAAAAAATGCAAGAAGACACAGGGATATTCTGAAGAAGTGTAATAAAAGGAACTTCTCTGTTACTATATCTTAAAACCTACCAAAAGGTACCGTCATGAAATAAAGTAGTTATGGTGCAGGAAGGGAAACTTAGATTAATGGCTCTGTACCCAGGACACAAAAATAAAACCAAATATTAATAAGAATTTAGTGTATTTATAAAGAGGCATTTAACATAGATCGTGAGCAAATAGATTATTTAATCTATGGTGTTGAGACAACTAGCTAGTTGTTTGAAAAGAAAAGTGTGTTTCATATTTCATTCATTACACCATTATACATTTCAGATGAGTCAAAAATATAAAGGCAAAAAGTGAAACCACAGAAGTTGCAGTAGAAAATATGCATAAACAGTTTTATAATCTTTGGGAAGAACAGGTACTTCTTTGCATGAAACCCAGAAACCATAAAGGGGGCAAGTGAACAGAGTTCACTACATTAAAAAATTCTGTTCAGCTAAACATAAATAGGCCAAGAACATAACAAATAAACACTAAAAAGGTCTAACAATGAATGACAAAACATAAATTGCACGTATATGACAAAGTGTTAATACCACTAAAATAGAAAGAGCTTTTAAAAATAAATAATAAATAGAAAAATGAATAGAATGTAACACAGAATTTGTAAAAGAACTATAAAGATGCAATAAATATGTAAAGAGGAAAGGTAAATACAGAATTTTAAAAATCACCCATCTGGTTGGCAAAACAAAACAAAAAATGATGTCCAGTTTTAACATGGGGAATCAGACATGCTCATGCCCCACTGGTGGGGATGTAAATATTTACATATGCTTTGGAAACTGGTAACAAATTTTAAACAAACATACTCTTTATATTAAGGGCATACACATTTGAAGAAGTGTGGAAAGATATGTGCACAAAGATACTCACTGTGGAACACATACAGTAGTAAGAAACAGAAATCAATAAACAATTTGTTGAATAAATTATGGTTCATCCATAAACTGGATTGCTACAAGCTATTTAGGAGAAGACATATTTTATATTTACTGACATGGAAAGATTTTCTTTACATATTGTCCTGTAAAAATGCAGGATGCAAACATTATATATAGAATTACTACTTGCATATGAAGTATATATATAAAATATTGGTCTCCTTCTCTGTCTCCATGTAGGTAATATAATTATGTTTTATGTGTAGAGTGGATGTCTTTGGGTGGTGGGATAAGGGGATTACTTTTAGTTCTACTTTACATATTTCCATATTATTTGATTTTTCTATAATAAACATGTTTTACTTTTTTTAACAGAAAAATATGTAAACTAGTCAACTTAAGTCAGACTAAGGAAGACTATTTCATTGAATTCATTTTACCATTTTAGTTATAATAAAAGCTAACCCTGTGGTCAGACATGATTTATATCTAATCAACAAACTTTATTTTTGGCCAAAATATACATGGAGTTGGAAGGAAATAATTCTTATTTTGCTTCTCACATCATAAATAGGATTTTATTTCTACCTATGTCTGAATCTAAATATGCAAAATAAATTTGAGAGTTAAGGCCTGATAATTTGAGTCCTGGAACTCCTGTTTTGGAGTGATACAGCATGGATACACTAGTTTTGCCCGTACCTCAAAATTACTTACAGAACAAGAGAATTTGCTACCTCATTGGAAGTCCAGATAAAAGGTAGGCTCCCAGTCTGACTTAATGTTTGGCTTTTTACTATCATCAGAAACTCAAGTTATTTCCATATCTCAACTATTTTACTATTTTCAGCCTTGGCTTCAGCCTATCTCCTCATTTTTTTTTGTTTTTTGTTTTTTTAATGGAAGTATAGTTGATTTACAATGTTGTGTTAGTTTCAGGTGTATAGCAAAGTGATACCACATCTTCTTTATCCATTCATCTGTTGATGAACCTTTAGCTTGCTTCCATGTCTTGGCTATTGTAAAGAGTGCTGCTATGAACACTGAGGTGCGTGTATCATTTCAAATTATAGTTCTCTCCAGATATATGCCCAGCAGTGGGATTTCAGGATCATACGGTACCTCCATTTTTAGTTTTTTAAGGAACCTCCATACTGCTCTCCATAGTGGTTATACCAATTTACATTACCACCAATCTTTAGCCAGACTCATCAAGAAAAAAAGGGAGAGGACCCAAATCAATAAAATCAGAAATGAAAAAGAAGTTACAACCAACACCACAGAAAAACAAAGGATCATCAGAGACTACCACAGCAACTATATGCCGATAAAATGGACATCCTAGAAGAAATGGACTAATTTCTAGAAAGGTACAATTTCCCAAGACTGAACCAGGAAGAAATAGAAAATATGAACAGACCAATTAAAAGTACTGAAATTGATTCTGTGATTTAAAAACTCCCAACAAACAAAAGTCCAGGACCAGATGGCTTCACAGGCAAATTCTACCAAACATTTAGAGAAGAGTTAACACCTATTCTTCTCAAACTCTTCCAAAAATTGCAGAGAAAGGAACACTTCCAAACTCATTCTGTGAGGCTAACAGCACCCTGATACCAAAACTAAAGATACCACAAAAAAAGAAAATTACAGGCCAATATTACCACTGAACATAGATGCAAAAATCTTCAACAGAATACTAGCAAACTGAATCCAACAATACCTTAAAAGGATCATACACCATGATCAAGTGGGATTTATCCCAGGGATGTGAGGATTTTTCAATATCCGCAAATCAATCAATGTGATACATCACATCAAATTGAAAAATAAAAACCATATGATCATCTCAGTAGATACAGAAAAAGCTTTTGATAAAATTAAACATCCATTTATGATGAAAACTCTCCAGAAAGTGGGCACAGGGGGAATATACCTCAACATAATAAAGTCCATGTATGAAAAACCCACAGCTAACATCATACTCAACAGTAAAAAGCTGAAAGCATTTCCTTTAAGATCAGGAACAAGACCAAGACGTCCAGTCTCGCCACTTTTATTCAACGTAGTTTTGGAAGTCCTAGCCATGGCAATCAGAGAAGAAATAGTAATAAAAGGAATCCAAGTTGGAAAAGAAGAAGTAAAATTATCACCGTTTACAGATGACATGACACTCTACCGAGAAAGTCCCAAAGATGCTACCAGAAAACTACTAGAGCCCATCAATGACTTTGGTAAAGTTGCAGGATAGAAAATTAATACACAGAAATCTGTTGCATTTCTATACACTAACAACAAAAGATCAGAAAGAGAAATTAAGGAAAAAATCCCATTTATCATGGTTCTAATATGGTTGCCAGTAGCAATGGCACATTGCACATGTTTCCTTGGTGTGTCCATCAGGAGAGGAGAAGTAAAACTTTTCTCCCAAGCATGAAATACAAGTCCTTCCATTTAGTCTCACTGGATCAACTTAGGTCACGTGATCACCCATGAACCCATTGCCTTTTTAGTACAGTGTCGTGTGCTGATTGCCTTGGACGGGGAAAAATAGTTACCTGGAAAAATTATAATTCTGTTTGGCATCAGGCCATGAATAACAAGTAGGTAACCAATACTGTCCACTAAAAATAACAATTTCTGGTATTTACAAGGTACAATTGAAAGTTTCATTTGAATCATCTCAATTGGCTTATCATACTGATTAAAATTCACTGGGTAATTTGGGGGATTATCCATATCACTTTAATTATATGTTTTGCTTAAATGAGTTTGGGGTCCTGGAGCAAGTGTAAATTTTCACCCAAATTAATAAATGTCTCACATTGCTGTTGTCCCCAAGGATCTGGCATTTTAAGTAGGCAGATAAATCTGGTGTAACTAAAATCAAAATAAATTACTGCATTCTCTAAATATCTTTGTTGCTATATTTGTAAAAAATCTCTGTTAAGATTTTTACTGTAAATCCTAGGAGTGAATTGTTTTTGTTCCAAAACCATAGCTCAATGACAGATAATATTGAGTAATAGATTTTGCCAGAAACAAAGAATATGCCAGAGGATAGTGATTAGAGAAATCCTCATATAAAAGCATTTGGAAGAGTACACAAAACAGAAACACACAGAGTTCTTACTGTAAGTGGAGAAGAGGAAAATGTTCTGGATCATAAATCACCCTAAATTTTGGTGTATATAATGTGTAGAATGTTAAATTTGGTTTTCTTTTCCATCAAGTCTTTTTGAACATGGTTGTTTATTGCCAGGTCATAAGAAGTAAACAGACACTTAATTTAGCATAATATTTAACTTATGCTGCAGCAGACCTACATTTCTTTCTTTAGTGAAAATGGATGGTTTTCTGCACACAGAGGTGAGAGTAAGTGACTACTGTGTTTTGCCCTCCTGTAAAGAGCTCAGCAGAGCCTTCCGACTCAAATCCTAATTGAATATTGACTAAAAGACAGATTTGAGCTCTCAGCACACAGAAGTACGGAAAAAAAAAAAAGCTCGTTGGATCAAACAACAGACTCACAATTGTTTAGAACTGCTGCTTCGGTGGGGTGGGGGAAATGTGCTTCTGATTAATTAAAACAAGTACAAATCTTAACCTGTGTCTGTTTACTCTGAAGGTCTATAATGCTGAATCATAACACACAGAAGTACCTAGGCTGCCTGAGGCGAGTAGATAGGAGAAAGAAATCCTTTTCTTTTCTCCATTGCCAGGCAAATAGAAAAGAAAGCTGGCAAATAATGTAGGGTCATTGTCAAAGCTCATAGGAGGTAGTTTCTAACCTGGCCATGGAAAAATGCTGGAGCAAATCATGTCCTTTGCAAATAAGACATTCTGCTTGTGTCAACATATTCTTTGGAAAATTTGAAGCTTCAGCTGCCTTATAGGAAAACATATCACATCAAGACAAGGTCAAGGCCAATCACCCCCACCCCACCCCATTTGGCAATCGCTCAGATGTCTGCATTATCTGTGATGGGCCCTAGGCCTCAGTTTAGTAGTACTTCCATGGGAGCTACTCGGGGGTACAGGTCATTTTCAAAGGCTCCCGACTGCCTATCAAATAAAGAACAACATACAAAGTCTACTAGTATTCAGTGTTTACCACTACCTGGTCCCAACCTCCGTTTCCAATCTTATGCCTTGTATGTGCTCTTTGTTCTAGCTTTGTGTGGCTTCTGTGTCTTTGCTCATGCTCTCCCTAGAAAACCTATTCTCTTGCCTTCCCGTATTCAAATACTACGTATTCCTCAGCTGCAGTGCACCCTCTTCCAGGAAGCCGACTGTGATCCTCGGGTAATTAATATAGTGTTCTGAAGCTCTAAGATGTTGTAATAACCTGTTGACCCAGGAAAACCTGAATCTTATCTTAGACCAAAGTCACCCATCTTCTCAGGAGACTGATGCACACAGATGACATTGACAAATGGAAAATAAAATCCCTCTTTATTATAAGAACTTTGGAAGACTTGGCTGGAGCATGTAACCTTTCTTTACCCCTAGGCCTACATCTAAATTTACCACCTCTATTAACATGTGAAAGGTAGAAAAGAGTATAGTACCCAACAATGTGCAGGAAGAAAAAGACTACTGGGAACCTTGTGCTTCCCTTTTAATGTAAGGGACTCTGACCACTAATAAATGCAGTCCAATATCTTTTCTGGAATCTTACCACTAATATCAGAATCTTTCCACTTGAGGAGGAGTGAGGAAGGGCGGGGAGTGTGAAGGTACCCTACCCACCCACCCCCGCCCCGCAGATGCCTGTGCAAACTGGGCTCAGTTTGGGGAATAGAATCATATGGTGGTAGGGACAAGTTAAAGAATCTCCCCTAGTCCGGTTGGCACTCTTAGAAATGTCCTCTCCAGATCCCATAGCTGTACCACAAGCCAGGCCCCCTCCATTGCCCTCCTGTAGGCTTGATATAAACCTGGGGTTATTATGGGGCTCAGGCCCTCTTGGGGCCAGATTAAGCTCCATGTGAATCCTTTAGGTCAAGTGGACTGTGCAGTGGAATCACATGTACACTTTCTGAAATGACACCAGGTCCAGCTCTATGATCTTTGTCCAAGAGTCATTATGTCCTCCCCAATGTTATGCAGGAGTGTTTCTGCACCTGCACAGGAAGGTATCAGATACTGGTCACTGAAATTCAATATAATTTAAAGGGCAGGCACCTTGTTTTGCTTTTTTAAGATTTGTAAGAAGAGAAATGAACACTCATACCCCACGCATTATGACAAATACATAAAAGTTACTCTAATAAACTGCAGAGAAGGGTCAACAGTTGTTCCAATGGAATGCCTTTGAACTAGTGATTCAAGACCCTTCTACATATAGGCACTAATTTTCTGAGATTTTCTACAAATTTCCCCACAAAAATATAAAGATGATCTGTGTTGGATAAAACATTCAAGCCTAATACAAGACCTTTCCTCACACTGTGGAGACATTTACACCCCTCCCTCCTCTCCCTCCTCCATACTCTCCACACACTACGCTTAGATGAATCTCCTTAAAACCATTTAGTGGTCACGGCTTTGCTGTGCTCAGAATTCTCAGTGGTTCTCCATGGCCTACAGGATAAAGTACCCCCGCCTCCGCCCCACTCCTTTACACTGGTGGTGTTCATCCACAGTCGTGAACAAAACCTTTGTTCTTATTTCTTTTTATCTCCAATATTGGAATCTTACACAATCCTATTTGTTCAGAGGTCCTCAGACTTGCTTTGTATTATCTCATCTCTGAATACATGCAAGTGTCTTTCATTCCTCCCAAAATACATCACTTCCCCATCCTTTGATCTTCTCAGTTAGTTTGAGGCTTAATTCAAATGTCACTTCCTCCATCAAGCCTGGTCAAAGCCTATTTTATCTGTTAAGCAATTGAGTCACAGTGACCAGAATCTTGAAATTTTCCAGGGGCCTAAAAAAAGTCCGAGATCTCAAATGAAATGTACTGTCTCCAAAATGTACAACTAAAACTGGAAAATCAAAATTAATAAATGTTTATTTAAATGACTTCCAAACGTATGTCAACTTTATTCATTGTTAAATTTAGAGCTCCTAAAATATCACTACAATTAACAACAATTGGTGAGGTTGGGTTTTTTTCAGTTTGCCAAAGTTCCTATGAAGATATTATGATTCCTGAGAAATCATAGTCATTTATTAACCAAGTCATATAGACAAATAGTTTCAAAAGCAAGACTGAAAAAAATCCTTTCCAGTTTTTTCATAATAAAAAAGATAAGTGACTGTTGGAAGTGAGGTACATTTTAATATATTTGCTATAAGACCTTCTAAAAACGTGAGTCACTATGACTTTCAAAAGTCTTCAGTGGCCCTGTGACTTCAAGACCAGCTCCACGGTGGGGGGGCCCTAGATGTGTTCAGGAGGTCCAGGTTGGTGTTCTATGGCCCTGTGCAGCCAGTAGGACATCTCTGGACCCCACTCCCACTGCAAAACAGGGATTTAGAATACATACTCCACGTATGCAAAAATCTTGTTTTAAAGAAGAAATGAGGTTATCTCAGTGAACTTGCTATAAATGGTAGGGAATGTTTATTACTCTAAATAATCATGAATTCAACCAGCATAAATTCATGCATGAACTATTTACTGAGCACCTATTATGGTGCACCATCTACCAGACACTGGAGAATACTAAATGATCATCATTGTAGAGTCAGGAGAAATAGGTGTACATTGAAGTAAGATGTGCCCAATGCCATAATATAATTAAAACAGCACAAGGTTAACAGTGCCAGCTACAGTCAGACCGCCTGGACTCCAACCCACCTCTACCTCTTACTAAATGTGTGACCTAGTGCAAGTTCCTTAACTACTTTGCCTCTTGGTTTCCTCATCTGTAGGGTTAAGAGGATTAGTACATATCTTATCAGGAATAAATGAGATAAAGCTTATAAACTTACAGAACAGTGAGTATACAGAGTAAACATCAAATAAATAATCACTATTCATTCCTGTTCTTTTTAATGCCTAGGTGCCACTGTCTGCCTATGAGTGTGATGGGCAAGATGGGAAGGGCTTTTCAAGCTGGAGGAAGAGCATGTGCAAAGACACTGTGGCACAAAAGAGCATGTGATAACGCAGGGATGTTAACAGGCTGAAGCCAAGGGTGCGTGCAGAACTGCAGGAGTTGAAGCTGGGTGGGGAGGAAGGACCCAGTTATGCCATGCAAATGAGTTTAGAGTTTATCCTGTGTAGGCAACAGAAAGCTGCAGAACCATTCTGAGCAGGGAAAGGTCATGACTGGACTGGTGCTTCAGAATGATCACTATGGTAGATGGATGGAATGAGGGCAAGAAAGCAAGCAGAGAGAACAGTTAAAAGGTTATTGCAAAAGTCCATGCAAGCAGTCATGAGGGCCTAAAGCAGGGCACCAGTGATGAAGAGGAGAAAGAGACGAAAACTTTATCAGGAGGAACCTCAACAGGATGTGTGTATCCTTTGGTGGCAAGGACGCGATGACCAACAGTGAAGATCTGAAGCTGAGTTGTGCACTTCAGCCTTGAATAGCTTGGTTATATAGGAGCACCAGAACTGTATTCCAGAACTGTAAGACAATACATTTATCTTCATTGAGTTCGAAAATAGAGGGGGAAGGAGTCTTAGTGAAAAATTCCACTGTTGAGTGGTCTGAGGACATCCTAGGGGAGATGTGATGGAGGTCAATGCTCTTCCAGGTGTAATGTGTAGACCTGTGTCATCTGTGAACTGCTCGTTACTGGTCTGCACCAAGATAAAGTGCTAGTATTGGAAATTACATCCACTCTATCATTAATCGGTTCAATTTAGCTGACACTTTTCTGTAGCAAGACTTTCTGGAAGAAAGCAGTGAGTTGATTTACATTCTAGTGCAAGTTCCTTATCTCGTTGTGGACCCATGACAAAACATTCACTGATTGCAGCAGTCTGAGACCACCCCTTCAGCAGCACTGAAGCATGGATTTGAGGTCTGGTGACAGGGCTGTCCTGGAGCCCCAGATTTGAGAATGCAAGTGTAGAGATGTTAGTAGCCAAAGCCATCATCAGTGGTGAGGCTGCTGAGAGACGGGACAGAGATGAGAAGAGGGCTGTACTAGTTTGCTAGGGCTGCTGTAACAAAGTACCACAAACTAGGTGGCTTAAACAACAGAAATTTATTGTCTTACAGCTGTTGGCAGGGTCAGCTCCTTCTGAGGGCTGTAAGGAAGAATATACTCCGTATCAGTCCCCTAGCTCCCCTAGCTTCTGGCCATCTTTGGTGCTCCTCCCCTGTAGAAGAATCACTCCAATTTCTACCTTCCTCTTCACATGCTGTTCTCCCTGTGTGCTTGTCTCTATGTCCAAATTTCCCCTCTCAATAAGGACACCAGTTATAATGGATTAGGGGCCACCCTAATGACCTCATCTTAACTAATTACATCTGCAAAGACCTTATTTCCAAATAAGTCCCTATTCTAAGGTACTGGGGGTTAGGACTTCAATGTATGGATTTGGCGGGGGACATAATCAACCCATAAAAGTGAGCCAAAGATGAAGACCTGAAAAAATATTTAAGATTCAGACACTTACCACATCCTGCCTTACACTATGAGCTCTGTGTTCAGTGTTGATGTACCTCAACTTCTCAAGCAGACTGATAGGTTCTTAGAGATCAGGAAAGCTGTCTAAAATGTTTTTCCATATTTTGCCTACAGAATTTAGTGAGTTTCTTGTATGTAGAAGTGGTTCAAAACAATGTCGTCTGATGATGTATAACAAACAAAAATTGAATATGGAAGAGCCCCCAAGAACTGTTTTGAACACAGTATGTTGTGACACGCTGCCTTATAGGCAACAGTTGCTGTACTTGTCAGAAAAATCGCCAAAGGAGATGTTCAAGATATATTTTAACTCATTTGCTTAAACAGCTCTATGCCTACCATCCACACCAAAAGGCTGTTCTTCTGCATGGGCAACAGAAGGCATAATTATTTGCAAGAATTTTCAGTGTTTTCCCTGTGCTTTCTTAAGTGGCACATTAGCTTCTCTGTACCACTGTGCATATTCTCCAAAATCCCATTGTCTTTCTGAAAGCACTACAGCCCCTGGAGGGTTTGAAACTTATCATGTACTCCCCAAAAACTTAGGGATTAAAAAAAGAAGTTAACTGCAAAGTATCTCAAAACTTTCCTACTGCATGAAGTGGCCCTGAAAAACACATCGACAGGTTGCATCTTCCTCCCATAGGCTCTAGAGGACGTCAATATATTATCAGTTTATTCCATATCTCTCAATTTTAGAAGGGTAGCCAGGAGCTTGGAACACTTAGGGGTTTGATAATTCAATTTACTTTTCAAACTTCTCAAATGTTTGCTCTCCTTGTTAAAATGAAAGGAATGGCTTAGCAAAGATAATTTTCCCTTTGACTAGTGAAAGGCATCAGAAAAATCCATACCTAAGCAGTTTTTCTTTACAGACATTTCACACCCATCTTATATTCTTATTACCACATCCAATATGCGATAACACTACAGTCATTATTTATTTATATTCTAACTACACTCTGAAGGGACTTTAAACAGCTTACAGTGAGGGAGAAAACAGTGCCAAAATCCCATAAGTAAGCATATTTACTTATGTCTAAATATGTACAACTTAGATTCTATTATATAACTTTGGCAATATTGAGATTGCTAATATTTTCAACAGCCTAACTTTCGCTAGTGCTGTTGACTGCTCATTATTTTTTTTCTTCAGAAAGAATTGAGTCAAATAAAACATATGTCCAATATGGAGATTTAGTTCTCACTTTGGCTTAAGGTTTGGTCACTTAAACATGCACTATGGTGATTCAAGTTCAACTGAGAGTCGGTCACAGCAAGAAATTCATCATTGCTTATGGTCTTTGAAAGAAGCCTTTCCTCTATAACGGATCTAGAAATTTGTCAGTTGTTGGTATAAATAAACCAGACTGGGAGGTGACTGATGGTATGTTTCTGCAACAAGAATTATTTTGAAACCATGGAGTAACTGGATTACCCTCCATGGTTTCCACTAAGAAGCTTTTGTAAAAGTATGTGAGTTGTGTCTCCATGAGAGAGGCAGACTGTATTTAAGAGCCCTCCATGTCCTCTCCATAGAAACTTCCTAGGAAATAAAGCAACAGCGCAGAATTTCAACAGTCAATGTCTACAAGCACCTACTATGTTCCAGGCACTGTTTTAGGAGATGGGGAATCAAAGAGGAATAAAATGTGGTCCCTGTCTTTGGGATTCCTACAGTCTAGTGGGAAAGAGGTACTCACAGAAAAGGTAATTTAAATATAATGTATAGGAGGAAAAGGAGCAATAGACTAGGGAATTACGGTAGCATTTAGCCCAACATAAAGATTTAGGTAAGGTTTCTTGAGGGAGGTAACACCTGAGTTAATTAAGAAACAAACAACAGCAAATCAAGACAAATGAGAAAGATGTTCTAACAGGAGGAAGAGCATGAAAAAAGGTATTGTAGTTTGAAATAGCATACGGGGGGCATTTGGTGGACAAAAATGCAACAATACCGTTATTGCTACTAGGTCACAAAACTGACCAGGGATTTGAACCAGAGACTGATGGCCTGCAGAGTTAATGAAGTGTCTCAACAAAAGAGAAATAGGGATGTACTGTACCCTCAACCTCATCTATTCTGTAGACAATGCTATCTTGGTAACCATTGCCTTCTGGGTTGGCTTATATGTCAATAATGATGATCAGGATGATGGTAACAGTAAGGATTACTCTGGTCAGAACTTCACATACAGCCCTTTCACAGATAAAAATAACACAAAATTGCACATATCAACTTAGCAATAACAAGAACAAATACTTACATACCACTTACCACAGGCCAGGCATTGTTCTAAGAGCTTTACTGTATTATCTCACTGAATTTTCACAAGAACTCAATGATGGAGCTACCATTACTATCCCCACTTTACTGATGAGTAAACTGAGCCACAGAGAGTTTAAGTAAGTTGCCCCAAATCACAGAGCCAGTGTGGGGTACATCCAAGAAAGCAAACCTAGGCATTCAAGTTTCAGAGTTTATGCTTTTAACCACCATCCTTCACTACCCATTGCATGTCAAAAGCAATGACCAAACAGATGTATATGTATGACTGATTCACTTTGTTATAAAGCAGAAACTAAAAAAAAAAAAAGCAATGACCAGACTTTGAATCATTGACTGACTTTATCCCCTTTTCTTTACCTGCTAACAATAGAGAAGTAATTGTTATATGCTTGGACGGACAAAAGAAAAAATAATAAGGTAATTCTGATTGTCAGCCTTCCAATTCTGCAGAAACTATAAATCTGATCCCAACAGAGAAACTCTTGCCAGACACAGGGAACAAAGAGTTCCAAGTTCTAGATCTTTTTCTTGGATGCATTACAGAGGCCAGGGTCAGACCATCAGTATCTGAGCAGCAATGGCGAGAAGAGACGGTGTTGGCAAGAACCAGAGAGCTGGAGTCCTAACAACCATAAACATATGACGTTCCTTTAGAACAAGCAAGTGATTAACATTCCATGATTTAAGTGATGGCTGGTAGTCTTATTTCTATTGCTTTTTGCAGACTCATAAAAACTCAGGCTCACCTTTGCTACATCTTCCAATTAGAAGAGAAGCCAGAAATATAAATTTTTACATGAAATAACTTGAAAGCTTTAAATACTGAGAAGTCTAAAATACATTGTAGACAAAACAAAACATATATTGGGTCAGTTTCATCCCACAGGCTGAGTCTCTTGTGTATTTCTGTAGCCTTATAATCTTTTAAGATCTCAACTCCTCATCTAAAAATGTAGACAGAGTGAACTTTATGTCAGATTCTTTGAAGACAATGCCTTACTTTGCAATGTGAATACATACCAAATACAAGTTTGAATGAAATGATAAGTCTCGATAATTAGTAACCTCATTTCCCAGAAAGAAATATCAACTATTATATGCAGAGGTGAAAGTAGAGATTATTTGAGGCTTCCCTATCCCCTCTTCATAAGGCAGATAAAGAAATTACACCAGAGACAGACAATGACTTGCCCACAATCAGTGGTTTATTAATGGTAGAATTTGAGCTCAAACACAAGTTTCAATACATAACCTTTCTCCTCATCAGCCAGCTTTCTTTATTCTGTCAAGGAAGTCATTTGAACTCCTAGATCCAGCCATGCCTGCAGTCAATCACCCTGCACTGGATTTTTCAATTACATGTACCAGTAAACCTTTCCCCTCCCCCTTATTTTCCTATTGATGTAGCCACTTCGGTTGGGTTTCTGTCACTTGCAACCAAAAGAATGGGACTATTAGTCCCAGAAACAATGACTCCTTTCCACATTCCTGCTACATCCTGCTCTTCTCCAAAAGGGAATACCTGCCTTTCCTTATGCTTACACAAATCATACAAATTCTTTAAGACCTAGTGAAACTGAGCAGGATCCTGTGGGGCTCCTGGGCATGGAAGCCTTTCTGTGTCCCCCATTTCTGGTTTGAAGGGAATAGGCTTCAGCCTCCATGATCTTCCCTGAGTTCCAAAGGTCAGGTTCAAACAGTTGCTAATCAGGGAAGGGAGGGGATGCAGAGACAAGGGATGAGCAGTCAAGAAACAAATCGTGTGGGCTTGGGACACGATCCTGGTTCTGACTCAAGGGATACACATAACAGTATCTTTGAATTCTTCTGCAGAACTAGAATCCCCCAACAAAATGGAAGATGTTATCTACTTGATGAAGCATTCTTCATTCCAGAGAGAAGATCAGGAGACCACCTGAGTCCAAATTAAAGGAATACAGGCCCTACACACACGCTGATCCTTATCAGCAACACGCCACCGCCCCCCCCAACCATTGCTATAAAACTCCTCACCAAATTCCCCCCCGTTGGGACCCACAGTTTTGTAGGGCACGAGCCCACTGTGTCCCCCTTTGCCTGGCAAAGCAATAAAGCTATTCTTTTCTACTTCACCCAAAAGTCTGTCTCTGAGATTCGATTCGGCACCAGCGCACAGAGGCTGACTTTTCGGCATCATTAACCCTACTCTAGTTCCCCCATGAAGATTTTCCCTACTACTATATCCAATCCTGTGTGTGTGCGTGTGTGCATGTGTGCGTGTGTGCGTCCACATACGTACTCTCTGTCCCCCTCCCCTACTTTAGTATTTGTAATCAGCATCTTACAATTAAACACTATCTTATTCTCAATTTATTTGATATCTTCCAAACTAGAACATAAGCTGCCAATTCAGAAGCATATCTCAAAGCTATCTTCTGGTTCTGCCATGAAGCCAGAGAGAGAACTGGTCTTTTTCAGAACTTAGCTTTACGTTAGTAGAACTCTCCTGATCATTCCAACTTAAGCTGTATAGACACCGGGACCCAAATACTGGTTATATTTCAATGTGATGGCCTATGGTTGTGTATTAAATTTGCTTTTGCCGGAAAAAGACCTTGGAATCATTTGACGTTTACCATTTTACAAAGTACAACATTTTAGGGATGAATGATTTAATTTCCTTTGTTCTTCAGTCCAGTTTTAGGGACGCAAAAGGCTATTCCAAGTGTGTAATGAGGCAAGAACTTCTCTTATTACTTTTTTGGTATCCTGCATCTTCAAAATGTCTCTACTAGTACCAGTGCATAACAGTTCCTGCCCATTGCATCAAGAAGATTGGGGAGGAAATGCCAAAAAGCATATTGAAAGAATTCAATTCTTTCCCTGAAGAAGAGAAAAACATATAATTCTTTTTGAAGGGATCCTGGGCTGAACAGTCGCTTAGTTTTCTCAAAAGGTGAGAATATTTTATTTTTTTAAATGCAAATTGTGTTGCCCTGACAAACAACCCTTCAGAATTTTGAATAGTGGAGCTAACCCAAGTGCCTCAAAGCACATCTGAATGCATGAATCACCATTATTGATTTAAAATACACACACTCGGGCTTCCCTGGTGGCGCAGTGGTTGAGAGTCCGCCTGCTGATGCAGGGGACACGGGTTCGTGCCCCGATCCCGGAAGATCCCACATGCCGCGGAGCGGCTGGGCCCGCGAGCCATGGCCGCGGAGCCTGTGTGTCCGGAGCCTGTGCTCCGCAACGGGAGAGGCCACAGCAGTGAGAGGCCCGCGTACAGCAAAAAAAAAAAAAAAAAAAAAAAAAAATACACACACTCACACACATATATAGTTCCCTAGCACTAGGTCTTAAATTTTACGCAAATTATGGGTTTTTGAGTCATAACTGAACAACAAAGTCAAAGAAGTTAATGAATAAAGAAGGAATTTCTCTGGCTAACAGTGACTCAGTGTTAGCCATAATTTTAGGGCAAAATATAAGCTGAATCATATGGAAATGAGTAACTTGAACTTACAACACATTTGGCCTAGTCAACAGTTCTCTTGAATGAAGAATTCATATAGAACTGACACAACTTTAGGATTGCCCCTTTCTCTCATCATATACATACAGACACACATGCATACACACCTGCATATGCACACATAATATTCATTTTGGACATTTGTAACCCAGGTGTTATGAATAGTTCCTAGCTAACTAAAAAAAAAAAACAAAAAAACAAAAAAAAAACCAACAAAAAAAGCAAAAAAACTAGTCATGTCAATCTACACATTACACAGAATTCTTTACAGTGCCTGCTTTTACATTCCCTCAAGAACATCTATAAGTAGCTAGTTCACATGAGGTAGCCACTCATCACCATTACTACATAACTTAGAAACATATGGTGTAGCTCTGCCATGCCAACTTCTAGGTATTCACTCTAGCATTCTGACAAAAGAAGAAAAAACAAGTTCAGAACTGTTTTTCAAATTGTCATTTATCAGCTGCTGAAACATACATGGTGACAGCCTGATGACTACGTTTTTGTTGTGGTCATAAATTATCATTACCTGCATGTTATATTTAGATTCACAGTAGTACAAGGAAAATATACCTACAAATGATAAAATATTGAAACTGAGCAAAACCCTGTGGGGCTCCCAGGTACAAATGCTTTCTGTGTCCCCCTTTTCTTGTTTGTAGGAAATAGGCTTCACTTAACCTCTATGACCTTCCCTGAGTTCCAAAGGGCAGGTTCAGTTGCTAATCAGGGAAGGGATAGGATGCAGAGACAAGCGGGGAGCAGTCAAGAAACAAAAATGCAGCCTTGGGTCAGGGTCCTGGTTCCTCCTCAAGGAATATACGTAACACTATTTTGGAGCTCTTTTGCAGAACTAAGGCCCACACCCAGGTGGAGGAGGGCAACTTCTGGCTGAGCGCAAGATTCCCGGAGCACCGCCCTGTTTCATCACCACCAACCAATCAGAAGAAAGTCACACACCCTGGAGCCCTCACCCCAAATTCTGCCTATAAAAACCTCCCTCCAAACCATCAGGGATTTCAGGATTTTTGAGCATGAGCCATCCGTTCTTCTTGCTTGGCTCTGCAATAAACCTTTCTCTGCTCCAAATTCCTACATTTCTATTTATTTGGCCTCACTGTGCCTCGGGCACACAAACTGTGTTCGGTAACGATATGTTTTCACATAGTCTGTTTCGAGTCCCCTCTTTTAAGTGGGAAGAGTGTTAGAAAGTTTAGGCATTCTCTTTCCCAGTAAAAGTAAAACCGAAGTAATTAACTATCAGAATGATCCAGCAACAGCACCTTTTTCCTCTACTTCCCAATCGTTCTTCTGAGCTAAAATACTTTTTTTTTCCCAGCTCAAACCGCACAGACAGACTGACAACAGTCTGCTGTTCAGATTTACCAGCTAACGGCCCATCTCTCTCCTTCACACTCTTTATGAAGTTAGTACTTAAACGATTATTTTGCCCATGTTGACTATTTGATAGGTGCCCAAAGGGGGAGGGGCAGGTCTTTCTCAACTCAAATAGAAATAATCCTGAGTAAAGAAGTACACGAGACATGCTATCACTTCTATTTTTAATTTTAGAATATTCCTGGCCAGTGTTGTATATTAAAAAGATAGGATGAGAGAACTCCATGCCTAAATTCCCACTCTTTCACCTGTCTACACAGTGCTTTAGGCAAATTACAAAACCTCTCTGAGTCTCAGCTTTCTTTTCTAAAAATGAGGATGTAATTCCTGAAATATGAAGAGAACTTAAAATGATCTAAGAACAGAAGTAGGAAGTTAGGTTAAAAACTAAGGAAATTTAAATAAACTGTAGGTTTTAGTTAACAATAATGTTAACAATAATGTATCACTATTGGTTCTTTAATTGTAACACATGTACCATACTGCTGTAAGATAATTATAGGGGAAAACTGCGTCTGGGTTGTATGGAAACTCTCTGTACTCTTTTCTCAATTTTTCAGTAAATCTAAAACTCTCCTGAAAAACTAAAGTCTATTTTTTTTAAATGACCTAAGGTAGGTGCCTTGCACATAGTAGGTACTTGAAAAATGGTAGCCAGTGTTATGACATAGACTATTTGGTTTCATAAAGTCTATTAAACTCTGTACAATATGACCTTTTTCCCCTCAACTTTATGGAGATATAATTGACATAGAACACTGTGTAACTTTAAGGAATACAGCATGAGGATTTGACAATATGACCTTTTCCTCAGTTCAGCAATTCTTTTTCATCATTTTCTACCCGACCCCATGCCACCCTATTCCCTTTCTCTACATCATTTTTCCTCTTTTTCTAATTCATCCATTTCTATTCTACTACAAACTCATGTTTACTTTACAACTAGTTTTTATTTCTCCAAGACTAATTCATCAATCTTATTTGTCGGCTTTAAATTTTACCACACTGATTATGCAAACTTTTAGTTACTTTCAATGACTGCTCCTTAAAAAAAAAAAAAAAAAAAAAAAGTTCAAGCTTTCTACTTGGAGAAAAATAGCAGAACAGCTTTTTCCAGAAAGGCACGAAACACTTAAAAGATATAGTAATGGGTAGAACTCGTTTTCTGTTGTAATAAAGAGATAGATATTCAGCTTCCCAGTATAGACAACAGCCGTGAGGCAGCTTTGCCGGGATATGTATTTAGTCTGCTGCAACAACTAAAAATAGTTTGACCAAATGCCAGTGTTATCAACCTGTCCTGGAGTCCATCTGATATTAAGGTCATGTGTAAAAACAGAACTCACTTGCCCCTCAAAACCATAGCTTTGGGGCTTCCCTGGTGGTGCAGTGGTTGAGAGTCCGCCTGCCGATGCAGGGGACTCGGGTTCGTGCTCCGGTTCAGGAAGATCCCACATGCCGCGGAGCGGCTGGGCCCGTGAGCCGTGGCCGCTGAGCCTGTGCGTCTGGAGCCTGTGCTCTGCAGTGGGAGAAGCCACAACAGTGAGAGGCCCGCGTACCGCAAAAAAACAAAAAACAAAAAAACACAGCTTTGAATGGATCCAGGTAAAACATACCAGATCAGATCAGAAAAACTAGCCTCATGACGATCTTTCTGGCTGAAGGTTCTGTTTAGAAGAAATGGGTCTTCATGAAAATGGATTTCTTTCCCCATTCTGGTGCTGGATTTCAGCCTCTATTGGAAGGACAGAGCTATAGAGCCTTTTGACTGATAAAGGGAAGTTTGTTTTTTAACTTTTAAGTGACAACAGTTTTCATTGCCAAAGGAACAGGACATCTTTAGCAGGTGCTGTTAATAGTTAATAATGGGATAGATTTTGGAGACAGACTTGCCCCTACTATCAAGACACAATTACCAAAATAATTCCAACCTGAAACTTGAAATATCAGGCCCTGTGGACCCAAACCCAACCTTAAAAGAATATCCAAAAACTTGTACTGTTCGGAGAATACTTTTGCTCTACTGTAGCTCAAAATCCTCGTTGAAAAAGCAAGGGACCACTGATGGGGGTTTGAGAGTGGAAGTCTAGCCCACCTGCTCTTTCTCAACCAGGAAATGAGTTTTATTTTTTAATAAAACTGATACCCAAGCTTGTGATAGCCGAAATAAATCATCAGCTCTGTGTGGTGTGTGTACGTATACAAGCAAAGCAAACAGAGAAATCTGTGTTAACTCAAGATAAGGGTGGATAAATATAGGAAAACCCAGCAGTCTACTACAGGCAGCACGTAATTCAGTCTCAAATGGCAGCAACCGAGAAATTCACTATTTTAAGAAATTGGTCTCCTAACCTCCATGGGGTTAGAGCTAGCTTTATCGCCCCTCACACCGCCCCTCTAGGGGCTTCACTGGTTTTTCTGTTAGTCCAGCTGCTGCAGATTCATCTAAAAGAGAACGGGATGCTTTCTTCACTCACTCACTGCAGCTGGGGACCTGACCCCTTCTCTTCTGGGCCGACGCCCTCGACCTGCATTAACTAACCCCTCCTTTCTCTGGCTGGAGAACAGCTGATAGAAATAAGCACTTTTTTCACATCAAAGGCAGCCCAGAGCCTCCTCAGCCTTGCCAGCCTCAGACACAAAAAGCTTTTGATGCTTATAATTACGAGGCTTTTTCCAGCTGCACTTTATCAAGCTAGCAGCGCCAGGGCTTGGAGGGCCTCGCAGAACCAGAAGGTGGCGGCGAAGTCACCTTGGGAAAAGAAGGGGGTCAGAGGGGGTAAGGCAGAAGGGCTGACCCGGGCAGAAGGACCAGACGGCGCGCCCCTGCTCTGGGGTCAGTGAGCAAGGGGAAGGGAGATTGGAGGGAAGCCCAGCCAGAGTGAAGCGGTGTCCAAGGACCCCCGAGGCGACCCTAATAGGTGATCAGATGACCCGGGCGGAGGGTGCCCTTCGCAGCATCACGGGAAGCTTCGCTTTCTGGGCTCGCTTCCTCCCGCCTGCCCCTGCGGTTGCTCTCTGCCCGCGTTAGCCTGAGAGCGGCTCGGAGGCGCTCTACTCGCTCCGCACCGGAGCCCCCCCTCTGCCGGGCGCCCCCGCCCGCCCGCCCAGCGCACGCCCAGGAGGGCGGGCCGGGAGTTGAGCGCAGCCGCCCGCCGCCGGAGAGTGCTGGGAGCCCTGCAAGCAAGCCAGGCCTCTCTGGGCGCCGCGGGCTGCAAATCACTCCCCGAGCCTCCCGGGCCACAAAGCGGGACTTGCCCGCCTCGCTCCCCGAGAGGGAGGCCCGGGCACTGGATGCTGCGCTCCAGGCTCCTTGCCGGGCCCGGGCAGCTCCTGGCGCGCTCCGGGCTGGGTTGGGCCAGGCCCAGCCGCGGAGAGGGGGCCTCGTAACCCCTTCCCCCGGGCGCGGTCTCCTCCGCCTCCAGCTCCTCCTCGCCAGCTGCGCCGCCAGCTCCCATTGTGCGCCCCGCCCGCCTGGCGACATCCCGGCGCTACTCCCTGGGCCTCCCAGGCGCACCTACCTTCTGCTGCCGGCGAGCCATGTCGGTGGGCTGCTTGGCGTTGAAGGGGTAGGCGATGCACCGCATCACGAACACGTAGAGCTGCAGCCTCTTCTTCCTCTCCTCCTCCTCTTTCTGCAGCCGTTCCAACTCCTCCTTCTCCTTCTCGCTCGCGACCGACGGGCTGGGGCTGGAGGGCCGGCCGCCACCGGCGCGGCTGCTGGGCTGCAGACCCCCGGCCCCGCCGCCGCTGCTCGCGCCGCTGCCCCCGCCGGCGCCCGCCCCGGCTCCGGCTCCGGCGCCGCCGCCGACCCCCAGCCCGGCGCCGCCGCCCGAGCCTTCGCTGGTGCGGCTGGGAGACAGGCGCGCGCTGGACGCGGCCGAGCTGAGCACATCCTTGCTGCTCTCCTCCTCCAAGATCTCATCCGATTCCTCTTCGCTGGATGAAGGGTCCAGCATGGTGGCGCCTGGGGAGGGGGGGTCCCTGGAGCCCCTGGCTTGGGGTGCAAAAGGTGGGGGGCGCTGGAGGCAGCTGGGGGTCGGCTCTCCCGGATGGCCGCTTCTCCCCAAATCAGGGAGCCGGCGCGCTGCTGCTCAGCCTCGGCCGCCGCGACTGCTTCCTCCGCCCGGCGTTCGAGAGCTGGGCTCAGACTCAGAAGCACGAGGGGAGGAGGGGGAGGGAGGGTTGCGTCCGTGGACCCGAGGTGGGCAAGGGGGAGAGTCAGTTGCGAGCCCCGAGCCCGCAGCCGGATGCCATCTGCAGCCGCTGAAGGAGGCGCCTCCAGAAAAGATGCCGAGTGTTGCAAGCTGTCGGTGCAGCCTAGAGCCGAAGAGGCATCTTGCCGATTGGGGAGGGAGCGGCGCTTACGTGTTTATTGGCTTAACTCTCCCCTGTCCGCGGCGTAAGGGTGGCTGCAGAGGGCTGGAGCGGGGAGAGCACAGAGCATCCCCCAAAGTCTCAGAGCTTCCGTGCTGACCCTAACGTTTTCCCGCTCTTCTCACTCCCACCCCTTTGTGGATAATTTCCTCCTTGATGCCCAGCTCTCCTGGCTTCGACCTCTCTCCCCCTCCCGCGGACAAAAAGTTCTTGCGGGAGGAGGAAATAGACAAACCAGTAATGACTTTTTGTCAGCGAAGAGTAGGCTATTTGGAGACTCTTAATTCAGAGGTCTCACTAAGAGCAAGTCGGCGAGATCTTATACGCGAAAGAAAGAGGCTATTTCCTATCCCCAGCTTTCTTCACACTCGGACACGGGGGCAGTGGGGCTGCGCAGCCTATTTGTCCCACCTGTGTAAACTCTGATGCCAGAGGTTTACATACGCCCACTCTCAATAAAATACAAGTGAATCCAATTCTGAGCGGATTGGTGTATCGACCATGCAGCTCAACTATTTAAGTAGAACCCCCCCACACCTGCTTACTCTGCATTCTTCAATTCCAAGAACTGGTAATACTTTATGCTGAGGTGAGCCTACCGTAGAAACAGAAGGGTTTCTGGTTGCTGAGCCTTTCCTCCATTAAGGCTCGCTGGAAGATCTGGGTGGAGGATTGGGGACCCCAAGATCAGACAAAGGCACCCTAAGAACTGAGTGCATCAACATCTAATGCGTTTACTCTGTCGCGCAGTCTTCCTTCCTGCTTCTCCGTTATCTATTAATTCAAAGCAGCAGATGGTGCTTTCCTCCTCCCTGCTCCTTTCACTTAAGCCAAAAAACCCAGCTCACGGGGGAGCTGGCCAGCGTGCTGAATCTTATCAGCGACAGGCAGATGGATTGAAAACAAACCAACACCTTTTACCCTTTGATCTTAGGCTATCTAGAGACCTCTCTTGGCTTTTCCTCACCCCGTCTCCTACATTTATGTATTTTCAGTGCTCTAATTATTCGTAGATACTCGTGGGAGTTATTGTTAAAGTGTAGTGCGAATTTAAAGTGTACGTCACATCTGTCTTTATGTATTTTAAAATTTACCATGAGTTTTACTGTAGGCTTTGATATTCAAAGGAAGTTTTCTAGCTAGTCTGTTTGAGACCTAAAAAATGAATTTAAGGGCTTCCCTGGTGGCGCAGTGGTTGAGAGTCCGCCTGCCGATGCAGGGGACGCGGGTTCGTGCCCCGGTCCGGGAAGATCCCACATGCCAGGGAGCGGCTGGGCCCGTGAGCCATGGCCGCTGAGCCTGCGCGTCTGGAGCCTGTGCTCCGCAACGGGAGAGGCCACAACAGTGAGAGGCCCGCATACCGCAAAAAAAAAAAAAAAAAAAAAAAAAAAAATTGAAACAACTAGCTCCACATTAATTCCAAAATCCTGTTTAAATTTTTTAAATTAAGTAATATATACATGGCTCATACTTGACTTCACCACCATACTCACCTCAAGGACAAAAGTTCTGTGGTCATCATGCATTCTGTATCAATTTAAAATAAGTAATCCAGCAACATAGAAAGTGTTATATTTTGGCAGTTCTCACGTTTAAATTTTTTCTAAAGAAGTAAAAGATGTTCAAATTATGTTTTCTTGGTTTCCCTGGGATGTGAAATATAGTAGGCCAATCAATCAGTAAATTAACCTTTATTTAGCACCTTTTTACGAGTGAACATTGTTCTAGGTGCTTAGGGTAGGTGGAATTTTTAGAAGACATTCTCTTAAAGAGTCTATAATCTCCTTTGGGAGATACAGTACAAGTATGTGAAAAAGATTAACAACACTTTTTTCAAGGCAACATATCAACAGATTCAAGTTAGTAAACTGCTAAAAGCTTGGTTGAATGAAGCAACTGGGAATGGGAGAAAATCATATATTTCCTAAAAGAGAGTTAAATTTTAAAGAAAGGAGCAATATAACTGGATGGCGAAAAGGGAAGCTATTATAAGTGGAAAGGGTGATTTGCAAAGGCATAGTGATAGGACAAAGGACCAAGTAAGGTACAGAGTGTTATGCAGATGGTGTGTGGGTAGGAAAGGGGGAATTGAGGAGGAAAAAAAAAAGTTAAAATTATAATCCATTTAGCCAAATTGGGGGGGAGGGTTCATATTTAGGACATGAAGAAATGAATTGTTAGCTAGGGAGCATGTGGTGATTTGTGGAGGAGGTGCTTTTGAAGGCAAGACAAAGCCATTTACTAATTAGATATTTTTCAAGCAAGATAAGGCATTTAAGTATCATCACATTAGGCACTGGTAGAAGACTGATCATGAACTCTTGTCTTTAGAACCATTTGGAATTTCTCAATCACTGTAGTACATTTTTGTTTAGTTTTGTATTTTTACAAATCTTTGAGTTTTGTGGGGTTTTTTTCCACTTATACTCATTAAAACATAAACTCAGTATCTACCTTGTGTTAATCATATAAACCTATGATATCAGTATTAAATATGACATTGCTTAGATAAATCTAACACTCTCCTCAATACACCCATGAGCGTTCAATCAAAGAGACTTAAACAAATTTTATTGGAAATACTTTTATAATCTTTTTTTTCAAAACATGTCCATTACTGACTTTTAAAATGTACGTCCTTTCAAAGGTATTTTTTACCTTAGCTGAAAGTCAATTCAGTGTCCTAGGAGATATTATAACTCTTTGCTACTGCTGAAGATAAGATATGCCAACCCGAACTCCTTAGGCATCTAAACCAGGAGTTGTGGCTTTCCTAGATGCAAATTTTGATGAAGGAAGAAAAGAACCCCAGAACATATCCAAAGGCTCTGAACATTTGCCTACTTTTTGTTGACATCCATATTCTTCTTTTTAAAAATACAAATCTACCATAGATTCTGATACACATAAGTATTTATGTGCTCAAACAAGCTATTTTAGGCACTTGCACGCTTGCCTCTACCTCCAGTTCGGCTTTGTAGGAAACTTGAATAACCTTAAGGTGATAGAATAAATCTCAGTCAGCCATCTGGAGACCATATCATGAAAGTATGTTATAACATGGAATTTTTTAAATCCCAGCAAAACCTAGAGGAAATAGAAATGACTGAGACACTAAACCAGGGTTTTATCATCTGGACCTTGATTATTTCTAAACTTCATTCTTCCCTGAATTGTTTGCTGTGATTGTGTAAAAAGCCGCAAGTATGAAGGAATAGCTGACTTGTTGGCAATCAATAGACACTTTGGCGAAAAATGATCACTTCTTTATGTCACTCATATAACATGTTTCAATCAGATAAAACTGAGTTTAATGCCCATCTTTTTTTTTTTTTTTTTTTTTTTTTTTTGCGTACGTGGGCCTCTCACTGTTGTGGCCTCTCCCGCTGCAGAGCACAGGCTCCAGACGCGCAGGCTCAACGGCCATGGCCCACGGGCCCAGCGGCTCCGCGGCATGTGGGATCTTCCCGGACCGGGGCGCGAACCCGCGTCCCCTGCATCGGCAGGCGGACTCTCAACCACTGCGCCACCAGGGAAGCCTAATGCCCATCTTAATGTTTTTCTCAGTTTGTTACTAGAGGAGAGTTAGGCCAAATTAAATATATATATTTTTAAAATCTCACAATAAATTTCATATTATCTAGATGTAATCATCTCATCCAATCAATATATATTTTTTAAATTTAAGAATAACAAACACCAAAAAGGGTAAATTTGAACCCTATGGTATGCCTAAAGTCAAGTTAAATGCTTGGGCTCTCGACACAGGCAGTTCTGCCTTTGCTACTTAATAGCAGTTATTCTGAGAAAATTATTCAATGACTCAGACTCACTTTCCTCATCTGTAAAATGAGAGATAGTAGTACTCATTTCCCTCAGAATGACAAGAAAATTAAATTCAATATTATAAGAAAAGTATTTTTCAACAGATTTTAGGTTTAAACTTTATTTCAACTGGTGGGAGATGGACCTAAAATAAATGAGCTGACTAGAAATTGGACATGCATAACTGGAAGGAAAAACAACATTAAAAAATCAAATAGCTGAACTTTCTCACACAATATCCAAAAATAAACTAAAAATGGATTAAAGACAATGTAAATGAAACCATAAAACTCCTAGAAGAAAACATAGGCAGTGTGCACTTTGACATCGACCTTAGCAATCTTTTGGGGGGTATGTCTCCTCAGGCAAGGGAAAAAAAATCAAAAATAAATAGGACTACATCAAAGGAAAAGATTCTGCACAGAGAAGGAAACTATCAACAAAATGAAAAGGCCACCTACAGAACAGGAGAAGACATTTGCACATGTTATGTTTGATAAGGGGTTAATATCCAAATATACAGAGAACAAATACAACTCGACATTAAAAAAAAAAAAAGGTTAAAATAATGGGCAGAGGACCTGAAAAGACATTTTTCCAAAGAAGCCATACAGATGGCCAACAGGCACATGAAAAGCTGCTCAACATCACTAATTTTCAGAGAAATGCAAATCAAAACCATAATGTCAAACCTGTCAGAATGGCTATTATCAAAAAGATAACAGGGCTTCCCTGGTGGCGCAGTGGTTGAGAGTCCGCCTGCCGATGCAGGGGACATGGGTTCGTGCCCCGGTCCGGGAGGATCCCGCATGCCATGGAGCGGCTGGGCCCGTGAACCATGGCCGCTGAGCCTGCGTGTCCGGAGCCTGTGCTCCACAATGGGAGAGGCCACAACAGTGAGAGGCCCGCGTACCGCAAAAAAAAAAAAAAAAGATAACAAATAACAAGGATTGGCGAAGATGTGGAGCAAAGGGAACCCTTGTGCACTGTTAGTGGGAATGTCAATTGGTGCAGCCACTGTGGAAGACAGTACAGAAGTTATTCAGAAAATTAAAAATAGAACTACCATACCATCCAGCAACTCCACTCCTAGGTATTTATCTGAAGAAAACAAAAACACTAATTCGGAAAGATTATATGCACACTTATATTCATTGCAGCATTACTTACAATAGCCAAGATATGGAAGCAACCTAAGTGCCCATCAATAGATGAATAGATAAAGAAAATGTGGTGTATATATACAATGGAATCTTGCTCAGCCATAAAAAAAGAATGAAATCTTGCCATTTGCTACAACATGGGTGGACCTAGAGGGTACTGCACTAAGTGAAATAAGTTAGAGAAAGACAAATATTGTATGAATCCACAAATTTGTGGAATCTAAAAAACAAAACAAATGAACAAATGTAACAAAATAGAAACAGAGTCATAGATACAGGTGGTTGTTATGTATAGAAATATTGAGAAATATAGAAAATTGTGCACCAGAAACTAACATAGTGTTACAGTCAATTACACCTCACAAAAAACAACAAACTCATTTAAAGAAAAGATCAGATTTGTGGTTACTAGAGGCAGGGGATGGGAGGAGGGGAAACTGGATGAAGGTGGTCAAAAGGTACAAACTTCCAGTTTTAAGATAAGTAAGTACTAGGAATGTAATGTTTAACATGATAAAGATAATTAATATTGCTGTATGCTATATGTGAAAGTTAAGAGAGTAAATCCTAAGAGTTCTCATCACAAGGAAAACCATTCTTTTCTTTTATATCTATATACAAATGGAGATGATAGATGTTCACTAAAATTACTGTGGTGATCATTTTACAATACACCTTAAACTTATACAGTGCTGTATGTCAATTATATCTCAATAAAAATGGAAGAGAAAAATAAAAAATCACATAATCCAGAAATAGATCCTTGAAAAACAGAATACTTACTTATCAGTATTTATTTAATTGATCCCTATCTTGTTTTAGATAGTATTTTCAGGGACTTAGAAAATGGTTTTTTTGTTTGCAAAAGCTGCTCTTCATATTACTTTTTATCATATAATAATTCTTGCTAAAATGAAATGAAGTGGGTTAAGATGGAATTAAAGGATAATCATAAGATGAAAATAATAGAATCGAGCCACATAAAAACATTTTCTTTTACTCCAGGCAACAAAACAAAAGGTTTTGGAATGATAAATAATACTACTTACAGGAATTGGTCTCGGAAAACCACCTTATTAGTTTAAAAAGATGATAAAAATGGAACAATGTATTTTACAATAAATATTTAACTTGAATTCTGAAAACCAACTGTTCTCAAGGGTAATCACATTTCTTGTGTATACAATTTCTTTTAATAGAAGTAAGAGCTAGATGTGGTATAGATTGAAATGGTTTATGCTGGTGTTTACATGGACAAAGGGAAGGATTGAGTCTTTTGCATTGATTCTGGGATACAGTGACAGGCCAGCAAATAAAAGGAAAAAAAATACTAGTATAGCTGTTTCCATATGAGATATTAGGTAGATAATTCCTCTAATTAGCCTAATTCTCTAATTTGGCTTACACTGGTATATGCTGTTACCATTATATCTTTACCTTCTCAAAATAATTTTCTGGGTTGATTGTCTTGGTTATATTTAATTGGCTTTAGACTGGGAAGCTTTTAACAGCTTGTAAGTAGGAATGACTGACATCATGGTATTTTCATATTAACAAGTTTGTTTTTAAACAATTGAAAAGAGTAAATTCCTTCAACTTGGGCTACCCTAAAACATATGGGTCTTTTGAATAGCTAATCTTCTGGAGGAAGATAATGAGTAAGAAAAAAAAGTTGAGAGAGGCTTGATGAATGAAGGGAAAGTAAGCAAAAATCTAAGGATGGGTCCCATTAAGGGGTAGATACTATCATCTGGGTCACAGGTCAATAGAGGCTAACCTGCTGGGGGAAATGCTTTAAACCAGGTCTAGTCACCCACATGCCATTAGCAAGAGGCTGATAATACTTGAGTAAAACATATATTTTAGGCTTTGTATCTAAGCAGAATCTCTGCCTTCATCATCCAGAATTCATATTTTGATGTTTTACCACTTTCTGACCGGTTGCAAGGTACAGAAAACTGAAGTAACAATTAGGTACTATTAGGCATGCCTGCAAAAAGACAGAGAGAGAGAAGGCCCTGCCCCAAGACTGCAGGCCTTGAATCCACACACCCCAGTTAAATGGAAGAAGAAAACAGAAGAGATACACGTGGCTGCCACAGCTCTTTGATGCACAGTGACCTGCCTACTCATTAACATGCTTCAACTGGCATATATTATCTGATAAATCTGATTAATATGCCCTCTTCTTGAGGAGGAGAGAGAAGAGAGCCAGAAGCTTGCCTTTCTCCCTGAGAGATCATAACCCAAGCTACCACCTTTCACCAAGTGGCTCAGGCTCTCAGATCCCTGGCTGTCCTGCAACCAAGAACCCGGGTGAACCGCTGTATTTGATTCTTAAGAGTGGGTCTCTCTCCATCAGTTGTATTTATTTGGAATTCTGGCACTTTCTTGGCAATATCTTTGAAAGAGATAATGAGTTAATGCATGTGTGTGCTTGGAACAAAGTATAGTAAGCATTTGTTAAATGCCAGTGGAGATGGAGATGCTGTTGGTAACTATTATGAAACTTATTGAAAATGACAAGGCTAGGTTCTATTTTTTGCAAACGGGAAGAGGGGCATAGTTCACTAAGGCCAGTGAGAACCTCTTGCCCCGTAAGAGAAAGGCAACTTAGCAATGGAAACCCACAGCAGACTATGAGAGTCAGCACCAGAGCTACAATACAGGTCTTGGAGGAAGTGGGCATTGTGTTCCTTCAGTGTACACTTAATACCTCCCCTTCTTCACCCATTCTAATGTCTTGATCTACTTTAACATTTTTATTTTTATTTTATTTTATTTATTTTTTTATTTTTTTGCGGTACGCGGGCCTCTCACTGTTGTGGCCTCTCCCGTTGTGGAGCACAGGCTCCGGACGTGCAGGCTCAGCGGCCATGGCTCACGGGCCCAGCCGCTCCACGGCATGTGGGATCCTCCCGAACCGGGGCACGAACCCGCGTCCCCTGCATCGGCAGGCGGACTCAACCACTGTGCCACCAGGGAAGCCCTACTTTTACATTTTTAGAAGTTATATGAACACAAGGAGGAGAGTTAACTGAAGGACAAGGGCAAAGTCGTGAAGCTGGAAGAGTTGGCTAGAACTCTAAGAGGAACCCTTGGAGTGTATTTAAACAGGCACATCAATTGTCATAAAGATGCTTTCCTACCTTTTTCTTGCAAGGCATGACTTCATGCTATAAAAAGACCAGCATACAGACTTTCCTTGGACTGGTGAAAATCAATCTCCATTTCAGACAACTCACCATAGGAAATGCAATAAATGTTTAAAGAATATTCTGCACTCAAAGTCAACTCATAGTGAAGAGACAGCAAAAAGTTAGACCAAAATCATAAGGCTTTATCTCTCCTCCCATTATTTTTATTCTGCAAAACAAAATGAGACTCCTGTGAGTCACCAAGGCATTTGGCCTGTCAGCGATTAAAACAGCACATTTACCGTGCAGTGGCCATAACCTATTTGATTACTTCAGAAAATGTGTGGAAAAGGGAAAGCCTTACAGGTGTCTTGATGCCTTCAGGCAATAGGTTGAGTAATCACATAGAACCGAGTCATAATTTTTCCCCCATCCATACATATGCATGACCTCTGGCAACTTCACAGGCAGGGGGAATGGCTTCAAGACGGAGTAACTCCATCATGGGGCTCAACTATATAGTCAAGGTTACTGAGGGCAGTTGAGTCTTCAGTTCCCTGCTGACAATTTACTAGTTGGGTGATCAAAGTGATGAATGTTCAAACTGTGCCCAAATTCATAACACAAAATATGTGGCTTTAAAATTAATCTCTCATAGGAGTAACTAGTTTAAAAAATAAGAGAAATTGTAGCCTGTTAAGAGTTTGTTTTTATCCCTAGGTTTGCCCAGGTTAACTGGCATTTTGGTGATAAAAGAAAACTTTTAACATCTCCACATCAACCTTATATTCCATAATTATTGATATAGTTTCATGGTCAAATATTTGGTCTTTTCAACCTCATTATTACCTTTGCTATTGCCATGGTTTGTATATTGTTTTTCTAATTCTTATAGGCATGATTCACTGGGTAAAACATGTCTATATACCACCTGTTTTACCGAGTTGTTTCTAGAAAGAAAAAAGAAACTCAAACCAAGAATCTAAAACACCAAGTTTTGCACAAAGGTTTGAGTTGTGGCTTTGGGATCAGACTTGAGTTCAAATCCTGGTTCTTAGCTGTGTGACCTGAAAAAGATAGTTCTTTGATCCTCAATTCTTCAACCTTAAAAGTGGCAATAAAAGTACCAGTAATCCATAGAGATTTTATGAAGGTGAATCAAATTCATGCATCTAAAATGCTGAGCACAATGGCTGACACCTGTTCAGGAAAGGAAAGCTATTGTCAACATTACACATGAATTGGTATCCAACTCTGTGGAAGAACTTAAAAAAGAGAGAGGTGTCCAGCACTTGTCCACTGCAGAGAGGACAGATCCTGTTGGAACACCTTCTACAAAAATTCTTTGTTATCAAGATTTTAAGCTTCCATCCCTGAATAAAGAACTTCATTTGAGATAGCTTATAAAAACACATGAAGTTATCATTACATGTTTTATCAAAATTCATCTGAGGAAATACTTACTTGCCAAATGACCAGGAAATAGGGATGTTATATCCAGACTTGTAATGAGGTTGACATTCCTGGAAGAAAAAAAAAGAAAGAAAGGCCATTCAAACATTGCTTTTTGAGGGCTCAGCTAAATAGCTTTTAGAGAGAGCCTCCACTAGCTTGTATTTGCATAACAAAAAGATTCCCCCACCTTCCTATAGTCTTATTTGCAGATTCCCAAATAGAATATTTATTAAAGTCTAGATGCAATTAAACCTTTTGTGAAATTTGTGTTTGATCATGAATAGGGGTGAGTCAGAAAGTCTGTGAATGAGACTGAAACATAAAGGGAAGTATACAAGAAAGCATTCTCATCCTATATTTAGTCATAACATTCAAATGACAAAAAAAGAGAGAAGACTTTAGACTGAGATGAGGTTTTCCAATGAGTGCCATTCATCACTAATCTTGGTTGCTTTGTTTATTGCTCTCATTAATTCAACTAACATATGTTGGATGTTGGAAGATTTGCTTATAAAATGGTGATGGGAAAGGTAGTCTTGTCCTAACCTAATCTGTCTGGATTCTGAAAGTGCTTTTGTATGAAAGGAAAATTTAGTGAGTCCTCGAATAGTACTGTGTTTTATTAATGTAACAAAACCGTGTTTCAGGTTACTACAAAAAGATGCCACAAAATCTAAGCTTTTATATTTCACTCTAGAAATTTAAAAGGAAGTCTGTTCTCACCTCTATTATTGTTCTGAAGTAGGAATTCTTTTAAAATAGTCTATATTTTACTATGAATATTTCAAAGAAGTGGTTCCTAAAGACATTACCTACTCTGGAGAGATATTTGGGGGAGGCAGGGGTCAAGCATGGTGATTTTTTTTAACATAAAAGAGGGTTTAATCTAATCAAATAATCTGTCCATAATTCCAAGGAAACCAGAGCAGACTTATGCATTTGGATGGTGTGATTGAGTAAGTGAGAACAAATCTCTTCTCACTATGATTTTGTAGATTTAAATTTCCCAAAGTAATTTTCCTGCCACCTGACCTTATTTGCCTTTGCAAAGGCAAAACAAATCAACTTGAGAGGAAAAGGAAAGGAAAACAATAATCTATGTTTTCATGTTCCTGGATTATTTGATTCCCTGGGTAGGCTTGCCTTGCTTACTGATAATCATACCAAAATATTCATAATTTAGAAATTGGCAGGAAATGAAACTGCAATCCTTCTGTCCCTGTTGGAACATATCAGGGAATCAGGATTTTCTCTTACCCCAGAGATTCTTTTCAGCATGTGCCAATTTTCAAGCCTCAGCATGCTAAATGACAAGAATTATATGTGAAACCTTGCAGTGAGCCAAGAGTTCTGGTGTGTATGCCCTGAAAGTGCATTCCAGGACCTCAAAGGCACTTCGATTCTGCTAATTAAAATGCGGATGTGTTTTTAACCATTGGGCCCAGCAACACTCGTCATTTAAGCTAGATTTTGTGAGCAGGGGCTCAGATAATCCTAATCATCTATTTATGGCAGGTATATGGAAACTTCTAGTAATGCTTGTTAAGTAACTCTTGACTCTGGAGTTCAATTATTTTTTTCATTGGTTTCATGAACACACCCTATTTGTACCCTTTATTCAACCCCTATTGTGTCCCAGATTCTGGGCTAGATCCTGAGAATACAAAGTCGAGTGAGCCCCACTTTTCGCTTGCAAGAAGCTCACAGTCTAGTTGGGAATCTAGGCAATAAAAAAAAATGATAATGTCCTCTGGAAGGTTTGAGGATAGAGCTGTAAGCCTATAGTTACAGGATCAGCTATGAGGAACACCTAGAGTCAGGATATGAAATAGTATGCGGAACTAGAAAAACAGCTGACAGTGCGTTATAGTCCAATGTATCTGAAAGATGGAAAATATACCAAAGAGTGTGATCTGGGGAGAATCTTTACATGGATATATGTCTCTATGATAGTGCCAGAAAAGTTTTAAGGTGATGCCTTTCTAAAAGGAGAAGGAGGGCAGAAGGGGTTTTCTGGGCAGGGAGAACTCTGTGAACAGAGGCTCAAGGGCAAATTGCAGAATGGCATATGGAAAGATCTATTCGGACACTGGAATCAGATGGACCTGGGTTCAAATGCCAACTCTGTGCTTCTCTAGCTCACATTCAACCATGTAGAAATTGCCTAGGGCAGTTGAATCTACTCACAACCTGCTTTGTTATTGTATTTTTAATTTAGAGTTTTATTGCTAGCTTTAAATAAGTCTAAGATTAAGTAACCTTTAAAATTTGTCTAATTTGGGGAATAATGGTAATGATCATAATGACATATTGTTGATGATAATAAAGATGGCAGATATGATGTTTGTTTACGGGGTGCCTGCTTCATCCATGCAGACACTAAGGGTTTCATATGTTTTCTCTCATTTTTTTCCAAACAAGTGCCCGAGGGTCTTGATTTGAACTTGTGCTGTTAAAGACACCTTGATATACTACTGTAGGGCAAATAAGGTTCTAAGGCTGCTTCTTGCTTATAGTTTGGATTCTGGTCATTAGAAAGGCCATCATTAAAAGATTTGAGTCAAATCCTTTACCACAGCAACCTGACAAAGATGTGTGTCTTGGGCAAGTTACTTAATGTTTCAGGTCCCAAGTTTCCTTTGCTATGGTATTTACTTGATAGGCTCATTCCAAGGATTAAGAAGTAAGGCTCAAGAAACATAACTGTTAGATTTCATCAGAATTATCACCTAGTTTTTTCCTCCCTACTCCTGATGGATATAGCTACTACCAATAAGAGCAGAGCTCAGGACTCCCCTTTTGGTTTGTTTTTTTTAAATCTCACTTTAACAGAGGGCTCCTCAGGAAAGATATTTGACCTTGTGGGGTCACTCATCATTTTAGCACCTTTATTTTGCTTCTGTGAGACACCATTCAAATACCATTATGGACAACTCTCACCTTATTTTCTCTGTTCCCTAGAAAGCCCCTTTGGTTCAATTTGCAACTGATAATAATTTTTACTCCATTTCCCATTGATAACTTCTGGTCCACACTTCCCATCCTTTCCAAATTCTAGTTAAGAAACCTGGAAACAAGTTTTTCATTTTCTCTTTGTCCCTCCTATGGGTATTATTCAGCCTCAGAGCTCAGAAGGTGTGGTTGTAAATTAACCACTCTCCCCCTTACCAAAAATGCAGGTTATGGTGGGTAATAAAATAATTTTTACAGCACACTGCCATCTCTGGTGGCATGAGGGACCGCCAAACCCCCAAAGCCCATAAAACAGCATTAACCACAGATCTCATGGAAAGTGACTTTGAGTTGAATTTAGGAAGGAGCTTGAAGCTTCTGGAATTTTCAAGGTAAGTCTCTCCCCACAGACTAGAGAGGAACAGGACCTATTGCTTTGACAACGAGGTGGGAAGGGAAACGCAGCATTACACTACTTCTTTCTTTTTTACTTCTCCCCTCAATCAAGTTTGAACACCACACCTTCAAGTGGGGCCTTCCCCTGGAGGTCGGACGGCATATGGTGATACAAGGCCCTACTTTGCATCTGCCTGTGGCAACTCAAAACATTTCCTCTGACCACTGGACCGTGGGTTTCAGATTTTAGTGTGCATAAAGGATGCCTGGAAACAATCTTAAAGATGGAAATTTCTGGGCTCCATCCCTCAAGTTTTTGATGTCTTAGGTCTATAGTGGGTTTCTGGAATATATGTTTTTGTCAGGCGCCCATTGGTGCAAATGGTCCATATCCTTCCTTTGAGAAATACTCCTTAGGGAATTCTCATTCCTAAAATACATGGATGGAGGAGAGGGACAGATCTCGGATTATTACTTGTACAGGAAGTGCTGAACAGAAATGGAAGAAAGAAAGATATTTTCTTCAACATATGCAGGAAAGAGAATCCTTGGGGGAAAAAACAACAAGAATGGGGTCTTAATGATGGTGTCATTCTGAGGGAGTCAGAATGAGGAAATACCCAAGGCCAAGAAAATGACACTATCCACAAATCACCGCCTGTCCTGAAGGATTTGCTTTGTTCTGAGGATCGATTTCTTCCCTCTCGTCTGTTCAATCAGCTCCAGGATAATCTAAGCAGCCACTCCTCCCAAGGACTTCCCTGCCCTCTTGCAAGTTGTCATTCTTGGCACTCCAGACCCTGCTTCTTACTCTCGGTTCCAGGCTTCAGTTTGATGGAAATAGGATGAGAACACCAGATGCATCCCTTGGCGAAGTGAAGTCTGGGAGCCTTGAAGGCCTGGTCCCCCTCCCCACCTGAGGTTGGAGGAGCAGCTCACTACGGAGAGCTGGGAAATCGGGGCTGGAGTCTGCACTCAGGAACGGAACCCCTGTGTACAGTATCCAGGTGGATAACTGACTCATACACCAAGGCTTCGGTCTCACTCTGCTTCAGTCCATAGAAAAATGAGTCAGGGCACAGATAAAAATTTTCTTCTGGACCCTGCTCAATGGGAAATATATTTTAAGAAGGGAAAGCTATTTTTAAGGATTGCTTTTATTAGTCTATTGGTTCCAGACCCCAAAATGGGTCAGCTCTCTTCCTGTGCTGCTAAAGGTATTTTTGAGAAGTCATTCAATAAATGCAAAGTCACGCATTTGGCACTTGGAGTCCTGACCCACTCTTCTGCTCTGCTGAGGGTATGTGGTGATTTTGTTCTTAGCCTGTTTTGCTGTCAGACAATTTTTCATTCACAGAGAATCTCTGACCCCTCCATCCTAGGGTAGGCAGTCTGGAGCCCCAGCAGGATTCTCAGACTCCATCTGCAGTTATTTTAAGAATTTCAATTACATAAGCAAGGCCCTTTTTAGAATCCCTTCTTAGGGTCAGTCTCACACAGGACAACCTTAAAATTGCTGCCATGAGCATGTGAATGGCTTTTGCCATTTGGTCTTTTACAATAAGAGCTCTGAGGCTGTTACCAAGGGAAGGAGAATGCAGGTCATCTGACCTCTACTCCTACAGAGTTGCTGGGAGCAAGCCTCTTACAATGAGGAAATGGCAGAGTGAATATCCTGCTTTGGTTACAAGAAACTGAAGCTCAGCTGAAACACAGAAGGGGATGTATTGGCTCACACACCTCAGGTCCAGCAATAGCACTTCAAGCATGGCTGGTCCAGAGCTTAAGAGATGTCATCAAGATTCAGTCCCTTTGTCTCTAGTTCTGCCTTGCTTTGTGTTGCTTTTACTCCAGATCAGGGCTTCTCCATGTAATATCCTCTGGCAACCCCAGACAATATCCTTTCAGTTGAAGTCCTTTGGAAAGAAATGTTCTTTCTTCCCAAGAGTCCCCCAGAAGTTTTGACTTGAACCTCCTTGGATTGATTTGGGCCAAATGCCGCTTGTGCTCCATCACCATGGCTAAGGGCATGCGTGCTCTGATTAGGTGACCCATAATCACATGCCTCCTCTTAGAGTCAGAATCACCCACCAAAGGATGTGAACTGCAATGGGAAGGAGTGGTTCCCCAATGAAAATAACTGTTTGGTCTTCAGAAGAAAATCAGTGGACCTCGGCGGGGGCGGGGAGCAAAACAACCCTAGGACATATTATTCAATTAGGCAAAACAAAGGATGATTGGGAGGCCCCTGATGGACTTCTGGATTTGGAGGCCACCCACTATCCCCAGGGCCCTCACAATCCCAAATCTCATGTAGCCTCTGAAATATGGCCAAAGGAAGAGAAGCAAAAGAGCAAACCATGTCATGTACCACCTGCTTGTACTGCTGGAGAGCCCAGTGTACAGCAGGTCAAGACTGCACAAAAGTTTGGTCCATTCTAGCTCCTGCATATCACAAAATCTCATTTAACAAGAGAAAAATTGCTATTATTTAGTGAGTGTCTACCATGTGCCAGGTGCTACACACACACACACACACACACACACACACACACACACACACACATATACACAGAGCAAATATGCTGACATGTACAACCTACTTAGATTCATACTGCTTGTCTATGCATACTATTTAGACTCACTGGATTGGGGGCAGTGGAATAAATAAAAATTCTAAATGCATAGCAGTGGTACAAAAGCTTCTTAAGGGTAGGGAATAGATCTTGTTCATTTCTGTAGCCTTATCATTTTACTCTATTCTGGGAACTATGGAAAAAGTACTTTTAAAACCTTAAATTGTTTAATCCTCACAGTAACCCTATGAAGCAGTTACAGTTTGTAATCTCCATTTTACGGATGAGGAAATTGAGGCACAGAGAGGTTACACAGGCAGTAAATGGAAGATTCAATCTCAGGCAGTCTGACCTCAGAGCCCCTTCTAGAAATGATACTAATTTTCATGAATGTAAACATGAAAATAGGAATCCAGCTCCTTAACTCACAATTTTGACAGACCATACTGGGCAGCACACCTGTACTGTCCAATGTGTTACTGGCCAAATATGCCTATTTAAAATTAATTGAAACGAAATGAAAGTTTAGTTCCTCAGCTCACTAGTCATATTTCAGGTGTTCAGTAGCCACATGAGGCAAGTTCAGATATAGAACAATTCCATTCTTGCCAGAAAATTCTGTTGGGTGGTACTAGTAGATGAATTGCAAATATCATTCCCAGCCTTGATAAGGGAAGTGGAACTGGAGCATGGAGCATCCCTACCCACTATGGTGGCTGCACTTCCATGCTCCCTCCCTTTACATACTGTCTGCTCTGGGCATCTCTACAGTCATATCAGGCAGGAGTTAATAGCCAATAAACGTTACCCCCTCCCCTAAGTTCTGCTGCAAGTTTTAAGGCAGGGAATCTGGCTGCACTGTTGGCAGGAGATCCTGGCAAAGGTGGGGATGGATATAAAACTCTGGTTTGATATCCTACAAGATACTGCCTGTGTGTTAAAAAAAAGTCCAGTCTTTGGAGACACACAGATCTTGATCCTAATCCCAGATCACCACATCCTTGCAACAGGACCTCAGATAAGCATGAGCCTCAGATCCTCACCTGTAAAGTCCAGTTAATACAACTTGCCTCCTATCAGCATTGATGTCCTTGACATAGCGTCTGCTGGCGGCCAAGAAGTGGCAGCTGCTGAGGTCACTATTATGATGATTACCCAAAGTTCTCCAGCCTTCAGAAGTCACCCTCCTGTTGAAAACCAACAAGACAATATCCTGAGCCAACTCTCAACAGACCACAATCCCCTTCCTAGGTAATTTCAGGACATGCTGAAATCTGTCTTGGAGGCTTCACGGCACCCCTGACTACATTTTCAGGGTAACATGGGTCAATTTTGCCATCCTGTGTTTCCCTCTTCGTTTTATTCACTCCAAGCATGACTATAGACCCTTCTCTTAGCTCTTCAAAACACAATGACAACTGGGCTGTGGTATTTAACAGACTTAAGGAATAGAATTATAAAGCAGAAAAGGAAAATTTAATATTGGATAATAACTATTACTATTGTATTTGTAGGGTCTGCAGATTGTGCACCTCCAAAGGGGGTCTCCAAGTCCTCTGATTTATCACCGTGTTACAAGGGCCATCTGACCTTCTTCTGTGATAATTATCTTGAACAGGACCTCCTTACCTATGAATAAGGCCCCTTGCCCTAGAGCTAGTGACAAATGATCCTGCCCCAGCCCAGGCAAACACAAATTGGCCTCCATTCTTGTCCTGGGATGACTGATTCAGATAAACAATCTCTATTTCCTGAACTTGAGGGCAACATGTAGAAAGCAAGATGACAGGGCAGCTAGTGAAAGGCCAAGCCAAGGGAATATACTTGCTGATTCCTTAACTCCCTCTTCCATGACATCTGTGAGTGGATGGAAGGACATTTCTCTGCTTATATTGGGCCCTATCTGTGGCTCTTTGACCTCTTGGGTTGTTCTGTGATACAGAGCAGTTCCCATTGCGGCCTAAATAGGGGCTCAGGGGCTCCTGACCACTGGCTTGAAATCAAACCACAAGCTGGATCTCAGGTTCTCAACCCTTTTCTGCAGCCTTGATTGCACTGAGGCCCCTATTTATCTCTCAGAGACAGAGTCACTGGGTCTTGTCAAGCACAGAGGGCTCAGGAGAGGAAGAAAAGCAGCTACTTAATGGAAAGAAATGCTTTAGTAACCTCAGAAGAAAAATCTAGAGCTTCGTAAAAGGATTATCACATTTGAATAGCACTTTACAAATAATAGCTCTATTTATTGAGATCTCATTATGTGCCAGGCACTGTGCTTGCACTTTTGAAGGCATGACCCCGTCTCATTCTTAAATCAGTCATCAAAGTAGTTATATTCTCCCTCTTTTTGGAAGCTGAAGCTCAGAGGGCAAGTAATAGGATCAAGATTACTGAGGAGGAACCAGGAAAGCCACAGAGATTGGATGACTCCAGAGTCTGTATTCTCAACTTCTATCTTTGTTTTCAATGTTCTTCCAGGTATGATCTTTCATTGACTGCAGTGAGGTGTTACCCCAGGGGGCAGGGGGAAGTATTAGCCCCATTTTGTGGAAAGGAAATGGAAACTCAGAGAATTTGTATGACTTGCTCAGTGGTACCCAGATCTCCTGAGTTCTAGTCCAGAGAGTTTCCATTACACTGAACAGAAGAGGGAGGGCATTCACAGTACAAATTCTTCTCTGCTGGGTGTTTAAAGCCCTCAAGATCCATTTTCATAGCATCTCTGTGCCAAGGCTTCTGCTGAAGTATAACATTAGTAATAATAAAATAATTGTTATTCTGTATAAGAAGTCTAATATGTCAACTGGGCTCCAATTTAAGAGAATGAACTACTTCCCTTTCCCTAGCAAGCCTTCTTGAGATCCAAGAGTGCTTTATCACCCTGCAGACAAAACTGACTCTCCCTTTGTTGTCTGTATTGTCCCTGTTTCAAAAACTGCTGCTATTTCCAAAGGCTGTCACGAACTCTGCTCCCCTCATACTCCCTTTACTAAGAAGTTGTCATGGTGATGAGACGGGCCATGATGAAGGGCCTAGTGAAGTTAACATCACACTCTGGTAACTGAATTCGCTGTGAAAAGCTCTTTCCATCAAGCTCAGGTGGGGACTTTGCTTGGTCCTGTGATGTGAAGGGTATTTGTGCCAATAAATTCACGTTGAATTCTGCTGATCATTGTTTTTTTATGTTACTATAGGACCCTCAAGGGGTCCCAAATATTAAAAGAAGGACAATCGTTACTTGTGGTTATGACTGCCTTTACATCTGGATTGCAAAGTAGGTTGCTTCCTTAAGCCAGTAATGTCATTTTGGGATATCTTTCTTACAGAAATAAAGCATCTATGTATACCCATTTCTATAAAAATGTAGATATCTAGTATATAGAGAGTATTTATTATAACACTGTAGTGCAAAACAAAACAAAAAAACAAGTCCACCAAGAGAGGGCTGGTTGATTAAATTATGACACATTTATACTATCAAGTACAGCATAGCTGTAAATTTTTTTAAAAAATGAGTATATTAGATCCCTATGTGTGGGCCTACAGGGATGTTCATGATGTAATCATCAAATGAAAAAACAAGCTTCAGAGGAGAGTGAGGGATATGATCCCATTTTTGTAAAATACTATGTCTAAAAACGATTTGTGGGCATTTATGTTTTTACATGTTTGAATGAGCACAGATGCCATGTTAATAGGTTAGTAGATAGTTACTACCTACTAACTTCTTAACATTGGCTTTGTTACCCAGAGGGTACGGGGAGGAATGCTTGGAGGGAAGGGCATATTAACTTTTGTGAGTCTTGTCATGATAAGTACATATTATACTCATACTTTTTAAAAAAATCCAATTAAATAAAGGCAATAACAAAGGGGGAAGAAGATGATTTAAGGCAACAACTGTCCATGCATGTCACTCCTGGCCAGAGTTAGCTGGGAGGTTAGCCCAGTTCCTACTGAAAATCTTCTGATCTCCAGAACCGGCATCTTATGACCAAAAATAATAACTAACCTCAAGAAAAGGGTGAGGCTGGGCTGCAACCTGCTAAAGCTCTCCTTCAGAACAGCAATTCCCATGAGACTAGTGGAAGGGTTACTGTGACAAGGACCAAATAGACAAATCTGTTATTTTTCTTCCTTCTTAGAAAGCATCTTAAAACTGTGGGAGTGCTTCTCAAACTCGGTATTCCTGGAAAAGGAACACTCTTAAGCTTTTTGAGTGGGAGAAGAAATGCTGGTGTATTCAATTAAGCCCCGGCAGTATCTGTTTTTAAATCATCTGTTCTTTCCTCCCTCCCTCCCTCCTCCCCCGCCTCCCTTTTTTTCTTGCCTCTTTCCTCCTTCTCCCCCTCCTTCTTTTACTTGTTTTCTTTCCTTCTTTCTTTTTTTAAAAAAATATTACATAATTTTAATATTTCAAATTGAGGTAATATCAAATTAACTGACTTCAATCTTTGGCTTGCAGTGAAGAAGTGGACTATTTAGCCTTTAGATTATACTCTTCATGGATTTGTAATAAGAGTTATAGTAAAATTATGCCCCCCACCCATGCCACACACATAGAGATGGTCCCTGACTTACGATGGTTCAACTCACAATGTTTCCACTTTACCATGGTGCCAATGCACTATGCATTCAGTAGCACCTGCACTTGGAATCTGGATCTTTTCCTGGGCTAGCGATGTGCAGGCATGCTACCTGGTGATGCTCGACAGAGGCAGCCACTGCAGCTCCCAGTCAGCCACACAGTCACCAGGGTAAACAACCGATACATGTACAACCATTCTGTTTTCCATTTTCAGTACCGTATTCAATAAATTACATGAGATATTCACTACTTTATTATAGAATAGGCTTTGTGTTAAATGATTTTGCCCAACTATAGGTTAATGTAAGTGTTCTAAAGAATGTTTATGGTAGGCTGGGCTAGGCTATGATGTTCGGTAGGTTAAGTGTATTAAATGCATTTTCAACTTGTGATATTTTCAATTTACGATGGGTTTACCAGGACGTAATCTCATTGTAGGTCGAGGAAGATCTGTGTGTGTGTGTGTGTGTGTGTGTGTGTGTGTATATATATATATATATATATATATATATATACATACACACACACACACACACATATACATATATACTTATATATGTGTATATATATATGCATGTCTGTGTGTATATATTTATATGTGTATATATATACATATACATATGCAATATATGCAATCTGCCCTCCACATCCTGGGGTTTCACATCATGGATACAGAGGGCTGACTGTACCATGATATTTCATATAAGAAACTTGAGCATCCATGCATTTCCGTATCCAAGAGCGTTCCTGAAACCCATCTATGTGGATGACTGCATATATCATGATGGAGTGCACCCTCTCTATCCCAGGCATATTACAAAAAAGTCACACAATATTTTCTATCTCATTACATTTAAAATCAAAAGTAACATGTCTATCACATGTTGAAGTTTATATACTTTCCTCAGTTTATGCTGAATTCAGCTTGCATCATAGTTTTTGGTTTCATCTCCCATTTTGGGGAATCACATACATTTCAGCAAATATGATGCCTCTGTTGGGCAGTTTATTATAGACACTTTTTCTAAAAACTGTTAATCACTCTTTAAGTGAAAAGAATTATGTATACACATGAGTCCAATTAGCACATAGTGGGGATTTAGTAAATAACTAGTCGATGTTGAATAATAGAATTATCAGAAGACAGCATCCAATGTCCTGAATACTTTCTGGATTTTTCCCAGTTATGACAGATTTTTTTCATCTTTCCTCCTCTCTCTCAAAGAATTAGAGTTTAGCCAGTAATGTTTTTTCTCTTTCATCTCTAAGTTGGCAATCTCAAAAGCTTTCTAACTTTTGAGATTGCTATATCTAAGGTTAGGGTCTTCCCCATTGTCTTTTTCTTTGAAAGTTCAGCCCTTCGCCCTATGGGATTTGTACATGTATGTTATACTAACATTTATATGACTGTTGATACTTGAAACAACACTTATGAACTAAGCAATATCCTTAAATGCCAAAACAATCAGGAGCACAAACTGGAATATTTCCCATGTTCGTGGGCAGGTGTTAAATATCCCAAGATACCAAGTACCAACAATACAAAACAAACTTGCTGGAGGAGTCCTCTTTGGGCGACTGGGAACCAAGGTCATACTTTCCTGCTTGCTTCTTCCTCCTCTCTTGTAACCCCACCACTTGTCATAGGATGCAGGTTGCTATGGTGATAGGGGAAGAGAACATTGAATTGGGAGACCATTGCAAAAATATTACAGGGGGCACTAAAGGGTATTTTAAGTTAAATTTTTAGTTTGGCAATAATTTTAGATTTACAGAAAAGTCGCAAAGATAGTTACAGGTGGTTTCCATACACCCCTCACCTATCTTTCCCCACTGTATATCACCATGGTATAGCTGTCAAAACCGAGAAACTGTGTGACAGTGGCTCATTATTAACCAAGCTCCAGACTTTATTTGGATTTCGCCAGCTTTTCCATTAATGTTCTCTTACTGTTCTAGGATCCAATTTGGGAATTTCCGTTGTATTTAGTTATTATACCTCCTACATCTCTAGTTATGCTCCCAAGTTCCCTGCATCCTGTGACAATTTCCCAAGTCTTCCTTTATTTTAGAAAGGATTTCAGTCTACTCAGGATTTTATCAAAGTTTACTCCTTTGAACTGGGCTTGACTTGTATTATTGCCTTCTTCTGTGGGTTTTGTTTTGTGTGTGTGTGTGTGTGGCTCTTATGAGGACAAAATATTTCTTAGGACTCATATGACTTGGCAAATAATGTTTCTAGTTTTGTTCTCTTCATATTAATCCTTTGACTGCAGGAGGTCATGACGACCAAGAAGAAGATGTTTCTGGCTGGTGACATTTTTCTTCTGCTAGGTAAATAATCTTAGTTCTGGTTTAACTTATTTTACAAAATAATTTAAACCTCCAGTTTCAAAATATTCAAATAGTTTAACACCACCACAGCAGATTGTGTGATATAGGTTTTTTCCCCCCCATTTCCACCTTCAGTGCTCTACAAATAGATAATAGTTTCCTTTAACAAGGTTCTTTAAACAATCTGTTTGGTGCCGCCCCACAAGCTCCACACCCCAATCTGTTGTTTTAGCTCCAGCTATTTTAGTGCTAAAGTTCTTGCCGAAGCAGAATGTCCATAATCAATCTTGTTGCTTGATTTTTGTCACCACCTCTCCATAAGATCTGTTTTGAGTTCCAAATTAAACACATATTTTGGAAAGCTTTCTGTTTTATCCTCTTTACACAGAATCAGAGTATACATTTTGGAGAGAGAGATCTGGACTCAAATTCCAGCTCTGCCACCCACTCTATGACCTCAAGCAAGTTACTTACATCCTCTGAGCCTCCATTTTCCCATCTGTAGAATGGGGGACATGGCTTCACTCCTGGATTGGATTTTCAAAGCCCTTCACATTTTCTGAGCCGTTCTCTTGGTGGCTATTGCTATTACTCTAAGGTTAGCCAAGAATAAAATAAGCTAAAAATAAAGATAGCTGCTTCTGGTTCTCTTTCTCCATCCATCACTCTCAGATACCTAGAGAATTAAAAGAAAGGGGTAGGGGTGAGAGGGACGCCTGACTGTGAGCCAAGGGTTTGCAAAAGGCGGCTTCCGGTGGACATCTGGAAAGGGGCGGGGCTGCTGCGCTGGCAGGCAGGTGGGAGGAGCCTGCTGTTAATGGGGGCGGGAAACGGAATGGTCAGCAGATGTGCTCTATCTTGTAGAAGGCTGCTTCGTGTTTGTATCCTTTGCCACTGAGTTGGACGAGGTGTGAGAAATCTGGTCCCTGTGTTTGAATTCTTTCCCTAGAGTGGGGCCCCCTTCATCTCTCCGTGTCCATGGGACCACTCCAGCCATCTTCTCTGAACTCTGGAACCTCTGCTTTGACAAATAATCCATAAAATTGGACTCTGGACCCTGTCGTAGATCCCGCGCATCCTTCATATTTTAAGAAACTCACTTTGGGCCATTATTTCTGGTGGTTTACAGAAGTAAAGCTAAGCTACATCTACAGTCTGAAAAATATATTCACATTTTACATTATTGTTTTCCCATCTAAACAGTCCTTGTTCATGAAGAGTATTTTCACAGCTCTCCTGATTGGGAGGTTCAGTCACTACAAAATTTTTTTTTAATAAATAAAATTTAAAAATTTATTAAAAAGAAAGAAAGAAAGAAAGAAAGAAAGAAAGACCCCTTAGCCCTCAAACAAGTAGTTGATCTATCTTGGAAAACTTTCAAAGATCATCTTTCTTTTAACATCTTTATTGGAGTATAATTGCTCAACAATGGTGTGTTTGTTAGTTTCTGCTTTGTAACAAAGTGAATCAGCCATACATATACATATCTCCCCATATCTCCTCCCTCTTGAGTCTCCCTCCCACCTTCCCTATCTCACCCCTCTAGGTGGTCACAAAGCACCGAGCTGATCTCCCTGAGTCACTACAAATTTTGTGGAAAGGAACAAAGAATGAGCTATTGCAGTACTCCCAGGTCTGTCACCTGATGCTCTCTACTTTGAAGTATTAGCTTGGCTGTCCAATTCAACGTATATTTGGTGGGTACTTACTCTGTGGCAGGTACTGTGTTAAGGGCAGTGCTGCTGTGTTGGTTAAAATAAATAATTTTAAAGCACTTAGCCCAGGTCCTAATACATGTTCAGTGCTAAAATGTTTGCATTCATTCCGCTTCTCCTTTGCCCACACTCATTGGTCTATTGATCAGAATGGTTAACAGGGCCCAGTGCAGTGGCTTTCCATATTTATGGAAGGAATCAAAGAAGAAATGTTGAAATATTCACGTCATTTCTCTTTCCAACCTCCTGCCGTTTAGAGGAAACACATGAGGTCGAGATACCCAGGGATTAAGAGAGCAGGCAGTAGTGTCAGACAGCTTCTTTTTGAGTACCTTTCTGCTGCTTGCTATGTGGGTAACCTTGGGCAAATTAATCAACATTTCTGAGCTTCAGCTTCTTCATTTATGAAACTGCGATTACAGCAGGAACTACTCCATAGAGAGGTGAGAATTCAATAAACAGATAGATGTAGAACCTTTAGCATAGTAGCTGACATGCAAATAAGTATTTGATAAACAGGTGTTGTTATTATCATTGGTATAAAATTATATTCTGGGAAATGGATACTAATTATTTCATAAGGTCTTAACAGTAGAAAAAGCTAATCTAAGAGGGTTGTGCAAAAGTTTACCTTCTTAAGAGAGTCAGTTATCAGTCTAAATTTCTATTTTCAAAATAGTTGCACGTGTCTAGTTTTTTGCCACATGCCATAGGGGGATCTCAACCTGCTGGATGACGCTATTTGCTTCTGAGAGCTTCCTAAATGTTTAAACAGCTTGCAGTAAAAAGAGAGTGAAAGGGTAAATATATTGTTTGTGAGGGATATTTGTCATTCTGGGCAGACAGTACTTTGCTAAGACATTTCTACCTTGGGCATTACCTAGTCCCATTAAAATGGAAATATCAGCCTTAAATAGAATGTTATTACTGTCTAATTGAAATCTTTGATGAATGAGTTGAAGAAGTAAGAGAGAGAAAGAAATGATAGGTGGTGTGAGGAAGAAATTAATAAAAGATTAAATTCCAAGAAGATTAATTCAGAGGCGATTTGTAGTATAGATTAGAAGGGGAAAAAATCCCCAGAGGAAGATTCTTAAGGTAATTACAGTATTTGTCATATAATCTGATTTCCTTTTCTTGAGAGAGCCACTAGGCTGGTAAACTGGGGATTTTAGTAAATTAATTCATATCCTGCCTTGATCCTTAAAGGATTCAGAGTGGCTTAAGACCTGCAATATTGCTCTCATTAGAAACTTTGGGTTTTATTGTACTATAGTTCGTTCATCCATGCATCCATGCATCCATCCATCCCACACGTGTGAACTGGTGGTCTGCTGCTTGCCAGGCACTGTGTTGTTGTTGCATATATATTAGTTGGTAATATGATCAGGCCCCTTGACCCTGTTGAGCATACAATTCAATTCTAGCTGATCAGAAAGTCTGTGTATCATTTTGTTCTCTCCTGGATTTAAGCTAAACGTGTTGCATATTATAAAGTTTTATTTTTTTTTAATTATTCATTTAATTTATTTATTTACTTTTGGCTGTGTTGGGTCTTCCTTGCTGAGCGGGCTTTCTGTAGTTGCAGAGAGCAGGGGCTACTCTTCATTGCAGTGCGCGGGCTTCTCACTGCGGTGGCTTCTCTTGTTGCAGAGCGCGACCTTCAGTAGTTGTGGCTCACGGGCTCTAGAGTGCAGGCTCAGTAGTTGTGGTGCATGGGGTTAGTTGCTCTGCGGCATGTGGGACCTTCCCGGACCAGGGCTCAAACCTGTGTCCCCTGCACTGGCAGGTGGATTCTTAACCACCGCGCCACCAGGGAAGTCCGCATATTATAAAGTTTTAAACAAACTTCTTTGGTTCAGAACACTGACATGCTTCTAATCATCTGAAAGTGACAATCTTTTGGAGAAAAGCAGATTATCCCAGGAAGAGGCTGCCCATCTTAGGAGCTACATGAAAGACTCAAGTCTCAGGAGACGATCAGTCATCATGATTAATCTTGCCAAACAGCTAAGGTTAGATTGGCATTTAAAGCCCAATTCAATGTGATTAAAACAGCCAAGGTGACGAAATATAATACCACAGAAACTCATTTGATTTCTCCCATTCCCAACTAGTAAATCTTGACATCTTGAATAACAGTTTAATCAAATAAGCAAAGGTTCTCTCTAGTGTAACTCACGAGGGTAGTCAAAATAAAGAGGTAATGAGTGGTTTCATGACTTTGACTTACCTCATTCAGACAAAGGTATAGGGGAAAGGTACAAGCTGAATAAATTACTAACATGAAAGGTACAAGCTGAATAAATTACTAACATAAGGGAATACTATTAGTAGCGGCAGTTATAGCTGTAGCTAACATTTACTGAACACTATGTGTCAGGCACTGTGCTGAGTGCTTTATGTACGTGATCTTGTTTAATCCCCAAGAAAACTCTGTGATATAGTATTTAATTGAACAGATGATACATTTTAGGTTCAGAGAGTTTGAGGAACTTGTCTAAAGGCACACAGCTTATAAGTGGGTGAGTAGGGATTCAACCCAAGTTGGTCTGACTGCTGAGACTTTGCCAAAGTATTACATACTGCTTCCCTATGTGAGCTTTCTCCTCTGCCATCTTCTAGGGTTGGCCAGTGGATTTTTAAAATTTCCTGATAGCATTTAACTTTTATTAACTCCTAGATTGACCTGAATGATTTACAGGTATTAACCAGTGCTCAGGGTAGGGAGGGCTCAAGAGAAGTCTGGGATGGTTATCGGAAGGAAGACTTGAGCCAAGACTAGAAGGATGCGTAGGGCTTGAATGGGTGCGAAGGAGGGGGATGCTGCTGCTCCTGGAAGCTGAGATGGGGAGCCACTGAGGCAAAGTTCAGAGCTTGAGCTAGGTAGGGTAGAAGGCTCATGTTGAAGAGTAAAGGCAAAGACATCAGATTAGCAAGGTGGAGACAGAGTAGTGAAGGCCTTGTATGCCAGGAAGAGGACACGCATGAGGAAGGAAAAATGAAAGTTTTATGTGGTAGGTGGATTGCATTTTTTTTTTTTTTGGCGGTACGCGGGCCTCTCACTATTGTGGCCTCTCCCGTTGTGGAGCACAGGCTCCGGACGTGCAGGCTCAGCGGCCATAGCTCACGGGCCCAGCCACTCTGCGGCATGTGGCATCTTCCTGGACCAGGGCACGAACCCGTGTCCCCTGCATCGGCAGGCGGATTCTCAACCACTGTGCCACCAGGGAAGCCCTGGATTGCATTTCTGACCCCCATTAATGGCCTCCTTACCTACTGCCTTTGCAATGTGACTTTGCAACATTTCCCATTAAGTGATGGAGCTCAAGTTCCCTACGTCTTGAATATGGGTTGGCCTGTGGCTTGCTTTAGCCAGTAGCATGTGGCAGACTAATGGTATACCATTTCTGAGTTTGGGCTTTCAAGACACCTTATGTGCTTTTACTCTCTCTTTTGGACTCATGCAGTGAGAACAAACTCAGGCTAGCCTGCTGGAGGAGGAGAGACTGCACGGAGGAGAGGTCATCTTAGACCAGCCAGCCCCAGCTAACCCACCAGCTGACCTCAGACGTAAGTGAACCCAGCTTAGATGGGTTGAATCCAGTCCAGATCAGCAGAAACACCCAGTTGACCCATAGATGTATGAGCACAAATAAATATTACTTCACTGTGTACCAATGAAGTTTTGGGGTTGGTTGTTACTCTATTGTGGCACAGATAACTGATATAGTACAGCTCTTTATGGATAAAGATGCAAAATTATAACTTCCTTTCCTGTTTCTTAAAAACGCCAACAGTCTAGGAAGTTAATAATGGCAACCATTTACTGGTCACTTTTTATGTACCTACCAGGCACTTGTAACATCCCTATGAGATAGGTAGTCATATTTTTTATTTTTTCCCATTTTATAAGCAAGAAAACTGAGATTCAGAGAGTTTTGCTCAGGTAACATGTAAGATGAAAGAGATTCAGGATTTGAAACAAGGTTTTCTAAATCCTAGGCTGGTGTTTTTCCCATGAAATTCTATGAAGGTCAGAAGTCTGTAAAGTCAGGAGAATAATGCAGACATAGCATATCTGGATTGTATCAAATCAATGTGACAAATGTTGTCATGGAATTAAAAAAAAAAAAAAGGAAAAGAAATGGACCAGGACAGTAGTACAGGTAAGTGGAGTGGATGAAGCACTTGCTTCCAGAAGAGCTATTTAACTGCATTTGCACCAACCAAGAAGTCTATGTATAGATACATATTTTTAAAATATGACTCCATCAACATTTTTCTCAATGACTTGTTACTGAACAAATCTGTAGGTGACAAAAACTGGGAGGAACTCTAAATACCCTAACAGATTCTAAGCATCTCAGACAATGAAATCGAATGTATTTTAAGGTAATCAGTTCCACAGTTACCTAAAACCAGATTACGACTACCCAAGACCAGGAAGCCACAAGCCATAGATAGGGCTTCTTCTAACTCCCCGACTGCCCAGAGAAGGTGGACAGAAGTCCTGGCCAGAGCACCCCCCCTAAGACCAGCCTACCCCCTTCTACCCCATGTTCTCCCAGAGAGAGAAAAAAAGGAGCATGGATTGTGGGGTGATTCTGGCCTGGGTTCATACCCCAGCTGCTCCATTTAAAGCTCCATAACACTTAAGCTCTCTGAGACCCATTTACCTTATTTGTAGAATGAAGAAAATTATACATATGCCACTGTGTTCCCATAAGAATTAAATAAGCTGTACTATGCCTAATTAATACCAGGTATCTAGAGAACAAAAAAAGAAAGGTAATTCTAAGTCCTCTAACTGGTTAAAGCATTCAATAGAATAAATGTCAAATGGGGTGATTTCGGCTACAGCCATTCATGTGGTGAAGATACGTGGCATTGTTCTATAAGCAGCGGAGGGTTGTGAACTCCATGTATAGCCCCTGACACAGTGCTTGGTCTGTTATAGGTGCTCAATAAACGTGGTATCTATGTGAGGGAAGGAAGAAACCTGGGAGACATGCGGGTAGGCGTAAGGGGGTCTGGGGGGGATACTACAAAGAACCAAAGAGAAAGCAGTCAACTTCCAAACTGAATGTTAAAGGCAATGAAGAGGAGTAGACACTGTATATGTCCCACCCAGGTCCCCTAGAATCCCCATCACCTGGGCCCCTCCCCTGTCTGCTGGGCGAGCCAGCACCTGCTATCTTTGGCCTGGCGCTACCAGAGCTGCTTCAGGTAGACAGGTGGCATCCTCCAGGGCATCCTATGGAGCAGGACTAACTGGTGCGGGGTATGAAAGCCCAGCTCTCCTGCCTCGGGTAGCAACAAACTCTGAGAGGTAATTTAGGGTCCAGACCTCTCTGGCACGACCAGTCTGAGGCTGAGATTTTGTCTGAAATGGCACCCGTGATTGGCTTTCTTCCCATCCCCTGTCCTGATTCCCCTATTCCTTCACTGGTTTCTCCTAAGAGCACTGAAGACATCACTTGCAAATGAATCATGGTCTTGGGGTCTCCTTCAGGTGTACAGCATAGTGAGTCAGTATATTGGCAGATTATACTCCATTACAGGTTATGACAAGATACTGGGTATAATTCCCTGTGCTGTACAGTAAATCCTTGTTGCTTATCTATTTTATATATCGTAGTTTGTATCTGTTAATCCCAAACCCCTAAATTGTCCCTCCCCCATTCCTTCTCCCCTTTTGTAACCACAAGTTTGTTTTCCATATCAAACAAATCTGAGTCCATTTCTATTTTGCAAATACATTCATTTGTATCACTTTTTAGATTCCACATACAAGTGATATCATATAGTATTTGTCTTTTTCTGACTTCTTTCACTAAGCATAGTATACTCTAGGTCCATCCACACTGGTGCAAATGGCACTATTTCATTCTTTTTTTATGGCTGAGTAATATTCCAATGTACATAAATTTTTATGTAAAGTAACATGGGTCTGCAACTCAGATTTCTGCTCAGTGTCAAGGCTTGATATCCCCCTCTCCTTACTCTGGAAGTGATTCTGTAGGAAGAGGCAAGAAGTTACACTTGGACTCTCAAGAGCTTTCCTACGTAAAGGAGGATTTAGCAAAGAAGTCAGGGCAGGTGGGCCCTCAGTCTGTGTACATGGAAATTATGGGGCAAACACAGAGGATGTCATTAACCCAGCCACCATAAGGGATGAAGCAGGAGCCATAAACCTTTTCCTTTCATAAGGAGAGGCAGATGGCCCATACTTCCCACCAAGCTTTAATTCTTTCCAGTCTGGGGGGTCCCTTGGGCTGCTTCCTCTCATCCTGTTACCCACAGCTTCATTTTAGAGGAACTTCTCAGCTCAGTGAACCTCAGACTCGTTCTTAGAAGTTCAACTTCTGTTCCCTCCCCATCTTCCAGTGTCTGCAGGAAAAGGGTCTATTGCACCAGCTGATGGATAACTTTTTCAACGAATGATAAATGCAAACGCAGCTCCCTGGAGAGGAAAAAAAGAGTCTTCTTGGTGGAGGATGTCAAGGCATAGAGTTTGGGTGCAGGACTTTGGAGTTTGTGTCTCAGCTTTCCCACAAATCTTTGATGGGAGGTGATCGAATGTCTAGGTGGATGACTTCTTCGCATAATAATAATCACAGCTAACATTCATAGAGCCATTGGTATATCCCAGGCGCTGCCCTAAATACTTTGTATTCATTACTTTTCACGATCTTCAAACAACACCACGGGTATATGCTGTGATTATCTCCATTATAGAAACCGTGGGACAGGAATTTTAAGCAACTTGCAAAATTCAATCAGCTATAGGTAATGGAGGGACGATTTGAGCCCAGGGAAGTTGGTGGAAAAGTCGACGTGTTTAACCACTCTTCTACTGCTGCTCACAAGTTTTTGTCTTGTTTACCCTTCATCTTATTAGTACTCTAACTGGGAACTGTTGTGGGCATTGCTCTGACCTCTGATTTATTGTCTTCGAGCTCTAGATGATACATAACAGTATCATCTAATACTAATCTAATAAACTAGTTTAATTGGATGACATAAACACTGTGCAGTCTTCTGAAACCAGAACACTAAAACATCTCGACGAGCCTAGCAGTTACTTTCTAAACATGTATTTCACAGGAGCTACAAAAAATTTCACCAGGAATCCCATGCAGTTTTTGGCTCAAATTGCTTCAAATCTTATTCAGAGGACAATCAATGGTTTTTCTAAAATATCACATCATTTCGTCCATTGGCACCTCACAACATAGGACCATCCAAATCTCATTGGGGTGAGCCATGAGCGATCAATTCTATAATAATTGTTCTCTCGGTTCCCAGCTATTTCTATGAATATGGTGCACACCCACAAGTTTCTTAACAAGTAGCAATTTATAGTGCTGATATTTTGTTGGGAGAAGGGTTGTTACTTCCAGAAGCTCTCCGGGAGCTCCAAAATTGGTCATTATCGCCAGACATTGAATCACAATGTGGTTTTTTGCTCTCAGACTTTCCCAGTAACTTCATCCAAGAGAGGCAGAATTTGGGGTGTGGAAAGAACATGAGACGGGAAGCAGGAATGTCAGATTTAGTCCGAGCTTTGCCTTTGCACAGATTCATTCTTTTCAATGGGTCTCAGTTTCATCTTCCATAAGACAAGGTGTCTGACAAGTCACAGTTCTTACAAACTGGCATTTTTTCATTCATGCCACAAAAATGCACTCTGTGTCTCTAGGAGTCAGTTCTCTCCTAGACAAGGAAACCACATGGGGAACAAAACATCCATCATTTCTTGCCCTCATGGCACTTATATCGTATAGCAAGATTATATTTCCCCGAAATGGTCCAGTGATATTTCTAGCCCCATACATTCTTCCACAAAGAGAACTTTGTCACTCTTCTATCCATGATGGAGCCTATTTCTTTCTTTTTGTACCTGGGTGGGCTCATGACTGCTCCAACCAATCACCTGTGGCACAAGGGATGCTGTGTGACTTCCAGGCCAGGTCACATTGCCTGGCACTTCCTCTCTCTCAAGATGCTCACCCGGGGACCCAGACACTTCCATAGTGAGGAAGCCCAAACTAACACATGTACAGTGACCACATGATTCAGAGGCCCATATTGCCTGGAATGTAGTAAGTACTTATTTATTATTGGTTATTACTACCTTAGCATAAAGTAGGCAAAAAATATTTTCAGCAAGCAAATTAAAATGTCAGACACAATATACTCCCTCTTACCTCACACCAGTCTTGCACCTCTGAGAGAGATGAGGAACAAGAATCAGAGAGATTGGGCTTCCCTGGTGCTGCAGTGGTTGAGAGTCCACCTGCCGATGCAGGGGACACAGGTTCGTGTCCCAGTCCGGGAAGATCCCACATGCCGCGGAGCGGCTAGGCCCGTGAGCCATGGCCGCTGAGCCTGCGCGTCTGGAGCCTGTGCTTCGCAAAGGGAGAGAGGCCTGCATAACGCAAAAAAAAAAAAAAAAAAAAAAGATTAACTTGTCCAAAGTCATGCAGGTGGCAAGAACAGAATTTTGACACAAACCTCAATTTTCCTGATGCTAAGGCCCTTTCCTATAACACCACAGGATTAAACAACCATGAATAGGCTTGTGCTTTGTCTTACAGGTGTAAGATCTATGCCTTCTTTTGTCAACTGACATTTTCTTTAAATACCTAAGAATCTGCTGAAAGTGATATTTCAAATATCCCACTGGAAACGCAGCCGTGGACTAAATAAATGACTCATGTTAGTAAATAGGAAAGTTGAGCAGTGTGTTACTCAGTAACTGACAAAGAATAAATATTTAATATTCCTCAGTTCAAATATGGTATGGAAATGATATACATACATAGTGTTCTGTGCACCTAAAGGCAAACAAGGATTTCAGAGACACTGCCAACCTTTCATCAGAATCTGGCTCTAATTAAAGACATTTTCCGTAGGTGTATCCCTATGCAGCTTGCAAGCAGGCACCCAGTCTGTTGGGACTGAGTAATTGGCATTTTACTTCTTTTCTCCCTCTCTGTTTTATACTTGGACTTCACTGATCATCGTTTCTCGTGATGGGCAAAAGGTGACAGGGCAGGCCAAGAATGGGGAGGGGGTGGGGCAGGAGGATGGGGGGCCCGGATCGGGACAGGGGATGCCCGGCTTCTAGACCTAGGTGTGTCTCTGCCTCACTGGGGGACCTCAGGCTCTCCAATCCTCAACTTCCTCATTTTTAACGTGAATCAAGGTTGACTAGCATTGAGAGACAAAATATAATTATGTGCCAACTCTAATTACTAACAGCTGCCCTGAGGGCTGTATGGGGAAGAATCCTGAGGTATATACAGGTTAGGCAGGAAAGAGCTTCGTGTTTGATTAGCTATGTCTGCCGTAGGAGAGGAAAGATATAACCTGCCTTAAAACAGCAGAATGATTAGACAAATTGAGAGAAGCTGCGTGGGGACTCTGGGCAGGGGAAAGTCAGTGAGCAAAGGCAGAGAGTAAACATTTGCTGCTGGTCCCTGGGGAGAACCAGTCAATAAACTTGTTGAGATTGAGCCCTTTTTCTATACTTCCAACATGATAGTTTCCATTTGCGTTTTACTACATTTACACACCTATTTCTCTGTCCAGAGAGTAAGCTACTTGTGGACAGGAACTATCTAGATCTCATTCTGGAGATGCAGCAGGGAACAACTGCTCAATATTTAGATTCTGGAGTTAGAAACGTGTGACTTTGAATCTTGACTCCGCCATTTTTTAACTGTGTGACCCTTAGGAAGGTTGACACCTGCTTTTAGTTCTGGGTTCCTCGATGGTAACACGAATGATAATAGTACCCACCTCCTACACTTATAAACACAAAATAGGTTAGCGCAAATAAATTGCTTAGTCTAGTACCTGGCCTGTGTTAGAGCCCCCCCTTTTTTTTGCGGTACGCGGGCCTCTCACTGTTGTGGCCTCTCCCGTTGCGGAACACAGGCTCCGGACACGCAGGCTCAGCGGCCATGGCTCACAGGCCCAGCCGCTCCACGGCATGTGGGATCTTCCCGGACCGGGGCACGAACCCACGTCCCCTGCATCGGCAGGCGGACTCTCAACCACTGCACCACCAGGGAAGCCCGAAAGGCAGTTTTTTAAAAGTCCGTATAAGCAAAAAAAGGGAAGAACATTTAAGAAATCATCTCACAATCTAGAGATAACTGTGACTTGGCATTTTTCTCCTCATCCTGCTAATGCTGTGTACATATTATGTCTAAGAAAGACAGTAATTTACTACAAGTTCTTTTTTTTTTTTTTTTTTTTTGCGGTACACAGGCCTCTCACTATTGTGGTCTCTCCCGTTGCGGAGCACAGGCTCCGGACGCGCAGGCTCAGCGGCCATGGCTCACGGGCCCAGCCACTCCGCGGCATGTGGGATCTTCCCGGACCGGGGCACGAACCTGTGTCCCCTGCATCGGCAGGCGGACTCTCAACCACTGCGCCACCAGGGAAGCCCCTAGCCTGTGTTAGGCAGTTGATAAATATTAGTTATCATGATCCCGATTATTATTATTATTACTTTCAGAATGCCCAGTGGCTAGAACATGGATGGCACATGGTAGGAACATGATAAATGTTCTCTGCACAAATAAATACATAAATACATAGATCCATGGATGCATGAATGGACTATTGAATGTAAGGTGGGAGTTCTTATATTTCAGGTCAGTTTTAGGTTCTGGAGGAACCTGAATATTGTACTAAGGAAGTGGATTATATCCTGAAGGAGAAAGGGCCGTTAAACGTTTGGCACAGGAAGACAGTACACAGCAGCCCTGGGTCCTCCCGTTATTGGCATCAGAAAGGGTGGGGTGGGCACACTACTAATCAGACCTAGAGAATTTGTGAGGGCTGAGGGGTTAGACCATTATGTACCCACTGCCTGTCTCACCAGGGCCTTGTTAATCTTGCATGTGGAGCTAGTGCAGCACTGAAACCAGCAATCAGAGGAGACAAATCACTTCTAAAGATTTCTTTTTTTTTTTTTTGGTAAATCTTCATTGTGTGGCTTGACTGTTGATCAAATTATGTAATAGTCATTTCCACTTCATTTGGGGTTGTATGGAAACAGTCTCCTGCTGCAAGACTGACTGACTACTGTCAGAATGTAATTTGAAAGAAATGAAAAGGGAAAGAGCAACGCAGCTAGAGTTTGGGCTACTTTCATGGTCCCTGGGGCTGGGGGGGTCTTATCATCTGGGCTCTCTCTTTGCCCTTCACTGGTCACATCAAGCACTAAGAATGGAGGATGATGAGCCTGGGCAAGTCCCTGCTGTCACTTACTGGTGAGGTGACCAGGACTATTTCCCTAATCATTTAGAGAGTCAGTATCTACATATGTAGAAGGATAGAATGTGTAGAATGCTGGTGAGGATTCACATTTATGGTGGTCACAACCAGTGGATTATCTATCCCGCTGTTTCTGGTCACACAGAGGTAACAAATAAATAGTAATCATTTATTATTATTATTATTATTCAGCTGTTAGATCCTCTTAGTACATCTCCTTCCCTGTACTTCCACAATAAATATTTACTTATGAGCATCATCATTGCCCAAATAGTCTGCCTTCGTGAGAGACCAGCTGGTAACAAGGGACTGGACCTGCTCAAGCTTGCCTAAGAAAAAGGGAAATTTATTGCAAATAAAAACACACAGACAAAAGAGGCAATCTCAGGGGCTTCCCTGGTGGCGCAGTGGTTGAGAACCTGCCTGCCAATGCAGGGGACACGGGTTCGAGCCCTGGTCTGGGAGGATCCCACATGCCGTGGAGCAACTAGGCCCGTGAGCCACGACTACTGAGCCTGTGGTCCCAAGAAGAAAGGCCGCGATAGTGGGAGGCCCGCGCACCGCGATGAGGAGTGGACCCTGCTTGCCGCAACTGGAGAAAGCCCTTGCGCAGAAATGAAGACCCAACACAGCCAAAAATAAATAAATAAATGAAAATTTTAAAAAATAAAAATAAAAGAGGCAGTCTCACACACATCTAAGGGTCAGAAATAACAGTCTGAAAGCGAAAGAGAGGCATGGACGTATATACACTACCAAACGTAAGGTAGATAGCTAGTGGGAAGCAGCCGCATAGCACAGGGAGATCAGCTCGGTGCTTTGTGACCACCTAGAGGGGTGGGATAGGGAGGGTGGGAGGGAGACGCAAGAGGGAGGGGATATGGGAACGTATGTATATGTATAACTGATTAATTTTGTTATAAAGCAGAAACTAACACACCATTGTTAAGCAATTACACTCCAATAAAGATGTAAAAAAAAAAAAAAAGAAAAAGAAATAACAGTCTGGTCACATAGGGACCAGAAGTGGAAATGTGGAACACAAAATTACTCTCTGTCCATCAGTGCCTTTGCTGGGTTTCACCTCTCTCCACCTCTTGAGGACTGGGTTGTTCCCCTCATGCTTGCTCATTTCCCTACTGACTTGTTGCTTCAGTTTGCCAATGGCCTAACGTGGCCACCAGCTATAAGGTTACAGGCCTTTATGGCTGCAGGCCACAATTCAGACTATGTCTCCTAAGACATCTCCTAGGGATGGGATGATTGGCTCCGATCGAGTCTATATATTGGTTCCCCTTGGGTCAGACATTCACCCTGGTCTGAGCAAGGGATCATATAGCACATTGAACAGCCACTGCCAAAGTCAGTGGGAGAGAACGGGTTCTTTGCAAGATGGTGTGCACAAAGTGAAGAAATCAACAGACCCATCCTCTGTATAGAACAGTGGTCTTCAAACATTTTGGACTGTGACTCTGGAAGAAGCACATTTTCCCTCATGCCCCATCAGACACACACACACAAGCCAAACAAATATTTATTAAAGTGACACTTAAGTGTGATGATTGCTGATATATACTGAAATTTCTGAATCTTTTTTTCTGTTTCATTCTTTAAAAGTGCTGGTCATGAGTGACTCAACTGATTTCACAACCCACTAAAAAGCTGTGACTCACAGAAAAAAGCTGACACAGATCATTGGAATAGCCTCCTAATTAATCTTCTCTTTCAAGTCCATTCTATAGACCCTTATCAAATTAACCTTCTTTGAAGCCCAGATCCTATGAAACCATCAGATTTTCCCTCATACCTGTGGAGCTGATGAATCCTAAATGCCTTCACCTCCATACTCCGGCTTCATCAACCCCTTCTTAGCTTTATGTGCTTGACAAAAATCTATACTCTGGTGAACTAAATTTCCTCTATATTTTCCTGTCTCCTACTTTTTCCTACTGTTTGGAGCGCCCTCCCATATCTTGTTTCTTCCAAATCTTGCTTATTCTTTAAGGCTTGACTCCTAGTCTACCACCTATATCATCTTTCTTTAGTTTCTCAATCAGATGTGGCTTCTGCTTCCTTTGAAACCACTTCCTTTGTAGTTCCAATGAAGTAATTTTCATTGTCGAATCACTGCTGGAACTGTATTATACTTGCATGGATACTCACTTTCTTGCCCCACGTAGGATTGCTAGATGTGGATGGGAAGCAACAGGATATCTAGTTAAATTTGAATTTCAGTTAAATAATAACTAATCTTTTAGTATATCTAAGTCTTGCCTGGGATATACTTATCTGACATTAAAATTTTTTTTTTTTTTTTTTTTTTTTTTGCATTACGCGGGCCTCTCACTGTTGTGGCCTCTCCCTTTGCGGAGCACAGGCTCTGGACGCGCAGGCCCAGCGGCCATGGCTCACGGGCCCAGCCGCTCCGCGGCATGTGGGATCCTCCCGGACAGGGGCATGAACCCGCGTCCCCTGCATCGGCAGGCGGACTCTCAACCACTGCGCCACCAGGGAAGCCCCTGACATTAAAATTTAACTGGGTTTCCTGAATTTTATCTGGCAACCCGAGCCCCACTGAACTGTAACTTCTTGAAATTAGGTACTACGTCCAATTTGCTTATGCTCTTCAGGGATGAAAGTGGCCCACAAACCCCGATTAAGAGTAAATTATCCGGGCTTCCCTGGTGGTGCAGTGGTTGAGAGTCCACCTGCCAATGCAGGGGACGTGGGTTCATGCCCCGGTCCGGGAGGATCCCACATGCCGCGGAGCGTTTGGGCCCGTGAGCCATGAACGCTGAGCCTGCGCGTCCGGAGCCTGTGCTCCGCAACGGGAGAGGCCACAGCAGTGAGAGGCCCGTGCACCACTAAAAAAAAAAAAAAAAAAAAAAAAAAAAAAGAGTAAATTATCCTTAGATGTCCTCGCTGTTTTCCTAGATGCTATTAAAATACTCTCACATATTGAGCCAAAAAACATTCAAACTTGTCACCAAATTCCCCCAACAGCAGAAAAGAAATCACCCTAAGAGCAGGAAAAAAGGGTTGTATGACGGAAAAGGAGTTCCATAAGCATACACACACACACACACACGCACGTACACAATTACTCTCACAGTCTATAATAGCGCTGTTTTTAATGTCTTAAATTGCTCATGAAGGAATAAAACTTGATGCTCAGAAAAATTAAAATAGCTCCTTTTACCTTGTAGCTTTGCATAACTCCCACCCAGGCTTGCTTATCTCTGGAGAGATCCCAGCTGAAGAAGTACCAAGTAGGTTGGTTGGTGTCACAGCTGAGTGATGGAACAGGCTGGGGGCGGCTCTGGAAGAAGATGGTGCTGGAGAAGACCCAGCCCCAGAGCGTGTCTCTGAGCAGGAGGCAGGAAGCAAAGCCAGTGCAGTGCTCCCTGAACCTGATTCATCAGATTCACCTGTATATTCACATGAGCCTTCAGCAGTTGGAACCATTAGGCAGCTTGGAGACACATGGGCATGAGAGGAAAAAGCATGGGCTTTGCAATCAGAAAATGGATCCCTGTCTTTTTTTTTTTTTTTTTTTTTTTGCGGTACGCGGGCCTCTCACTGCTGTGGCCTCTCCCGTTGCGGAGCACAGGCTCCGGACGCGCAGGCTCAGCGTTCATGGCTCACGGGCCCAGCCGCTCCGCGGCATATGGGATCCTCCCAGACCGGGGCACAAACCCGTATCCCCTGCATCGGCAGGCGGACTCTCAACCACTGCGCCACCAGGGAGGCCCTGGATCCCTATCTTGACTCTACAGCTTACTACTTAGCTGTGTGGTCACGGCCAGTCATTTCACCATTCTGAACCTCAAATTCCAGTAAAATGCTTATTAGAATAGTTTTTCGTTTGTTTGTTTCAGGGTTGTTTTGTTCTGTTTTGTTTGCAGAAAAGCCACAGCTAAGAGAAGTCTGGACTCCCACAGTCTTCCCATGGATCTGCTTGTTCTAGGACAGTGGTTCTCAAAATGTGGAACTCCAACCGAATTCTCAGCATCACCTGGAAACTTGTTAGAAATGCAAATTCTCAGGCCCCACCCCAGACTTACTGATAGAAACTCTGCGGGGCTCAGCAATTTGATGGTTCCACAAGCCCTCCAGGTGATTCTGATGCACTCAATTTTAAGTGCATCAGAGGGCTCTGGGGGTTTCTGATTTAGCTAATTCTACTCCAAATTATCATGCACAAATTCTTGCTATTTTCCACATCTTTGAGGGATCGATTGAGTGTATTAAGCTAATTAAAGATTTTAAAATAAAAGGACACCTTTTTGCCATCAGCATCTATTTGAATTCAAATCTCTTTACCCACTGGAACAAGGAAGTAGGATATTTGAAATAGTCTGTTCAGAAACAGACTTTTGACTCATTTAATCATATATTCATTGATTCAAATACCTTATATCTCAAGGTGATCCAGGAACTGTTCTGGATGCTGGGCAATAGAGGTGAAAACACGAGAATCAAAGAGCAAAACCTGCCTGGTCGCCGTCCCTGCCCTCAGGGAGCTTATAAACTAGTGGGGCAGAGAGACATTTATCAAAAATCCACAGACAAATGGAAACTTTCAACCAAGACAAGAGATAAGAAGGAGAGATGAGGTGTGGAGAGGGGCTGTAATAAAGGGTGAAATCCAATAAAGAAGGACCTTATGGTCATTTCCTTGAGGAAGCATCCCTTGAGTGAGCTCTGAAGGATAAACAGGAGTTAGTGTGCAAAGTAGGTGAGGGAAGGTCCTTCCACATAGAGGCACCAGCTTGTGATAAACCCCATGCAGAGGGGAGTGTAGCTGAAGGAAAGAAAGCAGGGGGTGTATGGTTTAAGATCCAAATTGACAGGTGAGCTGTGGCCAGGGCAGATTAGCCAAAAAGGCCAAGTTTAGATGCTCTGCCTTCTCAAGAGCAGAGGGAAACACTTTTGTTTGCCCACAATTAAGTTCCTGTATTGAGTGCCTCTTGTGTAAAAGCTCTGTGCCTTTACACTGTCAGTGGTCCTCAACCAAGGGTGCTTTGTCCCCTTGGGAACATTTGGTCATGTCTGGAGATATTTTTGGTTATCACAAGTTGTTGTGGGGTTGGGGAGGAGTTGAACTGACATCTAGTGGGTAGAGTCCTGGATACTGTTAAATATCCTACAATGCGGGCTTCCCCGGTGGTGCAGTGGTTGAGAGTCCGCCTGCCGATGCAGGGGATGCGGGTTCGTGCCCCGGTCCGGGAAGATCCCACATGCTGTGGAGCGGCTGGGCCCGTGAGCCATGGCTGCTGAGCCTGCGCGTCCAGAGCCTGTGCTCCGCAACAGGAGAGGCCACAGCAGTGAGAGGCCCGCATACCACAAAAAAATAAAATAAAAATAATAATAATAATCCTACAACGCATAGGACCATCCCCCAAACAAAGAGTTACCTGGTCCAATGTGCTGAGGCTGAGAAACCCTGGACTAAGCAAAGAAAAGACTTGTAGGTGTCTATTTTTTAAAAACCTAAAAAGCATTTTTCCTCCAAAGAGAATACCACTGTGCTTTTAAAACAAAAACAAAAAACTTACTGGATCTCAGCGGTTCTTCTCTAAAATACAGAAATACTCTGGCTCAGAAAGAGAATTCGGTCTTAATAAAACACACACACAAATACACACACACACACACAGTGGCTCCATGTTGAAGTCTTCACATTTTTCAATTCTATAACTAATAGACAGGTATTCAGCAAACGTGATAAGGTGTTTGCTTCTGCAGGGAATTTGTTCCTTGAAAACACAGGCACGCAAATACATTAAAAAAAATACTCTGAAGTTTGAGAGAAAGGAAAAAAAGCCTCCTAGGCATTTCCCTGATAGAAGACTTGCAATTGATCGAAAGAGAGTAGTAACTATTTCCTGGCGGGGAAAGAGGATGGATTTTGAACATAACTGCACATTTCTTTTTATCAAGGCTTTGGTGCAGCCTGAAAGGCGTCAGCAGACCGTGTTCAAGAGGATGGGAGACAGCCCATTCGCCACAGGAGGCATCTGCTGAGGCGTGAGAGGGAGGCCGTCTCCTTTAACCCTTCCCTTTGCAGTAGGTACATCGCCCAATGCCTAGTGACCATGACCGCAGCCGTTTCGTGATGTCCTTCTGTTTTGTTTCAGTTCATTTAGCAGCTTGTTTCCTGGCTCTGTTTGTCTTCCCTTCCGCCTGCTCACTCAGTGGACTCACCCAGGCACAATGGTCTTTGACCAGGTCACACAGATCTGCCGGCATCCTCAGAACCCGGGACTGGGCCCGAGCCCTCCAAAGAGAAAATAGAGAGATGGGAACACCAGGAGGAAGAGAACACAGCAGCCATGGCACAAGGACTAAACAAAACCCCAGGCACATGTCTGCCTTTGGCTTTGGGCATCTACCCAAACTGCTAATGCTGATATGTCAGCAGCTGCTGTGGCCCCTGCTGCTGCCACAGCTGAAGCTGCTACAAAGTAGCTCAGACGTTGGACCCACGATTATTTCTTCCTTTTCTATTTTGTGGAGAGTATTATGGTACCAGCCACAGAATAAGGGCAATGAGAGTTCCAATGCCGGAGAGATCCTGCAATCACCTGGGAAGTCTTCTTGGAGGAGGCAAACTTAGCACATCTTAAGGGCAGGTAGAATCTGAATTAGCTTTTCCCGTTGTTCCTTTCTTATAATCAAGGATCCAGGTTAGGAGAGGAAGACCTGAGTGTCCTTGTCTATTATACCTCCATTGCTTTCCTGAGTGCATTTTCCCAACCTCCTTTTGGAGGTTGACCCTTCTTTTGGAGGTTGACCCTCCTTTTGGAGGCTGAACCTTCTTTTGGAGGTTGACCCTCCTTTTGGAGAAGACCCTTTTTTTTTTTTTTTTTTTTTTGCGGTACTGCGCCACCAGGGAAGCCCTGACCCTTCTTTTGGAGGTTGACCCTCCTTTTGGAGAAGACCCTTCTCCAGATGATCCCTAGGGTCAGATAGTGTATTTGGATCTTGAACAGTGTGCTGAGGGCATTGCCACATCAACTGCGGAACCCCCTCCATTCCTGGCTTTTTGATTGTTTTTTTGTTTAGGGGCTTACAAAATCCTCAGGTCTTATCAGGGGTTAGAAATACCCCAAACAAGCAATCACTTTGCCCTGTTGCACTTTCTGGACATCACCTCCCCTAATAACTCCTAATCTATGTAGGGGCTAAGAGTACAAGCTGTCTGTGCCTCAGTTTCTCTACCTCTAAGTAGGTTGATACTTCAAAATTTGGGCTGACTTCATAAAGTTATGATTAGCAGTTCACAGGATTGTGGGCAAAAGGCATTTAAAATAGTGCCAAGCACACAGAAGGGGCTGACACATATTACCTGTTGTTTTATTAATACACAGAGACTTCAGGCAAAACCCAGAATAAGCACATCTGTCCTGGTGGCTGTCATAGCTTTTCCCACCACTGCCACTGATGAGGGGGTAGCCTTACGCCAGGATGATTTTTATACTGTATCCGGGTTCTACCATTCCCCCCACCCTCGCGTGCGCACGCACATACACACACCCCAGAGTTCTTTGGATGAGGGACGTGCATCACAGCCAATCCATGGCCTGGGCAGCTCTGTATGAGCTCTGTATGAGAGGAACTGGCAAAAAAGCCCCCAAACAAACAAACAAACAAAACTTCTGTTCAAGTAAAGATGAGCTCAGGCAGTCAGAATCTAGCTCCAGGACTTTGAATAGGGAAGCATGGAGCCCACCAGGCTGTAATTGTCCTGGGCGAAGTTGAAAGGTACCAGGTAGAGGAACCGGGGCCATGATGAAACTATGTAGGAGAAGCTCTAAGTACACGGAAGTCACAAGAGAGCAGGAGCCATGAATAACAGAAGTGATGAGGTAGAGAGAAACAGAGAAGTGGATAAGGAAGCTAGTCAGCAGTGAGAGAAGCAAAAATACACAAAGGTGGGACAAAGAGTAGTCAAGTTGAGCATTGGTGGGAAGATCTGCCCAAGTCCACTGCCGAGGTCTCTTGAGATGCTCTGGCTTCCCCTCCTGTCTTTCTGAGGCCCATTCACACCTGGGTTTCTGCTTGAGGTCCCTGTCTACCGACTGGCCATTAACTTTCTTTCCATAATTTTGTCTGAGTCTCTTTCTTATGGGCAAAGAGCTAACGTAAAGTAAGCACAAATGTCACTGTACAACTTTATGTACATTGTAGTTTTGCCCGTAGTTGTGTCTTCTTTTCTTCATTTTTTGTTTATTTCTTGTTCACTGCCTACATTTCTCAGAAGGATGGGCCTTGTTCTTCGTTCTTGCTTTGTACAATTTATGACAGTAACTGTGTAGGCTTTTATAGTCCCTGGGTACAGAGGCTCGTAAAGAAAATAGGCACTTACTAATTAATGCTTTAGAGGGGGCAGGGATGTATTTCAGAAGCAAGCAGCTGTCATCATATTTTCTTTGTACCCTCATAATTCACAAATGTTGACGTTTAGCTTTTGAGTAACATTCCTGAGTTTCTGAGTTTCTGAGTTTTTTCTTTTTTTCCCCTGTTACTTCTGAGGTAGTTTACAGCATGATGTAGGAGAAAGTGCTTGGGCTCTGGAGTTCAGGAGACCGCAGCCAAAATCCTGACTACTTCAAATCACTTAAATGTTTTGAATTTGATACTCCCAGAATTGTCATGAGAATTAAATTAGTAAACTTATGTTAATATCCTAGCAGGTGGTAAACATTTGATAAATACTGGGCTCCTCCCCTAATTCTTACTGGATCAGGACACTCGGAGTTGCAAACAACAGAAAGCAATTCCAGCTATCTTAAGCACACTGGGAAATGCACTGTATAAATAAGGGGGCAAATCCCAAAACTCCAAGGAAGAAATGCAACTGGGCTTAAGAGAGATTTGAACTCCTGAAAAGCCAAAAAGGACATGGGTAGTATTTGGTTGACATAATGCTTATAATATTTAAACATATACTATTTAAACATAATTTATAAAGATTAGGACGCCATTTAGAAGTTCTGTAATAAAGAAAAAGGCACATTAAGAGGGGGCCCTAAGAGAAAACAATGAGTTAGGTACCAGTGCTTTATTAAGAATGATAACCTACAAATAGGGTGCCTTTGGGAATGCTAACATGAATTAAGTGAAGTGCTAAAAAATGTCAATTACAAGCATAATAGTGAAGCAAATAACAGATTCAGGTTTCAGTAGTATTGTCTAATTTATCAGATTCTACAGATTTTCTTAAGTACTGAAATAATTGTATTTTAAAAAAATCTGGGAAGGGGTGTCTCCAGGATTGCTGTTACTATTGAGGCTGCCATTAAATCCTTGTTTCACCAAATGCTATTTAAACAAATTCGAAAATGGTTTAAGAAATAACCTCAGGGATGCAAGAATTCTTCAGTATATGCAAATCAATTTGTGTGCTACACCATATTAACAAATTAAGGAATAAAAACCATATGATCATCTCAATAGATGCAGAAAAAGCTTTTGACAAAATTCAACACCCATTTATGATAAAAAAAACTCTCCAGAAACTGGGCACAGAGGGAACTACCTCAACATAATAAAGGCCAGATATGACAAACCCACAGCAAACATCATACTCAATGGTGAAAAACTGAAAGCCTTTCCACTAAGGTCAGGAACAAGACAAGGATGTCCACTCTTGCCACTCTTCTTCAACTTAGTTTTGGAAGTCCTAGCCATGTCAATCAGAGAAGAAAAAGAAAGAAAAGGAATACAAATGGGAAAAGAAGAAAAACTGTCCCTGTTTGCAGATGACATGATACTATACATAGAAAATCCTAAAGATGCCACCAGAAAACTACTAGAACTAATCAATGAATTTGGCAAAGTTGCAGGATACCAAATTAATGTACAGAAACCTCTGGCATTACTATACACTAACAACAAAAAACCAAAAAGAGAAATTAAGGAAACAATCCCATTTACCATTGCAACAAAAAGAATAAAATACCTAGGAAAAACTGACCTAAGGAGGCAAAAGACTTGTACTCAGAAAACTATAAAACACTGATGAAAGAAATCAAAGATGACATAAACAGATGGAGAAATATACCATGTTCTTGGACTGGAAGAATCAATATTGTGACAATGACTATACTACCCAAAGCAATCTAGAGATTCAATGCAATCCCTATCAAACTACCAATGGCATTTTTTACAGAACTAAAACAAAAAATCTTAAAATTTGTATGGAGACACAGAAGACCCCGAATAGCCAAAGCAGTCTTGAGGGAAAAAAACGGAGCTGGAGGAATCAGACTCCCTGACTTCAAACTATACCAAAAAGCTACAGTAATCAAGACAGTACAGTACTGGCACAAAAACAGAAATATAGATCAATGGTACAGGATAGAAAGCCCAGAGGTAAACCCACGCACATATGGTCACCTAATTTATGACACAGGAGGCAAGAACATACAATGGAGAAAAGACAGCCTCTTCAATAAGTGGTGCTGGGAAAACTGGACAGCTACATGTAAAACAATGAAATTAGAACACTACTTAACACCGTACACAAAAATAAACTCCAAATGGATTAAAGACCTAAATGTAAGACCAGACACTATAAAACTCTTAGAAGAAAACATAGGAAAAACACTCTTTGACATAAACCACAGCAAGATCTTTTTTGACTCACCTCCTAGAGTAATGGAAATAAAAACAAAAATAAACAAATGGGACCTAATTAAACTTCAAAGCTTTTGCACAGCAAAGGAAACCATAAACAAGATGAAAAGACAACCCTCAGAATGGGAGAAAATATTTGCAAATGAAACAATAGACAAAGGATTATTCTCCAAAATATACAAACAGCTCATAGAGCTTGGTATTAAAAAAACAAACAATCCAATTAAAAAATGGGCAGAAGACCTAAATAGACATTTCACCGAAGAAGACATACAGATGGCCAAGAGGCACATGAAAACATGCTCAATATCACTAGTTATTAGAGAAATGCAAATCAAAACTACAATGAGGTATCAGCTCATGCCGGTCAGAATGGCCATCATCAAAATATCTAGAAACAATAAATGCTGGACAGGGTGTGGTGAAAAGGGAACCCTCCTGCACTGTTGGTGGGAATGTAAATTGATACAACCACTACGGAGAACAGTATGGACGTTCCTTAAAAAACTAAAAACAGAACTACCATATGACCCAGCAATCCCACTACTGGGCATATACCCTGAGAAAACCATAATTCAAAAAGATACATGTACCAAAATGTTCATTGCAGCTCTATTCTCAATAGCCCAGAGATGGAAACAACCTAAGTGTCCATCAACAGATGGCACATGTATACAATGGAATATTACGCAGCCATAAAAAGAAACGAAACTGAGTTATTTGTAGTGAGGTGGATGGTCCGTCATACAGAGTGAAGTAAGTCAGAAAGAGAAAAACAAACACTGTACGCTAACACATACATATGGAATCTAAAAAAAAAAAAAAAATGGTACCGATAAACCCAGTGGCAGGGCAGGAATAAAGACACAGACATAGAGAATGGACTTGAGGACACGGGGTGGTGGGGCAGGGGGAAGGTGGGGGGAAGTGAGAGTAGCGTCGACACATATACACTACTGAATGTAAAATAGATAGCTAGTGGGAAGCAGCCCAGCCGCGTAGCACAGGGAGATCAGCTTGGTGCTTTGCAATGACCTAGAGGGGTGGGATAGGGAGGGTGGGAGGGAGGCTCAAGAGGGAGGGGATATGGGGACATATGTATGCATATGGCTGATTCACTTTGTTGTACAACAGAAACTAACACAGTATTGTGAAGCAATTATACTCCAATAAAGATCTATTAAAAAAAAAAAAAAGTAAACCCGAAAAGGAAAAAAAGAAAAGGAAAGTAGTATTTGGAGAATTAGTGGAAAGAAACAAAGTCTCACTGGTTCAAAACATTTTCATTGATATCCTATCTTCCTTGATGCTACCATTAAATTTTTATTTGTAATTAAAAATAGGAATTTTTAATTACTTAATATTTATTCCTAGTTTTTTTCCATTTCCATGTGAATAAAAGTATTCCATATTACGTGCAAAAAAAAAAAGAAATATCAAAACTTCTCTTGGCATATCTTCTTAATTCTTCTGCCCTCTGCTATCCAAGTTTTCCTGCTCCTAAGCCCCACATCATGTGGAGAATATGTCCACCCAATCCTTCCCAGATTATATCTCTTCCATCTTTTAAAGTTAACACAGACTAAGCAGCAGTCACTTGATCTCAATTCCAGATTTCCAGAATTACCTCAGGCAGTCCTTCTCGGGTGAGAGATCTAACCTGAACAGTGGTAATCAAGATGGTGAGGTCACATATACCAAGCATGGCTGCCAATGAGCCAATCTGAATGATAGAGACAGGTAAATGAATCTGCAAGGCTACGTGGTGGTTGAACCTGGGTTCTAGAATCAGACAACTGGGTTTGATTTCTGGTTTCATCATTTATACGTATGTGAAGCTGGGAAGGCTACTTGATGTTGCAAGTCTCAGTTTCCCCATGTATAAAATGGAAGCAATAAAGCCTACGTCATAGGTTGTTGAGAGGGCTAAATGATCTGATGTATGTAGATATCTTAGCATATGGTGCCCTGCACCCAACCATTAATGTGTGGGAGGCAGACAAAACAAGGTGTCTATTACAGTTGCATCACAGCACATTTTGGTGAGTGAATTTTAATTCCTCAAAAACATGGCATTAAAATGCCAAGATTATGAGCTCCCTTGAAATATAGCATCTTTTCTGCGGGCTGTCATAGTTGGAGACCCCAGGGGCTAATTTAGAATTTCATTGAAGAAAATAATGTAATTTTTTCTTTTACTTTGAGTATGTCAGTTCTAACATAGAAACTGCAAATTAAATGAGGTTATTAGTTCCAGAAGAAAGCCATAAACTCTGCTCAAATCACGAAATACGTCTCAGGTAGAATAGAAGCTTGGTATCAATGGCAACTCTAATCCGCTTCTGTAAAGGGAAGTGTAAATAGAATTCATAAACCCTGTTTGCCGTTAATGTGAATTCATGAATTCACATTAATGTGAATTTAATGTGAATTTGGCCTCTGAACTTGAAAGTGACATTCTTGTTTTAGATGCATCCTGCATTTAAGATGTGACCGAGGCCATTTTCTCCTGCCATTGTAGCAAATGTCCTGCCTTATGAAACAAGATTCCATTCACCGAGACTAGAGTCACTCTTTTACACTATGTTAGGCATTTAGGCAGGGACCCTAATTCTTTCAAGTCAAGTCTTTTCAGTCTGCAATATTATTCATCTACTGCTCAGGGAGACATAGGCCTTGGGGAAAATTAGGTCCATAAAAGCTTCCAATGAAAGACTCATTTTTTATAGGCACTTGGATATAAAGAACGTGACTAAAATCTGATGATGTGTGTTTGTCAAATATATATCTGTGTATGGATAGATGGATAAATGGCTGGCTGCCTGGCTGAGCTGATGGATGGATGACTGGATGGGTAGATGGGTGGATAAATGGATGTCTGGGTAGGTGGTTGGCTGGACGGGTGGATGGCTGGGTATTTAGCTGGGTAGGTAGATGAGTGGATGGGTGGATGGATGGATGTGGAGATGGGTCTTATAATGAATAGTTATTTATTTATTTATTTATTTGATTGTCCAGCATCCCCTCTTGGGAAGGTACTATAACTATTAAAACTTTTTCTCCTCTTAGAAATGTGTCATTGTGTGCATTCTTGGGAACTGGAAAGCAACTGGGGCCAAATTCCCTTCACTTCCATTCTGGCAAGTTCAGGAGCAGGCATTTGACTTCAGCGTGGCAGATCGGACAGTCCTTCACAGCCCTTGGAAGTTGAGTAAGTGCTGTAGGCTGTGGTGGATTTGAAGGAAATCATCTTCACAGCAGAGGTGGCCTGTGGATATATGAATGGACCTGTTCCTACTGGGAGAACCACTCTGGTTCCAGATGCCTGGCCCTCCAAAAGTTACTTGGTTTGAGCTTGTTTTCTAAGCCTGTTTCTGCAGCCTGCCTGGTCCTCTCATAACTTCTCTTTTGCTTAAGTCACCAAGATTTTTTTTTTTCTATTACAAGCTGGAAGTCTGACTAATATGAGATACTGAGAAGTAACTAAGTGCCAGGCACATTCTAAGTTTTTTACAGACATTAATTTATTTGATATTCACAAGGATGCTATGAGTAAGTACTTTCATTTATTCTTGTTTTACAGAAGAGTAAACACAGAAAGCCTACATAATTTCTCAAGATCACATAGTTACTGAAAGCAGAACTTGGATCTGAATCCTGGTAGTCTGACTGGAGGGCATATTTAACTCTGTGTTCCTAACTGTTTTGCAATATTACTTCTGCAAAGATGAGAGAGGGAGGGAGAAAGCATGGAAGAGAGGGAGGGAGGGAGTGTGGCAGAGACTATGACATGTTCACCAAAACCTTTCCCTTCTCCTCTTGGTATACAGTTAGATTATACCTCCCTGCCTCATTTTCACTTGGATGTAGACGTACTAGTGAGTTCTGGCCAATAGAATGTGTAGAGAAATGATTTGTGTCATTTCTAATTCAAAGTAGTTAAGATGTGGGTGTGCTTTCCCTATATCCTCTTTTTCCCACTGCTGGCTAAGTGAAGAGGACCCTGAGGGCCTAGAGGAGGGTGGAACCACACGATGAAATGACCAAGTAGAAGGTTCACTAATATAATTTTAGGGTTGTCTTGTAAAGCCTCTAACCCACCCTAGTATGGGTATAATAAGTAGATGGTGGATAGAGAGAAGATAGAGCAAAGTAAACTTGGATTCCAATGTGGGGACTCCAATGCCACTTTCAGAGGTATGTGTTTTTCTACCTGGAGGCGAAATTCTAATTCCCTGGAGAATTCTTCCTAGAATCTCCATTGTTTCATTATCATTTCTATCAGTGCTTTAAAAAGTTCTGGTTTTCAGAGTTTTCTCTCTCTCCCTAAATGACTTCATATTTTTTTCTACTGCATCCCAAAGCAGATGGGGTAAGGAGATTGAGTCATATTTTACAATCTGCCTTTTGGAACTCATCCAAAACCTTTGATTAGCCTGAACCTGTACTCTCACCTCTCGAGCATTCTTTTGTTATAAGTCATATCTTTCATTTTAGAAGTGAACATTTTTCCTCCATGCCCCCAAATTTCAGTGCTAGGTAAGAATAAAATATGGTAATTTCATGACATTGAGTTTGTTAAATTATGTACTGATGAGGCTTCATATTTCTCCTTCTAATTAGAGGGTAAGATTTGAGTAATAGCAAGTAAATTGTTGCAACATGTCTAAACGTATTATTTTATTTTGAATGACACCCTGGTAATAAAAAGGACTAGTTTCACAACAAATTTCTTATCTCAAAAGTTCAAAATATTATATATTTTCAAAAGCGTTCCTACCTGTAAAACATCTTCTGGGAAGTATAATACCATGCCTTATGGGGAAAATAATTAGCAGGGGATACGAATGCTGTCTATCAAAGAATTATTAAACTATGTGAGAGTATATAAAAGCGTTTTTTCATTGCATTTGCTAAATTGTACAAGGAGAATTTCATCAAATACATGTGAAACCAAAATGGATGCCAGCCAGATTTATTCATCAAAATGGGGGCAGGAATACTTAGGATCATGACACAGGTTGTGAATGATATCTTTGATTAAGTTAACTCAGACATTTGCCCTTGAGCCCCGTCAAAATGAAGATACCATGTATAAACCAATTTTTGTATATTTTCAGTTTAGATCAGAGACTCAGAAGAAGGACTAGATGACCTCTCAAGACCCCTACAATTATGACTACTGTATGAGTACCTTTTTTATCCATGAAGAGGGCAGAGATGGTCAGCACCCTTTATTTTGTCAATTAAAATTGGGTCTATTTAAGAATTATATCAAAGGAGTCACTAATACATGGTCAGCCACAGTATCAAAATATGTAAGACTTGAAAGAGATCTTAGGCAGTCATCTAGTCCAATGCCTTTGTTTTATTGATGAGGACATTGAAGTCCAGAGAAATAAAGTGATTTGCTCAAGTTCATCTATCAAGTTATTGTTCGATATAACTGAGAAATCTAGGAGTGAAAAGCCTACTGAGTACAGTAACAGCTGGATCCAGGGGCTCAAACGTCATCAGCAATCTGTCTCCATCCATCACTTGGCTCTGCTTTTTTCTGTGTTGCTTTCTTCTCATGCAATGATAAGATAATTCTAGTCTTCGTTCCTTCCAACTCAGTGGCTCCAGACAAAAGAGAGCTTCTTTATGCTACTGGTTCAAATAAAAGTCATTAACCCAGTTTGGGTTATGGCCTAGTTCTGAACCAACCACTGGCCAGGGGCATTGTACATTCTGATTTTCTTGGTCTGGGTCAAGGTGCCCATCAATAAGGCAGGGAGTCAGGTCAGTGTCACCTAAACCATATGGGATTGTGACAGGGAGGCAGTAGTTCTCAAAGGAGATTCCAGGCAAAGTTGCCTGAAGAAGAGGAAATGATGCTGACCGGAAAAAAGCAAAAAACGTCTACTACGCACAGGGATGCTTCATGAATCCCCTTGTCAGGTTAATAAATAACTTCATTATTTCTTTCATGGAATATCATGAAGAAGTGATTTTATTTTTATTTTTTAATTTAGATCTGTATTATATAATAAAATTTTAAACGATCATCATTAGCAATCACTTTATATGTGTTAAGAAATGCAACTTTTCTCCTTTAAGAGGACAGACACTAGTTAATCTACTTTGAAGCAATTCTGGAACAAAAATGCATTTTAAAAGAACATCATATCTTATTTAGTTTGAGGACTGAATGGTTATTAAAATAGAGATCGGGATTTAACAGGTGTTACAGCATCAAAAATAGATTTTTAAAAATGGCTTCATGACTCCATTGCTTGGAAGGCTTGGATTTTTCACTTTAAAATTAACTGGTTTATTTTTAATGCTTTTCTGTTTTGTTTCCAAATGGCAAGTTAGTAAAAAACTTCAGGGCTTCTATTTGCAACGTTTTTCTGCAAACAAACCATCATATGGGCAGTCATTATTATCTCCAATAAATCAAAAGCCAAATTGACTCTAATCACCACTGAAGTTTTTTATTGAGCAAGGCATGTTAAGGCAATAGAGTCATCCTGACATGTGTGGTTTAAAAATTCTGATGAGTCAAGGTATGAATCTAGAAGGTACCAAAAATTGGGGAAGATTGTAGATTTGTTATCATTTGCATGATCATTAATGTCTTGCTTTTCTCCTGCTTCCTATCTTTATTCCATCCAGTAAGAGTATAAATTAAGCAAAATATGTGAACAATAATAATAAAAAACCAAACAAAGCTATGTAACTGTAAAGCCCCTAAGTTGGTCAACAGCATTTAGCTGAGTGAAAAGTGACCACATAAACTTAAAAGTGCTAATGATAAGAGCTGCAAGTCCTCAGCATATTCTGTTTTGTTTTGTTTCTTTAATGGAAAAAACTTCACCTCATTATTTGATATTATAATTATACTCCAATAAAGATGTTAAAAAAATCAAAATGAATGTGGATACCCCAACATCTATAACAATGTAAACCCTCAGAATACCTCCAGTGACTCCTGGGGGTTTGCAAAATGCAGGTTAGCAAATATTGGCCCACTCCTGGCTCTTTTCCATGTCACTGTTCATTCCATGAAGACTGTTCCTTTCTAAGGATGGCTGCCCTCTCGCCTCAGGTGATAACCAGTTGAGAACCTCAACTGGTACTATCGGTGTCTTCGTTTCTCTGCTTTTTTATTATGAGGAAAAGTCCCAAGTCTTTGCCTCTCATGGGTTGCCATGTCATGGGCACTCATAAGACATTATGGGTGGAATGTGGCATTTGGAACCAGGCAGAACTGGGAAATGCTAGCCCTTTCCTTTGACATTGGTCCAGCTTTTCACCTGATCTAAGACAATCTCTTCACCTCTGAGGGAGCCATGAGCTTCACTCTACCGCTGAGCTACACGGCTCAGGACTGGGACTGTCTAGACCCAGAACCCCGTCTCCATCACATGCCAGCTGTCAACCTCTCTAGGCTCCAGTTTCCTCATGTAGTAGTCCACATCCCTTGGGGCTGTTGCAAAGATTATATAATCAGTTGTGTGTGCAAGACAGAACCACTTCCTCTCAAATCTTCTCTTCATCCTTTTCTACCCCATTCTGTGCCTGGTAGGCTGACCATAGGGACTACATCAGTGGGCTCCCACACCTGTGGATTCTGCTTGACCGGTGGGAGAACAGCAGGAGACCTGAGTGCAAGAGGAGCATGAGGTCAGGATACTGATTTCTCCAGGTCCCTCCTTTCTAGGTTGCCCCTCAGAAAGACCACAGCTCCCCTTAGGTGACTCTCTTCATAGAGTTCTCTCCATGTTCTCGGGACCCTTCCTTCCCCCGGTTGCTTCAGGCTTATCTTCCTCTTTGTAAATAACATCTTTATTAACGTCTCTTCAAATTGGAATGTGTCCTCTTGTTTCTGTACACACACCATGTGTTTCCTAGCACACATACCATGAAAAGGGCTTAGCCTGGCCCATCAAGCACTTGCATGGTTGTTGGGAGGATTAAATGAAACTATGTGCAACATAGGGGTCAATTCATGGTAATGATAATGTATTATTAATACTATAACAGGTATTATTTTAAGTACTCATTATAACAAAGCACTAGACTAGCACTTTATATTCATGATTTCATGATGTTCTCCCAACCCCCAAATCTACAAGTAGTTACTATTTCCCCCAATTTATGAACAAGAAAAGAGAGACTCAGAGAATTGAAGTAACTGGCCCCAGAACACACATCAGGTTTGTTCTGACTCCAAAGCTTGTTCTCCTAATGGCTTCACTGCCATCGTAAGAGTTTCTAGTTCTGTTTCCTGATAGAGACTTTTGTTTTCAAATACCAAATTATTTTAATAAAGAATTCAGGTTGGAATAGTATTTAACTTACAGGTAATTTTGGAGAGACTTGACTAATTTCTAGAGTAGAATATTCCTATCTGTTAACATGGTAGCAATTTTTTTAGCTTTATTCCCCAGTATCATAAAAATGTTATAAATGAAGACTTTTAAAATCAATTTTCTAAATCTTTGATGCAGATGTATAGAGTTATTTTTTGTACTGATTTTATATCCAATACCTTTCTTAAACTCTCCTCTCATTCATTCTAATAATTTGAAGATGATTTTGAGCTTTTTGAGTTTTATCGTTTGTCAATGACAGTTCCATTTCTTCCTTTCTAAACCTTATAATTTTTTCTTTTTCTTGTCTTACTCCAAATTCCTGCAATCTCTAGGATAACAGAAGAAGTCAGAGTGGATATGAGGGGGTTTTTCTTGATTTTAAGAGGAGTGCATCACCATTAAGTGTGGGGCTTGCTCTAGACTTTTAGTAGGTAACCTTTTCCAGGTTAAAGATGTTCCTTCTATTTCAAATCTCCACATTCTGTTATTGTCCTCTGATGGAACTTTTTCTTTGTTTACCAGTCCTGTTACAGATACTTAAAAATGTCTTCTTTGTTTTAAAGTGTTTAGAACAGCAGAACTAGATTTGGGTCCTCAGGCAAACACATAGATACTCTCAAGTGTTTAACTTTTTTTTTATTAATAAATTTATTTTATATATTTATCTTTGGCTGCACTGGGTCTCCGTTGCTGCATGCGGGCTTTCTCCAGTTGCGGGGAGCAGGGCCTACCCTTTGTTGCGGTGCGCGGGCTTCTCATTGCGGTGGCTTCTCTTGTTGCGGAGCACAGGCTCTAGGCGCGTGGGCTTCCGTAATTGTGGCACATGGGCTCAGTAGTTGTGGCGCACGGGCTTAGTTGCTCTGCAGCATATGGGATCTTCCCGGACCAGGGATCGAACCAGTGTCCCCTGCATTGGCAGGCAGATTCTTAACCACTGTGCCACCAAGGAAGCCCAGTGTCTAACTTTTGAAAGATGCAAAAATCAAGGGCATTATTTATATGTCAAGAAATTCCCCACAAACTCCCACCCCTCCCCCACCCAAAGGCAGCATGATTCAACACAAAAAAGCTCTAGACTTCAAGTGAGGAGGTCAGTATTCTCAGCCTAACTAACTGATGCCGGCTTTTGTCAAAGGTCTCTTTGCAGGTCACCTATTTTCACTGCTGTTGCACCACCAGTTGGGGATTTGCTTGAATGATTTAGAAAAGCTGAGTTTTATGGTAACAGGGCCTCCACTTCTGGTTTTTCTGAGACGGTATTGCACGGACAATCCAGAAACCACAGTTGTCAGGCCCCTGTTTTCTCCTCTCTCTTAGCATATGAAGGTAAACAAAAGCTTTAACTGGAGCAAGGAGAAAGAGGTTATTCAGAAGGAAAAGAGCTTTACTCAGTCTGAGAGGAAACACAGTTCTTAATATCTCAGACTTTCCACCTGAGTGAGAGAAAATTGCACAGGTGCTGTTCAGCGTGCTGGGATCCATCCACTGTGAGCCGAGAGAGACATTTCCTTAGGTGGTCTTGGGAGAGAAGGCAGTAGCTGGAGGGAAAACAATGCCTCTTTTTTTTTTTTTTTTTTTTGTGGTACGCGGGCCTCTCACTGTTGTGGCTTCTCCCGTTGTGGAGCGCAGGCTCCGGACGCGCAGGCTCAGCGGCCATGGCTCACGGGCCCAGCCGCTCCCTGGCATGTGGGATCTTCCTGGACCGGGGCACGAACCCGTGTCCCCTGCATCGGCAGGCGGACTCTCAACCACTGCGCCACCAGGGAAGCCCAACAATGCCTCTTGATGTTAGCTGAGGTGTGATGTTGAAAAAGACAGACTTTGCCCTTTTCTGAGGAGAAGAGGCCCTAGACACGCAGAAATGAGGTCTGAAGGACGGGATTTAACACCTGTGCTCCCAGGGAAGGTAAGAGTGAATAACAGGGGCTTCTTTTCCTGCTTTGTCAGTGGCTGCTGACACTAATGAAAGCAGTCATGTTGTGCCTCTTAGTATATAATAGTAGGCCTATTGCTCCACAAAAAGCAGAGGAGCTGATTAAATCCACCCAGCAGTTCAGAGTGGAGGATTTCATTTCCTCCTCAGAGACATCTTATGGGTGAACACAGCTCAGTTTTATTTATATGTAATGTTTGCACTCAAAAGCCTTTTTTTTACTCCTGCTTGAAAAGTATCTGTCCATCCATGCATCCATCCATTCACCATTGAGTCAGCATGTATTATAATAATAATTATTATTATTATTACTAAAAGCTAATGTTAGTTGAACTCTTACAAAATTTCACTAATTTTACAGGTACTTTCTCACCTATTCTTCACACCACCTATGAGGTACTTACTGCTATTATTCCATTATACAGATAAGGAAAGTGAGGCATAAGCAGTTGAAGTAGATTTGCTCAGTCTCAGAGTTAGTAGTTGAAGGAGTCAGGACACAAACCCTAATCTTTTGGATCCAAGAGCCTTTTCCAGTGGCAACTGAAGTCAAATCCTACCGGTTCATAAGAGCCAACTGTTAAATATTCAGGAATGTTGAGCACCCGTTGCTAAATGCAGCCATTACTAAAAATTAAATTACACAAACTTTTGACTAAATAAATTGCAATAAAACAAAGGTAATAAAAACTCCAAATCATCACTTCCTAATTATTTTAGTACATTCTACTTTATCCCTGCTCTTGAAGTCATTTTTGTATATTCAATCTCTACGGTGGAAATACTGTGTAATGGTGCGTTATGGCATACCTTTTTGCAACTCTGCATTCAATGACATCACATAGGTAGATTGAAACTGGCAATGGTTGGCTATTTACACCATGGAAATAAGCAAAAGCTACAAACCAGGCGGACTTTTTTCTCCTAGGGAACCAGTTGTTAAACACCAGTGCACCAGTTGGCCCTTTCTCTTTAGAACTGTGACATATACCTCCATATAATGCCATGATATTATGTACTAGGCGTTATGCTGGATGCAGAGGATACAAAGTTGAATCAGTCACAGTAGAGGGAAGGAAGAGAAAATCTCATCCTCCACAATTAAAAGATTGTGGAGGCTGCTTAATTCCAGTTTGAAATGTCAGGTCAAATAAATTGTCCAGGTACAGTTTTATGTATGGTGAAATAAGGCCTAAGGTAGCCAGGAAAAATATAATCTAGGCTTTAAGTTAAGTTTTCTCAGTCTCTCTTCACTTTTATTGTAGAGAACACAAAAGGAATCATCTGTACTGTGAGGTGGACCCATTTCAGGTACAGTGTACCCTGAATTTGAATGAGTCCCATCTTGTATCTTTGAAATATATGGCTTTTTGACCAAGAGAAATACCATTCCTTATCTTGAACCCTTTTGTTTAAGAACCAACTAACTCATCATTAAACCAGATGGATGCTTTGTACAGTCAGGAAACTGAATCCTCTAAGGGACAGTTAAAGCCCATTGATATGATAATTTCCCCACCGGATATCTTTCTAATAGAATGTCACACCAGCTTGGACAGTCTGGTCAGCCAGATTCATTCTCAGTGACCCTGTGGAAATGGATGTACAGAAGGGTAGAAAGCAAGAGATGAGGTTAAGAGTAGGGCCATCAAGACACATGGGTATAGCCCCAGCTCTACCATTTCCCGACAAGTCATTTCCCCTTTCTGCGCTTCAACGGTCCTGTTTATAAAACGGAGTTAGATGATCAACATTTTTCCAAGTGTAGCCTTCGTAAGCATCACCAGTTGAGCTAATTACTATTCGGGTTCTCAGATCCCACCTGCATGTCGTTAGCTCATTAGCTCTTGCTCATGCCTGGCAATCTGCACGTTAAGCTGGCAGCTGAGTTAAGTCTCTTCCCGGTGGTCTGCTGTCTCACATCCAGATCACTAGACTAGGTGATCTCTGTTCCTGCCTGAATCTGCTGCAGTGTTGAGGTTAAAAGCAATACATTTTCAATGTTAGTGAATAGCTTTTTGATTGTAAATAACAGTCTTAAATGTCACTTGAAATGTACACTTAAGGAAGAGACATTTTGCCTTGTATTACCTACCGGTTTACTTCTGAGTCTCACCTGTTATTTCCCTAATTTGATAAAAGTCATCTGTATCCTTTCATCTTTTTTATTTCTGATAGGCTTTAGTGTGTATGTTTATGCTATCTGGGTGATGGAAAAATTTAACTGCTAGTTTTAGTGGCTAAGAAGCATTCCAATAATGGATTTCCTGAAAGGGAGAAAAATATAAAGCTATCACCATGTGTTTGCTGGGAATGATTCTGAAAGCAGTTGGAAAGTGACCAAAATCTAAATTATTGTACTATTGAATTCAAGTCAGTATTGTAGGAAACAGTGTGTGTATGTCAATCCCCAACTCCCAATTTTTCCGTTCCCCCTACCTTTCCTCTTTGGTAACCATAAGTTTGTTTTCTGCGTCTGTGAGTCTAACAGCTTTCTTTTGGTCACTTGAAACGAAACTAATCCTAACTGATTCACTATACAACTGGCCCAAATGTAAATTGGGCATGTAAATTCTCTAAGCTACATGGCTTTAGTTTTAGGGTTTTTTTTAATGTATGCAAAAGGAAGGTATAAATTTTAAAAAAGCTTTAATTCTCTCAAGCAGTAATACAGTTATTAGAATATATAAGCATATATAAGGAAAGAAAGGAAGAAACTGGTAATAGTGTTTTACTGGAAGAATGGAGAATTAGAGTTAGGAGGGAGACAGTCTTCACTGTAGATCCTTTTGTACTATTTGTGTTTTTTACTTTTATTATGTATACATTTTACCTATTGAAAATCCCAATTACATGATTCTACAAAGTTAGTTTCTTTGACAAGCAATAGCATGTTTTTTATTTATATACCAAGTACATCTTTTCAATTTATTACTTGGTAGCATTACGACACAGTGAATAAATGCTAAAGTGTATTTTTCCATTTGTTAAGAGTCACTTTTCCCCCTAATATGCTATAACAATGACAATGACACAAACATTTAAATTAATCTTCAGATGCATCAAAATATACCATATGCTTTATTCATGCTTTCTGAATTTTGTAGACAATGTGTCTCCTCCCTCATTTCCAGAGTATTAATTTATCAAGATGCCATCTGTTCCATTCCTCTAATCCTCAGCTCACCCATTTTGAAGATGAGACATCTCAAAGTAAATGTGACATTCAAATTCTGGACTTAGGGGTGGCTTTTTTAATTGTTTCATTGCTTCTTCTAGCCTCAGGGATGGGTTATGCCATTTCATTTGATTTCCACTGTCCCTACCTCATCTTATTACTTGGTTTTTGGCAAACAGAGCTTATTGAAGTGACTGAAGAGAAACTTCTGCTCAGAGGAACAGAAAAACAATATCTAGAAAAGAGATCTATAAAGATGAATATTAATTGGGTATATTTTGATCCTCCTGTATTTTATTTTATCTTCATGGAATTACCTACCAGGGTCAGAACCAGGTGGTCTTGAGAGGCTTGTTCCTTGGCCCAGCTATTAATTTTCTGCCCCCTTCTCGAAAGTATCATTCATACTTTCGATCTGAAAAGTAGAATTGTAAAGACCCTTTTAGGATTCAAGGATCTAGGGGGTACTTTCCTGGTGGTCCAGTGGCTAAGACTCCATGCTCCCAATGCAGGGGGCCTGGGTTCGATCCCTGGTCTGGGAACGAGATCCCACATACATGCCACAACGAAGATCCCGCATGCCCCAACTAAGACCTGACGCAGCCGAATAAATAAATAAATAATTTTAAAACAAAACAAAACAAAACAAAACAAAAAGGATCTAGGGGTACTTTGGCAGTCGAGACCCAGTGTTGTAACTTTACTCCCAAGGTGGTATAAAATCAACTAAATAGCACTAAGGATAAGAAGACTATAATTAATAACAGCTAATATTATTTAGTAGCCCATGTCAGGTATTTTACTAAATGTTTAATACTCATTTAATTCTCTCAATATCACTTTTAAGCAAGTACAATTATTATTCCCATTGTACAGATGATAAAAAGGAGGCACGCTAGCCCCAGTTGTATAAGTTGTCCAAACTGTCCAAGGTCCCACATGTAAAAAATGGTAGCTGAGGGATTTGAACTCTGGTAGCCTGATCCCCAAACCTGTGACCCTCAGTGGGCTCAGGCTCATAGAGAGACAGATCACAGCTCAAACCAATAGATAAGGGTGAAAGCGGGCTCAAGCACAGGCACAAGGATAGATTAGAGGAGGGCATGATTAATTTCATCATTAATCATGATAATGGAGGGACCAGAGAGGCTTCCTAGAGGAGGTGATGTAGTAAGTGGGTTTTGAAAGGTGATTAGGTGTTTATTAGGCAACCACAAACTGCATGTGTATCAGGCAACCACAAACTGCATGTGCCAAAAGCAAAGACGCAATTTTACTCACTGACCTCTATCTAAAATTTAACTTCAAACTATCATAGCATATATGTGCAAACCAAAGGACAAGATGCTAGAAGTAAAAATAAATTTCAGCATTGAAACAACTTATAGCTGCCTTCCTAAAAGAATTAACCCTCTTCAGTCTTTAGGGATGTACTTAGATATTAGAAGATGCATAAAAATGCTTTGCCAAATACACATCACAGAGAAATGCTAGTTCTTATTATGTAATTTTATATGGCACGTTGATTGTGTTATTGGCCTCAATTTTTTTAACCCTCTCTTGTAGCCTCAACTTTTGCCACTTGACTTTGAAATTCCTTTCACCAAAGAGGCAGAATCTACTTCCTCACCCTTGAACCTGGGCTGTCTTAGTTACTTGCTTTAGCCATGGGCATGTTAGCAGACAGGACACAACAGATGCTTAAAAAGGCACTTGAAAAAAAAAAGAGGGGTGTGGAAATATAAGACGTATTTTGAAAAAAATGATGAGGGAATAAAAAGCACTTGGGGGGCTTCCCTGGTGGCGCAGTGGTTGAGAGTCCGCCTGTCGATGCAGGGGACACAGGTTCGTGCCCCGGTCCGGGAAGATCCCACATGCCGCAGAGCGGCTGGGCCCGTGAGCCATGGCCGCTGAGCCTGCGCGTTCGGAGCCTGTGCTCCGCAACGGGAGAGGCCACAACAGTGAGAGGCCCGCGTACCGCAAAAAAAAAAAAAAAAAAAAAAAGCACTTGGGCATTTTTGCTTGTGCTTGCTCTTCTCCCATCCGGAGACCATGCCTAGGACAGCCTGGAGGACAAAAATCATTTGGAGCAGAGCAGAGCCCCTGGCCCCTTTGTTTCAGCCAAGGCTACCCTGAAGCAGCCCACAGTCAGCTGACCTTAGACATGTGAATGAGACCGAGTCCAACTCAGATCATCCAAGCCCAGCATGATCGACGGTACCCTGCAGACTCAGGAGTTAAATCAGTGTTTATTATTGTAGGCTGCTGAGTTTCCATCTGAATTTTCTCTGTCTATAGATAGTTTGAGGGTTACAGTAACTGACCTTGCAGTTACCCCAGGGGAAAACATGAAATATTCTACTACTCTCAGGGAAGTGACGTTGCTATGTCAATTTCACCTAGTTATGTAGCATCACCATGGCAAACTGATAACTGATACAGTGTATAAGACCATTTCATAACAGCAGCAACATGGAAAACTCCTGGAAGTCGGTCTTCTATTTATTTTATGTTCCAAATAAAAGCAGAAGCAACAGGCACATGGTACACACGTTTTAGACAAAAAAAACCAACAGCAATCTGGCTTCTTTGACAGTAGTAGAATATTTCATGTTTTTCCCTGGGGAACTGCAGGGTGTGCTAGGTAACCCATCACTTGTCAAGTAAAATCACGAACTATTTTTACACAGGAATAGCCAGCAGCTAACTTAAATGCCTTTTGGAACCAATAGGTAGAAAGAGGTGGGTATGTTATAATTCAGGGGTTTTTTTTCATTGTTCTTTAAGGAGTTTTAAACCAAAGCTATTTTTGAAAAAGCCTTTAAACTTCAGATAGGGAGGAATTGAAATTACAATATTAGGAACGTTCTTGAATGTTTTGTAGTCCAAGTTTTTCAGATGCCTTTGCGTATGGGAAGAGATGAGCCAACATTAATTTCAAGAACATATCACTTCACTTGTTTCTAATTGTAATTCTATACATGCTCAACATAGAAAATGGGGAAAATAAAAGAAAGCAAGTAAAAATGTTTCCATCATTAAAGTACAGTCATTGTCAATCATTGGTATTTTAAATGTATTTTTATCGTATTTTATTTTAATAATGGTAGCACACTTTCTGGCTCAGTGGTGGGAATTTTACATTCATTTCTTCCTTTAACTGTCACAACCCAGTGAGTTGATATTACCTCCATTTTTTCAGGTAAGGAAATTGAGAGTATAATGAGAGGAATGTGGCTGACATATTAGCCCCCCCTGCTGATATACAAATTCAGCACTACTGTTCAGGAGGCCCGCAGTTATTTTTCCTTTATTTAACCTTTAATTATGGAAAAATCAAACATACATAAAAGTAGAGCAAAAAGTCTCTATACACCCATCACCTAGCTTCAGCAATTATCAATGTACATCAGTCTTGTTTCATTAACTGCACCCACTTTTTGCTCATGTCTTCTGGCTCCAGGTTTCCATTTGGACTTCTCTGTCTGTAGATCACTTGAGGTTAACTCACCCTGCAGATCCTCAAGGGCAAACCTGAAATAGTCCCATACTTTTAAAGAGGCAAGTTTGCTCTGTTAATTTTGCCGAAGAAAGAAAATGTGTCTGGTGCCTGTTATAGTGGACTTGGCCCTGGTTACAGTGAAGCACAAGGTCCCAGGTAGCTAAACATATAGACCCTGTCCTGAGATGTACACACCTACCTACACAATAGGAAGGAACAGGATGCTACACAGTTTGCAAAGCACCAACCTAAGTTTTATCATAAGTGATGGAACGTCCCTCTTTGAGAAAATTGCTCTGCTCTGGGCATTGTTTCTCTGGCTCCCAGAGAAAGCCTTCGAACTGTCAAACTGGACTGTCCTCCCTTCAGTCCTTCCCACCTAAAGTCCAGGCCCTTGTTCACCAGTTGGCCTGGCATGCTTGGCTGTGCCACCATCACTGACCCTGAAATGTATAAGTGGTTAATATTCATGAGGTCTTCTACCAGTGGAGTCTATAGAGGCATATGGAAACCATATAGCCTCTGTTCTCAGCAAGTTTGCACCAAAGCGTCTGAGTCTATTTACTCACCATTTCCTGATGTTTTGACATTTCCTTGATGATTTGCCTCATGAATGAATGCCTCACGACACATTCGAGATCGGAAGTGACATCCCAGTGAGCCAAAGATTGTCTTCTCCTGTTGCCATGGGCCATCCCCTCTCATTTTTGCACAGAATAAATGTTGCACTCGAGGCAAAATAAAAGAGGTGGCTTAATGTCTCCAATTTCTGTCTCTTATGCCTGGTCTCTGTAGATGAGAAAGGAAAGCAGAACGGCCACGGAGCTCTACAGCAATTACTTTGGTATGATAACATTCGTCGTTCCAGTATCGTGAAGTAAGAATGAAGACATTATTATTATCATACTTTTTTTGTGATTTGAAAAGTAAAATGTGTTCACTATCAATACAATGCAAAAAGTGTAAAAAGTATAAAATCTGAAAAGCAAATCTACCTCTCTCATCTCACTCCCAGCCCTATTTGCTTAATTCTCCTCCTTCAAGGTGATTGCTGTTCATTTGGTATGCATATTTCTAGGCATTTTTCAATGCTTTGATATATATATATATATATATATCATAGTATATATATATATACACACATATACACTGTAAATATATGTATATATATATATAGTGTAAAGGAAACATATATGAACACATCCACTCACATATGTATGTGGTTCTTTTTGCATACTGTATTAAATCTAAGATGCCACTGATTATACAATCTGTCGTTATTGTATATAACACCATCAAGACTGTTGCCTGGCCAGTAGCAACTGTGAGACACCATCAGTTATAAGACACAATGATGTGAAAATGTGAAAAATGCACATTTTAAAATCAATGAAATAGGGCAATGTTTTGCATTTTATTTTTTCGATTAATAGTGAAGCACAGTTATATTCTCACATCAGTGCAAATGGATCCACTTCTCTTTAAACTGTTGCATATTATAACATAGTTAACTCTCCCACAATTTTTTGAACATTTAATGAATATTTCCCACATAGTGCTAAACATTTAGATTGCTTCCAAACTTACTATTAAAAAATAACACTGGATGAATATATGTCAGCATAAACCTTTGCATACTTATATGAAAATTTTATAGAACATATTCCTAGTAGTATAACTGCTGGGTCAGAAGTTATAAGCCAGTAAAATGTTTACAGGTACTGAGAAAATAGAATCTGGTGATCTGAATGCCTGTTTTCCACTGGAGAACACTGGTTCTGAGGACCCAAGTGCCTCCCTCAGGCTCATGTGGTTGCTAAGAGACGGAAAAGTTTGCCAATTGTTTTTGCACTAGGACAGTACTCTCAAGCCCACACTCTCCCTCCTTTGTCTTTTCTACTATGGATTCATCTTTGACAGAACATAAAATGATCAGTAAGTTTAACGAGCAGGCATTTCAGTCCTTGGAGAGAGGCATTCTTTTTTTTCAAGGCTCTGAGATTGACCTCTTTGGGAACAGCTGTGCACTTTGTGGGCATTTAATGACCTGTGATGGCAAAGACACCTAAATTATTTGTACATGCGTTTGAGCAATCAGATTCAGAGCTGATTGGTCCAGTTCAGTAAAAGCTGTTTCTATTTTGTGGGAGGAAAGGAAAAGGCGGCGTGGGGGGCTTCTTGGTTTTGTGGAATGGTGTGATGACTTGTGAGTTGCACTGAATTAGACCCTCCAGATTTGGTGAACTGTTCCAATTTTGTAGTCCTTAAAACAGATTTTCACATTCCTCTCTCCACTCATCAGGAAGAATAAACAGTGTGGACCTGGTCACATCAAACCAAGCAAATTTCTGCTGTAATTACACTCAGGCAATGTTGAATGGAAATAAAAGTTTATTTGAAAACTCATATAATTATTCTGGTTGATAGTCAACACTATGTAAGTCTCTTAAAGTGGTGCTTCTCAAATGTTACTGAGCATATGAATCCCTGGGGCTCTTAGTAATTTTAGAATTTAGATTCTAATTTAGCAGGTCTGGGCTGAGGCTCACACTGCATTTCTGGCCCAGGTGATGCCTATGCTGCTTGTCCACAGACACTACTTTTTTTTTTTAATATAAATTTATTTATTTATTTTTGGCTGTGTTGGGTCTTCGTTTCTGTGCAAGGGCTTTCTCTAGTTGTGGCAAGCGGGGGCCACTCTTCATCGCGGTGCGTGGGCCTCTCGCTGTTGCGGCCTCTCTTGTTGCGGAGCACAGGCTCCAGACACGCAGGCTCAGTAGTTGTGGCTCACGGGCCCAGTTGCTCCGCGGCATGTGGGATCTTCCCAAACCAGGGCTCGAACCTGTGTCCCCTGCATTGGCAGGCAGATTCTCAACCACTGCGCCACCAGGGAAGCCCCACAGACACTACTTTTGAGGAACAAGGTCCTGGATGAGCAGTCAGCAAACTATAGCCAGTGGGCCAAATCCGGTCCTCTACCAGTTTGGTAAATAAACTTTTATTGAAGCACAGCCATGCCCATTTGCTTATGTGTTGTCTATGGCTGCTTTCCCACTGCAATGGCAGAGCCAAGTAGCTGTAACAGAGACCTTATGGACTGCAAAGCCTGAAATATTGGCTGTCTGGCCTTTTCCAGAAAAACTTTGCTGCCACTACCCTATATGATTCCTTTGATACTGAATATTTGGTCCTCAGGGAATTACCAAATTATCTGTTTAATTAGGCACTAAACAATGTGCTAAAAGGATACAGTCATGAACAAGATACAGTCCCTATTTCCACGGAGCTTATATATATTTTCTTCCTCAATATGTAAGCAAGTGACTACATTCTCTAAGGCTCAGTTTTCTCATCTATAAAATGGGGATAAAAATGCCTAACGCTTAGGGTTGACGTAAGGAGAGCGATAGGTACATTGTAAATACTCAGAAAAGGTTAACTATTATTGTATTATTTTTATTATTTTTCTTACTCTCCAGATTTCTGGACAATGAACATCTTCCTTACTGTGTGTGTGTGTGTGTGTGTGTGTGTGTGTGTGTGTGTTTCTCCTTCCTGGCTATTCAGAAAGAACTGGCCCTGAAAGTGACTTTTTCTTAAACTTTCAAAGAAAGGTTTATCATTTCAATCATAGCTTCTGACATTGAAACCTCTTTGATTCTGAGACCAAAGCAGGAACAGTGTTGTTGGTTCCCAGAAGGAGCCTTTCTCTGTTTCTCTAGTTGCTGAATTAGCCATCAATGAGCTGCTAATGGTGGCACGGCCCCTGCTGGGAAAGGGTGGAGGAAACAGGAGGAGGGCTCTGCCCTCTCAGCAGGAAGGACAGCCTTTGATGGGATTAGCTAACAACCCCCTGTGGGAGCCACAGACAGCTGAGAGCTAGGCTGAAATTTTAATTTGTTATTTATTTGATTTCAAAGAAAGCCTGGATGAACATTGCAAATCTGCATGCATGTTTATGTTCTGTTGTGTGTCAATTGGGTATTTAATAGATTATAAATTCTTCATGGTCGGGAAATGACACATGCCTTAATTTTGTTTCCTAAGACACAGATCTCGAAGCAAAGATTCGAGTGTCAGTAGTTTATTAGGGGGTGAGGAAATCAGTAGAGCAGCGAGGAAACAAGGGAGGGAAGAGAAGGCAGTGACATCTTGTGTTGTCATGACGTAGGTAGCATCTAGCTACCACTAGAGAGCTCTTGGAGTTGAATCCTGCTGTGGAACTCTGAGGAATGGTGTAGAAAATGTGCCTCAGAAGGATCCTACTGAGAGCTGTGGGTACTGGTGACTTTATACACCAACTACCATCACTCAGTCATTGGTCCAGGGCTCCCGTAGGGGTGTCTGTTAATTTTAGGTATTTCTGACTAAAGAGAGGCCACTACTGTCCACTGGAACCAGGCAGAGGGACTGAGGTGGTGAGGCCCAAGTGGTAGACACAAGGCACGGAGAGCCTCTGGATGGCTTAGCTGTTTCTACTTCCCATTCCTGCAGTGTGCACAAACTAGGTGCTTATTAACCATTAACTCTTGTATTCTGGATGAATCTAGACATAAAAACCAAACTGGGGGCTGGGGGAGGGGAAGAACAGGGTTAAAACTGCTTAAGTGAATTGAATCACTTGTGGGAAAGTGAATGACAGAGAATGCTTCATTCTATAAAGATTTTGAAGAGAAAGAATAAAGTTACCTTGATGTTGATGGGGTTCCGGACATGCCACCCCCAAATATGGTACCTTGGCATATGGAATATTATAAGATGAAGGAGTTTGGGAAAATGGCAGCAGTAGGGAGGTCACTATGACCCTCCCCCTCCTGAAGTAGGTCATAAAACACTTCCGTGAGGGATGCCCCCTTACCCCCAAAGGAAATGAGCATCCTTATCTCCGTAGACAAAGGGATGCCGAGAAGAATCAGAACAGGTCTTGCTAAGTTTCCCCCAGGTTACTCCACTTACTTCTTACTCTCTGACCTATCATATTTCTCCACAATGGTCCACTCTTCATAAAACCTAGCAAAAAGATCTCAGGTTGAACTGTTTCTTCAGGTCTTCATTTCATTTTGAAGGCTCCCATGTCCATGTAAAACTTATATAAAATAAACATGTCTGCATTTCTCCCATCAATCTGTCTTTGTCAGTTTAATTTTCCAACCCACCTCGGAACTCTCAGAAGGTTGTGGAAAGCTTTTTCCTCCCCTCCAACGCTCTAGGTATAAGAAAGAGAAGCTAACAAGCTAATGAAACAAATAAATTAAGTTCTAATGCCTCACCCTTCTCCAAGTCAAGCAAATTTCTCCCCCAACTCCCAGGGAAAATGCCATCCCTGGAGTTTTGTTAGACATTAAAGATGACCATCAACAGATGATACAAAAGTGATCAGGGACTGTGTCAGGGACAAGAATTTTAAAGGAGTGTCAAGCATTGGGTTCTCAGGAAGTAGTTGTTGAGACAGAAGTCATCACGCAGGAGGTTTATCTAAGGAGCAACGTTGTGATCAACACTTGAGGAAGGGAGAGGAATAAAGCAGGATTAAGCAGATAGAGAAACTGAGCCGCAAAGCAGGCCCAGCAAAAGCTTCCACAAAACGTCCAAGGAGCTCCAGGGCCAGAAAGGCCCTACTGAGGTGTCTCAAGTAGGGCTAAGGTGGCCAGGTTGTTATACTCCAGGCCATCTCTTTTTATATTGGCCTTTGGATATAGGCTACCCCAGAAAAAGGAGGTGACCCCTATAGCCAAGGCCATCTTTGAAGGGACTGACAGCTGAAGGCTGTGTGCTGACCCCCCTCCTGGCAGCTGCGGCAATGAGTCCTTCACTGAAGGGAGAGCTGGGGGGTGCAGCAGTGGCCCTCACGTTGAACAATCTCAGGTTATCTCCTCCCCGCAACGCAGGCTTTTAAGATTCTCTACCTTGAACCACCAGGGTTGCATGATTTAAATTTGGATGTGATTCTCATGCTCCACAGCCCTTTAGTTCTTTTGGAACCTGCTGTGCCTGCACCATTATTTGGTGCTGTAGGATTATATTACAGATCCATTGGAGGATCACTTTATTACACATCCCAGTAGACCACCTGTGATGCGGGGCAAATAGGTACCTAAAATCTGCCGCGCTTGCCATCCAAGTCCTGATATTCAGATTTCTACAGTCTTAGTTACACCCTCTTGGGCTGTCATGAAGGGTCTGAGTGGATGTTCTGTGTTGAGACACCGCATCCTCTATAATCCAGATCATAAACACTCACTTCAGTTTTCATTTTCCTGGAATTTGGAGTAGCTGGGAGATTGTGTTAATAACTATTTTGGGTTCTATGGAGTTGGGTACATAGTCTCATATCACTGGTTATACCAGTTGGAAAGTGTTTCCTCCTCTTCCATTTTTTGGAAGCATTTGTGATGAATTGTTATTGGTTCTTTTTTAAATTTTTAGAAGAATCCAGCAGTAAAGCCATCTTGGCCTGGGCTTCTTTTTTTGAGGAAGTTTTACAGTTACTAACTCAATCTCTTGTTATGTGTCTATTCAAATTTTCCATTTCTTTTTGAGTGAGTCTTTTTCAGTAGTATGTATCTTTCTAGGAGTTTGTCCATTTCACTTAGGTTATCTGATTTGTTGGCAGATAGTTTTTTTAATACTATTTCTTTACAATACTTTTTATTTCTATAAAGATGTCTCCTCTTGCATTTCTGATTTTCATAATTTGAATTATTTTTCTTGGTCAATTCCCAGGGTTTAGATTAGAAAGAGTAGGATCTTTGGTGTTAAACTGATCTAGGTCCAAATTCTATTTTTTTTTTTACTATGTAATCAGCCCCCCCAAATCTGTTTTTAATCTATAAAATGGAGATAATTCAATCTATTCATTCTTTTAACAAATACGTAAGGAACACCTATAATGTGCCAGGCACTGTTTATGGCTGTGGGGTGTAACAGTGAAAGAAACAAAATCCTTTCCCACATGGAGCTCACATTTTGCCTTTTTGTGAAGTTTAAATATGATAATATTATAGAGTTACTGGCATATGGTAAATGCCCAGTGAGTGATGGCTATTGTAACTCTATCTTTTCCTCTATCTTTTCCTCTTGTGTGCTGTTGGATGCCAAGTCGGACTCTCTAGGGAAAGGCCTTGGATGGTTTGTGATACTTTCTTGCAGCCTAGTCTTTCTCATACCTCATCATAATCAATTCTTCTCAAATACAAACATTGTAGCAGCAATTTCCTTTTATGTCTAACTTCTAATTATCTATAAACACATGCTATTATAAGACGGTTCTCCTCCTTTGATATATAATATCAAACATTTAGGTAGTCAAAACCCTACTTGACTACCCTGCTTGCTGCATTGAAACCCAAGTAGCATAGAGCTGTGGTAGAATCATCTACAGACATGTTAATTTGCATGGTTTTCCCATACAGTTTTCTTTTCCCTTCCCTCACTCAAGTAGGTAACAAGGCTTGCTCTCTTGCCTCTGGGAACACTAGCAGCAAAAAAGAAAGGAGAGGGACAGTTCCCTTTTGGACTTTGGATCTCAAAAGTCTATGTCCACTTAATAGATGATACTAGATCTCTTTCTGGCAGGGAGAGAAGAGGGAGAGGAGCCTCTATGGGAAACAGGAGTAGAAAGAAAATTTTTACTTTGGATTAAAAAACAGATTTTTTGAGACAGAGCTGTGGGTGTGCCTGTGTGTGTGTGTGTTTGTGTGCGTGCACGCCTGCCCTAAGCAATAGAGATTTGAGCTGTCCCTGGAAGCGGCCTTGGAAGATGTCCCGACTGCCAAGAGGAATGAGTGCTTGGGGTCGTTGGAGACCCCAGAAGCCCCAGCCTTCCCAAAGACCCTAGGCGTGGCCTTGAGGAAGTGGTGCCATCAGAAGTGGGGGGATGGTGTGGGCTGCAGGCACCATGGAATCTCAGTGCTAACTAGGACAGGTTAAAGTTCATGATCAGGGAAGCTTTCCTGAGGTTGTGATGCTACACAGCCACTAGTATGTCCATCATGTCTAGGAAGGAAACTCTCTAATAGCTCATTCTCTACCAGTTAGCCAGGAGGTGTGGGCTCTGAATTAGAAGCAAGTGGATTGAAGGAAGATAAAGAAAAGAGGGATTTTGTTTTGTTTTGTTTGTTTTGCTTTGTGGTATCTTTCCCTCTCTCTCTCTTTTTTTTTTTTTTTTTTTTGGCGCAGCTAAGCTCATGAACTGAAAATCATACTTTCTGTCTTCATTAGCCACAGGACAGGAACTAGTTAAAACTCAGGACCTCTGGCTCTGTCCATTTAGCTTATTTACTTCTCTTCTCAGAATCCACAGCTGGGAAGTGTGGGAAATTCTCTAGCTGTTTGATTCTGTGCTCCAGGTCTTTCCTGAGTCAGTTGGCTTTGATAAATACAGACTGATCCAAAATGCGAAAGGGACGGAGAAACCTAGCACAAACCATGATTCATACACAACCCTGAACAAAACAGTAGCTGAGTGATTTCCCTGGAACTCACAGGAGAGTGACAAGGCAATGAGGGGCATGTTTACTGTAACACATGGCCAGGGGACATTCCAAACTCAAGAGCATTTCAAATCTACACAGCACAGACTGTGGGCTCATTGAGGGCAGGGACTGTCTTCTGCTAGTTCCTCCCTGTGGCTTGCACAGTGACTGGCATAGAGCAGACACTTAATATATAGTAATTAAAACATCTCATTGTTTAGAGTCTACTATGTTCCCGAAATTGCCCTAGACATTGGGGAAAATACTACCTCATTTAATTCTCAGGGCAACCCTGTGAGGTAAGTTGCTCAAAATCTCAATGTTAATAAGTGGAAAGATTCCAGTTCTGGTCTGGAATCTTTTTTTTTTTAATTTTTATTTTATATTGGAGTATAGTTGATTAACAATGTTGTGTTAGTTACAGGTATACAGCAAAGTGATTGTTATATCCATACAAGTATCCAGATATGTTTAAAAAAAAAGAATGGATACTTTTTTTTTTTACATGTTTGAGTCTCTTAGTAAATGGTAGTTGTCATAAATTAATCATTTGGGTTTTAATTTGCAATATTAGGGAATCAATAAGGGAGTATTTCCATTCTCCCCTTAATCATCCTTTCAATTATTCATCCATTCAGTGAAGAAATATATACTGAGTTTTACATGCCAGATCCTTGCCCCTCAAAATTACTTTGCAAATCAGCAGGAAATTTATAGAACTCAGTCCAGTAAGAAAAACGATAGTCAAGTTCTAAAAATATCTGGTTGTCTCATGAGCTGCTTGTTGAGGCTGCCTGGGCTGGTGGAAAGGTCTTAAGATTTGGAATCATAAGACTGGGTTAAAATATTGGGTTAATCATATCCTAGATTACTAGCTAGTTTTTGTTTTGGGCAAGTTAGTTATTCTCTCTGAGTCTCAATATTCTCATCTGTATCATGGGAATAATATCCACATGTGATGAACTTGTGAGGCAATGTATAGTATAGCAATTTGTTAACAAAAGCTAAACACATGTAACCTTCACTGTAATCGTTATTGTTGTCTATAAGAAGAGGTTTAAATATACACATTCACACATAGTAGATTTACTATGGGAAAAACTGGATTGGGGGGCATATGGTCACTTTGGAATTTGATAGAAGTTGATAAACCTCAGAAATGTTTTTGCTACATCTGAAGAGATACAGAAAGAGACTAGGATAGGAAGGCCATGTACCTTTGTGCATTTTGGGGCTGCACGAAATCATCTGGGAGACAGACCAGGTGGGCTAAAATAAAATACAAGCTATGCTTATGGCGGGGAGGGTCTATGTCAGCCCAAAGGAAGAGGTGCCGTTTTGCTTTTTGTAATTTTTCCACCAGAGTGGTCTCCTGTTTGCATTCACACACATCTGGGAGAATTTTTTTGTAATATGTTCAACATCTTCCCTAAAATCAAATCCTGTGACAAGGACTTGGAAACAAGTAGTTTATTTGGGAGGAGACACCAGAAAGCACAGTGAAAAAGAAAGAGTGATACACGGGGGGAAATAGTAGAGTTTACATTAGTAAGCTGCTTCACACTGTTGGCAACTAGAGCTCAATTCCTCTGAGGACCCTCTGAGGAAAATTTGCACAAATTGTCAATCAAAGAATGGGAGACTGGGGCACTTCTGACTTTCACCCTCCACTGGTTGACGATTACGCATCAGACACAAATTACCCCACATTTTGGGGCCATTTATCCTTCTGAGGCAGAAAAGTGGATAGACTTACCCATGCGTGTGTGCTTCAGGTGGGATATTGGCCATATGCATGGAACTGTCCATCACAGAGGTTCTGAAGTTGGGTGGGCTTAGGGGATGTGTTGCAGGGCACAGCTGTAGGCTGGAAGTTTTTCTGAGAGTGCTCTGGCAGAATTGGGTTTGAGGAAGGAGCATGCTAAACAGAGGTCCTCAGAGTTTACACAGACCTGGCCAAGAACTGATCTTGTTCATCTCTCATTTTCATTCCATTTTCCTTCCCCTCAGTCTCCTTGTGCCCATGAATCACACAGAGCCTGGAGTCAACTCCTTCCCCTCTTCCCTTAAATAGCTGTTTGGGCAGCAAGGCATATGACTGGATACAGAGGACATTTAAAACGATAACTTGGCTATTCACAGATGAATGTAGACCAGCTGACTCATCAAGCTGCTTAAGTGCCACAGCAAAACATATCTACCAACGATCAGGGTCTCCAAGGGCTCTAAAGCATCTCTCTTTCTCTCTATTTCTCTTCATCCCTGCTTTATTTCATTAACATATGTTAATGGGAGTGAAATTATTATCTAAATAATCATAATCATTTTAAATTAATTGAGATATTTATTCATTCAAAAATATTAAACATGTATTGAGTGCCAGCCCCATGCCAAGCTCTAGACAAGGCACTGAAAATACAGGAGTGAACAAGTTTCAAGATTTCTGCCTTCATGGAGTTTACATTCTAGTGGGGAATAAACACAGAATGAGAAGAATATACTGAAGGAAACAAACAGGATGATGGGATACAGAGTTCCTGGGAGGGAGCTACTTTAGATTAGGTGGTCAGGGGAGGCCACTTCAGAGTTGTTAACTTGACTTGAGACATGAATGACAAGAACAAACTTCTTAATTAAGCAGGTAGAAATAGAAATTAAAAGGCCCTAAGTAGGAAGGAGGGTCTGAAAGGAGGCAATGTGCTTTTAGGGATTTTAGAATAGTAGTTAATTGGGTGGGCTCTGGAGCCAGAATTTACCACTCTGTAATCTTGGGCACATCATTTAACTTTCTTGGAGCCTTAGTTTCTTCATCTGTAAAATGGGATAATGTAACTACTACCTCATATAGATGTTGTAAAGGTTAAATAAAATATTGCATGTTAAGTGCTTATCACCATACCTGCACATGGTGAGAGCTCTACAGATTTCACTGAGTTGATCATAACTCCTTTTCCCTCCAAAATTCAACTCAGACAATAAAGTGAAATGTGTTGTTTCACATGGCAGAACATTCTAAGATAAGTCAAAATTTTAGGTGTGGCTTGATCTAGAGATTTACAATGGATTCTGGTTCTTCTTCCCTTAATTTTCTTAGTTACACCCTCCAGGTGAATCTGAGTTTTCATCTGATTGGCTTCCAACATGATGACAAGGCTGACTGCATCAGCCACAGGCCTGATTCTGTACATCCGTGCCTAAGTTCTAGGACTCACACAAGCACTCCGTTCTATCTAGAGAAAGAAAGCAAATGCAAGAACATTTCTTGTTGAAGTTCTGAGAGTCAGTCTAATTGGATTGGCCTAGGTCACATGCCTTCTCTGAACCAATCACTGCAACTAGAAGGTGGAATGCACTGATTGGCTTAACTTAGGTCATGTATTCCTGGAGTTGGGAATGGAGTCAGATTTTTAAAGGTCCTGTGTCTCTCCAGTGAAAACTGGGAGCTAATGGGAAAGCAGAAAAGGAAATGATGCTGGGGATACAGTAGTATGCCCAGGCATGTTATTTTTTATTATTATCATTCTAATTAGATAATAGAACATTGGGTTGGGGTAAATTAAGAGACACATGTCATAACTATGATCCTCTCATAGCTCTAAGACTTGCATATTCAATTAACCCATAGAAATCAGTTTCCTCATCTTAAATTTATTTGCTCAACAAATTTCTTAAACTTCTGTTATGGGCAAGACATTGATAAAGTGAAAATAAGCAGAACCATCCCTGTCCTCATCAGGCTAATGTTCTAGTCTAGTGGGATTTAAATATGAATTTTATAGCTTCATCAAGCAGATGTTCTTAACATCAAGGTGCAATAAAATATGGGGCAATCTGTTTATTTTGCCCTTGTGTCTTTTTTTTTTTTTTGCAGTACACGGGCCTCTCACTGCTGTGGCCTCTCCCGTTGCGGGGCACAGGCTCCAGATGCGCAGGCTCAGCAGCCATGGCTCATGGGCCCAGCCGCTCCGCGGCATGTGGGATCTTCCCAGACCGGGGCACGAACACATGTCCCCTGCATCGGCAAGCAGCCTCTCAACCACTGCGCCACCAGGGAAGCCCATGCCCTTGTGTCTTGATTCCTCTGTTTTACTTTGCATGAGGGCAGAAACTGAAATATAATATCAGAACTGTAAAAAGTTCATAAAATAGCTTTATTTTTTTTCTTTTAAACTTCTCAATCCAAGAGAATTTGGATCCTGCTAGAAACTGTTCTGTCAAGATTTCATTAGAATCTGTTTTATTAACTACCAGTTTCTATAAGCATCTGTTATGAAAAAAGTTAGGGCACAGAAGTAGAAATAATACAAGGAAATATAATTTATTTGTCGGGAATATAAAAAAGTACAGTAAAGGTTTACCAAATCCCTTGGGGGCAAGTGTTTAATAAGGAATCATTCTAATTAACCAGCAAAAATCAGTATTAGAAAATAAAACACATAATTCACAGCCTGAAACTCACTCTTTAATTTCTGTAGTTTTCTCTCAGACCTAACTTCCCTAGCTGGAGGTATTTGCTGGTTTTGTTTTACAGAAAGATTCTCTTTCTCCTGTTGAAATTTAATGCTTCTTATAAGAGCTGAGAATGGTAGTTCATTTCGCCATTAGTTCTCAACACAGAGATTGTTACTGTCAATAGAAAAGGGCCAACCAATCATGGTGATGATAATGATGAAATGTCTCCTTTGGCCACGGCTAAAAATTTTTTTAAAGATTTTTTTGATGTGGACAATTTTTAAAGTCTTATTGAATTTATTACAATACTGCTTCTGTTTTAGGTTTTGGTTTTTTGGCCACAAGGTATGTGGGATCTTAGCTCCCCGACCAGGGATGGAACCCGCACCCGCTGCACTGGAAGGCGAAGTCTTAACCACTGGACCACAAGGGAAGTCCCATAGCTACAATTTTGAGGGGAGATTGATGAATTTCTTCTCCTGACCAGTAAAAATGACAAACCACATCCAACCTATTTTCCCTTTGCTTTGTACCACTTCTTCTCTCCCTCTGCCCTTTATTGGACAATTAGTTAACCAGCCACAGTATCACTTACTACTTCTGAAATTCTCCTTTATTTAAAAAAAAAAATTCCATAGACATAAAGGTATAACTGACCCATAAAATTGTAAGATATTTAAAGTGTACATTGTGATGATTTGATGTATGTATACATTGTAAAAAGATTCTCCCCATTTAGGTAATTAACATAACCATCACATCAGAAATTTATCTTTTTAGAATAAAAATGTTCTTACCAAATAAACAAACAAACAAATAAATAAATAAATAAAATTTCCTGTAAGTCATATCAAAAGATGAAGCTTTGACCACAGCATCAGGTATCTAGAGGCACCCACCACCCTTTGTCTGGTGTCATCAGGGGGCATAGAGCAGCCAACCCCTTTTGATTTCCTTAAGAGCAAAAATGGTACCTTAAGCCAGGATTCTGAACTTCCTCGGGGACTGCTCCAATCTTAGTTGAGTCCACCTCCAGCTCCAGGTGCAGATCTTGTGACCCAGGCCTATGCCAATTGAAGGATTGTTCCCCTTGCCTATATAAGAAATGGGTACAGCACCAAATGAGGGCAGAGGTTCAACTAAAGGCATTTCTTGTAAGCTCCTAGAGAAGTAGGCACTCTCCCTCCCACTGGACGTAGATAAGGAATCATATATTCTGAAAAGTGTTGCTGTTTATGTTGGGGGCACATGGAGTGAGGTTGCCCAAAACAGATCCAGCAATGAGGAATCAGAATTAAGAAACTGAAAGAGAGGAACGAAGTCCTCGTAACACTTTTTTCAGCACCTAGATCAAAGCTTACCTGAAGCCTGTTGAGCTTTTCAATGACATGAACCAATAAATATTTTTTAATGTTTCCAGTTTGGATTGGATTTTCTTTTGCTTTCAACAAAAAGAGTTTTAGGTGATATGCTATAAAACAACAATAACATCCTATCAGTCTTCTGTTTTAAAATCCCCTAGTAGCTTCTCATTTTCTTCAAGATAAATTCACATGGCTTAGCTTAGCAGAGGATCTGACCCATATAGTTCTTATTATGAGCTTCTTCCCTCTGGGGATACCCAATTTCCTTGGATCCCTTCAGTGCATTATGATTTTTCTTATCTATGTGCTTTGTATACATTGGCATAACATAGCTCTAGATCTAGAGAAAGACAGCCTCAATTCCACTATCTGTAAACTGGGAAAAATAACAGCATGTTCCCTATGGGGTTGATGTAATGAGTCCCATGAAAGAATATGTGCAAAGTATTTAAAACATGTATCTTTTCAATAAGTGTTTATTAAATGAAAAATATAAACACAAATTAAAGAAGCAATTCTCTGATGTTCTGGGTGACTTGTGTGATAAGTTAAGTGCTTTAAGAGGAATATCTAACATTTCCACACCCCCTTCTCACCATGTTGGAATTTTTACACTAAAATGGTCACAACATACAATTTCCAACTAATTAAAAGTGCTCTCAAATTGAAAAGGAAGAGGTGATCCATTGGGTCTCTTAACCTCAGAGAGAATTATGGCTTCTCTTTTTTCTAATAAGTTCTCCTCTTTGCTTCAGAAGTCCCATGTATTAGTGTCTTCATAGAGAGATTCGTTCCAATAGTATGTACACTTTGCTTCTACTGAAACTCTACTGTTGATGACTTCATTGAGTTATTAATTCAGGCCCTTTTCAAGTGAGTCCTGATGAGTTCATGGGTCTACTCCAAGCCTCAGTTAACTCAGCTGATGAGGGCCTCAAATGCATGAAATGGCCCCAGGTGAGCCAGTATAGAATACAAGTCTCATTTTTCTGGATTCTGTAGACGTGGATTTACAGCAGGATGATAATAACAGTGTAGTAATGAAAGAAGCAGAGTGAGTAATGGTTTGGACATGGGCTCTGGAGCTGTGCTGGCCAATACTCCAGCTGCAGTCACTGAGTACTTGACCTGTGACTACAGGAACTGAAGAACTGAATGTTTAATTTTATTTAGTAACAAATGAAACTTAAATTAAAAAGTGGCTACCCAGTTCAGTAATCAGAAACTTTTAAGTATGCTTGGAACAATTTGGGTATGTTTATCTTAATTTTCATCTGTAAGTTTTATGAAATCTAAATACAGATGAAGTATTTCTGCTGGAAATTTAGCATTCAAATGGAGATCTGCTCTAGGTACAAAATACACACTGGATTTCAAAACTTCATATGATTAAAAGGAATGTTAAATATCTCATTAATAATCATTACATTGATCATATATTGAAATGGTATTTTTGATATATTGGGTTAAGTAGAAACTATCATTAAAATTAATTTCACCTGGTTCTTTTTACTTTTAAATGTAGTTAGTAGAAAACTTTAAATTGTATTATATGCCTTGCGTTATATTTCTGTTGGATAGCCCTGCTCTGGAGTGGACTCATCTAGTTTAAATCTTAGCTCTTATAAGCTGTGTGACCTTAGGCAGGTTGTTTAACCTCTCTAGGTGGAGGGAAACTTATAATAGTAATGTTCATCTTTTGTTCCTTTTTTAAGGATAACATAACTTAATACATTCCTTGTGCTTCACACAATGACACACCATAGTATGCAATAAATGCTAGCTCTTAATGCGGTCAATGTGTATAAATTATTATCACTTTGCATATTTATTAGCTATGCTACAATTTTCACTTGAGAAAATACCAAAACGCTATTATCATGCCTTTGATTCCACTGTAGCCAAGTTCCTCTGGTTTGTTCTAAAAATGAAGATTGATACAATATTAACCAAAGCAATGGGGACATGTGTGGTATGTTAGAAAGAACACTGTTTAAGGAGTCAAGGGACGTGCCTGTTCATCTCCGACCTGCTGTTGCCTCACACTGGCACCTTGTTCCACTCACTGTTTGTCTCTGGGCCTCAGTTTCTTCATAAATAAGTTACTGATGCTGGAGTAGATGATGTCTCAGCTCCTTTGCAGATATAAAATCCTGGAATTCATTTGAAATTGAAGAGCATGAAGCCATGTGTTAGGTGGAAAGGAACCCAGCTAGGAAAGTGAAAAGAGAGAAAGAAAGAGTAAGTGTTTAAAAGTAGTTCTTATAAAAACTATCATGTGTAGAATGGATAAACAACAAAGTCCTACTGTATAGCACAGGGAACTATATTCAATATGCTGTGATAAACCATAATGGAAAACTATAAGAAAAACAATGTATATATATATATATATATATATATATATATATATATATATATATAACTGAATCACTTTGCTGTACAGTAGAAATTAACACAACATTGTAAATCAAGTATACTTCAATAAAGCAACTGTTTTAGAAAAGTAGAAGTTCTTTCCATGAGGCTCTCAATTTAAGTTTTTTCCAAATAAGTCCTGCTGAGGTTCACGGGTCGACCCCAAGGCTCAGTTAACTCAGCTGAGGAGGGCCCAGGAAGCATGAGGCAGCCCTGGGTGAACTGTGTTGTAGGTTTCAATTCTCATTTTCTTGGATTCTGACAGTATATTATTAGCATAGCATTAAAGGAGGCAGAGTGGAATGGTAGTAGTGATTGAATCCCTAAGGATAATTCCTTCCAATTTATAAACATGAAGTCATTTGACACTCACAAACCTATGAGGTAGGTTTTATCATGGAGTCTAGTTTCTGATGAGACATGTAGACAAGAGAACTTGAACAAATTGCCCAAGGTCACACTGCTAGCCCTGAATTCAAACCCAGACAGTCTGACCCCAGTTCTCACACTTAGCACTGTGCTGTGCTGGCCTACTCGTGCCAGCACCCTGCCAAGTACTGGGGTTACTGGAGAAAACAGGACATATGGTTCCTGCCCTCATAGAGCTTTGAGTGTTTTTGCAGAGACTATACACGTTAAATGCACTAAGAGCTATTGTTTGCTGCATATTCATGGTGTGCAAGGCACTGTGTGAAGCACAGATAATCTCATGTTATTCCCTACAAAGGGGGAAAAATCTAACACAAATGCTACAAAGATGTGAGGAACAACAGCATGAAACTGGGGACCTTGATCTACTTTAGGTGCATGAAGAATATTCAGGAACTTCTTCCTTAAGAAAGAGAAATTGTATCTGACACCTGAGGTTGCGTAAAAGCTAGACAGCAAAGTGCGTGTGCGTGCGTGCAGTCAATACTAGTGAGAATAATGGAGAATATTGTAGGCAAACAGAACCTGCAGATGTTGCACTCAGTTTCTGTTTATGTAGTTGATAAACCTTCAAGGCTCTTTTTAAGTTCCAGCACTATTCTTCTGTTATCCTGCTTTTGAATTATCAGCTCCACTGTCACTTCCATGGGAAAACTGTCTCTGACTTTCCCAATCAAGTCAGCCCACCCTTTTGATATACTCTCATTGGGCTGTGCTTGCCTTCACTCAGCCATCAGCATTAAGTTTAAATTTATTTGCATGATTCTTTGATTAATATCTGTCTCTCACCAGACTGTATAATCCATTAGAGGAGGGACCAAGTTTCTATTTGGTCAACAGTATGTTACTAGTGCTCAAAATGTGTTGAATAAATGAATCAAGAGGTATTTCAGGCTAATATATATATATATATATATATATATTTTTTTTTTTTTTTTTTTTTTTTTTTTTTTGCGGTACACAGGCCTCTCACTGTTGTGGCCTCTCCCGTTGCAGAGCACAGGCTCCGGACGCACAGTGTCAGCGGCCATGGCTCACGGGCCCAGCCGCTCTGCGGCATGTGGGATCCTCCCGGACCGGGGCACGAACCCGTGTCCCCTGCATCGGCAGGCGGACTCTCAACCACTGCACCACCAGGGAAGCCTCAGGCTAATATTTTTGTTAGCTTAAAATGATCAGTGTGAGTTCACGTTTATCCCTGAAAGCATACACCCCCAGATGAAACAAACATGAACTCAGATTATAGATTAATTATAATCTACTAACAGGGCACGCAAAATTGGCCTCACCTGCCTTTCTAGCACTGCCTTTACAAATAATCTATATACACACTGTTTTCTAGGTAATATACATTATGCAAAAGCACACTGACAGGTCTATGAATGAGTTGATAAAATAGGCAATCTAAAAGTTTCTCTATTCTTTAAAGAAAAATGGTTAACTGTCTTTTAAGAAATAAATTACTTGTTCTGTGCAGGTTCAGTTTGTGACAATTCATCAGGCCATACAGCAATGATTTATCTATTGTATTTCAATAAAGATTTTACAAATTCAGAGACACCAGTGAGTGTTTTGAAGCAAGGAACTGACCTTTTTTTTTTGGTGGGGGGATTGCCAATGACTTAGATGGAAGACCATATTAAAATGACTGAGAGTTGAGTATTTCAGAAAAATGCCAAAGAGAGGTTAGTTGAAGGGCTGGCTTTGGATTCTGGTCAGTCTCTCTGAGAAGGGATTCTGTGGGCTGCTCCACCTGGGGTGGCGGAGTGTGGTGTGTGGTGAACTTCAGAAACTCTGGAGAGATTTGGGGGCAGGATTGCACCCCCGGCAGGCTGGCTCCTGAGCTTGACTCCTGACCACTACACTCTGTTGTGGGCAATACCACTAGTCCTCCAACCCAGCTGCCATTGGAATCAGCTAGGAGCTTGAAAGAAACTGCTGAGATCCCACCCCCAAGGATTTTCAGATAAAACTCATAGAGGGACTGGGATTTTTTTAAAGCTGCCCTGGTAATTCTGATATGAATCAAAGTTTGAGAACTGCTGTTCTTTTTTATATGATTATATCAGATTATGTTATACTTTAATACTCCACTATGCCATGTTGTGCTTTGCTATGCTTTAGTATAGTATACAACTACTTAATGTTATGTACTGTTTAAGAATACACATATATGTAAGATGTAAGATAAAGAAATGCATGGAAATGATAAGCACTAGATTCAAGATAGTGGTTACTTCCAGGAGAGAGGAAGGTACCTGAAACCAGGAAGAATACATGAGTTACATGGGTAACACACACACATACATAATTTTTATTTTATTTAGATTATATGTATTTATAATTTTCTTGAGCTGGATGGTGGGAGCAGAAAAAGTTGAAATCATTCATTCATTACACTTACTCATTGAGCACCTACTGTGTCTCAGGTTCTTTTCTAGATTTGGGGAATATAGCAGGAAGAAAACAGACAAAGGCCCTGACTTCCTGGAACTAACATTTTAGTTAGGACCACCAGACAGTATTTAAGTACACAACTAAATATATACTGTATGTGATTGGTGCTATGGAGAAAAACAAAGCAGGCTAAGGGGATATGAGATACTGAGCCTGACGCTGGGCAGAGAGACCCTGTTTCATTCAGGGTCATCAGAAAAGGCCTTTCAGATAAGGAGACATTTCAGAGAGGGCTGAAGAAATCAGGGGAAGGAGTCCAACAGATATTTAGGAGGAGAGTACTGAAGGTAAAGGGAACATTGTGTGATAATGTTCTGGGCCCTAACCAGGGAAGCAGCAGTGGCTGAGTGGAGAGGGGTAGGATCAGAACAGTGGGAAGTGGGGAAAGCATCTCACGGACGGCTGGAAGGCCGTGTCGGGAATTTGGGTTTATCCTCTGTGAGCTAAGAAGAAGTCTCTGGAGTATGTTTTGTAGAAAAGCTCTATTCTTTGTGCCTTTTGTGTATGCCTTCAACATTCCAAAATGTTTTAAAAGACAGATGTTATCTGATGCAGATATTGCAATGTGAATTATTTTATTTGATTCACCATGTCTGTGATAAGAGGGACTTGGGACAATCTGAGGGCCCCATGAGGGTAAATTTGTTAAAAGTGAGGCCAAAGGACCCAAGAAGGGAATATGTGTGCACCCATGGGTGTGTGTGTGTGTGTGTGTGTGTGTGTGTGTGTGTGTGTGTGTGTGTGTGTGTGTGTGTGTAGGGAATGGTCGCTGAAGACAAATTGAACTTTCTCAATTTTGACAACCAGGTAACAGTCCACAAACAATGTGCAGGAGATCTCCTCTCCATGCAGTGGGCTGTACAACTCTTAGGATTCCAGAAAACATTCTCAGTGAAGGCAGAGAGGGATAACAGCTCAGGTCAGCACACAACCAGGAAGACAAACTTCTGAGTCTGCTTTTATAAAGCGTCCATTCTAAATGCCTCCTACTTCTTCAGTTCAGCTACGGTTGAGGAAGCACTGTACAGAAATGTTGCATTAGAATTTAAAATGACTTGAATGTTCTTAGAAGAAACTCCAGTAGATTAACTTTTTCCAGCCTGACATCTTCAGCCCATCTGCTTTGGGGCTAATTTCCTGCCCTGAAAAATTTCAGTGGTTTGTACTTTTCATTTGAAGTTCTTAAGAAATGCATTGTCTTTGCTATGCTCTCAGCTCCTACTCAGGTGAGATAGAGGATTCTTAAAGACAAATGGTGAACTACTTATTTCTCTTAGAGGTTTTCAGAGAGCACACACAAGTGTATTGATGCAGAGGGGAAAAAAAGCCATGAGGAAAGCGCTGTTGTCCCCCAAACTTTGTTAAAATAGGCTCAAGAAAACTAGAAATGATCACCTATTAAATTTTTACTATTTGTTCCCTTATGTTTCATCTTATTCGGTCAATTGTGCGTGTGGAAAGCGGGAACCAAGCTACCAGAGTGTGAAGAATCTGTTTAAAACCAATGTATCTGTCTGTGGCTGTGAGGAAGAAGAAAGGTCAATTAATAATTTCATGTTAACATCAGCCGGCCAATTCTGATAAAGCTGCATGTTTGTAGTCCACAAAGAAATCTAGTCTGCTTTTTAGGTGATCAGTGTCTACTATTCAACCCTGGTTTTATAAATGATCATCAAAATTAAGAGAGTCAGTGTTTACACTGAATGTGTATATTGATCTTTGCAATGGTGAAACAATTTTAAAAAGATGAAAGACATGTACAATATAGTAAAGAAATGCATCTGACTATCTTTGGGGAAACGGCAAAACTATGTTTTATTTATATTTCTAAAATTTTCCTTACAATAACAATAGCAAATATTTATGGAGCATTTATGGTGTGCCTGGCATGTGTAAATGCTTCAGATCCACTTTTCTCACACTCTAATGTGCATGCGAGTCAGCTGGGGATCTTGCTAAGATGGAGTTTCTGATTCAATAGGTCTGGGGTTGGACTTAAGATTCTGCATTCCTAATAAGCTCTCAGATGATGCAGATGTGCTGAACTTCTGTCCACAACTTGTCTAAAGACATTATACAATGAGTTACATAATTCAATCAGAGTACAGCACAGTGTGGTTGTTAATGTTATCACCTCTTTGTAGGCCAGGGAACTAAGGGTCAGAGAGGTTAGGTGGATTGCCCTAGGTCTCAGGTAGGACACGGCAGACCTAATTCTGACTGCAGAGCTCGAAACACTCAACAACTATCTTCTAACTGCCTCCTATCATAATGGAATCACTCTTGATGGTTTCAGCCTGTAATTAATGAATACATTTTAATAGGCAATAATATGTCTAAGCCTTTTAGTTTAGTCAAGCCCTTCTCCCTTCATTTTAATAAATTTCTGCAGTCTGTATAAAGCTTCAGTTTATTAAAGGGAGCTTGTTTTCTTCATTTACACCAGCTCGTAATCGCAAACCACACTGACATTTCCCAGACTGCTTCTGGCACCCTGTTTTAAATGTTAGCCTGGTTTCAGGGGAGTCATTATGGAGAACATCAGGCTCAGCTCAGAAATGTACCCTGCATTAAAATGCAGGCTGGGTGAGGGTTTCTTTGAATGTTCCCAAACTACTTATTATGGATAAGTAAATTGTAAACATTTGTATTTGGTATTAAAGCAATTTGTCTACATTCAGTTCAATTCCAGAAACCTTTATTGAGCACCTACTAGATTCTAGATGCTGTGACTCAGCCTGTAGCGGAAGCACAGACGAATAAAGGTGAGCTCCGTTTTCTTAGGAACTTACAGTATCATCCTCACCTCTCAATGCATCTGAATTTTGTGTAATTAATTAGCATCACAGCTAAAGAGTCAGAACCAACCACAGACACGTTTATGAATGTGGCAATGTCTACCTGCGTTACACACATTTGATTTTTTTTTAACATCTTTATTGGAGTATAATTGCTTTACAATGGTGTGTTAGTTTCTGCTTTATAACAAAGTGAATCAGCTATACATATGCATATATCCCCATATCTCCTCCCTCTTGTGTCTCCCTCCCACTCTCCCTATCCCACCCCTCTAGGTGGTCACAAAGCACTGAGCTGATCTCCCTGTGCTATGGTGGCTGCTTCCCACTAGCTATCTATTTTACGTTTGGTAGACACACATTGGATTTTAAAGAATCCTGAGAATAAACAGGCTCACTGCTGTTGATGTGATTCCTTGCCTTCGCCTCAAATGAATCATTTGCATTGTGTGAAAATGCTCAATCACTCCTGTCCTTTGTTGGCTCAAATTAACGTCGACTTTTTTTTTTTTTTTTAAAGAGTCATATGATTATTGTGGGTGGGGACACTGGAGAGAGAACAATAGGTCTCATCCTCAAGCATCAAAATTCATCCAGTCAGCTAATGTATACTGAATACCTACTAACTGCAATCTCCTATGCCAATTTTTTGGGAAAGTACGATAAATGTACTAGGCATTGTTCCTGCCCTTAAAGACGCAACAATCGCATTCAGTGATTCTTAAATTTTCATGTGCATAAACATCACCGAGAGTATATTCATACAATCGAATTCTGCTTAGCAATAATAAGAAATGAACTGTTAATGCACTCAGTAGCATGATGCAACTCAAAAACGTTATGCTGAGGTAAAGAAGTCAGACACAAGAGAGGATATACTGGGCGTACCCACTGTTATAAAATTAACTATTCGGAATACACCAGATAATTCTCAGAGAGACTCATGATTTTGAAGCTGTTGCATGGAAACTATCCCTGATCACCCAATCTAAAGGAGACCCTCTCTGTTTATTTCTTCATAACATTTGCCATAATTTGTAATTACATATTTATTTACCAATTTACATGTTTATCTCCTATCTCTGTACTAGCCTGTAAGTTCCAAGAGGATAGTAGCTACACGTACATTGTTTGCCACTATTTACCTGATGGGTTTTATAGTGACCAGTATCAATAAAATGCTCCATAGGTATATGTTGTAATAATGATCACCAACTCTGAGAAGAACAGTGGCTCATATTTCTTTATGTCTCTCATAAGTAACAATAAGGACACAAACAGGGCTCTCAAAAATACTTTTTGAATGAAAAAAATCACCAGAAGCGACTGTATGGCTCATAATCTAGAAACAAAGTGACATGAGATTCTTCATCCAAATTTGGATGGATGACTTTCTAAACAGTGAAAATTAATTCATTGAGTAAATGATGTAAATGAGTCTTCACTTCAGCTACTTTAAACTAATTAATGGAATACATAATGGGAAAGATGTTGCTTTAGGTTAATAGTTATTTTACACATTTCAGAAGAGAGCAGAGTCTAGATAAGTGGTTCTCAGACCTGCCAGCACAGCAGAACCACCTGGAAACCTTGATAAATTACAGGTGCCTATTTTCCCTCCACCCCCTGCTGAGGTGATTCAGTTGTTTCGGATGAGTCCTGAGTATCGATAGTTTTCAAGGCTGAGAACCTCTGTCTTACGGAGGGGTGTATATATAATATAATGTGGGCTTTGATCAGAAAAAGCAGGATTCAAAACCCATCTCAGTCACTTGCTAGCTATGTGACTTGGTGCAGAATACTTAACTTGTCCCAGCTTCAGAGTTTACATTTATTAACTAGAATAATAAGGGAATTCCCTGGCAGTCCAGTGGTTAGGACTCCATGCTTCCACTGCTGGGAGCCCAGGTTAGATCCCTGGTCGGGAAACAAAGATCCTGCAAGCTGAGGGGCACGTAGCCATAAAACAAATAAATAAAATAAAATAGAATAATAATATAAACGCTTTAAGGTGGTGAGGATTCGAAATTGTATAAAATTCCAATACAAAGTAGGTCATCATAATTGGTCACTTTTATTATTCCTATATTTAGGTAAGATCATTTTTGTTTGTTTTCTTCAGTTTATCCCCAGACAACTCAGGTACATTTATGTTGAGCATATGGTGATAGCATCTTGTCTGGGCTGTGGAAATGGTACTTGCATCTCTAACAGATTAAACTGGCAAATAAGGTGACAGCTTTATTATCAAAGCTAATTTTTGAATGGTAGAGCCCTCTCAATTCACACTATTCCAAATGAGAACTAAGGAAATAAAGTAAATTATTAATAACAGAAAATCAATAATGATATTTAACCTTTCTGAAGAATTTACCATGGGGCAGCCATTGTTTTATAAGTCCTGCATGTATCTTTTTATTCAATCCTTAGGCCATCCCTATGGGGTTGGGTACTTTGGTACTCTCATTATTATCCCTATTTACAACTAAGGAAAATAAGGCACAAAGATATAAAATAACTTGCCCAAGTCCCACAGTTGCTAAGTGGCAGGGAAAAGATTCAAAGACTGATTTCAGTTGCCCTGTTCTTAATTCTTGCACCCCCATCACTTTCTTCCAGAAAACAGTCCTTTATGAATATATCCACAAGACTGGGTAAGGGAAATGACCCCTAGTTAGTCTGATATAAGGTGTGTTTGGGGATTGAGTGGCTACAGTTCTGAAGAGAAACAAAATGGACTGAGTACATAAAATTAATGAGAACTCCTACTTATCATGGAATTATTTTTGAAAGCTATCTATTGAATAATCAACTTTACATTTTCAGTATTTTTTATAGGTAGTTCTCCTTGAGAAATAAGAAACTTCCCTGAATACATTCTCTTGTATTTTCAACTGCAATTCTCCCCTCTATCCCTCAGCTGAATTACGTCTGAGACAGATGCCAGGAATCTGTCCCCAGTGGGGTTGACTTTCATTTAAATTCAAGCATCTTGTCCAGTACAGCCTTATAATTACCCTGAGCTCCTTTGGTCCACCTGCTACCTAATATACATGTTAGGATGGGTGGAACATTGATGATAGTTTGGAATGACTCTGCTTTTTAAGTGGATACATGGATACTTTTGGAAGCCAAATTGTATCGGGAATTTTTATCTCTGGAACTTGTTTGTGTTGTTTACCTGAAACTTGAGAAGTGTCAAAGGGAACATAACTTTTGGTTAAATTCATTCATTCCCTTATTCAACGAACATTGGTTGATCCGCAACCTAAGGCCTGACTATAGTAGGTGTTGGGCATACAATTAGAAGAAACATAGTATCTTTTCCGAGAAGCTCTTAATCTGAGCTGGGCTGAAAGTAAAGGATGCATATTCTTGTCCTGTGACTCTACTAGCCAGCCTTGTGTGAGGAGAAGTAAATGGATTTGGAAGGGCTGGGTCCTCATTCTGGCCCACCACGCACCCCGGTGCTATCACCTATCCTATCCCAGCACCCAGTGTGGTCCAGCCCTGTGGTTGGAGGGCAGAGGAACTTGGCTTGAATCCCTGCTTCTCCACTTCTGAGTTGTGTCATCCTGGATGGATTACTTAGTCTGTGTAGGTTTCCCATATATAAAATGGGGGCAATAAAAGGCCTTCCTTCATAGGGCTGTTGTGAGAATTCAAGAGTTGCCATATAAAGCTTTTATCAGAGTGTCTCACACATAGTAAATGCTTGGTAAAAGCTTAGGATGATGAGTTATCTTCTGAATTTTTTTTTCATGTGTGTGTGTTTCTCTCCTCTGCAAAGGAGATCGCCAAGGTCTCTTCCACTTAAAGCATCCCCAAATTCTAAAAGATTAACAAGGAAGCAAGTGCCAGCAAAGGACCAAAGGTGTTTTAGCCCCTGTGGTGGTCATGTGCATGAAAAGACCCTAAACTTTGACTATTGTTTAGCTGGAAACACTGCTGACCCAATAGCAGGAAATAAGGATGATTATTTAACATTTTAAGAAAATTAGCCAATATCTCTGTTAATGGGTTAATAGTGAAGGGGCAACTCCTTCACTAATCAGGGCTTTGTTTGAGACATTTTCTAGTTTTTCCTCTCACAGAAGAATGTGTTGAAAGGTTGGCATGGCTTTCTTTTACCCCATTGAAAACAGACTTCCCCGAGGTTTGGCCAACAGTCAGACTCAGTGTTTTTATTTATGGCATTCTCTGCTGCATGCCTGACTGAAGCCAAACACAGGAGCCCCGATTAATTTTGTGTTTGCCTTGTAGAGTGACTGAGAATAACTGAGGCTCTTCAGCTTCTCAAGAGTCATTTCCTTTGGAAATGAGTGCAGCTTGGGTCTGGACAGAGTACAGCAATTTGAAAGTAATGGAGTGCCTTAAGTCTGTTAAGAGGGCTACATTTTGTAAACCTTTGGAATTTGGGAACTGGTTAACATCAGTGAGTGTCAAAGATCTGGGCCACTGCAAAAAATATGACTGCTGTGCTTAATAGCTGGCATCTTGAGAATGCTACCCCCGCACTCGCACCCAATATTTTTGGTTGGACACATAACAGTTTGCTGAAGAATCAAGGCTAGTAATATGGAGTGTAAATCTGCTGCTAAAAATTCACCAGCTCATTTTTCTCTTCTTGGTATTATTTCAAGTGGCTCTTAAAGGGCCAGACACATGCAAACCACGTTGCTTTCTCCCTCTTGCCTACCCCCTGCGCCTTAGACGCTTGAGTCAGGGTCTGAGCTCTGGAAAGAGGGAATGATCTTGCCCATATCTGCAAAGTCACAATCCTGAGACGGACACACCGCAATGCCGCACTTCTGCTCTACTTTTGCGATTTGCTGACATGGCAGTGGCTGATGGAGAAAATACAAGCTAAGGAAAAATGTAAAACCACAGAAACACTATCAGGTTTCTAAAAACTAACTCTTTCCCATGCTTTTTTTTTTCTTGCAAAGAAATAATGCTCCTCTATCTAAGATATCCAACCTGACCTTCTTCAAGTAATCTTCTGCACACCCTTCAAGATCCAGTGCAAATTCCACCTGTACCGGCAGCTCCCCTGAGAGCTGTGTGAAGCAGTAATATGCTTACAGCAGTTATCTCATGTACTGTCCCTCTCCCTCGCCAGCAGGTGATCCCCTTCAGGGCAGGGACATGTTCAATGTTCTATCTCCAAATGCTTCACTGAAGAGAGAATATGAACTGACACTCAGCACATCACTGCTTTATGCCTGGCATGGAAACGCAGGGACTCCTCCTCTCCTGGGGCAGGAAGCTTAGGCAACTCAGGTGTTGGGTACTGAGAATCTCTTAATGCATCTCTTGCTTTGTATTTGCCTTGTCACTCGTAGGTATCCCTTGGGCCCACTTTTTTCATACTGTAGTGATCGGAGCTGACCCGTGTGGGCCTGGGAAGAGGATCTGGGAGATGGAAAAACGGACACTTCTCATCTTCTGTTTGACTCCAGATGTTAAGGTTTTTTAAAACCCAGCTGGAATTTGATGTGGGAAGACATGCAGACACAAAAATGATAGTCATGAAGGAAGAAGTTTTAAAATCTCACAGATACCTAGAACCAGGAAACACATCACTCCCACAAAGGGCTATATAGGGAAGCACCAGGGTCATTTAGGAGCCAGAAGGAGGGGGGAAATGTGGAGAGACCCTTTACTGCAGTTTCTGCAGGAAGAAACGTATGAGGCAGGGCAAACAGGCTTAGGATTGGCTAGTTTGAGTAATTTTAGCAGACTCTGTGGCATGGGGGCTGACCTTAGTTGTCTGTTACCTGGCCTGGGGTGATTAGGACAGGTGGATGTCAGCCTAGAACATAAGAGCTAGGTAAAGGACGTGGTTGGGGAATCTGGGTGCTGGATGGTTAGTTTCCATGTAAAAGGTGCAGTCTTGGGGAGTTGTTTGCTTTCTCTAGGAATTAACTAACTCTGGGAAGGGCATTCCTTTCCAGTGTCAGCAAGGCCCCAAGATGTCAAAGCATCAGAATAAAAAGACATGCTTTCTACATAAGGGCTAACTAGCTCACCAGATGACATCCTTACTTGTCCTTTCTAAAGGAAGAGAGTTCTGCACTGAGGCTTGGAAAAAACATCATGACGCTTCAGATTGAAAAGAAAAAAAATGAAAGGAAAGAAGAAAGGAAGAATGGGAGCAAGAAGGAAAGGATTTTTTTAAAGAAAAAAAAGTAGAGGAAAGGAAGGATCTTAACACACAGTAAGTGCTCAGAATATATTTGGTGAATAAAGAAATAGATGATAGAGTATCAGTCTATCTATCAATCTATCTTCTTATTTAATCATATTATATCATTAATATGAATGCAAGACTGTGTTCAAGCCAACAAGGATATTTGCAATTTAAGTCTTTATTTAATTATGTAAAAGAGCCTGTGCTATCAATTTCAGCTATCACTGAGCAGATGAATGGATGTATTTTCCATAGCCTTAGAATTACAGTTTGTAAGGAAATCATCTAGTTAGTCTACTTGGAAGGTGGTTTCTGCACATTCACTTAAGGGACCATTCAATCAGTCACATAATCACCAAGCGGTAGTTCATTGGTTTAAGGATGACATTTTGATTCTAGGTGAAACCTCAGTGGAAACACTGCTCAGGCAGTTACTCTGATTTCCGCATCTACCAAGGAATATGTCCAGGGCTGCCTTCATTTAAAAAAAAATCCTATTTTCCAAAGCAAACAGGTGACTGAAGCAAGGATTTGTCACCAAATTGCTTTACAAATAAACACCTTCAATAAATGGAAGTGTTTGTTGACAAATCATTTACAAATCAGCTTGTCATAGAGGCTGGGATCAGAGAAATCTGGAAGCTAAGGGTTAGTGGACAGCAGAGACTCACAGATCCTGCCAAGATCAATCAGAAACGATGAGAAGAAACAAAAAAGGGCTCTGGGGAAATAGGATCCATTTATAACAGTTGGATCTGCATCCAACTTTTCAATATCGCTTCTGTGAAGTGGAGTTCTCTGAGATGGTGGTGAAGGTTGGACAGGGATCCTGCCTGAAAGTAGCTGAAAACTCCACTTTTCCATCATTAGGAAGGATATGAATAACCCTCATGATTGGCCATCAGTCTGTCCTAAGTTTGTAGCAGGGCGACCCAGCTTGAGCACAAGAGGAGACTGGGGTTATGGTTTGACACCCTCTCCTTTCCACGCAGTCATTGACTTGCATAAGTTGATGTGTAATTAACTGCAGTCGATTGTAAAATAGCCTCAGTCCTTCCTACCTTCTCTCCCCCCTTATCCACGCTCATTGCATGGCCAATAGTTGACAGTGACTGGCTCCGGCAAATATTCAATAGAATATGGTAGGAGAGACGACGGTGGGCCAGCTCCAAGTCTTGGTCTCAAGAGGCCTGGGTGTTTTGCAAGATTCTGATCTCAATATTGTCGAGAGAGAAAGAGAATGGATTAATATTTATTTAGCACCTACTTAATTTCAGCCATCTAATTAAGCTTATAAATAAGGTTAACCACAAACATAACCATGATCATAATAAAATGGCAAAGACTATTTATTGAGGACTTTTTAGGTGCCGGGTCCTGAGTTAAAGGATTTATATGTTTTCTTTCAGTCTTCATAAAAACCCTAAGAGGTTGGTGTTATCAATGGCCCCATGATACAAATAAGACAAAGAGTACCCCTAGGTTAAGGAACTTGGCTTAGAGCAAAGAGCAGGTAATTTGGAGAACCAGTCCATATACGGCTGCCCTCCATGTCAGAATATATGAAACCACAGATACAGAGGGCTGACTGTACCATCCGTTTCATATCAGCGACTTGAGCATCTGGGGATCTTGGTATGGGGTGGGGGTCCTGGAATCAATACCCCTGTGGATACCCAGGGCCGATGGTATATACAGTCTCTTTTAATGATCTGTGTGAAAGCACCTGGTTCAAAAATGGCATCACTCCTCATTTGATATGTGTGGGTACTAAGGATATGTGTGTGACCACGTGCTTGTGTACAGAAACACTGGATTCTCCTCAAGGAGAATACGCACGCATTTGTGTAGAGAAGAAGGAGAGATTAGGTGAAAGGAAATGGCTTTTTCCAAGACACAGAGGGAAAGCTGGGCTGACTAGGTAAGCCTTGATTTTTTCTGCAGCTTAAAAAAAAATGTAGAGTAATTAAAGCAAAACTGGTAGCAAAACTCCACAGATAGGGCTTCCCTGGTGGTGCAGTGGTTGAGAGTCTGCCTGCCGATACAGGGGACACGGGTTCGTGCCCCGGTCCGGGAACATCCCACATGCTGCGGAGCGGCTGGGCCCGTGAGCCATGGCCGCTGAGCCTGTGCGTCCGGAGCCTGTGCTCCACAACGGGAGAGGCGACAGCAGTGAGAGGCCCGCGTACTGCAAAAAAAAACAAAAACAAAAACAAAAAAACCTCCCCAGATAGACGTTCCACGTTCTATCAGTGGCTGCCACTTCCCTCTCAAACTGAATAGCTTTGCCTGCGCCAGGGAGACTGAAGACACAGTTCTATTGTTTTATTTAGGGGCAATAACAGCAGCCCAAATTCCATACTTTGCAGTCACTTTGTGCTCTACCCTGGCACACCTGTGTTCCGCTAAGCCTTATTTTCACTGTCTCCAGGTTATTACCCCAAAGCGAGAGTCCTAGGAGAGCAGGTTTCCCTGTCTTGGTGGAGTAAGCTGGTTAGTGGGAGCCAACACGTGATGGCTGGAGCGCCAGAGCGCAGTCCGGTTACAGAGCCTCCAAAAAACCCTTGGCTTCATCGGCAGACTCCACTTTTCTCTCATAGCCTGCCCTTTAACCCATCAGCAAATCCTACTGGCTCCACCTTCATGATACATCATGTGACCCTTGCCACTTTTTTCCGCTGCTGTTCCCATCTATTTTATCATCATTTATCTATCATCTTCATTTTGCCGGAGTGGCTGCAGTACTTGTAAATGGCTCCATGAGCCTCAAAAGCAAAGGCAGACGGATGTTCTTGCAATATGAGATCATGCCCTTCCTCTGCTCAAAACCCACCCATGGCTCCCAGCTCCTTCTTAGAAAAGCCCAAGTCCTTACAGGACCCACAAGACCTTCCAAGGTTTGGTTGGCTGCTCTCCTCCTCACTCACCCCACTGCAGCCACACTGACCTCCTTGTTCTTTCTACAAGGTGCCCAGCCTGCTCGCCCCTCAGGACCCTTTCATGGAGTCTCCCAGGCATCCTCAAGGGCCCCCCTTGACTTCCTTGAAGTTTCTGCTCAGTGTCACCTTGGCTCAGGAACCTTCCCTGAGGCCGCTATATCTGAATACTGTAACCCCCTCCTACACCCCCTACTGTCTGCTCCTGCTTTCTTCTTGCCCCATAGCACTTAACATCTCCCCAAATATTATGCAACCTGCTTATATGTCTATTGGCCTCCTTCCTGTAAAGACCAGAGGTTCAAGAGGCCAGAGATCTTTGTCTCTTGGGTTCACTGACAGGGTCTGACACATACTATGTGTCAAGTGGATTTCTGTTGAATAAATGGATGGACTTGAACAGGGCAGAAGTCAGTGGGGTGTTTGAGAACAGGGACCATGGAAGCAGACTGCCCAGCTCAAAATTCCTGTTCTACTCCTTAACAGTTTTGGGATATTCACTTCATCTCTATAAGCCCCCGCTTCCTCCTCTGCAAAATGGGTATGAAAATAGAACAGAACCCTTGGAGAGGATGCATATGGAATACTTAGCCCCGTGTCTGGCATATATTGAACACTCAATAGATACTGACCGCTATCCTACATTCTGAAAGAAATCAGTATTTAAATTCTTCTTTTGCTTTCTTTGGAGGTACAGTGATTTCAGAAGAAAAATGAGGTATGAGGGAAGGGTATTAACAGGCAATGGACACCTCAGCTCATTTAATCCTCACAACCATCCTATGAGACAGTGTTATTTTCCCTATTCAAAACATGAGGCAGGGAGCCTTAACGAGGTTGAGTGCAGCGTCCAAGGTCACATAAGTGGCAGAGCTGGGCTTCACATCCAGATGGGCCCTATCCTACTCGTCTTCCTTTTGCCCCTCTGCAACACGCCCCCCTCTTTACCCCATCAGTAGCAACTTCCAGCATCTTCTCGTTCCCTGAACACATCTGCCCTTTCCCAGGTCCGAGAGTTCGCTTATGTTCGCTTTGTCTGGACTTACCTGACCCTCCACTTATCCCCTTTACCATCCTACCTGTCTTTTCAGGGCCGGCTCAAATGCCACACCCTCCCTTTAGCTTCTAGGATTGTCCTCGGATTTAACCTCTTCCTCTGCTCTGCTTAAGACATTCACTGCCTTGTTCCTTGTGCTTTATCCTGTACTGTCTTCCTCCCACATCAGGGTGGGATCTTCTTGAATTTGGGAACAGCACAAGGCTCATCTTTGTGTCTCCATGGTACCTAGCACAGCACAGTGGACTCACAACGCAGGCAGATCCAACCTGCAGGATCTCATCCATGTTAGTTTGCAATGCTACAATTACACTTGCTATTTTAAATAATCAGTGTAAGCATGTAAGTGAGCCAGTCACGGTCAATGCATGCTGGCAAAACCTATAGACAAAAATGTATGGATGACTCTAAGGTGTTCCAGCTAGTGACCAAGAGGTGAAACACATCGATCAAGTGGCCAGGCAAATAGGTGGTGATGCTGTATAAATATCCACAAGGAAAGAAATTCAAGTATTGATTGTTAATCAGAGTAATACTGAATCAAGAGAATATAGGTAAACTGATACAGGGCTATAAACACAAAAGTCACAAAAGTGTGATACACATTGGGTGAATTAGCAGCATTTTGTTTGTTTGTTTAAACAAAGTAGACATTCAATAAATGTTCACTAAGCAGTAGAGTTGATTTTAATTGAAATAAGCCATAAATGTATGACTTTGCAATTCAGGGGATACAAAAAAGATCAGCATAAGAAAATTCCAATCTAGCTCCAAAATAGTTTCCCACAATTTGTTATATAAATAGAAATATTTCTTGAATGCTAAAGATAGCACAAGTAATTGAAGGTGGACTGAAGGGTGACAAGTGATTTGACTGGAAAGGAAAATTCATCTTGTCACTTATTACCTGCGATCCAAATTTATGCAAGACCAGGCAGGAGGCAATTTTCATTTTTATCCAGGATAAACCAGAGCTTAAGCTACCAAAGCTTGTCATCTTGAATGTCTCAAACAGTCATTCAAATGGTTTGTGTCCTCTTATTTAGAATGTTTGCCGTTATGGTAATTGTCAGGATGCCTTGATTTTTTGAAAATATTGCACAGTGCAATCTCATTATAACAGGATTTGCTATAGAATGACACTTCAGGCTAGAATAGCTGTACCTGGCTTTGGCACTTGGAATTGAATGTCAGGCTAGTGGCCTTTAAACTACATTTGGCTTAGAAAAGAGGTTTAAGGCATGTCCTACCTCCAGTAACAGGAAACACAATAGGCATGGGAGATTTCAAAGAGAGAATCAGTTATAGCATCTGTGACCAACTTGGGAGCTCAGGGAACTTACTACCATGTCATTCCTTCATGGGTAGATTAAAAATGATTGATTATATGATATAAAATGATTGTCATGGTCCTAAAATGTTATGGCCAAGTGGTACTTAAAGCTTTTACACAGGAAGAAATGGCTAACCTTTTCCACTATGACAACTGGGGAATTTTCTTTCCTACCAAATAAAGAAGCAAAAAGCCATGTGGAGGTGATAGTCCAAAAGCAGAACACAGAAGTAGAATGCAGAGAGGACCCAGAGAGATCTCCCAAACTGCAAAGACATGCAAAATGAAAGGGGAACCATTACTAGCTAAGGGGCAGAAGGCAATTTGCAGGATGCATGAGAGGGAAGAAACCATTATTTTTAATTTAGTTGATCAAGAGTTTATTGTACTTCAAGTGAATTCACCACACAGAGAAGCACAATATCAATAGAAAAGCATATTGTGAAGGTCAGAATAAAGCAGTTGAGGACTTGAGTCCACAGAGTTTCTCAGAAACAAGGGAATTCAAGTTTCTCCTTCAGGGATCCCTTGAGAATGAGCCTAATTAGTCTAAAGGATTTAGAAACGCCACCCATTGTGCTTAGGCTCCTTTCTGCAGGACTTTTACTGCTCAACCATGTCTTCCTTAATAAAAATGATTAGCACTTAGCAGCATCTAACAGGAAATGTGTACCAAACCTTTCAGAGAAATGCCAGGCAAACTCTGAATCTAGTCCATTAGCCATAATGGAAGAGTAATGGGTCCTTAGGGAGGGGGTATGGTGCAGGGATGCGACTAAAAATTGTGAATGAAGATAGAAATTGGGATAATGTTATTGCTGGGATTCACTTCCCCTGTATGTGTTTAAAAGACGTTTTTCCTTCTTGAATCACAGTTGCCAGGCATTCTGATTTCTACTTCAAAACACATTTTCTTACAAGGACTAGCTTTTAAATTACGGCAAGGTACAGTAGATTTTAAATTGTTAGGAGGAATGGGTTCTCTATGTCATTGGTCTATTTTGAAAATGACTTACCTACCACTCTCTTTCTTTCCTTCATGGAGGAGAGAACAGAATACCTTAGGAATGGCCCGTCAGTGAAGATGAATTGACATTCTACCCATACATAACATCAACTTCTGCTTTTCCAAGAATGGAGACCATTTCAATTCTTATCACTCCCTTTGGTTTGTTGATCTTACAAGCTTATCCATTTTCTTGCTCTGCATGCAATTTCATCACTTCCAACTTCAGAAAATGTTCATAGAAGAATAATATTCAAAGACTGAGAATTCAGTAAGATATCTCCCAACCTCCAAACTCCCTCAAATTAAGTAGTTTAACTTTTATACTATCAAGTAACTTGGCTGTGAGCACATCAGCAGCAAGGATGCAACTCCATTCATCGTAACTTGTTGCTACTTAATTAGATTCAGTAAGTTCGTTGACTAAATGAAATACAAACCTCTACTTTATAGAATTAGTTTGACCTGAAATAGCTTTTAACCACACTGGGTTCATACCCCTTAATTCTCCCATTCTTTTTCTCCTTTTGAGGTTGATTTTAAACAGCATGAAATGATATAAAATTTAAGAACTGTCTGGTTACTGTAGTTAAAAGAGATCGTTAAAGTAAATGAAAACATCCAGGAGATTGATATATAGCTGAAATGTTGTCATATAGCTGAAATGTTGTCTATACCATCAAATCAAAGTCAGTTACGCCTGTACAAAGACTGCACAAGAATGTTCATAGTAGCTTTTAATAATGGCCCCAAACTGTAAACAAAGCAACTGTCAATCAACAGGGGAATGAATAAACAAATTGTGTCTATCCATACAATGAAATACTATTCACTAAAAAAAAAAGAGCTAACTACTAATACATACAACTGCTTGGACAAATCTCAAAAATGTTTTGCTACACGAAAGAAGCCAGACACAAAAGAATACACACTGTATGTTTCCATTTATATGAAGCTCAGGAATGGGCAAGGTAGTCCATGGTGATAGTAGTCAGAACCAGGCTCCCTGCATGGGCTGTTGATACCACCTGGCAGGGGAATTTGAGAACTGCCTGCTTCTACCAAGCCAGTCGGGGGATGGGAAAACAGCTTCCCACTTGGCCTCACCTACACCACTTGGGTGGGGGAATCAGAATGTCCCTTGCTTGGGCCCTGGATGGGCTGGGCTTGAGGAGGATGCGTTTGTTCTATCGGTTTTTGGTTGGTGTAGGGTGGGCATTACCAAAAAGCTTTGCTGTTGTTAGCCTACTCTTTCCCTCATCCTTTGGTTGGGGAAAACAGGCTTTTTCCCTTTTTTTTTTTTTTAAAGTAGATGTTGGGGGTAGGAGTTTACTAATTTTATTTATTTATTTTTGCTGTGTTGGGTCTTCGTTTCTGTGCGAGGGCTTTCTCTAGTTGTGGCAAGCAGGGGCCACTCTTCATCGCGGTGCACGGGCCTCTCACTATTGTGGCCTCTCTTGTTGTGGAGCACAGGCTCCAGACACACAGACTCAGTAGTTGTGGCTCACGGGCCTAGTTGCTCCGCGGCATGTGGGATCCTCCCAGACCAGGGCTCGAACCCGTGTCCCCTGCATTAGCAGGCAGATTCTCAACCACTGCGCCACCAGGGAAGCCCAACAGGCTTTTCTTGATGCGTTTTCGGCTGTACTGTTTGGTGGTGCATAGCTGAAGGCTTCTGAAGTGCCCTGTCCCGCACAGATGGGAAGAAATAAGGAAGCCCAGGGAACTAATTGCTGGGTCATTCCTCAATGTTTAAGATTCCTAAGCAGTCTGCCTCCTTCCTTCCACTTTTCAGAGTTTTCTCATGCTGTATGTTATATTATGTCCAGGGACTTTTAGTTGTAAGGAGAGCTCGGATGGAGGGGGGCTACTCCATCTTCCCCAGAGCTGGAAGTCCTCTGCCCCATGCTGTTTTAATATCAACATTTCATAGGATAACCCAACTGAGGGCTGGCACACAGTAGGTGCTCAGTAAGTGCTGGTTGATTTGGAATCCGAGCTTTGCTTGATTTGACCCACCTGTATATTGTTGAAGAGTTGTGACTTGATTACCTGATTGGTGTACTTTCAACTAGCCAATTCTGGTTGTAGGCTTACGGTGTAACGATTCCTCTCATGACTTTGTGCAGGAGTCCCCAGGCCACCTATGGAATTCTAGCACTCACACGGGCATGGCACCTCACTTGTATCTAGGATTGGCCAGATTTCTGAAATTCTTTTCCTAGAATTTGCTTCTACCTGTCCTTCTCTCTGACCACTTAGAGTAATTACTTACTTCAGCCTTGCTGCTGTTTCCTTCATGTCTCTGTAAACTGCATGCTTTTTAGCCACAGAGGTATAATAAGGCTTGTTTGGGTTTCCAAAACCCTTTGAGGTATTTGAGCTAAAGGTCCTATAAAGCGGTAAATTACCATGATTATCATAATTTAGCTGCTAATCGAGTGAAAGCAGCAGTCTGGGTCACCAAAAAAAATCACTTCCTTTGTGATTTTTTTTCCTTATGTGGGAAGCTGTATTTTCAGTGGGTTCCTCACAATTTTCCAGAGGCTTCTGGTTCCAACATTGGTAATACGCGTTTACCCCTGCATGTCTGGGACGACCTATAAGTAAGACGAAATACATTCTGCCTCATTTTAGCAAGTGTAGTGAGAAGAATAAATCAACTTCTCCAGGGAAACCCCAAACAGGAGCTCTTGAAAGAATAATGCACCCTCACTCCATGTTAAAAGTATCGGTATATTCAACATTAAAGGGAAAACACTAACCAGTGAGTTCATAGATCCACTTTATTATATTTTCTCATTTTGTTGTCTTATTTGAGCAAGACTTTTGTGAAATTATAAAAACACAAACCTATTATTGAATTTCCACCAATAAGCATTACATTAGACACAAAGGATTCAATGAAAAATTTTCTGAAATATTTAAATGAGTGCCCACATTCTCCAGTAACGGCTCTTCCAACTGCTTTGATATCTTCACAAGTGTCCCTGAAGAGGACACCCATGCCACAGCAAGGGCTCCTTTTTCATTCTCACCTCACCAGCTCACAGTTGTAATCTTACTAGGAGACCACTAAAATAATCCTGTGATGCTCTACATGCAAGGTTGGCAAACTATTGTCCGTGGGCCAAATGCAGCCCACCAGCTGCTCTTGTAAATAAAGTTTTATTGGCACACAGCCACCTTCATTCATTTACGTACTGTCTAAGGCTGCTCTCATGCTACAACAGCAGAATTCATAAGGGCGACAGGGTCTCTATGGCCCACAAAGCCAAAAAAAACTTTGCTATCTGCCTCTTTATAAATAGTTTTCTGACCCCTGCTCTACATTCCACTTATCTTGGTGTTTGGCTCCTGTGCTGGCCCCTTCTCATCTTCCAGATTTATGAAGTCTAGAGCCTTCCAGGGCTTACTTCTTATACATCCCTTCCTCTCCTCATTGACTCTGTAGATCAATGGTTCTCAACCCCAGGTGCTTTTTAGAATCACTTGGGAGGCTTTTTAAAAATACTGATGCCTTGGCATCACCCTCAGAGGTTTTGATTTAATTAATCTGGGGCAGGGCTCAGTCCTCAAACTTTCTGAAAGCTCCCCAGGTGATTATAATGCACAGCCAGCACTGGGAACCATTACTCTAAGTGATTTTTGTCTAGTCTCAGGCTTTATATTAACTATATATGAGCAACTCCCAACTTCTATCTCCAGTCCCAATATCTCCCCTGAATTCCATATTCACATATCCAACTGCTTATCTGACATTTCCACTTGAATTCTTAACAGGCCTCTCAAACTCACCATAGTTGAATCAGAACTCCTGATTTCCTTCATACCATTCCTCCCATCTTAGTCAGTAGGACTCAATTTTTTTTTCAGTTGCTCAGGAGAAAAACCTTAGAGTCATGCTTGGCTCCTTCCCGTCTCTCATGTTCCATCTTTAATCCATTGGCAAATCCTACTGTTCCCTCCAAATGTATGAGAATTCAACCACTTACAATCTCTTGTGGCCCCAGCCATGAGCATCTCTCATGGGTATTGTTTCAGTGGTCTCCTGTTGCCATGGTTTCCTGGTTTCTGCCCCTCCACCTCCGCAGTCTTTGTTAAAGCAGAAGCCAGAATGATTCCGATAATACATGAGTCGGATAAAATCACCCCTCTGTTCAGAGGCTGCTAATGGATTTCCATCTTCTTCAGAGTAAAAAACAAATAAAAGTATCCCTTGAATTTAAATACCAGAATGGACAGAAATGAATGGTACCTGAAAGCCTGAAAACAACGTTTTTTTCCCATGGCCAGTGGATCTTAATTTGCTCCATTCTTCCTTAGGACGGTGAAGGGAAGAGCAAACAAACTGATAGCGAGGAAACGCAGATTGTTCAGCAAAGGTTGAATAGAAATAGTCATACTTTCTAGAATTCTTTTCAATGTCCTCATATGTTTGAATTATGCATCATGTACCTTTTCACGAAATGTCACCAATGTCTTTTCTCCAGTCAGCTTGAGTCTGCTATACCCGGGAAGTTATTTGCCTTGAGCCACATAATTGTATATTGTGGGAAACTCATCTTGCAGATGCTAGAGGAAAGAGACTCAATCTCAAAATTATACCTTTCTTATCTATGGATAAGAGGAAAATGTCTTATGTGCATTGTCACTTTTCCTTAGAAAAACTGCCATCTCTTTAAAAAACATTGTTTGAAAGCAGTAAATGATGCAGAACAACAAGCTGTCAGAGGAAAGACCAAAGATATTTTAAGACCTTGCATAACATTTGTAGAAATTCTCAGCATCAGAGTAGAAATCATAATCTTGAGAAAGGTTGCACTGAATTCAAATGACTGATCTTCACATGGGTAGAGCGGTGTTTTTGCCTTAAATTTTTTTTCCTCGGAGAGAAAGAAGCACTGCAGAATTTGCGCCTTTCCTTGGATCTTTGTGTCAAACAAATTGTCAACAAGAATGAAAAAGTCTGCTAAATGATAATCTTTTAATCTTAATTCCTTTAGTGGACTCAGAGACAGGAAAGACTAAACATCGTTGGCACATTGGGAGTGGTGGTGGAGAATAAGGTGAGAAATTTTTTTTTTTTTTATTGATAGAGGCCAAAAATATATAAGAAGAATGAGGTGCAGTTAATGATGATTGTTTAATTTGGAAAATAATGAAAAATGTCCAGAAGGGAGCAAATTCAAATGAGAAGAAAGTGATTTCTTCTCTTAAACACACTATCTTTAATATAAACATTTAATTAACTACTTTATCTTTCACTGAGAAAAACAAAAATAGAAGACCAAAAGAAAATAAATACTAAGTCATACTGACCTCAACCAAGAGTGAAATACTAAATAAAACTATAAAGAAAATGGCTTGCATTTTAAAAAAAGAATTATAGAACTAAAATGAGATGAGAATATTTTCCTTATTTCCTTCTTTAATTAACCAACCTGAGCTGCTAGCAAGATAATCTGTTTAAAGTGTTTAAGGAGATTGAAAATGATCACTTTAGCTGTGTGATCCTTTTTACAAAGGCAGACATTAAAGAAAACAATCTCAAACAATGAGAAGTCCATCATTTCTTATGATAAAGCTTTCTACCTTTGTAGCGTGGGTTTTACCTGAAAGTATCTCTATATGTACTGTGGTTATTGGATTGCACGAATCAAAGCAGAAATATCTACAAAGCTAAGCTGGCGAGTAATTTAAATGATAACTAAGTTTTGAATGGCATTTCCATTTCTGTTCTGTCGATCCAAAGATGTTAAGTCCAAAATTTTAATTACTTTTTAGCTGGAGATAAAACCTATCCCTGTTTTTTTTTTTTCCTAGTTCTTTTGTTAGTTCAGATATAATAGTTGTAAATCCTATATGAAGATATATTCCCTTCCTCTTCACTCCCACACACTCATGCACACACACAAACTGACATATCCATTTATAGTTTAGTATAGGGTTTGCAAACTCATTGCTTTAAAGACAAGGGAAGTAACATAAAGGAGGAGAAAAAGTTCTGTGTAAGACAATAGGGAGTAGGAAGGATTACAGCAAACTTGCTTGAACAGATCACTTGAAGCTGCTAATTATCTCCTGTCAATTATTGACACATGGGAATGTAACAGTATTTCTAGGTTCTTACTTTGTAAGGGAAGCCATGAATCCATGTTTTATTAAATCTCCCAATGTTTATGTACTGTCAATTAATTCAACTAAACAAACAAGCACACAGAACACCTTCCTCACCAAAAGACTTAGGTCTGTGGCTGTATTTAATCAGTTCCCTACCAAGATGTTGCCTCTGGCTCGGCAGGTCATACTGTCAGGAGGCTTACTTTTCAGTCTCTCCTTTCTGCTCCCTAGCTGGGAGGGCTCGGCCAAGTCCTATGAAAGATTTGCACCACAAACACAAACCAATTTGAAATCGTAAGAGAATTTAGAGAATCTCTCATCCCACCTACTTATTTTTGAGATGAAGATGTTGAAGTCTAGATGAGCTCATTGATTTATCTAAGGTCCTAGGGGAGAGAGAGTAATGACAGATCTGACACTACAAATATGGCTTCAGGCTCCCAGCCCACAAAACCATGCAATGACTAAAGCCATGGGAATATTCAAGTCCATGGGGGATAAAATCATGAGTATTATATTTAATTTTAAAGCATTCAGTTCTTAAGAACTGCTGGAAGGCAGGGTCTATTCTATGCCTGTCCGGCACACAGCATACTCCCTATCATCATCTTGTCCTCAAATCCATATTGAATGAATGAATGAGTAAATGAATAAAGAACTAAATTATATTCAGAACAAAAGAGTCATCATTAAGAAGCCAGTGACCAAAATAACAGAGGAAAGCTGAAGTTCAGAGATAAATAAACTGAACTAAGGGAAAATGCCTTATTGTTCACTGGAAACATTAAAACAAACAAAACAAAGCGAAAAGCTCCTTCACACTGAGTCTCTGACTTGGAGCTGAATAGGAATGCAGTCTTTCCTAGATCTGATTTCTGATTACTCCTTACTGATGCTGGCTGGAAATTCAATTTATTGACTCCATCAAAATGCCCTGCAGAGACGAGTATAAGCCCTGGCTGAATGTAGACGATAAAAAGAAACTTGATATTAAAGATGGTTTACATGATAGCCCACAGAAAATACAGCCAAGTCAAGTATGCCCTTGCTTGTGGCTTATTAAAAAACAAAAAAATTTTTCGGGGCAATGTATATACTTTATGGAGCTTTGGCCTAGAATTTAATGCATGTTTTTTTTTTTTTTTTTTTTTTTTTGCTGTACGCGGGCCTCTCACTGCTGTGGCCTCTCCCGTTGTGGAGCACAGGCTCCGGACACACAGGCTCCGCGGCCATGGCTCGCGGGCCCAGCCGCTCCGCGGCATGTGGGATCTTCCGGGATCGGGGCACGAACCCGTGTCCCCTGCATCGGCAGGCGGACTCTCAACCACTGCGCCACCAGGGAAGCCCGCATGTTGTTTTATATCCCCCATGAATGCCTGCTGCTCCCAAGCTCAGAAAGCTTGCCTACTGCCTTCCTTTCCATCTGGTCTACTGATCAGTTTTTCATGAAAGAGAAACATTAAAGTGTCAGATGAATAAGGCAAACATTGTCCAACTCTTATAAAGTTAAGGTTATCTGAAATATTTGTATAAAGTATCAAGCAGAATATATAAACCATATACATGACAGTAAATGAATATGATGAAGTCTGCTGTCAATATTCTGGTTTTGATGTAACCGGGCGCATTTCCCCTCTATAAAATATTCCTTGTTGCATCAAACTGAACAACTGTTACTCCACTTTGTCCTCCAAAATTCTCATAAAATGGGGTATGAGTAGAACATGTAAGGGCAGATTGTGAATTTTATTTATGATTATTTGATTCTAGATTTCTAGATAGCTGGCTGAAAAGGTGGAAATAGATGGGGTATGATCCAGAGCCAAAGTCAATGCCCATGCACACAACATCCGCGTTGATTGTGGCTATGTCTGGTTTGGATGTTTGTAGAGTTTCTACCGATTATGTCAGAATCACAGAAACAATGACTTTGATAAATAAATTTTGAGTAATAGCCTGTCAATGCAAAGAGACCCTTCTCCTGAGATGAGAAACGTATTAACACTGGGTCATCCAGGTTCTTTCCTTTGTGTATGTGTTTGTTTTCAAATCTCCTTTTCTTTCCCTAGGCAAGTCTAGGCAGATATTTCAACTCAATGAATATGTATTAATTGGCCCATGTGGGTCCAATTCTGAGACACAACTAGCTATTAGAAGCTGCAAAACATTCTTTGTGAAAGCAATAACTGACATTTATTGAACACTTATTACATGCTAGGCACTAGACCTTAATTTACATGTATTATCTCACTTAGGTGTTACAATAACTTTACCATTTTGGGTCTTCCTTTAACCTAAGACTTAGATAGTTCTATGTTTAATTTTTTGAGGAACCTCCATACTGTTTTCCTTAGTGGCTGTACTGATTTACATTCCCACCAACAGTGTACTAGGGTTCCCTTTTTTCCACATCCTTGCCAACTCTTGTTATTTCTTGTTTTTCTCACAATAGAAAGGTATGAGATGGTATCACATAGTGGTTTTGATTTGCATCCCCGATGATTCATGAGGTTGAGCATCTTTCCACGTGGCTGTTGGCCATCGGTATGCCTTCTTCGGAAAAATACCTATTCAGGTCCTCTGCCCATTTTTAAATTGGATACAATCCAGCAATTCTACTCCTGGGTATTTAGCCAAAGATACTAATTCAAAAAGATGTATGCGCCCCAATGTTCATATCAGCATTATGTACAATAGCCAAGATATGGATGCAACCTAAGTGCTTCCCATCAACAGATGAATGGATAAAAAATTATTATATATATAATCACACACACACACACACACATATATACACAGTGGGATATTACTCAGCCAGAAGGAATTAAATCTTGCCATTTGTGACAACATGGATAGATCTGGAGGGTATTATACTTAGAAAAATAAGTCAGAGAATGACAAATACTGTATGTTTTCACTTATATGTGGAATCTAAAAACTGAAACAAACTGACAAATATAACAAAACAGAAACAGACTCACAGGGCTTCCCTGGTGGTGCTGTGGTTAAGAATCTGCCTGCCAATGCAGGGGACACAGGTCCCAGCCCTGGTCTGGGAAGATCCCACATGCCGCGGAGCAATGAAGCCTGTGTGCCACAACTACTGAGCCTGCATCTAGAGCCCACGAGCCACAACTACTGAGCCCATGTGCCACAACTACTGAGCCCACGTGCCACAACTACTGAAGCCCACGTGTCTAGAACCCGTGCTCCGCAGCAAGAGAAGCTACCGCAATGAGAAGCCTGTGCACCGCAACGAAGAGTAGCCCCTGCTTGCTGCAACTAGAGAAAGCCAGCGTGCAGCAACAAAGACCCAAAGTGGCCAAAAATAAATAATAAAATAAAATAAATTAATTAAAACAACAAAAAAGAAACAGAGTCACAGATAAAGAGAACAAACTAGTGGTTACCAGAGGGGAGGAGTGGGAGGACCAGTGAAACAAGTGAAGGTGATTAAGAAGTACAAACTACCAGTTATAAAATTAGTAAGTCACAGGGATGTAATATACAGCCCAGGAAATATAAACAATATTTTACAATAACTTTGTATTGTGTATAATCTATAAAATTATTGAATCACTATGTTGCCCACCTGAAACTAATATAATATTGTAAATCAACTATATTTCAAAAAAAAAAAAAACCCTAAGACATAGTTTAAATCACTTGCCCAATTCAGGTCTGTCTGACGACAGAGCCTAAAATATTAACTTCCTTACAAGGTTTCAACTTCATTCTTTAGCTTCATAATCCCAGAAAGAATGGGAGCTCAGTGATGGTCAGAGCATTCAGATCATTCATTTCAGCCATAAAAATAAACTCTGGAAAAATACCTGGGTCAACCAGGAATTGAACAGAGAGCCTCAAGTATGTTTTTTTGTCCTAGGTTCCTAATCTCTTTTGGCTTCGTTTCTATGGGGATTTATGCTGTTTTGTCAGCCACAGCTCACTGTTGACTCAGAATATGCCTACCAGCCATTAAAATCCCCCATTCTTTCTTTATACATGTTACTGAGAAGTCTTATTTCCTCCCTTATCTATTCACACAGGTGGCACTTTTGGACATAGTGCTTTATTGAAAATATTCCATCTCATTGTTATGATCTTTGTTCTTTGGTAAACTATAGATAGTTCCAAGAATTACGATACTTTGCTCACCTTTCTATCCTGAAGAACGATCACCCATGTAGCGGATATTGGCCATTTTTGGAACTACCCAGTTTGAGCATGATTCCTTTGGGGTAAATCATGAGACTGAATCATGGTGGGAAGCAGAGCCCCCAGCCTCCTCCTACAAAACCCAAAGGAGGCAAAGAATTCCTCTCCATGCCCCTGGCAGCCTAGGTACGGGCCTGTGACTGGGCTGGCCATTCAGATGATCCTGCCGGGGCCTTAAAATCTTAAGGAAACAATGTGAAGATACAGGAAAAGTGCAAACATATTCACAGGGAGGTGGTGACATGGAGAATACAGCTTTGAAGGGCCAAGGTGTGCTGCTTGCACCTGTGCTATTTTTATGGCGTGGCCTTGGCTGGTTCCTGCTGCCTATATTTCTTTAGTCCCTGAGCATCTGCAGAGTTTATTTCTTCAGCCTTCACACATATCCAGCTCCCCTGCCCCAACCCTTGCCAAAACTTCCTTTGGTCCTAGAGATGCCAGAGTCAGTTTCTAGTGCTGACAACTAAAATCCCCGACAGATGCAGGTGACTTCTCTTCTCCACTGCTATCCCCCCAGACTGAGGACCCACCATCTCACAACTGGACCAGTACAATAGCCTCTGCCTGGCTCCCAGCTTCCGTGTTCCCACCTGCCACGACCTAGCCTCCTTCATCACTTAAAACTGCAAGTCATACTAGGCCATTCACCCTATAAAGGCCCCCAATGACTTTCCATCACGTTAACACTAACATCCCAGCCTCTCACCTTGATTACTTCCAGTTTTCAGCCTCATGTCCCATCACTCTCCTCCCCCCAGACTCCAGCCGTCCCAGCCCTGCTGATTATACCAAGCTTAGTCCTGCTTCTGAGCCTTTGTCTTTTTAGAGTTGCTAGATTTAAAAAGCCCTTTTGTTACTAGAAGTATAAAAAGTATGTGTTTATCTGAAAATCACTTTTAACTGGGTGTCCTATATTTTAGTTGGCCAACCCAGACACTTATACTTGCTGTTTCTCAGCCTGGGTCCCTCCTCTCTCACTTGCCCAGGGAGGCATCACCTAATTACCTCTCTAAAGATGCCATGCCCACCAGTCACTCTGTCTTGACACTAGTTATCAAAGCACTAACACTCTCTGAAGTGACCTTATACTTTCATTTGTAGGGCTTTCCTGTTTCAGATGTCTCCACCAAGAAAGTGAATTCCACGTGAACAGTGGCCTTGACTGTACTGGCCTCTGCTATATCCCAGTACCTGGAACTGTGCTTGGCTCAAGAAATAAATATATATTGAACAAATGGAATTAATGTCTGATATCAAGCCAAAGAAGAAAACCCAAATTCAATAATTTTCCAGGTAAAACCTTTCTCTTGTCCTTTTTAAACTTTTAAATTGTATGCCAATCACCCCAGAACTTAACAAATAATCTATAAAGTAATAGTACTAGACATCTATAAGAGTCACAATGCTGTATATTACCCAGCAGCTAGGGTTATTTCATTAGGAATGTTCAAAGGGACACTGACTCCTAAGAAGCTATGTGTAGTTTCTCTTCTCTTCAATCATGTTTCAAATCTAATTTGGTTTGTATTCTCCATCTGAAAGGCAAGATGGACACAATGAAAACTTGGCTTATTGTTATCCAGCTTCAGCTTGAACAGTGAAACGATTTGAAAAGGACCCCTTGTTGTTCCCCTCACTTCTCCAACACCCTCAATGTTACCTGTGTTACCTCTGAAATGATGAATGGGACTCAAGAGCCCCACGAGCTTATCACATAGGGAAGCATCTGTTTTTCCCCTTTTCAGGGCAGCTTCAAAAAAGCCATCAGCATTTTAATAGAGTTGGGTATATATCTGGAGGTTTATAAGCCTGGGAAAATGAGTTTGTGTTCCACAGTGTAGACATGGACATTTTTATTAATTTGGAGAACCGATTCCCCCAGGAAAATGAGATTCTGCTTGAGCTGTTAGTCTTTCAATCGTTCTGATGTCTTGCGCCTGAATTTTTTGAATAGAGCTGCACAGCCCACAGAGACATGCAGCCTTTCCATAATCTTGGGAAGGTTGGAGCCAGACATGAGGTGAAATTGAGAACACACATCACTGTGACAAGAATCCTGACCAGAACCAAGAAAGAAAGGGAGAGAAATAGAGGGAGGAAGGCAGAGAGAGCGAGAGAGAGAGACAGAGAGAGAGAGACAGAGAGACAGAGAGAGACAGAGATAGAGAGAGAGAAAGCAAGCAGAGAGAATTTACTGATCCTGTAAATAAGAAGTCTAGAGGCAGTTCTGGCTCAGGTGTTGTTTGATTCAGGGGTTCACATGAAACCATCTCACTTTCTCTAAATTCTACTTCTTGCTTGGCTCCATTTTCAATGAGGTTGTCCCTAAACTGGTGGCATGATGGCTGCCAATCTCTCCAACTTTCTATTTTTTAAAATAAATTTATTTATTTTATTTTTGGCTACATTGGGTCTTCGCTGCTGCACGCGGGCTTTCTCTGGTTGTGATGAGCGGGGGCTGCTCTTCGTTGCGGTGCATGGGCCTCTCATAGTGGTGGCTTCTCTTGTCATGGAGCACGGGCTCTAGGCGTGCAGGCTTCAGTAGTTGTGGCATGCGGGCTTCAGTAGTTGTCACTCGCGGGCTCTAGAGCACAGGCTCAGTAGTTGTGGCACACAGGCTTAGTTGCTCCATGGCATGTGGGATCTTCCTGGACCAGGGCTCGAACCCGTGTCCCCTGCATCGGCAGGCAGACTCAACCACTGCGCCACCAGGGAAGTCCCTCCAACTTTCTATTTTTTCCAGGTAGTGACCTCAGTAGGAAGAATACCCTCTCTTTGCTAATTCTATCAAAAAATGTTCCGGAGCTGATTCTCATTGGTCTAACTTGGCTCAAGTGCCTATCCCTGGACCAGCCTCAGTCACCACAAGATGGAATATGTTGATTGGCCAGCCCTGAGTCAATTCCTGTCCCTCAATCAAGGAAGAAGTGGTGAGTAATGTTCATTTCACCCAAACCATATTGACTGTGAGTGGGGAAGGGATTATTTATTGGGGAAATCTGGGGTGCTGTTTTTAAATAAAGAGGAAATGATTGTACAGTCTTCTTCCCCTTTGCCCCCCCACCTTTTCTCATAATGTCCTACTGCTCTTATACTACAAATGTTTTTCTAACAGTTCAGTGAATCTGGGGAGCCCAGAGGCTGCCATCTCTTTATTGTACCAAGAGGGACACCATAAATGTGTTAATATAAGCCAGACAAGATGTAAACTTGGCTTTGAAAGCAGTGCATGTCAACCAGCAGAGGACATGTTTGAAGCAGTTTTCTTTCAGGCAGCAAAGCAGAGAGCAGATGAAAGATCCCCTTCCCATACCCACTGCATTCCTCCTTATACTATTTCTCTCTATTATCTCAGCTTCAAGTGCTTTTGGAAAAAGCAACAGTGCTTCAAGGAAGAATAGGGACTGACTGCATTGTTGATCTAAACTTGACATATCTGAAATACTGATGGTGCTCCCTTCCTAAATGTATAAATCCTTCACAGTGAATAATAATGATACTCATAGTACTGTTTGCTTCCTACACCCCAGCTGCTGAATGTATAATATTATAAACAACCCTATGAGGTAGATACTATTTGGAGGTAAGGAAACTGAGGCACAGAGAGGTTAAGTAACGTATGCAAGGTCACACAGCTGCTAAATTGTAGAGCCAGGATTCACACCCAGGCAGTCTGATTTGGGCACCTGTGCTTTAACAATTACGTTTTGTGTTTCTTATTGGGCTTTGTATGCATGACCATCCTCATGGAAGTCGTGTAGCTCGGCATGATCAGCCATATGTTATGGATGAAGTAATTAAGGCTTAGAAAATGGAAGATGGCAGGTCCCAGATTTTCTGACTTCCACATCAGCATTCTCAGAAAGTCCTGGCTCACCTCTAAGCAATAATGCCTGTGTTGTGCTGTCCCATCTCCCCACCAGCCCTTTGAGGCAGACCTGGCATGGGAAAACAAACATCAGACCAATACATATTGCTATTTAGAACAAAGTCCTTGGAGCCACATTGCTTTTGTTTCAATACCAACTCTATCTTTTACTTATACGTTATATCAACATTCTGGGCTTCAGTATCTGCTCCCAGGAGTTACCTGTAAGGATGAAGTGAGTTACTACCTCTAAGAGTATGCAGAACAGCGCCTGGCACATAATAAGTATTCAAGGACCTCTGTGTACAGGGTCCTTCAGTATTACTTGCCAGTGCTTTATATTGTCAAAACAAAAGTCCTCCAAGGACACCTGGGAACGAGTGCACTTGTATTATGTTTAGCTCTTTCTTTCAACACCTACAACTATACTCAATCTCTTTACTAGTGCTATGTCTCCAATAAACAGTCTACTTTGCACAGCTGAATACTTTCTGTAGAGTTAATCTGGTGGCTTACAATAAGGAGAGTGAGGACAGTGTGGGAGAAAAAGCCTGGGTGTGGCGCTGTCGGGGGAGGGGAGATTGAATGTAGGCTCTGAATTCCATTTCCTTATCTGAAAAATGAGAGGGACTTCCCTGGTGGCAGTGGCTAAGACTCCACACTCCCAGAGGAGGGGGCCCAGGTTCGATCGCTGATCAGGGAACTAGATTCCACGTGCGTGCCACAACTAAGAGTCCAAATGCTGCAACTAAGGTGCTGGCGAGCTGCAACTAAGACCCGGTGCAACCAAATAAATAAATAAATGTTTTTTAAAAATGAGAATAGTTACACTTCCCTCACTGAGTGGTATGAGGATGACTACTATATGTGTGGCACATGAGAGCAAGTCACAGCTCTATTAGTGTAACAGGGAAGAACAAATCTGGCTCCATATTATATCTATTCCTCTTTACTTTAAACTCCGTGCTCAGTCATGCTGGCTCTGCACCTTTTGTAAAAGAATGTTGCCTATAGCCTGAAATATACAGGACAGCCTATTCTCAAGGCTCTGACCTTTTTTTTTAAATAGATCTTTATTGGAGTATAATTGCTTTACAATACTGTGTTAGTTTCTGTTGCACAACAAAGCAAATCAGCCATATGCATACACATGTCCCCATATCCCCTCCCTCTTGAGCCTCCCTCCCACCCTCTCTATCCCACCCCTCTGGGTCATCAAAAAGCACTGAGCCGATCTCCCTGTGCTATGTGGCTGCTTCCCACCAGCCAACTATTTTACATTCGTTAGTGTATATATGTTGATGCTACTCTCACTTCACCCCAGCTTCGCCCGCCTACCCCATGTCATCAAGTCCATTCTCTATGTCTACCTCTTTATTCCTGCCCTGCAACTAGGTTCATCAGTACCTTTTTTTTTTTTAGATTCCATATATATGCGTTAGCATACAGTATTTGTTTTTCTCTTTCTGACTTACTTCACTCTGTATGACAGACTCTAGGTCCATCCACCTCACTACAAATAACTCAATTTCTTTTCTTTTTATGGTTGAGTAATATTCCATTGTATATATGTGCCATATCTTCTTTATCCATTCATCTGTCGATGGACATTTAGGTTGGTTCCATGTCCTGGCTATTGTAAACAGTGCTGCAATGAACATTGTGTTGCCTGTCTCTTTTTGAATTATGGTTTTCTCAGGGTATATGCCCAGTTGTAGGAATGCTGGGTCATATGGCAGTTCTATTTTTATTTTATTTTATTTTTTTTGCGGTACATGGGCCTCTCACTGTTGTGGCCTCTCCCGTGGCGGAGCACAGGCTCCGGACGCGCAGGCACAGCGGCCATGGCTCACGGTCCCAGCCGCTCCGTGGCATGTGGGATCCTCCCAGACTGGGGCACGAACCCGTGTCCCCTGCATCGGCAGGCGGACTCTCAACCACTGCGCCATCAGGGAAGCCCCTATTTTTAGTTATTTTAAGGAAACTCCATACTGTTCTCCATAGTGGTTGTATCAGTTTACATTCCCACCAACAGTGCAGGAGGGTTCCCTTTTCACCACACCCTTTCCAGCATTTATTGTTTCTAGCTTTTTTGATAATGGCCATTCTGACCAGTGTGAGGTGATACCTCATTGTAGTTTTGATTTGCATTTCTCTAATAATTAGTGATGTTGAGCATCTTTTCACGTGCCTCTTGGCCATCTGTATGTCTTCTTTGGTGAAATGTCTGCTTAGGTTTTCCACCCATTTTTTAACTGGATTGTTTGTTTTTTGATATTGAGCTCTATGAGCTGTTTGTATATTTTGGAGATTAATCCTTTGTCTGTTGTTTCATTTGCAAATATTTTTTCCCATTCTGAGGGTTGTCCTTTTGTCTTGTTTATGGTTTCCTTTGCTGTGCAAAAGCTTTTGAGTATCATTAGGTCCCATTTGTTTATTTCTGTTTTTATTTCCATTACTCTACGAGGTGAGTCAAAAAAGATCTTGCTGTGGTTTATGTCAAAGAGTGTTTTTCCTATGTTTTCCTCTAAAATTTTTTTAGTGTCTGGTCTTAGATTTAAGTCTTTAATCCATTTGGAGTTTATTTTACACATAGTTGTCCAGTTTTCCCAGCATCACTTATTGAAGAGGCTGTCTTTTCTCCATTGTATGTTTTTGCTTCCTTTAACAAAGATAAGGTGACCATATGTGTGTGGGTTTACCTCCAGGTATTCTATTCTGTACCATTGATCTATATTTCTGTTTTTGTGCCTGTACCATACTGTCTTGATTACTGTAGCTTTGTGGTATAGTTTGAAGTCGGGGAGCCTGATTCCTCCAGCTCTGTTTTTCTTTCTCAAGATTGCTTTGGCTATTCGGCATCTTTTGTGTTTCCACACAAATTGTGAAATTTTTTGCTCTAATTCTGTGAAGAATGCCATTGGTAGTTAAAGGGGATTGTATTGAATCTGTAGATTGCTTTGGGTAGTACAGTCATTTTCACAATATTGATTCTTCCATTCCAAGAACATGGTACATTTCTCCATCTGTTTATGTCATCTTTGATTTCTTTCATTAGTGTTTTATAGTTTTCTGAGTATAAGTTTTTTGTCTCCTTAGGCAGGTTTATTCCTAAGTATTTTATTCATTTTGTTGCTGTGGTAAATGGGAGTGTTTCCTTAATTTCTCTTTCTGATTTTTCGTTGTTGGTGTATAGGAATGCCAGAGATTTCTGTGCATTAATTTTGTATCCTGCAACCTTACCAAATTCATTGATAAGTTCTAGTAGTTTTCTGGTGGCATCTTTAGGATTCTCTATGTATAGTATCATGTCATCTGCAAACAGTGACAGTTTTACTTCTTCTTTTCCAATTTGTATTCCTTTTATTTCTTTTTGTTCTCTGATTGTTGTGGCTAGGACTTCCAAAACTAAGTTGAATAAGAGTGGTGAGTGTGGACATCCTTGTCTTGTTCCTGATCGTAGTGGAAATACTTTTAGTTTTTCACCATTGAGTATGATGCTTGCTGTGGGTTTGTCATACATGGCCTATATTACGTTGAGGTAGGTTCCCTCTATGCCCATTTCTCCCCCGCCCCATCCCCCTACGTCCTACCGGTTCACTCTGGGGTTCCTCCCATCTCCTTGGGTGTCAGAGTCCCCCATTAGTGGAGGCAGGCACCCTAATTGTGGGGAGACGCTAACTCCGTGTCTTTCCACACCACCATCTTGACTCCTCCCCTACAATCCAAGGCTCTGACCCTTAAGAGTCCATTCATATAAAGACAAAAAGTTGCAGAACAGAGAATAACATTTGTTTTATGAGAGGTTTACAGGAACGTCATGACCTGACCCACAGGGACAGCTACAAGAATAAAGGATTGTGACACCAAGAAGTTTGCAACTAATCACGTTCCTCCTTCACCTTGCCTTTAAAAGTGCTTTGCTGAAACCCTTCAAGGATTAGGAGTTTTTTGGGGGCACGAGCCTCCCGTCTCCTTGCATGGCCCTGCAGTAAAACTTTCTCTGCTCCAAACTCTGATGTTTCAGTTTGTTTGGCCTCACTGTGCCTTGAACACGCAGACTTGTGTTCGGTAACATTAGTAATGATTTCACAGTGTTACATCACTGTTTCCTGACTATGTGCTCTTCGCCTGTGAGGGCAAAGTCTTTTGATGGTCTTTCAGAAGACTTTGCATGCTTTGTGATGGTCTTTGTGAGTAGACTGTTCATGACAACACAACTACTTACTGGCCAACTCTTTAGTCTGCAGACATAAACATTTATAAATTTACTTTTTATGAATAGAGCAGATATGTGAGGTTTCAAAACGGTCAGAATACTAAATATGGCCCGGTGATAACTGGTGAGCAGGTCGAACTCCCATTTACTGACTCCCTACGTGCCAGGCATTTTACTTCTCTCTATGCGCTGAGAATCAAAGAGGAAGTGTAACTTGCCCAACGTCATAGAGTTCCACGTGTGCAGAACCAGCCCCCAAATTCATTAACTCCTTCCCTTCTTTCTTTCCTTCTCTCCTCACTCTCTCCTTTCTTCTTCTTTCCTTCATCCATTCTTCTTTCCCTTCTTCTCTCCCTGTCCTCCTTTTCCATTCAATAAATGTTTTCTGAGAACCTACAGGAATGCCAGTGTGTCGTAAATCTCTGGGAGAAAAAGACAAAGGGAACATTTCCAGCTGCAGATGACTTCCCTGTCTTGAAAATAAGTTTCTCAACTAACTTTGGGGTTCTCCTGAGTGAGTACTTATCAGACCTCAGATCATGGACAATCCACTGGGTATCTATCCATCCCAATTGATTTCAAGTAAAGTTCTTTGGTTTCTTTTGAAACTTTGATGTATAGGCTCTGGTAGAAAATTTTAAATTGGAGTATAGGTTTTATTAATGAAAGAAATAATACAAATATAAAAATAGGGCAACCGGGCTTCCCTGGTGGCGCAGTGGTTGAGAGTCCGCCTGCTGATGCAGGGGACATGGGTTCGTGCCCCGGTCTGGGAAGATCCCATATGCTGCAGAGTGGCTGGGCCTGTGAGCCATGGCCGCTGAGCCTGCGCATCCGGAGCCTGTGCTCTGCAATGGGAGAGGCCACAACAGTGAGAGGCCCGCGTACAGGAAAAAAAAAAAAAAAAAAAAAAAAATAGGGCAACCTCTGAGAGCCAAAGTTAAGCCGTGAAACTATCAGTACTGTAATTGCTTAAAAATATATTACAGTGGAATCATATCCTGTGCCTATTTAACTTACTTAAGTTCATCTGTATAGGCTTGGCAAAGAGAGAGAAAGGTAGCGGGCAGGAAGGAGACAATACAAAAAGTCAACAATTTAAATAATGCAGGAAATTCAGGCCATATTCCATCAGTATGCCTCCTCTGGATTGAGCTTGAGATGTGATGGGAACCTACTGTGATGGGAACCTACTATTTCTATGTTTATCTCATAGGGTGGGCACCTTGCCATGCTTAATGGGATTCCAGTATTTAAAAGTAATCATTTTTCATTCAACGTGTCTCCTAAATGCCAATGCATTGCTATTCCAGAGAAAAGGGGTGGTCTGTGTGGGTGTGCAGCCCTGATGGACTCCTGATGTTGATCTCCAATGCAGTGCCATTGAAGGGCTTGTCAAGGGGGTAAATTTGACTACACACATTTCTCATCTTACATTCTGTCTTTGGAGGTTACCTTTTCATGGTTAGAGACACCTCTGCTTGATGTTTAAAATTAGCATCTGTTAAGGCCCCTACATAATAAATAATGGCTTTTCATCTGCAAATGGTAATAATCTCTAGAAGGAGATAATTTGCAAGGACATTAACTTGAAAGGCAAGCCACCATTAATTAGAAATCTTAGCATGATGGCTTGTAAATGGCTAATTAAGTCTCTATTGAGATCAACTGCAGGTAAGAGGCAACAAAGAACAACCTAGGAATATGAAAGCAATGTTCTCCTTTGAATTGGACTGTGCTCAAAAAGAAAGGGAAGTCCAGGTGGAATTCTAGTTAAGAAAAAAAAAAATTATCCACCAACAAATTGAAAAGGAAACAAAGGGGAAAAATAAGAGCAGTTAAAATTAAAAATGGAATCCATTGCCTGTGTAAACACTTGTATCACTGCATGATCTAAAAATACTCTCAGGACTGCTTTTTTAATTTTTATTTTTTTAAATTATTTTTATTTTTTGCGTTACGCGGACCCCTCACTGCTGTGGCCTCTCCCGTTGCGGAGCACAGGCTCCGGACGCACAGGCTCAGCGGCCATGGCTCACGGGCCCAGCCGCTCCGCGGCATGTGGGATCTTCCTGGACCAGAGCACGAACCCGAGTCCCCTGCATCGGCAGGCGGACTCTCAACCACTGTGCCACCAGGGAAGCCCAGGACTGCTTTTTTTAAAACAAGTGTGTAAAATGTCTTTAAATCCCCCAGAGACACACCAACGATTTTACTAGAATTAAATATTTCTAATTATGTGTTATATAATTTGACATTGTTTTTTTCCCCCCAACACATCACAGGAGGGTAAAGTGATGTTGCCAAATCTGGCTCCCTGTTTATATTGTTTCCCCAGCCTGTTCACTGTTTCCTTATTTTCCTTGTTCATCAGAAAAATCTCATTTCTATTTTTGCTGCAACAGTAACACCATTTTAACTGTCAAGAAATACATAAGCATCACAATTATATTTAAGGCCTGTCATTTTGTCCCTTCTCTCTTTTTTTAAAATTTAATGGGCAAAAATCAAGAAACTCCACTCCTTAGTTCTCAATCTATCCATCATAACCTAGATTTGGAAATTTCTGAGTAAATGCTTTCAAGAAGTTCGTTTTGATCTCTTTAAGCCTTGATCATTGGTTTCAGTTTCCTGGGTGCAGTTTGGACTGAAAGGGGCAAGCCAGTCAGAAATCACCAAGAAGGAAGATGGCTGCTTGATCGAAGGACAGCCAATGGTCTTTTCATGCTCTTCACTGACCACTGTCCAGAGTAACGCCTGTCAGTAAATAAACAAGCTCCTCTTTATCTCTGACTCACACAACCCCAAGAAGTGTGGTAGGGAAGCCCCCAAATTAAAGCATCCCCTCCTCTAGACATCTCATTATTTGGAAATCCACAAAAAGTCAGGTGACCATTTCACACATATTTGACCAAGTTTCCTGGTTTTAGGCAACAGAAACCAACTCTGGGCATCCTATCTTAAGCAAAAGGAAATGTACCGCAAGGTCATCAGAAGTTTGTGAAACCTATGAAAGTTGCAGGGGCATGATCTGGGCACAGGAAGGCTCTAAGGCAACTGCAGAGAGCCAGGACTCTGGACACATCTTTGCGGAGGCAGGGAGAGTCTGTAACTGGACACTTGCTGGCTTAAGTCCCCATCAGCCACTCCTTCTGCTTTTCTGCTACTTACTCAAGATTCACACACCTGGAACAGAGACCCTACATGCCTGAGTTTAGGTAATACAATGCCAACTTTAGCCTAATCCAGCTTTCTAATGGACTCTTTTGGTTATAAGGACTTGGTTTTAAGTTTCTTTTTAAATAATAGGCAAGAGCTAACTAAAGTTTCTTACTTTCATTTCCATTACCTGCCTTCCATTCGCAATGATATTCTGAAACATTTATTTTGTTGGGCCAATAAGTTGGCAGATAATGAATTGGAAAAGTGTTTATTAAATGACAATAAATAAACCATTACTAATTAATTCATCTGATTTGGAATTCAGTTACTGATCTGTGGAGTAAAACATGAGTTTTCTCCAGAGAGCCAATGAAGAGAAATTTGTTTTCTAAAAGAATGGGAATAAAAGTTTGTCACGCTCTTTGTTCAACCCCTCAAAAAATGCTCATGGAGAGCAAAGATTCTTATTTTACTGGTTTCTTATAATGTTCTGATAACAGATCTTGTTTGAAAATACAAAGAAACCCCTGAGGGCTTCCCCGGTGGTGCAGTGGTTGAGTGTCCGCCTGCCGATGCAGGTTCGTGCAGGGTTCGTGCCCCGGTCCGGGAAGATACCACATGCCGCGGAGCGGCTGGGCCCATGAGCCATGGCCGCTGAGCCTGTGCGTCCGGAGCCTGTGCTCCGCAATGGGAGAGGCCACAACAGTGAGAGGCCCACGTACCGCAAAAAAAAAAAAAGAAACCCCTGAAAACACATTTTATAGTATGGCATGTCAAGCTTCTCTCTGGCACCACTCATATTTCAAGCAGTGTGAGCTGGGGACATGCCTTAGCTCCAAGCACAATGTAGGCAGCCAACAAAGAGTGAACTGCACTAAATTAAATTGACCCAAAATGCTCATCCAAGAGAAAAGCACTTGTCTCGCCATGATTCCCCAACATAGCTCTGAAAGAAGTATTTGTCTAGGAGTAAGGACATCCTCGTATTTTTTATCTTCCACTAGCCAGGCTCTCAAAGTTAAAGGAAAACTCCCAGGGTCTGTCCTTTCTGATTCCTCTTCATCAGCACTAGACTTAATTATTTACATGTAATGTGTTGAAATGTCAGGTTTAATTTTTACAGCCAGTGATTATCAGTGCTTTAATAAATAATGTTTAATATCAACAAGGGTGTAAAATGTATAAACTATTCCAGCTCCTGTTTTTCTCACAAATAAAGGTTTTAAAATGCTACCCATTTCCCATCATCTCATCATAATCCACTCCCTTACTTTCTCTTTACTGTTGAAACTGGCATAAGCCTGGCTGGATCCACTATTCACTATTCACTATTAATTTTGCAGAGATTAAATGTCATAGAAGAAGTACGATGGCTCTTCTATGTGAAGAATCTCACCTGAAGACCCCCCTACCACTCCCTGGCCCAGGAAGGAGCATGACACATGTGGGGAACGTGCCACACTAGAGTTTCCAGGTAACTACGGACTTTTACAGTCTACTAAATAGGAACTCTGCCACTGTCCATCCATTCTCCTTTCTGACTTTCAGTACTTTCTAAATGGCGTGAACTTTCTAAATGGTGTGAAAAAAACTTGGTCTGACTCAGGAGAAGTGGGATGGAATTTTATTCATTAAATAAGGACATATTAAAATGTGTTAACATAAATATTACTGGATATGAACATTAAATTTTATCAGCATATAGCTTGTAAATTTAACATGTCTGTTAAAAATGAGATTCATAGAAGCTTAATCTACATGTATCATATCATTCAAGAAAGAGATTCCAATGTGTTCCTTCATAGAAGGAGAACTTCTGTCATCACAGCGTTTTCTGGACTAACTACAGAGAGTTGGCATTGGGACTTCACATTTTCATTTTGGCATTTTAAAGCCGGCTCTGTCCTCCCCCCGTCATAAGCTTCTCTATTTCCTCTCCCTGTTCCTTCTTGTTTTCTCTCCTCTTTTGCCACTTCTCCCTAGAGACACAGTTCCACTTCTCATTTCCATGAAATCTTGGTCTAACATCAGTTAAACATTCTCTACAGTGCCCGGAGCTCTTTGGAATAGAGATGTTATATAAATCTAATGAATAAATAAAAGACTCGCTGTATCCTTGGGCCCTTGTATTGCCTAGTGCTGATGAAGTTAGCCATTTTCTAGGATATGAATAAGTATGTTACTGAAATGAAGGCTAAATGAAACAATAAACTTCATTTAAATGAAGAGAGGGTACTCTTGTGTAATTCCAACCACACTATGGGTCTAATCGTAACCTCTGTGCATATTCTTTTTTTTTTTTTTGCTAAGGTATATGTATCCAACTCTAATTCTAATACTGTTATTCATAAGACATTAGAATGCATTTTATAAACCTTTACTTTTTCTGCATTGCACGTAAGCTGTATTTTTCTGTTGGCATAACACATGCATAGCTAAGAAGCCTGTGTGTGTATGTAATTATATTTGGGGTTCTGGTGAAATCCTCTAAGGACACTTGATTGATTTAAAATAATGAAGTATCATTTGTAAGCTTAAGGGAGGTTTGAAGAGCTGGATGCGGTGCGTGCTGAGCACACATTCTGGTATCATTACAAAAGCATCATTTCAGCTTTGTTGATCCCTTAATTGCCACAAATTCTCCACTTAGACACATATCTCAGCATCTAAAAATTAGAAAAATTTACTATTTTTTCAAGTTTGCCCCAACATTAGGCCTTTTTTATTATCCAAAGGGCAATGATATCTTTGAAACTGACAATTTATTTCATACCTGGTTCTCTCCACTGGTGTCAGTGGGTGGAGCAACAGGGAAAATGGTGTAAGTTGCACTCTGTGAAATAAAGAAGCCAATAAAGTTCTCCTCAAAGTGAGGAGTGAGCATATTTACATTTGGAAAATTTTCCTATATGGGTACTTTCACTGTGCAAAAATAATTCACTGATGTGGACATAATGCAGAGTGGCGAGTGGGGGAACAGAGAAGGATTTTACAGGCACTCCCATTGGGCCAGTTTTCTAGGAATGGGTCAGGCTTAGTCTCCTAAGCTATATGGATGATGTGTTTTCTTGGTTTCACTGTCATTCTAATAAGATGATTCTGGTCTCAGATGTATCTGTCTTTTAAAAATATGTTGGCCAACGTGGCAATGAGCTACTGCTGGTAAAAATTGGTATGCCATTGAGTGGACTCATCTTGGAAGCTTTGCATTTCTCTTCGAAAAATGTTTATAAAGTAAATATTATATCTTGCAAATTGCCTAATAAATCTAACCACAGTTGACTGGCTTAAGGGTGAGCATCTGACATAAACTGAGTCAAGCCATTAATGACTAATGACTTGTGAGGTGGCAGGATTAAAAAATAGAAAAGAGAAAATGAGCCAATGTGATTACCTCTTGGGAGTTTGAACTGGGAGGCAGAGAGAGAAGGAGGTAATTAGTAGGAGTCAAGCCTGTAAGGTTAAGAAGAGAGACCCTAACAGGGTTAGATCATGGTAAGCCGTAGCTGGAAGGAATCTAAAATCATGAGAAAGTACCAGCTAGAAGAAAGATGAAGGTAATACCAACAGGGCAGACAGCTAGGAAGTCACCTGAGCAAGGAACATAGCTCAGTCACGAGTATTTGATATAATCCTTTCCTTCTTTCTTTTTTTCCTTCCTTTCCTTTTTACCTTTCTTCCTTCCTCTCTGCTTTTCACAAAGAACACTTGCTGGGATACTGATTGTATCCCAGGAGGCAGGCATGATGATAAACAAAACAGACACAGTTGCTGCCATCATTATGGAGGTTTAAGTCAAATGAAGGTGATGGAAAAGTCCCAGGGCCGTGCTCTAACCTTGGTCTCCAGAGCTATGGGGTAATATAAATTAAGGCATTTGCTCCAATGGCAGGATCTTAGGGGCTACAACAAGGACAGTGACACAGACCAAACCTGAAACACCCGGGGAAAAATTGATAAGCTCCAGAAAGTGAGCTTTCTCTAGTCCACTCTCAGAAATCCCACCCTACTCTCCCTCCTCATGATGCAATATTGTAGACGTGTAATTTTCCAGAAGGGACAAAACGTGTCTGTCACGTTTGGCCTATATCTTGAGAGATCATGTCCTATAGTAGCCTAAAGAGGCCATGGTCCGGTTCCTTGGGATTCTCTGACAGAACTCAAAAATTCTAGAAAAATCTCTATTTGAGAAACCTGATGAGTCACTGGAAGTGTGCTCAGTGTAGAAAAGATTACATGATATGAAATTGATCAGCCTTGTTGCTCCAGAATATCTACTGAATGAATTCATGAATAACGAGGCTGGAGAAGCAAGCAGAGACCAGGTCTTGTATCTTAGAAGGAAAACGCAGCTGCTCAGCTACAGAAAGCACCTGGGGTATCGTGATCAGGGTAAGCATTCTTTGAGGTTCTGTATATAAACACCTTGATTTAGGACTTCTGACCTCCAGAAATATGAGAAAGTAAATTTCTATTGTTTTAAGTCACCCAATTTGTGGGACTATGTTATGGTAGCCCTAAAAAAAAAATACATTCCCCATAAAAGAAGACAACCACTAAACACTGCATGCATGAACAGATAAATGAATGACTTGAGGGCTCATTGCGTGGTAACCAATTCTCTACATCAAACCATAGAGTTTTAGAAATTGAACATGTAGCTAGATCTCACCAGGAGAGTAAACTGATACATACAGAGGTGAAAACATCTGCTCAAGGTCCCAAGGTAAGTTAAGAACCCACATCTCTTGATGATCACTCCTTCCCACCCACCACCAAGTTTTGCCGGAACTGTGTTATCAGAGTCTAAAGCAACCTAGCGGTAATTAAATTTGAGCTGTATGACAGTTTCATGATGGAGACAGAATAGAAGTAGCCTAGGCATGGCAATAGACAAGCTAAAAAATTAAAATGTACAATTAAGAATCTCTTACCTCCAGTGTCAGTTGCAAAAATTCTCCCACAAGCTTGAAGGCTGCAGAGTGGGAGGCTGTGGCAGCCTCTTTCTCTTTGCTCATCTCAGCCAATTTGATCTTTTGTTCTTGTAGGGGAAAATGCCAGCCCTGAACCTCTTCACCTCTCTGCCTTTGCCCACTCTGTTCCCTCTGCTTAGATTGCCCCACTTTCAATCACTTCACTACAAAATACTACTCTCTTTGAGACTTAACTAATACCAACTCTCCCCTGACCCCCTGAGCTCTGTGCTCCCTAGCACTTGGAGATCTCAGCACCTTCTGGGCCTTAGCTTGCATCACCTCATTCTGGCCATGGAACCATAGATTAAGTCTCACCTAATTTCTCTGAGCCTTACTTTTTCCATTCATTTATTCATTCAGTCATACAATCTTTGGTATTTTGTGAGCAACTAATATTTTCCAGGTAGTGTTCTTAGTGTTGGAAAATGGAGGGGAAAAAGACAGACTAGGACCTTACTGTCATAGAAATTATATTTGAAATTGGGAGGGGCAGATAATAAATATGTAATGAATGGCATACTATAAGTTCTATGAAGAAACAAAACCAAGGTGTCTAGGAGAAGGGGGGTAATGAGACTGAGGGTTCAAAGAAGGATTCATGAAGGAAATGATTCTTTAACAGGAACCTGAGTGACAAAGAAGAGCCTGTCTGGAGAAGATGTGGAGGAAAACACACTTAGTAAAGGGAGGAGCAGTGGCTCCAGTATGGAACCCATCTTGGCACCTTCAAGGAACAGAAAGACAACTATAACTGGATTAAAGTGTAATGGGATAAGAGTTATTGAAGATGAATATGAACTAGACACAGCAGATGCTGAAGGACCTGCCAAACTGTGGGAAGCATTTGGGATCTTATTCTATAAGTAATGGGAAGCCATTGGAGAATTCTAAACAGGGTACTGTCATAATGTGATTTACTTTAAAAAATTATTGCTCTGGCAGAATGAGTAGGGAGTTGAGAGTGAAAGCAAGGAGACCATTTGGAGTCCATCATAGTAGTCTAGGGAAGAGACAATGGCTTCCAGGGCTCAGGACAACACAGTGGAGCTGGAGAATGGTGGACGGATTTGGAATACACTTTCGAGGTAGAACTGACAAGATGAAGTGGAAGCTGGGGGTAAAAGATGGAACAGTGTTATCCAGGGATTGCTCCTAGGTTTTGACTTGGGCTACTTGAGGTGCCATTTACTGAGTGGAGACTAAATCCACACCCCTGTACCATCATGATCCAAGCACTGCCAACCCTTGTATTTGTGACATGTGTATTTGTGAGGGACTAGAACATAGTGAATAAGAATTTGAATTCTGGAGGCCGACTTGGGTTTGAATCCTGGCTCTGCCACTTCTCAGCTGTGTGTGTCCTTCGGCAAGTTTATCAACCTCTCTATGGCTCAGTTTTCTCAACTGAAAAATGAGCAGTAGAGAATGGCTGTAATGTTGAGGATTTAATGAGACAATGCATATAAAAGGCTTAGTACAATTCCTGGGACATTATGCATTCAAAAACGCTGGTAGTACTAGTCATTGTTGTCATCTTTCTTTTGCAGTGTTCTTTCCTTGAAGGAGTATCCCAGTTCTTAAGACTTCCCGTGGTACTGCTGCTTCTCTCTGGTTCTCCTACACTCCCCAGTAGTGTCACCCTAACGCTTCTCTCCCCCTCACAATGCCTTGTTACTCCTTATCAGAGCTTGCTTGTCCCATGCCTCTTAGATCTGTCATAGTGCTGGCCTTCACGATCAGTTCCATTGGTACAACTTTAGAAGAAGCCATCCTGTATAAGGGAAAACTCACTGAACTTGAAGGCAAACATCTCGTTCACTAACACATAAGCTGGGACTTCAGACTTTGATAAGGTTCAATGAAAAAAATTTAACAAATCCTTCTGAATTTGGAAAGCTGAAATATCAAGAATTTAGGAGAAATTTTGTTGGGATAAGGGAAGAGCTGTTATTTACCACTCTAAGAAATGGACGGGCAGCACAACCTTGAATTCCAATGAGACCAAAGTGGCCCTATGAACCAGAGCTTATTGCAAGGCTTTGTGCATAGTAGATGCTGAATAAATACCTCATCAATTGGTTTGAAGTAAATTTTTGTGAATTTTTTAGTATCTCTTTGCACTGCACAATTGAACAATGATTGTAGAGTAGATAAGACTAGAGATATTCAAACAAGACAAGAGACTTCATTTGTACCTATAATTAGGGCAAAATTTATCCTCTTGCCCTATAATTTTAATTTTCACAAAGCCCTGGGTCAACATTATTTAACATCACAAACTTTTCTGGCACATCCCCGATGATGAATTACTTATCTGCATAATTTATTATAATTTTTACTGTCTCGAAAGAATAAATGGTAATTAAATGAGGTTCTATCATTTACTATGCTTTTGAGATTTGGTCAGCATGAGTGACACTTAAGTCTTTTCATTGTAGCTGAATCTCTGCTTACTGGAAATTCCCCCTCAGTTCCCACCCTGTTTAGTGATTCAACCACATGTAAAACAATTAGGCACAGTTCTTGGAAGTCAAATGGGGCTTGGAACAAAACTGGAAACTCTCGGATTTTCAGTTTGAATGTTGAGTTCAAAATGTAAATGACTTCCTTATGGTAACTACCAAAAGTGGAGAATGACAGGCAAATTCCTTACCTAATTAGGAAATACTTTTTACAGCTATCAAGTCTCTATAGTTTTAAAATTAGACTGGTTGTTAACCTATGGGAGTTGGTTGAGTCGTGGAATTCTAATACAATAGAATCTCGATCTTGGCTTCTATATTTAGCCTCACTCTAATTCATTCTTTTTTATTTTTACATGCATACAACCCAACTTAGCAACTGGTAATTACTGGGTAGGAGAAGAGACATCCAGGGTTTTTCTTAGATTGCAAGAAGGGCCTTGTCTATAGAATTATGATTGTCAGCTAATGAGTTCTAATGAGGTCAAAACTTGAATTTGACATTGAATGGTTGATACGCTTCACATGGAAAAAGATTGAGCCCTGATGACCACTCACTGCCCTCTTAACCTTGATTCGCCATCTTGAAATTCATGCTATTTGTCATGGCCTTTCACAACCTTTTTAGAGGGATTAAAGTACCTTAATAGGAATTTTAAAATATTTTTGTGACCTATAACTACTAGTGGGAGAAAATTTAATGCACATGTCTTGATATACTAATGGGTCTTTAGCTTTGTCTTTATATAAGAAAGATCATGTATTTTAGGTAAAGCTGAGATGGTCTTGCCTTCTATAAATTATAGAATAGATGGTAAATGTGCTCAGACATGGACATGTATAATAAGATCTTTTGAAAGAACCAAGCATTTCCTGCTAAAGTATTATAACAGCATAATTTAGAATTATTTAGAGTGTTTTATGAAATGTCTGCTTGTTTATTATACTCACTTATCCTTCACAGTAAGGTAAATAACACTTAAGGGCAAAATATGATTATGGTCAAATAAAGGGAATGGCACATGATAATATTGCCAGCATATAATATGGTCTTTATGAAAGCTCTAAATGGGAAATTATACAATATTCATTTGTAGTCCAATCCCAGCATATTTTTAAAATAAAATCAATCAATCTTGACCACATGGGCAAACTGCATTAAAAATTCATAAAGACTTTTTTTTTTCAACAGGGCCAGTTGTTCTCTTGTTGATTCTCATCTAATTATTTTACTCAGTATTGACAGTGATCATTTCCCACCATAAAGAGAGGCTCACAGGTCTGTGACTAAATCTTAAATTTGGTGGCATCATGAAGAACAAAATGGAAATATTCCTAAAATCGAGGGGCATGCAGAGGAATTCCAAAAGACCATCTCACAGCTTCAGATGGCCCAGAGAACAGTCAGACCTCAGTTTGAGGCATCAGATTTTCATTCTTCAGTCAAATGAATACACTGTTTGCTCTTCAAAGAGAGTTGGTGTTACCTATTCATTTAAAAAAGTGGGACTAGGGCTTCCCTGGTGGCGCAGTGGTTAAGAATCCGCCTGCCAATGCAGGGGACATGGGTTCCAGCCCTGGTCTGGGAAGACCCCACATGCTGTGGAACAACTAAGCCTGTGCGCCACAGCTACTAAGCCTGCGCTCTAGAGCCTGCACGCCACAGCTACAGAAGCCCGCGAGCCACAACTACTGAAGCCCCACGATTAGAGCCCATGCTCCCCAACAAGAGAAGCCACCGCAATGAGAAGCATGCGCACCACAACGAAAAGTAACCTCCGTTGGCTGCAAATAGAGAAAGCCCACACAGCAACAAAGACCCAACGCAGCCAAAAAAAAAAAAAAAAAAAAAAAAAGGTGGGACTAGCATTGTTCGACACAGACTTGGGAACAAAAGCAATCTTATTGAACAAGTAATAGTAATTAAACCTTCTAACCTGAGGCATGGAGTTAAGCCAGGGTGAATAGCAAGAAAGGGTTTTAAGAAGGAAAAACAAAAAATTTGCATTGGAAACAAACAAGATCAATTCTATATTAGATCACTGGATAATCCCTTCAATTGGAAACATATTCTGTTTTGTTCTTCTTAGCTGGGAAGCTTTAAGGCCTTAGTTTCTAAGCTTTAGCCTGTTCATTTCATCTAAAAATGTCTAATCTCTTATTGACAAAGACATTTTATGTTTTCATTATCATCCTGTTCTTCCCTTATAGATGTGTATGTCCTTAAAATTCTCAGCCTTTAAAAACTTTCTAAGGTTACTCAACTAGTGAGAAGGAAAATCCATTTCCAACAAGCTTCTCTTCCCTCGTGCTACCTTTGCCACCTGGGTCTTTTCATTTTTGTGGTCCTCTCGATAGATCTAGGTGCTTTCAGGCAGACTGGTAAGGTTTCCAGGACTGCTGCCTTGGAGATCAGATTTATCTGGCTCCAAAAATTGGCCCTGCCACATCTTAGCTTAGGGGCTCTGAATAAGTTACTTTTAATCTCAATGTCTTCCTCAGTAAAAAAGAGAATAATAATGTTGCCTACCTCATTGTAAACCCTTTAAACACTAAGAATACGTGCCCGAAAAATTTTAGCCATATTAAATTTTTATTATTTTTAGGCATTTCCCTGCCCCACCCAAAATAGCATGGTATAGTGGAATATATACTACTACTAATGAAAATAATAATAACTAAGATTCATTGAGCCTTTACTATGTATTAAGCTGTTCTAAGTGTGTTATGAATTATTAATATATTTAATTTTTATAACTCTTTTAAGTTGTTCTACTATTATCTACATTTATAGATCAGGAAGCTGAACTTCAAAAAGGTTAAAAACTTGCTCAAGTTCATATGGTTAGTAAATGGTAAAGGCAAGGGTTAAGTCCAGGCAGTCCATAAACTGCTGACATACGTATTAAAGTTTCCAACTAGAAGTCAGCAGACATGGGAAAGTAAATAAAAACATACAAAGCTGTCCGAGATTTTCCAGGCTGGTCAGTTGTAAGCTGACTTACCTTCAGTAATTCACTGCATCTCTCTGCATTTCAGATTCCTCATCTCTAAAATGAGCATAAGTGTTCCCTACCTACCTACAAGATATGGTAAGGATTAAATAAGGGTAGTTGGGTGTATTTGATTAGTTCTCAAGCGTAGGTTATAATTATTAATTTCAAGTAATATCTGTGAAAGTGTTTCATAAACTGTGGAAGAGCTATTTAAATGCAGAGATGCTGCTGATATTATGATGATTTCCAAAGGGCCTTGATCACTGCAAGAAATTGAGAAACGAATCCTGGCTAAGATCGTCCTAGCTCTTGGGAGCTTAGGATGCTGTCCTCTTTGTTAATGACATGGTATTTGGGTATATTCCTTCACTGCTCAACTCAGTAGCAAGGATTTTGAGAACTAAGGTTCCTGAGATCATCCCACTTAAGCCAAGACCTCTGTCTACTGGAAAATAATTGTCTGAGGCTTGCTTTGGTGTGCCAGAATTCATGATGATGAGCCAGGTCTTTCTACGGGAAACTATTTTATAAATCACTACAGCTAGAGTGATCTTGGCACAATCCAAATCTGAGTGAACCATCCTCTCTGTGTTATTATCCTTCAATATATTCACTGTTCTGGAGATAAAATCCAAAATCCACATCCTGATCTCCATGTCCAGCATGGCTCTCTGTCTCCTTGTCTTCTTGGGTCATAGCACACTCACTGCCTCATTTTCTGCTGTAATGACTCTGGTCTTCTTTTAAACCCTTCTCCCCACAGGGAGCTATTCTCTTGCATGAGCTATTCTCTCTGCCTAGCATATTCTTGCCCCTAGTCTTTTCCTCTTTTAGCTAATTATTTGAAAAACAAGTAATTGGAGCCAAGCTTCCCTGCTTTTCATCCTCTAGAATATGATTTTCTTCCTGGAAATGGTGGAATTTGGAAAAGTCAAGAAAAACATACAAAGCCATTCAAGATTTTCCAAATAGATCAAGGCAGAAAAAGTGAAAGAAAAGTGATATTTTTCTCTCTCTGTACAGAAACAGTTGAGAGAGGAAACAAAGTAAAATGATAAAAGAGAAGGTAAGTAGATTGAATTATAGTGACTTCCAAGAAGTTGTCAATCAAAACTTCTTTGTAAGAAGAAACTGGAACAAAGGGAGCAATACACATAATGGGATTGTGAATTTTGATGAGAAAATATAAGGGGAAAGAATCAGGGCTTTATTTTCTTTGCATGGTTTTGAATTTGATTTAACATTCTGTCATAGTTGTGTTTTAGAAGAATGTCTTTCAGGAACTTGCTTGTGTTTCCTTTGCTTTAATGGAGGCATCGTCCCGAGGTTGTATGGCACACTGATGTGGAGTGGGGGAGTCAGATCTATGGGTACCCTGCCTGGCTCTGCCACTCACTAGCTATGTAACTCCTGGTAAGTTACTTCCACCTCTGGAACCCACTTTCTTCATCCATTAAATGGGGATAATAAAAGTACCCATCTCATGCAGTTATTGAGACGATCCAGTGAGATGACACAGAAGGTCTTGGCACACAGAAGCTTAATAAACATTAGATATCATTATTATTGCTGGGAGTTCATGGTTGTCTTTCAGTATTCTCATCTGGAAGCCTGGGTTTCATTGCCTTCTTGACAATACTCTGAACTCTCCCAGAGCAGGATCCATCGTATATGCCTCCAGAGAAGAAACCAGTTAATTCCCTTTCCCTGAATCTGGGAATCTCTCTTGCTCTCTCCTACCTCTGAATGCCCAAGAAGGTCTTCTCATTCTGGCTTATTGCATACTGAAAGAAGAATATTAGAGGAAAACCTCATGTTACTCTAAGGGATGTGGATAATTCATGTGAAGATTCACACGTATATTTGCATAGGATTACTGAGAGGTAGAAATATTGTCATTATCTAGTCAAATCTAAGACTACGGAAAATGCTTTGCTAAGAATAATCAAAGAAGAGAGTTGGAAAAACACCAAAGGAATCATTCAGTCTACTGTTCCCAAACCTGTCTCATGATCAGAATCACCTGGAAAGCTTTCAACCAATGTACAGTTATCAGATTTATTTGCATAAGATGATATGACTAGTTAGTGAAGGCAATTGGCTGCAGCCCCAGATCTATCTGATGCAAAATCTTGAGCTCTTTCTTATACTTTTCTTACTTCAAATGGACGTTGATGGGCTCTCTGTGCCTGGATTGGACCATCACCAAGACCATCAATGACCCCCTCTTAAAGGTAAATTCAACCATTTTCCCCTCAAAGTATAGACCCATGAGCAGCTTGAAAATGTATTACTTTGACTTCCACTTAGGAAGGTAAAATAGCTTAATATTTTATTAAAGCCATGGGTCTAAAAAGAGAAACTTAAAAAAAAAACCCTAAATATCATTTTTGCCCAGTTACTTGGAAATCAGGCAATTAACACATCATTACTCAGACTGGTAATGAAATTAAGATAAAGTTTCATCAAAATAGCATATGCAATTTTATAGCCGCAGCAGAATCGATATAAATATGAGCAGATGTGTCTGAGTCTCTGGGATTTATAAATACAGAAACATTGTTCCCATTTGGGGTAAAAAAAATCATTCTTTACCCTGGATCTGAGAACAGTGCAGCTTAGGGCCCTGGCGGGGACAGACAAGGTGAAGAGACATAGCCAATAGGCCTCTTCATTCAGTGCAACTTCCAATGACAGATGTTCTTACCTGGGAGAACCTCTGTATTTATGGCAGCAATGATATACACTGGGGAGTTGAGGTCAAGTGGTGAACCAAGTATCAAGCCAAACAGAGGGATTTTTGATATACTTGGGTTTTTCTCTCCTAGGAAAACAAGCAGTGTCATGCTACCAATGTTTTGAGCTCCAAACACAGGCAGGTTTGGGGCTCCAAGTCTATTCTACATCACAGGTAGCTTTGCAAAGGTGAAATGACTTATCCAGAAGTGTGCTTTGCCCTTTTACCCCCAAAACTGTTTCCTTACAAAAGAGTTAGCCGCTGAGCCATTAGTAAAAAGCCTCTGGTATTCTCTAACAGAGAAGGGAGGTAAAGAGAGAGAGCTGTGAGTTCCTGACATCAAGACACCTGAGGGGAGGGCACCAGGAGGAATCGGTTCTGCTCAGAAAGGCCAAAAGCATGGGGGTCCAGAGCACAGGCTCAGAAGGACCTTGGATGTGTCAGCTCACTACTTCCCTATGCTGTCTCTTCTCGCCTCCAAGATGGCATTTTGTGTCTCTGGAACCCAATGTGCCCTGGGGAAACAGGAGACTGTGTTTACACAGATGCCTGGGGGAGGGGTGTGTAAAAGGTGGACTTCCTCACCATAGAAGTTCCTGCTGCAGACGGTCTACCCTCCCTGTCTGGAGCCTCTTTCAGCTCTCTTGAACAGGACTTTGGCAGAACACCAGAGCAGCTGAGTCATCCTCAAGGAGGAGCTTTATCACCGCATCCACTCTAAGCCTTCCTCCAGTGGAAAAATACCCAGTGCTTTCCACAGCAGTCCTGAGTGCAGGGGTGGGAGAACGGGGGCTTGAGTGACAGGGGCGGCTTCCTTCTTGTCCTTAAGCCCAAATAAACAAGTCCCTTTCCCTCTGCTCTGCCTGAAGTGAACGGGAGCCGTCTTCGGTGGCTTGGCCACAAGCTGTGGGACACTGACGTAGGTGCCTCCTAATTTGTCTCTGTCTTGCCTAAGAAGTGTTCTTTACCAGCCAGGCTTCCCATCTGGGCCTTTCCTGGTCCCTGCAGAGAAATGGAGGCTCCGGAAAGAACACATTCTGGTGACAATACAAGCTCTGTGCATCATGAAGAAGATGCAGGTGAGGCTGTGAGCACTGGTTTCTCCTCACCTCCCTCCCAAACACTGGAAGCCCCAGAGCTCAGGCCCTTGTCTTCAAATGGAGATCTCTTAATCTGGCCCTCTTTGCTGAAGTCCATACTCCTTACAGCTGTCTCCTTAAATCCTCCACTGGGTCATCTAATAGGCATTTCAAACTTAGCATGTCCACCAACTCCTAACTCCCGGTCCCATCTCATGGACACCTTCCTCTCCTTATACTTAGATGCTGCTTGTTCCTTGTAGTTGCTCTGGCCAAAACCTTTGGAGTCGCCCACAAATCTTCCCTTCCTTTTATTCTTATCTCAGCACATCCCGTTGGTTCTACCTTTAAAATATTTCTAGAATCACATTTCTTCTCGCCAACTCCACTCTTCCCATCGTGATTGAAACCAACATTATCTCTCCCTTGGATTCTGCCTTGGCCCCCTGTCCAGTTCTCCCTCCTTCTATTCTGCATCATCTCCCAATCTATTCCCAGCCTGGCAACCAGAGTGATCCTTTAAAACATACATTGGACCATGCCACTTCCATGTCCTAACCCTCCCATCTCACTTGGAGCAGGAGCTGAAGTCTTCACCATGGCCTGTAGGTCCCTCACAGTCTGCCCTGGCCTTCCATCCATGGACACTGCCCTCAGCCACATTGATCTCCTTGCTTCTCCTGGAACACACAACAAGTACAGCTCCGCTTCTGCCCCAGGACCTTTGCATTTGCTGTTGTCGATATCAGAAACACCCTTGATCTTTTAACTCTTTCTAGTCTTAGCTCAAATGTCATCTCAGAGCAGCCTTCTCAGATCACCATATTTCAAATTTCAACCCTCACCCTCAACACCCCTTATCTTCTTTCCCTGCTTCAGTTTCCAACATAGCACTTATCATCCATGATATGCTGGATAACAGCTTTTATTTCCTCATTTGTTTATAGCCTCTCTACCTGTCCACTGGGATTTAAGCTGAATGAGGTTAGGGTGTTTTGTCTTATTTTGTCTACTGCTATATTCTTGGCAAATAGAGCAGTGCCTGGCACATAACAGGCATAGCAGACATGCAGTAATTATTCCTGGAATAAATGTTTAAAATTCTATGAAGAGGCACTGCAAACTGTAAAGTGTTATTACAGGTGCAAAAGGCTTTTGAACTCAGATGATTCCAGATCTATTACAACCTATCTACCTATTAACCTATCATCTACCTTTGCTTTCTAGCTTTAGATACACTTACAATCAAAATAGATATTCATTTATCACCTTGGGAGTGTTCCTCAAGGAGATGAAAAGCGTGTCAGTGTTACTGGCGAAAAAAGTACTAATTTCAAGGTCCTAATATATTCCTGGTACATTTTTCTGGTGATGCCGTATCTCTCTGTGACTTTGTAGGTGCTAAAACACTCTGAGAGGTTTGACTAGTGGCATGGCTGCTCTTCAATGAGAAACTATGTGCACAGTGCCAAGAGCTCAGGAATTGAGAGTCACACATCCCAGGCAGCAAGTTCTGCCTTAATTGTGTTGATCACAGGCATTTTACTGTCACTTTACCTCAACGAAAATTAAAGTATAAGTATGAGCATATATACACAATCTCCGGGTCAGGCATTGTACTATGTCCAGCTTTTCATACCCAAGAGGAAACTTCAGATCACGGGTTCATTGTGGCATTTCGGGTGGACAGGAGAGCTGGGATTCAAATGCCGATGACATTTGCTGCAACACTCATGCCTTGCTCCTCTTAACACACTGCCCAGTGTCCTGGAGAACAGACCCTTTAAAGGCAATTAACCAGCCTCGGGATCTTCAAGCAGCTTTCACCCTGCTGGGTCCGTTTCCTTGACTATATCATCAAGGGGTGTTTTACCCCAATTAAGGACACCTCCTTTCTTCAAGCAAGATTACAACTGATACTTATTATCAGGACTAAGAAGGGACAGAAACTTGCCGGGAGGAATTGACTATGACTTTATTCCGTATCAAATCTAGTGCTCGGCAATACAGAAAATTTCCAGAACTGCTCTCTCTGAATTCTTCATTTTCCCAATTGGTCTTGGACACCAGAATGAGCCAAGCTGTCTCACTGCTGGGGGCAGACAACAGAGGGGTTGCCTGCAACTCTGCAGTTGTGACCGTGAACGTGACCAGGCAAATGCAGCCTCCTGCCTCGTTCCCTGCAGTGCTGAAATTGTGGGCCCAGGCTTCAAATAACAGTCTTTAATGTCATCTGCAAACTTGAGGGATGACTTTGAGTGTCTTTTGCAAAATCATAAAAATCAAGCAAGTAAGTTTTCTAAACCAAAAAGGGATGTGAGCAGGGGATCTGGAAAAGGAATATGTATGTCCTTTGGTATTTGGCTTATCTTCAAGTAAAGTGCATGTAAATCCTATTATGTCTTACTTAACTCTAACAGCTTATACAGTCTGTTTATCCCATCAACCTCTCAAGAGGAACTGTGAAGAGACTCCTTGGTCTTTTGATGGGACATGTCCCAAGGGTATTGTAGCATGAGACATAAAATTAACATAATGCTCTTCCTTGATATCTGATGAAATCAGGGGAGTCTCTAATGGCCCCACTTTCCTCCATGGACCAAATGCAGTTCCTACTTCTCCTGAGTAGTGGGTTTCAGTTCCCTGCCAGCCCATGGAATTTCCCCAACCGGCCAACTACATCCTCTCATAGGAACCGGGGTCACTGTACCTTCTTGATACTACAAAGCCTGCCTCCCGAGGTCCCTGACTATTCACTCCATCCCCATGCACAGCCCCCATATGGTCCTGTATGGCACATGGTGTCCTCCTCCCCCAGTCTACAGATCATAGGTGACTAATAAACTGCTGTCAATCTCATCTGTCCAGTATCAAGTGACATGTCTTTGGTCACCCCCATAACCCTAGGGCGGGGATTCCTTCACTAGTGGAATCAAAAGAAGGTATTCAAAATAGGTACATTTCATAATAAAATAACTTGGCTTACTAACTACCTTTTAGGACAAGGTAGGATGCTCAAGTTTGAAATGAAATTGAAGTGTTATATGATGGCTCCGTCCCAAGTTAAGAAACAAATCCCTAGGCTCCCAAATTTACAACCTTCCAAACTGTATTTCAATATTGTATATACCCAGACTTTATGTTATTTAAAGGCTGTTTTCCTAGATTCAGTTTTTCAAGAGTAAGAGTAGCAGGGCTCAGGGTTTCACTCGATAGGTTTGACAAACACATACTAAATGTAAGAGTCAGGAATCAATTGTGTAAAGTTAAATGAATCTCGTTTGGCTGTAACACATTTTAGTTCAAATACATTTGTTCAGATTATAACTTCAGTTACTATGTCCAATAAGCAAGTCATTGTTCTAGAAGGTAAGTTAGGCCCAATTAAATCAATAAAAAAGTTACAGAAAGCTGGGCAAGTGCTTCACTGATCTGTTTAAATTCTTCCTCTGAAATTCTTTTGAAAGCTAGTGCGCCTTAGTAGTAAAAACAAAAACAAAATTAATACCTCTTCTGAAGCTCTTTGTCATTAGAAAGTCATAGAGAAAGCTTTTGGTCTTTATAGTGCAGCTGTATTAGTTACATATTGCTGTGTAACAAATTACCCCAGAATTTAGCAGCTGAAATCAACAAATATTTATCATCTCACAGTTTCTGTAGGTCAGGAATCTGGGTGTGACTGAATCAGGTGCCTCTGGCCCAGGGTCCCTCCCTCCCAGTTTGTAGTCAAGCTGGCAGTCTGGCTTGTGGTTGTCTCAAAACTGGATCCACTTCCAAGCTCACTCCCATGGTTGTTAGCAGTCTTCATCCCTTGTGGGCTATTGGTCTGAAGGCCATGTCACATGGGCCTCTCCAAGGGGCTGCTCACAGCAAGGCTCTTCACTTTTCCATGAGAGACAGAGAGAGAGCGAGGGTGAGCACGACAGTTTTTTGGTAACTTCAGCCAGGAAATGGCATCCTTTCACTTTTGCCATATTCTCTTCCTTAGAATTGAGTCATTAGATCCAGCCCACACTCCAGAAAAGAGGATTACACAAGGGTATAAATCCCAAAAGGAGCACTGGTGCGTGGAGTCATTTTGGAGGCTGTGGGCTACGAATACATTGCAGGTACACAATGCACACACCATTCTAGTACATGCGATGGCAGACCACTTCAAGAACTTGCAACTCTCCAAGGTCTTTCTCTGGCCACAAGGGCATGCCTGGCTCACAGGTGGGAAAGACTAGAGTGCTGGGGAGGTACTGTCTCCAGGAACAGAACTCAATCTGTAAAGGATGGGAGTAGTTGAATAAATACTCCAGGACTCTGAGGCTACACTGCTTCTCTGATGCCCCTATGGGCATTGAGCTTTAGTTCCCCAGGGTGGTAACTATTTGTGAAAGCACCCTTTACTAGTTTTCCCCCATTCTCCCATTCCTCATCCCCCCAGCTATATTTCACTTCCTCTCCTTACTGGTACTTCCTGGAGTCATCCCTCAAGTTACTTAACTCTAGTCCTTGTCTTGTGGACTACTACCAGGGAAACTAAGAAAATCTTAAACATTAAACATTTTGTACACATTCCAGAAATGCCACAAGAAATCACCAAATGCCAAGGAATCACACAGCTGTCTAAGTTGTTCTTTCTTTCATTTAACAATTACTTATTGAGCAGCTGCCAAACTCATACATACAGCTATGCACTGAGCACCCCAAAGTTTAAAAAGTCAATGTCTGAACTTCATGGCCTGCTTTGAAATGAAGAAAGAATGGAAATTTTCATTTATTTTTAGTTCTCATGTTAATTGTAGGCTTGAGAGAAAAATCTATGGGCTGATAATGTTGATATTTACTATTAGTTCCAACTTGGTGGACCATCTATGTATCTGATGTGTGTGTGTGTACCTTCGTACCACCTACACACATTTTGAAGGAAATACACGTAGCATTTTTTTGAACAGTTGATAATCTCAGCTTTCATGTGCATACTCCCCAGGGTCCAATCCATTCCACTCCTGAAGAGTTGCTGGCAAAGAAGTAATCAAGGTAACCATTAGGGTCACCATGCCCAGCAGCCTTCTGCCACATCTGTCACTGTATGGAGAATGGGCTGTGGGCAGTCATGCAGCTGAGAGCTCTAGAAATAAAGTGAATGAAGAAATGGATGGATGGTGCCTATCCTCAGCCTCACAGGATGAGGGACACATTCTGGAATGTTCTTCGATTCTTCTGGAGGCAGGAAATCCAGCTTTAAAGCTTTCTACCTCTTAAATGAGAACGTCAATGAGGAATTACGTGGCGGGAATCCTTGAGTAACATAAAATAATCTGAGTCACATTTCAAGGAAAGCAGTTGTCTCAGCTAAACTATCATCTCTGACAAACAATCTCCTGAATCGGGAATTCCTCTCATTTGTAAAGTTTCCCAGAAACATCCCACACCTGTTCATCAATGCAAGAGGTGCCCATGGCCACTCTGCTTGTCAACTCAAAAGACAATAAATATAAAATCCTTCAACAACAACTACAAAACAATTCTTACAGCAAGATGTATTTCCCTTCAGCACAATCTCTGCCCATGTCAAACTAGTTGTTGTGAGAGTTAGAATTTCCATAGTGACATGAGTACAGGAAATGTAGGACAGGCTCTCTGTGGAATGGAGACTGTCTGCTCTCTCACACTTGCCCAACTCAAAATGGCTCAAAGGATTTTCCTGCGATGTTTTAAGAGCACCTGTCCTTGAGCTGAGATGGAGAGCGAGACATTCCAGTTTGAAGAGGGTGGCTGTTTTTTCCGAAGTGGCAGAGCTGTAGCTATTGTGAAATGGCCTTTTCACCTGTATTTGGTGTCATTACAAAAAGATCGCTTGTGTGTGGAGTGCCTCAGATTCATTCAGGATTATGTCACCTCTTTCACAAAGCATTTCAAATATGGAACACGGAGCCAAAAAGGGGAGGAAGTATTCATGACTCTTTCCGAGCAGCACAATGGCCCGTTATGGTAGGGAAAGTATCAGCTTTGGAGTCTGACAACTTTGGATTGGAAACACAACTAGGTCATGTTCACATCTGCATGGCTTTGGCAATTCATTCAAAGCTGACAACTGTCAGTTTCCTCATCTGTAAAATGGTGATAACCCACTTAGAGATGCAGGCTATAACCTTTCTGTCCACAAGGGAAGCCGTCTCCAGATTCTCATACATATATAAGTGATTTTAACTGACCTGGGAAATGTCATTCTACATGCGGCCATTCATATTACATGAGCCTTGAAAAGAATTTAAAATAGTCTAAAGATGATTTACTTGATCTAGTGCATTAAGAATGGGTTCAAAATGGAGAATGGCTTTTAGAAAAAAAAAGAGACTCTTGTCATCCTCAAAGTTCTCTGATTTCTACATGATGAATCACAAGAAACTTGCCTGGCTTGACTTTATTTCTCAAACCTGTTTTAACTCCTGGAGGCTTGAGTGACCATCTGCTACATTTGCCTTTCTGGTCCCATACCTCCTTCATCTGGTAACGGCATCTCAGTTTTATTTTGGAGACTCATTTTCCCCACATGCTTAGACCATGGAGTTCAGGTGGGGTTTGCTCCCTCCCACTGCCTCTGGGCTCAGAAACACGATGCAGCCGTGGATAATAAGAGCCACGACAATTAGTTTAGAGATGGTTAGGTAAGCATTTTAGCTACTGTATGCCAGGTCTAGGACTTTCTGTGCACCTAGGGGAAAGGATTCAATTTCCAAGGGTAAAAATAAGCTGCTGGTGAGTACTCACACTCTTAATGATATAAGTTCTGGACCCAGCTATGTCTGAACCTAACAATTCCCTAGACTTGCAAGTTATGTGAGTCTACAGATTTACATTTTATTATTTTTATCTTTGTTTTATGTGATTTTTGGCTTTAACCTGTTTAAGCTGGATTTCTTTCTTACAGCAAAAAGATTATTGTCTAACATCTGGATGATAAGATACTATATAACACCCGTTGAGCACTTATTATGTGCCAGACATTGTTCTAAAGCACTTCACAAACTTTATATTTCATTTAATCTTTACAAAAAATCCTATGAACTAGGAACTAATAATAAGTCCCATTTGACAGGTGAGAGAATTGAGGTGAGGTGTTTCTAAGAAAACCACCTGTGTCTACACAGCTAGTATGTGCTAGAGGCAGAATTTGAACCCAGGACTGTCTGATTTCAGAGTCATGCTCTTCACCTCAACGTTATGATGAATACAAGGAGCAAATGTACAAATGTCTTCACATAATGGATAATTTATCCTGTGTTTATCCAGGATGTACAGAATTACTCCAATCCACCTCTTTTTCAATTTCAGTGGGTGATCCCTAATTCTCCTCTTTTGAGTTCTTCACCTAGGGTGATCTTATGGAAAAGACTGTGGCTAACAGGATGAGAATGCTGGCAACTCTAGACTTTAGTCAGCATGTGAGTAAAGAGAAATTGATTCTAGTCAAGGGCCTTCCTTGGACTCCAGCATTCTCTTGTGTCTGTGAAAAGGGAAGCAGGGGGAGAGTGGAGGTGGAGTGTTTACGGGGAGATGTGGGCAGCTTGTTGAATTCCAGTGGTTTAAAAGCATTTGGCTTTACATTACTGGGACTAATTGAAATAAAAGGTTCGAGGCTCCCAAGAATTGACTCATTCCCGTCATCCTAATATTAGATGAATCGAGTCCCATGTGGCTGATGGTCTGTACCAAATTTCTCAGTGTTGGCTGACAGCCTCGGAAAGATCTATTCATTTTTCACAACATTGCGGTGAGTCATTCCACACACATTGTTGGCATTGGTTTTCCGAGGGGAGGTGAAGGAGGCAAGAAGGCTTCTGAGCCAGAGTGAAGGGCTTGGAAGTTCACTGGGGAGCAGGAAGCCACCAGCAACACTTTTATCCAGAACAAACTTGGGGCACAGGGTCCTGGCTTTCATTCCTGAGTGCCATGCTGAATAGCCTGGACATTGTACTCTTGGGACAATGATATAAATCATATAGTCTCCAAAAGTGAAAGGAAATGGGTTTCTAATGTTATAAATCCAGCTGATTCATCTTAACAAAGCACACACACACTTATTTATGTGTACACATATATGGGTGTGTATGCATGCACATGTGCGTTTGTGTGTGTGTGTTGATCCCCCATCCCCAAAACAGTTTCTTCCATGTATGAAAGGCAGTTTGGCATACTGAAAAAAAGGAAGTACTATAGAATCAGATAGCTCTGAGTTTAAATCACAGCTATGCCATGTATTATCTGGATTTAGACTGCCTAAGCTCTTGGAGGCTCCATTACCTTCTTTTTTTTTTTTTAAACATTCTAATTTTTTTTAAATTAATTAATTAATTTATTTTTGGCTTTGTTGGGTCTTCATTGCTGCACGTGGGCTTTCTCTAGTTGCGGCGAGCAGGGGTTACTCTTCATCGCGGTGTGTGGGCTTCTCGTTGCTGTGGCTTCTCTTGTTGTGGAGCACAGGCTCAAGGCGCACGGGCTTCAGTAGTTGTGGCGCATGGGCTTAGTTGCTCTGCGGCGTGTGGGATCTTCCCAGACCAGGGCTCGAACCCATGTCCCCCGCATTGGCAGGCGGATTCTTAACCACTGCACCACCAGGGATGCCCCCCATTACCTTCTGTTTAAAATGAGGATGATCTTTACTTGTCATGCACTTTTTGTAAAAATTAGAAATAGTATATTCTAAGTGTCCAGTACATAGTAGGTACTCAAGAAAGCAGTAACTCACAGCCTTTAGCTACTGAGAGACCTGTCAGTATTTCTGACTCAGCCATTTATCAGTAGGTCAGATTTGGGCAAGTCACCTAGCCTTCTCTCACTCTCAGTTTCCTGATCTACAAAATGAGGTAATAATACTCTGTAGGAGTACTATGGGATTGAGTGATGCATTATTAACTACTATAATTACTGCCAGTCATTATAAATCTCTTTAATTGTGTTAAGTCCTTTCATATAATGCGTATAAAGCATTTGATATATTTCCTACCACATAGTAAACAATGAATAAACATTTGTTATTATTAGGTTAAATAATATAAATTGCTATTATTCAACCATTTTGACCTACAAAGATGGCAATTTCAAATGGCTCCACTGAATATTATTGTTCTTAAAGGGTAGCGTAATTGCCAAAATTCTGTGTAGCCTAGATGCTCTTGTTTGAGCAGTAGAAACCTGAGATTAATTACTACTTTTCTTTTCAGTGCTTTGGGCAGTGATTGATTGAACTTCACAAGAGTCTAATTAATTCACCAGGTTCCCGGTGAACTTCTCAAGAGCTTAAGAAGCCAGGTCTCCCTCCTCGAGTTACGGGGGTGGGAAAATAACCCTAGGAAGAATGGCTAAGCTTGAAAGAATATATGTGACCTGGTGCCAGGTTATGTCAGCTCAAGTTTCTTCAGCATGACACTCAGATTCCTGATTCTCAAGAATTCCTGGACTTTGTCCTGCTTTGAGAAAATTCATTACATAGTGCTTTGACTTTTCTAGCTTGCAGTGAATAATCCTTGGTTGAATATGATCTTCAAGGTGTCCAAGGGGAAACAGTATTGATGTTGGAAATCACCTCTGTCTTTGTCAGAACCGTCCCATGGTTACCAGTTTAGGGCAACTCAGAACTCAATGATAGACTAGTTGGGTCGCTAGGAGACCAGGCAACAGGTGATGGTGACTTGAACTAGGGTGATAGCATTGGCAGTAATGGAAGAAGTGGGGTCATTATGTATCTAGGAGGTAGGACCAGTAAGACTTGCTGCTGATTTGGATATGGGGGATGAATAAAAGAGCCAACTCAGTTGGGCACTGGCTAGGTGGTGGTGCCATTTCCTGAGGGAAGACTGAGGGAAGACCAGTCCTGGGGCTATGAAGGAAATCAAGAGTTTTATTTTGGCTGTGTTAAATTCCAGGTGCCTATGGGAGATCTAAGTGGAGACATCAAGGATGCAGTTGAAGATAGAACATGGGAGCTCGAGGCATGTGTTGGGTTAGGGGATTTACGGAACGCCATTCTGTGTTCTCCAATATGCTCTATTTTGGGAGGGAAACAAAAGAAGTATGGTCACAGAAACGTTGGTAAAAAGAGAAATAACAGGAAACGAAAGCCAAGAGGTTGAGAGTCTGAGGGCCAAAAAAGTAACTGAGAAAAAAAGGACCGAGCATCCAAAACCTCTTGATTTGAGCTCATACAATGTGCAAGGCATTGTGCTGTGTGTTTTTACACACGATAGCTTGTATAATGCTCACCAAAACCTATATTACTGTTGAGAAGACCGAGACTCATAGAATTTAAGTAACTTACCTAAGAATCACAGCTACTTAGGGGCAGAGCTGAGACTCTGAACAAAATCTACCTGACCGTAACACCTGGGTTCAGAATGAATGAGGTGGTCATTCTCCCTTGACACTGAAATAAGTTGTTAACAATCAGCAAGGAACAAGGCTTAAGAAAGACACAGGATTTCTATGGTCTGCAGGATGCTTGCCCGCAGATCATCATCCACTGGAGGTCATACTCTTTTTGTCTGCACAATACACACCGCATTCGGGGAGAAAAGAAGTAAAAAGAAGACAACAACTCAAGATAGGGTCATTTTTTAAGAATAGGTAGCACAGAATTTTTTTATTATTATTATCATATGTTGTTTCTATGTACTGTATAACTTCTTTTTGTTTTGGTTCCTATCAACGCTCCTTGTTTTTCCACTGAGAATTCTCTGATAGGCATCTGGATTAAAACTGTCTTCCACCCATCCTAGTCAGTCAATTAGAGTTCACATTTAATTGCTCCATCACCTCAGTGCATGGCTACTTTTTTTTTTTTTTTTTTTTTTTTGCGGTACACGGGCCTCTCACTGTTGTGGCCTCTCCCGCTGCGGAGCACAGGGTCCGGACGCGCAGGCTCAGCGGCCATGGCACACGGGCCCAGCCGCTCCGTGGCATGTGGGATCTTCCCGGATCGGGGCACGAACCCGCGTCCCCTGCATCAGCAGGCGGACTCTCAACCACTGCGCCACCAGGGAAGCCCCCTACATGGCGACTTTTTATTCTAAGTTTTTAGCAATATTCTTCTGGAATTCATTGGCTTACTTAATTGGAATGTCCAAGGGATGAACATTTTTCAGGCACCATTGGATTTGGGAATTAAGTGGTATTGTCAGGGACTGGAAGATGACTGGCCATGTCTGGGTCATGTGCTTTCCCTTGCACGTGTAAGGTAGGCAAGCCCCTGGGATTTACAGTTCCACTGGTACCATATGGGGCAGGGGAGGGCACTTCACCAGTATGAAAACAACAGAGATCTCCTTCAGTGCTTAGATTAGATGGAAGTCATCGCTGTTATTGTTGCAGTTGCTAACATCGCTGCTATTTTTACTCCAGCCCCGGGGCAGTATCCGAAGCCACACAATAAACCTGAGACTAGCAGCCAGTCCCTGGTTTGACTACTGACATAGAGAGTGTTTTTTTCTTTCTCTTTTGATGAGTTACATGAAGCTTGAACTCCAAGTAGCTCTGCAATCAGTTTCTGAGATCTTGTCAAAAGGATGACAAATCAAGTTGGAAGACAGACCCATTGAAATGTGTGAACAGATTCAATCCTCTCTGTGACCTAATGATTCAACTTTCTTTAGAAATCCAAGACTAGAATTTTATGGAGAAGCTGTTCCTTTTCTTCTTGAGTCTAGGAAGGCAAATCTGGCTTCTTATATCTGCGGGATTTAGTGTTCACATAATAATTGTTTTTTGGTGATCCTTTTGTGGGTTTCCTATAAGACCAACCTGAAAAAGGGGTAGTTAATTTAAGACAGAGTTTACAAACTTGATATGCATAGTGCTCAAGAACTGCAGAATTGTAGCTCTCAGACCTGGCTTGGAGGTGTGTTTTGTTTGGCATGCACAATGTTTTACTAATTTGATATAGTTGCCAGTATTTTAAAAGTGAATGATTTCACATTTTTTAAAAATCTAGATTTCTACTTAATGGAAGATGTGGCAACAGTGGGCCCACATTCCTGTAATCAGTAGTCAGCAGGAGCTGAATAGCAGCTGCCTCTGTAGTTGGGGCATGGAGCAGTTAGGGATGCATTCTGCTGCAAGTAACAGAGGCATAACCCACAGGGACATCTATTGCTTGCTTAAGGAATCCGAAGGTAGGTTTTGGGGCCTCATTCAAGAGCTTTAACAATGGTATCTTTCTATATTTTGCTGCCATTCTCAGTGTGTTGGGTTTTTTCTTTTTCTTTGCTATCATATCAATAAGGGAAAAGGGTCATTCAAGGGAGTGCTCCTTCCCATTTATCTCTTTTTTAAGGAAGAGAAAGATTTCTGAGAAGCCACCTCAAAGTCTTTCTCTGCATTTCATTGGCCAGATGCTGGGTCACATGTCCACCCCTAGCTACTAGCAAAGGGTAATGGGATATAATCGTTTGTTTACATCAATGCTGATTTATCCCCGGGGGTTGAGAACACTATGATCTGAACAGTCAGGGTTCTGTTAGCAAGAGAAAGGGTTTCAGGAGTGACTTGTCCTGGGCAATCAACAGGAACGGCCACAGGGTTTGTGCTCTCCATCTTATCACAAATCCTCTTCAGGGGTATTACCCCTGGCCACCTTCATTCATTTGCTTTACCTCAATGACCTTTGCAAATGTTGGCATTTTTGGCTCCAAGCCCAGATCAACTTTTATCACTTTTCTAGTTCTGATCTGGTTCTGGCAAAACAAGATGCTTTATTTGCTATATTAGGGGAACTTTAATTCTAAGTCTCCATTGACTATGCCTAGCTCTGTGACCAGGGATATTGTGAGTACTTTTTGTGATTTTCTTAAATGTAAAACAAAGGTGTTTTATCAGTGCTAAGATTCCCAGAATTTATATTAGTACCTGATAACTAGTAGTTATTCAAGAAATATTTTGTCCTTTCTAACTCTTAAAAGCTTTGAAAAGTCTTATGAAGAATGTCTTCCTTGTACACCCTAGAATAGTTCTTGGTATATAGACAGTTTTTCCTATGTAGAGATATTCTGGCCTGCATATAATTCCTCCTCATGTTAGAAGCAGGAGAAGGAGAAAAAGAGAAAGACAGAGACAGAGATTGATGATTGAGGAGATTGTATGTTGTTGTAGCAGTTTTTTATTTTTTAAACGAGCTTAGGGCCCAAGAGATAATTTAGAATATAAAAGCTGTCAGTTAAAAAGGTGATAAGATTAGAATATAATTTTTTTCTAGGTTTCAGATAAATTTATTTGGTCTGATAATGAAATTAAATCTGACATTTTATTTGGTGGCAATCAATCATTTAACATGAACAACTAGAAGTGGTTTCTATCTTCAATTACATCAAATATATTTTTCATAAAACCACATTATTTTCTCCCTTTTTTGTTTTAAGATCTCATTGTCCATTTAAAATTTTTTCACATACTCACATGATAAAATAATAGGTACCATACATTTAAGCAGTGAGTGCTTACTATACGCAAGACTCAATGCCTAGTATGTAGTAGGTACACAAATAATTATTAATGTAAGACAAATGAATTCAAGATCCGTAGAAGGATGGAGTCTTGCCCCTTCAACACTGATATGAATGAATATTTACAGAGGTGGTGTAGCAGGTGACTAGGCGCTAGAATCAGATTGGCCTGGATTTGAAGCTTGATACTTCTGCTTGCTAATCATGCCTTCAGGACACTCCCTTAACTTTTAAAATAGGAGAATCACTCCTACCTCCCCAGATTGTTTAAAATTTTTTTAAAAATCATGAATGTTACATCCTTAGTTCAGTGCCTGGCACAGTGGAAGAGCTCAGTTGGTATTAGCTGTTGCTATTAATCTGTCAACTATTGTGCAGTAATGCTGCACAAAAAAATCACCTAACTCAATAGCTTACAGTAGTAAGCATTTATTTTTCTTGCCCATGGGCCTGAGGGTCAGCTGGAGAGGTTCTGTGTTGTGATGTGGGTTGATTGGTCTTGGCTCACTCAAGGCGATGGGTTGTGTTCAGTTCTGCTCATCCTCCCTGGATCAGTGTCTAACTGGGGATGTTCCTTCATATGATAAATGGCAGGAGTGCAAGAGAGCAAACCAAAGCATGACAACATATGAGATACTAACTTCATGTCCACATTCTATTGGACGAAATGAGTCACATGTCCAGGCCCAAAGTCAATGAGGCAGGAAGTGTTCTGCTCAAAGCAGGGAAGTAAGTATTTGCTGAAAATAATCTCACCTATCATAATTTGGAAATTTGGCATCCAAGTAAAACAGCATTTTCTTTAAGTGTCCACCTAATTATTTTTACTTCATCCTTTTTTGCTTCACAGTGGCACCACCATCCCTTCTATAGCACCAGTAGACGTTCTATGCCTATTCCCCATGTGTTAATGGGATTTGGTTACTCTGAATTAATTCATACTAAGGCAATAGTAATAATGTGTTGCCTCCTCCCAGGAGTATTTGTATTTTACATAAGATCTGCTGCAAGGAGAATGGGTAAGCCCAAGGAGTGAAGGAATAATGCCGGTATGTTTTGGTGCTGTGACACCTGGATGAAGGAGCAGAGATATCTGTGGATCAATGAGACCCAAGGCAGCGTGGCAACGCCCAGCACTAGATCAAGCAAAGCTCCCTTGCTGGAAAGCTATTCCTCTGTAGTGTTGCCAAAGAGGTAACATGCTTACTAGTAAATTTCCTTCTAGATAAATATCCTGGGCTTCTTGGGCTGAGAGGAGTCTTCGAGAGGAATATTTATTTGACATCTTTTGGTTCCTTATTTAATTGGAGTCATATATCTTCTCTAAAGCCATTTATAAACTGTACCACATTCTATTGATGCAAATTCTGTACAGACACAAGCTCCATGTTTGAGTTCACATTTCTACTTTTCTATTGTAAACTCGGGAGAATATGTTCCATGGAAATTAATGGGAAATTCTTGCCACCAAATAGCTGTCATCAGTTAGTGCTTTTACTATGATATTAGTAGTAATATAGACTTTACCATGAATGTGTTTCCCGTGATATTTTAAAGCCAGCTCTTTGAAGAAGACAAAAAAGCATGGGACTTTGACTTATTTTTTATGCTCTGTCTCCACTTCGGCAACTCTGATGTGTTTCCTGGGAAACCCTACATTATCATTATGGGATGGTTGCTTCAGTGAGCTGAACAATCTACTTGGCCTGGTATTAATCCTGAAGTTCTAATAAGTCACTCAGAGGATTACATAATTTCATAGTACAGCATTCTGTAGCTCAGTTATATTTTAAATTACTTTGTTCGACATTAATATGTTTTTGTCTTTGTCACAAAGCCAGATGGTATTTCAGGGACATTCCTTCTAAAAGTTCACTATTTTACTTCCCAATTATTTGTCAACTCTGCATTAGATCCTGGGTGCATACAGATTTAGGATTTCAGTTATTTGTAAGGGACCCTGAAGGTTAATACCATAAAGGAATTTTAAATTTTTCTAGGACACAAATATAAGTTGTGTGTGTGGGATGAGTCATCTAGCTGGTAAATGGACTTCGCTGAAAACCCAGCATATATATTTTAAGGTGCTTTGCTGTTCTCTATTCATTGTTGCAGAAGCAACTGCTTTCCTAATATAATTTTTAAAAGCCTTTTTAAAAAGTAGTTGCTAATGTATACTGAGCATTTATGAAGTACCAGACACTTAACAAAGTGCTTAAAATAAATGTCACATGAAGATGCTGTCATGAAACCATTTTCCAGGTTAGGGAAATGAGGCTTACTCAAGAGAGGTCTTGTCAAGTTCACACAGTATTAAGTGGTGCAGCCTGGATTTGAACCTAGGAAGTCAAACTCCAGAGCCCAACTCCTTGCTTACTTCCTCCTTCCAGAATTTGTGGTCGACATGAAGAGCTTTACACAATTGGGACTTCTTCTGGACATTCCATGTATTGAAGACATGGAAGGGGAGATGTTATATTTGGCAGTGAGTCAGATCTCTGTACTATTAGGAAAGCAAGAACAAAGATTTGTGAAATTGTTTCAGTGAGTGCTCCAGCCAGTATTTATTCTAATGGCTGTGTAAATGACTTTAGTCCTGTACTTCTAGAATCATTAAAGACCAAGGGGATTATTTGTAGTTTCTCCACTATGCTTTACTGCATTTTGTGGGGAAAACTATAATTCAAAGGGATATACTTGAGAATGTGGTGGTTTTCAAAGGCCTCGGAAAATATCCCACTGAGCTTTCAAGGGCTGTCATATTACCATCATTACTTTTTGTTTTATGCTACAGGGTTTATCTGCACAAAGGTGAATATAAATGTAAAATATCTAACACAGGGAATATAATGCCAAATTTCTAGCACATAGCAGTTGGTCATGTATTCGAACTCAGAGATTCACAATTTGTGCCTCAAACTTGAGTCTTTAAGGCTGCAGTGTGCAGAGGTTGAGCAGATGGGAAGGGCTACTCTGTGTTTAGAGTTTGGAGGGATAAATGAGAAAGAGTAGTGAAGCTTCAGGGCTTGGGGGCAAAAGCCAGCTAGTGGTAAGAGGGGGGTGTCTTCCAAAAGTGATGCCTTTCCAAAAAATTCTAATGTTGCTGTGATAATTATTAGGACTATAAAGGATGTATTTTGGACAAGGCAGAAAAATAGCAAGACCATGAAATAGTAAGGCAAAGCTCTAAGACTGGTCTTTTTTTTTTTTTTTTAAACAAACTTGTTTACTCATTAATCATTTATCAATACCTCTAGCCCTAGCTCTATAGCCCTCTTCTTATGGTTCCAGTGACTAGTTTTCTTTTGGAGGAATGAGTTCTCCTCCACTGCATGCCATTTTGGTGGAATTGTCATTCCAGGTATACCACCCTCCCTTGCCAAGAGGTAGACCTGTAACCCAAGCTGGACAAATTTTCTTTTTTCCTAGTATTCTAAATCTTTAATGGCATGACATGAAGGCTGCAAAAGCAGTTGGAGATGGTTCATTCCAGCTCTGGTGGATGAAATTTCAGAAGAGTAGCATTATCTGAAATTCTCAGGAAAAAATACAGCACAATTGTTTTCAGAAGCTTTTCAATGGTGTATTTTCCTCTACAACCCAATGGATGCCTGGACAGTAGAACTGAAAACAAATTTCCAAACTGATCTCTCCCTGATGATTCTAGCAAGAACAGAAACAGGTATACTGAATGTTTGTCTAAAAGAGCGTTCCTTGCCCCTCCCCTGATATATATATGTATATATATACTTATGTATTGTATATATGAGTTTATATATATATGTATATATAAACTTATCCTCCATACTTAAGTTTTTCTCTTATTACTAATGTGTTCTTTCATTCAACAAGTATTTTTCTTTTCTTTTTCTCTTTATGTCAGAGAACAAAGCATGATGCTACTACTTATTCTCAGATTCTTCTAAAAGCCTGGGGGGCGGTAATCAATAGAACACAAAATGGGATGATCTGCATGGCCATCAGATTGCCAAAAATAGACACATTCTGAACTTATCATCAGAATGACTTGTTACCATTTGAAAGTAGATGAAGAACGGAGATGCCAGTCATTCATCAACATTCAAATTCCAAGAAACGGTTTTCTATCCATTCATTTTTGAGTAAGTCTTTAGGTCTGGCTGGCTTTTGCTTGGCTTTTTCCACTCCCTAGTTTCTCTTCTGCCAAACATCTAATCATTCTCAGATGCATTCTGCATAATCAACAGACTCTTTGCACTTTCAATGACTATTTTAGTACAATAACATTTTAATATCAGTCTGTTCCTTCCCCACATCCTTCTTTGGAATAACTATTTAGCATGATTTGGGCTGAATGATTTTTTCAGAGTTAATGGTAAAAGTAGTAATAATAGTAATAAGGTCTCCATCTTCTGCTTGAGAGCTGAGAGTGTGTGTACTAGTTTCTGTGTCAGATATTGAGGAATCCATATTTAAGGCTTTGCTTGATTCCTTCAGACAGTTGACTGGAACCTCTTCCTTTATATAATCTGAAGGCAACTGTCAGCACTTAATATCTCTAACAACAATGGAAGCACAGCACAGGAATTTTACAATTAGACATACATGTGTGTTTCTCAGGGCTTCCCAAGAACATGACTCTGAGATAAGGATTAAGTGTGCCCATTTATAAGGGAAGTGATCACAGGAAACAGTAGAGGACTAGGGAAGAAAGCCACTGGAAGAAACTTTAACAAGCCAGTTACCATGGTGGACAACTGCAGCTTGATACTTTGGGGGGGATCCTGAGAGATGATATAAAACAATGGAATACCCCAATGAAGAAGGAGGGAGCTGGGGTATGTATTTACCAACTGACATTGGTTGAGGGCAGCCTTAGGGGACACTTATTCTTCAGTCTTTCACCTGGACACACCTAAGTGAAGTTTGTTTCCACGGCCAGACAAAAATACCCTCAGACATCCAGACAAAACTATAATTCAGAAAGATACATGCTCTCCTATGCTCATAGCAGCACTATTCACAATAGCCAAGACATGGAAACAACCTAAATGTCCATCGACAGATGAATGGATAAAGAAGATGTGGTACATAAATACAATGGACTACTACTCAGCCATTAAAGAAACGAAGTAATGTCATTGCAGCAACATGGATGCAACTAGAGATTATCATACCAAGTGAAGTAAGTCAGAAAGAGAAAGACAAATACCATGTGATATCACCTATATATGGAATCTAAAATATGGCACAAATAAATCTATCGACCAAACAGAAACAGACTCACAGTTATAGAGAACAGACTTCTAATTGCCAAGAGGGGAGGAGAGGTGTGGGAGGGATGGAGTGGGAGTTTGGGGTTAGTAGGTGCAAACTATTACATATAGAATGGATAAACAACAAGGTCCTACTGTACAGCACAGGGGACTAATATCCTGGGATAAACCATAATGGAAAAGAATATAAAAAAGAATGTATATATGTGTATAACTTAGTCACTTTGTGTACAGCAGAAAATAACACAACATTGTAAATCAACTATACTTCAATTAAAAAACAAAGGTACCCCCCCCTCCCCGAACCATCAGACAGAGGCTCAGGTGTCAGAGTAAGCAGCCTTCAACGTGAAGAGATTGGTACTGGGCAGGGCCCTGACAGCATCATTTATCCACCTTGCAAACCCCAACACAAAGGAAATCAGGGTGGACGCTTATGAAGAGACCGGATTCAACACTTCCTATGCAGTGTGCTTTGAAGGGAAAGGCATTCTTGCTCCAAGGTTTCTGTTTTTCCAGAAAAATTCAGAGATTTCTATATTCTAGACATACAGTCATTAGAGAATAATTCCTTTGGGTTAAGCCAGTGGGATTCAAAGTAAGGTCCCTGAACCATCTTCATCAAAATTTCCTGGGAATGCTTTATAAAAATTCAGATTCCTGGGTCTTAACATCCAGACTGACTGAATCAAATCTCTGAGGGGTTGGAGGACAGAAAGCAGCTCCAAGCAATATTTATGGAGTCCTCCAATTTGACAATACCTGAGTATTTGCCCTTTGCCTGATGACCTCAACATCTTAAAAATGAAAATAGTTTATTTTTTTCCATTATAATATTAATACATACTCAAATCTATGTAAGTCAGACCTGTCTTATTTCACTTCTGCATCTGCAGTGTTTACCTAGCACAGGCGTGTCACATAGTGAATGCTCAACAGATACTAGTCAAATAAGTGAATGCTTGTTATAGAAACTAGAATACAAGCATTCTTGGTGACTGAGTGACTCACACCTTAGTGTGTATAAATTTGTCAACTCTTTTCCTCAAGGAAGGAGGAACAGATGCAGTACTAGAACACTGGGAGCCAGAGGGAAGGAACTCATAAAAATGGAATAAGGATCACTCTTCCAGCTATAAGATTATCCACCTGCAAAATGAAGCTATAATCAGCACCTGATGTTTTTGCCTGCTCGATAACCATTACTTTGTCATTTGATCCTTCACCCTGATATTCCTTTGGGAAACCACTCCTCCTCCATGCACAGTCCATATTGCTTGTGAAGGTCTGACTCAAATGTGGTCGACCACCTGATTTCATCTCCCAGCTCACAGGTGGTTGATTCAAGAATGGATCTGTGATCCAACTGAGATCAGTTGGAGTTAATCCAAATAATAAGTTCAAGAGGCTTTCTTAGATTTATAGAGCAGGGAAGATAAATACCTGTTGGCTTTGCTCCAATGGTAAGATATAGGCCTGTAACTGGTAGTGGCCATCTTTATCACCACACAGGGAGATGCTGCTTGAGAATGAAACCAAAAGACAAGGAAGGAGACCCAACAGTTGGAGAGGGACAGACTCACAAGGACACAGTTAGAGCTCCTGGATCCAGCCGTGTCTGAAGCTCCTATAACTGGCATGACTTGCCACTTACACGAGCCAATGTTGGTTATGTTTTCATCACCTGAAGCAAAAAGAGTCCTGACTGAAAAAAAAGCGTTTGAGACTAACTGATGTCCAAGGAATATCACCAGGTTGTCACTGAACATCTATGGTTGTCTCAAAGAGTTGGACCTGAACCCTTGCTGTGCCACTTCTTATCTGGGTGAAACTTGAACTGTTACCTAAGGTTTCCAATCCTCAATTTTCTTCTTACTATAGAGAACTTGGAATATTATTTACCTATTGGCTTGTGAGGATTATATGCCCATTAAGAGTAGCCAGGAAGGTGCAAATAAATGGTAGAATTATTTATTAAAGTTCTTTTATAGGAGTTTTTCTCACTTTAGGTCATCCTTGGCTACCACCAGTTACTTAGGACCTTTTGATAATTCCAGAAGCCTCCAATAAGTGCTACTGCTCATGAATTAAGGCATGCTCCATACAGAGGGTAATTTTTTTCTGGGAGTTCAAGACATTGGATAAGCTCTTTTTCTCCTCATTGCCAGATCATTTGAGGCTGGCAGGGAAGTTATTAGTCCCTTGTAAGGTGTTTGATATTCAATATGATAAAATAGGGAAAATGTAAAGTTGAAGATGGTAACAGACTGTATTTTCCAAAGATTGACACAGCAGTATCTCCCATTCCATGTGTTCTTCAGACTTGTGACCTTGCTTCCCTCCATCAAGAGGTAGAATCTAATTCCTCTCCCCTTGAATCTGGGCATTTCTTAGTGATCCACTTTTACCACAGAGTACAAAGGAAGTGACACCAAAGGTGCGTCTGAAGACTGGAGTGAACACTTGTTCTCCAGATGCTCCCACTTGGGATACTATCTCACAGAACTGAGCTGCCATGCTGGGAGAAGCCCATGCTACACGAAAAGCCCACAGGTAGGTGCAGTTCATGGGCCCAGCCGATCCCAGCCTTTGAGTCATCCTGGCCCAAGTGCCAGGCATGTGAGTGAAGATACTGCTAGATGACTCCAGGCTCTAGACAATACAGTCACCTCCTAGCTCCAAAGTATTTTCAACTAGGGCTGCAGATGTTATAAGCACAGAAGAGCTGTAACTATTATGCCCTTTCCAAATTCCCGACTCAGAGTCTGCTGTTGTTTTACACCAGTAAAATTTGAGATGGTTGCTAATCATTAGCAATAGATAACTAGATAACTAGAACATCAGGGAGAGCATAGCCATCAGGGAGCATTCCCTGAGCCTTCAAGACATGATGGTGTTCATTGGGCCAAAGCTCTTTCAAACAGGACATATTTACAATGGTTAACACTAAACAAATGGAACATAAACTAACTAAATCCTTTAGAATAGAACTCGGCACTTTAGGCTGCTAGAATTGGAAGTACATCTGATGATCATCAACCAGAACTCTCTCACTTATAGAAGAGCAAACCACCCCAAGAGTTGGTGTTGTGATGGAAATATTTCCTGTTCAGGAGCCAAGACATACAAGTCCATACTTATATGAATGACATAACAAGCAAGGTGGTATAGTATTGCTGGAGCCCTGAGGTCATCCAGACCTGGATGAGTCAAATATTGACTCCTACCCTACTAGTTGAGTGATCTTTCACAAACCTTCACTAATCTAAGCCTCAGTTTCCCCTATCTGCAAAGCGGAGGGACTCATATCTACTTCATAGATTTATTTTCAGTATTAAATGGGACAAAGAAGCACTGAATATATTTCCTGGTACATAGTAAACATTCCACACCTTAACTATTAATATTATAAAAGCTGTGTTGAATATTGTGCTCAAAGCCAGTTGCAAATTCTTTTTAACTGGATATATTTGACATACAATATTGTGTAAATTTAAGGTGTACAACGTGTTACTTTGACATGTTTATATATTGTCATATGGTCGTTGTAATAATGATATTTATCACGTTACATACTTACAAAGCAATATGATTGTCTATATTCAATATACTGTCTATTAGATCTCTATGCCTTATTTAGTGCTTACTGCAAGTTTGTACCCTTAAATGCCATCAGTCTTATCCTCCTGGCCCCCATCCCTTGGTAACCACCACTTTATTCTCTGGCTTTTGTTGTTGCTATTGTTTTGACTTTTTGGATTCCACAGATGAGTGATATCATACAGTACTTGTCTTTCTTTGTCTGACATACCACACTCAGCATAATGTGCTCAAGGCCCATCCATGTCATTGCAAATGGCAAGATATCCTCCTTTCTCATGGCTGAATAATCTTCCACTGTGTATATATATCTCATCTTTTTTATCCATTAGTCTGTTGATGGGCATTTTGGGTTGTTTTCATATCTTGGCTATTGTGAATAATGCTATGATAAACATGGGAATGCATATATCTAGTCAAACTCTCGTTTCTATTTCCTTTTGGTATATACCCAGAATTGGAATTGCTGGATTCTAAAATGTTACTTGCAATAAATACAGTAACAATATTCTACGGAGGACCAGAATAAGAATTCTAGCTAATATTCGTTAATATGCACACATGCATGAAGTACGCCAAGTTTCTTTACAAGAATTGCTTCCCTTAATTATTACAACAGTGCTATGAATCAGACACCATTATGTCCCATTTAAGAACAAGAAATTGATGTATTAAAAGTGTAGGTACTGTGCTCCAGGTCACACAGAGATTAAGCAGTAATCAGATTGCAGACCAACAGCTCTTAATCAGTCGGCCATATTGTGTTTCCCTGTTGGATACATTTCATTTCAGTTTTGATGTGAGAGTCCTCTTTTAGGTCAAGCAACTACCACATTACACTACCATCATGGTCCACTCTTCTTCAGAAACATGAGGTCTCTCAGGGTTACTACATGAGGTGTAAAGCAGGTAACTCCCTAATGCATGCAACAGAGTGATTGAAAGAAAGGGAGACATAACTGAATAGGGAATGAAGATAGATTCATTTTGGTTCCCATGGGTGATTCAGCATTTTCAAGGTGAATTCAATATGGGAAATGTTGCCAGTTCCTGCTCATTGAAGACCTGATGCCTGACACCAAAACCACATAAGTGACTCAGGAAAATCTGTCCTTATCATTTTGCATTGGATGTGCCTTTTAAAGATAGGATTGCTCTTTTGCTTTGGTCTTTGGCAGGATGGCAAACAACTCTAATGTTTTTTTCAAGGATCCTCAGCTTACAGTCCACTTCCTGCCCTACAGGTGAAGCAGTAAAAATATTCATTAGACTCTCCCTGCTCAAAGAGTGGTCCATGGACCATCAGGATCAGCATCTTCTGGGAGCTTGTTAGACATGCAAAATTTCAAGACACTCCCCACCCCAAACCTACTAACTCAGAACTTGCATTTTAATAAGATACTTAGGTGATTCAAATACAGATTAAAGTTTGAAAAGCACTGTTCTAGACACATATTTATTGAAAACCTCCTCTGTGTCACATACTTTTCTAGGCTTTAAAATAAGCTGAGAAACTTTCTGGATTCATGGGGGAGAATTTATAAGAATCAAGTAAAAAATAACTCCAGTTATTAATAAGTTTTAGTAGGAAAATAAGACAAGAGTGGCTGAGGCTCCTGGGAAACTTTATTTAGCATGATTGGGAAAGGCTATTTCAAAGATCTGAGACCCGTATGAATAGAAGAGGTAGATGTGTAAAGATAAGGGGGAAGGATACTAAGGCAGAGGACAAAGGCAAGTGCAAAGGCCAGGATGCAAGAATGACCCTGGAGTGTCCTGAGAACTGAAGGAAGGTCACAGTAGTGCATGACAGCAAATGCCACAAGAGATGAGGTCATTAATTCAACAAATAGTCACTGAACACACAGAGGTGCTAGGAACTGTCCTAGGTGCTGGAGACATGGCTGTCCACAAAACAAAGGTCTCATCCTAAACGAAGCTCATATTCTAATGACTGAACCAGACAAGTAACAAACAAATGTGAAAATATGTAATAAAAACTAAAGGAGGATATGGGGGTAGCAAGTTATGGAAGGGGTCTTATCTTAGGAGAGGTGTTGACAAATTATGGAACATGGACCCAATCCAGATGACCACTTGTTTTTGTAAATAAAATTTTATTGGAGGGCCTCCCTGGTGGCGCAGTGGTTGAGAGTCCGCCTGCCGATGCAGGGGATACGGGTTCGTGCCCCGGTCTGGGAGGATCCCATATGCCGCGGAGCGGCTGGGCCCGTGAGCCATGGCCGCTGGGCCTGCGCGTCCGGAGCCTGTGCTCCGCAACGGGAGAGGCCACAACAGTGAGAGGCCCGCATACCACAAAAAGAAAAAAAAAAAAAAAAAAAAAAAATTTTATTGGAGCACAGGCATACTCATGAATTTATACGCATGCTATCGATGCTCTCATACAACAATGGAAAAATTGAGTAAGAGATGACATAGTCACAGAGATGATATGGTCCCCAAAGTCTAACATATTTACTATCCGGCCCTTCATAGGAAAGTCTGTCTCAAAAGATAGAGTGTCTGGTGGTGGAGTGAAGGGATGGCTCTTCAGGCAGGCAGGACCCAGATGACATAGGGCCTTTTAGACCATGGAAAAGAGTTTAGGTTTTAAGTGTCACAGAATGTCATTGGATAGTTTTAATTAGGGGGGTAAAATAATCTAATTTATCTTTTTAAAAGCTCACTAGCAGTCCACAGGGTTCAAAACTATAGTTGAGCTTCTGCCAAGTTTTAGTCAACCAAGGCACCTGGAGATGATAGCCAAGGTGTTTTCCCTTCGATCTTGGCTCTGTCTAGGTGATGTGGATTTTTGGCCAGGATAAGAACCAAAAGATGTCTAATGCAGAGGAGATGTCCCCTTTTCCACCCTTGTGTTTTGTAACAGCATTATGATTAATAGGGCTTTGTACAATTCCTCATGAATGACTGATGTGGAACAATTCTTTGAAAGGGATGTGGTAACTCAGCCCCACTGCATATCTACAGAAGAACAAAGCTGCCCTTATTTTAAGCTTAGTGCCACGATTACTTTTTTTTTTTTTTTGCAGTACGCAGGCCTCTCACCGTTGTGGCCTCTCCCGCTGCGGAGCACAGGCTCCGGACACGCAGGCTCAGCGGCCATGGCTCACTGGGCCCAGCCGCTCCGCGGCATGTGGGATCTTCCCGGACCGGGGCACGAAGCCGTGTTCCCTGCATCGGCAGGTGGACTCTCAACCACTGAGCCACCAGGGAAGCCCCACGATTACTTCTGAATGTCTTGGCTGTCTTTATTCATTCATCTATTCAACAAATATTTATCGAGTGCCTATTATGGACAAGGCCCTGCATCTGGCAGGGTAGATGAAAGGCCTACCTTAGAAAGGTCTTATGTAATGTTGCCAGAAAGACTGAAAAGGCAGATCTAGGAAAAATTACCAGGCGAGTATACCATTCAAAAGAATGAAAGAAATGTGGACTCTCTAAAAGGATTAGGGCTTTTGTATTAAAAAGAGGAGGTTGAAAGGAGATATAATTGAAACCATTCCAATCCTGAAGAGCAGGGACTCCTTCAACAAACCCAGAGATATTAAAATTAGGGTCACACAACAGGATAAGATGCTAAGAGTTCATATACCTGACATTTATGTAGCACTAGTCCTTTTCAGGTACTGGAAAATGCATTGACTGATGTAATCCTCACAATAATTGTTAGTAAGATTATTATTTTAAGAATGAGGGAACAGAGAAACAGAGAGCATAAGTAACTTTTCCAAGATCACACAGCTTGTAGTGGTGGAACAAGGACTAGAAACCAGGGGTGTCTGACCCCCAAGCTGATATGGAATGTTTCTCATTCACTTGTTCATATCCTAGGGAATACTGCTAGATTCAAGAAGTTTGGAGGATAAGGAGAGGGGAACTCGAAGAATTCCGTCTTTACCTTTTAAAGCTGATTTTCAGGAAGACAGCTATCTCTTCTACAGCTCTCTTCTTGATACCTTTAACAGGGAATGAATGTTGGGCCAGTGTGGGGATCTTTATACTGTGTGGCAAAGAGAAATTAGCTGAGTATGAATCACTCCATTCTCTGGCTCGGAACTGAAAATCCTGAAATTCCTCCTACAGATCCAGTGTAAAGGTAATTGAAGGGTACATGCCGAGTCTCAGTTTATTATTTACAAAAGATAATGTATAAAAACGTTAATGGATGTGACAAAGAAAGTTTGAGAAGCTTATGAATAATAATGCTAGCTAAAATGTGTTGAATGGTTAATATGAAGTCAGCTTTGGGCTAAACACATTATGCACATTATGTGCAACAATCCTATGAGTTAATTATTACTGTTATGTCCGTCTCCTATGTGAATGAACTGATGATCAGAGGTGTTGACTGTGTAACTCTTAGGTGACAGAATCAGGACCTATGCATATCTGTCTGGATATAAACAAAGCTTATGCACTTAAGCACTCTCTATTTGACTAGTGTAATTTTCTCTGCTGCTGACTGCATGTACCATCCAATGTGAGTTTTAACCTTTAATTCAACTGACCTGCTGGATTCTTGGCAAGACGGCCAAGAAAGAACACAAAGGAAGCTGGTAATCTTTCTGATGTGCAACTCGTGATCAGTAGCTCCTGATATGCCTTCGGCTGTGAATTGGAGCCACGTTGACCTTCCCATCGGTGACTTGGGAAATGAGTCAGCCTGAATTACACTCCAGAGGAGGCAATGCCCATTGCAACTCCACATAGAGCAAGACAGAAATAGAGAAAAACAGCTTGACAAATTCCAGTCATACCATTTTTATTAGCCATGAGTCACATGAAAGACCATAGGGAGAGAAGGGGCAGGGCTTTTCATGGCTTTGCAATTTAAAAAACAACCACTGTAAAAACCATCTCTGTGGCCTCTTTTTATCAGGACTTTACGCTATTGATGGAGTGATGGATTTGCCCTGATTGGCTGATTGATCCACCCATTCATTTATCCATCCAAATATTTATTAAGCCTAACTGTGTTCTAACTTAATATTCCATGTCATCAGGTCCGTGGCCCTCAAAGTGTGGTCCCCAGATCAGTAGCAGCAGCAGCATCACCTGGAAACATGTTAAAAATGCAGAATCTCAGGCCCACTCTGGACAATCAGAAGCTGGGGGTAGGGTCCAGCAATCTGTGTTTTAACAAGCCCTGCCTTCGATTATGATAGATGCTGAATCATGGACCTAGGCAACACCTATGACAGAAAGACTTCCCTAACCACCCTCTTCTCCCCAGTCTTGACTGGATTCCTTTAAGGCAGGACCCTGCTTCTCTAGATCACTGGTAGGTCTCTATACAGCCTAGTGCAGACTAAGCATGTTCTATTCTCTTAAAAACACTTATTGAATGGATGAACAAGCAAAGGTATAGAGCTTCATATGTGCGGGGTACCCTTCGTTTTGATCCAGTCCAATTTCATGATTTGTGGATAAGAGACTCAAGAGTAGAGAGTGGGAAGGACTTAGTCAAGATGTCGAGAAAAGTCTCAGACACACCATGGTCCCAATTACCAATCTAATGCCAATGAACAGAGGATACAGATGACTTTATTCCTCACCCCTCCTTTCTCTTGGAGTTTGACTCCATGACCTAGGTCTCCTTCAGAGAAAATCATCAAGACAAAAACCTCAGATTAAGACTTCCATGGTGGCACAGTGGTTAAGAATCTGCCTGCCAATGGAGGGGACACGGGTTCGAGCCCTTGTCAGGGAAGATCCCACATGCCGCGGAGCAACTAAGCCCGTGCGCCACAACTACTGACCCTGCGCTCTAGAGCCCGCGAGTGACAACTACTGAAGCCCGTGTGCCACAACTACTGAAGCCCACGTGCCTAGAGCCTGTGCTCCACAACAAGAGGAACCACCGCTATGAGAAGCCCGCGTACCACAACGAAGAGCAGACCCTGCTCGCCTCAACTAGAGAAAGCCCACGGGCAACAAAAAAGACCCAATGTGGCCAAAAATAAAAAAATTAAAAATAAATAAATAAGTAAATTTATTTTTAAACCCTCAGAATAAGTATCTCTGTCATGGTTTATGATTATATGAAGGGCTCTGACATGGAAGCTGCTGGCCACCTGTTTGCTCTTCATCTCTACTGAGGACAGAGCAGGAGGGGACGTACTTTATCTAGAGCAAGAGAAAATAATCTTAGAGAAGAAAAACCATCTCCCAACAATGAAAAAAGTAGCATACATTCTTCAGGAGGCTCACATTCATGCATTCGTTCAGTCATTCACTCAACAATATTTACTGAACATCTATGAGGCAGGCATTGTGCAAGGTGCTGGAGATTCAACAGTGAGTGAGAAAAATAATCACAAAAATTGATTCGTTGCAATTGAACTAAGTGCTGTGAAGGAAAATTATGATTCTGTGAAAGTTTTTAATCTGGGGACCTAAACTATTCCAGAAGGGTTCAGGAGGGCTGCCCTAGAAAGTAACATATACTTTGGGACCTGGAGGGTGAACAGGAATCAGTGAAATAATGAACAGCCATACCTGGGAAACATTTTAAATTTTCTTGTCAGGATGGTTTATCTATGTTAGAGAGAAGATATAGGCAGAAGGGAATTTGTGCCCAAAGTTGAAGCCGTTGGTAACTTCTCAGAGCCCTTTGCCACCTAAGTATTTAGGCTTTCTGGTTACAGCCATCAGAGGGAGTATGAACTCAAGGCAGGATTCAGGCCAGGGTTAGATCATCTTCTGTTTGTTTATAAAGCCAAACCTTGGAATAATGACCATGGTCAAGTAATCAATAGCCAGGTTCTTAAAAGAAAGAGTGTGCTGTGAAAGATAAAGATGATTCGCTTCGACTTTCTAAGTCAGCCGGTGCCTTGGGTATTGGGAGTGCCTGAGGACAAAGATAGGAGCATGGAGATCTGGAAATGCAGTCTAGATTCTGCAGAGACACTGCTTGCTTGCTTTGCTTGCTTATTTATTTATTTATTTACTTCAGAGCAAGAGTGTTGAGAGAGGCAGAAGAAATAATAAATGGAAGAAAGCCTAACTTTCATACACTGCTTGCAAAAGACAGACCAAGAGAATGAGGATGATCGTAATTTGTGTTCAGGAAAGCGTGTGGTGTTGACTGGGAATAGGGCTGTCCCACTGGGAGTAGAATGATCCTTACGCCATATACAACTGAAACATCAACGGGTTCTAGATCTCTTGTGCCAGCAACTCAGCCCATTTTTCTGCTAATTCTGCTACACCTGGGGTCAAATGGTACCCAATGCAATCCTAGGTGATTAACTTCGGTTGAAACTGAGCTTTTGCTCATAACGTGGTCATGTCCTGTGTGCTAGCACTGTAATTATTCAGGATGGTCATGGGGCTTTTTCTTGCAGCTGGAATTAGTACTAACTTCACCTTGTAACCACTGCAGCGTAGACAGGTGAATCTTATTGTCAAGTGGCAGGCTGAAGTTATAGACAAGAAAACATTTAGCTCCTTGAGAGGAGGGATAATAGCTTCTTCCTCTCTGTATCCTTTGTACCTAGAACAGCACTTGATACTTTGGAGCCAGAGGCTTAGGGAGAGGAAGACTTGCGAGGGTGGACCTGGGGAGGGAAGGAATAAAGAGAAGGAAGAAACCTGATCTGAGCTAGCGATAGATGGCTTTCAATTGCCTGCATATCAGACACACTCAGAGAGTTTCTGTGCATTTTAATTTTTACTGAGTATAACAAGCATAAAGTGAACTGTCCACAGCATTAGTGTACAGCTTGATGGACACACATTAAGAAACAGAGCATCATCACCATCTCAGAAGCTCCCCCTATGCCCCTTTCCAGTCGTCTCCCAGGACAAAGGGGAAACACTTTCTGGACTTCCAGATGAGTTTTGGCTGTTTTGGAAATATACATATTGGAATTATCAGCATATACTCTGCTGTCTGGCTTCTTTCACTCAATATTAGGCTTGAGATACTGTGTGGAGCATTTGTTTGTTCATACTCATTGTTTACTGTGTTCCTTTGTTTGAATGCAAAATTTATGTAATCTTCAAAGGCAATTGGTTCCTCTTTTTTTTTTTTTTTTTTTTTTTGCGGTACGCGGGCCTCTCACTGTTATGGCCTCTCCCGTTGCGGAGCACAGGCTCCGGACGCGCAGGCTCAGTGGCCATGGCTCACGGTCCCAGCCGCTCCGCGGCATGTGGGATCTTCCCGGACCGGGGCACAAACCCATGTCCCCTGCATCGGCAGGCGGACTCCCAACCACTGCGCCACCAGGAAAGCCCGGTTCCTCTTCTTTTTTGGCTATTTTGAATAGTACTGTTGTGAACGTTTTTGGATATGTCTTTTGGCATGCATAGGGACATTTCTGTTGGGATATATTTCTCTTAGGAGTGAAATTTCTAGGTCATAGGGTGTGTGTAAGTTCAGCTTTAGTAGATTTGCCAAGCGGTTTTCCAAAGCAATAGTCCCATTGTTGTCCATACCCACCTGCAGTGTAGAAGAGTCTGCTTGCTCCACATCCTCACCTACACTTAGTTTTGAGTGTCTTTGTCATTTGCACCTTTTTGGTGAGTATGCAGTCATATTGCTTTGTGGTTTTAAGGTGCACTTCCCTGATGAATAATGAAGTTGGGTACCTTTTCCTATGCTTACTGATCCTTTATATAACCACTGTTTCAAATTTACTGCTCTAGTCTTTTGCCCCATTTCCTATTGGGTTTTCTGTCTTTTTCTCCCTGATTTGTGGGAGTTCTTAATACATTCTGGATATGAGTCACTGATGGATTTATGTATTACAAATATCTTCTTCCACTATAGGGTTCACACTTAAACCTTCTTATTGCCCAGTTTCAATGAACAGAGTTCTTAATTTTAATATAGTCTGATTTATCATGTATTTCTTTATAGTTAGTGCTTTTAGCGTCATTTCACAAAATTTTTATCTACTTCATGGTAATATTTGTTTTACTTTTTCTTCTAAAAGTTTTATTATTTTACTTTCTTCTTTTAGATACGAAATCCTTTTGGAATCAGCATTTGAATATAGTGTGAAGTAGGGGTCAAGATACATTTTTTTTTTCCATTTGGATATCCAGCTGATCCAGCTTCCTTTACCTTTCCCAACTCACTAGTCTTCCTTTGTTATAAATCAGGTGACCATACATGTGTATATCTGTTTCTGGACTCTATTCTGTTCCACCTTCCTATTTGTGTGTCCTCACACCAATACGACACTAGCTTAACTCTGATAGATAATAAGACCTATTATGAGCCTGAGCATAAGTCCTACAGATTTGTTCTTCTTCAAGATGGTCTTGGTTACACTTGACTCTTTGCAGTTCATTATAAGTTTAGCATCAACTTTCCAATTTTTACACAAAAGAACCTGTTGCAATTCTGAATAGGACTGCATTAGACATACTGATCAGTTTGGGAGACTTGACAATTTAGAATATTGCCTTTTTCCTACTCATGTACATGGTATATTTACTTAAGTTTTCTTGTATAGTGTTTTACAGTTTTCGGTAGTAAATAGTCTTGCAATCTTTTGTTAGATTTATTCTTTGGTATCTGATACATTTTGATGCCATTGAACATGGTACCTGGGCAGCTTTTAAACAGTGCTGAGAGTGGACCGTACTGCCTAGAGATGCTGATATAATTCATCTGGGATGAGGACCCGTCCTCAGTGTTCTAATACACAGCCAAGTTTGAATACCTATGCTCTTGATCTAGCCCTTTGCCTGCTCTCAGCAAATTGGTTAACCCTTTGAGTCATCATTTCATTATCTGAAAACATGGAATAAGATTATCTGCCTCACCAGGTCAAGAGTGTTCTGTGTTTAGAATTCAGTGCTGAATGTAAAACTCCGAAGCATAATTTGACCTAGATGTTCTATTTTTTATGGATAAATGACAAGATTAATTTTATGTACAAAATACAGTAAAAGCAAACTAATCTGATGTTGATTTGATCTCACTCTCCTGGGGCTGATGAAGGCTCAAGATTGAAAATAGTCATCATCAAGGCAATGTAATTCTTCCCCTCACTCATAGGAGAGCCTTCCACTGCTTCATCTAGAACCTGTTCACTCTTATGTTCAGAACAGTTCTAACAGGTGTAGTGATCTGGATTCCCAGACTTCAACAGAAGAGCAGAGGCATGAAGAATAGATCAGAAGCCAAGACCACCAGAAATAAACCCACAGGCATCGGGGGAAGTGACACACACGGCAAAGATAGATGAGCTCTGGGCTTCCCTGGTGGCGCAGTGGTTGAGAGTCCGCCTGCCGATGCAGGGGACATGGGTTCGTGCCCCGGTCCGGGAAGATCCCACATGCCGCGGAGCGGCTAGGCCCATGAGCCATGGCCGCTGGGCCTGCGCGTCCGGAGCCTGTGCTCCGCAATGGGAGAGGCCACAACAGTGAGAGGCCCGTGTACCGCAAAAAAAAAAAAAAAAGATGAGCTCTAAGGACAGCAGGCTGGAGTCATTTAGTATTAGCTTAAGGGAAAAATGAGTCAGGAACACTGGAGAGTATTATTTTGTTATGCACAGTCCTATAGCTAATTATCATTATGTAAGCCCCAAATCAGCACAAAAATGCTGTGGGCTTTTCTTAGGATGGTAAGAAAATGGGAAACCCAGAGTTTTCAAAAAGAATGATGAAAGTGAAATGTTGGCCCTTCTGCTATCTGAAAATACACTGAAATGGTGCTGCTCATCTCTTTGAAATATCAGATAAACGGTATTTTCATTAACCACCTCTCTATGGGTAAAGAGGTAAGCCCTTTTCAACCTCTCTCATTTTATTCCATCTTATGGGGAAATGGTATTAATTATCACTGCACAGCTCTGTCATGGAGGAGGTGAGGGGGGGCACCTCACCTCAAGTCTTTCCTTGATGAGTGAGCATCCCACATTTAACCCTTTGCTTGTCTGTCATTTAATTAGCTTAGAGCTCATGGTTACAACCTTGCCTGACTCACACATTTGATTTCCCTACGTTGTCTTCAGGAGCAAATTTAGAAGCAGGATATTTCCATGGGAATCCGAATTACTCCTCCCTGGAGATACATCACGCCAATTTCTGCTCCAAAACCTCTGCGCCCAATCGTGAAATAGAATGATCGATACTAGAATGATCGATACTGCTTTTTATCTGTGAAAATAGACCCTATGAAACTGTTACTCAGCAGAGAAGAAGCCAGAGCACATGTTTACTCACACTGAGACAAACCAACCTCAGATTAGTGTCCTCTCAACATCTGGGGAAAGCCTAGGGATCTGGGTGGCAGATGTTGCTTTCTGCCCACAAGCAAGCAAAAACATCTGTAGGAACCAGACCTTTGAGCATTTCTCTACCTGATTCAGTAAACACTTATTCTGTCAACAAACATTGATTCAGGCCCTTGCTCTGTGTCTGTTGCTGCAGATAGCTGGGTAACGGAATCATGGCTCTGACTTACAGGCTTGTTACTCTGGGAACCCGACAACTTGCTGTATTGTTCCATTTTCCTAATAGTAGTATTATAGGGAAATTTAGTCAACATTGAAGCTGCTCTATTTTCTGATAGAAAGATGCCTAATGTATTAGGGGAATTGAGATATGTTCCTCAAAAGATTTACTCAGCTGTAATTTGGGGGGGGGCAGTGGTGTGTAACTGGGTTTGTGAAGATGAGCATAGACCCTGGGGCTTGACTTCTGGGTTCAGGTCTTAGCTCTCTATCACTTACTAGCTGTGTGACTGTGGGCACATTGATAAGCTTCTTTGGTTCTCAGTATTCTCATCCATAAAATGGGAATAACATGAATACCTTCCTCATAGTTTGCTGCTAAAATTATTAAATGAGTTAATATACATAAAGAAAGTGCTTCGTTTTTGAAAAGTTGTTCCATCCAGTGGCAAGGTGTGGAGTTGGTAATGGAAGTGATATACCCCGGCGGGGGGGAGAAGTGTTTGATCCATGACATTGTTTAGAATTTCTGATACTTGGTGATAATTAAAAAAGACTCATTTTAGTTTAGATTATTATTAGTCTAGATTGTTATTCTTTTGAAACTACCCACCGACAATGTACCCCCTTACTGCCTGCACCTGCGGCAGACTGTGCATCACCCTACACCCCTCCTCATCCACTGCATACACTAGTTCCAACTTCTACAGTTAAGGAAGCCCCCTCTCCATATTTCTTATAAAAATCTTTGACATTTAAATTACAGGCTGGCGTCAATACCTAAAAGGGATTTGCTTCAATAACTAGCACTAGGGACTTTCCTGGTGGCACAGTGGTTAAGAATCTGCCTGCCAATGCAGGGGACAAGGGTTTGATCCCTGGTCCAGGAAGATCCCACGTGCCACAGAGCAACCAGGCCCATGTGCCACAACTACTGAGCCCAGATAAAATGCTTCCCTTCATTGTGCCTTGATTTTCTCATCTGTGAACTGGAGAAACATATTGGTCAAAGAGCAGAGGACCTGGTGAGAGAGAACTGCAATTCTTTTGATCCTTCTCCTTTATTAGATCATCTGGTATTTTATGGCAGGAAGTCTAGAGCTGGCATACAACTGGCACTTAAGACATGTTTGTTGAATGAATGAATTGATGAATTCTTACATGAATGAGTAAAATAAAAATGATAGGATGACAGACACCTCAGAGAACTTTCCCTCCCTTGACTTAAACATCTTATCAAGATTTGCAAATTGTATTAGAATTACTAGGCCCCATATCTTAGCACCCACCCTCTTAGAGTCATTTCCAGGCAATGAACTCAGAGCAACACTATTTACCTTCCTTGAAGAAAACTATGGTTTTCGCTGATTATAGTGGTAGAAAATTATGAGTAGTATATTCACTTGATCATGTATTAACAGAAATCAAAATCTCAGAGTCAAATTGCTAAGGCCACATACAGTTCTTCCTAGTCCACACATCTCCCAGGCAGCCAATTATACATTTATTTTCTTGCTTTGAAATATGGTGATTTAAAAAGCAACAGTGGTTGAAAATCTTCTCTCCTGTTGTTTAATCTCAACCTTTTAACTCTACCATCTAAAGCACCCAGTAACATTTTCCTTTTTTATAATGGTACAGTTTAAAAGTACATGTATGGACAACTACTCAGCAATAAAAAGGCATTGACTGTTGATACACACAATAACTTGGGTGCATCTTTAAAGTTGCTGAGTTTCAAAAGCCAGTCTCTGGGCTTTCCTGGTGGCACAATGGTTAAAAATCCTCCTGCCAATGCAGGGGACATGGGTTCGAGCCCTGGTCCGGGAAGATCCCACATGCCGCAGAGCAACTAAGCCCGTGTGCCACAATTACTGAGCCTGTGCTCTAGAGCCTGTGAGCCACAACTACTGAGCCCTCCTGCCACAGTTACTGAGGCCTGTGCGCCTAGAGCCCTTGCTCCGCAATGGGAGAGGCCACCGCAATGAGAAGCCCGTGCACCGTGGTGCAGAGTGGCCCCCGCTCGCCACAACTTGAGAAGGCTCACACACAGCAGTGAAGACCCAATGTAGCCACACACACACAAAAAAAAGAATAAATAAATAATTTTTTTAAAAAAGCCAGTCTCCAAAGATTATATACGTTTGGTTCATATATTGAGTATCAAAAATTAGTAAACAGAGATCTCAATTAAAATAGAGTCAGAAGGCCAGAAGCAGGAAATCTCATGCACCAGAGGAAGAAGAAAGACTTCCTCTTTTTGTCTGGCAAGAACTCAGCCAATGAGAGACCTTCACAACTTTGCCAATGAGAAGTCATTCTGCTTTGAACTCTCAATTCCTCCAATGAACTCTTTGTTTGCTGTAGCCCTCCCAACTTCCTTTCCCCTCTTTAAAAGAATTCTCTCCTTGTTGGGTTTGCGGAGGGAACTTCCATGTGGCTCATCATGATTATAGACCTCAAACTGCAATTTTTTGCTAATATCAAATAGGCCCATTTTTGCTGGGGAAATAACTGGCAGTCTATTTGTTCTAAGTCAACACAGCATTCTTGAAATGACAAAATTATAGAGATGGAGAATGTACTAGTGGTTGCCAGGGGTTAGGAAGAGGGGAAGGGAAAGAGGTGGCTATGGTTATAAAAACATAGCATGAAGGACCTTTATGATGGCACAGTTCTGTATCTTGACTGTGGTAGTAGTTATCTGAATCTATACTTATGATAGAATTGCATACAAGTAACTATACATGCACAAATAAGTGTATGCAAAACAGGTGAATCAAATCTATAGATAGTACTAATAGCAATTTCATGGTTTTGATATTGTAATACTACAGTTTATATAAGATGTTACTATTGGGGGAAACTTGGGGGAAGAATATATGGGATCTCTGTTATTATTTCATACAACTCAATATGAATTATCTTAAAATTATCTCAGAATTAAAGTTTTTTCAAAGTATATTTGTATTTTACAGGTATCTCTCTCTATATATATGTATAAACACACACTATAAAACTCTGTTTAGACATCCACCTTAAGAATGTAGAACATTATCATTCCTTTGATGGTCCCGCATCCCTCTTTCTAACGCCAATTTCCCTTTCTCACCTCCAAGAGGAAACACTGTCCTGAATTTTTTGTTTATCATTCTCTTGCTTTTCTTTATAATTTTAACACATGGGTATATACAATAAAGACTGTACCAGTATTGGTTGTAATAACCAAAAACTGGACATAAACCCAAATATCCATCAAAAAGATAATAACTAATAAGTTTCAGTCAATTCATACAAAGGGAAAATAACGATGATTGAAATAAACTGGTCATATGAATCAGCAAGGTGATTCTCAAAAACATAAATTTTGGCAAGAAAACAACGTAGCAGCAATACATCTAGTATAAGGCTATTTACATAAAGTACAAAACCTATTTGAAGCCGAACTATATTGCGTAGGATAAACCATATTAGTATTTTACTTTGTAAACGGAATTATCAAACCCCTAAGGCTTTGGGGGAATACAGGAAAATTTGATCATTTGCCTCCAGGATGCTGACAGCAGTACCATATCAACGGTCTTTAGAATTTCTTTGGGTGACCCTGGTTCCCTTTTCAAATCTGCTTCCATTCCCTGGTGAAATGATTGGAAGTGAAAATGGTGTCATTTCCCCCATTTTTGAGAAGGCACTTGAAAGATCGTGCTGGCTGCCACTTGAAACTTTGACTGGTTCTGGAATAATAAAAATCACTTGAAGTTCATCTCATTGGAAAACCTGAAGAAAATCACATTATTTTGCAGAGTTGTTGACAATCTATGCAACCCATCACGTGGTTTATATAAATAGTCACAGTTATTATCAAGTGAGCAAGGGCTAGGGAGTGCAGGTGCTGATGCATGCAGATTGGTGCAATTTTAAAACAAATCATCAGTTGGTTTTTCACCTTTAGTATCAGCCTTTTCCTCTCCTCTGAGAATATGCATTTATGGAGCTATGGCTATCCTGATGATTGATGATCTAACAGGAATACTAACAGAGCCCTCATTCCTTTCCAGGTACTATTCTAAGACTTCAGATGTGTTGAGTTGCTTAATCCTCACAACAAACCTGTGTGGGAAACTGAGGCATGAGGGGTTAGAGAATCTCTTCAAAATCACAGGCCTGGCTTGGGGCAGAGCTAGGATTCCATCCCAGGCAGTCCACACTCCGAAGAACCATAGGCAACTATTGCTACTAAGCTGAAGACGTACATATTTGTGTGTTTCATGAATAGACATATTCCAGTATAGACAATGGAAAAGGTCAGCCTAAATGGTGAAAAATCTGAAATACATTTAAGACACGTGGCTTTATAATTCTTCAGCTCAGTAAACTCATTCTTTCAGTAGTATTTATACTTAACAGAGATAAAACAGGAAGTGTTGCTTAACTAGGGCTGTTTTCTTATAGGTTAGACTCTAGCTATATGTTAGGCTTTAGATTTCACCAGGGAGCAAGGAACTACACACACACACACACACACACACACACACACACACACGAAACTGATCCTTAATAAGCTCAGGGAAAGATTTTCAATGAATGTGTATAAGAAGAAGCAATGGGGGCCAGGCGTCTATTTTTAATACCCTCCCTCCCCACTCTCTTCTCCTCACCTCTCCCCCCTCCCTTCTCATCACTTCTCCCCCATGCCTCCCCCACCCATCCCACCTCCCTTTTCCCCCCCTTCTGCCCCTCCTCTCCCAGATAATGCTGAAGCTCAGCCAGGGTTAAGAACACTGCATCATCGGTCAACTGTGCTTCTCAAAGAAGAGCTCCTTGAATTACCAGAGAGTAATTTTACCTTGAAAATCAGAGTCATCTAAGGTACTTGTTAAAAGTACAGTCACGGGCCACCTGAGTCCGAATCGCTTATAGACACACTGCTTATTTTAAAAGAGTGATGCGCAAAGGTGTATCTTCAAATGAGAAGGTGTGGTGAGAAACAGTCCCCAGCTGTGGGCAGGGTGTATAGTAATTGTAATAAAGACATTTTCTTAATTCTAGCTGAGGTTGGTCATCTTGTCCTATGTTTACGGCCTTATGAATTTCTTCACCTGAAATGCCTGCTAGCTCCCTAAACCAGATCATATTCGTTTACTTGTCTTTTTCACATTAATTGGCAGGTATAACATATTCTCTATTTATTCAGACTCTGGTAGATATTTATTGAGCATTGTATTGTAGCGCCAGGGCTGTTTCAGGTGCTGGGAATGCAATCCAATGAAGCACAGCAAGGCTGCTGCTCTTGTGGGGTCTGTTCTATAGATGTGCGGGAAACAGACACTAAGGTACAAAAGAAATGCTGTAATATTAGATTTTGCTAAGTATATAATGAAAAGTCTCAATATAATGAGAAAGTTACTAGTGCAAGAGGGAATAGTTTCTGTTCTGGAATTGGCTCGTACTTGCTTGCGAGAGCTGACTGCTGAATTTTCAGGAGTTTTTTTAGCTGGTTGTTAAACACAGCCTTTATTAAAGTTTAACTTATGTCAACTTAAAATTAAATAAAGTGAATTAAAAACAAAAGCAGTAAGTACTCAAAACTTCGTTTTCTAATTACTGCTTGGCTGTGATCATCCCTATGGGTTATGTAAGGTGTTACCTCTTTCTAATTCCAGCATCAGGATATCACGTTGGTAGCTTGAAAGAGGACATGGGAGTATGTACACCACAGAAATGGGCAGAGGCTACAAATCTGGGCTTGATTTATTGTTTTGCTGATTGTCTAAAACTTAAGAAAGTTATGGAGAGAATATTAATACTGCAAATTCAGCTGAAAAATGTCTCGTATCAGGAGCTGTTCCATTGGATTAGCAATCAAAAAATGGAACAAAACATTCTTTCACTTTTTGAGCACTGTTCTCCAATTCCTCATTTTCTGTTGACCAGGCCATCAGTATTTTCTTCCCCACTCCCATACGCAAACTCCTCCCAAGTTCAGAATTCTCTGGATTATTTAGAAACAAAACCAAAACCCCTGGGGAGAAATGCTGATCAACTGGGAACCAGCCTCTTTGTTTCACTCTGAGGTCCCTCCCTGGCTGAGGCCTCAGTCCCCATTACAGCTTAATAGGCTGGATCTGACAGAGCTCAGAGATGACATCGAAAAGACTTGGATTGTTTCTCATTCCTGTTGTCAGTCAGTCAAGCCTCCAGATTGGAGACTCTACCAGTCCTTTCCAGTGCCTCCTGGAGATGGCTTGGATTGATCAAGCCTGAAACCACCCCCTAAGAATGTTAGGTCTTGGAGGCTTTTATATATAGAATAGATAAACAACAAGGTCCTACTGTATAGCACAGAGAACTATATTCAATATCCTATGATAAACCATAATAGAAAATATTTTTTTAAAAAATATACAGGTAATTCCTTGGCGGTCCAGTGATTAGGACCTGGCACTGTCACTGCTGGGGCCTGGGTTAGATCCCTGGTCGGGGAACTAAGATCCTGCAAGCCCTGTGGTGTGGCTCCCCCCTCCGCCAAAAAAAGGGTATATATATGTATAACTGAATCACTTTGCTGCACAGCAGTAATTAACAACTTGTAAATCAAGTATATTTCAATCTTAAAAAAAAGAATGTTACGTCTTGGCCAACTGCACTGAGCTGCCACATGGCTTCCACTCACGTTCTACTATCAATTTTTTCCAACTGTTCTCAATTGTATCTTTCAAGGAAGGTTTTTTAAAAAAAATCTCTGTGCCCAGGCGTGCTATAAAACAGGAAATCAAGACATGGAAACCAAGATCTCTGTTTTCTGGGTTTTTCAGGTAGAGTTGTTAGACAAGCTATGTTTGTGTATAAATTCAAGGTCATTCCAATGGCAGGATTTAGTAGGATCTAATAGAATTTTAGTTCAGAAAAGAGTGCCACTCTGAACTAAAACAATCAGCAATAGTCTAAATATGGATTTAATGGGGACTTCCCAGGCGGTCCAGTGGTTCAGACTTCACCTTCCAATGCAGGGGGTGCGGGTTCGATCCCTGGTTGGGGAGCTAGGATCCCACATACCTTGCAGCCAAAAAACCAAAACATAAAACAGAAGCAATATTGTAACAAATTCAATAAAGACTTTAAAAATGGTCCACGTCAAAAAAAAAAAAAATCTTTAAAATAAATAAATAAATAAATATGGATTTGATGAAAATCAGAGTTTCAATCCAAATTTGCCTCCCTTGATCGGACCTAAGTATTTAGGAAAGATAGTCAAGGAAGAGAAACAAGATGCAGTGAGTGGGAGAGGTCAAGAGCACGGTGGGGCTAATACCTGCATCCCTGCATGTGATGGAAGGGCTGTGGGACAAGGGAAGCCAGGAATGGCTCCTGTTCTCTGTTTCTTTGGCTCTCCATCCTGCCCTTATTTCTCATCTTGCCTTTCTGCTTCCTCAAGGCAGGAAACACGGGTGGTGAAAACAAATTTCCCTAAAGCATAGAGATACATACTCTTTCACTTCTGCTCACTTCTCGTGCCAAGAGCATAGAATTTGGAGACAGATTCCAATCCAGACCCGTCCATTTCTGGGCTGTGTGACCTTAAGGGTGTTTTGTTTTGTCTTTTAGCCTCTTTGAATCTCATGTAATTCATCTATAAATGGGGATTTGGAAGATTTTCCTTGTAGAGCCAGAGGGATTGAATGAATCCATGTTATGACTGTCTATCATGTTATGATGCCCGTTATGACTAACAGACAGTGGCCACAAATGTCAACTCTTCTACAGTGGCTTTTCCTGTGACATTTATTTATCTTTGAATTTATTGCTGGAGGCTGTTTTCCTCCTGCATCCTCTCTGGTCACCTCTGTTCTTCCAAGTCTTACTTGGTTCCTTTGGTGTGGAATCTTTTATATAATTGATGAAGAAACGAATGAATGGGTGGACAGAGCAAGGACCACCGTGAACTCTTGTTTCTGTAGAGAAGCTCTGAGGGAAGGTTGTGTGTCACGTTGCTTCCTTTTTGGTTCCAGTTACCCCTTTGTCTTTTTTTTAACCTGTAAGATCACAGCAGGCCTTGATCACTATTCCTGCTCTAACATTGCAAGAATGGCTTCCGGGACATTGGCTGGGAGAAAATAGCAGAACTTGGCTTTGAGTTCCATGAACAAAGGAGTTCTGAGCACTTCTAACAGTATTTGATGACATTATTTCTCCCATTGTATGCTGTTTCCTGCATCCTTGCTGCTGTGTATTGATTCAAAGTGTCTAAAAAGGGTACTGCAAAGGGAAAACTGAAATCATAGGATGTCTCCTACAGAGCATGAGACAGAATGGAGGTGGCGGGGAAAGGAAACAGATATGGAATAAGGCAATTTGGACAAGGGACAATAAGAATAAAAAGAAAAAGAACATTATAGTAGTGAGGATAAAGGAGAAATATGTGGAAAATATTCCTTTGTCAATTCCTAGAATTTTAGGCCCCTAAGGGAGGTTCTGAACTCTTTTTTGTCTGAATGTTAGGAGGGGACCTAATTTTATTCTTGGCACAGGAAGGTCAGATGACAGAATTCTCAGGGTTGTAAGGAACTGTGTGTTCAAATGGTGTCACACCATCAGTGATATAGTCTCCTCCTCTGAATCATTGCCTAAAAGGAATCTAAGCTGAACTTGATTGCCACCAAACTTGTGGAGCTCACTACATATGGTAGAGGCCCATTTCCTACTTGCCCTTCTCTGTGCTTAACTGAAATCTACTTCTCCATCATTTCTACATGCTTGCGTTGTATGCAAGCTCCAGCTTCCTCCTGTTGAGGGACCTCTGGAAAGTTACAAGTTCTGAGCTTTAGTTTCTTCATCTACAAGATTAGTATAATAGTATTTAGTTCATCCAGGTGTGGTAAAAATTAAATAAAAATAATGCATTTAAAGCAATGAGCATCCTCAGGTCCTTCTATGAAGTTTATCTGCTGTGTTTTCCAGGTCTCCCCAATCTGAAAGTCTTTCAGTCCAGCTATCATCCTTCAAAATCCTTCCTGGTTTTCAGATTCCATTGAAATTATTCGTGACCACTTCCACTCTCATCTAACGCTTGCATCACCTACACATAGAGCTCACAGAATTTTGAGAATATGAAAGGATGTAGTTGACCTGATCTATGAATTCAGATTCCCTCCTATTAAGTTAAAGGTCTAACAGCTGCTTTGCGCCCTGTCATAGAGATCCCCAAATCCTCGGACACCCTGAGATCCTTTAGATAAGCTACCAATGATTCCAGGAAAACATATAGAGTAGGATCTATCTGCTTAAAAGCACAAATTCATTTTTTATATTATTATTGTCTTTATACTTTAAATCTTACTTTATGTTATACTTATAAAAATACTGTATAATTATGATAGACAAAGGAGAAAATAAATATCCAGCTTATACAAAATATTCATATTTAATTGTTTTAGGAATTTTGTTTATATCCTTCAGAATTTTTTTTTCTGTTTAATATCCAAAAAGAAAACACATTTGTTTTACACATTATCAACAGATCTTCTGTTTCACTCTTACCATCTATTTGGAAAGATCTTTAAAGTTCAATTCATGTATTTAAAAAATTTTAATGCCTGGATAATATTCCAAGAATTGTTTCCTCAATTACCTACAGTTGGGCAATTTTGATTCCAAATCTTTGATTTTGTAAACAGTACTGCAGTGAACATTCTTGTACACATCTCTCTCTGCACTTATGTGACTCTTCCCTTAGAGTAAGTTTAAAGGGAACTGGTGGATCTAAATGTGTGTGTGTGTGTTTCTTTAGGTGTGTTGGAGAAGATGATCAAGAGGATGTAACCACTGATTGACCCTAGACTGAGGCCTGAGCAATCACAGCCTCCTCACCCCTTCCCCATCCTTGGAAGGAAAGCTCTGCACACCCGTCCCACAGTGGGAGCCATTTTCAAGGACACGGCCTTGAGAGAGTAAGGTGTTGTTGAAACCATCTGGACGGTTTATGCGACTGAACCTCGTTAAGGCCTCTACATGAACTTTTAAGATTGTGGCACGTGGGTGCAAAAATCTACTTGCTTTGTGACACCCAAGAAAAACCTGGTAAGTAAGTTCCCTTGCTTGTTAAAACCTACCACCTACCAATCAGGAGTGGCCCACCTCCTTCTTCAGTCTCTCTTTGCGCTTCAGTGAGAGGGGTCAGTTTGTGAACCAACAAGGTCTATTGAATTCATATTCACAAATTGACACCAAAAAAGAAGGTACAGTCAGCCCTCCCTATCCACAGGTTCTGCATCCACAGATTCAACCAACCGCAAATGGCAAATGTATATATTTCCTAATTACAGAAATTTCCAAAAAGCAGAACTTGAATTTGCCACGTCCCAGGAACTATATATATAGTATTTACATTGTATTGGGTATTATAAGTAATAGAGAGATGATTTAATTATAGGAAATGATGTATGTAGGTTAGATGCAAATACTACACCATTTTATATAAGGCACTTGAGCATCCATGGACTTTGGTATCCTTGGGGGTCCTAGAACCAATCCCTCCATGGATAACAAGGGATGACTGTATCTACACGGTGTATAAATGTGCTGATTTCCTCACCTAGTCTATGATTATTAAATAGAAAGAACTTAGAACAATGCCCAGCTCAATAAATGTTTCTATTGTGCTCACTGTCACCATTATTCAATTACTGCTGTTTAAAAAAATTTTTTTTATTTAAGTATAGTTGATTTACAATGTTATGCCAATCTCTGCTGTGCAAAAATTCACCCCCCTTTTTTTTTGTCCACACCGTGCAGCATGTGGGATTTTTTTCCCCGAACAGGAATCAAACCTGTACCCCTTGCAGTAGAAGCGCAGAGTCTCAACCACTGGACCGCCGGGGAAGTCCCTACTGCTCTTTTCTTGATGTTGTTATCATTTTCCATTTTTTTACTAGTGGATATCTGTGATGTAATTAAAATGGACTACTTGCTTTTTTCCTAAAAGTATCCCACAGCTCTAATCTCTGTATCTTGCTCATGTTTGTTCTGATTGTAATGTCTTTCTCTTTCATCATCACCTGTCAATATCCTCTGCACCCTTCAAGGTCTATATCATATAAACAAACTTCATTAATTTTTTTTTCTTTTGAAGCCCTCAACTGAATAATCTCTTCATCCTTGTAATCCCTAATAGTTTTCAGGATATCTCTAATGGAATTATAGCCATTTGTGTTCTTGGTTTAGGATGTAACTACAGTTGACCCTTGAACAACTCTGGGGTTAGGGGTGATGACCTCCTCGCAGTCAAAGTTCCATGTATGACTTTACAGTCAGCCCTCCGTGTGGCAGCTGTGCATCCTCGGATTCAACCGCCTATTGGATCATGTAGTACTATTGTACATATTTATTGAAAAAAATCCACATATAAGTGGACCCATGCAGTTCAAACCCATGTTGTTCAAGGGTCAACTGAATTAGAATGTAGTTTATTTAAATTTGAGGATTTTGTCTTTTTCATAGCTGCATCCCCAGCAGTGCCTAGCACTCTGGCAGAGACATATTAGGTGTTAACTAAACAAGTGTGGAATTGAAGAGGCTAGATGCTAACAAGGTACCATCATCTTATGGCAAGGTACCTTGCCATACAACCAATTGTTTATTACAAAGAATCTAATTTGTAGGCAAATCATCATGGAAGGCGATTTGTCATCCCTTTTAGCAGCATATGTTGCCTTCAGGGACTTCCGGCAAGTCATAGGCTCACTTAATAATCATATCTGAGGTTGCCTTTATGGAAATTTATATCCCAGAATACAGATTTATGCTTGACTGGCTTCCCCAGGGCTCACAAGTCATACCACCCTCCTCCTCTTTGTTGGTCATGGCACATTTGCACTGAACGATTCAAGATGGTTTGCCACACAGAAGTCAATGAAAATTGCTTTTCATAACAATGAGAATTCCTTGCTCCGGCATGGAGATGTTGAGTTTATAAAGTGATTTCACAGATGTTATTGCACACTTTCAAATGCCAGCTGAATAGGCTGAAAACTGTGGTTTAAAAAAAAAAATATATCAGTTTTCATTTCTGTTGATGTATCGGATCATTGCTGAGTAAAGCGTTTTTAGTGGGTAAGTGTGGTCCACCCAGCAAGACCTAAAGACCACAGAGCCCAGCGGCATCCTGAATATCACTATAGTTCTATCCATTTAAGCATTCACCCTGAACCCTAGGTCTGTACCTGTTTCTCATCCTTCAGCTGAGATGAAAGCTAGAGTGTGACTAAGGAGTCGTCAGACAACTATAATACCTAGTGACTGATATTCATTCCTGAAAGCCAGAGGTGGGGATCATGTCTAATCCAGACCCAAAATATGTTTTTTCAGGTTAATCTCCCAGGCCAAAGTTGTTTTTGTAGTAGTAGCTGACACACTGTGCTTTATGGAAAGTCCAAAGGGGACATAGGGAATTTATAGATAGAAGCTCAGACCGGAAATGGCACCTAAATTCTAAGTTCAGTCCTATTGTTGGATGATTTGCCATTTTCAGCCAGGTCCCACTAGGATCTGCGATGGCTTGAGAGATTGCCATTGGATCAATACTCACACTGCAGTGTTTCAGGCTGCGGTTTCTATAATGTGGGAGGAAGGGGGCTCAGGATGTTTAAGTCGCAGGGAAGAGAGGGAGATCTGGAGAAGAGGGGTGTAATTTGTGGAGCCAGGAAGCCTTCTGGCCTCCGAAGCGGTACAACAAAACCCTTGTTGCCTTCTTATTAAGATGTGCTCTCAATGGATTATGTAATTATGAGGGAATGAATGAAATATGCCTTCTATTTCTCTGTAATTCAAGTAGACCCACTTAAAAAAATATGTTATGAACGGAGCCTTCGAGTATATTAGTAATGTTTTATTTCTTACTCTGGGGAATAAGAACACAACTTTCTTTGTGTTATATTTTCTATCTTGTGCTACATCTTAAATTTCACAAAACATATTCTACAAGGGAAGGAAAAAATCTGATGTACGGCTTCTTATAGTTAACTAATAAATGGTTGATTAGTGATATTATAATATTTTTCCTTTACACATCAATTCCACTTCTGGTGATATGGACCCAGCATGGGGTAGGAGAAGTGAAGCATGAGGGTCACTTAAAATTATGTGAAGATAAGGTTACCGTATAGTTATGGAGGCACAGTGACAAGATAGAAAGAAAAGCTTATCTTTCAGCCTTGCGCTTGTGCCCTGTTACTGGACCACATTGCCTGAAGTACACTGTGAATTGTTAATGTAAACAATTACATATATTCATATGCATGCCACTATTGTTTAGAATCACATGTTGGTATTTCGTACACTAAGAGCCTCCAAACACTGGAGGAGTCTGGCCATTCCCTGGCTGTAAAGGAACCCCTGCTGGTGACCTACTCCAGTGCAGAAAAAGACAGTGAACTCCGAGTATGGAGAAAAAGGTTCTAGTTTCACACCCAGTGGGCCATGGAAGTCAGTTCTTTTTTTTTTTTTTTTTTTTTTGCGGTACGCGAGCCTCTCACTGTTGTGGCCTCTCCCATTGCGGAGCACAGGCTCCGGACGCGCAGGCTCAGTGGCCATGGCTCACGGGCCCAGCTGCTCCGCAGCATGTGGGATCTTCCCGGACCGGGGCACGAACCCGTGTCCCCTGCATCGGCAGGTGGACTCTCAACCACTGCGCCACCAGGGAAGGCCTGGAAGTCAGTTCTTAAAGCCTTCCTTGTCTCTTCTCAAGGCTCAAATGCAGTGAAATATAGCACTGTGATGAATGAGGACTCCTTCGAGGCTTTAAGCATAATTTGTATATTTTAATGACAGCTAAAGTTGATTAAGCCTTTCTTCTGTTCCCAAGTTCTTTACCTATATTATCTTATTTAATCTTCCCAATAGCCTTATGTGATAGGCCCTATGATTATACCCCTTTTGATGAAGAGGACATCAAGGCTTAGAAGGGTTAAGTATTAGTTTTCTGAGCTAGAATTTAACCTGAGGGCTGTCTAACTTCAGAGCCTATGTGTTTCAACAATTTGGCATTCTATCTATACCCACTATGGGCAATCAGAAGGCTCTGACTGACTTCTCGACTCTGGCACAGTGATGGAGGGCTCCAGCCTGGCCTGAGTACAGTCGGGTTTCTACAAGCCCCTGATATTTCAGCACTACCTGTCTTCATAAGACTTATCCACATTAAACTAGAAGCTAAGGATCATCTACTAATATGATTCCCAAACTGTATGCCTGAAATCCAGCCATTTGGTAAAACTTTGGCTAGAAGTAAGGGGAAGAAATGGAAGTTCTGACTGTAGTATGATTTGGAAAACCATTTTATAATGTTTCTTTTCTTAAGATTTTTCAGATATATTTTGATTTAGCAATAAACAATAAGGAGAGAGGAAGGGAAGACATTTCAATCATCTTACAAATATTGTTAAAAAGATGCATCCCTTTGGGATATGTAATTCTTAACCAAGTGTCACTTTTTAAAATTCAAATGTCCTTGGGTAGGATGACTGACTATGTTAATTGATAGGAAGGCAAATCTAACAGAACAGTTATGTATCTGGGCTGTGGAATCATACAACTCTGGGTACAAATTCAGCTATCTCATACTTGTTTTGTGTACAAAGAAAGTGGATAAAACAATTCAAACCATCCTGTAACCCAGAGCATTTGCCCTAGTAGTGATTAGACATGTACCATCCAGATCCACCATAATCTTCTCAAATGCTAACAACAAAAAATTCCATTCAAATTCTTAAAAAAAAAAAATGAGTTCTGTTGTAGGCACAGTGGGCTCCAAGCTGAAAATTATTTCATGGGGATCCAGGTTCTCTCTCTGTTTCTTTTGGCTACACTTTGTTCCCTGTTGGCTCCATTCTTTTTAAAAAAATTTTTATTTGATATTATAGTTGATTTACAATGTCGTGTTAGTTTCAGGTGTACAGCAAAATGATTCAGTTATATACATATATCCATTCTTTTTTCAGATTCTTTTCCATATAGGAATATTGAGTAGAGTTCCCTGTGCTATACAGTAGGTCCTCGTTGATTATCTATTTTATATATAGTAGTGTGTATATGTTAATACCAAACTCCTAACTTCTCCCACTCCCATCCTCCCCACATTTCCCCTTTGGTAATCATAAGTTTGTTTTCGAAGTCTGTGAGTCTGTTTCTGTTTTATAAATAAGTTCATTTGTATCATTTTTTTTAGATTCCACTTATCAGTGATGCTAAATGATATTTGCCTTTCTGTCTGACTTACTTCACTTAGAATGATCATCTCTAGGTCCATCCACGTTGCTGCAAATGGCATTATTTTATTCTTTTTGATGGCTGAGTGATATTCTACTGTGTATATGTACCACATCTTCTTTATCCATTCATCTGTCGGTGGGCATTTAGCTTGTTTCTATGTTTTGACTATTGTAAGTAGTGCTGTGATAAACACTGGGGTGCAGGTGTCTTTTCCAATTGTGGTTTTCACCAGATATATGCCCAGGAGTGGGATTACTGCATCATATGGTAGCTCTATTCCAATAAAGGCTGGAGAGGGTGTGGAGAAAAGGGAACCCTCTTACACTGCTGGTGGGAATGTAAATTGATACAACCATTATGGAGAGCAGTATAGGGGTTCCTTAAAAAGCTAAAAATGCACTTTCCTAATGGGATGACAAGATAGCTACAAGTCAGTCCAGTCTTATATTCAGTTTCAACTTCAGAACTGAAATGCTTTATTTACTTTTTTTTCCCCCAAAGCAAAGTACTGGGTTAGTTTTGATTGAAGATGTTGGCTTGGCCTAGGTAATGTTCCCATTTCTCCAGCCATTCACTCTGGTTAAGAGGATAGGGTGCTTCAAGAGATAGGCCTGTGCCCAGCTCTCCCACAAATCATGTCATGTCAGTAGAGAGGAGAGTGATTTCCTCGAGACAGTTTGAGTATTTTACTAAAGATGGGGGTTGGTGAATTGTGGGCAGGCAAAAGAATAAAATTCTGTACATAAACCTGTAAGAAAGATCTGTGCACTACTGGATATAAATAGGGCCCGTTCCCTCACTGGCACAAAATATACATCATTCCAGCAGGGAGGCTTGCCAGCCACCTGATGGATGGGTCTGCTGCTTTCTAGGCTGTTCTGAGTTCTGCTGTAGCTGCTGATTTGAAAAGTCCCCTCCTGCATACCACTGACACCTGGCACACTAGCTTAAGAGCCAGAGGGGGAATTTTCTTCATCCTTTCTTAAAGATGCAATTGTTTCTGACAGCCAGTGTCATCTGCGGTGAGAGATGTCACAGCAGACAGCTGAGCTCAAGGAGACTGCTAGTCTTTGTTGATGGTATTAACTCTTACCTAGAAAAGCCAGAGCACTGAAATGTTTGGGTTCGAGGGATTTTCTTTTTTTTTTTTTTTTTTTTTTTCTTTTTTTTTTTTCTTTTTGCGGTATGCGGGCCTCTCACTGTTGTGGCCTCCCCCGTTGCGGAGCACAGGCTCCGGATGCGCAGGCCCAGCGGCCATGGCTCACGGGCCCAGCCGCTCCGCGGCATATGGGATCCTCCCAGACCGGGGCACGAACCCGTATCCCCTGCATCGGCAGGCGGACTCTCAACCACTGCGCCACCAGGGAGGCCCTCGAGGGATTTTCTTAGTAAAATATGTAGTAGGGCAAGGGCTCCCAATGCAATCACACACAACCCACGTACTTCCCCTGTCACTAGCCATCACATGGTGCTCAATTCATTTGTTCAAATATACTACAGTGTAAACTCCACGAGGGGCAAACTTTGGGTCTCACTGTTTGCTAGCACAGTGGCTAGCACAGTGCTGGGCAGGCAGGAGAAACTGAAAAAGTATCTGCTGAATAGTTGAGTGAATGACTGAACATAGGAATTTTAAAAGAAATGTAGCACTCATGTGGGTATATTTTATATGTGTGTGTGCTTATGTGTGTGTATGTATATGTGATTGCTGTCTTTTTCATCTATTGCTCATATGGGGAATTGAGACATAGTTTTTAGGGAATTTCTATAAAGCCCAACAAGAAATTAATATCATGGCTGTAATATATAATAGATTATGTTAGCACTATTTTTTTTTTTTTTTTTTTTTTTGCGGTACGCGGGCCTCTCACTATTGTGGCCTCTCCCGTTATGGAGCACAGGCTCCAGACGCGCAGGCTCAGTGGCCATGGCTCACGGGCCCAGCCGCTCCGCGGCATGTGGGATCCTTCCGGACTGGGGCACAAACCCGTGTCCCCTGCATCGGCAGGCGGACTCTCAACCACTGTGCCACCAGGGAAGCCCTTAGCACTATTTTTGAAGTCTCTCATAGAAATTACTCAGCTGGCTCAAATATATTCCCTTTTTACAGTGTTTTCCAACCCATTTGTATCATACTTCATTCAACATATACTCACTACAGAATTCGTGTTTTCCAGACATGTTTACCGTCTCATTTTGATGCTGAACCTCACAACTAGTAGGTATTATAACTCAACCTACAAAGGAGGAATAGAGACTTAGCAGGTAATGTGACACATCCATCAGCAAGAAGAGCCAATGGCAGCCAAGAATCACACTGAATTCTCCTGATCCCCAGTCTGATGCTCGTCTCCACTGGGAAATCTACTGAGTATAGGGTATTGTCTGTTCCTGTGGAGTCTCAGGAACTTTCCTCTGTCTAGTGAACTTGGTGTCTGACATGCCCATTTACTGGGCTTCAGTGATGCATGGTTATAAAACGAGAGCTGTCAGGCACATTACTTTCCACAATTATGGCTGATGCTGGAACTCAGTCTAGACTTGCTGTTGATTTCTCATTCTTTTCAGACATTAAGTTAATGAAATGGAATATAAAACTAAAGGTCACAATAGGCACAATTCTCTTTGGCTCATGAGATTTGAGTCACCATTTTTCAATGATTGATTTCTGGCAGAAACACAGTTTCAGATTTTGATCAGCTCATCAAAAATAAGGACAGGAGAATAACAATTTCCAAGTACAAGAAGGATCAGATTTCTCTGTCTATATACCTCACCAGAGCTGGTTTTTGTTGTTTGTTTGGTTTTTTTTGATGTTGTCAACCCTTGGATATCTGACTTCTTAATCAAGATTATTAAGAAAAATAGTATTTTTGGACTCTGAGCTCCTGTCACAAATACTCCACAAATTTTCTTAAATGTGTATGCTTTGGAGTTTTAAATCATGAATGGTAGAAATAATACTGATAGTAACATGGATAAATAACTATAATTTCTTGAGTCTAACTAGTATCTTTCTTCCAATGAGGCCAAAAAATCCCCATGAATTATTTTTCATGTACTTTGGTTATTTCCCATGTAAGCAAATCAGGGTACGGAGAATTTGAGAAAATTTCAAAAGGAGACATTTTAGATCCAGAGGCATGTCCCTAGATTCCTAACGTCTCCATTCTACCAGGCTGCTGGTTTTGGTTACACATTTTTGGATAAAGGAATAGAGTCTTAAAGAAGATAATTCAAATGAGGTGAGTTGTGAACTACCATAAGGATGTTTTTGGAGGATAATAAATGAAACAGGAAAGATAACATGTAACCTTCGTGGCTTATACGCTTTGCTTTATTTTCTGTGGGACAGGGGTCTTGTTTTCATTTATCACTGTATCCCCAGTGTGTAGAGGACTATCAAAATTAGAGTCAACATACATTTGAATGAATAATAAAAAATAATAATAATACAAGTGGAAAAAGCTCCATTGATTACTTACTGTGTGCCAATTACTACGCTAATACCCTTACATGGATTAGTTTATCTTTACAACAATCCAGTGAAGCTTGTACCATCATTATACCACTTTACAGGCAAGGAAAAGGCGTCATAGTGAATTTTAAACTACCAGCTCAAGATCGCCAAGTTAGTAGGCACAGGAACTGAGCTGAGAATATACGACCACATGAAAACAGAGCCCTTATGTCTAGTAGAATCCAAAAACCAAGGACTGCTGGAGACAAGCTAGGTCTGGCGAGAAATGGAATTTGAAATACACTTAGTATTATCTCAGATCTTATTTCTCTCTCCATCTTTCTCTCTCATGGACCACATGGTCTTCTGTTATTTTTGCTAATTTTCTGTTTATCTGGCACTCTTGACTTGCCTATTCCTTCCCTCTTCTCTCAATCTGTTTTCTATACTTCATGACTTCCACTTCCTTATGGATGCTGCTGCTTTATAACTTGGATCCTTGCATCCTAATTCTACCTCAGAGGACTAAATCTACCTTATACCTTCATCTTTGAAAAAAAAAAAAAAAACGATTTAATACTTTAAGCTTTAGTTCCTATTGCCAACAATATTAGTCCGTTTGGGCTGTTACAAAAAACAAAAACAAAACCATAGACTGAAGAGCTTATAAACATTGATTTCTCACAGTTCAGGAGGCTGGAAGTCTGAGCTCAGAGCCAGCATAGTTGAGTTCTGGTGAGACTCCTCTTCCGGGTTGGAGACAGCTAATGGCTAACTTCTTGTTGTATCCTCACGTAGTGGAAAGGAAGCAGTGAAGCAGCTGTCTTGTGGTTCTTACAAGGGCACTAATCCCATTCAAGAGGGCTCTGCCCTCATGACCTCATCTAATCCTAATTACCTCCCAAAGGCCCCATCTTCTAATACCATCACATTGAGGGGTAGGGTTAAATTTTACATATTTTGAGGGAACACAAACATTCAGCCCAAAATACCCACCATCTCATTTTTTTTTTTTTTTTGAGTTTTCTAATTAAAATTGGTGAGAGCAAGAATCCATTTAGTCAGCTCACTGGCTGCCTTTACATCCAGCACCTAACCCAGGCCCACTGCCTGGGCTTTGGGCAGGGTACTCACTCTCCTTGGAACAGAGCTGGTTCCATGCCTCTCTAGAGTTTGGGTACTATCTAGAAGTTTATATGTCTCTAAGACATTGTCCTTTTTTGGGCTCTTCATCCGTTGGGACTCTTTTAGTTGAATATGATTTTTAAAAACCCAACATGAAAAACCAGTTTAAAAATAAAAGGAAGGGCTTCCCTGGTGGCGCAGTGGTTGAGAGTCCACCTGCCGATGCAGGGGACACGGGTTCGTGCCCCGGTCTGGGAAGATCCCACATGCCGCGGAGCGGCTGGGCCCGTGAGCCATGGCCGCTGAGCCTGTGCGTCTGGAGCCTGTGCTCCGCAACGGGAGAGGCCACAACAGTGAGAGGCCCGCGTACCACAAAAAAATAAAGTAAAATAAAATAAAATAAAAGGAAATATTTATGCTCGATTCAGAGTACTAGCAGTGTTATGGAGTGCCAGCATCTTTCTCTCTTTTGTTCTGGGCTCAGCTCTCCTCTGTGTTAGAGTCACTCTCACGGAAAATCCTTCTGCATATAGCCCATGCAAGCTGAAAGCTTACATTTTAACGTTTCTAAGTTTAACAAAAAGACAAACTATGCCTCTATCCTTCAACAAAACATAAACCCTAGCAAAAGGAAGTCAGACTGTGTCTTAAAGGCTCATATTGGGTTATGTGGCCATTCCTGATCCAATCTCAGTTGTTGGGTTGAGCGTGGAGGCGATGAAATGCTCAGGTAGGTACAATTCAGTAACTCGCTAGAGATGAGTTAAAACCAATACCACATAAACAGGGTGGACTCGGACTTTCCTGAGGTCCAGTGGTTAAGACTCTGTTTCCACTGCAAGGAGCACGGGTTCTATCCCTGGTGGGGGAACTAGGATCCTGCATGCCCAGCAGTGCGACTAAATAAATAAATAAGGTGGACTCTAAGTGGATCGGGGGGATTATTCAGAGGAAAAATTGGGGGGCTGCCCTCAGAAGAGTGAATGAGTGCTGGGTCCATGGATTTCCCAGTTACAGCTTAGGATGCTGTGCTGGGTTTTGAAGCTGAAAGGGAGGTGGTAAAAGTCCACGCTTTCCATTCTAGGTCACTAGTAGCCTCGTTTTGACTGAAATTAGGACACATAAAGAAAGTGAAGTTTTTCCTTTCTGGTCTCTGGCCTAAGGCCTGCAGCAAGACTTCCATTTCAGAACTTAGTAGGGTGACATCTCAGCAGAAATGCATCTGTGAGTTTGGTCACAACCTCAAACTGTTACAAGAAAGCTCAGTTTCCTCACTTCCCAATGATGGTTGGATGGGTTCTGCTGCCCATTACAGGAAGAAACAGGGTCCTTTAAAGGAAGAATTTTAAATCACAGGAAGTAAAATGAAAGAACAAAAGGCTGAGGTATGAGAGGAGGCAAATAATCTGTAAGAAATGGGTTTTTAAAAGTTTTGCTTTCACTCTTGATTAGTTGTGTGACCTCATACGAATTACTTAACTTTGGGCATCTGAAAGTTTCTTCATCTGAAAGGTGACGGAATTGGATTAGTTGAGCCTTCTACTTATATTTGGGTTTAATCTGTCCTTCTTACTAGCTTCTGAAGATGGAAGCTTACTCAGTTGATTTTAGAGCTTTCTTGTTTACTAATATAGGCACTGGAAACCTACATATTCCACTATACGCACTACTTTTGCTGCATCCCACAAATTTTGATTTACTGTGTTTTCATTTTACTTCTCTTCAAAATATGTTTTAATTTCCCTTGAGATTTCCATTTTGATCCATGGATTATTTATAAGGGTGTTTAGTTTCCAGATGTCTGAGTTTTCTGGACATCTTACTGCTAATAACTTCTAACAATATTGTTGTGGTAAAGAGAATTTCAGTCTTAGGACTAGGTCATAAAACAAGTCTCAGTATATTTTACAATGAACGTGCCACGTGTATTTGAAAATCATATATATTCTGCAGTTGTTGGGTGTAGTGTTTTAGAAATGTTTATTAGATAAAGTTGGTTGAAAGAATTGTTCAACTTTTCTCTATGTTTGCTGGGCTGTTTTTTGGTCTTTGTGTTCTATTAATTCATGAGACAGAAATTGTCTATTTCTTTCCTTAGTTCTGTCAGATTTTGCTTTACATATTTTAAAGCTTGGAATTGGATGCATATAAATTTAACAGGTTATGACTTTTTGATGAGTTGACCCTTTTTAATTAGGTAATTTGCCCTCTTATGGCTGGTAATACTCTTTTTCTTGAAGTCTACCTTGTCTGACATTAATGTAGTGCTTACAGCTTTCTTATGCTAAGTGTTTGCATAGTCTATCTTTTCCACCCTCTTATTTTCAGCCTGTCTGTGTCATCATACTTAAAGTGGTGTTTCTTCCAAACATCATTGCAAAATCCAGTCTGATAACCCCTCACTTTTAATTGAATATAATGTTTACATTTTATGTAATTATTGATGTAGTTGGGTTTAAGCCTACCATCTTGATATTTGTTTTCTATTTGACCCATCTGTTTGTGTGTGTGTGTGTGTTTCCCCTTTCTGTCTTTGGATGAATAGAAATGGTTTTAGAATTTTCTCTTTTTAAAATTCTTTAGTTTTATATCTTTTTTTTTTTTTTTTTTTTTTTTTTTTTTTGCGGTACGCGGGCCTCTCACTGTTGTGGCCTCTCCCATTGCGGAGCACAGGCTCCGGATGCGCAGGCCCAGCGGCCATGGCTCACGGGCCCAGCCGCTCCGCGGCATATGGGATCCTCCCAGACCGGGGCACGAACCCGTATCCCCTGCATCGGCAGGCGGATTCTCAACCACTGCACCACCAGGGAGGCCCTAGTTTTATATCTTTATGTATTTTTTCAGTGATAGCTCCAGAGGCCAGAATGTTCACTTTTAAATTAGTGCTATCAACCTTCAAATACGATGGAACTATTTCATGATGTAGTATATTACGACAGTACCCTTCCATTTCCATCTCTCATCTTTTGTCTTCTTGTTTTCATATTTTACTTCTGCACATTCTGTAAGCCCCATAGAATATTCTTATTCTTTCTTCTTTTAAATAGCCAAACATTTTTAAAGAAAGGTATTATTGTAGATATACAAATAGGTCATAAAAAGATGTTTACATTTACCTATATATTTATTCTTTCTGATGCTCTCCATGCCCAAAGATTCAGGCTTTTCATCTAATGTTTCTTTTCAGCTGGAAGAATTTCTCTTAGCATTCTTAATATACAGACATGCTGAAAATGAATTCTCAACTTCTATATGTCTGAAAGTGTCTCTATTTTACCTTCATTTTTGAAGAATATTTTCATTAAACATAGTCTAGTTTGACTGTTTGTTCTTTCAGTACTTTAAAGATGTTGTTTTGCTGTCTTCTGCCTCTATTCTTTCTGGTAAGAAGTCACGTATAATTTGTATTATTGTTCCTCAATATGTAGTATTTCTTTTTCTCGCTTTGGCTTCTTTTAAATTTTTTTCTTTATTTTTGTTTTTTAGCAGTTTGACCTCTCTGTGCCTAGTAATGGGTACCTTCTGATTTATCCTGGTGACTAGATTTGTGGGTTGATTTTCATCAATCTTCAGGTATTTTTTGTCCTATTCTCTCTCTCTCTCTCCTTTTTCTGGGACTCCAGTTACATATATGGTAGATGGTTTTGATAGTGATCCACAGATTGCTGATGCTTTGTTTTATGTTTTGCATTCTTTTTCTCTTTGGGTCAGTGTGGGTAACTTTTCTTGACCTATCTTCAAGCTTGCTGATCCCTGCATTTATTGTATTTAGTCTTCTGTTAAAGCCAAATGAATTTTCTACTTCTTTTTTTTTTTAATTTCTAGCATTTCAATTTGGTTCTTTTTATAGTTTCTGCTAAAATTCCCCATCTGTTCACACACATTGTCCACCATTCCTTCTAGATCTTTAATCCATTTTCATCATTATTTTAAATTCCCTGTCTTATATTACTAACATTTGGGTCATCTCTGAGTCTTTTGTCTATTGATTATTTCTTATTTGACCACAGGTCACATGCTCTTGCTTCTTCAGAAGGTCTCACATTTTTTTATTGTGTCCTACATACTATGTCCAAAGACCAGCAGAAATACAAGTAAATATTATTTGTCTCCTGAAAATGGTACGTTCCTTATTCTGTGGGGCTAATCATATCGGGAGCTGAGTCAATCTAATCTATATTTAGCTTTGACTTAACTTTAGTTAGATTCAGTTCACCTGAAGGGTTTTCCCTTCAGAAGGGCTTGAGATCAGAGTCCTGTAAAAGACTTCTTGGACCTCTCTGTTTTACGGCCTCTCTCAGCATTTTGATCTCAGAGAAGTTCTCTTTGCTCTCAGTGCTGGGTACTTGGGGGATTTCCCTTGGCTTCCTGCCCCATCCTCAGCCTTTGGAGGACCACTGAAGTACAGCTTGTTCAAAGTCTGGGATCCGCTGAAAGAATTTCTGTCACCTCTCCCTCACCATTTTCAGTCAGCATCACACCCTCAAGCATTTAGTGAAAGCCTATGGGAAAGAGTTGATGAATGGGTGCAGAATTTCTCCATGGTTGAGGCTTCTTAGGATTCTCATTTCTCCTGCCAGCTTGCATGCAGCCATTAAAAGTTTGTTAAATGTTTGGCTGGTTTAACTTAATCCGTGTTTTCACAGATTCCTCTCCCCCACCACAATTCTACCAAGGATAAAATAACTATTTGTTCTCCTCCCTCTTAGGAAGGTCTTATCACTTTCTAGAATTTTAGTTCATTCAATTTCCTTGCACCCTCAGCTCTATGTAGCTAATCCAAGAAGTCCCTTTAGGGTCATTTTAATGATAGCTTTTCAATTCTGAAGACACTGGACACCTGAATAAACTGTTGGAGACAAGGCAAGCATTATCTACTTGTATCACCAGAACCTGTCTCAAACTCCCCTCTTGGGCAATTTTTTTAATAGTTGAATAATGGACTCAATTACCAACACAGCAGCCAATGGCAGAAAAATATAGGTGATGGAAGATGGCATACTAATAGTCACTGAAGACGAACCCAAGCTGGGACTCAGCACAGCTGAAGCATGTTTTTTTTTTTTTTTTTTTTTTTGCTGCTTTTTTTTGTTGCGATTGTCATTTTCTGTAATAGATACTATTTTGAGTAAAAAAAAAATGTCTTCCTGATATGACAGATGTTGAGATGGTTACTTTTTCTTTTATCAAATGCATAGAAGGAAAATCTAAGCTACATTCTGTGGAAAGGAGGTAACTGACCAAATATCAAGTAGTCAGGTCATCAGTGGAGACAGTGTCCCTGCTGGTTCTTCGCTATGGGTCTAGCTGTTTTGGATCTGTTGTGACATTGATGCAGAGGGAAGAAAGAGAGAAAACACTTTGTATCCTGAAGAAGTGAAAGAGGCTGGACTGAGATCTCAGCCTTTTCATGAAGCACCGTCCTTTGCACTGTCCCTGAGAGCTCATGCCCCTCAGTATCCTGGGTCCAACTGAAGTCCCTAATACTATGCCCTATTAATTGTCACCCAGTTCACATAGGCATAAAGAATGTGCTAGGAAGCTGAGACTTTTTGAAAGTAGAATCTTTTTTTTTTTTTCCTAGCACATTCTTACATCTCTCAATATTGGCCTTTTATAGTATGAACACTTAGGTCCCCAGAAAGTCTATTAAATCATCTACAAGGGCAAACGAATGACATTAAGTGCAAGGTGAGTTTGCAGTGGAATTGATTATTTCTCCAGCTGATATCAGTGGAAATCTACTGAGTCTTTACTGCAGTCATGAAAAACAGATCATGTTTGACAAATGTGACTGGATATTTTTATACGTTTCCTCTATTGCCTGATAAGTAGGAGTGAGGGAGGTGGAATATTTGTAAAGTGCATGACATTGAACCCATCGGTAGAATGATTTCTAAACCTAGGAACACTTCCTTTCTTGGAAGAGTGGAAGTCATCTAGCACAGGGCTTAGGAATATAGGCTTTGAAATTAGACTTTCCTGGCTTTGAGTCTTGACTGTGCCATTTATTGGGGCAAAGGTCTATGCCTCAATTTCCCAAGGGTAATAGAAGCATTTGTTATCTATCTACCTCGTTATTCTCTTAAACATAGTGGTACTCATAAGCAATTCTGCACACTGTTTGGCACACAGTTGGTGCTTACTAAGTGGTAATAATTGTAATATATGAAAATTAGATCCATGATAGAAGGCCTCAAGAAAACCCAATAGCAAGTATGCTACTAACTTTGAAGGACTTTCTCCAGTTGTACTTGTGTACTCATGTTATTCTAACCTGGAGGTCTGAATGATTATTTTTTCTGCCAATACGATTGACTAGCAGAGTCAGTTGCTCACAATCTTTTTGTTCAACTTTGTAATGCATGGTAGGATTTAGCAGGAGTGTATTGTTTGCTTTTCTATTAGGTTTTTTTCACAATTCAATATTAAATAGAATTTGTACCTAGAGGGAAAGGAGGACAAGAGAAATTCATCTCCAAAGTTCCAGGAGTGTTGAGGTGAAACTGTCTGGAATTCAAAATGTTACTGTGGGTAATTGAAAGCTGAATGTCTAAAGGTGCAGGAATGGGAGACAAAGTCAAGTGCCTTTTATTTCTTGGGATGGCCTCACCAAGATCTCAGCTCCTAAGTCTAACATTTATGCTTAAGCTCAGGTAGGAATGCTTCCAGTGTTTATTAGTAATGAATCTTACATAATCATGCCACATAGAGCATAAGAGTATAGTTATTAATCTTGTCTCTGGTTACTTATCAATTTCCCTCCCCTGCTTCCCATTACCAAAGGAAAAGGCAAAAGGCAGAAAAACAGAGTGGTTAAGATAAGCCAAGAGGGCTTCCCTGGTGGCACAGTGGTTGAGAATCTGCCTGCTAATGCAGGGGACACGGGTTTGAGACCTGGTCTGGGAGGATCCCACATGTCGTGGAGCAACTAGGCCCGTGAGCCACAACTACTGAGCCTGCGCGTCTGGAGCCTGTGTTCCGCAACAAGAGAGGCCGCGATAGTGAGAGGCCCACGCACCGCGATGAAGAGTGGCCCCCACTTGCCACAGCTAGAGAAAGCCCTCGTACAGAAACAAAGACCCAACACAGCAAAAATAAATTAATTAATTAATAAACTCCTACCCCCTACATCTAAATATATATATATATATATATATATATATATATATATAAGCCAAGAGGTTGAAGTCAGACAACTTGGATTCAAATCTTGGCTTTCCTCTTGGTAGATACTAAGTCTCAGATTCCCCAACTGGAAAACCAGGGTAATGCTTACCTCACTGGGTTCTTGTGAGTTTAAAGGAGATATATAAAATATGGTGTTTCATACATCTTGACTCATCTGATTAATTCAGAAAAGAAAGCTTATGCTTATAGATTCTCCCTCTTGAGTCTGAAGATGGGTGAAGGTTCAGATGTGGGGTGGGGTGACTGTGGGCCATAAGCCACGTCTTCAAAGGAGGCTCCAGCCATCTTTCTACTTTCACCCATACACCCATAGTGGCTGTCACTTGGGGTTTGCTAAAGAGAAGTAAAAAAGACCAATTTGGAGGCAAGTGATGAAGTAGCATTTCCTGTTTTTCTCTTAAATTCAGATTGAGTACATAGCTGTGTGTAAGAGCTTTAAACCCTGCCCGATATCATGAACATCAATGTCAGGATTAAATAGGGCCAACCCACTGACAGCTGCCCTGGCTGAGCCAAGCATTCATCAGTGAAGGTTCAAAGCTTTGAGATGCACAGTGGGAGCTGCTCTAGGGTAAGAGTCACGGTTTCCAGAGGCGTCAAGTCAGCAACAGTGTGCCCATCCTTCCGTCAGGGGTGCCAGGAAGGCTAATAGGGACCAAGAGACTGCTTGCAGCAAATATCTGTACTCAAGGTATTTCACTCTGTGAGTCCTTTTGTGGTTCCTCATCATTTCTGTACAATAAAATTCCTTATTCCAATCAGGAAAATTTGGAAATACTGGCTCTGTTATGCCAGTTACCTAAAAAGTTAGATGCCCAGAATGATAGAGTGGAGTCTTAACACCCATCTGTGTCTTATTTATCATTGTAGTCCTCTGGGCTTAGCACAAAGCTTAAAATAGGCATTCTTCTTTTTAAAATTTGCTCATCATCCTATGCATACTCCCTTATTTGCTCATGTATAGAGACCATCCAATCCAATTTATCACGCCCATTATATAGATAAGAATATTGAGGCCCAGAGAGGGGAAGGAAATTGCTCAGGATCACATCCCTATTCAGTAGTTGAGCAAGGCTGGTGTTACTTGATTGCAAGCAACAGCAATCCTGTGTAGATTAAGCAATAGACACATAAATAGACAGACAAATAAGATGGTTACTGGACAACAAATGAATTGAAGGAAGAGCTGAAGACCTAGGCACTGGGAGAGAAGGGAACAAGCATCTTCAGTGGTCTTGGTGGCAGGACCTCATTAATAGTCTCTCCAAGATTTTTCCATCTGGTCATTCAGCCTCAGCCACCTCATGTATATAGTTGTCTACAATTCAAATTTCTGGAGGAAGAGACTTGATTTGTCATCAGTTCTTGGGACCTTCACCTAAGTTGTACTCAGGGACTCTGGACCCCATGATTGACCTCCCACTAGAATCACCTAGGGTCAGAGTCAGGGGAAAGTCCCCAAAGGATTCTGAGAAAACAGAATGAAAAATAAGATTCATGAAACAAGTGTAAACTACATGTTTAATATAAGACAAACCCTTTTCCTGAGGCAAAACAATTTAAAAATATATAGTTCTTAACTTTCTAGAAAGTTTAACAACAGGCACCTTCTTGGCATAAAATGGTTTATTTAGTGTAGTTTCGGTTTCATGGTTGATGATCAAGGCCCTTGGGCCCGCCTCCAGCTTTTCTTCCTGGGACATGGCCCTGTTTCTGTGTTGGAAGTAAAAGGAAACTTGCTGTGCCAGGGCTTAACCTACATCTAGAGAATGACTCAGACATCGTGAAGAAGGCGCCCAGTGTATAATATCTTACCTCTCAATGAGCATTTCAATCACTTGAAAAGTCTTATTTGCAGGATTTTTTAAAGCTGTATTAAGCATATCTTGACAGAGCAAGGGTCAGCCTGAAGTAAAACTATGATGCAAGGGAAAAACACCATTGCCCGAGAATAAGGAAGATTGGGTTAGGGTTATGTCTCTGACATTTGCTAGTTTGGAGGAGGCTGCTTTACCTTCCTTGACCTCAGGTTTCTTTTAACCTGTGTAATGAGGATGTTGAAGTAGATACTTTCTAAAGAACTAGTAGAACAAGTGAATGTGGAAATGAACAAATGTTTTAAAACTTAACAAAACGAAACTTCACTCCATGGATGAGCCTTAATTTGATTCTTTCAAACACAATTACAGGACATGTAGAAGCAGACAAGACAGACATTAATCAAGCATTCTAAAAAATTAGTTTAATTGCATCTTTATCCTGTCTCTAAGTTGTCTTTTGTATGAAAATCATCATTGAGCTATTATGGCCACTGTCATCTGCCCTGTGATGAAGGTGTGATTGTTTTGAATGCCCCAGCCATCTTGGCCGCCCCTTCTTTTCACTACTCTTTCCCAAGTTGTAAGTCACTTGGACAATCTGGTGGATTAGGATATCTGGTTAGCAGGCCATCCCACCTCTGACCAACACCCCCCCTTTTTTTTTGCGATAGGCGGGCCTCTCACTGTTGTGGCCTCTCCCGTTGCGGAGCACAGGCTCCAGACGCGCAGGCTCAGCGGCCATGGCTCACGGGCCCAGCCGCTCCGCGGCATGTGGGATCTTCCCGGACCGGGGCATGAACCCGTGTCCCCTGCATCGGCAGGCGGCCTCTCAACTACTGTGCCACCAGGGAAGCCCCTGACCCCCTTTTTTATCACTTTATCAAGAGCAGAAATTTTAGGCAATAATGGCATTGGCTAAATGCCACTTGTATAACTTCTTCTCTTAATGGAAACATTCAACAGCAAGTAAGCATAACTTCTGAACAAAAGAAGTTTTTAGAAGGATCTTGCAAATATTACACATTTCATTCCCTTTTTTATGTCTAATTTAATTTCTTTGGTGGGGCCCAGAGAGTTTAATAGTCATATTTGTTAATTTTATTCCTACCCCCTGCAAGGCAAAGAGAAAATTAACCACTTCATATGTCACCAGCTCCCTGGAGAGTCTCCTTGAATAATCCAGGTGCTCTGCTGGACTCTAAATATAGTCTGGATTCTTGCTCTCAAGGAGCCCACATATGGTGGGCCTGGGAGAGAAGCTTCTTGCCATTTTCCATTCAATGCATCGTCTGTAGGTGTAAACAATACCTACCCTGTGAAGTTGGCTAAAACCCAACTTCACTTGTGCCTAAGCAAGCCCAGGTAGGAGCCCAAGTGCTGGTTTGTCAGCTGTCAATCAGGTTAGGGAAGAGGCAAATCAGATATAGGAGACAGATTTGTTGCGAGTATTTGTAACATCTCTAAATAATCTGCAACTTTTAAGAAAAGGATTACCCCCCAGTCCCACCCTGGTACTAGCAAAAAAATCATCACAAATACCCTAATGCAGTCAAAAGGTACAAACTTCCAAATATAAGATAAATAAGTACTATAAGTTAATCACTAAAGGGATGTTGCCTATAAGCTTGAATTATACATAATGGCCCATCTCTGGGAGCCCTGCCTCCCAGGTAATCAGCGTTAAGCTAAAATACCTTTGTTTATTTAGCTCACAGGAAACATCCTGACCAGGCCCACCTGTGAACGGCTGGAGGAAGAAAGAAATTAACACATCCCCTCCTGAGTCTGGCCAGGGACTTTACACCCTACCCTTTTAGTAGAAAAGAAGCCTGAATTCTAACTCAGGGAAGATGGTTCTTTGGGGGTGCTAGTCCAAAATCTTCTCCATCTGCTGGCTTTCCAAATAAAGTTGCTATTCCTTGCCCCAGCAGGTTTTTTTCTCTTTTTTTTCTTTTTTAGCATCTTTATTGGAGTATAATTGCTTTACAATGGCATGTTAGTTTCTGCTTTATAACAAAGTGAATCAGTTATACATATACATATGTTCCCATATCTCTTCCCTCTTGCGTCTCCCTCCCTCCCACCCTCCCTATCCCACCCCTCTAGGTGGTCACAAACCACCTAGCTGATCTCCCTGTGCTATGCGGCTGCTTCCCACTAGCTATCCATTTTACGTTTGGTAGTGTGCTGGGGCGTATATGTGGCAGGGACATATATACGCCCCAGCAGTTTATTGGCCTGTTGTGTGGCAAGCAGTACGAGCTTGGACTTGGTAACACTTGCAGTTAGAATGGGGCTATGTGACTAGATCTAGTCAATGATCTGTGAGGAGATGTGACTTGTGTTACTTCTGAGCTGAGGTAGTTAACAGTTTGTGTGTTTCATCCATCCCCTTTTTTCCCTGTCACATGTTCCCAATGGTGTCACAGCCTCTGTCAGCCTCTTTCCTTGAGGACTGTGAATAAGCAGAGTCCCTACATTACCAGGCATGTCATGAAAGCTAGAAATAAATTTGTTGAATTAAAAAAATAGCCTAATGAGCAGACCTGTCTGCCACTTTGATATTATTAGATTCCAGGGGATAAATATCTCTCATTATTGTAAGAGAGAATTATGGTCTATTTCTCTATGAACCACAGACAACCTTATCTCCATCTTTATTCTTCCAGGCAGTTACGTTGAACATGTAAATATTCCCCCTGCTGTGATTATTAGTGCAGCTGGCCAGAGATGCTCTATTATCAAGATGCTGATGCAAGAAGACAGGCGCATCAGGAGCAAGGCACCAGGTAAGACCTCCCTGCTGGCAGGTGCTTGTTAGGGTAGTGGTAGCAATGGGCTTTTGTTGGGACAAGGTTCAAATTGTACTTTGTGTGTTACAAGTAACATATGCCCTCCCTCCAAATTAGATGAAACATGAAGGGGGTTATAGTACAAGGGTCCAGGAGCATTTAATGGAATACAGTGGTGTTAATTACAGTCTGACCTCTGAAGAGACTGGGCTGAGAAATCCAACATCTACTCTCTGGCTTTCTGAGGTCAGATGGTCTCTCATTTCCCCTTATTTCTGCACCTCAGCTTCATTTTTTCTTTTCCAGCACTCCTGCCATATCTCCATCTCTGTACATGCAGAAGATGGCTACCCCGGGCTTCCTCATTCACCTGCCCTTGACATTCACAAGTCAAACAGTGAATGAAGACTGAAATTCTCATATCTTTGGGGACTCCAAATCCCCAGGATCAGCTAAATTTGGTCCATTTTGTCCACATAGGGTTCCGTCAGAGATTGGAAACCCTCAAGCCCAAATACAGACCCTCAGGAAACTCAAGCCTTATGTGAAGAACCTCTTGCTGAGCACTGCAGTGAGCCCTTCAGGGGTATTGTCTTTGTCTGAAATTCACAGAAACCCTACGAGGTAGGGATTATGATCTCACTTTATACATAACACAGCAGGTCAAGAAATTTGCCCAGGATCAAATACCTTAAATGACAGAAATTGAATTTAAACCCACCCCGCCTCAACTTCAAAATCCAGGCGCTTCACCACCAGGGCGCCCTCTCCTGCTCCAAAACAGGGCTTCTCAAATTTCATCCAGCTTCTCAATCGCCTGGAGGGCTCATTAAAACCCAGATTTCTGGGCCCTGTACCCAGAGATTCTGATTCTGTAGGTCCAGGATGGGGCTCAAGAAGTTGCATTTCTAACAAGCTCTGCTCTGAAGCTCATGTTGCCGCTAAGGACCACACTGAGGGGCACTGCTGCTGTAACTGATCACGAAAGGAACCGTCTTATGAACTGACAGATCTCTGAGCTGTGAGCATACCACAGAGGTATCCAGAATAAAGGAAGTTCCTGGGAGTTCATTAATCTGCTCTTTCTACTCCCAATGTTTTATGCATTCTGCTTTTAACACATATTTCTAAGAAAGAAAACTCTCTCTGACATAGGGGCTCTTGGAAACATACACAGTACATCATCTTTGGAGGTCACTGTGGAAGTTATCTTCCATACTTCTTCGTTTTAGCTCTCCACTCGAATAAAAAGTCACTCCGGGGCTTCCCTGGTGGCGTAGTGGTTGAGAATCTGCCTGCTAATGCAGGGGACACGGGTTCGAGCCCTGGTCTGGGAAGATCCCACATGCCGCAGAGCGGCTAGGCCCGTGAGCCACAACTACTGAGCCTGTGCGTCCGCAGCCTGTGCTCCACAACGGGAGAGGCCACAACAGTGAGAGGCCCGCGCACCGTGATGAAGAGTGGCCCCCGCTTGCCACAACTAGAGAAAGCCCTTGCACAGAAACGAAGATCCAACACAGCCCAACAAATAAATTAATTAATTAAAAGAAGGCTCAACATTAAAAAAAAAAAAAAGTCACTCTGAAGCTCTTCAGAGACATAATTCTGAACAACAATGCCTCACTGGGAGATGGCAGAGATCAGTTTTCTCAACTAGGATAAATAACAACTTCACTCTTCTCACCTGCATATTTTTTAAAAGTTCTTTGTATACAGTAATGAGAATGAACTAAGAGCTACTACACATCATGGGTGATCTCACACATAAATTGTTAAATAAAAAAGCCAAACACGATAAAGTACACGCTGCATGGTACCATTTATATAAAGTTGTAAAACAGGCCAAACTCATCTACAGGGATGGAAATAAGGATCCTGGTTGCTCCTGTGACAGGGTAGCAACTGCAGGGCATCGGGCAGGGGGTGGGAGGCGGGGAGGAGCTGGGGATGGGAGGATGCGAGGATGCGAATGACCTCTGTTTCTTGGTCTGGATGGTGGTCACATGGGCAAGTTTAGTCGGTGGAAATGCATCAGCTTGTACATGTATGAAGTGAGCACTTTTCTGTATGTATATTATATTCTAATATAAAGTTCAGAGGAGGTAAACAAAACTCCTTTGTAGAAAAGCAGAATCTAAACTTTATTGAGAGCTTTATCACAACCATGCTAAACTTTCACACCTAGAAAGAAAAAGCCTGAAAGGAAACACTCCAAAATGTTAACCATGGCTGACTCTGAGTAGTGAAAATGTGGTTGGATTTTTAAAATATTTTTCTGCATTGTTCAGTTTTTGGCAATATGCTTGTGTTACATTTATAAAGGTATTTTCACCTAAGTTTTCAAACTAAGTTTTTATACAGATGCTTTTGTTTAAAAATCAGTTCTATTAATTTAGAAGTAAGAGAACCCAGTCCCAGCAAATCACAAAAAGAAACCCCATGCCTACAAATGCCTATATAATACAAATGTCAAAACAAAAAAGTGGCCATGGGAATCGAGGGACCTTGACATTCACTTTACACCCCGTAAATGTTATCTCCCAAGGGCTGCTTTCAGCTTCTGTTGGTACTGGTAAAGCAAGATTCATGAGGGAAAGGCACTTAGTAAGTGTGCAAATGATCATTTCATGAGCTTTGCAAAATAACATACGAGTGTCCAAGGACCAAGTTGTAAATAGAGTGATGAATGAGATTTTAGACCAAAGCTCAGAGATGCTCACATTCCAGGAAACCCATCTCCTGTTCTTTAGTACTTTGAATATTTGCGACAGTAATAAAATTGAATAAAAATATCGATGTGTCTGTGATTGGAATTTTAAAAGCACTCTTTCATTTCTCCTTGAAGCTCTAGAAAAGTGAAGCTTTCAAAGAGGTGATACTTTTTAGGTTCAACATCTCAACATTTTTGACCAAAGGAGCAATAACAGCTTCCTGAGAGTTGAAGAGAAAAAAGGAATGGTGATGTGATCCTCTGTTCTGATCTGTAAATATTTCCTGGGGTGTTTCCAGCCATGGGCAACATCCAACACACAAAGGAAGAGGAGGAGCCATTGGAAAGAGAGGCCAGTGCCAAGTTGGCTGACCAGGTGCATATTACTTGGCTGCATTTGGGAGACAATTTTTTTAAAGGCTTCACAGGTATACCCACCTCCCCTAAAAAACAGAGGTAACTCTTCAATTGACAATGAGTTATCCAATTATATATATATATATATATATATATATACTTATATACACTATGCACACACACACACGAAGCAATATACACGCATGTAAATATATATGAGCAATGGCACAGTGTGCCAGTACCTGTGGAACACAGGCTCTGAAATCAGTCTCCTTGGGTTTCAATCTTCCTACATGTATGACTGTGGAAAAATTATTTATTTGAATCTCAGCTATAAAATGTGAGGAATTTTTATTCCTTCCTTACTGGGTGATTATGAGGATTATGAAAAATTACACAGTGCCAGTTATCCATGTACTGCCCCTCAGCGCCCACTTCACCCTTCAGTAGCTGTTCTGCGATAATGGAGAATTTAAGCATTTCTCTTTTACAGTGAGCACAACGATAAGCTTTCTCTGTAGAGGACACTAGAGGGACATTTCAGGAGGAAACGGGCTCTCCTGGTGGTTCCAGCAGTGGCACTGGCGGTCGCCGTTTGGATTGGGGGACCTCTGGTGGGGTTCTGCCCCTGTGGTGAGCCCAGAACATGAGTTCCTCAGTGACCTAGCAGCCCCAGTTAGTCTCACCTTCCCAAGGTCCTTTCAATAGGACACTGACATCTAGACTCCCTGCCTCAACCTTCCAACTCCTTCTGCAAGCTTGCACGCCCAGGTACCAGCTCCACACCACCTGCCCCAAGAGTTGCTGCCTGCTTGCCCAGCCACTGTGGACCAGCTCTGGCCCAACACACCAGGGAACTTTCCTACCACCTAGTGAGCTGCAACTATACCTTCTCTGGTGATGACTCAACACCAGCGTTGAGAAGGGGGTGAAGTCTGTCCTTTTTTTGGTACTTTCCCTCAGCTCTCCTACCATATTCAGTATATCTCATAATCACTCTTTTATCATAGGAATCAGCAAACTTTTCCTGTAAGCGCATAGTGATTTAAGCCAGGGAAGCGTAGGATCAACAAAATACAGCCCTAAGGCCCAGTGTAGCCACAGGCCTGGTTTTATATGGCCTGTGACCTAAGAATGTTTTTTATGTTTTGGAAGAGTTGGTGGGTAAAGATGAGGAAGAAGGAGAAGGGGAAGGTCCCATGACGAAATTTCCTGCTCTCTGTGGATGTTTAAACTTCCCCAGATGTGTCTCTTTCTCTGTTCTATGTGACCCACATATGAAACTCAATTCTCTTTCCCTGATTTCCATGAAATCACTTTTGGGGTCTCAGTGGGCATGGGGACGTGCCCAGACTATGAACCCTACAAGGGTGGTCACTAAAAGGCAGACACGGCTATGTGTACTCATATGCATTCATTCAGTCACTGTTGGATTTGAAGCTTGATTTTTTGGCTCAGGTGAACCTATCACATTGATCAATGTCCCCTGGACCCACACACTGGAAAGGGAGGGTAAAAACAGAGCCTCATCAGATTGGGTAATTGCCAGGTTCATTTGGGGCTGCTCCAGTTCTGTTATCTTGGTAGATTCATTTTCATAGACTTGTAAGTGTCTCTGTTTGGTGGATATCTTCTCCATGTTTTCTGGCTACATCTCTGCTGTACATCCTTAACACTAATATATTGTGTGTTTTTTTAAGCTAAAATGTGTAGAGCTTGACCTTTTGAATGTATCCCAATGGACTAAACAGATACATGTAGATAGGTAGCATACTTTCTTTTTTTTAACATCTTTATTGGAGTATAATTGCTTTACATTGTTGTGTTAGTTGCTGCCATATAGCAAAGTGAATCAGCTATACGTATACTTATATCCCCATATCCCCTCCTTCTGGGGTCTCCCTTCCACCCCTCTAGGTGGTCACAAAGCACTGAGCTGATCTCCCAGGAGGCATACTTTTTAAATAAAGGAACAGAGTAACAGTCACTGAAGTTGGGAAGTGATGCTGCAGCTTTGCATGCAGATAATTTAAAACTAACTATTATGTGTTTCAGGGCTTAAATTCTTTAACCATTTCTGCTAATTCAGACATCAAGCATCAGTCATCAATTTCTTGACTTTGTTTTCATCCATTCTTTACTCATTAACCTCCAGCAATTAGGAAAAAAAGAAGCCTCCTACTTTATTATAAAGAAAAGTTCATCTCTCTCTGAGTCAAACTCTAAATTCAGTTTGGGATCTCTCTTACACATCTGGAGATTCATTATTGCTCTCCTTTCCCACCTGGATATTCATTAATGTATTCAGCCAACAGAGAGCCTTCTGCTCTGGTAACAGAGACTGTGGAATATACAAAGATGTACCACCCAGCTATTCCTTCAAGGAAGGACTTGCTGTCTAGCTGTGGGAGAATGGGGTCAACAGACAGACTCTAGATTTCACCTCTTTCAAGGTTGCCCTCGGTTGCAGAGAGCTTCCCTACCTGAGGTCATGCCCTTCCTGGGGAAGCCTGCAGGGAGTGATTCAGCAAGTTGGCGATATAAAGGGCTACCATCTTGGTGATCAAGACACTCTGATAGGCAAAACTGGCTCCAAAGATTCCCTGCCCAGTTGGCGAGTCTTGTTAGATCTGCAACACAGTTTGGCTTCTTTCTCTGCCCAACCTGGACCTCTCCCTTCTTTTTAGTAGTATTGATCCCCAATAAAAATCTTGCACCCAGAATTCTGACTCAAAATCTGCTCCCAGAGAACACAACCTGTGACAGAAACTTATATTCCCATTAACACCAAATAATCCATATTTAACCAACACATTCTTGAGTGCCTATTATATGCCAGGCACTGTACTAGGTAGTGGGTTCTCAGCAGTAAAATGATACACTGTGGTTTCTGCCCCATGGAGCTTGAGGTATATTATGGAGGAAATAGACAAAACACAAATGAATAAAAGTAGATGGGGGGAATGAACTAGAAATGTTTCAGTTTGTTATAGTTGGCTGGTTCATATTTTATATACCTTCAGTAAATGGACCCAATCCAATTTACTTTGGATCTTTAGACAGAACCTGCTTATAGAATATTGGACCAGTTGTCACTGGGTTTTCTTTCAGTTTGGTGAGTTGTCTCTCTGCCTCCTCATTCTTTATTAAGAAAATTATTCAGACTGCAGCTTTCTAGTTTTAGACAACCCCATTGGCAATTGGAGCATCTATTTTGGAGACATAATTGAAAAGACTGAAGAATGCGCTGAGGACCTTTTAGCTGATAGGTGCTAAAAAAGAAGCCAAGAGAGCTTGGTCAAGATTTCTGGAATGCCAGAGTTTCTAATTAGAAGGGATGGTATTTACTTCCTGACCTAAACAGTGGCAAGGTTTTAGTCAAGGTGATTTAGAGGAGATTAGACAGGGAGGTAGGTGATTGGGGCATATTGAAAGAGAAAATTGGTTATTCTACCATTAGCTTTTACTCTGCAATGTTTTTAGCTTCTAAAATACTTTAATATTGACTTGGACTTTTTGTCCCTTGGGAATTGGGCAGGCTCTAGAACTAATACAAGCAGATTGTTTGTACATTTTCTCATTTAGTGTTATTTTCGTTAATCTCCCTAGTTGCAAATTAGTTAGGTTTGAAGCATTATTATTGTATCCAAGCCATCACGGTTGCTTTGGGATTATGATGTAACCCAGAAATATTAACCCCCTCATGTGGGTACCTAGCGTCTTGGCAAAGTTTCCCTTAGCTAGCCAATGTTTGAAATAAGTATATAAAAACAATAATAGTTAATTATTGAATGTTCATTTTATGCTAAGCACTGTGCCATGTACACGATATACACATTTTCCCATTCCATCCTCACAAGTATCCTACAAGGTAGGTAAAATTATCATCTCCATTTTGTAGGTGATGAAAATGAGGGTTGGATGGGTTAAATAATTTGCCTGGAGACAAAGTTAGCAGATGGCAAAGTCAATATAAACCTCAGTGTACCTGAATCCAAAACCACGATTACATTCATAATAAAGTAAGGTCCCATTCATTTAGAAGCCACTAAAACAAAGTTTATAAGGTAATTGTTTCATATTCAACAATTCATGTCATTCTGCTTACACGTTGCTTTCAAAAGTGTTCTAATCAGACTCTGTGTCTGGAGTAAAAATGGCTTGGTCCAGTCCATTTTAATTCAATCCACTAGAAGATTCATATAGCCCATAGAGTTCCCGGGAAATGAAAGGAACACAAAGATTAAATAAGATACATTTCCTGCCCTCAGTAAGTCCATCAGAAGATTTTGGTCTTTATATTCTTGGAGTCTGTTACCCCTCACTTTTCATTCCTTCTCTATAGTTTGTGGAAGGTAGACTAGGAAAGGAATGAAGGGAGACTCTTAACTAAAGCATTATTGAGACAACAATTCAAGGCTCAATGTGACATTTGGCAAATAGCCAAGCAAATCTCCCTTGCTCACGTGGGGATGGAACCTATGGCCCCTGCCTTAGTACTACTAGTGTTAAGCAGGCAAAGACAGTCTGTTACCTAATTACAGTGTAATGAACACCATTTCTTTGGGGTATGATTCCATCTTTCAGGGGACACTGCCATGCACACATCCACAGAAATATGCCCCTAGCAGTCATATTTGAACTGTATAACCCTTTCCCAAGATATAGCTGGTTAGTCAATGGATTAATACTACCCCAAGCTGGGCCAATCAGATTATCTTCCCTGGCAATTTTGTATGCCCTATCTCTGTCCTTGTGATTGGATGAACCAGTAATACCTAAACTTGGGGGCTATGGGGTGGCGTAAATTTGTATGCGACAAGGAACAAATAAAATCTGTCTGCATCTAGAAGACAAATAACACTGGCATGCAAAGGAAAACAGCCATGAGAAATAAAGAGGATGTCCTGAAAGTTTTTGAATTTCTGGTTCCAGGTAGGTTTCATAAATTCTGGTTATATTCTCCAAGTCATTCCTTTATTCTCAGAATAGGTTCCCATTCTTGGCATAAGCTAGTCAAGACACCAGAGTGGTTTCTGTCACTTGTCATCACAGATACTTAACTAGTACAGAGACCAAACTTCGTCTTTACCAGAGCTGCCATGTATGGTGGGTTCACTGCACAACACAAGGGGGTGATAGTCACAACACAGTTTGCATTATATAACCATATGCAGTGGACCCTGATCTTCAAAGTCACCGAGTCCTTGAGCAGCTTATCTGCTGTGTTGAACTCAATTCATTAAGTATTGATCGAGTCACATTTCTATGCCAGAGATTGCACTAGGCAAAGGATACAAAGATTCAAAATAAAATGGTCACAACCTAGGAAAGCAAACCAATGAGAAACAATCACAACATCATGTGATATAGATGATACAGAAGAATGTCCGAGGGGAAAGTCACTAACTCCCTTGGGGAAATCAAGGGTGGGCTTCACAGAAGAGGAATGCTTGGGCAAGTTCTAGGCAGTGGAAACAGCAAGTGTGAAAGTGGAAGTGGAAGAGCAGAGTACGTTTGCAGAACTGTGGATGGTTTGCAGTTGCTGAAAGTAAAAGGAAAGTACGGCACGGGGCAGAGCTAGAGGGAGGAGCTGGGTCTACCAAGCTAAGCTTGTACCTCATGCTGTAGACTAAGGCTTCTCACATTGTAATAACATACATATCATCTGGGAACCTTGCTTGTAGATTCTGATTCAGTACCACTGGGGAGTCTGCATTTCTAACAAGCTCTGTGGTGATGCCAGTGCTGGTGGCCCATAGCCCATGATTTGAGGAACAAAGATTGAAGCATTAAAGACAATGAAGCAGGGAATACTCGGGTATTCCAGCAACATCACCCTGCTGTACTGGGATGGTCCTATTAGGCATAGGAGGTAGGGAAGACTTAGGCAGGAAACCATTTAGGAAGATATTTCAATATCCACCTGAGAAATGGTGAAAACAGGAATTAGATTTACAGTGCAAGTGCTAGGGAGCAATAAAAAGACTTATTCTTTTACTTTCCTGATTCCTCCGGATCAATGCTACAGAATGGAGAATTTTATATTTATATCCTTAAATAGCACAGTACGTCTGCTGAATGTTTATTTCTGTATCCACTGCATTCTTTTTTTTCGTATCCACTGCATTCTTAAACCCGTTTCAAAATTATTTTCATTTTAATGCGCACAATCAATTCTACTCTTGATCAAATAATTTGCAAGCAAGTGGTCCTTTCAAGTGGGCTGGATTTCGTGCTAAAATAGGTTTGTGATGCAATGAATTTTTCACAAGGAAATGGAGGGCATTGTCATTTTAACTAGGCTCCAAGCACAGAAGTGAGGTGGCACCTTGCTTTGCTTAAGAATCACCTGGGGTGTTTATTAAAAATGCAAAGTCTTCCCCCATCCCTCACCTTCCCTCATCCTATTTTGAATGTCTTACACGAGCTCAGGCACCCACATTTTAAACCAGCACCTCCAAGATGATCTGATGCAGGGGAAATAGCCAAGAGAAATTAATACCAGTCTAGCTCATTTTAGCAAAAACGAATTGCCTCCGTATAATGTACTGTCATTACCTACTACTGATTGGTACCTCCAAAACTCAAGATGATCCCTGCCTCCAAAGGAATAAATATTCTCAATGAGTTAAGTGATCAGGAATGTCTACCGGACATCCTTATTCCTACACCATGTTTATAAAGACACTTGTATCTGGCAAGATTCACATTGCATCACCATTGTTAATAACCCAAATGTAATTCCAAAAGCGTTGTAATACTCATTGTTTCCTGTTAATACAACTCCGACTTTCCAGGTCTGTGTAGAAAACCTCAGAAAGTATGGGTCTTGCTCGGCATCATGTTGCTGTTTAGTAGGGGAAGCAACACTGCAGCAGAATTTTGTCCTACCTTCTAAACAAGTAAATCCAGAAATCGGAAATTCTTAGGGTCAGCTGCCTCTCCAGGAATCCAAGAAGAGCTGTAGCTCTCAACCTTGGCTAACATCAGAATCCTCCTTTCAGCTTTCAATCACCTTGATGCCAAAGCCACACTCCAGACTCAGGTGGGAAACAGGTATCAGTATTTTCAAAGCTCCCCAGTGATTCCAATATACACCCACATTTGGGAAGCCTGATCTGGATCCTCTGCCAGAGGAGACTTTGCTCTGGTGCTAATGAAGCTTAAGCCTCAGGGCTCGCCATTTCCACACAGATTGCTTACAAAGATGTGTATTTAAATTTGTATTTATGATTTATTTTTCTCAGAGAAGGCACCTTCAGTCAGTTTGGGTCCTCTGAGATGTGGACAGCAAGAGAGTTTACTGAGGAAGGATAAAGGGGAGAGAAAGCAGGAGGAGGTGGGTAGAGCCTTTAGATTGCAATTCAGGCCTGACACCTATGAAGGGAGAAAAAAAAGGAAGAGTTGGGATTGGGTGGAAAGAGCCTCAGAACATAGTCAAGTTATAAGAAAGCCTTGGCCAGGCCAAGGTTCCCTGAAGAAGGTTACTCCTTAGAGGAGCGTGGCATCAAGCAGAAATGGTAGGGCTTTGGAACCTCTCTTGTGTTCAGTTATTGGCTGGAACAACCAGAGGAAAGCAAGCCCTCGGCAAGGATGTCCCAGGGGGTCTAAAGGTGCTGCAGCTGAAGGCTGTCAGGCCCCTAGACACCTGCAGCAGTTTCTCTGGAAGGTAAATGTGAGCGGCATGCCTCCATGGACACCCCGCCCCCCCTCTATATAAGCTTCACACCCCAAAACCTAGACCTGCCCCTTCCTCTGTATTCTTGGCTGAGTTGGGGAAGGAGGGAATTAATCTGACTGCACCAGGGTTAACTGTGAGAATTTACAGTAGCAATCCATGGGCCACATTCACAACTTCAATTTTTCTCTTAATTTGCCGAGAAAGCTTGGCTGTGATATGCAAGCGTTTCCTCTCAAGGGAATAAACACTGAGTGAATAAACACCACCAAGTGGTGATCAGTCTGCCTGGCTGTTGTCTTCATGGACCAGCCATGAAGGAAAACAGGTGAAACTTGGATTTATTCAGTTAGTCATACAACGATTTTCATTAAGTGCTTTTCTATAAGCCAAACACTATGCGATGCTGATACCCAGTGTTCTGGATTCAAGATCTGGTTCCCGTTTTCATGAAGCTTATATTTATTACGGGGAGCTATACCAAAAGCCAGTGAATGTGTAAATAAGTAAGATAATGACAGCTGTAACAAGTGTTTAAGACAGACACAAAGTACCTTGATAGAGGGTAAGGGGATTGGGCGCTCTCTTAGATAAGCTTGTTAGAGAAAGCCTCGCTGAAGTAGGGGACATTGAATTTGAACTTTTGGGGATCAGGGTAGGATGAAGACAGGGAAGGGGGGTGCTCCAGGTAGAGAGGAACTCTTGGTTTGTTCTTAGTGTTGTTCTAAATCTGGGGTGTCCACACAACACTGAGCAATGGGAACCCCAGCACAGAATGAGTCTGGAGAGGTGAGAAAGTCGGACAGACCTTATGGGCTATGGTAGGGAGTCTGAGCTGTATTTTAAATATAAGGAAAAGTCATAGCAGGATTTTAGGCAACGTGGCAATGTTGGTGGGAATGAAGGTAACATGATCTAGTCGGTGTTTTAAGGGGATTGCTTTGGCTGCCTTGTGGGAATGGATAAGGGGGGAAGGGGGGAACTGGAGACACCAGTTAGACTGAGTCTTGAGATTTGGTGTTGGGTGGATGGCTCGGGGGAGTTGGGGTACCTTAAATGCTTCCAGTATCATTTTTCTGCTGAGTATCTCAGTAGCTTCAAGAACAAGATCAAGGGTTAAAATCTGATAAAACATTGATTCCAGAGTGTATTTGAGGGCAGTTTTATCAAATGATATTGATAAGTTCATATTACAGATTAAAAATGCATCCCATCATTGTTTTAAACTCATTTTTTGATCTTGACTCATGCCAACATGGAGGTAGCACAATTCTTTAAAGGATTTCTCTGCCCACAATCTGATTCTGTGTGTGTTAGGAAAAGTCACACTTCTGGGTGTGAGATGTTGGCCCCCATAAACCGGAATTCACCATCAGAGAATCTTTCTTGCTGATCTTAACACACACTGGCTGCCTTCTGAAACCAAATCAACAGCCCTAGAAATATCCATCAATATCCCACTTGTGAAATGTGACCTGCTTAGAGTTTACATTAAATCCTTCCCAGAGTTACATTCATTTAAAACGTCGTGGTTCACTTAAAATGTGTTTCATCTTATTCACTAAGTAAAATCATCTCCCTAAACATACGTTCTATTTGTATGGTGCATCACAGCTTGCAAAGCACTTTTGTTTTATATCATTTGATCTTTTAGGGGCAACTAACACAGGGGCTACCATCCTCTTTTTAACAGATGAGGAAATTGACTCTCAGAGATGAAATGATTCTTTCAAGCGAGATTCTAGATCTAAAGAAGGATTAAGAGACAGGAGGACCTAGGCAGTATGACTTCAACACTTTTACAAATATTAAAAGTAAAGAAGTTAGAAAAGGCTCTAAGCCATTATTATTTAAAGTCAGTCAGTTTTACATATAGACTCATCATCCCCCTATCAGGAGGAAATTTTGACCTCCTGGGGAAAGGGCTGGTTGGTAAAACGTCTTTAGATATTTGCAAGAATGTTAGAAATAACATAAATGTGAGTCTTTTCCCCCCATGCATTAAATTCCATTCTGTTCAAAACCAGCTTGAATCAAATATAACTATGAGAGGTGCCTTATGGACAACACAGAGGCCATGCTGATGCTTTGATATGCAATGGAAGACAGAAGGCGCTGAGGATGTTTAGATGGTAAAAAAAGTCAGACAGGGTATAAACTCATCCTGCAAATAATGGAAGGGATCCCGTAAAGATCCCGTAAAGAAGTGGAACCAAGCCTATTCAGTGAAGCCCCAAAGATGGAATCAAAAGTCATGAGTAAAAAATCACTACCCATTCCATTAACCCACCCATCTAACAAACTGGAAGGAGAGAGTCACAAGACTCAGCATTTTAATCTAATTGTAGGATTCATGAAAGGTTTTCCTGAGGAAGTGACGTTTAAATTTAGACCTGAAGGATGTCTTCATCACAGCCAGATGAATGGAAGAGATAAGCATGTCAAGCAGAGGGAACAGAAAAGGTGAAAAGAATCTGGTGCCTCCAAGGACCTGAAAGGAAGCCAGTAGCCTAAGCAGAAAAGGGAGACACTTGGAGGAGAGATTGGAAGGAAGCAGAAGCCAGACCATGGAGGTAGGCTGTGAGAGCAAATTGATTCTAGCTGAGTGTAAATAATACAATTCTGCCACTCAGATCTGTCCAAAGATGAACTGGCCTGCTGATGAACAAAGGTTGTGAGGAGCTGGGTGACCCTCAAGAAAAATATTGGTTAAAGAAATGAAGCAGGAGACAGGGTAGAAGGGGGGAGGGAGGACTGGATCTCATGGTGCGTTGGGGCCCTTCCAATGCTGAGGGTCTATAATTCCATTATTCCAACAAGTGTGCGATGTAGGCATTTTCGTTTCTTAGGAATTCCAAGGCTGCCTGTCTTTCTACAGTAAGTTTGACAGGCAACAAACCTTGGGGTTTTAGATGCTGTAAACGACAAAAAATAAAATGGTGAGGGGGAAGAGATCCATGGTGGGAGGTGCAGAGGTGGAGATGATAGGGTGGTAGTGACGATTAGAGACTTGAGGTCAATGCCCTTAACGTGGGGGGCAAATTTCAGCTGCAAGACACAGGACCTATAATATCACAGTCTGTGGCTAAGACAGTGGACTGCTGTCTGTTTCCTGCTGCAGCCCTAGGCCTAGTGTGGCATATTTGCTGAATGAGTAAATGAATGAAAGTCCCTGCTATGGTGGTGTGCTCACAGCTGCCCCTCGGTCGTTACAAAATGATGATCACTCCAACTCTGCCCATACATTCCTGGCAATGCCTGAGAGAGGCCGAGGGAATGGAGAGTTATCAGCTCCGAAGTGTAATCTGCTCATAAACCCTTCATTCCCAGGGAAGAAAAATCAGCCATCCTCCCTTTTCACGTGTCCCCGAAGTTCAGTGCTGGTCATTTCTCTTTTCCTTCAAGGCTGCCTGTGGTATTCCTTTGACCTGATTTCTCCTGGACAGTGTGGCAGCTGAGGATTAGCAGGCTTGCTCGTGCCTGCACTGGAGGAGCTGGCTGAGACCTCCCCGATGGAGAGCCCTACACCTCCAGTGTGGACAGTTGCCTGCTTTATTGACCGTCATTGGCGAGGTCAGCTGCTTCAGTACTAACTGAAGACCAAGGAAGAAAATCTGGGGAAGGAAACATAGTGCCTGGCAGCACACACACTGGTGTGTCCTTTTCTGCGCCAGAGCTCAGGCATTCCAGCAGGATCCCTGCATGGTCTAGAGCTCCTAGAAATGGCCCATTAAGAACAAGACTCCCTGCCTAGTAAACATTAGGACATTGAAAGGGCAGTCTCCTCTGGTTGTGTGGGTTTCCTAGACTCACTCTGTGTCCACTGGTTTCACTTTGGGCTCCCTGCAGTTTGGGGCTCATGGTGACAGGGACAGAGATCACAGCAATGCTGTACAAAGTGGCCTGGAGCCAGAGCTAGCTAGTGGCTCTTAGTTATTAATTGCCTATGAGGTGCCAGGCACATATATCATGAGTGTGGTGAACACCGTGACGAGCCACCCAGGTCCCCCTGCAAGCTGTTGCTGCAGCTGCTTAAAGTGCCCTTGGCAGACAGCCTTCTCTCATCAGCTCCTTTAGGACTTGCCTCAGCTGCAGAGAGCTGCCTTCCCCAAGGTCATGAGCTTCCCTCAGTGACGAATCAAGGTGACCCTATAACGGCTGGGCCAAGTCAGCCCAATGCAGGACAGCTTTGATGGGCCGTTTTGATGTCAGAGTTTCCTGTGGGGTCGGCTCAGGCTGGCATTGGACCTGTGTGGCAGCTCCACGTTTCCCTCTGCCCAATCCTGTTTCCTTCCCCTCGACAGGGGTTTGTCCCAAGCTCCCTCCTTACAAAAAATCTTTATATGTTCAACTTTGTCTCAGGGTCTACTTCAAGGAGAAGCCAACCCATGAGAGTGATGAAGGATAAAAATGATTGACGTGTGATTTTTCTCCACCTTGCATTCCCCTGTTGCTTCTCTGTGACCTTGAACGATTCATTTAACTTTCTTGGACCTTGTGACTAAAAGACAAATCTTAAATGCCAAAAGCACAAGTGAATGAACTACACACTGAGGTCCCTTACAATCCTAAGATCCAGTTCTTTATAGAATTAATAAAAGTTTTCCCCCTATTGTGATATGATTATATGAAATTAATAAGGTAATTGCAAAGTTTGTTTTAGTATCTTAAGTGATGCCTACATTACATAGTTGGATCATCACTACTTCCTGTGAAATATGCAGGGATGTACTGTTTTCCCAGCTCACATCTGGAGAAACTAAAGCTCAGAGAAACTAAGTCATTAGTACAAAGATAGTGATGCTTAATTTTAGATCCAAAACACAAACTCACATCTCCTGAAACTTCTAGTACTTACCCCAAGCTATTACTCCAATTCTCTTTAGTCTGGTGTCCTTGTATTAGTTATCTATTTCTGCATAACAGGTTACCTTAACCATTAGTGGTTTACAGTAACAAACACTCGTAATTTCTCACAGTTTCTGGGTGTCAGGGAGAGGCTTGGCTGGGTGTTTCTGGCCCAGAGTCTCCCTTGCGGTTGCAGTCAGGATGTGGGCTGGTGCTGTGGGCATAAAGGCTGGACTGGAACTGGAGAACCCCCTTCCAACATGGTGTGCTCTCTTGGCTGTTGACTGGAGGCCTTCATTTCTCACTGGCTGTTGATAGGAAGCTTCCCTTCTTCACCACATGGAAGTTTCCCCAGGATTGCTTGAGTGTCTTCACAACACAGCAGCTCATCTCCCCCAAAAACTCTTTCAAGAGGGAGAGCCAGAGGAAGCTGCAGTGCCTTTTATGACCTAGCTCAGAAGTCACACACCATCACTCCTCCCATATTCTATTCATTTGCAGTGATTCATTAAGTCCCACCTTTTTTCAAGGGGAGTGGAATTAAGCTCCAAATCTTGAAAGGAGGAATGTCCAGGAACTGACGGACACATGTTAAAACCACCACAGTCCTGCTCTTTGGTTGGCTTAAACAATATCCACTAAGGGGGAAATTCAAGCCAGCACAAAGAACCAGATTACCAAAACTGTACTCCATGAAATTTTTTTTCAGGTGTCACATTAGGTGGCAGTGTGATAGCCCTTTATTCCTTGGCCAGGGTTGGCTTTTAAAAAACTCAAATAATTCTATGATAATAATGCAATGATGAAGAATAACTACCATTTTGCCTGCCCAGGATCCATTCCACTTTCTTCTAATTTCACTTGGGAACCCCCATTCACCTCTCTTAGTCCATGTGGAACTGACAATTTTAATCCATTCCTTCAGGTCCAGACATGGTCAGGTGGCCCAGGCCCGGCCCATCAGTATATTCCATTATTCTAGCCACAATGACTGGTGCTGGGACAGGCAAAGAAGGCATATTGGTTCAGTGATAGTCAACTCCCAAATTTTGTTGGAAGCAGTTTTCCTTCTGTAGGGTTTGCTAGGCTCCTTCCATCATATGGGAAGTTTGCTGAGAGTGAAGTGATCACCAAAGCGAAATGGTGCCCAGACATGGAGAGAGAGAGATCCCTGGTGATGTCATTATTTGCACCTAGAAAGTCCAGCATGATTCAGGCCAGCTGTATCCCTGGATTTTGAAGGCTGTAAGGCAATAAAATCCCTACTTTGGTTTTCCTAGTTGCAATCAAGAAGTCCTAATATACTATCCTAAGTAAGAATGTCCATCTCTTATTGAATATAATATGCCAGGACATGTGCTAAGACCTAAATATCATCTCATTTATTTTTAAAGCAATAACATTTTGAGGGAGATACTATCATTCTCTCCTACAGAAGAGGTTCAGGGAAGGTAAAAATGTGTCATCAGTCATCCTTCAAGGAATAAAGAAGTTGGAGTTTGAACAAAGACTTGTGTGACTAGGTAGCCACACTCCTGGCACTGTGCTGCCCTGACCAATCTTACTGAGGAATTTTTAAATATTTACTGAACGAATTAGGTAAGAGTAGCAATTACTACTGATGACTCAGAGCCTGGTGCTATGCTAAACGTACATGTGTCGTCTCATTCAATCCTCACACTGACTTTAGGATGGAAATGCTCATTTCACAGATGAGGAAAGTGAGGGCCAGAACAGTTTAGCATCTTGTCCAAGGTTACACAGCTAGTAAGTAGCAGAGCTGGATTTTCACCCAGATATATCTGAGGAGAAGCCACACATATTCACTTTAATATCCATAAAGATTTAACAATTAGAGTCCATGGGTATTTTAGAAAGAACATCAGGGTCCAATTCAGGACTCTTTAAAAAATATCGTCTCTCCTCCTATTAGGGTGACCAACATACCTTGGTTTCCCCAGGACTTTCTCATTGTAAAAACTGGAAGTTAGGCTGTTCTCCCTACCTTCCACAGGCATTGGCAAGTGGGAAGCCTCGGGCGTTTGTCCTTGACTGGCAAATAGGAAAAGAGAATTGGGGCTGCAGACTCCTTCTCACCAAATTCCCAAAGAGAACAGACCTTGTCTCAGGATTCAGAGAAGCTAAGAAACCAGGAGAAGCCTGTTGCCTTAGCAGCTCATCCATGAGATGAGCTTGGAAGGCCAGACCTGGGGATGTTCCAGCTGAAGACGCCCTGAGCATCTGTTCCCATATGCCCTGACCCTACAAGATATGCTTTAGTTAATCAGCACTTTCAGTCCCAGCAGGCAGTGACCTTTGTCAATAAATACACCTTGCAAGGTGGGAACCTTTCCTTGGGGTAGTTGTGTGTAGTAGGCAGAGAGCAGGTCACGGGGTCCTGTGTCTTAGGTTTGCACCCAGCTTGGCCACAGCTCCTGTGTTACCTCTGGGCCTTGGATTCTTTCACCCTTAAAGTGCTGTGGGTAGTGACCACCTTAGAGTTTTGCAGTGCAGATTAACGAGTTAACATGCAACAGTGCTTTGTATGAGGAAATGCTCCTGAAAATAAAGGATGCTGCTAATGATGTGTTTTACATTACATTTCATTGAAATCAGTATCTTTCTAGCTTAGGTTCTCATTTATGTTCTCAGATATGAACACTGCTGAAGCATTCCATCCGAAGACAGAATTTACAAACAGCTCCATGTGATAGGCAGAAGAATGGCCCCCCAAAGATGCCCATATCTTAATTTCTAGAATTTAGGATTATGTTATGTTACATGGCAAAGGTGATAATCAGCTAGCATTAACAAGGGTCCTTAAATGTGGAAGAGAGAGGTGGTATAGTCAGTATCAGAGTGATGCAACATGAGAAACACAGGACCGACAGGTCATTGTTGACTTTGAAGGTGGAGGAAGGAGCCACAGCCAAGGAATGTGGGCAGCCTCTAGAATTTGAAAAAGGCCAAGAAAATGGATTTTCCCTAGAGCCTTCAGAAGGCAATGCAGCCCTGATGACACCTTGAGTTTAGCTCAGTGAGACCCATTTCAGACTTCTGACCTCCAGAACTGTAAGACAGTACATTTGTGTTGTTTTAAACCAACAACTTTGTGATAATTTGTTATAGCAGCAATAGAAAACAAATACACTCTAAAACCAAGATAATCCAGCAAGAAATATACACAGGATTCTCAAATGAAGTGAAGCAATTACCCTTTGCGAGGTGGATTATTTACTCATGTTTCTCTGGGCAGCCTGCATGCAAGTGAGCCTTTTAAGAACTTAAGACACAGTGTTTGATGGATGCATCTATAGTATCTCCCCTGGGTGGCTGTAATCCACAGGAAGACACAGAGGTGGAGGGTTTTGGAGGTAAAATTTGGTAAAAAAAAATCGTCAATTTCACTTCTAGTATATGCTTCCAAAGTCATCTAAACTGCTCTCGGCCCCCCTCTCTAGTTTTATTGGAATCAGTGTTTGAAGATAAATGACAAGGCAGCTGGTATTTCTTGTGGGTTGTTGTTGTTTTTTAATTTATTTTATTTTTGGCTGCACTGGGTCTTTGTTGCTGCGTGCGGGCTTTCTTTTAGTTGCGGCGAGTGGGGGCTACTCTTCGTTGCGGTGCACGGGTTTCTTATTGCAGTGGCTTCTCTTGTTGCGGAGCACGGGCTCTAGGCGCGCGGGCTTCAGTAGTTGTGGCGCACGGGCTTAGTTGCTCTGCGGCATGTGGGATCTTCCCGGACCAGGGCTCGAACCCGTGTCCCCTGCACTGGCAGGCAGATTCTAACCACTGCGCCACCAGGGAAGCCCTGTGGGTTGTTATTTAATGTGATATTTTTTGCATTCTCTCTAAAGAAGTGGTAGTCGAGCAAAATGGCAGAAAAGCTGCCATTTGCAATTAGGCTGTCAAGGTTTAAATTGTGACCCCACCATGTACACGCTATGTGACCTTGTGCAAGTTACACAGCATCCCCAAATCTGTTTTCTCGTTGACAAAACTGGGCGGAGAGAAGAGTAGCTCCCTGAAGACTTAGGCATGTTAAACAGAATAATGATGGTGAAGAGTTTTGCATGGTGCCTGCCTCATGGTAAGTTCTCTGGAAATGTTCACTGTTACCATCACTGTCTATTTCTGATCTGAAAAAATGAAGCAAAGAATCAAAGCAGCCCAGCATGCGGAGTGTCCTGTGCAAGGGTGGGCACAGCAGAATCAACAGAGGCTGAGGGTGGAACCCAGAAAACCAAGGGGGCTGGGCAAACACTGACTCAGCCATTAGCAGATTTTTGCGATGTGGCTGACTCAGTCCTAATGAAAGCTTATTCACCCTGCCAGTCTTCCCAGGCACCTCAAAACCTGTATTTAGAGAACAGCCAACGAGATGTGTGTATACAGTAAGTATTCATCAAAACTCATTTGCAGCCCTGGGTGCTAGTTTACTGGAGTGCATATAACTGAAGGCCTTTATGCCGTTAACAGGATCCAAGGGCTCTATCTGGAGTTCACCTAATTTAGTGGGCAGGACAAGGGCTTTGGAGTCACACAGACATCAATTCAAATCCTGGCTCTGCCACTTTCCAGCTGCCCCTGTTTCTTCACCTATGAAAGGGAGGTAATGTTACCTTTCCCCCAGAGATGTTTTTCAGGATGAAAGGTGATATGCAAGTGAAGGGCTTGAACACTCCAAGGTGGTCCTTGTCATAGTAGTTAATGTATTATTGGTATGTATTATTTGGGTTTGAAAGACTTGATTCTAGCACTAGCTCCACTGCATAATATGACCTTGGGGAAATCCTAAACCAATTCTGAAGTTGTTTTCTCCTTCTGTACATGGGGGATAACAAAAAGTGATGCATCTACTTTATGGGGCTGTTATGCCTGTGAAATGAGACAAGGCTTGTATATACAAGTCTTATGTTTGGAGTCAATTAGAATATAAATTTTCCTGGTTGTGCAAAAAGGCCCTAATGTTCCCAATTTCTTCCCTTATGGGAACCTCTGCAAATGGTACAGCCACCATGGAGTTGTGCTAAGGTGGTGAGATTTTAGTGCTTGGATCCTCAGGGTTAATGCCCTACGTGGTTGAGCTCAGTAGACACAGGCTGGGGAGGTGATATAAGGGTAGGGAGAGGTACAGTCAACAGACAACTGGTATCCTTCTGTGTAAGCAGCAGGGTTAAGTTTCTAGATTCCAGCAGTAGAGCAGGGGCCATCAGCATAAGTAACATGAAGGCCAGGATACACAAGAAACTAAGCAGGAATTAACCTCGTAGGGACAGGCACTAAGTCACTCACTTTCTACAAATAATCCCAGTTCGTCTACCCAACCACTTGATCAACTAGAAATAGCTTTTCTCATTTTCTAGCAGAGAAAGTTAAGGCCCAGAAAGGTTAAGGAAGCTATCTCTGATCACACACAGAGCAAAGAGTAGACCTAGGATCTGGGCCCAGATGTGTTCGGGCTCCAAAATTGATGTTCTTTCCACACATCCACATTGTATTCCTGAAGTCCCAGTGTGATGATTTCATGACTCTGATACCCAGGTCAGACTGGACACAGGATCCCATAGCATGAATAGCATGCTTAAACCATGAAGTCAGAGGACTTCAGGGGACATACTGAAACCTTCGATCCTGTGGGAGACTTGCAATAGTCTCAGGATTGCTCACTTACCAAGTTTCATTGATTGTGGTATGCAAATATTGAAATACTTCTCATAGAGCATTTCCCAGGGCATATTCTGTATTATATTATTATTATTAACAACAATAAAACCCATAACTACCGCAACTAAACTATAATTCAACAAACTACCACATTTAAAATTTACTGAAGGCTTTTTATCAACCAGGCACCAGTTAAATATTATTTTTAAAGCTACCTTATTAAATACTTAAAATGTTCTTTTGAACTAGATTACCTTTATTTTACAGAAGAGGAAACCAAGTCTTGGAGTGGTTAATTATCATTTTGAAAAAATATAAGTTATATTCTAAAATATATTTTGGAATCCCTTAATTAAACCAATTTGAGCCGTTCTTATTTACTACAGGACTTCTCAGAGCCTTTAATGGACTCAGACTCTTCCAGAAGGGGACACTTACTCAGTGACTGACAAATGTATGTGACACAGGTTGCTTTCTCTATTGGACATCTCTTTGGCTGCCCTTCTATGACTGCTGGCTTGTCTTCTCTCCCTGGGAATCAGGCCTCATGTATTGTACTCATGCCATTCCTTATCTGATTATCTTGAAAAGTCATGAAATTTTTTCTTTTTCAGAAGTTCTTCTTGTTTATGGACTCTGAGAGGGGTGGAGGGAGGTGTGAATTGCTTTTTATAGAGGATTGAGTCACTAATAGTTTGGACTTAACATATGAGACAGTGGCTGTTTCCTGAAGAGTTGCAGAGTTTCGTTCTGAAACACGGAGATGAAGTCAGCTTTCCATTTTGCAAATTGCAGAAGTCCCCGTGGATAAGAAATAAATGGGAAAATTGGGTTTGCAAAGGTGGCAATGTGAATGGTGCTCTGGCAATGTTTAAACCTGGAGGAAAATTATAGGCATGTGTGGGTTTTTTATCCATTCTTAATTTACCTTATATAATACTTATCAAATAGCTAGGAGTAGTGTGAAAAATAATAGAACTGTGTGGGTTCCCTACCCTCTAAGACCTTATAAGTTTATATGCAAAAAGTAGTAAGACAGGAACAAGATTTTATTTAAATTGCTCCCATTTTTAGTTTCCGTTTCTTTCCTTTTTTTAAAAAAATTTTATTTATTCCTTTGGCTGTGTTAGGTCTTTGTTGCTGCGCGCGGGCTTTCTCAAGTTGTGGTGAGTGGGGGCTACTCTTGGTTGAGATGTGCGGGTTTCTCATTGCAGTGGCTTCTCTTGCTGTGGAGTACAGTCTCTAGGCGTGTGGGCTTCAGTAGTTGTGGCATGTGTGCTCAGTAGTTGTGGCTCGCGGGCTCTAGAGCACAGGCTCAGTAGTTGTGGTGCACGGGCTTAGATCCATGGCATGTGGGATCTTCCCGGACCAGGGATCAAACCCATGTCCCCTGCATTGGCAGGTGGATTCATAACCACTGTGCCACCAAGGAAGTCCCTATTTCTAATTAATGTAAAAATTACCTCCTTATAAATCAGTTGGCTTCACCATTTATTTACTTTATGTAAAGTCAACTTCCTCCTTTTGAAAATCACCTCCAGAATTTCAAGGAATACAGAAATACCAACTCCACCTTGGATTAAACCACCTTTGATTAAATATATAACTCCCAAACCACAACATATGAAAACAGAAGGCAGATATGTAGGTATGGTAAATGACCATTTACTCAGTTGCCAGATTGCACTGAAGAACCTCACGAAAGCTCAGGAATTGAAGGCACCTGGTTTTTCAGATTGTGGCAATCAGGTAGTGACTGAAAACAGGAATATGTTCTTCAAAGTCAGTATAAGGAACAATCATACCTGCAGGCTCCAAGACCTCTATCTCTAAGACCCTTCACAAGATGAAAAGAATGGTCCCTGATGGCAACGAACCAAAGAGGCTTCAGACTTGGGATCCCAGCCGCAAAGGAGGGTAGGGTATAATTTTGCCACTCTTTGAGGGTAGCTTCCAGGGATATTTGGCTTGTTCACATGTAAGCCAAATGTGTTTCCATGGCCAGAAAAAAAGAAATTACTCATGGATAAAGTCACAGAAGTTTACAATAAGTAGCTGTATATGTTTTCTAGGGCTACTGTAACAAATTACCAAAAAACTGAGTGGTTAAATGCAACAAATTTATTTTCTCACACCTCAGGAGGCCTGAAGTCCAAAATCAAGGTGTAGGCAGGACTGGTTCCCTCTGAAAGCATAGGGAGAAACCATTCTATTTCTCTCCCCTAGCTTCAGGTGGTTGTTGGCAATCCTAGGCATTCCTTGGCTTGTGGACACATCACTCCAATCTCTCCCTCCATTGTCAAATTGCCTTTTCTGTGTCTGTGTCCTCTCCTCTCCTTGGCCATTGGATTTAGGGCCAACCCTAACCTAATATGGTCACATCTCAATCCTTAACCTAACTACATCTGCAAGGAGTTTATTTCCAAATAAGGTCACATTCTGAAGTTCCAGGTGGACATGAATTTAGAGGGGACACTATTCCACCTACTATAGTAACCTTTGGTGTGGAGGCAAATGCTGAGAGGATACGGACAGGGAAATACAGGATCAGCGTCTGCTACAAAAATAATCGAAGAATACTGCATACTTTGGAGTAAAATACACCTAGGTTTTAATCTAAAAAAAAATAGAGTTTACATAAGGTTGGATGAAATAACTAGGCACCTCTGACTGGTCTATTCAGGTTTTTAAAGTAAATTAGGATCATTCCATTAAACAAGTATCTTTACTATAGAATATGCCATCCATTGTGAGGCCCAGAGAAGATGCTGTGACACAGTTCTTAAGAGTGAGGAGACTTCCAGTGTAGGGGGACAACATGGACACATCTGAGACAGTTAAAGGGCAGTGCAAAGCAATAAGCAATAAAGTGTTCAATTAAGGCATAAATTTCACTGCCTTAAGTTTGGGCAGTAGAAAAAAAGAAGGTTACGAAATTTTCAAGGACTGGAAAACATGAGTCTCCAGATTCAAAGACCCAACTAGGTACACATCACAATGGCAACAGACAGACCTATGCTGAGGTGTCATGGCATTTCAGAAGACCAGGGATGAAAATAAGACCATGAAATTATCCAGAGTGGGTGGGGGTACAATTCACATTAAAAAAATAAATAAAGGAAATCAGAAAGGCATTAGGGAAAGTTAGGAGAGAATGAAAGAATAGTTTCAAAATTCTGGCAAAGTTATTGGACCTCAAATTTTATGCCTTCTAAACTATCAATCAAGTAAGCGTGCAGGGACCACAGCAGAGGGACACTTTTAAGACTTTCACATTTCAAAATAATTACCTTCAACGCACCTTTTTTCTTTGTTCTGGGGACATGGAAGAATAAACTAAGCTAGAGGAATGGAATCCAGAGAGGAGGAGCTTCAAACCCAGGTTAAGGGAATTTCCGTAACGTTAGCTAACAGAAACCCCGCGGTTCAAGTTATGCTACAGAGCTGGCGGCGTCGATTAAAGCAGAATTGAGGGCACAAGGAGAAATGTCTTCAAGAAACTACTGAAACTAACAGATTCTAACTTTGTCATTGAAAAGTGTTTTGAAGAGTTATTACAAGGTGTGGAGACATTTCATTGATGTACATAAAACGGAGCAATAAAAGGCAATCAATTTTAACTCCAGGTGAGACAAAGTGGGATAAGAGATTAAATGTAATGATGGTACACCACTTCACTGAGCAGTGAGAAGTATTTACATAGTCATAATAGTGAAAGCACTGATGTGTAGTTAATCAAAATTGTGATGTAATTATATTGAAAGGGGTAGAGGTAAGGGAAGTGGAATGTAATAGTACTGACGTCATCTGTTTAAACAAGAAGTGATGGACAATGTCTAAATTTGAGAATTCAAGAAGAAGCTTAGGCATTTTTTTTTTTTTTTAGAAATATAGGAAAATAACCAGAAGAAACAGCTAAAGGGTTTTCAGTAGTTGCCCCTGGGGAGATCAAGAGATAGTAAGGGAATGTATCTTGAGGGTGTTGAATATGTCCTGGTGATTTGGGGTTTCTTGTTCTGTTCTTTGAGTCCTAGGTTTCTCCAGCTCTTCTTCCAATCTGTGAGCTGCCTCAGTTTCCTTCACTGCTCCATAGTCCAAAAATATATATATTCTGTTTCACTCAGTGCAATTTGAACTGAGATTCTGTTACAACTAAGAGTCCAGGCTACTACAATGATAAATGTGGATCCCATTAATGTATGTATTCTGATGACTCCCTTTAGAAAATTAGTTCTGATCCATGTTCAATGTCCAGTCTATTCCATATGCTGAATAGACCAGGCCCTTATTATGACACGAGGTTAACCAAATTCTGCATCTTCCTCACGCTTCCCTCCCATCACTCCCAGTTTCCTGTCACACTCTACACATACCCAACTCCTTTTCGTTCGTCCACTGCGCCCCTACCTCAACATCCCCCCTGCCCAGCACTCTCTTCTAAATTGCTTTTTCTATAACCTCTTTTTACATCTGGTGAATGCTTACTTATTTTTCAAGACTCAGCACAACTGTTCCCTCCCTCAGCCTTCTCTGATTTAGTAGGTTGGCCTTCATGGTCCTCAACTGCACAGCTCCGTGTTAACCCTTCAAACATGTTGTAATTCTGCAATTGTACTTCTATATCCTCCTTTAGACAAGAAGCTACTTAAAGATTAGAACCATGGATTAGTCATTGTTGTATCCCCAGCATCATAGTAGTTGTTCAATAAATGTGTATTGAACTGACCAACTCAGCTTATGTCTACATGGAACAGAGATAAGCGTGATTATCTTGGTGTTTCAGATGGCTAAAAAAACCCACCCCTAAGTATGGTGGTTTAAAACAATAACTATTCCTTTTTTTTATGATTCTGAAGCTAGAGCATGGCAAGTGGGGACAGCTTGTCCCTATCTTATGGGGTGTTGGCTGAGGTCACACATGTGGCTTCCTTGAGCTGAGAATCCAGCAAGAACTAGAACATCTAAGATTAACTCACATGTCTGGCATCTCAGCTGGGTTGGCAGCAATGGCTGGGGCTGGCTGGACCGCTCTCTCTCCAGGCATCATTTAGTAGCATCACCTGAGCTCCTTGACATGGGTCCTAGATCCCAAAAGGACAAAACCGAAAGCTGCTAATAGTCTTAAGGCCTCATTGTTCGGAATTCACCGTGCCACTTCTGTTACCTTCTCTCGGTTAAAGCAACTTGCAGGCCCAGCTCAGATTCAAGGAGAGAGAATAGGTTCCAAGGGAAGGACTGACAGGACAAGCCTGGGAGAAATTGTTGGCATCTGTCTTTACAGACAATCTACATTTGATAATTCAATCATTTCGGGTAACTAAACCAGATAATTCCATTCGTATATTTTGGAACTAAAATATTTCTGTGGATTAGATTATCCTTGGAAAAGTCAAGAAGGGTGACTGGGGAGGAGGCACGTTGTTTTGTACACATGATGTTAATTTCAAAGATAAAAATAAATGGCTCAATTATGATATTTGAAGACATGCTCGGACACAGTGCTGATGTTCTTTTCTACAAATAGGAAAGGGATACGTTGCTTTTGTAGAAAGCTAATGGAGGAAGAAGGGGGCTAATGTGGCTCTATGATAATGGAAACTTTTCGTTAAAGATGACCTATATATACACTGCCAAATGTAAAAGAGCTAGTGGGAAGCAGCCGCATAGCACAGGGAGATCAGCTCGGTGCTTTGTGACCACCTAGAGGGGTGGGATAGGGAGGGTGGGAGGGAGACGCAGGAGGGAGGGGATATGGGGATATATGTATGCATATAGCTGATTCACTTTGTTATAAAGCAGAAACTAACACACCATTGTAAAGCACTTATACTCCAATAAAGATGTTAAATAAAAAATGACCTAGATGCTATTTCTGAAAATATTAACTGTCCTCAGCCAAAATTTAAAATAATGTCCATGTTTAAAATAATCCATTATATATAGTCATTCTGTCTTGGGATATACTTTTGCACATTAATGCTTTCAAGAATATGGAACTCGCAGAGAATAATGAATACATATACCTGCATTTTAGCCATGTCCATTACAATAATAAAAATCTAGTATGGCCACAGTTTTTAATTACTTTTCATCATTGCTGCAGTCAATGAAGCTAGCTTTATTACCCACGATAATGTCTCACTTGTAATATATCTTCATAAAACCGGAAAAGAGTTTTCAATTCTAAATTCGAGAGATAGGCTTTTCTGTCTAGCTTTGCTTAGAGCAGAATGCATAAATGAGCCTTATTTGCTTATTACCTGAAAAGACAAACAATATAAATGAGACTGAATAGGACTCCTGCTTTTTCCTATCTCTATTCCAATATCCTTTTGTGTTTCATTGTATTTTTAATTCTGTGTTGATAACATTTACCCCTTAGGAGAGACAAGTCAAGGCATTTAATGCAGCTTAAGAGAACTAAAGGAAAGGTCCGAAATCTTGGGTTCCAGTTTTGGTTCTGCCACATGCTTGCTGTTCTTAGGCCTTAAGCAAGTCCCTTAAACAAACCAAACCTTATTTTTTTCCAGTTGTATCAAAAGGATAAGCTCATTTTCTGCTTTCTTCACAGGTAAGAGCAAGACAATGAAAGGGCTTTACAAACTATAAATCTCTAAGCAGATGGAAGGAAACAAATTGGTGAAACCATAAATGAGACAATAGAAAGCGTAAAAAATCAAAAGTAGATTTGGTCTTTCATTATTTACTCATTTAATATTTACTGAGTGTCTAGAATGTGTTAGGCACTGTGTTCAAGGCTGGAGATTAGTGGTAAATCAGACAGTTGAGGTGCCCCCCATCTTTGTGGAGCTGGCAGCCTGACAGGGGAGACATATTAAACAAGTAAGCAAGCAGTTAACATCTCTGTAATAAGTACTAGAAAGGAGAGGAATAGGACATCGTGAGAGAAACAAACAGGAAGAGCTGAATCAGTAAGCCTTCCTGGTATGGGAAATTGAGCCTGGAGGGTGGGATAGAGTCAGACCAGCAGATAAAGGGGTACACAGGCAGGTCTCAAGCAAAAAGCAACTCAAGGAAGACAAGTATGCCTAGAGGAGCCTGAGGAAGAGAGAGAGGGCAGGCACACGAGATAAAAAAAAAACAAAAACATGTAGACCATGAAGGGTGTTGGCTTTGATTCTGAGCCATGGAAAGTGACTGAAGGCATTGAGGCAGGAGAATGATGGGATCAGATATTATGCTTTATAAAGGTCTCTTTTGCCAATGGGTCGTTGAGAGTCAAAAATGGAAAGAGGAAGCTACTGCAGAGGACTCGAAAGGTGAAGATGGTAGCTTAATTCAGGGATAAGCAGTAGAAATAGTGGGGATTTGATGAATTCAAGATATATGTTGGGGGTGAAACTGACAGGATTCATTGACAGAATAATTATAATTAGGAAGGATTCCAAGATTTCTGGCTTGAGCAATTAGGAGGGTGGTTCTGCTGATTACAGAAATGAGGAAACTGGAACAAGTTTGTAAGGGAAATAAAAATATACTGTTGTGACATGTGGAAACTGACATTCAGATGGAGCTATCAAGAAGGCAGTTGGCTAGAGAATCAAGATATGGGCTGGAGAAATATGAAAGTCCTGAGAATGCAGACCCATGCTTCTAAATGCCCTCTGGCATAGACTGGGTGAAAAGCTACCAATCCAGGCCACCGCTCTGCTGCCAAGCTTAATCATGCCATGCCTGTGACTGGCTGCGTAAGTGGTTTTCTTTTCAGGCCAGGATCAAGCCTTTCCCATTTCCTCCGGAATATCCCTATTCAATTTACCAGTTCTATCCATACGCCATTGACCAGAGGGTAGGTCAGTTTTCAGACAGATGAAGTCACCTTGTTTATGAAGGAGTCAACTGGCAGACCTTCTACTACCTTTCTTTCTTTCTTCCTTCCTTCCTTCCTTCCTTTTTTCAGAACCCAAGAACACTGTGTTAAGAAGTGATAAAAAGTAGTTACCAGTAGTCCAGGCCTAGGGTCAGTTCTACCGAACACCTAGCTTAAAGCGGAGGCATGCAACACAGATGTCAAACGTACTTCACCCTGGCCTGTTCAGTCTACATATCAGAGTGGTACATAATTATAACTTTCTGGATTTCTCTATCTATAGTTGGTGTTTTCTTATTTTACCAGTAAGGTAAAGGAAATTGATTTCAACTGGAACACTTCACTGCTTTCCGTATTTATTTTTTCCTAATCTACATAACGTTAGTGCTCTCCTTTTCTTTGATACTGATGATGACTTGAATGATGAAACACTGTCCCCGATAGAACTCCTGTGTGACATTCTAGACTTGAATCCTAGTGCCAGCACTTACAAGCTGTATGACCTTCAGCTTGTCACATATTTCTTGGTCTTAGCACCATTTAACAAACGGGAAAACTAAATACCTTGTATCAAGTAAATGAAATACATAGATAGTCTTAACACAATGCTTGGTACAATGTTAGGGACTTGTGGTTGTTACTATTACTAGATGGATCTAAAGCACTGATTAGTCTTGGGGCTGCACATACCAGGGTCTTAGGAGCTCTGGTGAGGAATACAAAATCAGATTAACAACCATCACTGAATAATGAGAAAGTAGGTTGCTATGGTGATAGAAGTGAGGCTGACCTGAGTGGGCATCTTGAAGGTTGTGCTATTCAGGAGTCCAGTCTGTGCAAAGTTTTGTGAAGACTTCTTCCAATGAACTGAGCTTGAGGCATTGTCTACTCCCAAGAAGGCAGTAGCTATCTTGAAGTCAGTATTATTTCCTTGTATCCTACAAATTGGATTGGTGTCCAAGTTTACCATGTTACCCTGGTGGGACACACCCACGAGAGATGAGGATAGGTTTGGGGTGTGGGGGAGGGAGAGAAAAGTCTTGATACTTACACGCTATAGAAAGAAATGATTGACAAGCAAAGAATGTGTGAAGTGTAGCATACTGCATTTAGAGACAGTCAAACGCTACTATAAATGGCTTGCTTTGGATTTTTAATCATGTCTTACTTTTTCTAATAATTTTCCATACATAATGCCCTTTATTCATATGAGATCTTCAACCATTTTACAAATAATTAGGGAGCACCCATTCCATACCTGACTCTGAACCTTACCCCACCTCTGCTAGGTAGGCAGAGAAGGTTGGGGAAACTGATTCTTGGGAGGTGACATGATTTGCTTATCAGTGTCAGGCCTATTCAGTGCTGTTCGGTTTTACCCTTAAGAGCTATTTCTAATGCCTTTGGGACTAGGAGAAATAGAATATATATTAGACCCTTGGAATTCAAAGTTACCATTTCTGTTTTTGACTACTTGTGAACAACCTGAAGCTCCCTGACTTGTAGCATGTGTGCATATATTTTCATTTTTACTGAAGCACGAGTCTGAGTTGCAACAAGGCTGCTGTGTGGGAGTGTGTGTACTGTACATCTGTTGTTTTTGCCTGCCTGGCACCTATTCTCCATCCTTCAGTAAGAGCTCTTGGGTTTACTTTGAGGCACTGTGTCTCACTGTGTTGGATACTGCTATAATGGGAATGTCAGTCAAGGAACCCTGAGAAGGGTCTGGGCATGTGACCCAAGTTCAATCAGCCGGACTCTCTCTCCTAGGAATTTGAAACTTGAAATAAGATATAAAAGGATGGAAAGTTATTGAGGAAGATCTAGCCCCATCGTGATATCCTGAAAATACTGTCCATCGATTTCCGTTATTTGGAGTAGGGATCACCAAAACTTTTTCTGTAAAAGGCCAGCTAGCAAATATTTTAGGATTTGTGGGGCATTAGGTCTCTGTCTCAACCACTTGATTCACAGGTTTTCCTTTTTACTCTGTGATCTTCTCATCCTTCTAAGGAAATTCCATGTTGGCAGAATTGATTTCTGTTGCTTGCCACTGAAGAACTCTACTAATGTAGGGTGAATCTTTTGGTTAATGAGCGAGTCTAGTTGGCTTCCCAACATCCACACAACAATGGAGCTTTCTCTTTATGCCTCCTACTAGTGTAGGGAATAACAACTGAGAAGAAATTAATAAAAGAGGGTCTTAGTAAAAGGGCTAGGCCTGCTGACATCAACAAAAAAGTGAAAAGTCTATAAAAAAGAAGGTGCGTTGTCAGACGTTTAGCATAAATTAAAAAACAGAATGTTAAATTTGTCAGTGGCTTAATTCTATGACTTGAGCTAGCCCTTTATAATTAAACAAATGGTGGGTTTATCACATTGTTTTAGTAAGGGTTCCAAAAAAGATTTTTTTAAATGATCAGAGAAAGATTTAAAATGTTAAAAAATTAACATGATTTAAAAAAAATATTAAAATGAGGTTTACTTGTGGTATAGGTTCATCCTAGGAATCCTGAGCTCTCCATGTTGGAAGATGGTAAGTCTGTACAAAGCTTTTTACATTGTGAATCTGGGATTGTGTGATGGTCTCTGAGTATATTCTTCCAGAGTGACAAGATTTCACTTCTGTCAATACTTCTTTCTGTCTCTGTCTCTTTCTGTTCAAAAAGTAAATATTGTCCTATTTAGATGAAGCAGATAAAAATCAAGTTTTTTCACAATCTGGCATTAGAAGGAATACAAAATAAGCACTGTCCCTGCCTTTAAATAACTGTCCACCTAGCTGAGATGAGGACATTACCTACCCAGGAAATTTTGAGTAGTACAAAGTGGTCAGGTCATTTCAACAGAGAACGCATGGGTCACTGAAGATTTCTCTAACAGTGCTAAACCGAGGGATGCAGTAAACCTAGCTTCATCTCAAGCAGCATCACAATCCTTGAGTTCCAGTTCCTTAATTTCCCACAGGAAACCTGAAGGCACAGGGGAGCTAAGTAACTTTGTCTAAGGTCCTACTTCTGATCCTGGTGTCACTGCAACTAGCAGTTGGTGTTCCCAATTCCTATGTTTAGTAACGTGAATGTATTCATTCAACCTCACAATAATCCTATGAAATAGGTACCATGACTATTTCCATTTTATAGATGAGGAGACAGGAACTCACTGCAAGGTTAAGTAATTTGTCCCTAGGCTCTTTGGTCCTGCAGTGTGTTCTTGAATACCTCTCTCTACTTTGATACCAAGAGTGTATGAGTATATTTTGCTGTCTATGACTGGACACGGTTTTCAGATACGATCTTGAGGGAGACTGTATAGAATATAGATTTCCTTCTAACATTATTGTCCACTTTGATTGAGGTGTATTAATAATTTTATAGGTGCATATTATGAGAGAGTCTGCTAGGTGTTTTGCAGATACTATATTTGATTGTTGCAGCAACATTGAAAAGGAGGTATTATTTTCCTCATCTTGAGAGGAGGAACCTGGATTGGTTTGTCCAAGAACACCTTAATAATAAGTTGCAGAACAGAAATTCAAACCGAGGTCTAGATGGTCCCAAAGCCTATGCCCTTTGCTGCCTTCCAAATCTCGGACTCTGCCTTCTTTAATGCTATGCTGTAACTTACTGAGCATTTTCTATACTTCCATCCTCAGGCCTGTAATCAGAAATGAGTTGGATATTCTTGCTCAACAAAATGCATCCTATTCCAGCCAAGTAGTTCGGCCCCTCGAGGTTCCCCATAGCCAAATCAACCAGTATTTGGCATGGAAGTCAGAAAACAAACCCAAGTGTTCTGGAACTGAAAGTTACAACCTAGCTGGGTTGGTGGCTGAAAAACGAATGTGAGACACATCGATAATAAACAGCAGGTTGGGACAGGAAAGCATGGCATTAAATAATTGAAGCCAGTGAAAGTGGAACATGGGGCCAAGTCTACACAGCTATTTATGAAACTGAGAAATGGAATATTGATGTTTGGTATCAGTACTGAGAGCTTTCCAGTTAATTACATTCCTGGGTGAAATCAGAGAGAAATATGATACATTTTTCAGGGAACAAAATAATTTTTCGTCATTCACTGAGAAATCGGTTAACTCTCTAGCTCACTTACTGTCTGTAAAACCTGGAACAGCAGTCACTGTGAAACACTGAATTTGTGGCCTTGATGTGTCCTAATTTTATTATGAATTTACTGAGCACGTGCTACTTCCCAGGCAAAGATCTTCTCAGAGCTCACAGTTGGTGGAACAGCCACAGAGACAGCTAGATCTAACATATGAAAATTATTAGAATAAGATCCCATTCCTTATGGACTTAGGACACGGGGAGCGGGGAGGGTAAGCTGGGACGAAGTGAGAGAGTGGCATGGACATATATACACTACCAAATGTAAAACCGATAGCTAGTGGGAAGCAGCTGCATAGCACAGGGAGCCTCGGTGCTCTGTGACTACCTAGAGGGTTGGGATAGGGAGGGTGGGAGGGAGATGCAAGAGGGAGGAGATATGGGGACATATGTCTATGTATAGCTGATTCACTTTGTTATACAGCAGAAACTAACACACCATTGGAAAGCAATTATACTCCAATAAAGATGTTAAAAAAGATCCCATCCCTGTCCCCATCAATCACTACCTTACACAGCTTGTTTCATAGTATTCATCAATACCGAAGAATATATATTTATTTGCTTATGTGCCTACTGTCTCCCAAAGTAGAATACAGGCGCCAGTGAAGCAAGGGTTTTGCTTCTTGCTCTGTTCCCATCATTCAGAACTGTGCCTGGCAGATGACAGACATCAAATGCTGAATGAAATGGAGGTATCAGACAAAGAGGTGACCCAATTTGTCCAGAGGGGGCTGGTGAAGGCACCAGAGGGGGGCAATGTTTCAAGCAGAGCCTTGGAAGGTGCACCAGGGTTAATCTATGGAGGAATAAGTTACGAGCATCATGGAGAAAAGGCAAGATAGAAACAGACAGATGGATGCATGAAACTGCATAACTGCACGATGTGTTTAGGCATTGAGGATGCAAAGGTTGAGTCCGAGGGAGTGACTGTAAATAGTATACAGTGTGGCCAGGTGACACTACACACGACACACAGCGACGACAAAATGGGTTAATCCCCATTCATCAGCCCCCACCTTCCTGGTACCCACTGACTTCCCCTACTGCCCACTTTGGTTTCCAAAGGTACCTTCTCAAAGAAGCCTTCAGCACCTGTGGCTGGGCTCTAGTATGTTAACTAAGCACGCGGCTCTCTTTAGCCATCTCCATTCTATTTCCTTTAAACTTGGATACATTAACTTGCTCAACCCATCATATGGTTCTAGCAAAAGAATTTTAACTGACATTCCCAGTGGCAGAGTTGAATTAAACTGCTTTTGATGGTGAAGGTTTTTTATTAACCTAAGATAATTAGGTAGTGTTTGAATGGATAAGAAGCAGCCTAAGTAGTCTCCAAATATGTCATAATCTATCATGTGTCACTTTTTGGCTTGTACTCTTTTTCTTTTTGCTTTTTCACCAGCACTGCTGTTTGAATGAGTGCCAAGCTGTTTAGAGTTAAAACGCTTTGTTGCAATGAACAGAAAACAACAAAAGCTCAAATTATAGAAGGGGGAATTATTGAGAGAACATTGTGTTAACGGTGTGAGAACATGGAACTCCAGAGCACCTGGGCCTCTTAAATGACTTGAACAAGAAATTTGAAACAGGTAGTTTTTAATCTCATAATCTCTCACACCCAGCCCTTTGCCCTCTGTGTCTTTGCCTCTGGCTCTGTCTCCTTCCATCACTCTGTTTCTTCCTTCCTTGCTCCCTTCCCCCCCCCCACTCCTTTCATCACTCTCTTCCTTTCTTATTATTCTCCCTTCCACTGGCTTTCTTTGCTTTTCATGTTCATAGCTAAGTCTTCCTTACAGCTCTCCAGATTATACTTTCTCCATTTAAGAGACCAGCTCAGATGACTGGCTAATTGCTTAAATCTCTTAGGTTTCACAATCCATAGAAAGGAGGATCTGACTGGCTCAGCCTGAGTTAGGTATTATCCATGGTCCAATCAACTGTGAGCAACAAAACAGTCACGATACAAATATGCATAGGAGTGGGTGTGCAGAAGTCCTCTGGGGGTATGGAGAGGAGTATTCCTCAGAGAAAGGGTATCACCACAAGTTGAACGTGTAAGCTAAAAGGTATCTGCTACCTCCAAGCACAGAGTCTGGATGAAAATTCATGGATGAGTTAATATTCTTTTTAAACTAATGCTGGCTGATCAAGAAAGCTTGATGAGAGATACTATAAGGAATTTCAGCACTTCGTGTGGAGTGATTCTTCCCTGGGAAAGCTGATCAGACTTTTGGAATGTCAGGCCATTCAGTAGATTTGTAGAGTTCAAGTTCCTAGGTCACCCAAGGCCAGAGAAGCAGATTCATGCAACCTGTTGCTTTAGGGGGAACAAATGTACCCATTAGCTGATAGGCAAATGTCCATGCCTCATGGTGTCTCTCTGCAAAGTGGTTTCTTTCCTGTCCTTGGTTTGCTCAGGTGTGAAATGAGATGGGTAGATGTGACAGTCCAAATTCCCTTTAGTTCTGCTTTGCTATGATTCCCAGTGAAGGTAAGAGAGGCCCCACAAGGTCTGGGCTGCTCTCAGAAGGAGCTGCCTTCCTAATCACAGCTCACATGTACATATGTGCTCGCCAGGCCCTCTGAATTCTCCTCAAAGCCATTATAGCTGAATTTGGGATCCTACTTTTTTTTTCCCCTAGGTAGTCTAAAATTAGATCTGCCGACTTCGCAGCTCCTGTCAGGTGTCTGTTTCTCAAAGCAGAGAGTTTTTCAGACTTTGAGCTTTCAGCTCCTGGGGACCATGGTTACTTTTTCATCTCTCTAGGCAGAACTCTGAAGGGCAATGTGGACCTCTAAGCAGGGGCTGCTGGGGTCACCCCCCCAGCGGTTAACCATGGAGGCCCTGCACCAAAGCACCCAGGCCTCTTCTGTAGGAGCTGTCATCCTGAGAACCCTACACTGCAGACAAAGCCCAGGGCACTGAGGCTGAGACTGGGTGTAAATGGTCTTATCTGGAAATGACAAAATTATTGAAGTGGGGTTGTGATTATGCTCAGATTCCTCTGGGCCTTTGGTGGATGGTGTAAAAATAAAGATGAAAGAGGAAGGGTGCTGCTACTAGGGAGAAACTCCTTCCTGTGGAATGGGTTGTTCATTCACTCAACACTCGCCGAGCACTGTGGATCTTCTAGTTCCTATGTGTTCACCTGGTGCTCTGCTGGATGCTGGGGAAGCAGGAATGTAGACACACGGGTCATCCTCCAGGAAGGGAAGACGGGCTGGCAAACATGTGAACATCAGTCTGGGGCTGTGGTCAGGAGTATCTGTACTCTCTCCTAGTCTTCTTTAAATGTTTGGTAGAATTCACCAGTGAAGCCATCTTGTCCTGGGCTTTTCTTTGTTGGCAGGTTTTTGATTACTGATTCAGTCTTCTTACTTGTCATTGGTCTGTTCAGATTTTCCATTTCTTTATGATTCAGTCTCAGCAGGGTGTATGTCTCTAGGAATCTATCCATTTCTACTAGGTTAACAAATTTGCTGGTGTATAATTGTTCATGGCAGACCCTTGCGATCCTTATTTCTGTGGCATCAGTTGTAATGTCTCAATTCAATTTTTATTTTGAGTCTTCATTTTCCTTCATTAGTTAATCTAACTAAGCATTTCAATTTTCTGTCTCAAAAACCAACTCTTAGTTTTGTTGATTTTCCTGTTTTTCTATTCTCTATTTTTGTTCCAATCTTCCTCATTTCTTTCCTTCTACTAACTGTGGGATTAGTTTGTTCTCCTTTTTCTAGTTTCTACAGGTGTAAAATTAAGATCTTTCTTTTCTTAATGTAGGTATTTATTGCTTTTCTCTTAGTACTGCTTTTGCTGTAGCCTGCAAGTTTTGTGTTTTTATTGTTGATAAAATTCTTAAAAGAAAATGTGGGGGAAAGCTTCATGATGACAACCCAGGCAATGATTTTTCTGGATATGATACCAAGAGCACGGGCAACAAAAGCAAAAATAGGCAAATGGGACTACATCAAACTGTAAACCTACATAGCAAAGGAAACAGTCAATGGAGTGAAAACGGAACTTATGGAAAGGGAGAAAATATTTGCTAGTCACATATCTGGTAAGGGGTTAATATCCAAGAAAAAAAAGAAACTCTCATAATTCAATAGCATAACAGCAACTCATTTTAAAATATTGGCAAAGGACTTGACTAGGCATCTCTCTAAAGAAGCATACCAATGGCCAACAGATAGATGAAAAGATGTTCAACATCACTAACCATCAGGGAAATGCAAACCAAAACCACAATGAGATATCATCTCACACATGTTAGGATGGCAATTATCAAAAAATGAAAGGTAGTAAGTGTAGAGAAATTGGAACTCTTGTACACGGTTGGTGGGAATGCAAAATGTTGTGCTCACTAGGGAAAACAGTATCTAGCTTCCTCGAGTTGAAAACAGTACTACCATATCGTCCAGCACTCCCATTCCTGGGTATATATCCAGAAGAATGGAAATCAGAGATTTCCATTGAAGAGATATTAGCCCTCCCATGTTCGTTGTAGCATTATTCACAATAACCAAGCTACAGAAACAACCTAAATGTCCATTGACAGATGACCGGGTAAACAAATTTGGTATATACACACAATGGAATATCATTAGGCTTAGAAAAGAAAGAAATCCTGCTGTATGTGACAACCTGGATGGAACTGGAGGATATTATGCTAAGAAAAATTACCCAGTCACAGAAAGACAAATACCGCATAATTCCACTTATATGAAGTATCTAAAATAGTCAGACTCTGAAACAGAGTAGAAAGGTGGTTGCCAGGGATTACGAGGAGGGGGGAATGAGAAGTTGCTTCTCAAGGGGTATAAAGTTTCAGTCATACAAGATGAATCAGTTCTACAGATGTGCAGCATTACAATACCGTGCCTGTCTTAACAATGCTGTGCCATGCACTTAAAATTTAAGGGACTAGATCTTGTGTTAAACATTCTTACCGCAATAAAAAAATAAATCAATTTCCCCTCCCCCCAAGGAAATAAGAAAGGATTTATTGTGACTTTCTACCACTCAAGAATTCTTGGAAGCCAAAGGCGTACGAATCATCATTGTTTCTTTTAAGGAACTGTCACTCAAGGGCTGGCCTAACCAATATAATAGCCACTTGCCACATGTAACTATTTAAAATGAAATTAAATGAAATTTTAGTTCCTCAGTCACACTAGCCACATTGCAAGTACTCAGTGACCACATGTGGCTAGTGACTACCGTATCGGACTGCACAGATACAGAAATTCCCCTCAGGGCAGAAAGTTCCATTGGACAGCACTGCTCTAGAGAGCGGCCAAGGATGAGACACATGAGGCAGTCAGAAAAATACACAACATAAAATAGCAAGCTTAAATGGTGCTGGAGATGTTGGGAGAAGGTGGAAATTTTCACGAGCCTTACTGCAAAGGAAGCTTCATGAGGGAGGTTGACTGAGGATGGATAGGATTAGACTGGAAGAGAAAAAGAGGGTAGGGTATGAGTAAAGAATAGAAAGGGAATCTATCTGGTAGGAATGCAAATCATCGGATAAGTAATTAACAGTAGCTTAAGCAAACAGGAGTTTATTTTTCTCACGTAAAGATATCTGTCCCAGGGACCCAGTGATGTCAGGGCCAGCATGTCTGATATTCTCGTGGTCTTTCCCTGATTATTGCAAGATGGATGTTGGAGATCTAGCCTTTGTGTCTTTAATCAAAGTAGGAATAATGAGGAAGGGGCCTCCCTGGTGGCGCAGTGGTTGAGAGTCCGCCTGCCGATGCAGGGGATACGGGTTCATGCCCCGGTCTGGGAGGATCCCATATGCCGCGGAGCGGCTGGGCCCGTGAGCCATGGCCGCTGGGCCTGCGCATCCGGAGCCTGTGCTCCGCAACGGGAGAGGCCACAACAGTGAGAGGCCCGCATACCGCAAAAAGAAAAAAAAAAAAAAAAAAAAAAGAAAAATGAGGAAGGAAGGTGTGGTGGCTGACTTCCATTCACTGGCCAGAACAGAGCCACGTCATGTCACATGCAAGGTAGTGCAGAGGCTTTTACAGCTTCTAGTGCATGAAGGTAAGGACCAAGGGAGCTGTTACTGGCAGTTCAACAAAGCCATCTGGCATCTGCCACAGCTGGGGCCTGGGGAGACATGGTGGGGGAAAAGGCAATGGGCTGAAACCCAGAGACGTGGGTTATAACTGTCACCGTCAACTCTCTGTGTGAGATTTGGAAAATCTTATTTATGAGCCTCCCAAATCTCATCCCTTTATGATACTTAAGGCCCCTTTTGAGGAGGCCCACAGTCCATGGTATCATGAGAGCCCTGAAGCCATCCTTTCACCCTAAAGTGGAACAAAAAATAAAAACCAGTCAAAAAATGATGCTGACTCTGACTCGGTTAATCAGGGAGTAGATTGTATTAGCTTTCTATCGTTGCTGTAACAAATCACCACAAATTTCGTGAATTAAAACAACACAAATTTATCGCCTTACAGTTCTGTAGGGTAGAGGTCTGACATCGGTCTCCCTGGGCTAAAAATCAGGATGTTGGCAGAGCTGTGCTCCTTTCTGGAAGCTCTAGGGGAGAATCCATGTCCTTGCCCTTTCCAGCTACAGGCTGCCCACATTCCTTGGCTCATGGTCTCTTACTTCATCTTTCTTCCTTTCATTCATTCATTCATTTCTTCCTTCATCTTTAAAGCCAACAAAGTTGCATCTCTCTGTGCCTTCCTTCTGTGTTCACATCTTCTGACTTTCTCTTTTGCTTCCTGATTATGTTGGGCCTATCCAAATAATCCAGGATAATCTCCACTTTAAACATTTATCTAATTAGCAACCTTACTTTCATCTGCAACCTTAATTCCTCCTTGCCACATAACCTAACAATTTTACAGGTTCTGGGAATTAGGATATAAACATCTTTGGGGAGGGGGTGCACATCATTCTGCCTGCCACACAGACTTGGGCACAAACTAATCGGATACCAATACAGAAATTCCACTTTTAAGAATTACCCAAGGGCTTCCCTGGTGGCGCAGTGGTTGAGAGTCCGCCTGCGGAAGCAGGGGACACGGGTTCGTGCCCCAGTCTGGGAAGATCCCACATGCCGCGGAGTGGCTGGGCCCGTGAGCCATGGCCGCTGAGCCTGCGTGTCCGGAGCCTGTGCTCCGCAACGGGAGAGGCCACAACAGCGAGAGGCCCGCATACCGCAAAAAAAAAAAAAAAAGAATTACCCAAGAATACAAGGAGGTAAATGTAGATGATTGCAACTTATTGTGCAGATATTTATAATAGCAACAATTCAGGAGGAAAAGCGATGTCCATGAAATGGCTGTGGTCAAAAAAATTATAGTCCATCTGTAGGATGGAACATTTTGCAGCCGTATCTGTTTATTGATATGGTGTCAATAATACGTCAAGTGAAAAAAGCAGATTATAGAATAATTGTATGGTATTAGCCCATCAATACTAAATCTATATGCCCACAAAATGTATGTATATACATACATTGAGTGACTACTAGTGATTAATTCTGGGAGCAGTATATTTGAGATGCAAGAGATTTTCACTAGATATTTTTAGAATGATTATATATATTCAGAGAAAAAAATTTCATCCTTTTAAAGAGAAAAACTCAGTGTTTTTAAAAACAAAAACTTTATCATGCCTGAATTATTCACCAGTACATACTTCTACTGACAGAAGTCTTCCTTTCCACTTGGAATTCAAACAGTAGTGGCTAATCGAAAAACAGTGCACTGCTGGGAGCCAGTGTGTGTGTCTGCATTCAAAAAATCACAGAGATAATTGTTTGCCACTTTAACTATCTTACCCTTCTGGGTTTTTGAATAATCTTCCAAATGCTATTCCCATTTGCTAGCCTAATACATAGAACCGCATTCCACCCAGAAACTTGGAGTTCATTTCTTCATTTCTCTCCTGAGATAGACTAAATATGAAACCCTAGGTAGCTTGGTATTTTGATTTCCAGGTGTCTACAGGGAAATGCGCTCACCATCTCAACAACTAAACCTCGCAAGGACCTACTATGTGCTAGTTGCGATGCTGTCATTTCTGGTTCGTGTGCAATGTTCTTATATTCTTTCCTGAAACCTCTTTGTTGTGTGACTTCGTTTGAACATATTTCCCTTTGCAACAGTACATGCCTTAATTCAGTATTTCCCAAACTGCATTTCTTGGTACTAGTGCTCTCTGTAATGTACAGGTATTCTAAAGATAACATTCATTTTTTCCTCCAAAGTTTCTCTAATATGTATGCACACACGCACGTAAGTGTATCATAATAAAAACATGTAACTGACTTGGGAAATAGGGCACCATTCTCAAGATCAAAAGGAACATGAAAGGCTATACCCAATGCATCAATACTATTAATCTGTAAATTAATGCTTGAGACATACTTACCAGCTCACCCTAGACTGGTATACCACCCTATTAATGATCTCTGGTCTCTGTTATGTATCTTATGCCTTATAATTCTAACATATTTGTGATATATTTTATTCTACATTAAACAGAATAGTCACATGTTCATTGTTTCTTGCCACAGTTATTTCACCTGCAAGAACATTTTACTTTAATCCTATCATGAATTTTAATTTATAAGCATTTGATGCTCCATCAATCCATTATAATTTTAAAAGGAGCATCATGGTCAAATAATTCTTGAGTTGCTGGCTATAAATAAGAGGTGTCAAGTTTAAGAAGGATGATGATATATATGTACATGAGAGTTATGGAGACATTCTCATAATAACACATTACAGTGGTACCCAAGCCTGAACACAGACTGGCCACACCTGGGCAGCCTCTGCTAAAATACAGAGGCTCCGACTCTAGATCCAATCTCACAAATGCGAGTTTCCTATGGAACGAATCCAGGAACCTGTATTGCTCAAAATCTCTCTAGATGATTCTTCTGCAGTATGTTCTGCAGTGTGACCTGGTTTATAATCCATGAGTACATTCCATTTTGTTACATTTATAAAGGAAATTATGCAAGATGAAAATAAATTAAGGTTTTTTACTGACTTAAGGGGTATATACCGTAAACTAATGAAGTTTTATAAGTGAACAAATAAAATGTAGGTCTTTTTGGAATGTACAAAAAATGCTTATTAATATTATAGTATGTTTGATGTAGAGAACAAACGCATGGACACCAAGGGGGGAAAGCGGGGGGCAGACGGGGGTGGTGGTGGTGGTGGGATGAATTGGGAGACTGGGATTGACATGTATACACTAATATGTATAAAATGGATGACTAATAAGAACCTACTGTTTAAAAAAATAAAATTAAATTAACTTTACTTTGGTAAAGTTACCAAACTGTGTAAGTGTAGAGGACTATTTTAATAAATGATCACATAACATTATGCAGCCTTTACAATTACATTTATGACATTTGGTGGCAAGCGATAAACCTTCAGTGACAAACTACTTAAACTTTCATGACACTCTGTCCTGGGAACGACAGGAAGGAGGTGTCCTGTGGCTTCCCCCCTGTTGAGAAGCTCTCTCCTTGTGAACAGGAGACGGGATGCCGACCGAGGCCTATCTTTTCTACAGTCCCCTCCTAAAGACAGCTAGAAATACCCCTGGGGGTTCAGCCATGCTTCCAGCTTCAGCCTTCCATCGGGGCCACCGCAGCACTGAACAGCAGTCTACGCATTTCCTATCATGTTAGTAGATTTACAAGAATCAGTTTGTAGTCCCAATGCTGGTTCCAAGCATGCACATGAGCTTGGAGTTCAACATTTAAAACTCTAGGATAACATATCCACCACCTTCCCCTTCGCTTTAGCAAAAGAACTGATTATTTGTCGTAAGGAAAAATGACCTTGCTCTCAGTACAAAGAGATATTGGGAAGACGCCTCAGCAGCAAAAATCGAAGGGAGTGAGGGAGGGAGAGGGAGAGGGAGGGAGGAAGGAACAATAATTTTTAAATAAAGATTCACTGTTGTCAAATTAGGATTTGCAAACTGGCATCCGTAGGCCACATCAAACCCCAAATTATGTTGTGTTAAGCACACAAGTTTACAAAAAAATTGAATTTGAACCCCTTTAAAATGGGTGTGCAATCTCTAGCTCACCCTATCACAGCCCTCATTACTATAACGAGGCCGCTTGATGCACTCTTGTCACAGGATTGGTCTCAACAGTCACTGAGTGATTCATGACCACTAAACTTTGTTCTTTGGCATTTTAAATTCCGGATTCTCTACAAAGGTTGACATGGAACGCTGATCAGTGTTACGGAGATTCCAGCCAAGAACCACCTTCTCTATCCTCTCCTTGAAGGATCTTGGACACAAACTTGGATCAACTTGTGAATTATTGGCCAACATTACACTGAGAAACAGCTTTCCAATTCTGCAGAAACTAACCCAAACTAATTATAGGATTCACCAGGGATGGGACCTGTGGCTCCATCTGACACCACTCCACCAGAGCACCACCTGCCCAATTCTGGGGCAGAGGCTGAGCTGCAGATCACCAGCAACCATGCAGTGGGACTAAGACAAGGCGGGCGCTGGCCTGTGTGCAGGTCCCCTGCAAGGAGGAGCTGTCATCCCCCACTTTTTCCTTTTATACAGAGGTCCACAGTGCAATGTAATCCGTCTCCCTTTGTCTAAGTGACATGCAAGTTTGTAACTGTTCTGTTCTTTTTTAGAAAGCCCATAGAATGGAAATGTAAATTTTCAGTTTCTTGTCTGCCCTTTGTTGGATAAATAGAATTCAATATAGATATGGTTTAGGATATTATCTCCCCACCAAACCCAGAGCGCTGATTCACACATAAAGAGTTCAACAAATATTAGCTGAATGAATGAATGAACCTATCCTTGGCCTAGTCTATGTAGTCAAGTACCTATAACTCAAGGCAACATCTGAAATGTTCTATAGCTGCTACAAGCAAAATCTTCTGGGTGTTTTGAGGAGAAAGGTTCCTTTTTATTAAAGGTTAGGAAAGATTTTTAGAAGAAGTATTATCTGAGCTGTACCTAGAAGGATAAGGAAGATGCACACTTCAGCAAGAATAGAAAAGTATTGGGCTTCCCTGGTGGCGCAGCGGTTGAGAGTCCGCCTGCCGATGCAGGGGACGTGGGTTCATGCCCCGGTCCGGGAGAATCCCACATGCCGCGGAGCGGCTGGGCCCGTGAGCCATGGCCGCTCAGCCTGCACGTCCAGAGCCTGTGCTCCACAACGGGAGAGGCCACAACAGTGAGAGGCCTGCATACCTCAAAAAAAAAAAAAAAAAAAAAAAAGAATAGAAAAGTATGGAATATTTTGACATAGCAATTTCCTTTGGTCCTTGCTCCTATGTTATTAAAGGGGATCCACTTCAAGTGCGAACCAAAAGTTCCTAAATAAATGGAGGAAAATGTGATCGGAAATTTCTCAAAAATGAAAAACTTACAAAGTAAGTTTATATTTTACAATCTGTCAATTATAACCACAGTAATTTGCTAAGTCTTAACCGATGGATCAAGGCTGAAGTGTGTGTGTGTGTGTGTGTGTGTGTGTGTGTGCAATACTTTTGTCACAATTGTATGGTAACATGAGATGATTGACCTCTTTCACTTCATACTTGACTTTCACAGATTGGCCATGAAGAGGTCATAAAATTTAAGAGTTTTTTTTTTTGCGGTACGCAGGCCTCTCACTGTTGTGGCCTCTCCCGTTGCAGAGAACAGGCTCTGGACGCACAGGCTCAGCAGCCATGGCTCACGGGCCCAACCGCTCTGCGGCATGTGGCATCTTCCCGGACCAGGGCACGAACCTGTGTCCCCTGCATCAGCAAGTGGACTCTCAACCAGTGCGCCACAAACTTAAGAGTTTTGATTCCCTTTGGGAACATCATCACTACGGAGACTCTGATACATACTAAGGTAATAAGAATCCCTTGTAGTTAGTTGACTTTGGCCAGTATATAAGCAATACATTGAGAAGCTGTGGCTAATAAGGATGGCCAGGTTGATTGGGGCCTTGAACACTGAGATGAAAAAGTCGGGCTTTATTTCCTTAATGGACAGTAGGGAGTCAATGAAGATGTCTGAGTATGAAAGTACACAAAGCTGTCCTTTAGGAAGATTTCCCCGGCAATGCTAGGGAGGGTGGGTTGCAGTGGAGGTTACAGGTGTGCAGACAGTCAGGAGGCTGATGTCACCCATCAACACTCGTGTTTCCTTACAGAATGTCTGTCTATGAGGAGAGGCAAAGATTCCTCGTTTATCAATGCTTTCTGTCCTCCTCTGACTTCCACTGCAATTGATGGTGATGCATACCTTCATTTATCTTTGTAGGATAAGAGGCATTTTTCAGAGCCGTTTGCATGTTTTAAGCAGCCCACACAGAGACAACTGTGATTGGCAATTTGGAACATATTGTCTTTATTCAGATCCAGAATCAGGCCTGAGGGAAGAAGGGTTAAGTAAGACGGAAAACAGCTCCCCCCCACCCTTTCCCACCTCTGTGAAAACACGAAATTAATCTTTCATCTTGTGCTGTCTACTTTAGAAGGTAAACTAAGTGAGAAGGCTAGACCTTTGTTTCGGTGAAAGACTCAGTGAACTCCCTGAGATGAGAAGAGATGACTATAGAGCTGTTATTTTCTAAACATCTTTCTAAAGCAACTTAATTAGTACAACTGCTTGTTATCCTTTCAGGGCCTCAAATGGAGTGATATAAGTGATGTACTTTTTCCAGAATGTTACATGGAGATGCTTTTCAACTATGGTACTTTAAAAAATGTGAATACATCCACGTTTCCCCTTCACTCTTTCTTTCAAAGCCCCCCAACCCTCAAACACACACACACACACGAATGCACACACCTACTCACTCCCAAAGGATATAGTCCAGGAAGAGGATAAATGGAGATTCTGTAGAAGAAAATTAATGCCTTCCAAATAAGAACTTCAGAAGTTAACCTCTCTTTCTCTCAATTACAAGTTCTGAACATGGGTACTTAACCACCTACGAATCAGGAATGGGTCTATTTCCTAAGCAACTATTAACAATGACAGCAAAGGGAAAACATGGTAATTTCCTTCCTTGAAACATAAGTGCTTCAAAAGGGTATTGCTAGCAGGTAGAAGGGCCTCAAATATTTTGGTCCATCTCTCACTTTCTGGGCTACAGGTTTTTCAACAGTTTTTACAGCCTGTCTATTATAATCTATACTGAACCCTATGAAAACCAGAAAAATCCTAAGTTGAACGTAACGATGATTTCTTTATTTTTAATCAGGTCCTTTACCCTGAAGGCTCAGTGACTCTTTCTTGGCAGGACGACAAAGGCAGGAAGCACATTTGCCCCTCCACGTCAGGCAGGCAATCTCAGTACCTTTGTATTGAACTGCTAGTGCATGTTGGCAATGTCCTAGCCATGAACCAGGCAGAGAGGTCCCTGCCCTCAAAATATTAACTTCCCTGAGGGAGGAGAAGAAACAAATGAACGCAATAAATTCCATAACTGCTAAATGCCCTGAAGAGATAAAAAGAGGAGCTACTTCCTGCCAGGTCATCTGGATAGACCTCCTTAAGGAGGTGACAACTGAGTCAGACTTAATTTGGACTTGAATTCCTGTTTGGACTCAAAGGCAGGTTGGGCACATTGATCTAGGTTTAGTTTTCCCAAGACAAAACACCCATTTCAAAAACTGTTGTTTTTAATTTTATTTTATTTATTTATTTTTGGCTGCGTTGGGTCTTCGTTGCTGCACGCGGGCTTCCCCTCGTTGCGGCGAGCAGGGGCTACTCTTTGTTGCAGTGCGTGGGCCTCTCACTGCAGTGGCGTCTCTTGTTGAGGAGCACGGGCTCTAGGCGCGGGGGCTTCAGTAGTTGTGGCACGCGGGCTCAGTAGTTGTGGCTCGTGGGCTCTAGAGCACAGGCTCAGTAGTTGCGTGGCACAGGCTTCGTTGCTCCACAACATGTGGGATCTTCCTGGAGCAGGGCTCAAACCCTTGTCCCCTGCATTGGCAGGTGGATTCTTAACCACTACGCCACCAGGGAAGTCCCAAAAACTCGTATTTAAATTCTGCAACCTCACAAAAGCCGTCCCTTTCCACCTTCACAGAATGTAGCAAACAGGGAGCTCGTGTTTTCACAAACTTCTTTGTGGAGTAAGAAACTCTACTACCAGTTTTACAGCAAAGGTTAAACAAATGAAAAATTTTTGTTGGGTTATGGGGTTTATTATTCCCATATCACGGATGAGGAAATAGAATTCAAAAGGGTTGAGTTAATGGCCAAAGCTTATATGCACAATAGGTTGAGGAACCTTAGTGACTTAGTACAGTGTTTCTTAAAGGTTCTATAGGTTCTTAAATTTTGATAATGTATTAGCTCTCCACTGCTGCATAACAAATTACCCCCAAATTTAGCAATTTCAGACAACGTACACTAGCCCACAGTTTCTCTGAGGCAAGGCCTCCGACTCAGGGTCTCTCACAAAGCTGTGATCACAGTATCAGTGGCGCTGTAGTCACTTCAAGACTTGACTGGAGGAGGACCTGCTTCCACCACCATTTACTCATCGGTTGGCAGGTGTTATGGGCTATTGGCCAGAGATACCAGCTCCTGCCATGTGAACCTCTCCACAAGGCTACTCATGACATCACCACTTGCTTTCCCCAGAGCTAGGGGTCAGAGGGAAAGAGAGAACGAGGGATGGAAACTGGAGTCTGCAGCCTCATCACAGAAGTGGTCTATCCCTTCACTTTTGCCACATTCTATTCATTAGATCTGAGACCCTTAGTCTAGCCCACACCTAAGAGGAAGGGATTACAGAAAAGTGTGGGAACAAGGAGGGGTGGTTGGGAACTATTTTAGAGTCTGCCTACCAAAAAAAGTTATTTTAAAGTAGTATATAAGTCAAAAGAAATCTTTCATTAGACAGCTACTTAAAAATTCAATACTGTATTTGGGGGTACACAATTAAATTGAATGGCTTATCAAACTAATGATTAGAGATGAAAAATAACTTCATTGTTAAAATGGAAAAAACAACAAAATTGATAATCAATTCAAACTGACAAGGGAAACTTAAAACATGCAAATATCATTTCATTTTATTATACTCCGTCAATTTAATACCAGCAAAATCATCCATCAGTAAATGTCAATTTGGATTGTATCGGTTGATTGTTTTGGATGCCTTTATTTGTCAACTTCATAGCAACACTTCAGAGCAGGTTCTAAGATGGGCCTCATTCTACAGCTGAGGGGGCACGGGCACTGAGGTAAGGCAACTTGCCCAGGGTCAACAGCAAGTGAGAGCTAGAAGTTAACAAAGGAAATCTGATTCCAGAGCCCACACTCTTGACAATTTTGGTGAGATCCTGAGATCATAAGAAAAATAAACTTTTTAATTAACATAGGTTGCCAGCTCACTTGTGAAGGGATTACCCCACCCTTATTTGTCAAGGTGCACTGGGCGGGAATCAGATGCGCTCCTTTCCATTTCCTCTCAATCAAGTAGCACCCACTTTGCACGGGCAAATAATTAAGCTAAGGGAACATCTTACATCACACACTTATCCCTCATCCAACCATCCAAGAGTCCAACCATCCATCCATCCACTCATCTATCCATCTAACACTCCTGAATCATGTACACATCTACCCACCCACCTACCCACCCATTTTTCCAACACTCCTAGTTGATCTGTCTTAAATCCGTGTTTCTCAAACTGCAGCCATTAACCCTCTGGTCTCAATATTTATAGTCATAACTGCACATTACTTGGTCTAATTTTCTAGAATATCTACTTTAAAAAGATATATGTGGCTCCTCTGGCTCCTTTCACAATAGTTGTGAAATTGAGGTGCCAGTTTATTTTTCTTCAAATATACTTTGAAATAAGTTCACAGGAGTTAATTTTCTTTTAAAGGGAGTAGAGGGGTGGTTTACCTACAGCAATTGCCAAACCTTGGGACTCAATTTGTCCCTGTCCTGAAGTGTTTAGAAAGAGGACGGGAACAGATGTGTTCCTTTGTCTTTATTTCAGGACACCCGCCCCCCCACCGCCAGAAGAGAAGGGGAGGAAGTATCTGGATCCAATGACCCAGCTTATCCTGCGGCTCTGGCGAGAGGTAAAGGGGGGCCGGTAAAGGACTCTCTCCCTCCCCCACCCACCTAGCCTCCGGCTCAGGGCAACTGACTGGTTTGAAATGAGATTGTTTTCCTGAACAGCTGTGGGACCATCCTTGAGTCAATATTTCATATTCATTAACTAATGAACAGCTGGAGACTGGTAAGCCTTTCTGTGAAGGCTGCTTCCCGAGCGTGCTCAAGTAATACCCTCCCTTGATGGTTCCCCTTCTAGTAGCTGCATTTGGCTCCCTCCTAAAGCATTCACTAGTAGGCACGGACATTGGAGCCTATGTGGACATTGGCTGGTATCATGTTGGGCCTCTGCAATGTGTATTTGGGCTGTTTGTGTGTATGAGAATAAAGGGAACGTTGGTCACTCAGATCTATGGAGGCCTTTTTGAAGGCTCAGGAGCAGCTTTCCCCCCCAGTCTCCCCTCCCTCCTTCTCTTTCCCTTTGTTGCTCCATCTCTTCTCTCCTTCTTCTCCATTTGTCCCCCCAACCCCGTCCTCCCCCGCTTCTTTCTCTCCACCTGCCTGGTCCTCTCCTTCCTTCTTCTCGTTATCTTCATCTCTCTCCTTCCTCTTTGTTTCTCCATCCTCTTAATTCAACGTAAATTTCCTAAATAATCTATTTATTTCCGATCCTATCCTTATGGAGGAGAGTATTAGGATCGGCCCGAAGAGGGGCTAGTGACAATGATCCCTTCCTTACTGAAGTGTTGGGGGGGAGGGGGGTTCGGTGCCTACCTCTGAGTTGCTGTAGAATATTCAATCATGTTTATAGACATATGTTTGGCATATAGAAATTGCTCTATAAAAGTTTGATTATTTCCTTCTCCATTCTCATTAAACAGTAATAACTCTGAGCACCCTTTTTCACTAAACCAGTGTGACAATTCAATTAGATTTGAGAAAATACCATGTTTGACAGATATTAAATTTTATTTTAGGCCTTGCCTTATTTCTCAGAGATGAACTTGGGCATTCTTGCTCTTCATCCCTTCATCATGGAGCTCTGCAGAATAATTTTAGTTGCAAAACTGACCATGCTTTGCTTTCCTATGCTTAAGAAAAAACATTCACTGTATACTTTAAACTACTTCGGAGGTACTGTTTGCTGCTGCTTAAATATTCTTAGGGTGCCCTCTTCTGTTTCCTGACAGTAGTAGTGCAGATTATTATACCTTAGGCTGAAAAGTCAGATGCAGTTATTCTGTATAAGATACGGAGGAAAGTAGGGTGCTGTTAGCATCACCTCTAACTGCCAGGGTAGCTAAAGGATGCTGAGAGTGGACTGGATGTATTAAGAGGGAAGAACAAATCTGACCCCATATTGGATCTGTTTCTTTTACTTTCAGCTTTGTATTCTATTGCTTTTGCTACAAGTTAATCACTAAAGGGATGTTGCCTAAGGCTTAAAGTACACCTAATGGTCCATCTCCAGGAGCCCTGCCTCCCATGCCTGCGAGCAAAGCTAAAATACCTTTGTTTAGCTCATAGGAAACATCCTGACCATGCCCAGCATCCAAACTCAGGCAAGATGGTTCTTTGGGACACCATTCCAGCATCTTCTCCATCTGCTGGTTTTCTGAATAAAATCGCTATTCCTTGCCCTGACATCTGGTTTCTCGATTGGCCTGTCCTGTGAGCGGTAGCAGCTTGGATTCGGTAACCGTCTACACAGGGTTGTCAGAATATCCTATTGTCTGTCAAAATTCTCTAGCAAATATTTTTGGTCTTTCCTATAAATTCATAATTTGCACAGGGAAGAAATGCATCACGAGCCCTTATTATCGGTGAAAAGGCAGAGACAAATCTTTCCCCCTATTTATGGACCCTCCCAAGTGAGGATTACAGTTGACCCTTTAGCAACAAGGGTTTGAACTGTGTGGGTCCACTTATACATGGATTTTTCAATAGTAAATACTACAGTACTCCACAATCTGCAGTTGGTTGAATCAGTGAATGTGCAGCCGTGGATTCACAGGTACCTTGGGTACCAGAGCTGACTGTAATTTATATTCCAATTTTCCACTATACACAATGTCGGCATCCCTAACCTCTGCCTTCCTCAAGGGTCAACTGTATTTCTCACTTGTTTAAGCTGTGAATAGATGAGTTTTTTCCTTCCTTCCTTAGGACCCTTTGATTGTAAGCAACTGAAACCAAATGAATTCAATTTGAGCAAAATGAGGGAAATTTTTCCAAGGTACAGGGGTTCCTCACAGAACCCAAAGACCATGGGGCCTTGGGCAGAGACTGGAACTTGGCACAGCTGAGCCACCAGGACTGATGTTCTAATTGCCTCCATTTCTCACTCAGCTGCCATCCTTTCTTTCCCCTTTCTAAAAGTTTTCTCTGCTGCCTGTAAGTATGCATGTCTGAGACCACTGAGGCTGTCTGAGACCAATACCCTTTTCATCCCCATCAAATTACTGTGAGACACAGAATCAGATTGCCCCTGTTTGAGCCAGGTGTCTAGCGTGGACCAGTGTTGTGAGAGGTGCATGGTGACACAGCAGAACATGGAACTCACTCCTGCAGACAGTTCCTGGCAAGAGTTCGTAAGCAGACAGGCCAATGGTTGATGCCCTGAGCTACCTGAATGACTGACCATGAAAGCCAGAGCTGGGCTTGACTATATTCTGTGCCTTAAGGAGGAACTTCTGAAGCCAATGGCCCAGCCCCTCCCATTCCAAGTGGCAATACCCTGATCACTGGGGCCGCTCAGGGTGTGACCAGTGAAAGGCATGTCCTTTTCAGTTCCTAGCTACAGACCAAATATCTGAGGACATCTAGAACCCTCAGGGGACTAGCAAACAAACTCTTATCTAAGTCTGAGAAGGGCCTGGAAACATTACTGACGACTCAAACCTTTTACTGTGGGCTTATTTTTTCCCAAATGGTATTATTATTATTATCATCATTATTATAGCAATGCGTAAGTTTCACTGTTCTCAAAACATAGAAAAGTGACACAGTAAACTGAAACCCCCTCTAGTTTCTACCCCATCCCAAGAGACAATGAATGATGACACTTGAAAATATACCAAAATATTTTCCCACGAGTATACAAAATTGTATCTGGGAATCCACTGTGAGTATGTAAGATAGAACTTGAGGTGCATGAAATATAACATCCTTTATTTTCCTAAACCAGTTCAGTCACTTGCCAGTGTGTGTGTGTTTCCTTTCCTACCTTAAAATCATATAGAAATGTTTGGATTTATTGAATCCAGAAATAGGGGGAAGGGTCCCTAGTCCTCAGACCCCCAGGGTGCCTCTTCTAGTGCCGTCAGCTTGATCTCCATGCTTTCTCTGTGCAAAGCTTGGGGTTGAGGTTCCCCATGACTCTGAACTCCACCCAGCTCCCCGGGGCCTCGGTTTATGCAGCTTTCTCCTTTCAGGGCTCTGTGACCTGTGGGTGGTTCACAGAGTGGGATTCAGGTCCCTACCATCCCTAGAACCACTTAGTGCCTCAGTGTTGCCAGACTCCAGAGAATATGCTTTCTTCCTCAAATAGAGCCCTTCCAGATTTCTGTATGACGCTCCCCCCCACTGCCCCACACTCCCTTCGGTGACAACTCTGACTTGCCTACAAAGCCTTTTGAAGGAATTTGCCTTTTAATGAATTACAAAGAAAGGTAATTAAACTCTATAACCTGGCTCTATCGAAACTTCTCTCTCTGTTATAGGCATTTAATAATTGGACACTTCTTGAAAGCCCTGTACGGTATGTAAATAAGTACCTAAATCGATAGTTTTCTGTTAATTATAGCAACCACTTCTGAAAGTTCCCTATGATCCAGACACTACGCTAAGTTCTTAACCTTCATAAGTTTTGATCCTTACAACAATTTACAAAAGAGGAAACTTCATTTACTAAGGTTATAGACCTGTGCTAGCAAACAGAAATATGTGACTCACAAATTTTCACATTTGATTTTTTACTTCAAATTTTAGATTTCATAGGCAATTAATATTTTTCTAGAGCCACATTAAAAAGTCTAAGAAATTAATTTTTAAAATATATTTAACTCAGTATATCCGAAAGGTTACCATTTCAACATGAAAATAGAAAAATTGAGTTATTTTATCTTTTTTGTACCAAGTCTTCAAAATATGGGTATGTATTTTTCACCTATAGCAGATCTCAATTTGAACTAGCTGATAAAAACTGCATTTAGGGCTTCCCTGGTGGCGCAGTGGTTGAGAGTACACCTGCCGATGCAGGGGACACGGGTTCGTGCCCCGGTCCGGGAAGATCCCACATGCCGCCGAGTGGCTGGGCCCGTGAGCCATGGCCGCTGAGCCTGCGCATCCGGAGCCTGTGCTCCGCAATGGGAGAGGCCACAGCAGTGAGAGGCCCGCGTACTGCAAAAAACAAAACAAAACTGCATTTAAATAGTTCTGCCTCAACTTCACTAATAATCAGGGAAATGCAAGTTAAAACCACAAGGACATACACCTCACCTGTTGGAATGGCTATTATCAAAAAAACAACAAATGTTGTTAAGGACATGGAAAAAAGGGAACCCTTTTACACTGTTGGTGGGAATGTAAACTGGTACAGCCACTGTGGAAAGCAGTATGGAGTTTCCTCAAAAAATTAAAAATAGAGTTACCATACGACCCAGCAATCCCACTTCTGGGAATTTATCTGAAGGAAACAAAACCAGGAACTTAAAGATGTATGCACCCCCCATGTTCATTGCAGCATTATATCTACAATACCCAAGATATGGAAGTAACCTAAGTGTCTACTGACAGATGACTAATTATTATAATTTTGTATGTATAAATATACACACACAACGGATTATTATTCAGCTATAAAAAAGGAAAACTTGCCATTTGTGATAGCATAATGGATGCTAAGTGAAATAAGTCAGAGAAAGACAAAGATCTCACTTATATGTGGAATCTTAAAAACCAACCAACCAAACAAACAAAAAATTAACTCACAGATATAGAGAAGAGGTTTTTGGTTGCCAGAAACAGTGGGTGGGGTGTGGACAAAGTGAGTGAAGGTGGTCATAAGATACAAACTTCTAGTTATAAAATAAATACGTCATGGGGATATTAAGTACAGCATGGTGACTACAGTTGGTAATACTATATTGCATATTTGACAGTTGCTGAGAGAAGATTTTAGAATTTCTCATCACAAGAAAGAAAAATCGTAACTGTGTGAGAATGAATGTTGACTAGACTTATTGTGGTGATCATTTTGCAATACATACAAATATCAAATCATTATGTTGTATACCTGAAACTAATAATGTTGTCAGTTGTACCTAATTAATAAATATTCTGACCTAAGCATGAGGCAGAATATTTATTAGATACAATTGACATAACATTCAGTTTCAGGTATACAACATAAGCATTTTTCAGCCTTTGCCTTTGTTTCTGTTTCTGCCTTTGTTTCTTCTGAGAGGGAAGACAATATCCTTGGCATTCTAGAAGAAGTAAATATATACAGGGCACAGACTAATACACTGACATATAATATCATCACTCTACCTCAAGTTGATTCCTGTTACTTAACTCTGAGTCCTACCTAATTAATGCACTTTTCACTGGGAGGCCCTGAGGATTAGTCTCTCACACACCTGAGCCCTAATTCTAGTCTTGTTTTCTTCCTTTGATTTATTCTGGAAGAACTCCAGCAAAGAGTCTTTCTGCTGTTTCAAACAAGGGACACTTGCCGTGCCTAAGGCCTTGGTCTAGAAATGTGGGCTGATGTGGGCGGTTGGTTTCTCCTGCAGATACTTTTTAGCCTACGGAGACAAGGAGAAGTCTCAGAGAAGAGACTGCCCAAGAATCTGGACAGCATCCGAGTTGAGTCACTAACGTGCTGAAGCTGGGAAGAAGCCCTGACACGGGGACCAGAAGTATCCAGCTGGGGCCTGGCGTGTGGGGACTCCAAGGGAAAGGCGGGAGAAACTCAGTGTCTCAGGTGGGCAATTGTTGCCACCTTCACTGGTGCTTGTGGCTGAGCATTGAGGCCAAGTGGAAGTGATTTACTGCCTGGTCAGCCAGCCGGTAACTGCAACTCAATAAGGCCTTGCTTAGTCACTTAGGTTGCCTTAGGAAGGGGCCTTGGCTATTCACAGCTATGTCTGAGCAGCTGGACTCCAATGGAATTTTGTTAAACTCAAGTTTGTTTAAAATTTGAGATATAATTTAGGTATACAAATTTATCCTTTTTAGTCCATTGTTCTATGAGCTTTCATAAACATCACCATAATCATGATATATAAGATCTCCCCAAATTCTCATGCCCCTTTGTAGACAATCCGTAACCCCACCTCTGGCCCCTGGCGATCACTGATTAGGTTTCCTGCCTATTCCAGAAAGTCAGATAAGTGTATTCCTAGAGTATGTAGACTATTGAGTTGGCTTCTTTCACTCAGCATAATGCTTCTCGGATTCGTTCACGTTGTTATGTGTTTTATTAATTTGTTCCTTTTATACTGTGTAGTATTCCACGATATGGATATGCTACATTTTGTTTATCCATTCATAGGCTGAAAAATATTTGGGTTTTTCTAGCTTTTGATGATTATGAATAAAGCTGTCAAACATTTGTGTATAAAGCCAACCCAGAGGCATTCTCATTTGGATCTTATAAACTCTATAATTTCACAGCACTTCAGTACTTTTAAGACTTCAAATTAGCCTCCTCAATGTTAAATTATATGTATACACACACATAAACATATACTTACTATTAAATACATGAATTTCCATATATGCCTGCTACTTAAAAATAATGTAAAATTACGGCTTCCCTGGTGGCGCAGTGGTTGAGAGTCCGCCTGCCGATGCAGGGAACACAGGTTTGTGCCCCGGTCCAGGAAGATCCCACATGCCGCGGAGCAGCTGGGCCCGTGAGCCACGGCAGCCTAGCCTGCGCGTCCGGAGCCTGTGCTCCGCAACGGGAGAGGCCACAACACTGAGAGGCCCGCGTACCGCAAAAAATAAATAAATAATGTAAAATTATTAAAATGTTTTCAATTGTTGACTCCTGGGACATCCAGTCTAGGATCAGCAAGAGCAATCCATTTGAGTTTGACTTCATTCATTGGACTTTTTCCCCCAAATATTCTTTTCCCAACTGGTATTCACACAAAGCAGTAATGTAATAAACATTTCCTTTCGTTTCGTTTTCATCCCACATCACACTGATCTTCCTTGCTAAACTCCTTCACTCCTCTAGACTGGGGCTGAGATGTTTCACCCTTGCACCATGATGATTAACAACTTGCTGTCAATGTTCCCATGAGGTAAAGAAAAACTGGGATCCTTCTGAAAAATATTACTTTGCTTTTACCCATGAAACATGGGTACATCTGCTGGATTTCTCTTCGAATACTTGCCATTTAACACAGATCTAGATTTCCTATCTTTTTTATATATCTAAAAAGAAGTGCTATTATTTCAGCTGTCATATCAACCATTTGGCTAGGACTAAGACAAAAACTTCCCCACTGGTTACACAGCTAAGTATCTTAGTTTTGCTCTAGAAGAAAAGTTGACAATCGAGCTAAAAAGCAAGCATGCTTCACAAGACTCACACCTCATGTGTGATGGTTGTAGAGCATGGACTCTGTCTTACTGTATGTTTCTTGATGGCTAGAAATAGTTCTTCAGATTTGTCCTGCCCTACTGATAGTCACCATCTAATTTCCTGACTGTTTAGAGAAGAAGCATCCACCAGAGAGGAGGATTTTCTTTTGTTTCTGTCCCCAAGCATTGGGTTCCTATTATGCATTTGGGGGCGCTGAAAGGCTGAAGCTCGGATTACAGGTGAATCAAATTTGATCTTAAGTGTCTCAAAAAAAGAAAAAACATGAACGACAATCATTATTATTATTATTATTATTATTGTTATTATTAATTTTTGCGGTACGCGGGCCTCTCACTGTTATGGCCTCTCTGGTTGCGGAGCACAGGCTCCGGACGCACAGGCTCAGTGGCCATGGCTCACGGGCCCAGCCGCTCTGCGGCATGTGGGATCTTCCCAGACCGGGGCACGAACCTGTGTCCCCTGCATCGGCAGGGAAACTCTCAACCACTGCGCCACCAGGGAAGCCCAGCAATAATTATTGATAGCATTTACTGAACACCTACTACATGGCTGATATTGTGCAGAGCACTATGTATCCATTACAATATTTCTCCCCAAAACAACTCCATAAATTAAATACTGTTCTATTACCCCTTTTCTACAGATGAGAAAACTCAAACTCACAGAGGTTAAAGAGCTTGCTTAAGCAGGCACAGCTAGTATATGGCAGAGCTGAGACTGGAACATAGCTATATTTGACTCCAGATGTATGCCGTTAATCACTGCATTTAATTGCATCCTGGATCTGTCCAATAACCCCATGATTCTTCTCTCTGTAGGTAATAGTGGAATTGATATGGCCTATATGCTGCACTGAATATTTTGATTTTCTTAAGCTCTTATTCATGGAGCTTAGCCCTCATTATGCCATTCCATGGAGTCAATTTCCTGTCTATTCTGTATTTTTTCCTCAATGAATTGCTTTAATGATATTGTATTTAACTCTAGATATTACAGACTCTAGATGACAGATTCCTTTAGGTTAAAGTTTCACAAAGAATTTTCTTTTAGATACACAGTTGGCATTTAATTTCTGAAGCTACTTGGGTTGAATACTGAAGTTCAAAGGAGCCAGAGAAAGGAAGGGGAAGCGTACATGCTGAGAGCTTTGATGTGCCAGCAACTGAAAAGATTTTGTAAAGCCTCAGTTGCTGTCCCAACAATATTCTGAGTAAATATTATCACTTATTTTACAGATGGGGAAACAAGCTCAGAATAATGAAAACATTTATCCAAGGTCCCTCAGCAAATAAGGAGTGGGACCGTGATTTAGACTCTTGCTTCTTTTTAATTTTTCAGTCTTGCCCCACACTGGGCTGCTACCTGAATCAGAGAAAGAAATAGACTCTAACTTCAAGGTGTTTATTGCCATGCGTGTGGCAGCATTTTAAAGGCAGCTCCCCAAGCATTTTGGAAGATTTATCTGCTTTCTGAGATAAGCAAACATTACAACCTGGATGTGTTTTTAAGTTGGCCCAAAGGGATGATATCAATGTTCTGTCTTAATAGAAGAAGCAAAATGGGCCAGCAAGAGGCAGATGGGCGTGAGTAACTCTAGGTGTATCCAGGCGGTATCACTCCTGTTTAATCTTGGTGAAATTCCATGTGGAAGTATACATTTTGTGTGTGTGGATTAGGTTCTAAAACTAGCTAGTAAAAGAGAAAATTTCATAGAGCCAAAATGATCCGTACAAACTCCTGAGAAAGATGAAATGGTTACTGAACCATTGTCTCAGGTTCCCTTAGCCTGGCTATGCTCCAGTATTAGAACAAAGCACTCTTCCTTCAGTGGAGTACAAGGTGGAGAAGCAGGTTTGTGCGAAGGGGCTGTGTTGCATGGATACTGCATCTCTGAGTGGCTAAGATGTGCACATCCGGAGAGACGCCTGTGCATGTCTCCCAGCCAAAACTCATGCTCAGGCAGCGTCATCTCCAGGAATGTAGCTTTCTTCCTGCTGTGGTCCCATCACCTTGTCTGAAAGGCTTAGGTGTTGAATTACAAATGCAAAACACGTATCTGTGTGGGGCAGCAGTGACAGAATGAGCTGAAATTGACTCCCATAAATGCACTGATAAGGATTTTTAGCAGCCTGGCTGGCAGAAAGAGCAGAGAGAGCAAAACATGACTTTCCTCTCTTAAATGGATGATACTGATTGGGAGATACTTGCTATCTGCAACCAGAAATTGCAGAAGGGAAGGAGAGAAAAGAAAAACGAAACGGAGGTAATTTTCAGAGTCATTTTAACATTTCGTTTAAAGGAAATAAACTCCTTCAAGAATAGAGAACTTATAATGAATATATGAAAGTGTCAGAGGGGTTATTTTGTGGTAACTTAAAGGGTATCATTTATGTGGTACATGGGTAACTAGTACATAAAACTTTCTAGGGTATTATTTTTACAAAGTGCCCAATTTTCTTCCATGTGTTATTGAATTGGTTTATTGCATTGATTAGCATCACTTAGAGAGAAGGTATGTGCTATGGAGACTCGAATAAATTAGATTGCCTTTTTGGTGATCTTCTTTACATTAGCTATTAATGTCAGGATCAAAGGCTGTCAGGAGCTTAAGTTTTTTTAAAAGCCCCATGTTTCAAGAGAAGGGGGGCTGGGAGCAGACAGCTCTGATCTCCTTCCAGCTGTCTATCCGATCAGCTGTGTGGCTTTGGTGCCGTCTCTGGCTATCTATGCCTTAATTTATTTATGAGCAAAATGAGCATTATTTAACCAAATGACTCCTAGAATCCTTTCCAGCATTGTTGGTCTTGGTTATGATGGCCAAAGTTTTGAAGTTTGGGGCTACCCATTTCAAATCACATTTGAACCTGTCGTTTGAAAAAGCATTACAATTCCTTTTGTTCAGCTTATTTTTTCCCATACTCTGCTTGTAGAATTGCTTGAGGGCAGATCCCTCAAATGAGACTCAGATGGGAGAAGAGAAGGGGAAAGGAGATTTGAGCTTCACAGATCGTAAGCAGCTATCCCGCCAGCAGGCCACATACTCAGGGAAGAGAGTTAAGAGTAGAGCGAGCTTTCATCTCAGGACTGGGTAGAATTCCCTGGTTCCCAAAGTGGGTTGAGAGCATGAAAATGTTTTTTAAAAACCTCTCTGCATGTCCCAAAGTGAATTCGTTAGGATGTTAACAGGTAGTCTTACCTATTTCTGGTTTTGGTTTGACCCAAGGGCATTTCATGATCAAACACATTTGGGGTTCAACTCTTTCTTTACTGTAGCACTTCCCAGAAACTTCATGTTAATACATATTATGACTCTGCAAGCAAGAGGAAACACTAAGAAACTTAGTGTTTAACTCTTCTTGGACTATGGAACATTTTCTAAAACGTGTTTCTCAGAACTCGTGTTCCATGGAACACCATTTGGAAACATTGGTGCAGGTGTTCTGTATTATTGAGTACAGAAAGCTTGATTCCTGTAATCTGGGGTAGTTGGGGGAAAAATAACTGATCTATTCGGGTGGCTGTTTTGAAAGGTCAGTGATTTGCAACGTTGGCTAAGTCTCACATCTTCCCAATTCATTTACTGAAGAAACATGCAGATGAGCAAAAAAGCACACTGGTCCTCACACAGTACCTAGTCATTACTGCCTCATTGCTTCAAAACATTAATTTAACTCCCCCTTGTTCTTTTTTTTTTTTTTTTTTTTTTGCGGTACGCGGGCCTCTCACTGTTGTGGCCTCTCCCGTTGCGGAGCACAGGCTCTGGACGCGCAGGCTCAGCGGCCATGGCTCACGGGCCCAGCCGCTCCGCGGCATGTGGGATCTTCCCGGACCAGGGCACGAACCCGTGTCCCCTGCATCGGCAGGCGGACTCTCAACCATCTGCGCCACCAGGGAAGCCCTCCCCCTTGTTCTTAAGAGAAAGACCTTTAACAAGATCTCCTAGGCCCTGTGTGGTCTGGCCTCATCTGTGCTCCAACTGGTTAAACACCAGTCTTAATTCACATGCTCGTTTTCTGGGGCTGCCATAACAAACTACCACAAATTGGAAGGCTTACAGCTTCGTAAATTTATTCTCACGGTTCTGGAGGCTACAAGTCTGCAATCAAAGTGTTGACAGGGCCGTGTTCCCTCTGAAGCCTGTAGGGGAGCATCCTTTCTTGCTTTTCCACCTTCTGGGGCGTCCAGGTGTCCCTTGCCTCACTACAGCACAACTCCAATCTCTACCTCCGTCTTCACGTGGTCATTTTCTGTGCCTGTTTCCTTGTCTCATAATGACACCAATCACATTGGATTAACCAACAACCCTACTCCAGTCTGACCTCACCTTAGCCAGTTACATCTGCAATCACCCTACTTCCAAGTAAGGGCACATTTTGAGGTACGAGTGGTTAGGACTTCAGCATATCTTTTGTGGGGACATGATTCAACCCAAAACAACACCTTGCTCTCTGTTAGGAGTCTTCATTAACTTCTTGAATTACTTAGGTATCTCCTCCACACCCTTCATCCCAAGACCTCTGCAAACACTCTTCCTTCCGGCTATTCTACAGCTGGTTACTCCAACCATTACGCTATTGCTCTTTCCCAGGGTCACTGCTCCATTTCCTAGCCTCGCACAATACTGTCCCATAGCATTTACCGCACTTGTTATTTTCTATTATAACTGTGACTCTTGTCTTCACATCGTCTTCCTCACCTTCCTTCCTCACAGACAGGAGCTGTGTCAGTTCTGCATCCAGGTGTATCCCTAGCACGGAGCACAGTTCCCAGCACCGCTTAGTGAAAACTGTGCCTTGATATGTTTACCATAATGTATGTGGATAGACAAATGAATCACTAAAATCAATGAAATTAGAGCCTTTCTGAACAGACATTCCAGAAAGAAGTCTCTACCTTTTCCCATATCACCTAGAGCCTAAAATGAAAGAAACAGAACCGCCCTCAGTGTGGTGTGTTCCTCCTCACTCATGGTGGGGGGCTGGGTGTGCCTCTGGAATTTTGGAGTCACTGTTAAATTCCTGTCATTGTTAAAGTCAACTCTTGCAAAACAGTGAAATGATCAGCACACTTCTGAGTGCCAGCTCCTGTCTGTAGCCCCTTTGTGGAGCGTGTATGCTCTTCCCTTAACAGATGCTTGAAAAGAGAAGCTGTATCATTTTCATTCCGTGGATCTCTAAGGAGAACTGAGCTCTGTCTGATCGCAAAGCTGCCTTTGTATCAACAGCTTGTATGAGCAATAGCTCTGTTTCCAGCCTGGCAGGAGTACGTAATGTGCTATCTAGCTCAGTTAGAAACTCCCCTGAAATGAGATGTTGCATGCACATCCTTTCATGGGAATAACTGGACGAGCCTGACCACAAGTCCCAGGAGCAAGTTAAATACAGTGGTGAAAATCCACTGGGTAAGCTTGGTTCAGGAATAAGGGTGTGATGGTTCTCCTGGTGGTTGAGAAGTTTTTAGCAAGGAAAGGGTTCCCCAGAAATATATGACTGCTTTCCTTCTGTTCTTCCTCCCACTGAAGATCCTTCTCTGAAATTCTTAGCCCCTGTTCTTTTCTTTTCTTTACTCTAGATGCATGTTTTTTCAAACTGCGGCCCATTTACAACTGAATCACCTAGTGAGAGCATGTTCAAATCTTAATTTCTCCCCAGACTTACTTACACTTCCCAAGGTAGGGCAGAGGAATCCTTTTTAACAAAATTATGGGGGATTCTTATGTGCCCTAAAATTTAATGACCAGTTTAAGATAAAAATCTATGGTAAGATTTCTTCAATGAGTATTTTATCAATTCATCCCAATAGAAAAATTACAATATTTAGGTTTTATATGATTTATTTGAATCATTTAAAGTTTGCATTGTTGGAGCTAAAACTTTGAATGTGACATAGAAATGCATTTAGATTCAAAAAGGAATGCAAAGTGTAAGGGACACGCCAATCACTTTGCATACCATGCCTCTCCTTGCGTGAGGAGCACTGATCCTGGTCATAGATCACGTCACTAGACGTAGGCACCTGATCTGAGCTGGGCCAATCAGATTAACCCAATTAAAATTAGGTTTGAGAACAGGACTCAGGAGTAACACCTAGGGCTATGGCTGGGATTGGGTTTATGGCTATCGTATTGCTCCAGTTGCAACAGAGAAGTAGAGACAACCATTCTGCAGAGGAGAACAGAATGAAGACAGAATGACATGCATGCATAAGAAGAAGCACGAGGCTCTCAGGGAGGAGGAAGTTTAGTTACTGATTTTCCAGTATCAGGTACCAGGTCTGATGGGCAATGTGCAATATTTTTTGGTAAAACAGTGCCATTTAGTTTTTGTATTCTTGTTATCCTTGCAACCAAGGTTTTTGTTAATAAAAGTGCGGAATTAATTGGGTGATGAATGAGGTAGGGAGGATGAAGGCTCCACACATCTCATTGTGTTTTTATTCAATGGCATGTACCAGCCTGACATGTATTTAAGTGTTCAACTCAGTATTAATTTTCATGTGTTCTGGTCTGGTTTCTCCTGTCACATTGTTTGAAAATACTAATTCTCTTAAAAGTATATTTGAAATCAGGAACCAGAGCAGGTGGAGTTAATCTTTGACTTGATGACTTATGGCATTGTCACCAAAGGGAAAATGACTCATAAGCAACATTTGTCACTAACAAGATTTAACAATTGAATAAGCATTCTTAAGCCCCTTTTATGTACTGAGACATCTTCATGACATGGATTTCTGAAATAAACCATCTTTTGTATCCTAAATAAAATCACAAAACAATACCCATAACTCAATGTAGTGTGAATCGTGAGGATTGACAAGAAGTAAAATTCTTGAAAAAATAGTTCATCAGAAAGGAAAACTGAGATGCTAGAATTGAAAGACAAGTCATCATCTGGTCTCTTAATTTTAATATCAGTAAATCTGTCTAATTACTGTCTTCAGCAGTTTAGAAAAAAAAGAAATTTCTTTTTTTCTTTTTTTCTTTTTTTTATTTTTATTTTTTGTGGTACGTGGGCCTCTCACTGCTGTGGCCTCTCCCGCTGCGGAGCACAGGCTCCGGAGGCGCAGGCCCATCGGCCATGGCTCACAGGCCCAGCCGCTCTGCGGCACGTGGGATCTTCCCGGACCGGGGCACGAACCCGCGTCCCCTGCATTGGCAGGCGGACTCTCAACCACTGCGCCACCAGGGAAGCCCAAAAAAAGAAATTTCTATTCAAAAACTCACCATCAAGCATGATGAATTTTTTTTTTTTTTTTTTTGTGGTACGCGGGCCTCTCACTGTTGTGGCCTCTCCCATTGCGGAGCACAGGCTCTGGATGCGCAGGCTCAGCGGCCATGGCTCACAGACCCAGCCGCTCTGTGGCATGTGGGATCCTCCCGCACCAGGGCACGAACCCGTGTCCCCTGCATCGGCAGGAGGACTCTCAGCCACTGCGCCACCAGTGAAGCCCCAAGCATGATGAACTTTAACTAGACCTAAAATAATATGAAAACTAAGCAGCTCTTTCTGCTGCTCTACCCCAGCCAGATGCCCATTTTCTTCATTTATTTGGGCAATGCCAATTTGGTGTTTGTTCTCTGGGAAGAGCCCTTCAGAGAAGATCCTGGGTTTGAGACGGCCAGAAGATAAGTGTTTCATTACTTTTACACACACACACACACACACACACACACACACACACACTCTGAGTCATCAACTTCCACATGTTTGCTTTTAGAGGACAGAGATGGTCGTCTTAAATTAGCTTCACATCTAGAGTAATACCCTTCTCTGAATTAAAATTGCATCCAACATACACCACACCAGGACCTAATTATTGCAAAACTGGCATGGGGTTTAAATTACTTGGGAAACATTAACTGATTTGTCTCCAGAGTTGGTATGAAGAAAGATGTGGGTTTCTATGTTTATCCCGAGAACTCCCTAATGCTGCTATCAAATCCAGCATAGGAGTTATCATTTCTCACTCTGGGGCACATATGGTCTTCTAATGATGCTACTTCTTCATTAGTTAAAAAGGGCATCCTACCACATGTCATCTGGTTTGCCTCCAAGAAACAAGGTCTTGTCTGGCATTTTTTAAAATATGTTTCCACAAAACTCAATCTACGTGTTTGGGAGATGCCTAGTACTGATTCTTCTACATAGAGCTAGCAAGCATTTCTCAAATAATGTCCTCTGAGATGCTCTGATGAAGAAAAAAGTATTCTGCACTCAAGTAATCTTGGAAAGTCCTGCAAAGGCTATTTCCCTCCTGGAGGATCACAATCCACCTTGCTACACGAGGTCAGGGACTATGTCTTTCACAGTCATTCTATATCCCTGGGCTCAGTCTGAGATTGGTATATAGTAGCTTAGTAAGAACCATGGATTAGATAGAATAGTAAAGGCTCAGGAAGTCTTCAATAAGGAACTATTTACCTTTATTTAGCCTACTATTTCCCCCAAAGGTTTTACCTTAAAAAGAAAAGTTCTTTGGTAACACTGCAACAGAGGAAGAAAACTAATGCCATGTTTTAACTGCCTCCCTCATTCTTTAGGGTATGCATTCTATTACTTTAGCCCTGCATGTCAAGAGCTAAACATTAGAGAAATGTTGCTTGTGCCCAAAGAGCTCATTAAGTTCCCTTAACAAAGTTTCCATCCCGCAGTTCTGAGTTAGTTGTAGCTATTACTTGTTGTAGAGAAGTTTGCAGCCCAGAAACCTTGCAGATAAGCAGAGTCAAGAATCATAAAGTGAAAATAACTGTTAACAACTTGAGGTTTTACAGAAGCCTTGTGATCTAGCCTATGCGAGAAGAACAAAGAAGTGTTAAGCTTCCCTTGAAGCCCAGGTGGCTCCAAGACTGCAATCCGCCTTTACCCTTTAATCTTGAACCCTCCTGCTTCCCCTTTTCCCTTAGTGTAAAAGAAGCCTAAATTCTACTCCTAGTAAAGATGGTTCTCTAGGACCTTAGTCCGACGTCTTCTCGGTTTGTTGGCTTTCTGAATGAATTCGTTATTCCTTGCCCCTTGTCTCTCGACTTACTGGCCAGTCCTGTGGCGAGAAGTAGGAGCTTGGACTTGGTAACGGCACCGTATTACATTCACAGACCATAATTTCATAATGATTACTGTCCTGCATTCTCTAAGGTTTACTTTATTCCTTCAGTAACAGAATTTTTTAAAAACCTAAACTCAGCTATCATTCAAAAATACACATCTGGTCTGGAAATCTACATAGCATTTTATATTTGAAAGGTCGGGAAAAGGTAAACAATGGGAGAAATTTTAGAATGGATAAGTCCTTTTACCCCAGAAACAGCTGTGTCACAAGTTGAAGACAATTTTAATATACAATCCAGGGCTTACCACGGAAACTTCTGAGTAATTTGGGGCTCAGCTTAAAACAAGACACAGCTCAGGACAGCTTCTCATAATCTTATTGGCCTCTGTCATCCTCTCAGACCCTTTTGGTGCTACTTCTCCCTTGCTAACGGGTTCAGCTACATCACCTTCTTCCACTGTAGCATTCAACACAATTTTAATCAAATAATTAGGTAATTATTTGCCTAATAACCATCTTTCTCTATAGACTGGAAGCTCCACAAGACATAGATGGTGTTGGTCTTGCTCAGTGCTGCCTAAAATCCTGTGCTTGATGGGCATTTTGTTTTATGATATTTCTTGGATTCATTCAGCTTTTCCAATTAAATGGGGCTTAAAAAACTCCATAGAAATCATGTTAGCTAACATTTTTTCCCTAACAGGACATTGTTTTTACTAAGAGAAAAAACAGTTAAACATCATTGTGGAAACCATTTGAGTAATTAAAATAGAGATTTCAGTTGTACCTATTTCACTAATGAAAGTCATTATTTTCTTTACTTTTATATGTCTGGTCAGCATTAGTTAAGTACTTTTATTTAACTCAGCTGCACTGCCTAACTAGCCCTGGTGCTAAGAATAATGAAAAGGCTATTTTTAGTGATTGTTTTCCTCCAGGAGCAAGTAATCTAGCGAAAGCTAAATCCTCATGGAAATTAGGACTGATCAGGCCCTAAGAGAAATTTCATTCTAAGTGAAATAGACTGTCGATGAAAATCATTTTATACAAGTTCTCTGCTTTGAATTCCCTCTTTTCTCTGTATCTCAGGATCAGAGTTTGGCAAGGTTGCTCTAAATCATGTTTGCGGCAAGTAAAGTAGATTTGCTTGGTCTGGGTTCCTACAATCTTATTTTCCATTCTCTTTTCCTTTCCTTTTTAGTCATTTTCACAATCACGATTCCTGCCCTTTTAACCAGCTGTTCAGAAGACTGAGCAACAGGAGAATAGCTGAAGAAAGAATGATGGAGGAAGGTAAAACCACTTAGGTTTTACTTTTTAAAAAAAGACATCTAGGGCTTCCCTGGTGGCGCAGTGGTTGAGAGTCCGCCTGCCGATGCAGGGGACATGGGTTTGTGCCCCGGTCCGGGAAGATCCCACATGCCGCGGAGCGGCTGGGCCCGTGATCCATGGCCGCTGAGCCTGCGCGTCCGGAGCCTGTGCTCCGCGACAGGAGAGGCCACAACAGTGAGAGGCCCGCGTACCACAAAAATAAATAAATAAATAAAAATAAAGACATCTATCTTGATTTTCTATAAGCTGTTTTTATTTTTGCTTGCCCTTTTTTTCCCCTCCCTCTTATTTCATTTTTTAACCCTCATTTCTTTTTTTTCCATCTTCCTGTATATCCTTCCTTTGGATTTTCTTAGTAAATATCTGAGGGCTGTTTTATCTGTCTCTCACCAGTATACTGTTTTGGGGATTCTCAAGCGTTTGTGTGCCCAACGCACATTCCTACCAAAAATTTAATGTTAAAGATGAATCATTAGCCAATTCATTAAACTAAGACATTTATATTTGAGAAATCCCATGTAAGATTCTCTTCATTGGACTGTTTTTTAATTGAAATTTTTCTGCCTTTCTAATACTGAAAGCTGTAATCAAGTCAGTAGGTCATAGGAAACTGAGGAAATGCAATGTGGAAAAACACTTCACAGAAGAAAAGCCGTAATCCCAGAAGGTAACCACCTTAAGGGAAACTTTAGAGGCAGGGTCTGTTTTGCACTGGAAACTCTCCCGGTTCTGTAGCTCCACACTTAGAATCTGGAGAATCCTCAAGTCACCTAGTATTGTAACTTTGTCTTTTGAAAGCAGTGAACACATTTTTCGGACACAGAATTAAGACAGTAAGAAGACAGACTGGAGCTGCTTGGGCTGAGGGGTGCAGGCTATCTGATTTGCCCATTCTCTTTCCCCCGTGTCCCCTCGATAAATTAGAAGGTTCAGCAGAACCCACTTCAAAAACCGGATTTAATTTTATCCTAACTGTAGATGAACAGCACTTCTGGTAATCTAACTTCATCCTTAATGTCTTCCTGGGTGCTTCACTGATACCTCACACTCGGTATGCAACAAACTCTTCAGCCTCTTCCCCAAACTCTAATTTCATTTACTTTCACAAATTAGGCTTGTGGGGCAGGGACCACAGTGCCTTCCTTCACTTCATGTCTTTTTCTAAGGAGACCCAAGGTGACAGCCTTTTGCAAAAATAGTGTTCTGTGGAATCCCTTCCAGACCTCCCTCCCCACTGGTTAGTCCTGCTGTCATTTTGTTCTCTTCAGTTTCTATCCGCCTTAGTAGAGAACAGAGACTTTTCAGAGTTCAAGCGATTTTCAATTTTGGTGAAGAAGAAAAACTAGCCTGCCATTTGAACTTTCCAGTGTTACTGAACCGGCTTCGTTTTGCCCGGCACTCAGCAAACCCAAGAAGCCCAGACCCTGAGGTTTACAGCAAAAAGGAGGTTCAGTAGAAAGACAGCCAAGAGAGAAGACAGAAGAACACATCTCAAACCCACCGCCCGCCCGTGAACGCAAAAGGCTAGAGGAGGGTAGCAGCCTGGGATGGGGTATTTATGGGATGAGGAACAAAGCAGCAGGGCTGGCAGAGGCGTGAGGGGCATGGGGAGAGGTGATTGGAAAAAGGTGGAGGAATCTTCCTTCTACGCAGGCGTAACTAGGCTACAGGGCTCCGCACAGGCAATCGGAGGTGCTTAGCACGATCTGAGGGTGGAGTTTTCCGTCCTCTGATGTCAAAAGGTCACCAAGCGGACACTGGCACATGCCCAGTTGGAGGGTCAGTGGGCCTATCTTGGTGTAACAGGCTCACCTAGAACTAGACGCAGCTGAGTCCAAGTTCTTGGAAAACAACTCAGGTGAACGTCTTAAGGTTTAGGCCACGTGCCCCTTGGAGGACAAGCAAGGCTTTTGTAGCAACAATTAAAACGACCTTGATTAGCGAAGGCAGGTTACAGGTGACATGGACTTAACTAATGATTGGGTAATCATTACCCAATGATTTCACCAGGGTCTGTAATGAAGTACTCTGCTGAGAAGTCAGGTTTTAGAAAGTAGTTTGGATCTTTCTTTAGTTGGGAATTTTTGAGGACAGACTCCTTAATATGTGTGGTGATCTTGGAAGGACACATTGTTAAATGAGAATTTCCTTTTATTTGGGGTGGATTTCCCCAACTTCATCCAAAAGTGTTTGTGAAACTGCTCAGTATAGGAGGCTCCTTAAGAGGAATTGCAAATCCATGCCTTTATGAGAGAACCTCAGATATGTCAAACCTTATGCCTCCTTTCTTATAACTCTTCTTTCTTTCTTTTTCTTTCTTTTTTTTTTTTTTTTTTGTGGTACACGGGCCTCTCACTGTTGTGGCCTCTCCCATTGCGGAGCACAGGCTCTGGACGCGCAGGCTCAGCGGCCATGGCTCACGGGCCCAGCCGCTCCGTGGCATGTGGGATCCTCCCGCACCGGGGCACGAACATATGTCCCCTGCATCGGCAGGTGGACTCTCAACCACTGCACCACCAGGGAAGCCCCACTTTCTTTTTTTTTTTAAAGAAGATGTTGGGGGTAGGAGTTTATTAATTTATTTTTGCTGTGTTGGGTCTTCGTTTCTATGTGAGGGCTATCTCTAGTTGCAGCAAGCGGGGGCCACTCTTCATCGCGGTGCACATGCCTCTCACTATCGCGGCCTCTCTCGTTACGGAGCACAGGCTCCAGACAGACGCGCAGGCTCAGTCGTTGTGCTCACGGGCCTAGTTGCTCCGTGGCATGGGGGATCCTCCCAGACCAGGGCTCGAACCCGTGTCCCCTGCATTAGCAGGCAGACTCTCAACCACTGCGCCACCAGGGAAGCCCTATAACTCTTATTTCTTATTGGCATCTTTATCTCTCTAGTTATTTCTTTTCAGTTAGTTGTTTTTCCCCAATTTTTAAATTCTCAAGGGCAGGACCATGTCTTACATTTACTGGAGAGCTGAGCAAATTATACAGATGAACAATTATAAAAATGCATTAGTTGATAATCCTGTCCACTAGGAGTTAATAAAATCTGTACCAAGGTTTTGCTGTCTATTTCTCCATTATTCCCTGCAGACTGTTAGCTATTTATGTTTCAATAGATGGACAAAAGGGAATAGGTGAAAGTGTGGGAATTAATATTTATTGAGAACCTACTCTGTGCCACATATTATACCAGGTGCTTTGTGTGTTTTATTTCATTATACTTTTCCAACTATCCTGAAATGTCAGAATTGTAATCTTCACTTTACAGATGAGAGTTGGCATTGGAATCCAATCTTTTTAGAACTCAATGACCATAGCTTTGTCTCCAACCTAGGATGCCTCCTGGGGCATAAAAGGACCCATAAAAAGGACCCATAAATCCCATAAATCCTTTTCTCTTTGCATTTTGAGAGAGTAAAACCTGATTCTAAGTACTCTGTGGTTGAAAGGTGTTTTTATTGGAGTTAAGCAAGGGGCCAGAGAGGATCCAGCTGAAAGCTTGTGTTCCCCAATGTGTACTAACAAAACATGAGTTCTCCAGGAGGGTTGAGAGATAATACATTAAGAATGATTCTGCGGCCAAATAAGTTTGGATATTGCTGGGTTATACAACATTAAACTGACTTCTTGGAGCTTTTAATTGATTAATTCATTCTACAGATATAGAGTAGCTGGCACTGCACTATTTGCTAGACTATAGACACTGATCCTGCTCATGAAACTTTCAGTCTAGTGGGGGAGACATATGTCTAACAAGGAAGATAATTACTTAAAATTTTGGCATGTCCAGGAAACTGAAATTTGGCCACTGTGTTCAGAGCATACAGAAGAAGAGGGACAGCACAGAGTCTGAAGAGGTGGGAAGTCATCAGATCATACCAGACTTTATACTTCAGAGTCTGGCTTTTGTTCTATAGTATTTGAAATAGAAAAGCCTCTGAAGCTACACAATGTAAAGTCAATTTTAATAGAGCCACCTTGCTGCTCTGGGTCGACATGAGTGACTAAAATGAAAGCTCTACAAGGACAGGGCTTCATCTGTTTTGTTCACTGTTGTAATCGAAGTGACTGGGTCGGTTCCTGGTGCATAATAGGTGCCCAATAAACCTTTATTGAATGAATATGTAATTTGGAGGAAAGCAAGAGTGAAATTTAGAAATCCAGTTAGACAGATATTGCCAGAGTCCAGGTTAGAGGTTATGGAGCTTTAGATCAAGTTTATGTCAGGGAGGAAGGAAAAAAGTCAATAAAATTAAGGACTCTTTTGGAGATAGTAGTATCAGGACTTCCTGGTGGATTTGCTGCTGTGGTTAAACAGGAAGAAAGAACCAAGGATAACTGAATTATCAAGTGGCTAATAACGGATAGGGTGATTATTAGGTTACTGTCTCTCAGCTTGAAGGCTGCCCTTCCACACTCCGCCGTGTGGTTCTGGGGCTGGAACGCAACAAACCACCTTTCTGCTTTGCCAGCTGCTCCCTGTCAATCTCTGCCAATAGCAAGTGTGACAGAGAGACTGAAAAGCAGGAGGACAGAGAAGGGCCCAGGTCCTTCCTGTAGGCTTTCTGCTCCTATAAAAATCACTCCAGCCTCCGACTTCTTGACCCCAGCAGAAGCTCCTCCTGCCCATGGCAGAGGCTAACCCAGGTAGCGGTTTTCCGACACTCACAGAACCAGCCTCATGGCCCTCCTTTCAGAGACACCAGTGCCAACTGGTGCTGCTTCCTTGGGTGTCTGACCTTCACCTCTAATTTTTTTTTTAATGTTTTTTATTGTGGTAGAAGTCACATAACATAAAACATACTATTTTAACCCTATTTAACTGTACAGTTCAGTGGCACTAAGTACATTCACATTGTTGTGCAACTCTCACCATCATCCATCTCCCGCTTTTTCACCTTCCTAAACTGAAACTCTGTCCCCATTAAACACTAACTCCCCCTCCCCCCTCCCCCCCCGGCCCCTGGCATCTACCAATGTACTTTATGACTATGAATTTGACTATTCTAGGTACCTCGTAGAAGTGGAATCAAATGGTATTTGTCTGCATCAAATGTATATTGAAATGCATTTTTAACATTAACTTAATATATGTCCTGCAAACAGATTGTACCTTTTTTTCCCCCTGTGCTATACAGTAGGCCCTCACCAGCCATCTTCATACATAGTAGTGTATATATGTCAATCCCAAGCTCCCAATCCATCCCACCCCCCTCCCCGCTTGGTGTCCATACATTTGTTCTCTATGTCTGTTCACCTCTAACTTTAATGAACTCTGACATTTTCTCTTGGTTCTCCAGCTGGTGACTGTTCCTTCAATGGCCACCTCTATAATAACTTGGTGTTCTTTGGTCTTTGTCATAATTGACATAATATTGATATTAATTATCAATTAATAATTGATTATAATTGACAAAATTGGTTAACAACTCTGTACCTATATATCAAATACAAATATATCTTTGTATTTGAACAAGTCTCTGTTCAAATCAGTGTTGTGGTTTCTCTCTCCCAACTGGACTCTGACTGATCCACTTGGCTTCTGATTTGATTGAGAGGAGTATGGGAAAGACTGGAAGATGCACAAATCAAATTGAAGGGGAAGAAGTGAAGAATTTGGAATGAAATATCTTTAGTTTGAAAGCTTGTGATAACTACAAGTGGCGCTGTCAAGCAGACACTAGGGTAGGTAAGTTTAGTGTTCCAAGGAGAAGGTTAAATATATAATTTGGGAAGTCAAGACTTTCGATCCATGGGCCTGGATGATTTCACCTTGAAAGAGAATGGAAAGAGATTAAAAGAGAGTTCAACTAGAGAGAGAAGAAAAAGGAGCCCTAGGATTGAGTAGCTATTCAATATGTTTATACTCACTGTGAATCAACGATTGTTATGAGAAAGAATCAAATATATTTTAGGAAACACTGGTCTAATCCTGCTCCCCTTCAGCCATGCAAGGGATGCTGCCGGGGAAGGCAGTGTGGTGAGCAGCCAGGCCCTGGGGGTCTCCTCTGGACCACTGAGAACACGTTCCTCCTTGCAGGCTATGTTGGACTGACGGGCATTCTCAGACCCAGATGCTGAAGGGCAACCTCCCAGGAAAGGAGAGCAGGGAACAGAATCACCCCTGCAACGTGTGAAGACATTTTGCTGTCAGCTGCAAGAGCTGAACTGCTAGCTGTATAATGTAGCAGATGTCACCAACCACTTGACGCCGCCCAAGTTCGGTCTTACAGGTCTCTGTCTTCTCTGCAGTGTCACTGGCAATTTAAGGATACAGATAAACACCAGTCCCTGACAGAGAGTGTCTTACAGAAAGGGGAGATTCTTCTTCAGTGCTTGGTGGATAATACCCCAGTGTAAAGGATGTCCTTGGGAGGATCTCAAAGCAGCCCAGCAAGCTGGAGAGCCATGCAGATGGTCTGTATGACTCTATCTTAGCCTCTCTGGCCATGCTTGCTGGTTGCATCCTCATCCCTGACAACACGCCATTGGCACAAAGGAGCACGTGTGAGGGGGTTTAGCCTGGCAGCAACTTCTCAGGCAAAGATGTAATCTGTCAGCCAAAATCTGGCTGGTGGGGGAAAAAAACTTTCAGGAAGTCCTTGCAAGAGCCATTTAACACTGAATTCAAGGGGAAAACTCACTTGTACTAGCTTTAAAATGCCTTTCCCTTCCCTGAAGTAAGGGCTATCAAACTACTCTTTTTTATTGAAAATGAATCCTTCCAAGCTGAAAAAGTATCTCCTGTGTCAGACCTTCTAGGATCCTAAGCAAAGTACAAAGCAACCAGGAGATAAACAGACGGACTGAGGGGAGGAATATCTCAGCCCTGCATTTGTGACTCTCCTCTTTCCCCACATGGAAGTCAGCAGAGTTCTGTGGTTAAATGCATGGGCTCTTAAGTCAGCAAAACCAGATTTGAATCCTGACTTTAATGCTATGCAGCTGTAGAATTTTAGGAAAGTTTGCCTTTTCTGAATCTCAGTTTCCTTGGTGGTAAAATAGAAATAAGAATTTGCACCATACACTGCTGTAGGGAGAACCAAATTAAGTAACATCTCTAAAGGGGTTAGTACAGAGCCAGGCACATTGTTGATTATCAGTAAGTGGCAGCTGATGGTAGTAGTTAAGGCAGCCATCAGAACAGTAGTAGAAGAATATCCTATATGCCTCTAGGCAGGAGACCATACCCAATAGTTTCTTGCAAAGTGCTGAGCAGAGCATGGCTCCTTTCTGTAGACTTCTTGTTTAATGGAAGTTGTGTGTCAAGCTTCTGCCACTTTAGAGATCCTTTTTTTTTTTTTTTTTTTTTTTTTTTTTTTTTCCCATGGGCTTAGTTGCTCCGTGGCATGTGGGATCTTCCTGGACCAGGGCTCGAATCCCTGTCCCCTGCATTGGCAGGCGGATTCTTAACCACTGCGCCCCCAGGGAAGTCCACCCACTAACTCTTTTTTTTTTTTTTTTAAACTTATTTTATTTTTTTGCTTTATAACAAATTTAATCAGTTATACATATACATATGTTTCCATATCCCCTCCCTTTTGCGTCTCCCTCCCACCCTCCCTATCCCACCCCTCCAGGCGGTCACAAAGTACCGAGCTGATCTCCCTGTGCTATGCGGCTGCTTCCCACTAGCTATCTACCTCACGTTTGGTAGTGTATATATGTCCATGCCGCTCTTTCACTTTGTCACAGCTTACCCTTCCCCCTCCCCATATCCTCAAGTCCATTCTCTAGTAGGTCTGTGTCTTTATTCCTGTCTTACCCCTATGTTCTTCATGACATTTTTTTTTCTTAAATTCCATATATATGTGTTAGCATACAGTATTTGTCTTTCTCTTTCTGACTTACTTCACTCTGTATGACAGACTCTAGGTCTATCCACCTCATTACAAATAGCTCAATTTCATTTCTTTTTATGGCTGAGTAATATTCCATTGTATATATGTGCCACATCTTCTTTATCCATTCATCCGATGATGGACACTTAGGTTGTTTCCATCTCCGGGCTATTGTAAATAGGGCTGCTATGAACATTTTGGTACATGTCTCTTTTTGAATTATGGTTTTCTCAGGGTATATGCCCAGTAGTGGTATTGCTGGGTCATATGGTAGTTCTATTTGTAGTTTTTTAAGGAACCTCCATACCGTTCTCCATAGCGGCTGTACCAATTCACATTCCCACCAGCAGTGCAAGAGTGTTCCCTTTTTTCCACACCCTCTCCAGCATTTATTGTTTCTAGATTTTTTGATGATGGCCATTCTGACTGGTGTGAGATGATATCTCATTGTAGTTTTGATTTGCATTTCTCTAATGAGTAAAGATGTTGAGCATCCTTTCATGTGTTTGTTGGCAGTCTGTATATCTTCTGTGGAGAAATGTCTATTTAGGTCTTCTGCCCATTTTTGGATTGGGTTGTTTGTTTTTTTGTTATTGAGCTGCATGAGCTGCTTATAAATTTTGGAGATTAATCCTTTGTCAGTTGCTTCATTTGCAAATATTTTCTCCCATTCTGAGGGTTGTCTTTTGGTCTTGTTTATGGTTTCCTTTGCTGTGCAAAAGCTTTTAAGTTTCATTAGGTCCCATGTGTTTATTTTTGTCTTTATTTCCATTTCTCTAGGAGGTGGGTCCAAAAGGATCTTGCTGTGATTTATGTCATAGAGTGTTCTGCCTATGTGTTCCTCTAAGAGTTTGATAGTGTCTGGCCTTACATTTAGGTCTTTAATCCATTTTGAGCTTATTTTTGTGTATGGTGTTAGGGAGTGATCTAATCTCATACTTTTACATGTCCCTATCCAGTTTTCCCAGCACCACTTATTGAAGAGACTGTCCTTTCTCCACTGTACATTCCTGCCTCCTTTATCAAAGATAAGGTGACCATATGTCCGTGGGTTTAACTCTGGGCTTTCTATCCTGTTCCATTGATCTATCTTTCTGTTTTTGTGCCAGTACCATACTGTCTTGATTACTGTAGCTTTGTAGTATAGTCTGAAGTCAGGGAGCCTGATTCCTCCAGCTCCATTTTTCGTTCTCAAGATTGCTTTGGCTATTCGGGGTCTTTTGTGTTTCCATACAAATTGTGAAATTTTTTGTTCTAGTTCTGTGAAAAATGCCAGTGGTAGTTTGATAGGGATTGCATTGAACCTGTAGATTGCTTTGGGTAGTAGAGTCATTTTCACAATGTTGATTCTTCCAATCCAAGAACATGGTACATCTCTCCATCTATTTGTATCATCTTTAATTTCTTTCATCAGTGTCTTATAATTTTCTGCATACAGGTCTTTTGTCTCCTTAGGTAGGTTTATTCCTAGATATTTTATTCTTTTTGTTGCAATGGTAAATGGGAGTGTTTCCTTGATTTCACTTTCAGATTTTTCATCATCAGTATATAGGAATGCCAGAGATTTCTGTGCATTAATTTTGTATCCTGCAACTTTACCAAATTCATTGATTAACTCTAGTAGTTTTCTGGTAGCATCTTTAGGATTCTCTATGTATAGTATCATGTCATCTGCAAACAGTGACAGCTTTACTTCTTCTTTTCCAATTTGGATTCCTTTTATTTCCTTTTCTTCTCTGATTGCTGTGGCTAAAACTTCCAAAACTAGGTTGAATAAGAGTGGTGAGAGTGGGCAACCTTGTCTTGTTCCTGATCTTAGTGGAAATGGTTTCAGTTTTTCACCATTGAGGACGATGCTGGCTGTGGGTTTGTCATATATGGCCTTTATTATGTTGAGGAAAGTTCCCTCTATGCCTACTTTCTGCAGGGTTTTTATCATAAATGGGTGTTGAATTTTGTCGAAAGCTTTCTCTGCATCTATTGAGATGATCATATGGTTTTTCTCCTTCAATTTGTTAATATGGTGTATCACGTTGATTGATTTGCGTATATTGAAGAATCCTTGCATTCCTGGAATAAACCCCACTTGATCATGGTGTATGATCCTTTTAATGTGCTGTTGGATTCTGTTTGCTAGTATTTTGTTGAGGATTTTTGCATCTATGTTCATCAGTGATATTGGCCTGTAGTTTTCTTTCTTTGTGACATCCTTGCCTGGTTTTGGTATCAAGGTGATGGTGGCCTCGTAGAATGAGTTTGGGAGTGTTCCTCCCTCTGCTATATTTTGGAAGAGTTTCAGAAGGATAGGTGTTAGCTCTTCTCTAAATGTTTGATAGAATTCGCCTGTGAAGCCATCTGGTCCTGGGCTTTTGTTTGTTGGAAGATTTTTTATCACAGTTTCAATTTCAGTGCTTGTGATTGGTCTGTTCATATTTTCTACTTCTTCCTGATTCAGTCTCGGCAGGTTGTGCATTTCTAAGAATTTGTCCATTTCTTCCAGGTTGTCCATTTTGTTGGCATAGAGTTGCTTATAGTAATCTCTCATGATCTTTTGTATTTCTGCAGTGTCAGTTGTTACTTCTCCTTTTTCATTTCTAATTCTATTGATTTGAGTCTTCTCCCTTTTTTTCTTGATGAGTCTGGCTAATGGTTTATCAATTTTGTTTATCTTCTCAAAGAACCAGCTTTTAGTTTTATTGATCTTTGCTATCGTTTCCTTCATTTCTTTTTCATTTATTTCTGATCTGATTTTTATGATTTCTTTCCTTCTGCTAACTTTGGGATGTTTTTGTTCTTCTTTCTCTAATTGCTTTAGGTGTAAGGTTAGGTTGTTTATTCGAGATGTTTCCTGTTTCTTAAGGTGGGATTGTATTGCTATAAACTTCCCTCTTAGAACTGCTTTTGCTGCATCCCATAGGTTTTGGGTCGTCGTGTCTCCATTGTCATTTGTTTCTAGGTATTTTTTAATTTCCTCTTTGATTTCTTCAGTGATCACTTCGTTATTAAGTAGTGTATTGTTTAGCCTCCATGTGTTTGTATTTTTTACAGCTCTTTTCCTGTAATTGATATCTAGTCTCATAGCATTGTGGTCGGAAAAGATACTTGATACAATTTCAATTTTCTTAAATTTACCAAGGCTTGCTTTGTGACCCAAGATATGATCTATCCTGGAGAATGTTCCATGAGCACTTGAGAAAAATGTGTATTCTGTTGTTTTTGGATGGAATGTCCTATAAATATCAATTAAGTCCATCTTGTTTAATGTATCATTTAAAGCTTGTGTTTCCTTATTTATTTTCATTTTGGATGATCTGTCCATTGGTGAAAGTGGGGTGTTAAAGTCCCCTACTATGATTGTGTTACTGTCGATTTCTCCTTTTATGGCTGTTAGTATTTGCCTTATGTATTGAGGTGCTCCTATGTTTGGTGCATAAATATTTACAATTGTTATATCTTCTTCTTGGATCGATCCCTTGATCATTATGTAGTGTCCTTCTTTGTCTCTTCTAGTAGTCCTTATTTTAAAGTCTATTTTGTCTGATATGAGAATTGCTACTCCAGCTTTCTTTTGGTTTCCATTTGCATGGAATATCTTTTTCCATCCCCTTACTTTCAGTCTGTATGTGTCTCTAGGTCTGAAGTGGGTCTCTTGTAGACAGCATATAGATGGGTCTTGTTTTTGTATCCATTCAGCCACTCTGTGTCTTTTGGTGGGAGCATTTAGTCCATTTACATTTAAGGTAATTATCGATATGTATGTTCCTATTCCCATTTTCTTAATTGTTTTGGGTTCATTATTGTAGGCCTTTTACTTCTGTTGTGTTTCTTGCCTAGAGAAGTTCCTTTAGCATTTGTTGTAAAGCTGGTTTGGTGGTGCTGAACTCTCTCAGCTTTTGCTTGTCTGTAAACGTTTTAATTTCTCCATCAAATCTGAATGAGATCCTTGCTGGGTAGAGTAATCTTGGTTGCAGGTTTTTCTCCTTCATCACTTTAAGTATGTCCTGCCACTCCCTTCTGGCTTGTAGAGTTTCTGCTGAGAGATCAGCTGTTATCCTGATGGGGATTCCCTTGTGTGTTATTTGTTGTTTTTGCCTTGCTGCTTTTAATATGATTTCTTTGTGTTTAATTTTTGACAGTTTGATTAATATGTGTCTTGGCGTATTTCTCCTTGGATTTATTCTGTATGGGACTCTCTGTGCCTCCTGGACTTGATTAACTATTTCTTTTCCCATATTAGGGAAGTTTTCAACTATAATCTCTTCAAATATTTTCTCAGTCCCTTTCTTTTTCTCTTCTTCTTCTGGAACCCCTATAATTCGAATGTTGGTGCGTTTAATGTTGTCCCAGAGGTCTCTGAGACTGTCCTCTGTTCTTTTCATTCTTTTTTCTTTATTTTGCTCTGCAGCAGTTATTTCCACTATTTTATCTTCCACCTCACTTATCCGTTCTTCTGCCTCAGTTATTCTGCTATTGATCCCATCTAGAGTATTTTTTATTTCATGTATTGTGTTTTTAATCGATGTTTGATTCATCTTTAGTTCTTCTAGGTCCTTGTTAACTGTTTCTTGCATTTTGTCTATTCTATTTCCAAGATTTTGGATCTGGGAAATAGAATCTTGGATCATCTTTACCATCATTATTCTGAATTCTTTTTCAGGTAGACTGCCTATTACCTCTTCATTTGTTAGGTCTGGTGGGTTTTTATCTTGCTCCTTCTCCTGCTGTGTGTTTTTCTGTCTTCTCATTTTGCTTATGTTACTGTGTTTGGGGTCTCCTTTTTGCAGGCTGCAGGTTCGTAGTTCCTGTTGTTTTTGGTGTCTGTCCCCAGTGGCTAAGGTTGGTTTAGTGGGTTGTGTAGGCTTCCTGGTGGAGGGGACTAGTGCCTGTGTTCTGGTGGATGAGGCTGGATCTTGTCTTTCTGGTGGGCAGGTCCACGTCTGGTGGTGTGTTTTGGGGTGTCTGTGGACTTTTTATGATTTTAGGCCACCTCTCTGCTAATGGGTGGCGTTGTGTTCCTGTCTTGCTAGTTGTTTGGCTCAGGGTGTCCAGCACTGTAGCCTGCTGGTCGTTGAGTGAAGCTGGGTGCTGGTGTTGAGATGGAGATCTCTGGAAGATTTTCGCCGTTTGATATTATGTGGAGCTGGGAGGTCTCTTGTGGACCAGTGTCCTGAAGTTGGCTCTCCCACCTCAGAGGCACAGCACTGACTCCGGGCTCCTCAATTTGGGATGATGTGTTGTCTATTCATGTATTCCGCAGATGCAGGGTACATCAAGTTGATTGTGGAGCTTTAATCCGCTGCTTCTGAGGCTGCTGGGAGAGGTTTCCCTTTCTCTTCTTTGTTCTCACAGCTCCTGGGTCTCAGCTTTGGATTTGGCCCCGCCTCTGCGTGTAAGTCGCCGGAGGGCGTCTGTTCTTCGCTCAGACAGGACAGGGTTAAAGGAGCATCCTCTTCGGGGACTCTGGCTCACTCAGGCCGGGCGGGAGGGAGGGGCACGGAGTGCGGGGCAAGCCTGCAGCGGCAGAGGTCGGCGTGACGTTGCACCAGCCCGAGGCGCGCCGTGCGTTCTCCCAGGGATGCCGCCCCTGGATCCCGGGACCCCGGTAGTGGCGGGCTGCACAGGCTCCCGGAAGGGCAGTGTGGGCAGTGACCTGCGCTCGCACACAGGCTTCTTGGCGGCGGCAGCAGCAGCCCCAGCGTCCCACGCCTGTCACTGGGCTCCGCGCTTTCAGTCGCGACTCGCGCCCGTCCGTGGAGCCCCTTTAAGCAGCGCTCTTAATCCCCTCTCCTCGCGCACCAGGAAACCAAGAGGGGAGAAAAAGTCTCTTGCCTCTTCGGCAGCTCCAGAGTTTTCCCGGACTCCCTCCCGGCTAGCTGTGGCACATTAGCCCCCTTCAGGCTGAGTTCTCGCCGCCAGCCCCAGTCCTCTCCCTGCGCTCTGACCGAAGCCCAAGCCTCAGCTTCCAGCGCTGCGCGCCCCGGCGGGCGAGCAGACAAGCCTTTCGGGCTGGTGAGTGCCGCTCGGCACCGATCCTCTGTGTGCGGATCTCTCCGCTTTGCCCTACCCAGGTATGTGGGGAGTTTCTTGCCTTTTGGGAGGTCTGGGGTCTTCTGCCAGCGTTCAGTAGGTGTTCTGTAGGAGTTGTTCCACGTGTAGCTGTATTTCTGGTGTATCCGTGGGGAGGAAGGTGATCTCCGCGTCTTACTCTTCCGCCATCTTACCGGAAGTCTAGAGATCCTTTAAGCAAAATATTCTTCCTAATAAAGGGACAAGCAGTGAACAGCTGTGAGCATTCCCCTGGCTGTCTAGATGAAAGAGGTCAACTCCTTATACAGTGTACTGCAAAGTTTCAGGATAATTCATGGCTCAGCCAAACCCAAAAGGAAGGTGGTAAATGGCAGAACCTAAGACTAGAACAATACCGTGAAAATTTAGAAAGACTGATCCAGAGGAGGTTAGAACTGGTGTTATGCCTTGAGTTTGAGGAAAAGGGCCTATTTCAAATTTTAAAGTGATTCTCATCTCTTACAAAATGCCTCCTGACCTCTGTCCTGTGATTTTTAACTCAAGGTATAGGTGGCTGAAAAAAGACCAATCACATTATTTTTATCTTGACGAGCAAAAGGCATTTCAGAATAAGTGCCAGAAAGTTTTTGTTGCATTTGTGTAGTCAAAACCCTGTAACAGGCTAGGTTAGTTTTAGGCATTGGTAACAACTCCCAAATCTCAGTGGTTTAACACATAAGAATGTATTTCTTGATGACTCAAAATCTGCTGTAGATCAAGCAGTCCCTCGACTGCTGTACTGCATGCAGTGACTCAGAGATCTTATGTCCCCACCTCTCAAACCTGGGCTCCACACTCCTCAGGGAAAGGGAAGAGGCTCCACGAGAACACAGGGAGGTTTTACTGCTTGAGCCTGGAAGGGACATGGGTCCTTGAAAGTTGGGCTCCCTGAGAAGACTCATAGATGGTGATTAACATGCAGGTGGATTAATAAAATATATAGGTTGCAAAAAAAAAAACACGCAGGTGGTTTATTAGGGAATACTTTGGGGATCAATATTTTTGGAAGGGAAGGGAAGAAGCAAAGTTGGAAAGAGAGAGTAGTTGGGCTATGACACAGTCTCAACAAAGGCCTCATCCAACCCCACAGTAACTCTGAATTTGGAATAGTCCTTCATGGTTGTCCCCTTTGGAAAAAGGATGGGGCTGGGATTTCTATCCCTAAGTCTCTCACACATTGCATGTGGGCTGCCTCAGAAAGAGTGTGATACTATCGGAAAGACGGCTCTCTTCAAACAAGGCCATCCTCTAAGTCTAACAGGTGAATACTGTCACTTAATCTTCCTAAAAGGCAGGAAAACAGACCTTTCTGTTTGAAGGGGAAGATCTGGGATGCAAAGCACAGCACACCTGTACCAAGTGGGACGAGTAAGGGAGAAACGTAAAAGACAAAATCAGAGAGAGAATATTACATAAAATTATTTTTGGCAACTTGAAACAAAAACCAGACAACAGTCACTTAACTGAATATAGGTGTATTTTTATCACATTAGAAAAAATCTAGAGGTATGGGATCCAAGGTGGTATCACATTCTGTGCTATCAGGGCCTCAAGATACCTTTATCTTTTGCTTCTCTATATTGAGCATGTAGGCTTTATCCTCATGGTCATGAAATAGTCACTCTCCCTATGGGTATTCCATTCCTAATCAAGGCAGGAAGAAGATAGGTGAAGGGTAAAAGACCCATGCATGCTGAATTTGTCCTTTTCAGAAATGATGGGGAACAAAAGCTTTCCCAGAAGGACCTCACCAGAAGTCTTCCCCTCATACTTCATTAGCTAGAAATGGGTTGTCTGGCTACTCCTAACTCACATGAATCCAGGGAGTTGAGAGTTTATGACTGAGCTCATGCTGTCACTCACAGCATCAGATTTCTGCTCACAAGAAAGAAGAGAACACTGATACAGTATTGGATAGTCAACCAGCACTGCCTGCCACAGGCAGGCAGACACCAGATCATGTAGGACCTTGGCATCCACAGGAAGGAGTCTGGATTTTATTCTAAATGTGATGGGTGGCCATCGAAGGGTTTGAAGGAGGAGAGTGCATGACTGAATTGACTCAGGCAGTTGGATGCAGAATGGGTTACAGAGAGGAAGTGGGGGGCCATATAGGAGGCTGTTGTCGTAGGTCACCAGGGAGATGAGATGGCTCAGGTGACAGGGGCAGCAGTGCACAGGGGGCTTATGAAGACTCTCCAAACTTGAAAGTGTAACTGCCATCTTGGCCAGATAAACCCATTCTGCTTAGACTCCTCCTACCATGAGGGGAGAGAGGCTCCTGATGGATAAACACGGTCTCAATTTGATCAGTCCCTTTAACAGAGCCTGCGGTCTTGGAGCTGGAAGCCAGCCTTCCCTCTAGGAAGATAAGGTATCATTATCTTCATTTTACAGATGAGACCGCTGCACCTGCGAGCGACCATACCACCCCTTTAACTTATGATTGAAGGCAATTACTTGAATTTGTTTCTGAATCTGACATTTGTGACACTCTGCTGAGTATTACATTTGTTTCCTTCCTCTATCTTTCTCCTTAGTTTCATTTCTCCTTTATTTATTTTCTCCTCAGTTTACTACACTCTTAAGATTTCCAGATCTCCCCTTCAATACCTTTTTATGGGTTAAACCTTGACTGAAGATATGTATAACTGGCAAAGAGGAGAGAACTCCCTGGTGGCCTTATAAGTATAGAAAAAAAAAATGTTTCTGGAAGTTTTTGTCTGCAAATAAACAAACACAGGCCATCTGGCACCACCAAGCGGCTACTCCAGGAGTTGCATAGGAAAAGGTAAAACTTGTTTTTGCTTCCTGCCCACCTGAGACACCAGACACCAGAAAATAGCTTGATTGCATACATCTTGGAGTGATGTTATTTCATGAGCTTCTCTGAACCCTGGGATTCTCTCATGTAGATTTGGAGGAGAGTAAATAGTCTTTATAAGATGGGGTAAAGGATCATTGCTTTAGATCCTTCTTTGACTTGAAATATTCTTTTTTCTTTCTTTTTTTTTTTTTTTTTTTTGCGGTACGCGGGGCCTCTTACTGCTGTGGCCTCTCCCATTTCGGAGCACAGGCTCTGGACGCGCAGGCTCAGCAGCTATGGCTCACGGGCCAAGCTGCTCCGTGGCATGTGGGATCTTCCTGGACCGGGGCACGAACCCATGTCCCCTGCATCAGCAGGCTGACTCTCAAACACTGCGCCATCAGGGAAGCCCTTGAAATATTCTTATCTCCATATATTCTGAATCCCAGAGAGTTTCCCACTTTATCCAAGGTCCTTTAGCTGGTAGGCAGGAAAACTGGGACTTGATCACTTCTCCCTGGCTCTTTGTCCAGTGTTCTCACAACTATGGTATCATAAATCACTGTTATATATAGACAACAGTGGCCGGAAGAAATCATGCACTTTTAATCAAGAAAATCAGTCTTAATGATCAGTGAGGGATAAAGATTGGGACTTCTCTGACTCTGATTCCTGTATCATTTACTGGCATTCTTTAGTAATTAGTAACCTCTACATGATAGGAACTCATCAAATGTATTTTGAATGAAAGGATGAATGAGTCTCCTTTCTTTTCCATTCAGCGTAGCTGGAGTGCAAACAAACCATGTCCCGAGCCATTCCACAAGTGATCGTGTACCCAGAATATTATTTAACTCCTTTCCCATTGGGCTTGTCTCATAGGCGTTTCCTTGACATAGGAGAACAACTACGGATATATGATGATTACAATGTTTGATTCAAGCAATCAGCAATAAGCTTTCTACATCAGTCTAGTCCCTCAAATTACCAGGTTGTTGGATGATGCCAACTGATGCTGCAAAAAATATGTCTGAACAGTTCTATAAGTATGGGGACAGCCATCAGCCAACAGTTCTATAAGTATGGGGACAGCCAACAGTTCTATAAGTATGGGGACACCCATAAGTATGGGGACAGCCATCAATCTCAGTAGCCTAACTTTTGAGAAAGCCTTTTCAATAACTGGCAGGAGAGTGCTCGCTTCGGCAGCACATATACTAAAATAATTGGCAGGAGATACAGTAATGGGACCTTAGCTGTGAAAATTTAAAACTCACTCTCAGTCCTGGCCTAATCCTAACAGTGACCACCAATGGGTCTTATATGATTGAATCATCTCTTCTTTTAACTTCAGAGCCTTTATCTTCCTTCAAAGAAAATTCTGCTGAACTTATACTTACAGCTCTTTCTCCTATGCCTATGTCTGTTTAGAATTCTCCACTTTCATTATATCAGAAAACAGGGTAGTATGGTAGACATTTGGAACCAAAGAGCTCTGGATTTGAATCCTGGTATTGGCACCTTATGGATTTATGCTCTTGGGCACAAACCTCAACCTCCCTGACTTACAGTTTCATCAACTACAAATTAAGGGTATTCATACACTGAAAGATTAGAGATGCATAAAATACTGAGCACAGCATCTGATATATACACACACACATTATATACTAAATAAATGGGTGCAATTCAATCATTATTACCATTGTTATCATTAAGGTAATTTCCATCCAAAACAGTTATCTACAAATCTACTTTTTTGAAATTTGGCCTGGGTATGTAAGGTCATTAGGATGAGTGTGTCTCTTCTGTGTGCAGATATTCTAGGTCAGATAAAAGATCAAATGAGGGTATTTTCCCCTCAGCACTATCATGTAACAGGGGAACTAATTAGCTTCCATTCGCCATCTCTTGGGCCACCTTTCTGTGTTGTGCACAGTTGTAATTTTTCCACAGTATGGAAGTTTAAGCTGTATTAATAGGGAAAATCTGCATGGATGTGTGACGATATCAAAAATATCAATTGTACTTTTAGTATGTTTTTTGGAGAATGTACATTAAGTTCAAGTACCTATGCATTCAGTAGAGTTTTCACTTAGGTTAGTTCAAGTTAATTAAATTCATAACTAATCATGATAGCATCTATATGCTTTTGTAAATCAGTCATATGTTTACCATTAGCATGTACTGATTGAGTCCCAAGTCATTGCTTACTGAGTACATGAGTTCTGAGATCCTTTGTGGTAATGCCAAGGTCTTCTATGGGTCCATGGTCCCTGGAAGGGCCTCCCTGATCTGGTCTAGACCTCTCATTTTTTAGTCAAAGCTACTCTGGATTAGAGGTGTGAAATGGTTTACCCACGGTCATATGGTTGGTTCATTTCAGAACAAGAAATTGGACCCACGTATCTAGAGCCTTTATCATATACTGATTCTGCCATACTAAAGTTTCCCAAACTTCAATCCCTCTTGTATAACACCTTCAAAATTCTTCCTATATCTGTCTATCTCTATGAATATTATTCACTTAATACTTTTGTTCAAATCAAATTTGTTTGCTCACTCCTTAAAACCCAGACTTGTCCTAAGAACTACCCATAAAACCCACTGATTTTAGATGCTAGGTTCCCCCCCTAAAAATCATTTAATTATTATGCAACTATTAACATTTCTCTATAAAAATGTATTCATGTACCATCTTGCATCATCTCAGACACCACCTGTGGTACATGGACCACCCAGTATATACCCAGGCCAATCCTTGGAGTAGGAATTTCAGTGTTTCTCTTTCCTTCCAGTGCTTTTCTTTTCCCTCTTGCACGTCTCAGTGAGCGCTCTGGATAATCTGGTAAAGATGGAGCTTTAAACTCTTGTGAATTGAGGCACATACCCAACTGATGCCCCAGAAATGTAATTTAAGTTATATCTGAAATAACACCTGTCTCTAATGTGAATATGCACTGCACGTCTAGGTTCTGGTCCTTTTAATATATTTGCTATTTATTCTTTCTCTTTTCAGAGATTCTGAAGGAAGGATTCTGGTCTGCTACAGTAAATAGAGCATGAAAATCAGATCTGGCTTGAATTTTATCCTAGACATTAACCCTATCTCAGCTTTTGCAGGCTATTCTTACTGGCTGAGGTGTGGCCAATAATTAACCTTTTTTCCCCCTGCTAAGAACAAGTTAACCTTAAAGAGAAGATAGATACACATCATGTTTCAATTTTAAATGCAGTTCTGCACCACGGGATACACTTCTCTCTGTGTTGCCATCCTAGGGGCTGTATGTAAATTAAGCATGGGATAACAGAGTGGTGAAGTGCAGGCACTTGTACTTTGCCTGCCTGGATTTAAGTAACAACTCATCTACTTCTAGGTTTTTTATATTAATTCCTTAATCCATGTCAGTCTCAGTTTCATCATCTGTAAAATGGGGATAATAATAGCAACTACCTCATAAGGTTATGAGGGATAAATAAGATCTGATGGAGTAACCTCTTAGCCCATTGCTTGACCCTTACCAGGAGCTTGGCAAAATTAGTTTTTATTATAATAGTAAGGTTGGTTTACACCTTGGGAATTTAGGGTTTTATATAAGTGGGATGCTCAGGGGATACCATATTAAAGGGCATGAAATGACCAGTGGTTTCCCATTAAAAAGGGGAAAATGTTAGGTTACTGCCTAGTGACTCCTTCTTATACCCCAATTAAATTCTTAAATCTTCCATCTCAGGAAATCACTCCCATCACAACAAAGAAGTAACACTATTGCTACTTCCTCACGGGGATAATACCATTGTTGGGCTGGCCAAATACTAGCACCTAGATTGAAAGTGGTCAACACCCTTCTAAGAAAAGGCCATTTTTTTTCTTTTAGCAGCTCCTGGGGGTGAGAACCATGCCCCCCACCCCCCAAAAAAAGCACGTGGCTTCACCAGACACTAAGCCATTCAGGGAAGCAAATGCCTCATGTCAGAAAAGAAAGAAGAAAAAAAAAAAGAGAGAAAGAGAGAGAAAGTGCAACCCTTTTGCACAGATTTCTTTATCAAAGCCAAGATGACTTAAAATATAAACTGATTTACTGGAACATTTATACCCATTTCCCTTATTTGACAATGCTCACTGCTATTGTTCTTTTAAATTCTAATTCAGTTTGTCTTTACTTGGAAGCTATGTTTCCACCACTTAAAAACAACAACAATAAAGCCATGTGCACAAGATCAAAAGACAGAAATCAAAGAGTTTTAACTCAGAACTGGTATAATCCAGCAGAAAAAGAGAAGTGGGGAGCTTCATCTACAGAGGAGACACCAGATTTATAAAGTCATTAAGCATGGTTACTTCATACAGCTCTCAAGTCTGTTTCAAATGAATATTTCAGGTTCTGACTCTCATTAGAACTGTAGCTAAAGGAACTAAAATCTGATAATGCAGCATTCCTTTCTCCATCCCCAGCACTCCCAAAATTATCTAAATTTTTTATAAGATGGTTTATGGAAAATGATGTTGAATTGATGGTCAGGCCACCTGGGGTCTATCCTCAACTCCACTACTAACCGTAGAGGCCTTGAGCTAGTTTATTCCTGGGGCTCATGTCTCTCATCTGTAAAACAGAGGAGGTATTATCACTAACATCCTATAATTGCATCACCCAGAATGACAATGCGTTAGCAACTGAGGAAATATTTTAATCTGAACAAATCATTTGATTAAACTAGAAAAAAACAAAGGGGGAATACGTTTTCCAAAGAATGCTTTTTCTTTTAACATTTCCATGTGGGAAAAAATCCACGTTCAAAAAAAGTTTTAAACCCTCTGATTCTCAAAAAAACAAACAAACAAAAAACACCCCAAAACAACAACAAAATCTCACAATTTAAACAAGTTTTGTTCAAAACTCAAAATTCTGATATACTACCCTCTAGTGGAGACTGGAAACAACACTGCTAATTCCATCTGAAAGTACATTCAGATCTTTTGTTCACAGGACAGGAGTAGGGGGAGTTTTGTTTAAATTGTAATCATTTACAGTCCTCAAAGTGTAATCCAAAGATCTGGGCCCTCAGAATTAACCCAGCTTGCCAGAGCTCACTCAAAAGCAACTCAACCAGGGTCTTTGAGGGTAGGGTCTAGGGGTCAGCACAGTTAACTGAGAACTCAGCCAATTCCGAAACCCACTGGAATTTAAAAACCAATGTTCTAGCTCCCTGAGAGGCATGGTATGAACGTGAGCATTATCATAAATCTAGTGTGTAGTTAGGAGGCAAATCTCTAAACCTTGAGGAGAGGTACAAAGTTAAATTCTCTTTTCTTCATCTCAAGAAGTGGAAAATAAATACAACAGCAGTTCCCTGGCAACTCCAAGATAAGGATCATGTTCCTTTGCACAGCACACAAGGTGCTTCACGGTCCAGACCCTACATCCCAGCCACCAGGCCCTGGTCCTTCTATTACTCTTTGCCTCTGCCCCATATTGATACTATTGCCACCGTTAAATTCCACCTAGAAATCTATGCAATTGATTCTGCATATTTAAACATTATTCACTCTATATGGAATATGCCTTCCTCCAACTTAAATTTGATTGGAAATATCATTCCATTTTTATTTATCATTAATGAAACTGAAAAGGATAAAGCTACACAAAATTGAGATCAACGGCAGAAGCATCAAGAGTTGTTCTGCAGGCTGCATTTATTCTATCCCATTTCCATACGCCACTTTTTCCAAGTGTTTGCTGTGCAGAGACAGCCTATAGCAATGTTGCCAATGGCCATGGCCATTCCCCTTTCCAATCACATGGCTGACCTCAAGCCCCCTTCTTCTTTACCTAAGTTTAGAAATACTTGAGCAACAGACCCAGAGCAAGTATAAATAAAGATCAAAATGTCAACTTTATTTCTGACAAAAGCTTGGTTGGAGACTGTGGCTAGATCTTTGGGTACCACTAGAGGGAAGGTTTAGGACTACAGAACAGGCATCCTAACCAAGAACTTCTGCCCTGCATTGTTTTGGGGTCAAGATGGAAGAAAAGGAATCATATTCTGATGTTGTAGTCTTTTAGCAGTTTAGCTCTCCCCAATTTATAAAAAATGAACAAAGGGCTGCCTCTAAGAAGGCCCAGCTCTATAGAAACTCTGGAGCTGCCCCTCTGCAGAACTGCTAAATGAGAAAAGTAGACTTTCTAAGTTCTGAAACGTATTTTTCAATATCTATTGAAATGATGACTTGCCTGTAAGCAGAGTTCTTGTTAACAGAACTGCTCTGGGCCAGCTGGCCTGTGCTGATTGCTTGTTTCTCATAAAAGATGTTGTTTTGTACATGTTATAGGCGATAGTTAAATGCAGTAGTAAAAATTTCAATTATTAATGTGATACTGAAAAGCTATTTCCTTTCTTAACAAAGTTTTTCTTGATGTAATTGTAGGTTCACATGTAACTGTAAGAAATAATACAGAGAGATCCTTATACACTTTGCGTTACTTTTTCAGTCTATTTTCTCTCTTATGCAGATTGGGTGAATTCTACTGTGTCCTCAAGATCACTCCTTTTATCCTCTGTCATCTCCACTCTACTCTTGATCCCATCCACTGAGTGATTCATTGGTGATGTTGTATTTTTGAGTTCTATAATTTCCATTTGTTTTTTTTAAGATAATTTTATTTCCTTGCTGAAACTTTCTATTTTTCCATTTGTTTCAAGAGACTTTATAATTGATTGCTGAATCATTTTTATGATGACTGCTCTAAAATTCTGGTCAGATAATTCCAACATCTGATTTATGTCTGTGGATGTTGCCATCCGTTGGCTGTCTTCTGTCATTCAAGTTGTGATTTTCTTGGTTCTTGGTATGACGTGATTTCAAGTTGTATTGTGGACATTTTGTCTATTATGTTAGGAGACTCTAGGTCCTATCTAAATCTTCCCTTTTAACAGGCAGTCACCTGTTTAGATTTCACTTATAGATCTTGGCCTACTTTGTGGGCTGTGGTTTCAATGGCAGTTTAATTTTCAGAGCCTTTGTAGTATTTTTTTGGTCTGCTTGGTTTATGCCTGATGTGGCAAGCATGACTCCTTTTCCATCTGGGAGAAGAATGACCCTACCTGGGCTGCCCTCTCTTGTTAGGTCAGGGATTGGGATATGATGGGTCCAGGCCATCTGCCCCTGTTGGGGGACACCCTGCCACTATTTTATTCCTTAAGTCCTGAGGAAACCTTCTCACCTTCCTCTAACACCCTTTCAGCATTCTCCTTGGTTGTCTCTTGTGCTGTTTCCAGGGTTTATATTTCTGTGGAGTGGGGAGAAGCAGGGAGAAACTCATCTATGCCATCTTGCTCTGACCCGAAGTCACTCTATTTCATTTTAAGGAAGGAAAAAACTCAACTGAAACAAATAATTCACATCATTTTTTCTGTGAGTCAGTTTCCATCTGCCATAGGGAAGGGGCAACATTAATTAGCCTTATTGGTTTTGCCCCTTTTTCTCCTCAGCAGTTCCTTCTTTTTCCACTCTCCACCTCCCCTTACTTGCCTCCCCTTTAACCCTCCCATCTATGGAGGTATAATTTTGGAATAATTATTAAACAGGAGAAACCAGTGGCAGGGAATGCAGAAACACAAAACAAAACAGCTTCCATGTTAGGTTAAACACAAAGGCAGCTATAAAACGGGGAGCTTTAGGTACCAGTGGTTTTGTAGTACTATTAAATGAATTCTGTGATTTCCAATAAGAAGAGATCTGACATTTATTCACTTAATTTTAGTGACTGATGAAGCTTATATGTTTCGACATTCTTGGAGGTTATTTGTATTTCATAGGGATCAAAGAGAAACAAAATAGAGCCCTAAAGGCATAATTTCAGAGAGCAAAGAAGTGAGGATGTTATTTCCTAACAGTGAGTTTTGAAGTGTGGTAGAGGATAATTCAGTATGTTCGTATCTTGGAGGAAACTACATTTTTAAAGACTATTTTTAAAGACTGGATTCTAAAATTATCACTGCTTTGTTATGTTTTTAATAATAATAGTTCATTTACTTTGAACTTTCAAAAAGTTTAGAGTTAAGATTTTTAGGTGTGATCAAAACCAAGATTGAGCAATATTGTTTTAGAGAATGAAGGGAAACAAACTCTGTCTTCCTATGGAGCTGACCACTAATTAGGCCGTAAGGTGCAGGCTCTTGTCTGTTGAGTGTAAGTTGTAGTGTGTGTTTTCCAGCTCTCTCTATAGATATGGACTCAATATCTGTCTTTGCTGACATTTTCGTCTAATACTCTGGCACTGGTCCTTCAAATCCACCTTCCCTCCCCCTTGACTGGGAAAGTGTGACAGGTGTTATGTAGCCATCTTACCATTGTCAAGCAACAGTTTAATGCTTAAAAGACTTAGGAGATAGACTATGAGATGGACTTAGGTCCTTGACAATCTCTTTTCTTTCTTTCTATCCCTATTGGGCTAAGGAGATTCAGTTTAATTAGGCTGGGGTTATATGTGAGATGGGGCAGGTGTCTGATCTTCTGCAGCTCTTTTATTCCTTTATATCTTACTTCCTCACCCCTCATGAGTTTTGGGGTTTTTCTTACTATTTTTAAAAAATATAAAATGCATTAAGGCCATAACATACAAATCAATCAATAATGGCAAGAGAAGAATTTACTTATTTAGCAGGATAAAATGTGCAATCTTCTTTACTCTAAAAACTTAGCTGTTTTCTATTTTTCCCTTTTTATGTATTAGAAGCATTCATCCCATTTTAACAGAGCATTCACCTCCACTGTCTACACTCTAGGAGAAAAACAAATGCTTTCCCTCACCATGCAGACAATGTTAAAGGCAGTTTTCCCTGCACTTATGAAAGAGAAAATTTTTCCTGTGACTTATGATTTGTGCTCTGGATGTATGGTCCCCTGAAGTCTAGAAGGAAATAAACGAAGAGACACACTTTTTGTGTGGAGCGATAAAGACGGTCTGGAGGTGTGTCTGGAGGTGGGGAAATAAGTGAGGTGACTGATAAATACAAGTGATCTGACCCTGGGGCACTCGTGCCAGAGGTCACTGTATCATAACCTGTGACATGCCCAGTGAGTGAACCAAAAGGAGGATCACTGTAAAGGACATGTTAAAAGGCCTATGACCTGCGGTGTCTTGGAGTCATTGCCAGTCACCCACATAGCCTTTGTGTGAGAATTTCCCATTATTCATAATGCAGGCCATGCAGCCTGTGCCAGTTGGGACTCCAGTTTGTACCGGATAGAAACCCTGTTCACTTCATACCAGCACATCACCAGCTAACTTCCCCACAGTGGTAGCATCTCCCCATGCCGTGAGACTTTATACTGTCCCCATCCAAAGGCTCCCTGTGTGTGCACCTCTAGACAATGCCATGGGGCCTCTGAAGACCAAGTTCTAAAGCAGGACAGGGATGAGTATGGCCCCTATTTAGCTCATACATGGTTCAGTCTGAAGATGTGAAAAACACCTAGGCTTTCCATAGGCTGCAAGGTGGCACCAATCACAAGGTTCCACCTTCACCGTTACAGGATAGAGACAGAAACAGCGGTAGTGTCGAAGGTTGCTTGTGCCTCAGCAGGGGCTGGGGTTGGGGGAGGAAAAGGGCATGGCAAACACAGGCGGAAAGGAGCCCAGAGACGGGACCTGCCGAACCCCTCCGAAGGCCGACTCTGAGAGACCTGACCTTGCCCAAGAGCTATTTCCCGCTCTCCAAGGTAAGAGGTTTCTGATCCTGTCCAGTCGCGGGGCAACCCTGTACTTCAGGGAAGCCTGGATTCATTACCAACCCCAGAGTGAGTCTAATTTGATCTCTGCCATTTGTGGTAACTCTATTTCCCTTGTCAGGGATCGGTTTGAGAACGGGCCTATGATACATTTCTAATCAATTAGAGATGAGGGTTACACTGGGAGGACTTCTAGACATTCTTCCTTTCTCTTAAAAAGATATGCCTGTGGAAGAACTAAATTCTCTTCTCCCCTTTCCTCCATCTTGATAGATATTCAGTTTGACATGCCTGGAACTGTTACTGTCATCTTGTGACCGTGCGGGGAAAGTGGGAGATAGAAGAACTTGCTGCAGCAATAATGAGGTTGAGACACTCAGTTAACCGACTCTGAAATGGCCCTATTTTTAGCTCTTGGATAGATAAGAAAACAAATCTTTCTTATTGTTTAAGCCAATTTTAGTTGAATTTTCTGTTACCTTCAGCCAAAAGCATGCCAAATGAATTAATTACCTGATGAGAAAAGAAATCTTTTGCATCATTTCATGGACTTCTTGTGGATTCATGATCAGCAAGGATTAACAGTATCTTCTTTCTGGTAACGGACTATACCTACACCCCATTCCAGGTGGTTCTGAGACTGCACAGATGACACTCTATGAAAGAATCTTTCTGTAATTTTCAAGCATTTTTTTCCTTTCAGCATGGTCAATATGGGGAATAAAACTGAGGAAAGGATCCTGTGAATTAGACTCTGAATAGATAAAATACTATATAAGAAAGTAAAAGTTAGGTGAACACATATGCAAATTCAAAACCAGAAGATAGAAACTACCCATTTTCAGAATTGCATAGCAAACTCAGAATCAGAGAGGTGGGAAGGGGCTTAGGTGAAAATGTATTAGAGTTTTATGAGAAGCAGGTGCAGGCCCTAATAGCTGCATTTGTGGGTTTGGATGCCTGTGCAGAGAAGCTAGTCTAGGACACAGACACTATTTATACAGGGAACTAGAGCTGTGATACCTGCAACAAGCCAGGAGTCACAGGGACGGGCAGACTCCAGCCCCACCAGGTGGGGGAATCAGCAAGGAAGCTTGTTTTATATCCAAGGTTGAATTTAGAGAAAAGTAACCCAAGGAAATTCAAATGCATCATCACGTGAATGAGCAGGTCCAAATTCATGCCCTCAGTGTGGAGCAGAAGCTCCTAACTGAGAAATCAACATAAAAACTGACCCAGAATGAGTGAAACCCGTGGACTCTCAGAAGCGGCAAAGCCAACGTAACACAACAGGGAAAATTCCACAGCTCAGGGAGCCCAGGATGCCAGGGAAGTAAGCCTCAACTGAAGATGAGCTCCCAGTTGAAGATTCAAACCATGGAAGGAAGTGAATCACTGAGAAGGAGAATAGGATGGTGCGACAGAAAGAAAAACTTGTACGAACAAGAAATAATAGAATTATCTAAAAGAAGATTTAAGTAAGTATTTTTTTAAATGTTTAAATAGGTAAAGAGGAAATAATAAAGATAAAGCAAGGGCTTCCCTGGTGGCGCAGTGGTTGAGAGTCCGCCTGCCGATGCAGGGGACACGGGTTCGTGCCCCGGTCCGGGAAGATCCCACATGCCGTGGAGCGGCTGGGCCCGTGAGCCATGGCCGCTGAGCCTGCGCGTCCGGAGCCTGTGCTCCGCAATGGGAGAGACCACAACAGTGAGAGGCCCGCGTACCGAAAAAAAAAAAAAAAAAAAAAGATAAAGCAAGCACAAAACAGTATAAAACGGACAGATTTGAGAAATGGGAAAGGATACAATGGAAATCTTTAAATGACAATCACAAAATCACTGCAGTTTTTTTTTTTTTTTTTTTTTTTTTTTTTTTTCTTTTTGCGGTATGCGGGCCTCTCACTGTTGTGGCCTCTCCCGTTGCGGAGCACAGGCTCCGGACGCGCAGGCCCAGCGGCCATGGCTCACGGGCCCAGCCGCTCCGCGGCATATGGGATCCTCCCAGACCGGGGCACGAACCCGTATCCCCTGCATCGGCAGGCGGACTCTCAACCACTGCGCCACCAGGGAGGCCCTCACTGCAGTTTTTAAAAATCAATTAACTAGTTGAACCACAGTAAAAATACACACACAAAAATAATGTATATATTGGAACACAGATCTAAGGAAGTGACCTAGAGGGTGGAAGAGAGAAATAAAAACAAGAGAAGTTGAGGCATGCATGGTAGGAAGATGGAGTCTAATATATGTCCAATAGGAGTTCTAGGATAAAATAAAGTGTATGAGGGAGACCTAATGTTATAAGAGAAAATGGCTGAGAATTTTCCAGAATTGAAAAAATAGTCATCTAAGGCATCCTAAGATTTAAAGAGTACCCCAATAACCATATAGGACAGATACAAGCAAATTCACGTCTAAAAGAATCATTGTGATAAAACTGCAGACTACCAAAGACAGGCAAAATCCCTAAAAGCTACCAGAGACTAAGAGACACATTCCTACAAAGGAATGACTATTCGACTGACAAAAGACTTCTAGCCAGCAATAAGATCTGATGTTTTTAAGTAGCTGCTGTAGGCTGGGCAGTATTTTCTGTATCTCTTATTTAATGTTCATTAACAATCTGATGGGGAAAATACCTTACTATCCCCATTTCACATATAAATACAGAACAATGAATAAAAGACAATGGAATAACATATTCAAAGTGGTGAGGCATAAACAATTCTACCTGTAACTCTATCTCTTACCATACCTTCACCAAGAGTGAAGCTTGGAGGTTGTTTCTTTCCTGACATATATTTAATAATCCATAAACATTTGGAAGTTGAATAATAATACAAAATATGTGTCAACTATAACTACCCCAGAAGTGTCATATTGTGGTAAGTGCTTCAGAGTTATATATATGGTTGTTTTGTGTGTACAGTGAGCAAGGTAGAAACTGGTGGAGTAGATATATTTTTAACCTAATCTTTGTTTTCTCACTGCCCAACCAGACTGATTTAAAGAAGTTATGCAATAAAATATTTGGGTTAAACTAGGACAGTGAGTCCTTTCCAAATATCCCTACAGCACAGAAGATGGTCTTCTGTATCAGTAAAAAGAGAGCCCTTTAAGTATTTCAAACCAAAAGAATCTAATACAAGGGACTGCTTACTCAGATGATAGAATAGCTAAGGAACTAAACAGTATTATGAAGCGACCCTACAGTTAGCGAAAGCAAGGAAGCTATTACCAACCTAGGGCTGGAGTGTGAAAAGCAGGAGGTGGTTATATCAGAGCTCAGGAGTCAGGGTCCCTGGTGGGCCTGTTTGAAGAGAACTGAGACCATGGAGAGAGGGGACATCCTCTAGGAACTGGAGCCACACAGGTATTACCTCAAGTACTGGAGTTGCCACCTGAAACAGAATGGGGGCTATCCTGGCTTTTTCCCTTCTTGCTCTCCACACTTGCACCCAGAGTCTTGCATTAGCTAAACCCATCTAAAAGCAGAAAGCGAGAGAGCCTGGGAAATGTAGTGTCCTCCAGTACACAACCGAGGAAAGAAAGGCAGAGGATGGATCTGAGAACAAAAGTCAAGTGATGGACCCAGCTCACCCTTAGCTAATGAGTTCAGGTGAGTGGCTGCAATGGCTCTGAGCGTAAGGGCAGACGTGTTCAGTGTCAGAGGTCTGTTCAGTGTCTGCTTTGTTCTCTAACTCTCCCATCTGCCTGAGTTCCTCCGCTTTAGCTGGCTAGTCAGTGGTGGCTTGAAAATGGCAGGTGCATTTTGGATGTGAAGGACTAAACGAACTACACTTTCAGGAAAAGGCTTTTCCTTCTTCCAATCAAGCTCTACAAATGGGAACTTCATTTAAGACCATCCATCTATTGAGCTTTGTGTAATACATATATCCTCTCAAAGCTGCTATGCCTAGAAACTTATAGTGGAGTATAAAAGTAGCTTTCCCTGTTGGAATGGCTTTTCTTATTTGTATTCTAAGTAACTCATTTAAGGCAGATATCGAAAGTTCCTCTTATTTGCATTTATTTTGCCCACAGAAAATTTACAGTTCACGTGACTGTTCTGCTTCAAAGAAATAATCAAAATACAAATTGCTTGAACTATAAAGGCAGGAGCTTAGAAAACCTTGGAGAAGGAAGAGAAATTAGGGCACATTTGAAACATAAGTGAAAGGGGGTTTTGCCATGGCTATCTTCAAATAACATCTCTAAAGCACAAGTAGAAGAGAATTTTGAGATTTACTTACTTCACAGAAACTTCATCCTTCCTGAAATTTTGTTTTAGAGTAAGTGAACCAGAAAAGATGTCAATGTTAAAACTCTGTTTTCCTTTGGAGTAGATAACCAGAAACTATAACATGATTTTTCTGGAATCAGAGTTAAGCAATAACTGGTAGTCATCTTTATCTACCCTCAAAAGAAAAACCTTTGAACAAAGAATATGCAGTTAATCAAATAAAAAGAATCTTATTTTTATTTAAAAGATATCAAGGGCTATAATATGAAATTTTAGCCAAAATATTTTTTTTTGTTCATCTTCTTTTAGCTTTGATAAGAGGTGAATGGTTTAATGAAATATCATAGCATTGACTCTGACGGGCATTTTTGGGATTGAAAATATGCTACTTTTGGTGGTGATGTGGTTAACTGTTAACTCATCTGGCTAAAACTGAGGTAGATTTTATAAACTGTCCCAATTTTTAAAAAATTTAGTGCTATTGTTAGGCAATGATTTTGACTTTTGAACTGCCTGTGTTTATAAATTCTCTACTTAATGTTCAGTGCATATAGGTGATATCACTTGATCAGTTATGTAAGAAAGCTTTCTTGAGTGTGTGTGTGTGTGTTTATGTGTGTGCGTCTGTATATTTCATAAAGAACGTTAGCACCCTCTTCTGTATGACTTTTGAGGCTGTAATTCCTACAATCTTTTTTCATTTCCTAACAGTGAACAGCTTGAATATTCATTAAATTTGCTCCTGATTAAAGTACCACCTCCGAGTAATTTAATTATACTGTATATTTCAGAAACACTGATAAGTGCTGGAGTCAAAAAACACTTCATTGCTAAACGTTACCCACTGGGAATAAGTGTTGGCTTATGAAAAGGGAAAAAAATGCTGCTTCCACATTTCTCAGAATGAGTATTTCCAATGATTTAAATATACAGAGCTATACAAGGAGGAAGGGAACACAAGGACAGACAAGGAGAGCAGACTTGTATATTCTTCTCCCAGCTGTCAGTGCTTGAAGAAAAAATGGATGCCCTCGTATGCTTTAATACCAGCCACTGACACAATTAAATATTCTTTTATTCAACTGGATTTTTTTTAAAGAAAATCGGACACCTTTTAAATCAGACTTCCTGGAGTCCCCCAGCTGCTCCTGACAGATACTGTATGAGGCTGATGAGGGAGATGTAACTGAAGTTGTTTGGTTGATTCATTCATTCACACACTCATTCATGCTACAAATATTTTGTGAGCATCTATTGTGTGCCAGGCACTCTTCCAGCTACTGCAGATCCAGGGAACAGATCCAAGTTCCCAACCTCATAGAGATGACATTTCTAGCTAGGAAAGATGGATACAATGCAGAAATACATACAGAATATGCCTGATGATAAATTCTATGTAGAAAAATGAGGCAGGTTGAAGGGGACCAGAAGCGTGGGTGTACAGCAGGTGGGTATTTTATACAAAGTGGTTGGAAAAGTCCTCACTGATAAGCAGAGACTTGAGGTCAGTGAAAGTTTAAACCTCGTGGGATATTTAGAGAAAGAGTATTCCAGGTGGAAGGAAGAGCATGAGCAAGCTCCCTGAGGTTGGACCCTTTAAATATTTCAAATGTTGTCTAGGGGCTCAGCATGACACAGTAGTTAAGACCTCACTTGGCTTTTGCAATTTGAAAACTTGGATAAGATTCTGTATATTAGCAAGTGACAGATGATTTGAAATCTCTGAGCCTTTATTTTATCACCTATAAAATGGGGATTCCTACAACATCCTTCTTCCCAGTGTTACTGTAAAGACTAAGTGAGAGTGCAGACAAAGATATTAATTGTAATTGGCATTGTGCTGAGTTCAATAAATGTTCGCTATGACCAGGGAAAAAATGCTTCTCAGGGACACTTGAGTTTTCTGCAACATTTATGTATTGAAATGGATCACACGAATGTTCAACTAGAACTCTCTTCTAAGTATTAGTCCAAAATTATAACATGAGTAGAAATGTTTCTTTTTCTGTGTGGTCCTGGATAAGCTGTTTTCCCTTTATGAACCTTAAGTTTTGCCAAATGAGGAAATTAAGTTAAACCAGTCAGTTCAGTCTAAAGTCTTCAAGGTAGTATGAGAGCTAGTTTCCCTGTTTGAAAATTCCTGAAAATGAAATTTTATATTTACTTCCTTTTTTAATTGAAGTATAGTTGATTTGCAATGTGGTGCCAATCTCTGCTGTGCAGCAAAGCGACCCTGTTATACACATACGGACATTCTTTTTTTTATATTCTTTTGCATTACAGTTTATCACAGCATATTGAATATAGTTCCCTGTGCTATACATTAGGACCTTACTGTTTATCTATTCTAAATGTAATATATATATTTACTTCTGATAAGGGTAATGAGGGACTTGACCATCAGGCTTGCCTGGGGCTGAATTACAAAGCGTGGAATTCGGTGGCTAAGACCACTGGCTGTGAAGTGTGATAGTACAGCCAACTTGCTATCCCAAAAGGTTGCCCAATTTACATTTACCTCAAGAGCCATGCTTTCCCCAAATTCTTGTCTTCTTGAGATATTTTCAAAGGGCTCCGTCATCCAGGTCTAAGTCCAACACTTGGACTACTTTTGGGTCCCTTCCACAGGGCTAATTCTCCTTCCAACCTTCCTCCCCAAATCCTACTCCTTCCCTTTCTGCCTCTAGAGAGAAAGCCATTTTCCCAAGCCCTTTCCATGAATCAGCCTAAATATGGTCAGACGAAGGGTCACAAGGCTGTGGGGGGAGGGCGAACCAAGAAGGAGAAGGCAGCAGAGGAAGGGGTCCATCTACAGCCATTTCCATGAGGAAAATGCGGCCAAAAAATGAGATGAGGAGTCAGGAATCTAGTCTATTCCTTATAAGGCATCTTTCTCCGTGTTTGAAAAGCCCTCTAAGGGTCATACAGCACAGACTGCCTTATCTATCCATATAATCTTTAAATGGGATTAAACAGAACTAGTCAGAGCACTGAAGGGACAGTTAACTGCCCAGAGGCAAAATCATGTACAGAGAGGCTTCGGCATTGCTAGCTATTAAGTAGCAGTTCCAGCAAAGTCTATTCTGAGAAATGCTGCAACTCATATTAAAAATCTCCTTCCTTTTCCCTTGCAGAATGTATCAGACCTCAGAACCTGCTACTGCTGATTCTGCAACTTACTGGATGTTGACTTTGGGCAAGTTTTCCAACCTCTCTGAGTGTCAGGCTCTATTTATAAAATGGGGGTAATGATAATGACCTAGCAGGGTTGCCTGGTACACAGTATGGCTTCAGGACATGGTAGCAATTATCATCAAGAAAAAGGGGCAGGGTGCTGGTTGTAAGGAGTTACTCAGATTGTAAGGTGCTTTCTAGCTGGAAGACAGGATGCTGATTTGGTTAAGATACAGCTGAGTGTGAAATAGAAAATATAAGAAATGGACATGGAGAAGATCTGAAGAGGGAGAAGTCAGATATTTTAGATGTTACGTGATTTGATTAAGGTGTTGAAAACGTAAGCACGCAGTTGGCAATCAGTTCTCATTCATTGCTCCTAAAGTTCTTACGTGTCTTAGCTTCTCTGTGGAATTCTTACTGGCAGCAAATCTATTATAGTGGCAATTCTTTGAAGCAGTGACATCATGGGACATGTGAATGGATGTTCTGCAACACTTGAATTGAGACCAAAATCCATTGTGCTAATTAGTTATTGGAATCTTTGCATAATTACACATGCTCAAGGGCCATTCACTGGCTTTGTTAGCTGTCTCCCATGTCTGCTATCATGTGACCATTGGACCGAATGCCGTTTTGATGAGAACTAGCTCTGTGTTTACAGAGTGGAGATATTACAACATTGTTGGAGCATAATTATTGCCTCTGTGTTGGTGACTCAGTTTTTCATCTTCGGATTTATTTTGTTCTTAACCTTATATAATACTTATTCACCTGCTGTCAAATGCAGTAAAGACTGGGAAGTAGTAGTTGCCTTAAACTCTATACAACCTGCCTCCCAAAACAAAACTCATTCAATCAATCAGTATATAACTCTTGAGAAAATTTCTATTTAAACCACTTTAGAATTATTTAATACCACATTTTCATATCAATAAGCAATTAAGGCGATGCAAACATATATAGGGTGGATAAACAACAAGGTCCTACTGTATAGCACAGGGAACTATATTCAATATCCTGTTATAAACTATAATGGAAAAGAATATGTATATATGTACAACTGAGTCACTTTGCTGTACAGCAGAATTAAATACAACATTGTAAATCAACTATACTTCAATAAAATTTTTAAAAAGCAATCAAATAGAAAAAAAAGCAATTGAGGGAACACAAGGTGCAAAATGCTGGAACATCTGTAAGAATATGTTCAATCTCTCTTTTAATTAAAGATACGGAAAATTCAGAAAATAAAGAGATAATATTTTCAGCTATCACTTTGGAAAAAATTTAAACATAGATGAAAACCTAGTGGATGACACTATGGAGAAACAGGCATTTCTATACAAGATTGTGGTTTTGTAACCTTTCTGGAAAGGAGATGTGGTGATGTCCATTACTATTTACCATACACCTGCCCTTGCCCATTTTTTCCATGAATTCCAACGCTAGGATTTTTATTGTCAATATCTGTACATAAACTTCCAAGCTATGTGGGCAAGGACATTTACTGTAGCTTGTAACAGCGACAACATATGGAAACAACATAAATTACTAACTATAAAGAGTCATAAATAGGATATACGCACATATGTGAGATAATATTTGGTAATGTTAGCTGTTTAGGGAAGGCTGTTTGCTTGAATTTCTTTTCTCTGGTATACTGCATGCCTTGCTTCACGGATCAAAGGGCAGAGCAAAATGCAAATGTCAAATAAGTAGAAAATGTTTGGCTTTTGAGTTTCAAAAAGTTTCAAAGGCCTTGACCCTGATATTTAGAAGCTAGTGCAGTAAATAAGAGAAACTTACCTATCTGGCCCAATAAATTAAAAACTTCCTGGCTTGGGGAAACGAGGGAGTCAGAAGGGGAGCATATACGTGCACTGGAAAGGAGCTTCCATTGAAGGCTGAATCCAGGGTTGGGAAGTAACAAAAGCTACAGACTATTTTGCTGAGTCTGAGTGAAAAGAACATTTGCTCGTTAGGTAGATGCCTAGAAATGACCAAGCCCTCTCCTGATCCCCTCCCCCCCATTTTGAGAGTATCCTGACATAGTGTTAAAAGAGTAGGGACGGAATGGCTGCCTGGTGTAACTAAAAGATGGGTCTAAAGAGCTTGGCTGTCTGGTGTAACTAAAAGATGGGTCTAAAGAGCTTGCAAGACCTCCTCCAAGTCACAGCATGGCAAAGTAATCCCGTGTGTGTGAGAGTGACATATACACTTGAAGGAGATCTGAAGGATCTAACGGGACTGGAGTGAGAGCCAGAGATGATCATCACAGACCTACTAGGGTGGAGGACCAGATGGGACAAATACATCTCAGCATCTGTCAGCATGGAAAGTCAACAACCAAGGACAAGACTCTGCAGCCACAACCTCTGTTTTACCTAAGCCTCATGGAACTCAGCTAAATGCCAGACCCAGAATTGGCAGATATTAAGTTTGGACTGCCCGGGGGAATGGAATCCTAAAATAAAATTAAGTTGAATTAAAGAAAAATAAGGATGACTGAATGTCTTCCTTTCCTGAGTTAGTGGGATGAGAGAGTCTCTCACTTCACATACCATGAAGTAATGTGCAGCTATTGGAAGTAATGAGGCAAGTATATATGTTCCAGTGTGAAAGATCTGCAAGATAAACTTTAAATTAAAAAAGGCAAGAGAAAGAACAATTTGAGTAGTGTGCATTCCATTTGCATAAAAATGTTATATGTTCTAACTGTTCCCAGGATATGGAAGAAATGATTAACTGTGATTTCCTCTAGAAACTGAGACTCTTCATTTAATACCATTTTATAAAGATTTCTTTTAAACCAAGAGCTTATATTTTATGATACATATTTATTATATGTAATAAAATATCCTCTTTATCCTTAAGTCATGTTTTGTGATCCACTACATTTAATTACAATTCCATTTATGTAGCATTTATTTTGATAATTTCAGAATATAGGATGAAAATGTGTCTTTAACATCTTTTGAGTATAGCATAAAGCTGCCAAAGAGAATTCATTTGGTTTTCTTTTTCAGTGAGAAGAGGTGTTGTAATCTGCCTTAAGGGAAAACTGCCCTCTCTCCATCATTTCTGTAGAGGTGGATATGCAAACTTGTCTCACCACAAAGCTACAGAAAACTTTCCTAAAAATGCGTCAATAACCAGAATAAGGATGAATAATTTGAAGAATTGGACAAAGTCATACATTTTCATACACTATAGAATATGGTCAAACATACAGGTCACAGACACTGGGCATATCATCAAAATTTACATATGCATATAAAGAATGGTTCCTTCAAAGTCATCCTATAGTTATTCCAAGTCACAGAAAACATTTAATAAGTTATTTTGGGAGGAATTACTTTCACCATTATGGCACGTTGTTTTGAATGACCTAGCAGGTGCCAAATCATCACCCTTTAAGGATAAATTTAAATTTTAATAGCACTCAAAGGCCATTTAGAGTCAAGTATGGTGAATAAGGCAGTCACTCAATTTAGATAATAAATTTACAGTAAAAAAAAACAAAAGCATGGTATAACTAAAATAACATGACTGCTCTACAGCACTGAAGGAAACAATGCCTAGCCCCCAAAGAAACTTGAGTGTTTTAAAAACTATAGCATCCTTTGAACAACTGCATTGCCTTCTTAACAGACTACTTTAAATTAATTTTGATGAATAAATTTTATCCTGTCTGTTAAAAACCAACCTAATGACTTACAGTAGCATTCTCTATATTATAATTGTTTTAAAATATGGAACTATAAGATTTTTAAAGCTGTATTTCTAAATACTTTAGATCAGCATTTAAAGTGCGTCATGACCGAATAGCCTGAGCAATCTTGAGGGAAAAAAATGGAGCTGGAGGAATCAGACACCCTGACTTCAGATTATACTACAAAGCTACAGTAATCAAGACAATATGGTACTGGCACAAAAACAGAAATATACATCAATGGAACAGCATAGAAACCCCAGAGATAAACCCAGGCACCTATGGTCAACTAATCTATGACAAAGGAGGCAAGGATATATAATGGAGAAAAGACAGTCTCTTCAGTAAGTGATGCTGGGAAAACTGGACAGCTACATGTAAAAGAATGAAATTAGAACACTCCCTTACACCATACACAAAAATAAACTTAAAATGGATTAAAAACCTAAATGTAAGACCGGACACTATAAAACTCTTACAAGAAAACATAGTAAGAACACTCTTTGACATAAATCACAGCAAGATCTTTTTTGACACACCTCCTACAGTAATGGAAATAAAAACAAAAATAAACACATGGGACCTAATAAAACTTAAAAGCTCATGCACAGCAAAAGAAGCTATAAACAAGACGAAAAGACAACCCTCAGAATGGGAGAAAATATTTGCAAACAAATCAATGGACAAAGGATTAATCTCCAAAATATATAAATAGCTCACGCAGCTCAATATTAAAAAAACAAACAACCCAGTCAAAAAATGGGCAGAAGACCTAAATAGACATTTCACCAAAGAAGACATATAGATGGCCAAGAGGCACATGAAAAGCTGCTCAACATCACTACTTATTAGAGAAATGCAAATCAAAACTACAATGAAGTATCACTTCATCTTGGTTAGAATGGGCATCATCAGAAAATCTACAAACAACAAATGCTGGAGAGGGTGTGGAGAAAAGGGAACCTCCTGACCTGTTGGTGGGAATGTAAATTGATGCTGCCACTATGGAGAACAGTATGGAGGTTCCTTCAAAAACTAAAAATAAAATTACCATATGACCCAGCAATCCCACTACTGGGCAAATACCCAGAGAAAACCATAATTCAAAAAGACACATGCACCCCAATGTTCATTGCAGCACCATTTACAATAGACAGGTCATGGAAGCAACCAAAATGCCATCGACAGACAAATGGATAAAGAAGATGTGGTACATATATACAATGGAATATTACTGGGCCACAAAAAGGAACGAAATTGGGTCATTTGTAGAGATGTGGATGGACCTAGAGTCTGTCATACAGAGTGAAGTAAGTCAGAAAGAGAAAAACAAATATCATATATTATTGCATATATGTAGAATCTAGAACAATGGTATAGATGAACCGGTTTGCAAGGCAGAAATAGGGACACAGATGTAGAGAACAAACATGTGGACACCAAAGGGGGAAAGCCGGGAGGGTGTTGGTGGTGGTGGGATGAACTGGGAGATTGGGATTGACATATATACACTAATATGTATAAAATACATAACTAATAAGAACCTGCTGTATAAAAAAATAAAATTAAAAAAAAAGTGGGTCATGAAACCAATTTAGTGGTTGCAACCAATATTAAAAATACACAAGAGAAAATACCAGAGTGCATCAAATGTAATCAGCATAGGTATGATTTTATCAAACTGTTTCACTTATATATTTTTAGTCAAGCATTCATTATTCAGCAAAAACGTATTGAGCAAACACAATACACTTGTCAGCCATTTGGACCACCAACTGGTCATCTCTCACCTAATGGTCTCTAAGATCCATTCAACCTTAACATTCTCTGAAATATTGAAGTCCAAGTTAAATTGCCTTTTCAAAATTTTTTCCCAGATAATATTTTCAAGTGATGACTGTATGCTGGAATTTTGTGAACACTTTACTATAGTATCTCACGTAATCTTTCTTCCAATTAAAATTGCTGCATAACAAACAAACCATTCTAAAACATAGTGGCTCAAAACCACAGCAATTACTTACTCAGTTCACGAATTTTCAGCTCAAACAGCAATCAACAGAGAAGGCTCATGTCTGTTCCATGTTGTGTCAGTTGGGGCAGCTTCACTGGGGTTGGAGAATCTGCTGTCAGGATGTGTTACTGCATGGCTGGCAAGTTGGTGCGGCTGCCAGCTGGGAGCTCAGTCATGGCCAAGGGCAAGGAGACCCCACTCCTCTCCATGAGTTTCTAGGTCTTCTTCTCAGCATGGCTGGGTGGATGGGTTCCTAGAACAAGCATCCCAAGAGATAGTAAGTGGAGCTGCTAGTTTCTTAATGCTCCAGAATCTGACACCATGTATTCCACTGGTGAAGTGACCATAAAGCCCAGATTAAATAGGAGGAGACACTGACTCTACTCATTTGATGAGAGAAGTGTCCAAAAATTGGGGGGCCATGTTTCAAACTGCCACATCTTCAAATAACCACATGAGGTGTATTTTCTATTAATATATCCCAATTTTATAGACAAGGCAACTGACACAAAGAGATATTCATCAGTTTTTCCCAAGGTCACACAGCTTTTACATGTCACCGAAGACCTGCATCCAGGTCTTCCTGTGTCCACAGCCAGGTTCCAGTGACACTGCTGTTCTGTCTCTTCTTGTGATTAGTGCATATAAAACTCTACAGCCTTCATAATTTATAGTCAGGATTTGTTGCTTAAGGGTAAATGACCCAGGAGTTCCATAAGAGAAAAATATGGGTAGGGATCTCATCTGATAGTGAGTAGATGAAAAGGTGAAGGAGCTCAGAAATCTGTGGAAGAAATATGGAAGGATGAGCAGATACACGATCAATATCATGCTTGAACTGAAGTAAAATAATAATGAGGAAGTCACTCTTGACTTATTAACTTTTTTGAAAAAATTATGCCAGATAGAGATGCACATCCCTTAAGCATGAACTGAAATTCTTTGATCCTTTAAGAGGAAAAGTGCTCTAAGTGAAAAGTAATTTTATTATAAGCTGAAACAAGTCCTATCAGCACATAGCAGGAGTATGTGTTTTTTTTTTCTTATGTCTCCAGAACTGAATACTAAATAGGGTCTAGTATTTTTTTCTGTGATTTTAATTATAAGTGGTACTTAGATATTCAACATGAAACTCAGTTCTACCCTTTGAGAATAACCCTTGCTCTCTAACACAAAATATAAAAATATTCAAAATTCAGTAGGGTGCAAGACACATTATTGGCTTGTTGACAGAACAAATTTCTTCCTAGAAGGAAAACACAGGAGCCATTCAAAGTCATAGAAATAAATGTGTTTTCAAGCGTTCAGCGTAGAGTGGCAGTTTGGCTTCCAACGACATTCTTTAACTTCCAAAGGTGTGCTTTCTGTTTTTTTTTTTTTTTTTTTTCTGTACATGGGCCTCTCACTGCTGTGGCCCCTCCCATTGCGGAGCACAGGCTCCGGGCGCACAGGCTCAGCGGCCATGGCTCACGGGCCCAGCCGCCCCGCAGCATGCGGGATCTTCCTGGACCGGGGCATGAACCCGTGTCCCCTGCATCGGCAGGCGGACTCTCAACCACTGCACCACCAGGGAAGCCCTGCTTTCTGTTTTTAAAAAACAAAAACTCTTTAATCCTGAGAAACAATGTAAGGACTGTTTTTTTGTTGTTTTTTGGGTTTTCTTACATCTTTATTGGAGTATAATTGCTTTACAATGGTGTGTTCATTTCTGCTTTATAACAAAGTGAATCAGCTATACATATACATATATCCCCATATCTCCTCCCTCTTGCATCTCCCTCCCACCCTCTCTATCCCACCCTTCTAGGTGGTCACAAAGCACCAAGCTGATCTCCCTGTGCTATGTGGCTGCTTCCCACTAGCTGACTATTTTACATTTGGTAGTGTATATATGTCCATGCCACTCTCTCACTTCGTCCCAGCTTACCCTTCCCCCTCCCAGTGTCCTCAAGTTCGTTCTCTATGTCTTCGTCTTTATTCCTGTCCTGCCCCTAGGTTCTTCAGAACCATTTTCTTTCTTTTTTTTTTAAGATTCCATATATATGTGTTAGCATACGATATTTGTTTTCCTCTTTCTGACTTACTTCACTCTGTATCATGGTCTCTAGATCCATCCACCTCACTACAAATAACTCAATTTCCTTTCTTTTTATGGCTGAGTAATAGTCCATTGTATATATGTGCCACATCTTCTTTATCCATTCATCTGTCAATGGACACTTAGGTTGCTTCCATGTCCTGGAGTTTTTGAATTATGGTTTACTCAGGGTATATGCCCAGTAGAGGGACTGCTGGGTCATATGGCAGTTCTATTTTTAGTTTTTTAAGGAACGTCCATACTGTTCTCTATAGTGGCTGTATCAATTTACATTCCCACCAACAGTGCCAGAGGATTCCCTTTTCTCCACACCCTCTCCAGCATTTATTGTTTCTAGATTTTTTGATGATGGCCATTCTGACCGGTGTGAGGTGATACCTCATTGTAGTTTTGATTAGCATTTCTCTGATGATTAGTGATGTTGAGCATCTTTTCATGTGTTTGTTGGCAATCTGTATATCTTCTTTGGAGAAATGTCTATTTAGGTCTTCTGCCCAGTTTTGGATTGGGTTGTTTGTTTTTTTGATATGGAGCTGCATGAGCTGCTTATAAATTTTGGAGATTAATCCTTTGTCAGTTGCTTCATTTGCAAATATTTTCTCTCATTCTGAGGGTTGTCTTTTAGTCTTATGGTTTCCTTTGCTGTGCAAAAGCTTTTAAGTTACATTAGGTCCCATGTGTTTATTTCCATTTCTCTAGGAGGTGGGTCAAAAAGGATCCTGCTGTGATTTATGTCATAGAGTGTTCTGCCTATGTTTTCCTCTAAGAGTTTTATAGTGTCTGGCCTTACATTTAGGTCTTTAATCCATTTTGAGTTTATTTTTGTGTACAGTGTTAGGGAGTGTTCTAATTTCATTCTTTTACATGTAGCTGTCCAGTTTTCCCAGCACCACTTATTGAAGAGGCTGTCTTTTCTCCATTGTATATTCTTGCCTCCTTTATCAAAAATAAGGTGACCATAGGTGCATGGGTTTATCTCTGGGCTTTCTATCCTGTTCCATTGATCTATATTTCTGTTTTTGTGCCAGTAACTACTATCTTGATTACTGTAGCCTCGTAGTATAGTCTGAAGTCTGGGAGCCTGATTCCTCCAGCTCCGTTTTTCTTTCTCAAGATTGCTTTGGCTATTCGGGGTCTTTTGTGTTTCCATACAAAATGTGAAATTTTTTGTTCTAGATCTGTGAAAAATGCCAGTGGTAGTTTGATAGGGATTGCATTGAATCTGTAGATTGCTTTGGGTAGTATAGTCATTTTCACAGTATTGATTCTTCATATCCAAGAACATGGTATCTCTCTCCATCTGTTTGTACCATCTTTAATTTCTTTCATCAGTGTCTTATAGTTTTCTGCATATAGGTCTTTTGTCTCCTTAGGTAAAAACTGTTTTTATTTTTCAGTCAGTAACAAAAATGTTGGCTTCCATGATGTTCAATACACTAATATGTGGAGAACAGGGTGATGTATTTGATCACCAGACTTTCACACTCCATCTGCACTGCTGGGACAATGCCTGTTGCATTCATTCTTGTAATGCCAATACTGAGTATTGTGTTTGTGTTAAGGAAACATTCAATAAACAATTGTTGAATGAATGAGATGTTTCATTTGTTCAAGAAACAATATTTAGTCATAATCTATGTCCACTTAATGGATTTAAATCAGATTCATCTATATTTTAAAATACACTTTACCTTGCTTCCTTTACTTGTTACAGAGCAACAGGCACCTTAGAGACCATCTCTTCGAAACCTTTGTTACAAATGAAGAAATGGAGCCTAGAATCACAAAATCTAGCAAACCTTGCCAATGTTCGCAGATGTTGTAGTGATTCAAACCAGGCAGACCCCCATCCAAGTGAACAAAGACATTGCTATCCTCATTATCAGTGTGAAACATGGCTACCCCTTACCAAACCAAACATGTGCTCACATTCCCCTAAGTGGGGTGTGGCCTGGAATAGAGGAGAATTTATCACATAAACAAATCCAAGCATTTGGTTTTTTTTCTGTTTTTTTTTTAAGCACCATTAGCCTTATTATTCTATCTTTACATCACTTTTTTTTAACTGCTACATTCAAATGTTGAAAAGTATCTGTTGTGTTTGTTACCATAGTTCCTGGTACCCAGTAGTTTAACAGGAAGAAAACAAATATAAAGTTGTATTTGTTATAGCATCCTCCTGAGACTCACTTGTTCTATACACTGGTTACATCTATGGAGACTGGTTTCCCCACTCTGCTCAAGAGGCACAATGACTAGGAACCATGAAGATGGTTTCATTTCTTTTAAAATCAGTAGAAAAAAAGAAACAATCCAGATTGGATTACATTCATCCTTATACCAACAGAGTCATAAAATACAGTTGTTAATGTTTTTGTAGAGAAAGGGCCCATGGAGGCAAAACTTCCCGGGGTCCAAGAAAATCATGATGTGGTCCTGGGCTCTCCTAGGCTGCTTGAAGAACAGATGACCCTACAGAAGTGCACTGAGCTCATTGAAAATTGGGGCTCAATGGGTGTCCCTGGCATTGGAAAAAGTGAGCTGATGTCTGGCTCCCATCTGACAAATATCCTGGGTTAGGTAATGGTGGGGAAGTCAAAGCCAGTGGTGGAAACTGTGGGGGACATGCTCTCTCAAAGTTTGTGGGGAAAAAGGATTCATACGTTTTTCCTGTGGACCAATCCTGGGCTGCATTTAAGGGCACTGTCATAAGGCTTTCATGGACTGTCAATAGGACCCCAACAAAAGGGTGCCTGAAGGGACTGCCTGGTTCCTAAGCAGCTGCAGAAGGAGGACATGACCAGCTAAGGTAGGGGCACATGCCTCAGCTTAAGGGGGGCCAGGTGAGTGGTCCCTAACAGGAGTTGGGAATTTCATTTTGAAGAAGAGAAAATCTTTCAGGCTGAAAGAGAATAAAGCAATTTATAACAATGTCAGTTAACTAAGAGCTTTCCTGCTCCACTGACCTCTGTTTGTTTTTGTCAGAAAGATGTTAACAAGGGGAAGAGGAAGGGCCAGAAAAAGGAAGAAAAAGCAAACCACACCACCCTCCACCATGTGTAGGCTTCTTACCTGCATTAGGTCCTGGCTGGGCATCGAAGAAGAGTAAACTTCTACTCAGTTTTGCCATTTTGATGATTATATGGGAATGGGAAGTCTACATTTCAGAATCAAGACTATTTTAAATGACCATCTAACATTTTATTAAGAGAGCAATCCAGTCATGCCTGAGGTTTGTTTCAGGGGCCTCAGGGCCCTTCCCCACCTCCATCAAATACATTTTAAAAGGATCAAGGGAAGGGAAACAAACCAAAACAAAACCTGGCAATTTGTTCAGTATCATCCATTTCAGCAAAAATATTCTGATATGGTTAAGAATTTCAGAAATGGTTTCACAAATTCAGATTTCCTGTCACTTGAATATTCATTATTTCACACCATGGAATAATCATTCTTCGTGCAAACAGACAAAATGAGCACAGAATTTAACATGTGACTTTACATGCCAAGTCATAAGTGAGGCAAAAGAGTCCCCAAAGAGCCTTTAAAGAGATGAAGGTGCCAGTCAATAATAACACGACATCCAGGCAGCAGAAAGACTGGGGATTGAGCAAATCCCTACTTCATGCTGTAGATCGTTGATCACAACAATCAGTCCATTCTTGATACATACGAGGCATGTGATTGATTGTGATCGTTTCTGTTTATATAAAAATATTCATGGAAAATATGGAATATTTTGAAAATTTAGAGAACTTAATATCGAACCTGTTTTTATATGGGGGAGTTGAATGGAGTTGTTTAGCATTCAAAGTGAGTCTCCCAAATATACTATTTTTTGTAATGTCTTCACTGTGTCAATCTTCAATTTCAAGGTAATTTTACTTATATGAAATATTTGTGAAAAAGATTTTTTAAATAACTTTAGTGATAATAAATGACTAAGAATCTAGGTTTCCCTGGTGGTGCAGTGGTTAAGAATCTGCCTGCCAATGCAGGGGACACAGGTTCAATCCCTGGCCTGGGAGGATCCCACATGCCACAGAGCAACTAAGCCTGTGCGCCACAACTACTGAGCCTGCGCTCTAGAGCCTGCAAGCCACAACTGCTGAGCCCGCCAGCCACAACTACTGAAGCCCACGCACCTAGAGCCCGTGCTCTGCAACAAGAGAAGCCACAACAATGAGAAGCCTGCACACAGCAACAAAGACCCAACACAGCCAAAAATAAAAACAAATAAATAAATAAATTTATAAAAAATAAAAATACAAAATAAATGACTAAGAATCCATTTATATATTTAAGTATCCCCAATATATATTATACCAATTATAATATAAGCATAAATTCTATTTTCCTAATAATATAAAGATATGATGTGCTTATGAATACAGAAAGTAACTAATGATGAATTTTCCTCACAAATGCTTGACCATGGAAAGGTAGGTGTGAGGGTTCAAGTTGAAATGAGTATTCACACAACTGCTTTTAAAATATGGAAAGCCTGGGACTTCCCTGGTGGTCCAATGCAGGGGACATGGGTTCAATCCCTGGTCGGGGAACTAAGATCCCACCATGATAAAATGTAAAGTGAAAAATGTAGGCCATGCAATAATCTACATGGTATTATCTCATTTCTGTAAAATATAGCATATATACTATTTGAAATATATAATAATGTATGTATACTATATTTGGGGGATATATACATATACATATATATACACATAATATATGCAAATATATTCATATATTTTATGTGTATATATGCATGTATATCTAATATATGCACTTATATATACACACACATGCACATATATCTCTATACAAGAGATTGTATATTCTTCTGGGCAATGGAAGTAGTAGGTAGTAAAGAGGAATTTCTACCTTAAGTAGTTCTATATTATGTGAAATTTTATATGTATTACTCTTAAAATATCTGTAAAATAAAGAGAAGAAAGGCTGCCAGAAGTGTTAATGTGCTTGTATTTCTCTCCATAAACTCTCCATATGCACAAACACGTGCAACTTACACATTAAACCAAAAAACATTACCTTTAATTAATCTTTATATGGCGAGATAAAAGCCATCAGAGAAAATTACATTTTTCTCCTGGTTAATTTAAACCATGCTAAGGAAAAAGTAATCCAACACTCATTTCATTAAATGAAGACTTTCATAAACATGCTCCATTTCTTATTCTACCATTGAGCATAATAGGTCCTTGGCTAGAGAAATAACAGCACTAAGTAGTGATTAACATTTTTTTTTTACTTCAAGACATCAACCTGGGATTGCTAGATCTATCATATTTTAAAATGAAATTATTTTTTAGAGCAGTTTTAGGTTCACAGCAAAATTCAGCAGAAGGCACAGCGATTTCTCATATACCCCCTTCTCCCCACCCCCATGAGCATAGCCTCCCCTGTTATCAACTTCCACTACCTGAGTGGTATAATTTTCACAATTGATGAAGTTATACTGACACAACATAATCACCCAATGTCCATAGTTTACATTATGGTCAACCTTGGTGTTGCATATTATATGGGATTGGAAAAATGTATGACATGTATCCATCATTATGGTATCATTCAGAGTATCTTCATTGCCTTAAAAATCCTCTGTGTGCCACCTATTCATCCCTCCCTCCACCCTAACCCCTGGAAACCACTCTTGTTTTTCCTGTCTCCATAGTTTTGCCTTTTCCAGAATGTCATATAGCTGGAATCATACAATATGTAGCCTTTTCAGATTGGCTTCCAATGTTTAAACGTACATTTAAGGTTCCTCCATGTCTTTTCATGAATTAATAGCTCAATTTATTTTTTTAATCAAGCATGTTCATGTCACCTCATTAGTATTTAACGTCCTATAACACTAAGGTAAAACAAGATATCCTTTGGATATCTTGAAAAATAAATGAGAACAGTGCTTTTCTTGAGAACAAATGATGTTCCAAAAATCATTACTAGGAAGACTGAAACTAAAGAGCATATAAAGATTGAGAACGTGGAATGTATAAGAATAAACTTAACCAAGGAGGTAAAAGACTTTTACAGTGAAAATTATAAACACTGATGAAAGAAATCAAAGGCATAAATAAACAAAACGACATCTGTGTTCATGGATTAGAATCCTTAATAAGGTTAAAAATGTCCATAGCACCCAAAGCAATCAATCTACAATCAACGCAATCCCATTTAAATCCCAAGTGCATTTTTCACAGAAACAGAAAAAAATTTTTAAATTCATATGGAATCACAAAGACCTTAAATAACCAAAACAATCTTTAGAAAGAACAAATCTGAAGGTGTCATGCTTCATGATTTCAAAATACATTAAAAAGTTGCAGCAATTAAAATAGTTGGTACCCACATAAAGACAGACGTAGACCAATGGAACAAAATCGAGAACCCAGAAATAAACACAGGCATTTACATTTAACAGATCTTTGACAAGATTGCCAAGATTACATAATCGGGAAAGGATAATCTCTTCAACAAAAGGTGTTGGGGAGGTTGGATATCCATGTGTTCTTTACCACAATTAGAAACAATTGAGAATGTAAGTGATCATCTCCATAATATTTAATTAGTATTATTTAATTAGGTAATTAGGGTTGGTAACGAAATAAAAGGCTCATCAATATCTCCAGTTTACAGTTGTGGTCTGAGAGATGCATATTTTAGACTTTGGATAATTAGAAGGTATTAAAATAAGTTCAAACTCTCAAGAATTACTGGCTTCAAACTTGGCTTCACTTCCATTTAGTTGTATGAACTTGGGCAAGCAATTCATCTGTCGATGCTTCAGTTTCATTATTTGAGAAATATGGATAATAACAAACTCATAGTGTTATAAGGAGCTTATCATAGTGCCTGGCACATAGCAAACTCTCAATAGAAGTAACTTCCAGGGATGCTGTTGATGATAACTGCTGACCATGGTTTGGGGACAGGATTCTTTCATTTTCTGTCTCATCTCCCTCTTTCTCGCTTCCTTTTTTTCTTGCTTCCTTCCTTCTCTCTTTTTTAGTATATTTTTTTTAACCTGTCTTCTATTTCTGGCAAAGAGCCTGTGTAATTGTACCTTTCTTCTGGGTATTATTTGCCAAGCAGGTGTAAAAGTGCAGTGCAATATAATTTAGTAAAACCTAATTTTAGGTTCTGGATTTGTGCTTCTCTCTGTGTGAGTGGCTCCATTAGGGTCCTCACACAGCTGTCAAGCCCTGTGAAAGAACATAGGCCAGCAGAGAATATGACCATGAAGGACCAAAGGAGTCAATTTTCTAATGTTTCATATTTGACTTAATTTTTTTTTTACTTAAAGGTTTAGATTAGGAAGGAATAAGTAAATGTGTTCTTAGAATCACTGTACAGGGTAAGGTTTTCTTTTGCCTTGTTCAGAGCAGATGCAAAAGCCATTTTGTCATATTGCAACACAAGGTCTAAAGACCATCTGGAGAATTTATTAAAATTAAAAGGATGCAATACAATTTGGATTACATACTTTTATTAAAGATATGAGAGAATCCATCTGATCTTTTCTATCTTCATCGTCTGTAAGTTTTTTATATATAAATGTTTCTTAAAACAAGAATAAAATTATTAGTGATTGTAAGCACTGCCAAGTAAAACTATTTTTTAAGAAAATTATAAAAATCCCTGCCAAAGCTCTAGTTATAAACATTAAAGAAATAAAAAAACTTTCATATTGAACTGTTATTTTTTTAGGTGTATCAGGAAGCCTCCTCCTAAAAATGTTTTGAATGACTCAATATTCTTACCAACCAAAAAGAGAGAAGTATTTTGGGGGAAAATAAATATGAATTCTGAAAAGAAGAAGGGAAATAGAAGAAAACAAATGATTTTTCTAAAGTGTTTATTATAAGTAGTGGTTGTGTGGTAACTACTTGGGGTGCAAATATCATAAACCATCTCCTTACCACTGGGGTAGGTCATATTTCTTGGCCTTTTAGCAACTTTCTGTATTAGATTCTTCTGAGTGCTTAACTTGTAACTCCTTTATTCTTTCTTACAAAGTGACGTGATGTGGGTGGTATAGTTATTAACCCCATTTTACAGATAAGGAAACTGAGTGACAAGAGTTTAAGGGACTTACTTGTTCAAGATCACACACCTAGGAAGTGATCAAGCCAGCATATGATGAACTCAGTGAATTTGATTCCAGAACTTGTGTCATCACCTTTTATGCTGGACTCTTGCCTGGGGAAGAAAAATTTACCTCATTCAAAAATTGCAGTGAGGGCTTCCCTGGTGGCGCAGTGGTTGAGAGTCCGCCTGCTGATGCAGGGGACACGGGTTCGTGCCCCAGTCCGGGAAGATCCCACATGCCATGGAGCGGCTGGGCCCGTGAGCCATGGCCGCTGAGCCTGCGTGTCCGGAGCCTGTGCTCCGCAATGGGAGAGGCCACAACAGTGAGAGGCCCGCATACCGCAAAAAAAAAAAAAAAATTGCAGTGAGTGGTGTGAAATTAACTCAATGCTCTTGTGATCCATGAGTCTGTGAAAATGAGGGATCCAAGGAGAACGTCAAAAATGATGAGCATTTTGGAAAACACAGCTAATGATGAATGACAAAAATAATTAGAATGATTGAGCCTTTGAGAGGGGAGGGTATTTTTCTACTTGTGTTCATGGAATAACAGTAGTAGTAGCCATAAGCATAGTAACAGACAATGGTGCCCAACTTTACTTTCTTTCTGCAGAGGAATTTTGTTTATGTTTCAGCAAGAAAAATATTTTTGCCTAAAGCTTGTGACTTTTTCAGATTTGCAATGGAAACTGCATATCCTCTTTTTCTTGCAAAGTTATGAGGGTGGGAGAAAAATCATGACTCTGCTGTTTACTATCTATAAAAGCTTAGCTGAGATTTTTAAATTTCTTTGAGCCTGTGTTTTCTTGTCTGAACAAGAAACAGCAGTACATACTTATATGGTTGATGAGGATATTAAATGAGGTATGCCTATAGGGGTGCTCAGCATTCTGTCCAGCAACTACTTAACACATTGCAAGAGTCATTATTATGATTACTGTTACCATTATTCCCTGCGGTCAATAATAAGTCCTCTGACATGAGTTTTGGTCCTCTAATGGGCAGGTATTAAAGCTTGGTCATACTGACACAGATAACTTTTGTTTAAAACAAAGATGGAAGTAGAAATAGCAAAAGCATTTTGTGATGTGAGTTCACCTTGGCCAACCACCCTTGAAATTTTATATCAGTTCTGATAGTTAATCACGAATGATCCTACTTGAATGCTAAAAATTCCATAGGAAACCTATGGAATCTTATTTTGTGACGAAGTTTTAAGCCAAACAAAAAACACACATCCTTACATGTTACTGAAGCCATTTAAGACTGAAACATAGATAAGTAAAGATGACTTTACCTGATCATTGGGTGGAGAGATAATGCTGTCTTTATTGTAAAATTAGAGCTCTTGAAAATACTTCCACACCATCTCCTGTCCTGTGTACCAGTGACCCCATGCAAACCAAACACACAAATAAATATTACACAAACACGCTACTGGCTTTTGCTTTCACCCTCACTAGTTAAGAAAAGATTTGGAAAGATAAGGTTAGTAGTATGAGCAGAGGGTGAAATATGTAATATTTTGAATGACTTTCACTCCTTACGTACTTCTAAATATCATAACGTGTGGGTAGTATTTCCTCCTGTATTAAGTTGCTATGGATAAAATTTTAAATTACTTTTTCCTTTTTGCCACAAGAGATATAGGAAGATTAAACCCAGGTATGTTATTCCCTGAGAATGAGATTTAATTTGCCTGAATAACTCAAGTCTGTCTACAGCAGGCTGGTACTTTGGTTTTTGGTAGTTTTGATTCAGGATTAACCCTCTTTGAGATTCAAAATGGTTTTTTGAATTTTGTTTATTTTCTTGTCATCAAATATTGGAGCTTGAACAAATTGGGCTTATGGTATATCCCACTACAAGGTAAGATCTGTGAATTCAGGAATTTTGTCAAGCTGTTTATAGTTTACAGAGCAATACTAACCCACATTAGCAGGCAGTCCTTACTTGTCGAATGCATAAGTCAAGGTTTCTCAACCTTGGCAACTACTGACATTTTCCATTTGATTCTTTGTTGTGGGCAGCTGTCTTCTGCATTGTAGGATGTTGAACAACATCGTTGGCCTCTACCCTCTAGATGCCAGTACGTGTCAGTAGCACCGACCCACCCCGCCCAGCTGTGACAACCTCATATGTCTCCAATTATTGCCAAATGTCTCTTGGGGGAAGGAAGGGTCCACATTGCCCTTTATTGAAACCACTGCAGCAAGTGAATGTATTGCTTTGACATGTCAAAGGAAATCTTCCAAACTATAAGTTCCTGCCTGAACACAAATGAAGAATTTGGAAGCTTTTTGATTTAGATAATCAATACAGGGCACTAAAATGGATCATTTACTCTCCACCAATGTTAACAGGATTATTGAATCATTTCAAGAGATTTGTTATTGTAAGAGGGAAATTATCTTTCGTCATCACGGGGCAGAAGAGAAGGGGTCACCCTCAGTCACTGAGAGTAATATCGTGGCAGTGTTTTATCATCCCTCCTACTTCTCCCAACCTAGTTCTTAAAGGAACCTAATGTTATTTCCAGGTCCGAATAGAGAGGTTCTAGCCCCAATGTCTACGAAGTATTTAACATTGCAAATGGGATATGGAACTCTGGGTTATTTTGGTGACGCAGCTGTTGGCAGCTCATACATTTCTGGAACGTGAGAAGCATCCCCTGACAATGTGCAATTGTTGTCTAAGTGACTACATTGCCATTTGCCACAGTTCTGGCTCCCTTCACATGGTGTTCGGAGGACTTGGAAAATTTGCCACTATATTAGCAAGGAGGAATGTTGGGTGTGAAGACAGGCCTGGGGGAATAGGCTCAGTCATCACACTTCATCCTCGCCAAGTTCTCAGCTCAAATGAAATGCAAGTGGGTGGTATTTAAAATAAATCAATCTCTCCGTCTAAAGAGATACAAATGTTTAGATGACCGTGGGCACATTACTTAGCCTTTCTAACCTGGATATACTATCCATAAAAGAGGGGATGGCGGTGATGCTTAGATGATGTATTTAAAGTACCTAGCACAGTGGCTGGCATGTAGCGAGAACTGAATTGATATAAGCCATTATGATAATTATCATCATTATTAAACATATGCAGGAGGTGTTATACCGCATAAGCTAGTCGACAATAATGCAAAGAGGAAGGATTCAAGGACAATGAAGTCATACAGGGTGGAATCTTGGTTCAGCTACTTACTAGCTGTGTGAACCCTTGTATCAATCAGCCTAGGTTATGCTGCACTGTAGTAACAAAAGACTTTAACATCTCAGTTGCTTACAACTACAACTTCATTTCTTGCTCAGCTCCACATCCATCAAGGTCCAGTTGCAGCTCTACACTACATCAATCTTATGCCAAGACCCAGGCTGTGAGTGCAGCCTCTGTGTAATATTGTACATTGTATTCATCATAGTAGAAGGGAATTAACAAGATGGCAAATCATGAAGGGGTTCTTAAAACTTCCGCTCAGAAATGCATTCATCACTTCTGCCCACAACCACTGACCAAAGCAAGTAACACTGCAACTCCTGAGTTCAAATGGGCAAGGATATATAGCGGAGGGGCACTGCAGAGAGTGACAAGACGGTGCCACAATCGACCACGCCTCTAATGTGGGCCTCTGAGCCTTCACCTTTGCTTCTGTAGAAGTGTTAGCAGTCAGGAATTCAACTAATACACATGGAGAGATTATGATGTACCAGACTCTGCCCAAGATACGTTATCTACAAAACTTCATCGAGTCCTCATAACAACCAGCTAAATTAATGTTGTTGACTCCCTTTGACAGATTTTTTAAAACCTGCGGTCTTGAGGACGTTAAATAACCTCACACACAAAATCATATGCAAAAACTGCAGGACACACGGTAAGTATTTGTAGTTGCATAATGGCTTATTTTTGAAACAACTTGTTTCTAATTGTTTTAGACTCTCTCTGCATGTAGGAAGAGCAGTAGGAACAAAACTGGCTGGCTGCAGATGGTGCAGCTAGCCCTCTGGAGTTCTGACTCACTAACTTTCTAGTTTTTCTCCAACAAAATCCATGGGCAGGGGGCATCTACATTGGACACTCTTTCTTACCCAGTTTTGGCCCGCTGCCTCCCCTTTCAGACTCTAAACTATTCATTTGCATCTTTCTCCCCAACTCCTGAATATTAATTACTCTCCCTCCTCCTCTTCCCCCCATCCCCCAACTCCAGACCTTTTTGGCAAATCTTATTAGTAAACAGATGGGCTATCTGTGTTGCTGGGAGACCACTTCATACATGGGGTCCAGTCCAAAGGGAGTGAGAAGGAAGGGGACATATCAACTACATGGTGGAATGGCTAAGGGTGCTGAAGACGACTCCTCCTTCTTTTCTGATTATTTTGAATTCAACTCTGGCTTCATTCTCTGCACTCCCCTTCCATGGCCCTCAATTCCGTCATCTCTAAAATGAGAATAACACTGTTACTAACCCATGGGGGTTTTGTGAATATTTAATGAAGTAATGTTTATAAAGCCCTTAACACAATTTCTGATTCATAGAAAGAACTCAATTGTCTTGTTGTTGTTTACTAGTTTTGGCAAGCTTAGCAGACTAAGGGAGAAAGAGTATGAGTTGAGGTGGGGATGCACTCAGGCCTATTTATGATGGACTGGGGGAGCTTCATTCGAGGGTTGTATCTTAGGCAAAGTATCTCAGTAGAAACAGCATGAGTTTTGAAGGAACTTGAATTCCTATCCCTGTTTAGCCCCTCATGAGCTATGTTAGCTTGGCTAATTCAGCCTCGCGAAGTCTATTTTTTTTCTACTTTAAAAAATGGACATTATAATTCTCTCCTGACCTCACACAGTGGCCATGGGATTACCTGCCTGGCACACTGTCCCATATTTTCATGATTCATTCGTTTCCCCTCTCCCCCTCTAGCTCCCTTCCCCCTGACCTGACCCTCTGCTTACCCCTGAGGTAACGGGCAGTGTTTATCCTGTTCCTTGATGTATCCCAGCACCTGGCACTGCTTGGTCACATGGAGAACGTTCCATGAAGGCTCAGAGGAATGACCGAGTCAGCAGTCTTTCTTTGGTGTTCAGAAGTCACCAGAACGCACACACCTCCCCACGTAAGGTGTGGGTTGTCTCTCTCTCTTACCTGGAAACCCCGTCCTCAGGCAGGGGACCGTCTTCCTGAGGGTGCCAGCCTACTTTCCCCAAACCTACAGCACCAAAGTTGCTCTGGAGCCTCAGAGAACCGGGCGCGAAGGACAGCGCCGCTCCCAGTCGCGGTTGGGCGTCGCCCACCTCCTCGCCCTCCCTTCCGGACCTCGCAGCTGGCCAATTGCAGCCTCCCCCGGGCCGCTGGGCGGGCTCCAGCGCCGTCCCGTTCTCCCGCCTCCACAGCAGCTCCGCCTCCCCGCCCGCCCCTCCCACCCTCGCCGCCCGTGCTCACCGTACGCGCGCGCAAGCTTCGAGAAGCCAGAGTCCGCGAGCCCGCGCCGGTCAGTCAGCTCTTCCCGGCCTAGCTCCTCCGGCTCTTCCCGAAAGGGGGCTTCTGGCTCTGAGGACGAGGACGGTAGTGGCTCTCGAACTTCATTTTCAAAGGCACCGCTGGGTGAGAAGCCCAAGCGAGGCGAGCTATGGACCCCGTGAGCCAGGTAGGACCGACTGGGCAGCGCGGGTGATTCCGCGGGGCCCCTGGGGTCCGGATGCTGCGTCTCCAGCCCCTTCCTCACGCTGTCTCTTTCTCTCTCTTGCCACAGCTGGCTTCGGCAGGCACCTTCCGGGTGCTGAAGGAGCCCCTTGCCTTCCTGCGAGCCCTGGAATTGGTGAGTAGCGGTGTGTGTGTGCGGGGAGGGGACCGAGGCAGCGAGCCAGTAGGTGAGGAGAGGTCGGGTGCAGTGCTGTCTGCTCGGTTCTGCTCCAAGCCTGGGATGCAAAAGCCGCTTCCTTCAATCCTCCCCACTCCCCAGGTGCCATTCCGGGATGGCGGGGACAGGATGTAGGGTCCCGGCTTGGAGGCGGGAGCGTGGACGAGTTTTTGCAGGCGCTTAGACGAGGTGTCATGTCTCATGTTACCGAGGCGCTTGCACACGCTCAGGGGCTGGGGAAAGAAGCCTCCTGGGGAGACCGGTCGGGGAGCTGATGGGGGAGCTGCCGCTGGGCTCTGGCTGCTCACCTGGATTATTGCGGGGGTGAGGGTGTGAGAGGAGGGACCCGGAGCTGAGCGGAGTAGCGAGCGGGGAGGGCTTTGCCAAGCTGGGAAAGTTGGTGAGCATTGGGGCAGCTCTCCGCCCCGCCCGGGATGCTTGGAAGCGCTGTGATCCGCGCTCCGCAGCCGGAGCTCCAGGGAGAGAGAAGCTTCGAGGCTGTGAAAGATAGTGCCGTCGAGAGCGGGACTCCTTCTTCCCATCTCAGAGTTTCTCTACTCTGGCTGCTCTCGAGGGCTTTTCTGATTTCTTCTAGAACCTCCCAGCCTTCTCTGTGGAGCTTGCTTCAGCGACGGGGCTTTAGGAATTTATAGTACTCTTCTCTTCTGTCCCCTTAAAAAACAACTTGATAGTCCTAGGGCAATTTATCTGTTGGCAGAGGAGTGAGGTGCAGAAACAGTTACCCAGGGGGCCACAGAGCAATGTTACTGTCGATGCTTGCATGATGGTTATTCAGAGTGAAATCTGCGGGTCACACATTCTCTTGCTAGGAGCTCTGAAAGGCAAGCAAACCTATCTGAACAGAAAGTTCAGAGCCCGTCATGTAGCATTAATCACAGGCCCTATCACTGACTAGCTGGGAAGTTATGTAAGAGCGTGTTCTGTCCTCCCAGGTCTTAGCTCCAAGGCCCAGTATCTAGCTTTGGCCACACAAACTGTGGTACATGCTTACGTGGATGATCTACAGGGTAATCGCATTTGCCTTGTTTGTAAAACTGCATGAAAATGCACGAATATATCAACCGGACATAACATCAGGACAGCATTTGGAAGGCTTGAACTATTGGTTTGGGGATAGCTATTCTAAAACTGTTTTCCTCACAGCCACCGGTTAAAGCAAGCAGGACTCACAGTCTGGGCAGCTTTCAGTTGACTTTCTCAGAGTTCTGTCTGCATTCGATCATTCAGCCATTCAACAAACATTCTCTGTGGAAGAGTGATTTTTTTGCTCAGTGTAAAGGCTCCATTGTCAAGCCATTGTCTCTCAAAACAAAATTCAAAGGGCTGGCATCATTTTTGACATAATCTCTTATTGTTTCACACTGTCACTGTCACTCACCTGAAACATTAGTTTGTATCCCCTTCAGTCCTATTGCAATGTTATTTCATGTCACTCCCCATACACAGCCTCTATGAGTATCTTTCAGAGTGTGGTAAACCTGGATGAATTTTTTTTCCATGCAGATGTCTGGACATGAAATAAAAATATTGGGAAGGTGGGTGCCCAGGAATCTGGATTTTAAACAAGCTCCCCGGATAATTCTTATGCACATTAAAGTTAGAGGACTACCACCCTAAGCTATACAAGGAGCCCCCCAAACTCCAAAGCGCTTTTTACCTTAAGGCTCTTGTTATTCTTATTAATACTATATGGAATGCCCTCCCTCACAGCCCAAGCTGAGAACAAATGTTTGTCTTTTAACCTCAGCTTAAATATTACCTCCTCAGTGAAGATTTCTCTAATATTTGGTTCTTCCCCTTTCCTCTACTCCAAACTGAATGATTCACCCCATTCTTTGGGCTTCCATTACATCTTATCCATTCATTTATTCATGAGAATTTATCACACTGCCTTATAGTTTTTTCTTGGTGTGTGTGTGTGAGAGAGAGAGAGAGAGAGGGAGAGAGAACTTATTACATTTAAAATATTTTTTTGATTTATGTATAGTTGGTTTCCTCTCTCTTCTGGGCCTCTAAGGCTCTAAGGAAGAAGGGATTTTGCTTGTAAATCAGTGATTAGCCTCTCATTTGTGGGAGAGAACCTGAATAAGGGACCAGTGAAACCTTAAAAGGTCAGATAAGTTAGTTGATCACCACCTTTTGAAAGAGCTAAGGTCGAGAGATGAGAGCAGGGACATAGAAGCTTTGAGAAAGTTTATCAAAATGGAGAAAGGGAAATATCTCTTCTGTGCATGCCATGGGTGAAGAGTCACTCTGAGTTCTTTGTTTTCTGTGGGAGATAGTGACGAGAGAGTTCTAGCTCTTGGATGGCAGGAAATTTGTTCTGTTTGCTTCTGTGTTCCCCACAGGTGCCTTTCATGGTGCTCGGTAAACAGTAGTGATCAGCAAAAAGTGTAAATTGAGCACGACAGAGCACTAAAACACCCGGTTTCTCCTGTTCTATAGTGCAACAGCTTCAAAGTTGGTAGTCTTGAAAGGCTTCGAACTACAATCCTTCTTATTTTTCAGTATTTATTCTGTAGAAGTAAAAGTGTATGTAGAGATCTATGTTCAAGGCTATTTACTGCAACATCCTTTGTAGAGGAAAGAACTGGAAACAATTAGTAAGTCCGTTAATAGGAAAATCGTTAATGTATGATTCATGCATGCTGTGAAATATTATACTGTCATTAAAAAGATGGGTTAAATTAATATGCATTGCGCTGGCAGTCAGCATAGGTAATTGTGTTTGATAAAATTAAGTGCAGAAAAATGAGTTTCATTCTTAGTATTTGATGAAATTGTTATATGGAAAAAAGTGGTTTTCGGTTTTCCTTCTTTTAATCAACACATGGATAATATATTCAGTCAGATTTCAGACTAATGTATAGCATACAATATTTTTGTAAAAATAAAAAAAGACAATATAGTTTTGTGTGTGAATGTGGGTACGTGTGTTTGTAATTTGTATAACCATAGATGTATACCTCTGAACTGTTAAAACTGATGTTTTTCCCAAAGGGTGTAATTTGAGGTTCAGTGGGGAGAGAAGAGGGTGAAGGAAAGCTGTGGTCTTCAGGAAGAATCACAGGCATATCACTTGTCCACAGTTGTGCACATGAGTAATTAAAAAAAAAATGATCTTCTATGGATTGACCATATGAAGCAGTATTACTTCTAAATACATCCTCCACTTTAAGATTTATTGCCTTGGGGGGAAAATGCACTTTATTGATGTGTTCTTTGCTTAGGAAAGGCTCATGTATACAGTAGATTTAAAGTTTAAACAACATATAAAGGTCAAGTCTTCAGGGAAAAAGCTTTAGCCAACTTCAAAGACCTTGAGGCAAAACTTCCAAATCCTTAATCTCTACTTAAATGAGGTCAGGGGACTTTCCGCTATCTTTTGGGTCAAAACCAAAATTCAGGACACAGCACTGACTCTGGTGGTCTGTTTTGTTTATTCCCTGATGATAAAATAGGTCCAGAAAAATGTCTTAAACCATCATTTGGAGATGGTAAAAAAATTTTTTTTAATTGAACTTACCTTATTTCTCAGACTTACTAAATTGGTATAGAATCCTGCCTTCCACTGATCATTCTTATTTTGCTACTTCAATTCTTTGCCAGTAGAATTTTGGCCTGCTTTTTTTTTTTTTTTCCTTTTAAAGCATTTTTCTTAATACATTCTTTTTTCTCTCTATTATTTACAAGGCTCTGGATTTGCACCTGTGGATTTATGTGTAATGGAATGTAGGGACCCCAACAGTTCCAAATTGTCCAGGACTAGAATTGGTGCACATGTAAGGGCATCAAAGGGACTTCATCTCCCCCAAATGATATTTGCTTGGCTGGCAGGTCCAGACTCCATCCCTCTAAAATTAACTGCTGGGGCAACTTGCTTCATTCCTCTAATTCTTATTCTCTGACCTCCGTCCCCCATTTTGCTACCATTTCTGCTACAACCCCTGGACTCCATATCTCCATTCTGCCTTTCCTTTCTGCCTTTCCAAAGGAGGCCAGCTTATCCAGAGATGCATCATGTCTGATGTACGAGGCATAGAGCTCGTTGATATAAATGGAGGCACCTGCTTCCCTAATCTTCATTCCTGAATCTGAATTCTGATCTCTGTTTTTCAAACGTCATACTGCTTGCTTGATATGAATAGTATTTCTGATCATGTTATTGATAATAACACAGTAAGCATGTTTATGATATAATATAATATAATATAATATAATATAATATAATATAATATAGTTATCATTTTAAACTCTTAAGGAGAGAAGTAACAGTAGCTACCTCTGTCATGCAGGCTTCATATGAGGCAGTATATTCCAGTGCTTTCCATACATCATTGTATTGAATCTGTATGGCTTACATTCCCATTTCACCACGGAATTCAGGGGATATTTATAACTCATCAGGGGCAAAATTGTAGGAAATGGTAAAGCCAAGATTTGACATTCTCACTCCAAACCGTGTTCTCTTAAATGCTACACTCTTCTGCTTCCTTCAATGCGACAGGCACCTGCTGTAACTTATCCCTAATCCTCAGAAACGTTAAAAGGCAGATGCTATCTGATTTTGCAGTGGTTATCTCACCCACTCTGATATGTATTTCAGGCCTTTTCTGAAAATGCCAAGGAGTGTTTATATTTAGAGACTAACTCAAGAGACATCAATTGTCTTTGATATTGTTTTATTTTCTGTTGGTTATTAATTAACCAAGGTAGAGTAGGTTCTAATTAAAAATCAGTATCTTTTCATTTAAAATACATAGAAAAAGATTTTGATTATAAAGCCAATAATTTAATCTTATTTTATGGGTCTTTTTTTTCTATTTTCTTAAAAATACCTGTGCATGAGTCAGACAACTCTTTTTTTTTAAGCATAAATAAGACAGGAATTCTAACATACAACTTGTTTAAATTATGAGCAGCAATCTGCCATTGAGGGTGGGATGTAATTTCAAAGCTACATTAATTTGGATTTAATTATAACTTCTAGCTTCTCAAGTGACAAAAATCATGTATAAATGAAATATGAATCAATAAATACACTTTTCATAAAAGAGAAGCTCCCCAGTGGGCTAATGGATTTGTCCCTTCATGCTTTTCTGAGTTTCATTAAGACATTGGTATTTTGCCCCACGAGTACAGAAAAAAAGGATTAAAATACTACCTATGGATTTGAATCCCAATTTTATTCTTCCACTAGCTTGGTGACCTTGGGCAAGTTATTTAACTTTATTAGGTATCATTTTTTTCTCATCCGTAAGATGGGACTGATAACATCAATAGTTGCTACTTCAAAGGATTGCTATAAATGACTTAATTCACATAAACCACCTTGCGTAGTGCCTGGGCTATAAAAAGTGCTCAGCAAATGATTGTGAAGGTGATGATGTTGATAGTGATGATGATGGTGATAATGATGATAACAATTTGAGTGATTCTGGGAATGATGAAAAAGGAAGAAGTAGAAATCTACTGGAGAGTAATTTATAACATTATGGCAACTTCTTGCAAGTTAGAGTCTTGGCAAAGTTCTGACATAGAAAATCTATATTCACAGTTACGTGTGTGCCTCTTTTGAGCCCCTCACCCCTTATACCTTGCTACCAGGGATTTTTTTTACCATAGCATGTGTGACTCTCTAAGGAATTGCTCCTTGGAATAACTGCATTCAAGGAACATTCCAGAGTGGCCAGTGTTGGACCTAAAGGAAAAGAAGAATTGCAGGAACTTAGTTCTAAGGAATTTTTTTGTTGAGGTGTGGGGAGACAGTCTTCCTGATCTTTCTGAGATCATAATCCATAGACATTGCTTATTCTTGAAAGAGTTACATGTATCCAACTGAATTCTCCAGGGTGTAGACAAAGGTTCTTATAGCATCAACCACTCTAAGGCACTTACTAACCACACCCTAATACCCAGGTACACCTGACTCTTGGGAATCACCCAGATAAAAATAGGAGAAGAACCCTGCTCTTATGCTCAAGTAGAAACATCACCCTTAGTTCTCTGTTCCCCAGAGGATTCACATTTCTTCCTGATTCAGGTAAGAAAAATAGTCTTAGGTTAATATAAAAAAATAATAAAAAGCCTCTAAGGAATACATCTACAAAACAATGACTTTCCTTTGAGTCTTCTCCTTCTGCAGGCATGTCTTTGACCTTGGCTATATTTGTAATTATTCTCGTTCATTCTGTTAGCTTAGCCATCCTGTGAGAACCTCACTTCCTCACTGAATTTTGGGGACAACACCCCTTGCCTACCTTCTCATAGTTTTGGAAATTTTAAGTAAGAACAAGCAAGTAAAACACTTTGTAAACTACTAAATGTCCTCCAAAACTAAAAGATAGTTGTGATCATGATGATGGTGATGATAAGAGGCAATTTTCTCCAATCTAGAAGACTCTGGATATCATGGGATAATTGGTGAAGACTTGGGTGTGAAGTATCTCTGCTCCCTGTGGGGCTGAGCCCTTCTCAACCACTCTCCATCCTCTAGCTTTTGCCCCAGTCTTTTTGGTCTCTTTGGAACCCACAAGAGAGAATGTTGCTGTCTGTTGAAACTGATGCATCATCAAAACTTGGAGGAAATCCACCCTCAACCCTTTTCACTCTTATACTAAAAGCCTGTTTCTTGCTCTGTACACATTTCATCTTTATTAGATATTTGGGGGGCCTGGTGATGGTCTCTTGCTGGGCTAATGGACTTTTGCACATGCCCCTTCCGGTGCTTAGAACACACAGTCTCTTTTTTCACCAAACCCCCTTTGGCTGGCAAATTCCTCTTCTCTTTTCAGGTGTCAATTTAGACATCACTTCTTTTGGACTTCTTTTTTTTTTTTAATTTATTTATTTTTGGCTGCATTGGGTCTTTGTTGCACGTGGGCTTTCTCTAGTTGCAGTGAGCGGGGGCTACTCTTCATTGCGGTGCACGGGCTTCTCACTGCGGTGGCTTCTCTTGCTGAGGAGTACGGGCCCTAGGTATGTGGGCTTCAGTAGTTGTGGCACATGGGCTCAGTAGTTGTGGCTTGCGGGCTCTAGAGCGCAGGCTCAGTAGTTGTGGCACACGGGCTTAGTTGCTCTGTGGCATGTGGGATCTTCCCGGACCAGGGATCGAACCCATGCCCCCTGCATTGGCAGGTGGATTCTTAACCACTGCACCACCAGGGAAGTCCAACATCACTTATTTTGGGAGGACCTCTCTGAGTAGGGAGGTCCCTCCAGATGAAGTCAGTCTCCTGATGGCTCCCAGAGCACACTGTTTAGTGACTTTGTTTTACATTTTAGCTCCTCACCCAGACTAAAGGCTCTGTGAAAACAAGGATCTTGTTTGTCTTGTTCATCAGTACATTCTAAATATCTAACACAGTGCTTGACACATGGTAGGAACACCTCCAGGGGCATTCATAAGTCCCACCAGAACACCCAGGCAGTTGAACATAGGAACCAGGCAATTGACGATATGCAATATCCTGAGATAAACCATAATGGAAAAGAATATAAGAAAGAATGTGTATATATATATATATATATATATATATATATATATATATATATATATATATATACAAAACTGAATCACTTTGCTGTACAGCAGAAATTAACACAACACTATATTGAAGTACTTTGTACTTCAGTATAAAACTTCAATACTTTGTACTTCAATAAAAAATCCAAAACATCCAGGCAGTAGGTGCTTAGTAAGTATTGGTTGAAGGAAGTGAGGGGAAAAAAGGAGGGAGGAAAGAGAATAGAGAATGAATAAATGAATCCTTGAGAGCACATTGGGTGGAGTGTCAAGTACCTTTCATGATCTCCATTGTGAAGAGGAATTGTAGGGACTCCCATAGAAACAAAGGTTTAGCTGTCAGTCTTGGTTGTGAAGGAGAGTAACTCCTGACTCAACTGTCGAGGAAAGAGGGCAGCTGCAGGCGTGCCCACTGTGCAGCGCGGAAGGAGAAAGAACTCTTAGGGAAATAATCGCGCGAGGACTGGCACAGGCCCAGGCTTCAGGTCTTGGGTTCAAGGCAATGCCTTAGCAAGAGTGTTGCCAGTATCGTGCCTTGGCCGCTGTCCCACTGCCTTCTTGGTGTGTTCCCTTTCTGCTGCTCGTTGAGCTCATTCTTTCTGTGATTCTCATCTCACGTCCTAAGAGAAGGAATACGATTGGCTCAGCAGATAATTTGTTCAGGGGACACAACCGTTGGCCCCAGGCCATATCAGGCTATGGATTGGCTGCCCTGGGCCAGAGGTTCACTGCGAGTCCCTGTCACTTGTGGCCTGAATACAAAGTGTCATGAGATTCAAAACATGTACCCTAGACTGTTCTTTAAGTCCCGGGCACTTTAGGCACAGGGAGAGGTGTATGTGTCTGGTGGACGAAGAAGGCAGAACTGGTAATTTTCTTAAGGAGAAGACATTGCCTCTTTGAGATTTGGGGAGAAGGCTTCCTGGAATTCACTCTGACGAGGGGCCATTGGGGAGATTCACACTGATAATGTGATCTGGAGGGGCTGTGCCTTTGCCCCTTCAACACGTGGGCTCTGCCAGCCTGTGCCGCTTGTTCATCAGTTGAAAAGCCTCTTTCTGAGAATAATGATGGGGTTTTTCCCTAGTCATGAGATAGCCCATTCGTGAAGGAAAACGTATAACCCCAAACCACACATACATCATCTTTGTTCATAAATTGGTAGGTTAATTCAACAATGGCCCTTAACATTAGAAGGCTACATTAATGAGTACCTCAGTTATCTGCTTGTGTTTATTAATGTGGTAGAAAGGAGAAAAACATGAATGGATGGGGGGGTTTAATTTAATATCCCTATGCAAATAAAATTTTTTATCCTGAATGTTTACTCATGGGAGAGTCATTGGCTTGCCTGGTGTGATGGGTCCTGTTTGTTTCAGGAGGGTATGGGGGAGGAATTGGTTGACAGCAAGAATCCCATGAAAAACCTGGAAGGTAATGTGGGGCTTGAAGGAGCCTGGGCTTTGGAATGAGCTTTTTGCTGGAAGGCTGGCTCTTCTCTCCAGCCATGGGACACTGAGCAGATTACATGATTGTGCTTGTCCTCAGGTCCGAGGCCATCCAATGAAGGTCATGAAAGTCACATCTTTGGGTTACTGTGAGGGTTCAGTAAGACAGTGTTTATAAAAACCCCAGCAGAGCATCTGGTTTATATTGAGGCTCCCTAACTGTAACTAAGGAAGAGGTTGTTAAAGACAATGATATGCTATCTGTAAATAAAATTAAGCATTCCAAAATTTTTCAGGAGAGTATAAACATAAAGTTTGGTCAGTATATTATCATCATATTGTTTTTTATTTCTATTCTCTCTTCATTGTGAGATAATCATAAAATATACACAAGTAGTAGTAACACTAATACATAGAGACAAGGACTTAACCTAAGTGCCCTACATGTGTTATTTCACTTGATCTCACTTTACTTTTGAAGGACCAAATAATAACCCTTTTTGTATGTGAAGGAACTGAGGCCTAGAGAGGGCAAACAACTTGCTTAAAATCATACAGCGAGCATGTGAGAGAGCTAGGACTTGAACCCAGGCAACTAGATGCCAGGCCCCTTGATCTTAATCGTTTTTCCACATCACCACCCATTAGTAATGATCACTCATTACCTCTGAATCTTGAAGTTAAATGATTTCCCCAATGAAAACAGCCAGGACAATATATATAATTGCTTCTTAAAGTCATGTCTTCTTATTCCTCATTCAGGTACCTTTCTGCTATCTCATGTTGTCAGAGCACAAAGAAAAATATAAATGCTCATCCCCATAATGACTAAGGATGTCCAGACCTTCTCAGGGACCTTTTTTCCTTCTCAAAAATACTCCTAACCCCTGAGAAAATTTTACTGATCTGTGTATCTTTTCTAACAAAATCTTTATTCACTGATCCATTGCATAAAGAAATTCAGGTTTAGGAATGTGTTGTTGAAACATGCCTATAAAGAGTTTTGTAGAAGTCAGAAAGGATCCAGATATTTAGCAAGATGATGAACACTTAAATTCTTTTTGGATGCCTGATAAATTACTTGAGTCAAACAGATTCCATCATGGATGCAGGAAGAGCAAATGACTTGTCTGCCCATTGTGTGTGTGTGTATGTGTGTGTGTATGTGTGTGTGTGAGCTGCCATCCTTTGGATTTGTTACTTTGAAGGATTTGTGTGCCAAATAAGAAGACATACCCCCTATGGCTTTAACAAGAAACGCTCACACATCCGTCTTGTCTACCATGAGACTGCCTGGCTGTGCTTTCATGCCCTTAATTCACCTGATGGCTTTGCCTGCACTTGATAGACAGTTGGCATTACCTGTGGGATCCTTCCTGAAGCAGAAATGTAGAAGAATTGAGAAGGTAGAAGGGTTAGATTAGAGGAAAAAGAAATAACAGAAAATTAGTAAGCACAAGCCCATCATCTGAGTGAAGAATGGAGATCCTGGGAGATACTTAAGCTAGAAAAGGGGGTGGCTTGATGAGTAGAGAACTGTGACTGTGATTTGGAATATGCTGCCTTTAGAGCCATACTAGCTTGGGTTCAACCATAGACCTTGAGTGTGTTCAAGGGCAAATCAACCTTACTGAGTCTCAAGTTCCTTGGGGATTTTACTTACCTAAAAGATATCTTTACATGATAAAAATGAATTCATGACTAAAAACCCTTGGACACGCCCTTTCTGTCCCTGACTCTCAACTTCTTGAACTGTAAAATGAGGACAAAATCTTGAACACAGACTTGTGAAATAAGCTGAGCCAACATGTGTGAAAGTTCCCATAAGAGGGCTCAGTAAATATTGAATGTTCCCAAATCTAGAAAACTAAAGCTCAGGTGTCTGGGGACTCTTTACTGTAGGAGCAATGCCTGATGTGTTACCTTTACTTTTCATCTACGGCTGCAGTTATCTGAGGAAGGGGAGAAGGCATATGTTCATGTTTCATAATCATTGACTAGACTGTGTAGAAGAACTTTAGTCATCAGAATCGCATCACAGATTCTATTTATGAAGCAACTGAAAGCAAAACATGAATATATGTATTTGAAATCTATTTTAGATGACGTGCTTCATTGGTTAAAAAAAACAAAGAATATGTATGAAATTGTTTGTGGCATTAAACTCTAACCTAGAGTTTAGAGGGAAAGTATAGTCTTTCTGGGGCAAAGACTATGCTTATTAGCAAGAATGATAAATTTGAAGTATAAATATTGTTTATACTTTTTATTACTATTTTAAATTGCTGGCTCCTTTTTGTTTTCTTTTTAATGCCTGGCTTTATTCATTACATTTCCCTCATTTGGTAACAGAAAGAATGACTGGGTTTGACTGTCAGCTCTACCACTGATAAGCTAGGTAACCTTGGGCACCTTACTTAACCCCTTTGGGCCTTTCATATATATAAGAGTAGAAATAATAATAATTAGCAGGAAGAATTATTGTGTTGGTTAAATGAGATAACACTTGCAAAGAGTGGTGGCTCATAGCAAGCACTCAGTACATTTTTATTTCCTTTCCTTCTTTCCCTCAGAATGTGTTTTACTACCAATGTAAATTTCTAAAGAATTTGTGAAATTCTGGAAAATTTCACAAGTCTTTTTGTTTCTCTAGGTGTTCCTTGGTGTTCTCATGTTCTCTCTTTCTTTCTTTCTCTCTCTCTCTCTCTCTCTCTCTCTCTCTCTCTCTAATACATACACACATGCACACACATGCATTCTTTGTACTAAAGGCCATAAAGAGCAGGTACCTAAGCCAAATGAATTCAAATGGGACAGTATGATCTGGCAGGTGTGGTCGGCAAGGAGAGAATGATTAGAGTAGATCATCAAGCCCTAGATCAGTGTCCTAGACACATTGGAGCCCCAGGCTGTCTGCAGGCTTTGGCTAGATGACCATGAATTTGTGATGCTTTTCTGAAAGGAATAACATACTTTTTTATTTTAAAGAAAAAGCCCCCATAAACAGTAGGAGTTCACTAAATGGCTGTAAATAAATGTGCTCTTGTTATGTGCCAGGCTGTCCTAAATCAGTGCTATGTGCATTATATATACAATTTCAACTCTTACATTGACCTCATAAGGTCCACTTGCCCAGAGCTACTGAGCTGATAGATGACCAAGGCAGGATTTCAAGCCACGTATGTTTGACCTCCTGCCTCTCCCACGCTGCTGTGATCTAAACATACTACGCATATGGGTATTGGGGGGTGGATTTCTTTTGACTTGCTATTTGCAGCCATCTTTATGCATAAGTTATTTGTTTAGTAATTTAAAATCACAAAACTGTAAGCAAAAGTTAGGAAAGCAAAATTACCCAATGTCGTCCTACTGAGAGACAACTAAGGTTAATATTTGGAAAAGTATTCTTTCAGACGTGTTGATGTACCTTTTTTCCCTGAAAAAAAAAAAAAAGATACGTTAGATTGCTAGGGCTACCGTAACATAGTACCACAAACTGGGTGGCTTTAACAACAGAAATTTATTGTCTCACAGTTCTGGAGACCAGAGGTCTGAGATCAAGGTGTGGGTAGTGTTGGTTCCTTCCGAAGGCCATGAGGGAGAATCTGTTCTTTACCTTTCTCCTAGTTTCTGGTGGTTTGCTGTTCCTTAACTTGTAGATGATGTATTGCCTGACTTTCTGCCTTTGTCTTCACATGGTGTTCTCCCTGTGTGTGTATCTGTGTCCAAATTTCCCTCTTTATATAACACAAGTCATATTGGATTAGGGCCCACCCAATGCCAGTGTGACTTCATCTTCACTAATTACATCTGCAATGACCCTATTCCCAAATAAGGTCACATTCTTAGGTACTAAAAGTAAGGATTTCAACATATGAATCTTGGAAGGACACACTTCAACCCATAACAGATGGGTTCTTAGAATAGATACTACTTTGTCATCTGCTTTGCCACTGGATAAAATATCTTTCTTCACAATTTTAATGGCTTCACACTGTATGCCTATACTAGAAATTATTTAGTCTCTACTTTTAATAGTTTTAAAATGGATATTATTTTTAAAACCTGCAAACAATCCCTTCTTAAAGATAAATGTTTACTGTACCTCTATTATTATTTACTTAGTTTCCAGATGTAGAATTTCTTGTTCAAAAGGTTATGCATTTTTAAGGTATTTGAAACAAATGCCAGATTGCCCTCCAATGAGGTGCTTCCACTGTGGGCATTACCAGTTAAAAGGTTTTCCAATTTCATAGATGAAAATGTAATCTTGATTAAATTTGTACTTCTTTAATTTGTAGTGAGATTGCACATTTTTTATAAGATTGTTTATCTTCTCATTTTCATTTGGAAACATTTTAATAGACAGAATGGATTTGTAAAGCAGTAACTGAGGCTGCCAAATTCATGATGCTGTTCACGTGGGCTTTTATATAAGCTGCTGCCTTAATCTTTCTTGGTCATTGTACTACTCCACCATTTGGAAATTACTTAGATTGCTGTACTCTGACTTGGGTAGAGAGGCAAATACTGAGCCTTCCTTTCTCTGAATCATTATATAAGAATAGATTTATGTAATTTTTAGCATACCAAAGTTAACTTCTGTGTTATGAATCTTTAATAATATAATTTTATAATCTAAATTTATCATCCAATTTGCATTTATTTATATTTTTAATATTAAACTTATTTATCATCAGTAACTTATTTTACCTTTAATGATACTCATAAGTGTTGGTCCATACTCAGTACCTTTCTGAAATGTGAAGCTCACGCATATGCCTGTAGTGACTTAGGCATACAGATTTATACCATACCTTCTTCGGGTTTGAGGCACTTGGAACTTTAATAACTCTTTTGAGGGAAAGGCAGAGTGGATGGGGTGCTACTGCATCATTTGAGGAATCGTGGGGTGTATCTGGCTCATGATTGTAGAAAGCCCTATCAATAAAATAAAATGAATTCAGCAGCTGCCTGATGCCAAGGGCATTTCCTCTCTTTCTTGGATCACATTCCTGACCACACTTGCTATTAACAATGATAACATTATGGATGCACTCTGCCTCTGCCTCACGCAGGGCTATTTTGGGCCACCTTGGCCTCTCTGAATTAAATTACAGTTGTTAACACTCACTGTATACTTACTGAGCTCCAGGCCCTGTGCAAAATGCTTTCAACAGGTATGCCATTTAATTCTAGCGACTCTATTACAGGGCACACATCATTATTTCCCCTTCTTTAGGCAAGAAATCTGAAGATTAGAAAAACAAGTTTAGTTGTGTATGGGTTAAGTGTGTGTAGTTGATAACAAAAGAGCTGAGATTTGAACCCAGGTCTTCAGTACTTCAAAAAGATCCTGTGCGCTTCACCTAGCAGTTGTAGAGGAAGAAGAGTTCCCATTCTCTCCCAGAGACCAGATCCCTATGGGAAGAACGGTCCCAGCCAACAGGGCTGCTGTCTGTAGCCCTAAGTGAACCCAGCTGAGGGACAGGCCCAACCATTTAGCCAGACCGATGGTACCTATCAAGGCAAAATCCACCAAGGTGGTGGTTGGACTGAACCTACTTATTTGTCTCAGTTAGGTGGGGAATTCTTTTGTGGGCCGGCAGAGCAAAATTCTTGAGTTCTCTTTGCAGTTCAAAGGCAAGTACTTTTTTAAAAAAAAGCATGTCTAATGAATTCACTTGATAAAACAATAAATGAAAGAAAGCATGGTTTTTACTTACTTTGAATTGTAAAAGAAATTCTGATTTGTAGAAATCAGCACCACAGTGGCCTAGGCAAAGGATGGAAAATACTCAAAAAGAGCCAGGGGCTGGTTGCTCCCTGCCTTTTCAGTTTGTCAAGAAGGTGTCCGCAAAAAAAAAAAAAAAGAAGGTCTCCACCACCCTTTAACTGACCCCCATCTGCTTGTAAAAATGCAAAGATCCACCCTTTAACTGACCCCCATCTGCTTGTAAAAATGCAAAGATCCTTGAGCTTGTAAACCTTTTGTTTTATTGCCTTGTTTTGGGCGACACCCAGTTTCCTCTCCCATACTGGTTAGCCTGCCTTGGAAGAACTTGGGGAACGTGCCCATGGCCATCTGGCTGGTAAATGTTGGGGGCCAGAATGCAAACCAGGTTTGTTGGGGGCCAGGCAGCTAACGTGTGAGGAAGCAGAAAGCAGGTTGCCATAAGAGGCAACATTGCTGACCAGAGGTGATGGCATTTCTGCCTATAGATGCAGCTGCTTCCACTCTAGCCAGTTGTTGCTGAGGAGGAGCATAGGCCTAAAGTGTCTAGATATTTCCACTTTTCTTTTTTTTTTTTTTTTTTTTTTTTTTTTTTTCTTTTTGCGGTATGCGGGCCTCTCACTGTTGTGGCCTCCCCCGTTGCGGAGCACAGGCTCCGGACGCGCAGGCCCAGCGGCCATGGCTCACGGGCCCAGCCGCTCCGTGGCATATGGGATCCTCCCAGACCGGGGCACGAACCCGTATCCCCTGCATCGGCAGGCGGACTCTCAACCACTGCGCCACCAGGGAGGCCCTCCACTTTTCTTAAGAAAATGGCAATAAGAATTCTGGTGCTATCCTTGGGAGGTTTTTTTTTTTTTTTTTTTTTTTTTTTTTTCTGGCTGCGCCGGGTCTTTGCTGCTGCTGGCGGGCTTTCTCTAGTTGCGGTGAGCAGAGGCTACTCTTCACAGTGCATGGGCTTCTCAATGTGGTGGCTTCTCTTGTTGTGGAGCACGGGCTTCAGTAGTTGTGGCTCACGGGCTCTAGAGTGCAGGCTCAGTAGTTGTGGTGCACAGGCTTAGTTGCTCGGCGGCATGTGGGATCTTCCCAGACCAGGGCTTGAACCCGTGTCCCCTGCATTGGCAGGCGGATTCTTAACCACTGTGCCACCAGGGAAGCCCCTCCTTGGGAGGTTTTAACGTTGGAACTGTCTTCTATTTTTCAAACACCGGGAGGCCCATACTTTGCAGAATACATAAAGCATGGCTGACTTCTGGATGTAGCCCACAGTCTCCAGCTTGTTCCCACTGAACCCCAGAATCCTGGCACCTGGAGGCTTTGTCTCTGTGCCCCCAAGGACCTGGCCCAGTTCCTCTTGCACAGAAAGTTCTCAGGAACCATTTGACTGATGAATGGGAACTTTGGTGTTGAGAAATTAACCCTAGCTTGGTTTTTGAAATGATGGAATTAGTGACTTCAAGGATCCCTTTTGCCTTTTGTCAGATAAAATAAAAATTTATTTTCACTAAATATCTAGGAAGCATAAAAATATAAGGTCGATGTCTTGGACCAAAACCATAATGGGAATGGAGGTCATGGCTCCTAGTAGCAATGTAGGATAAGTTAGTAATACAGCTCTGGGTCCCAGACAGTGCATTGAGAAGAACTGAATTTCTCAGTCAACCAGTGTAATCTCAAAGAATTCTGTTCATAAAAAGTACAGTTTAATTGTTTATAGCTTAAGGAATCATTGAATGATGGGGGAGAATTCTGTATATTTATCTAGAGTAGACTATGCAATAGAACATTCTGCAATAATGGAAATGTTCTATTCTTCACTGTCCAATGCAGCAGTCACTAGCCATGTGTGGCTATGGATCACTTGAAACTGAGCAACCAAATTTTTAATTTAATTTATTTATAATTAATTTAAATTTAAATAGCTAGTGGTTACCATATTGGACAGCCCGTGTGCAGAGAATCAGACCATCTATCTGTTTTGCAAGGGTGATGTGCTAAACTTCGGCAAAAACTTAATAGGGACTGGCTCTGTTCTTTAAAACATTCAATTTTACATTATTTTTCAACACACATCATACAGTTGGTGGCAGGGAGTTTTTCAAGCCAACTTCTAGAAATTTATCAGATGCTGAATTTTCCAAGCTTTACCAGCTCTTTATGCTTTTTATGCATTTTATGTATTTTCATATATTTGTGAACTTTATACATTTATACATCAATTTTATAGATTGAAATAAAAAGATAGAACAAACTAATAACCTTTTCTATTTGCCCCCTGATATGAGGCAAGATGACAGTTGTTAAAATTTATACTAATTTGTTAGCACAAGAATATCTCATAATAATAGTTACTATTTTTTAATGAGGATATGCATTTTATTTGGGAAGCAGGCTAAAAGTTACACAGATTGCTCAGTATCATGTTAAGCAGAAAAATTAATTTCTTTAAGGTTTGGTTATCAAGAAATCATATTGAGACATTTATTTATTCCATGATAAGCAAGCTAGTCTGGTAATGTTTTGACAGTGGCCATATGAGCAGTATAATTAGCATGCAAGTATACATTTAAGAGGAATAAGAGCATGGTAATCAGATTAAGAGAGCATCACTAGGGCTTCCCTGGTGGCGCAGTGGTTGAGAGTCCGCCTGCCGATGCAGGGGACACGGGTTCGTGCCCCGGTCCGGGAAGATCCCACATGCCGCGGAGCAGCTGGGCCCGTGAGCCATGGCCACTGAGCCTGCGCGTCCAGAGCTTGTGCTCCACAACGGGAGAGGCCACAACAGTGAGGGACCCGCATACTGTAAAAAAAAAAAAAAAAAAAAAAGAGAGAGAGCATCACTATTGTGGTGTCAGCCATATGAGCAAGACCTGAAAGTGAGCAAGTCTGTGTGTCCCACACCTTTCTTGCCCGCTGTTTCAGTCACCCATAGACAGTATAGAATTTTCAAGTTGGCCCTAGTGTCCTAGTTTTGCAGTGTTTTTGTTTGGGTTCCCTTGAGAGCAACACCTAAACCAAAAGCAGCATCTGTGAGGGTAATTTACTGGGAAATGATCCCAGGGGAATAGGAATGAGGCACCAGGGAAGTGAAATGGGGATGGGGAAGGAGGCATAACCAATAACTCATAGGGCTTCCTGAGAGAGCGTCATGCAATGCATCTCAGAACTAAGTACCTTGGGGACAAAAGGGGGAAGTAGTAACCTTTTGGCTCCCACCCCTGTTACTCAGGGGTGGCCTCATGGAAAGTAACTCCTGTCTTAGTTTTAGTTTCCCAAAAGCACACTCTGAGGTAAGGATGACAGTAGTTTCTTTGGCAGGTAATTCCCGCAAACACCGGTAAGGGGGTGGAGAAATGGGACAGGGAATGGAAAGCAATAGAGAACACATTACTTAAAATGTTACCACCATTGGCAATTGAAGGTTAATCCCAGTGGGAGATACTGGAGGCCAGCGTAAAACACTCATTGGCTATAATTGTGTCACCTTGCTATTTCTGAAGAGGCTGGAAAATGTAGTTTGTAGCTGGGTGTGCTGATACCTGCAACAGAACTGTTACTAAAGAAGAGGAAGAGACTGGATCTTGGGGAGTTACCAGTTTCTGACACAGCTACTCAACAGATATTTTTCAAATAGTTGCTGAATTCTCCACTTTGCTTTGGCTGAATTTATATTTTTTTAAAAAGTCTTTTCTGATCCTTATCAGAGATCATTAAGCAGAAATCATTTGGTTGCAAGGAACAGGAACCCATTCAAACTGGCTTAGGGGAAGAATAGGATATACTGGAAGGAATCAGGGTTATCAAAAAGCAAGATTAGTCAGGCTTCACGAGAGAGAGGAAGAAGAAAGGGAGAGCTGGGAGGTGAAAAATCTCTCCATCGTCTTGCCGCGCCCTTGTTTCATCTGCTCTTCGCTCCTCTTTGTATCTTGGCTCCATTTCTCTGACTTTTACTGTCAGTATCTTGCTCTGCTTTTTGTATTCAAGGAAGGCACCATCTGCCCCCTGCCTGATTCTAACCACACAGTAGGAGCATCCAACACTGTTGCTCTTGGCACAAATTCTCCAGAGACAGAGAATGGCTGACTCAGCCTCACCTGTGGTGTGGTTCAGCTAAGGTTCTATCCCCAGATCTGGGCAAAGGAGTAGGACCACATAGTATACAGAAGCTAGCCAGTGTTGGAGGGAAGGAGATTCTTCTAGAAGGGGCAATGAGTGGGGAGAAAAGTGTTGCTATCTCTACTTCACTGAGAGTGACTTTCTTCAAGTATGAGAAATTGCAACATTTATAAGAAAGCAGAATCCCAAGGCAGTTGGTAATCATTGCTGAATCACAAACCCCCAGGAGAATGGTGGTAGTAGTTCCACAATAATTGAGAAATGAGCACAAATGAGGTGTCTCTGTGGGTGGTGACCGCCACTTAGATGGTGGGGACACTCCTTTTCAGACCATCTCCTGTGCAGCAGGAAGAGGCTCTTCCATGTTTTGAACGTGGCATTGTTGAATTCATTAATCATTAGAGGTGCTTGGTATTAAAATTAGCAGCAGATGATGAGTGTCCTTGATTGCAGAATTGGAATATGTTTTTCTCTTGTGGTGCTGCAGAGTGATTGGGATATATTTTTGTTAACTGTTCCAAGTTTCCCTGCCAGTTTCAGAAGAACTCTTCACAGAAGAGCTGGTTGGGGTACAGAAATGGGGAGCGGAAGAAGGCGGGAATATGAGTCACCTCCAAGTGATGCCTTGCAAATTGTACTTTGGCAAGTGACATTTTATAAAATTTGTTACCCAGAACCCCCTTTAAAAATGCTACTTGAGTTCTGAGTCTGAATTCTAGAAGGTATATTCTCTCTCTCTCCATCCATTCATCCATCCATCTATCCATCCATCCATCTTCATTCTAAGGTAATGTCAGCATGGATCTGCTGACTCAAATGCTTTGGTTTAAAAAAATGTGGCACGGTGTTGGTATTCAGTAGCTTGATACCAGCCTTCAGGTATGCTTTAAGGATAAAATAATTGTGCTGGGCTCTGATGGTCTCCTGCCCAGATCGCCTTTACCAGGCTCGTGCACAGCCGTCTTCCAACTTCAGCTATTGTGAATGTAGATTGCTAACAGATCACAGCTGTCCCCTACCCAGAAAATTGCCTTTGGCCGAATGAAAGCCACCAAAACTAGGAACTTATTCTCTGCCCCAGGGGAAACCACAGCTGGTAACTGTCTAATACTGGGGTACACAAAAGACTGGGTCCCTTGCCTCAGGGTGGGACCATGTCTGGTACAATTCACACTTGACAGCAGCTGGCAGGGTCAGACTGAAGCTGGCCTCTGGCTGACACCACATCCTTGAGCATCCCCTTCCTTCAGCTCTCCAGGAAACAGCTCTCTGCTGTTTCCTGGAGAGCACTTCCCTGGTAAATCAAGAGCACTCCAATCTCTGTCTCAGGCTCCGCCTCTAGGGAACCTGTTCAAAGATAGGGATATTACTGCAGTGAGACCCAACTTTTTAAAAAGTATTGGCGAAGGAAGCTGTGGAGGGTTGGAAATAGTTCTATTAAATGCAGTGAAATAAGATTTAGTGAAAAGAGAACTGGATTTGAAAATCCAGGCTTGAATCTGTGTTCCCCCACGTGACCTTAAACAAGTCACTTTCTGAGCCTCCGCTCCCTCGTTGGGAAAATAGGAGTATGTACTGATCTTTTCTTCATCATCTCTTGCCAATCTGGTGTTTTGTAGACATATCCTTTTTTTTTTCAGTAGTGTTACTGTGACAAGTTGGAGAAATAGATCTGGATATTTAGATAATGTTTTGAATGACCTTTAGAATAAGATGTGCTTATTATACCTAATGTAGAGTGGGCCCTTAAAAGTGTTGTGAATTTTGAGCAATTCTTTAAAAATATTTATACTTAAAAAGGCATATGTTTGTAACTATTGGCTTACTTAAGAGACAGCTCAAGCCATAGAACAAAATCTAGAAAAGGTTCCATTACAAGGATTTAGCTATTTTTTTTTAAGTTGGACTGGTAGGGAAGAAACGGGTAGAGGACATGGTTTACCATCTCATGCTGAGTTTCATGCATATACCAGCACTCACTAGTTTGATACATTTATTTTTGTTCTGAAGTGTATCAACAATTAAAATTTCCTACAGTATTCCTTCACCAAAAAAAAGACCTTCTGTCCTGAGGCTGTGATATGAATCTTCTGGAAATGACATGTTGTAATATATACAACTCTTCCACATTTATTGCCGCAGGCTTATGCTTAAATACATATGATTTAAGGAGGAGAGTTGAACTATTTTAGAAAATTCTCCATAGAAGCTTGGCAGTAACTAGCAAATGGATGCTTATGACATGAATTTGTGTAACTTTCTGATGATGTCTTTGGATTTTGTCAAGTTCCCATCTTATCTTCTGCAGCAGCTGCTCACCTGTTGTCTGTCTAATGAATTAATTTCACTCTAATATTGAATGTTACCACAAGCTTCACTGGAATGTATGCTTCATGAGGATAAGCCTATCTGTGAACTTCACCTCTACAATTCCATTACCTAGAGCTGTGCCTGTTTCACTGCAGACACTCAGATATTTCCTAAATGAATGGATGTATGAATAAATGAATTAGTCCTTTTCCCACCTGGAATGCCATTCCTCATCAGCATCCCTTGTTTGATCATTTTTTCCCCTGTTGAAATTGTACCCATTCTTCTAGAGCCATGTCAAATTCTCAGATTGTTCCTTTTACTTACTTGAACTTGCATGACAGAAATTTCTTCCTCTGTTTTGGGAGACTCAGTTTCACTCTCTGCCCTAATGAGTTAGGCTGGTGTTTCCCAACGTAAACTAGGCTTTGCAGCAGGAATCTCTGCCTGTTATTATTCAAACATAATGAACATTATGTCCAAAGCAACAGGACTATAAGTCATTGGAACAGAATTAAATCTTATTGGGCCTGACACCAAGTTTATTATGCAATCCTCTGCGGCACTTTATTTCAATAGTCTTCAGATTATCTAGGCATATATTACATTCTTCAGTAAAAGATAACTTTTACCAAAAATTTTAATGTATTGGTTTTCATTATTGAGATAAAGCATCGATAATATTCAACAGCCACATTGAATAAATGTGCATAATTTATCCTATTCATTTAAAAATAATTTTTTCTAAATATACATGTAACAGATGGTCATCACCCTAAATTTAGAAATGAACAGTGAGTACAGTAAAGAATTCACTTTCAGAAACGTATATTTTCAGAGGTGAAGATCATCAGGTATAAAAAGTTGCAAAAATTCATATAGAAATACTGGCTTTAGAAATATTCTACCCTGTAATTCAGAACTCAGAAAAAAAATCTGAGAATAAAATGCTCTGTATGACCTTATAAACATCACTGCTATTTTCATGGTGCCCTGTATGCAAGTTTCCCTTTCAAGCACGGTGGCAGAGAGGGAGGGAGGCCTGAGTTTGTTCATCAAAAGACCTTGATTCTGGTCCTGACTCTGTCATGTACTAGCTGTTAAGATCCTAGGCAAACCACTTCTCTCTGTGAGTGGTACCTGCTTAGCTTATTTCCCAGATTTTGGAGATCAAATAGTATATGAGCCATGTGTGTGATCATGCCTACTAAACTCTGTATGCACAGAAGGTAATTTATCCTGTGGAGTCTGACAGATTCATGTTCAAGTTTGAACTCAGTTACTTCCACGTGTGGGAAAGTGTTTCATCTTATCTGTAAAACTGGGATTAGTATACTTACCTCATACATTTATTGTGACCATGAAATTTTCAAATGCATGTAAAATACTTAGGATAAGTACTCGGCAAAGGCTAGCTACTATAAAGAGTTATGAAGAATGAGGACTTTAGTTTCTTCTATTTCTCCTTTTAAAAAAATCCATTTTCACTTTATAGACATGTTAGACTCTGCCAGCAATTTTGGGTGAGGTTTTGAAAAAAGCTACATCATTGTTTGGTGTTACCTGGTCATCTCCTATAGAGCTGAATGGTCCTTTTGAGTTTTACCGAGAGAAAGCTGAGTTATTTGCAGACATTGACCATCATGATCTTCTGTGAGGGTTAAGGGCTGAAGGGTTCATGGCCCAATGAGATCCTCTAGTTAATGCAACCCTCTCAGTGGGTAATTCTGGGCAGCTGAGGAGCAAAAGTCTGCTGTTGCCAAGGGCTGTAGAACTGATCCAGCATAAAAAGCTGCACCAACCAACTTTACCTTGAAATATCACATGAATTCTCCAATGAGTGCTTTTGGTGTTTCTTTGCTTCTTTTCTTATTCTAGGACTGTTCAAAAAAGCTGTTCATTCCACAGTCAGTGATAGCATTTGAATGGCAAATTTTCTTCAAACAAGTAACAGCTGGTTTCATTTTATATTGCATTGTAAATGGCTGCTAGCAGATCCTTTTCTGCAAGTGGGTTCTGTTATAGGAGAAAGCATTTGGGAACTAAGGGGAGAGAGAAAGGTATCACCAATGCCAGCCCAGCTTCCCAAACAACTGTAAGGCCTTCCGTCACCTTAAGAATCACTCACCTTGAGTAAGAAAAGTGTGGGTGTCAAAGAAATTTTAAATTACTGGTCATTTAGATGTAGTTTGTCTCTTTAAACAATGTCAGAATTGCTAAGAGCAAAGGAAAGACCAGGCCAGAGAAATGGCATAACTTACAAGGCAATTGATCCTTCAGGTTGCAGGGCATGCTACAACCTTTCATTTCTTGTTAAAAGATTTTTTCTCTCAGAGCCTCCCAGTTGGAGTTCTCTGATTTAAAAATATCACTAGTGAGAATTGTATGAATGACTCATGAAAAAATACTCAACATTTTCTTCCTCTTGGGACTAGAAGTATCAGAATCTCCCCCACTCTTTTTTTTAATGAAAACATCATGTATGTCTGACTGGAAGGAGAGGGTTGGTAATGAAGGGTTGGCCTTTCTGCAAGTTAAATTTATGTTACTTAATTTTATTAATTAAGTTGTTTAATATAAAATGTATAATTGTATTGTTTAGTGATAAGACAAATTAGTGTCTTAGTAAATATGATTTCATATGATAATTTTTATTAAATCCTTCATGTGAAGAAGACTATGATAGTGATTACAAGATTTTACACAAGGATCAGGAGGAAAAAATGTTAAAAAAGGGAATTCCCTGGCGGTCCAGTGGTTAGGACTCCTCACTGTCACTGCCGAGAGGGCCCAGGTTCAATACCTAGTCGGGGAACTAAAATCCCACGAGCCATGTGGTGCGGCCAAAAAAAAAAAAAAGTTTAAGGATAAGATCTTGATTTCAGTCCTGATCCTGCCACGTTACCTATAGAACAATGGGGAAAGTTTTATATTCTTTCTGAGCCTCAGTTTCCAGAGGTATATAATGGGTCTAGTTTTGGAATGACATTATGTACTAGCTGGTCTCCAGGATGGTCCCCAATGACCCTCCCTCCTGGTGTTCACATCTTTGTGTGGTCCCCTCCCACACTCCGCGGAATTGGTCTGTCCGGTGGAGAGGCCCAGGAGGCAGAAAACTGAAACCTCCAGCCAACAGCCAGAGGGGAATGGAGGCCAGCCAAAAAATCACATGGATGACCTTGAAAGCGTATTCTCCAGCCCTGAGTTGAGCCTTGAGATGCCTCTAGCCCAAGCTGACAGTTTGACTGAGTCTCCTGACACACCCTGAGCCAGAATGATCCAGCTCAGCATTCCTGGGTTCCTGGCCCGGAAAGTATGTGAAATAGTAAATGTTTGTTATTTTAAGTGGCTAATTTTTGAGCTCATTTGCTATGTAGCAGTTGATAATCAACATGCATGACGACAGGAAGAAGAGTATTTCTTATACTCTACACATTTGAAAACTTGTTGAATATTTCAGTAGGGAGTATGTGAGATTTGTGTCTTAGATTTTCTTCCTTACCTAAACCCTATGTTTTCTGTCAGTTCTCAAACTATATTGTGACTAATAATCACCCGGGGAACTTGCTTAAAAACAGTACACCTGGACCCCACCACCAGAAATTCTGACTTAATAAATCAAGGCCAGGGCTTAGGCATCTTTCTTTTGGGTTTTTTTTTTTTTTTTTTTTTTTTTTTTTTGCGGTACGCAGGCCTCTCCCGTTGCGGAGCACAGGCTCCGGACGCGCAGGCTCAGCGGCCATGGCTCACGGGCCCAGCCGCTCCGCGGCATGTGGGATCTTCCTGGACGGGGCTACGAACCCGCGTCCCCTGCATCGGCAGGCAGACTCTCAACCACTGCGCCACCAGGGAAGCCCTAGGCATCTTCCTCTTTAACAAGCACCCACACACCACCTCACAGAAACTCTGCCCTTGTCCAACTGAGCTGTTTCTCTCAGAACCAACTCCGGTCCTTGTGTATCTTAGAATGACAGTCCATCCTGGTTTGCCGTGGACTTTTCCCAGGTCTAATCCTATATCCCAGGAAATCCCTCAATTGTGGGCTCACTAGGAGGATTGGTCATTTTCGCAACTTCCCATACCAGCTTCTGCAACCAGAATGCCTTCTTCACCCCAATTTCTGCATCTCTACCTGTCAGCGTCTCACCCAACCTTCAAGGCCCAGTTCAGATGCCACGTCTCCATTCCAGACAGCTTTTCGGGTTCCCTTGAAAATCCTGAGAGCCTTTAGATTCTCAGAGCATGTTTCCTTTTCCAGCATCTTATAAAAGTAACATTTGTACCTTCTTTATCCTTTGTAAGCTCCTGGAGGCAAGGACTGCTGTCTTATTCATCTCATCATGTCAGGCTCCTTGATTTGAAGTGTGGATTCAAGATCAGGTGCCAGCTTGCTGCAGCCCCGAGGAGCAAACCTTTGGGGCAGGGAAGAAAGCCTCTCTCTTTAGTGAGGTTTCTTAATATGCTCCCTTTCAATATGTTTGAATTTAAAGCAATCCTGTATTGCTCGCTCTGGAAACAGTAAATAGGCTGCCATTATGAATAGGACGCTGCACAACAGCAGGTGACTTCTTTTCTGACACCTGACAGTTCCTCACTGGCAGAGTGAACTGACATTTTCCTAGGGACTGCCAGTTATACCCTACCTCTGTCTGTCAGATTTACCCATGATGAAAAACAATATAAAATTAATTTGTAGATGGCCCATTAAAATTTGCCAAGGAGTTCATTATAATGATAAAGATCAAAGTAGCAGGGAACTCAATATGCTTAATTACGACTTCAGAATGCAAATAAATCCATCAAAGCACTCTCTCATCCTTGAAAAGGCTGAAGCTCTCTATGCCCAGCTTCAGATGGATTCTATACAAAAAGAAGACTGTACTTAGGGGACAGGTAATTTTAATCATGGGTTTGACGTCAACTCGGTTTCGACTTGAGGAAGGCAAATTCATTCAGTTGATCTAGGGAGGGGAGGGAGGCTTTTCTTTTCAACTGTCTTCATTTTTTTTTTTTTAATTGGGATATAGTTGTTTTACAATGTTGTGTTAGTTTCTACTGTACAGCAGAGTGGAGTTCCCTGTGCTATAAAGCAAGTTCTCATTAGTTATCTATTTTATACATATTGGTGTATATATGTCAATCCCAATCTCCCAATTCATCGCCCTCCACCCCTGCTTCCCCACTTGGTGTCCATACATTTGTTCTCTAACATCCGTGTCTCTATTTCTGCCTTGTGAACTGGTTCATCTGTACCATTTTTCTAGATTCTGCATATATGCATTAATATACGATATTTGTTTTTTTTCTTTCTGACTTTCTTCACTCTATATGACGGTCTCTAGGTCCATCCACATCTCTACAAATGACCCAGTTTCGTTCCTTTTTTATGGCAGAGTAATACTCCATTGTATATATGTACCACATCTTCTTTATCCATTCATCTGTCGATGGACATTTAGGTTGTTTCCATGACCTGGCTATTGTAAATAGCGCTGCAATTAACATTGGGGTGCATGTGTTTTTTGAATTATGGTTTTCTCTGGGTATATGCCCAGTCAACTGTCTTCATTTTTATTGTGCTTGCTCTCCTAAAATATAAAATGTACAGTCTCCCTGGTGAAGGCAGAATAACTGGAGGACATTTCTGAGCAATAATATTAATACTAGTTGTCATGTAGTGAATACTTAGTCTGTTCTAGGATCTGTGCTAAGTGAATGCATCTCTTTTAGGTGAAGTTTCTCACTATGATCCCTTTGTGAATTTAAAGTAGTCTTGTGCTTTATCCAATGTCGGATAGTGCTTTATTCAACTTAGGAAGACAAAGGAGGAGTTACTGTCTCCATTTTACAAGTGAGGAGATAGTCTCTGAGATGGATTGACTCACCCAGGGGGTCACACACAGCCACAAGAATCATCCAGGATTCAAATCCAGGCAGTCCGACTTCTGAACCCAAGTTCACAGCTACTGCACCACCCTCACCACCTTCTTAAACAAGAGGTTTCTATTGAAATCAATTTGCTTCTAGATAAATCATTTAAAAAAAGGTTACTAACACATTGACAGAGTATCAAGTTCACTTTAATTCCTTTTTTCCTTAATGTTTCCCCAGAAGTTGTATACTAATTATTCATATTTTCTTATTGACCAACATATAATTTCAGAAATGTTTCATCCTCCTTTCTCTTTGCCCTTTAATTAGCAGCTCCCTAGGCCTCTAGCTGGCAGTTTTGTGGTCTTTCCTTTCCCTGTCATCTCACCTCTGCCAAGCAATTTTAAGTTGAAGAAATTTCTTCATGAAAATCCTTTCTCATGCAGATAATCAGCCCTCAATTTACAAGTTCTATAATTTCGATTTTTGTATATTAAATTGTCTTAACAGAGGTCACACAATGAGATGAAGTGAGGCATCCTGTGTTGATAAGATTCCTAGGGGGAATCTATTTAAAAAGTTCTCTTTCAAGAAAAAGCTAGACTCTGGTCTAATTGCAGTTGGTATTAAGGGGCTAGTAGAGATCTGATATCAGATTTGGGAAGGACATAGTTCATGGCTCACATTAGGGAAAAATAATGAATAAGGATTTTTACCAAAGTTAAGGACTTTGAAGGACAAAGAGTAAAGGAAGATTATCTTTAATAATATTAGAAAATATTAAGGAAGAGGAAGACTGAGGGCCTAAGTATCCATTAAATATAAGAAATAATAGAACTAAGAAAACATTGGTACAATTTATGTCAGAGAATGTTTTGCCTGTGTTCTCTTCTAGGAGTTTTATGGTGTCATGTCTTATACTTAAGTCTTTAAGGCATTTTGAGTTCATTTTTGTGTATGGTGTGAGGGTGTGTTCTAACTTGATTGATTTACATGCTGTCCAACTTTCCCAACACCACTTGCTGAAGAGACTGTCTTTTTTCCGTTGTATATTATTGCTTCCTTAGTTGAACATTAATCGACTGTAAGTGTGTGGGTTTATTTTGGGCTCTCTATTCTGTTCCATTGATCCATATGTCTGTTTTTGTGCCAACACCACACTGTTTTGATTACTGTAGCTTTGTAATATTGTCTGAAGTCTGGGAGAGTTATGCCTCCTGCTTTGTTCTTTTTCCTCAGGATTGCTTCGGCAATTCTGGGTTTTTTGTGGTTCCATATAAATTTTAGGATTATTTGTTCTAATTCTGTGAAAAAAAGTATGGGTAATTTGACAAGGATCGCATTAAATCTGTAGATTGCTTGGGTAATATGGCCATTTTAAGAAGATTAATTCTTCCAATCCAGGAGCATAGGCTATCTTTCAATTTCTTTGAATCATCTTCAATTTCCTTTATTAATGTTTTATAGTTCTCAGCATATAAAGCTTTCAGTTATACATATGTATACATTCTTTTATATATTATTTTCCATTAAGGTTTATCGCAGGATATTGAATATAGTTCCCTATGCTATACAGTAGCACCTTGTTCTTTATCTATTTCATATACAGTAGTTTGTATCTGCTAATCCCAAACTCCTAATTATTCCCCCTGCCCTGGCCTTTTCCCCTTTGGTAACTATAAGTTTGCTTTCTGTGTCAGACAGATTCTACCTCGTGTTGTCAAGATGGCTATGGCAGCTCCAGCCTATGCCTTCTCAGGTCCAAGTCCACTGGAAAAAATGTCTACTCTTGTTCTCTACCGTCTTAACAAAAGGTTCATGCTGCCCCATTGGCTCTGATGGACTCACGTGCCCAACACTGAGCCAATCCTGAGGCTGCTGTGGGGCACTGGCTGGCTTAGGCCTTAGAACCAGCAGGGGAGTCCTACCTGAACCACAGCATGAATGTTGGGAGGGCTTGTTTTCCTGATAAAATTAGGAAAGGGGCACATGGGACCAGCTCAGACCATGAGAGTGTCTTGCTTCAGATGCCTGAGGTAAACACGTACAGACCAGTGTGTTAGAGGGGCTGCTGGTGGGCTGTTCCCTGCACTCTCTTGCCTAACTAGCTCAAGGCCATCCAGAATTCGCACACACATCATTTAATGCAGGTGTCCTTCCCACATTCTGCCAAAAATCAGATGTGGAAAGTTGAGTGTGCACGTGTGAACAGAAGGCAAGAGACAGTGGTAGTATTTTTGTTGTCTTGTTGCTTAGTTTCATTTTAAAGTCTTTTTGCTTTCTTTGTGTTTTTAATTAACTTCTGGCTTTCCCCTTAACATCTTACTCTAAGAAAAAATGAGATGTAATTACATTCATAAGAGAATCTCAGTTGTTAGTTTGAGAAATTTCATCTGTGCCTCTGACAACCACTGGCTGACAGTGGGGAAAATGATGGTGAAGGAAATCTGATAGACTTTTCCATGGACGTGCCCAGTGTGGCATCTGTAGAAATAGGTGATCTCAAAGGTAAGATAGATGATGTACATAATGCAATCCAAATTTAAAGTTGTGTGTATGTATGTATGTATGAACATATATATGTACAAATATATACACGTATTCATATCTATCTATGCATACTTTGAAATATTACACAGGATATGTCTTTATCTAAAAAATACCTTCAACACCCATGTTAAAGCCAGTTTTCTATGCATTTTCAATTTAATACTCTATCTAAACTTAGCATAGGGGGCTTCCCTGGTGGCGCAGTGGTTGAGAGTCCGCCTGCCGATGCAAGGGACACGGGTTTGTGCCCCAGACCAGGAAGATCCCACATGCCGCGGAGCGGCTAGGCCCGTGAGCCATGGCAGCTGAGCCTGCGCGTCCGGAGCCTGTGCTCCGCAACGGGAGAGGCCACAACAGTGAGAGGCCCACGTACCGCAAAAAAATCCCCCAAAAAACAACAAAAAAAAAACTTAGCATAGGAAAGACCCTTGTGTGGCAGTTAGGAGGCCTGGGACACATTTATCTCTGCAGTTCAATCCTTGTAAGACTTTAAAAAAAAAAAAAAAACCTTCCTATTTCTGGGCCTCACTTTCCTCATTTTTAAAAGGAAAAGGCAGACAAGATGGTCCCTTTCAGATCTAGAATTCCATGGTTCCCTAGACCCTCCCATTGGGAATATCATAGAATCCAATGCTGTGCAACTAGGAAATAAATCTAACATTGAAGTGAGTCATATAGAATAATTCAAACAACAAAGAATAATGTGTACATCAAAGTCACTCACACTGTAAGTGGATAGTGTTGGACATGTTGATGGAATTCCATCTAGGATTTTCTTTGCTTCTGGGCCCAAAGATACATGCATATGATTTTACATATGTTAAGATTGACTATACTTGCTGTTCTGTAACCGCTGGTCAAAGACTTAATTTGCTCTTACTAAAACTATAAATTCACGGCCTTTTACCAGCTGCAATCTAGGTGCCGCCCAGCACGCTCTCTGTTTCCTTAGTCAGCTCTCTCTGCTGTTTAGGGGGACTGTTTCAAACTAGGCCACATCTTAAACTTCAGCCACATCCATCTCTCCCTTCCCTGCCGGCAGACGGACTCACTTCCTACTTCCAGAGAAGAGAGAACCCGTTTCTTTCAACTTCCTGCTGTAAAACCCACTTACATAACTTACCCGTGTTCACGCACATCCTTTTCTCCTTCCTTCGTGAAAGAGGTTCCAGGCCTGCTCATTACTGTAATGTCCACCTGTGTCCTGGATCCCTGCCTCTCCCAGAGTGGCCTTGCCCCATCCAAGTCTGCAGTACTGAGCTTCCCAAAGGTCTCCACTCCCAGGCCACTAGCCCCATCTCAGTTCTTTGAAAAGGGCAACTTCTTTCCTGTCTTAGGACTCGTTCTTGTCCCTGTTTCTGAAATGGTCTTTCCTCCACTCTCCCCAGGGCTCGCCACATTCCTTCTTTCACATTTCCATTTCCTTTGCAAGTGCTTCTGTAACAGTCTCAGGTGATGTCTCTTCATCTTGATAGATTCTATATCAGTACCACACTTGTTTCTTTCACAGCAGTGATCACAGTAGACATTTTAGGATTCTTGGGTTGTTCCTTTGTTCATTGTCTCTCTCACAGAGTTAGAAATTTCATAACGGCAGAAACTCTGTTTTAACGACTAAGGTATACTCAGGGCCAAGCAGAGTACCAAATACTGTTATCATGTGTTGATCGAATGAATGAATGAATGAACAAATATCTTCCTAACTTGGGAAATATTTCACTTGAAGAAAAGTTGACCTAATGTTTTCTCTAGGCCAGACTCGTAAACATTTAGAGATTAAATTTTATGGTATTACCCCAAAGTCTTCATGATTCTAATCCAGGTCTTCTTGAAAAGTTTGCACTGTCTTCTCAGAACCAATTGAATGTTACATACAAGTTCACCTGAAAAGTAAGATATGAATAGACATTTTAATATGTTATATGAATTTAACCCTTTTCCTTACTTGTGTGGTAAGAAATTAATATGGAAGAATTTCCATTTGAAATTGCCCTTACTTCGTGGTTATGATATAATACTGGAGAGTTCTGACCACGTTCTGCTGAGTGAAAACTTGTTGTAGCCTATTCAAGAGGTTTTAAGTAACACACTTTCACAGACATGTGAATTTGGGATTTAGAAAAACTACTTAATTCTGTAAGGTCATGTTATTTTTGTCACTCCACTTTGAGTCCAGTAAGTTAGGAGATGTCTAGTGAGTGAATGAACCATTATTAGCTGATTGGTGTAACAGAACTTTTAGACCCTAACAACTCATCCGTACATTTCAGGAATTGTAATTACTAATTATTTTACTGACTTTCTGCATGGAAATGGCATCACTTTGAGAGACAGAAATTCTTAATCGTAGTTTTGTGCTTTACTCTGTGACCTTGTTGTTCTCTGTTTCCCCCTCTGTAAAATGAAGATGCAGTACTTGGTTCTACAGAAATTCCTACCATTTCAAAGAAATTGTAATCCAAAAGCCAGGAGCAGTAACAGTGCTAGAAAACATGTATTATGGAAAAGTCGGGAGAACAAAGGGCATTGCTTGGATAAGCATGCTGGATGTGGATTGGATTCTTAACTCAAAATAACCTAATTACTTAGACTGCATTTGGAAGTTTATACCCGTCAGAAATTTCTTTCAATTATAGAAAAGATTTTACATATTTTGGACTTTTTTTTTTTTAATATCAACATTTTATAGCCTTTTCATTCTGTCAAAATATGCCTTCGGGGGCTTAGTCCAATTCTGACCTATAAATACAGTAACACTTTTCTTTATCATCTTAGTATGTAAGTAAAACTTATTTTATTATAGGAAAATGAGGCTCCTGGGGAAAAGATCAAAGAGGAAAGTGTGCTTTATTCTCTCTCTAATCTTGCTTTGTTGACAATTGTGAGGGTCACGTATTTCAGTAAGAATCCATTTCTATTTCTGGAATAGATTAATGTGATTACTGTTATAAAGATTATGAAAGTCAAGCTGTGGGCACAGAGAAAGGAGCAATTAATTTTGAGCCCCTGAAGGATGAGTGGTATGTGTGTGCAAATCTCCTGAGTTTGCTGGTTTCTTAAAAATATGGATTGTGCTTTATTTTGTCTGTCATTCAAATACCCAATTCATTGCTTAGCACATGGTAGGTGCTTATGCTTTATCATCTAGAGCAGGAGAAACTCTCTCTGCTTCCCTTTTAGGGAGAAGAGTTTAAATTTCTAACCCTTTGTATATGCATGGAAGTTCTCTGTGTGTGTGCACACACGTCTCCATGTGGGTAGCCAGTCTGAACACAAAGAAAACACCCCTTGAATAAAATCAGCTGAAGGTTTCCTTGTGCCCTAACATTAGAAGCTCCCAGTGGGCCCTCCGAAGTTTCCCTTGAAGGGGGCAGCTAAAAAGCAGCCATGTCATGCTGGCTGCCAGGAAATTTACAGTTCTCAGCTCTAAGGACATTGACGTTGTGGCTGTTCTTGTCACCAAGGCAGTCCACCCTTGTTACTCACCCAGTGAGGTCTGTGACAACAGTCAGTGGGGAGAGATGTTGCCTTGCAGTGTCCCTGCTTGGCCAGAATGTTAGGAAATTATTCCTAATGGAGGAACAGTATAGTAGGAGAACCGACACCAGTTGGAGAGGTTCACAGCAATCCTTTGCATTCAGGGCTTAGAGGAATATAGGGTTCCCATGATATCACCCGCAAACATTTGTATAGATGCTGAAGATACGAGCACATGTAACAGAGGAGATGGACACACACTTTTGAGAGCCACATATGGACTGGTTACTGTGGTAGGCACTTTACTTTCTCTAACTCATTGATTTCCTATAGATTTTCAAGTAAGTGGTGGTATTTCCACTTTCCAGACGAGGAAACAAAGAGAGGAGAAGCACTCTCCTGAGGTCATATAGTTTGAAGAGCATAAGAGAGCTTGGATCCACATCCACCTGATACCCCAAAAATCTGCATGCTTGACCACTGGTCTGTACCGCCTCCACAAATATAAATGTATTTAGAAGGGTTACATTACTGATCATATAAAGGCTTTTTTATATACGTCTTTAGGTCTTTAATCCGCACAATGATTCTGTGAGTTAGGTGACTCCGTCCCCATCTTACAAAGGAAAAACTAAAGTGCTAAGAGCCAAGTCACTTGCCCATGACACTCAGCCTTTCGATGTTACAGCTTAGATCTGTGTGGGGTCAAAGGCCAAGCCCTTTTCACTCAATCCCAGTGTCTCCCCTGCCCTTGAGAAGCTCCTCATGGAGATGAATAGACACAGATGTAAAGAGATTTACAAGTCCCCATCTAAGACTTACTTGCTCCTTAAGAGTGATCTTTTCTGGAAGAGGCTGCAAAGTCACGGTAAGAGCCACCTGTCCATGGGGCATTTCTCCTGCATAATCATCCCCTTAAGGAACGGAGCGAGGCCATTCATTGGGCATGATCCAGTAAGACCTTGCTCAGATAGACACTGAAAAGAAAAGACCGGAAGATAAGACCTTAAACCTCAAAGAGACCTCTTTTTCAAGATCCAGGAAAGGCTCAAACAGAAAGAGTAGTTTAAGCACATCAGTAGAATTCAAGTAGCAGGACCCTAGCTGCAGAGCCACTGTGCCATTTGTCAGGGCAGATCTTTTGACATTGGTTCCTTTTGAAACAACAACAGAGCTTTTGAATCCTCAGCAAGCTTTCTCTCAAGGGCAAAATGCTCAAAAGCTGGCTCCAGAGGAAATAAGAAAGGGCTAACGGAATAATATAGATTGACTCAAGGATTAGCGGTGCTCACTTTGCAATGGACAGTCTGCCATTTTTCTCTTCATTTTGTGGTTTCAATTTCTAAACTTCTGGGTCCCTTAGCAAAACAGCTGGGAACTGGATGAAACATAGTCAGTTCCACGAGCATTCACTGAACTCCTACTGTGATAGAAAGATGAAAGATGAAATTAAGTCTCTATCCTTGAACTTGATAATTGTTGAGATAAAATATACACAGTTCAGTGATTCAGTTAAGATGGTGGAGTGGAAGGATGTGCGCTCACTCCCTTTTGCAAGAGCACCAGAATCACAACTAACTGCTGAACAGTCATCAACAGGAAGACACTGGAACTCAGCAAAAAAGATACCCCACATCCAAAGACAAAGGAGAAGCTGCAATGACATGGTAGGAGGGATGCAATCACAATAACATCAAATCCCATAACTGCTGGATGGGTGAGTCACAAACTGGAGAACATTTATACCACAGAAGTCCACCCACTGAAGTGAAGGCTCTGAGCCCCACGTCAGGCTTCCCAACCTGGGGGTCCGGCAATGGGAGGAGGAATTCCCAGAGAATCACATTTTGAAGGCTAGCAGGATTTGATTGCAGGTCTTTGACAGGTCTGGGGGAAACAGAAACTCCACTCTTGGAGGGCACACGCAAAGTAGTATGCACATCAGCACCCAGGAGGAAGGAGCAATGACCCCATGGGAGACTGAACCAGACCTACCTGCTAGTGTTGGAGGGTCTCCTGCAGAGGTGGTGGTGGCTGTGGCTCACTGTGAGGACAAGGACACTGGCAACAGAAGCTCTGGGAAGTACTCCTTGGCGTGACCCCTCCCAGAGTCCACCATTAGCCCCACCAAAGAGCCAGGTAGGCTCCAGTGCTGGGTTGCCTCAGGCCAAACAACCAACAGGGAGGGAACTCAGCACCCCCCATCAGCAGACAAGCAGATTAGAGTTTTTCTGAGCTCTGCCCACCAGAGCAACACCTAGCTCTATCCACCACCAGTCCCTCCCATCAAGAAACTTGCACAAGCCTCTTAGATAGCCTCATCCACCAGAGGGCAGACAGCAGATGCAAGAAGAACTACAGTCCTGCAGCCTGTGGAACAAAAACCACATTCAAAGAAAGATAGACAAAATGAAAAGGCAGAGGACTATGTACCAGATGAAGGAACAAGATAAAACCCCAGAAAAACAACTAAATGAAGTAGAGATACGCAACCTTACAGAAAAAGAATTCATAATAATGATAGTGAAGATGATCCAGGACCTCGGAAAAAGAATGGAGGCAAAGATCTAGAAGATGCAAGAAATGTTTAACAAAGAGCTAGAAGAATTAAAGAACAAACAAACAGAGATGAACAATACAATAGCTGAAATGAAAAATACACTAGAAGGAATCAATAGCAGAATAACTGAGGCAAAAGAATGCATACGTGACCTGGAAGACAGAATGGTGGAATTCACTGCCATGGAACAGAATAAAGAAAAAAGAATGAAAAGAAATGAAGACAGCCTAAGAGACCTCTGGGACAACATTAAGCGCAACAACATTTGCATTATAGGGGTCCCAAAAGGAGAAGAGAGAGAGAAAGGACCTGAGAAAATATTTGAAGAGATTATAGTCAAAAACTTCCCTAATATGGGAAAAGAAATAGCCACCCAAGTCCAGGAAACACAGAGAGTCCCAGGCAGGATAAACCCTAGGATAAACACACCAAGACACATAGTAATCAAATTGCCAAAAATTAAAGACAAAGAAAAATTATTAAAAGCAACAAGGGAAAAACAACAAATAACATACCAGGGAACTCCCATAAGGTTAACAGCTGATCTCTCAGCAGAAATTCTACAAGCCAAGCCAGAAGGGAGTGGCATGATATATTTAAAGTGATGAAAGGAAAAAGCCTATGACCAAGATTACTCTACCCAGCAAGGATCTCATTCAGATTCGATGGAGAAATCAAAAGCTTTACAGACCAGCAAAAGCTAAGAGAATTCAGCACCACCAAATCAGCTCTACAACAAATGCTAAAGGAACTTCTTTAAGTGGGAAACACAAGAAAAGGACCTACAAAAACAAACCCAAAACAATTAAGAAAATGGTAATAGGAACATACGTATTGATAATTACCTTATATGGGAATGGATTAAATGCCACAAACAAAAGACACAGGCTTGCTGAATAGATATAAAAACATACCTGTATATATGCTGTCTTCAAGAGACCCATTTCAGACCTAGGAACACATACAGGCTGAAAGTGAGGGGACAGAAAAAGATATTCCATGCAAGTGGAAATCAAAAGAAAACTGGAGTAGCAATACTCACATCAGATAAAATAGACTTAAAGAGTGTTGGGACTTCCCTGGTGGTGCAGTGGTTAAGAATCCGCCTGCCATTGCAGGGGACACGGGTTCAATCCCTGGTCCGGGAAGATCCCACATGCTGCGGAGCAACTAAGCCCATGCGCCACAGCTACAGAGCCTGTGCTCTAGAGCCTGCAAGCCACAACTGCTGAGCCCGTGTACCACAGCTACTGAAGCTTGCACACCTAGAACATGTGCTCCTCAAAAAGAAAGGCCACCACAATGAGAACACTGAGCACCACAACGAAGTGTAGCCCCCACTCACTGCAAGTAGAGGAAGCCCACATGCAGCCATAAAGACCCAACACAGCCAAAAATAAATAAATATATAGTTTTTTTTAAAAAAGCTTTAATAAAAAAATTAATAAAATAAAGAATGTTATAAGAGACAAGGAAAGACACTACATAATGATCAAGGGATCAATCCAAGAAGAAGATATAACAATTATAAATATATATGCACCCAACATAGGAGCACCTCAGTACATAAGGTAAATGCTAAAAGCTATAAAGGAGAAAATCGACAGTAACACAATAACAGTGGGGGACTTTAACACCTCACTTACACCAATGGACAGATCATCCAGACAGAAAATTAATAAGGAAACACGAGATTTAAGTGACACAGTAGACCAGATATATTTAATTGATATTTATAGGACATTCCATCCAAAAACAGCAGATTACACTTTCTTCTCAAGTGCACACAGAACATTCTCCAGGATAGATCACAGCTTGGGTCACAAATCAAGCCTTGGTAAATTTAAGAAAATTGAAATCATATCAAACATCTTTTCCGACCACAATGCTATGAGATTAGAAATCAATTACAGGGAAAAAAATGTAAAAAACACAAACACATGGAGGCTAAACAATACGTTACTAAATAAGCAAGAGATCACTGAAGAAATCAAAGAGGAAGTCAAAAAATACCTAGAGACAAATGACAACAAAAACATGACAATCCAAAATCTATGGGGTGCAGCAAAAGCAGTTCTAAGAGGGAAGCTTATAGCAATAAAATCCTACTTCAGGAAACAAGAAAAATCTCAAGTAAACGATCTAACCTTACACCTAAAAGAACTAGAGAAAAAAGAGCAAACAAAACCCAAAGTTAGTAGAAGGAAAGAAATCATAAAGATCAGAGCAGAAATAAATGAGATAGGAAAAAAAGAAAACAATAGCAAAGATCAAGAAAACTAAAACCTTGTTTTTTGCAAAGATAAACAAAATTGATAAACCTTTAGCCGGACTCATCAAGAAAAAGAGGGAGAGGACTCAATAAAATTAGAAATGAAAAAGGAGAAGTTACAATGGACACTGCAGAAATGCAAAGCATCATAAGAGACTACTACAAGCAACTCTATGCCAATAAAATGGACAAACTGGAAGAAATGGACAGATTCTTAGAAAGGTATAACCCTCCAAGACTGAACAGGAAGAGATAGAAAATATGAACAGACCAATCACAAGTAATGAAAGTGAAACTGTGATTAAAAATCTTCCAACAAACAAAAGTCCAGGACCAGATGGCTTCACAGGTGAATACTATCAAACATTTAGAGAAGAGCTAACACCCACCCTTCTCAAACTCTTCCAAAAAATTGCAGAGGAAGGAACTCTCCCAAACTCATTCTATGGGGCCACCATCACCCTGATACCAAAACCACAGACAAAGATACAACAAAAAAAGAAAATTAGGGACCAATATCACTGATGAATATGGATGCAGAAATCCTCAACAAAATACTAGCAAACAGAATCCAGCAACACATTAAAAGGACTATACGGGCTTCCCTGGTGGCGCAGTGGTTGAGAGTCTGCCTGCCGATGCAGGGGACACGGGTTCGTGCCCCAGTCCGGGAAGATCCCACATGCTGCGGAGCGGCTAGGCCCGTGAGCCATGGCAGCTGAGCCTGCACGTCTGGAGCCTGTGCTCCGCAGCGGGAGAGGCCACAACAGTGAGAGGCCCACGTACCGCAAAAAAAAAAAAAAGGATCATACATCATTATCAAGTGGGATTTATCCCAGGGATGCAAGGATTCTTCAATATACGCAAATCAATCAATGTGATACACCATATTAACAAATCGAAGAATAAAAAACATATGATCATCTCAATAGTTGCAGAAAAAGCTTTTGACAAAATTCAACACCCATTTATGATAAAAACCCTCCAGAAAGTGGGCATAGAGAGAATCTACCTCAACATAATAAAGGCCATATACGACAAACCCACAGGAAACATCATATTCAGTGGTGAAAAACTGAAAGCATTTCCTCTAAGATCAGGAACAAGACAAGGATGTCCACTTTTGCTACTATTATTCAACGTAGTTTTGGAAGTCCTAGCCACGACAGTCAGAGAAGAAAAAGAAATAAAAGGAATACAAATTGGAAAAGAAGAAGTAAAACCGTCACTGTTTGCAGATACATGATACTATACATAGAGAATCCTAAAGATGCCACCAGAAAACTACTAGAGCTAATTAATGAATTTGGTAAAGTAGCAGGATACAAAATTAATGCACAGAAATCTCTTGCATTCCTATATACTAACAACAAAAGACCAGAAAGAGAAATTAAGGAAACAACCCCATTCACCATTGCGACAAAAGAATAAAATACCTAGTAGTAAACCTACCTAAGGAGGTAAAAGACTTGTACTCAGAAAACTATAAGACACTGATTAAAGAAATCAAAGATGACACAAACAGATGGAAAGATATACCATGTTCTTGGATTGGAAGAATCAACATTGTGAAAATGACTGTACTGTGCAAAGCAATCTACAGATTCAATGCAATCCCTATCAAATTACCAATGGCATTTTTTACAGAAGTAGAACAAAAAAATTTCACAATTTGTATGGGACAGAAAAGACCCCGAGTAACCAAAGCAATCTTGAGGAGAAAAAAACGGAGCTGGAGGAATCAGACTCCCTGACTTCAGACTGTACTACAAAGCTACAGTAATCAAGACAGTGTGGTACTGGCACAAAAACAGAAATATAGATCAATGGAACAGCATAGAAAGCCCAGAGTTAAACCCACGCACCTATGGTCAACTAATCTGTGACAAAGGAGGCAAGGATATACAATGGAGAAAAGACAGTCTCTTCAGTAAGTGGTGCTGGGAAAACTGGACAGCTACACATAAAAGCATGAAATTAGAACACTCCCTAACACCATACACAAAAATAAACATAAAATGGATTAAAGACCTAAATGTAAGACCGGACACTATAAAACTCGTAGAGGAAAACATAGGAAGAACACTCTTTGACATAAATCATAGCAAGATCTTTTTTGACACACCTCCTACAGTAATGGAAATAAAAATAAACACATGGGACCTAATGAAACTTCAAAGCTTTTGCACAGCAAAGGAAACCATAAAAAAGATGAAAAGACCACCCTCAGAATGGGAGAAAATATTTACAAATGAATCAATGGACAAAGGATTAATCTCCAAAATATATAAATAGCTCATGCAGCTCAATATTAAAAAAAACAACCCAATCAAAAAATGGGCAGGAGACCTAAATAGACATTTCTCCAAAGAAGACCTACAGATGGCCAAGAGGCACATGAAAAGCTGCTCAACATCACTAATTATTAGAGAAATGCAGATCAAAACTACAATGAGGTATCACCTCACTTCAATTAGAATGGGCATCATCAGAAAATCTACAAACAACAAATGCTGGAGAGGGTGTGGAGAAAAGAGAACCCTCTTGAACTGTTGGTGGGAATGTAAATTGATACAACCACCATAGAAAACAGTATGGAGGTTCCTTAAAAAACTAAAAATAAAATTACCGTATGACCCAGCAATCCCATTACTGGGCATATACACAGAGAAAAACATAATTCAAAAAGACACATGCACCCCAGTGTTCATCGCAGCACTATTTACAATAGCCAGGTCATGGAAGCAACGTAAATGCCCATCAACAGACGAATGGATAAAGAAGATGTGGTACATATATACAATGGAATATTACTCGGCCATAAAAAAGAACGGAATTGGGTCATTTGTAGAGACGTGGATGGACCTAGAGACTGTCATACAGAGTGAAGTAAGTCAGAAAGAGAAAAACAAATATCATATATTATCGCATATATGTGGAATCTAGAAAAATGGTAGAGGTGAACCGGTTTGCAAGGCAGAAATAAAGACACAGATGTAGAGAAGAAACATATGGACACCAAGGGGGGAAAGCGGGGAGCGGGTAAGTGGTGGTGGGATGAATTGGGAGATTGGATTGACATTTATACACTAATATGTATAAAATAGGTAACTAATAAGAACCTGCTGTATAAAAAAAATAAAATTCAAAAAAATTATACACAGTTCATTGTCAACTAAAAAAAGGCACAGCCTACAAGCTGACAGTTATGTTTTATTCCTGGACCTTACTTAGGACTATGGCCCAGGAGACAACCTCCCAGATAGCTCTGAGGAACTGTTCCCAAGGGGTAAGGGAGGAACCAGGATATATAGGAGTTTTTGCTCAGGGGGGAAAAAAAAGACTTGTAGTCAAACATCAGAAGATGACTGCTAATCACAAAAAAACAGACATCTCAAGTTAATGATCTCAGTGAGCCTGGGCTCATTGAAATTATTTCTTTGATTTGCATCTCAGCTATCTAGGGCCAGTATCCTCTTTTTCTCCATCCTGAATTCCTCTCAGGGTGCACCATTAAGGTGGCTCCAGTGGCTGATGGCTTGTTGCAGGGAATGGCAGGCAACATTCTTTGTCCACACCAGAATGCCTCAGTTCTGTTGGAAAGTACTCCTTTTTACTCACAGAGTAATTTATTCCTGAGAGGTGATTTCCTGCTAAGACATCAGGAAAGGCTTCTTGGAGGAGGAAACATTTGAGTAGTTGTTCTAGATTTAAAGACTATAGGACCTGGTGAGTTATAAATACAGAGAATGGTGGTTCTAGAATAGGGGGGAAAAAGCAAAAGCAAAAGACGCAAATGAAAGAAGGTACATTCAAAGAGATTATATTAAAGTAAGCTCAAAATAGAACAGGAAGTAATGCTTGACTTTCCTTCAGCCCTTACTTTGTTCCAAGAATTATGTTAAGTTTTTCACATGCATTCTCTCATTTAATACTCAGAACCTCTCCATGAGATAGGTATTATTATTTGCATTTTACTGACAAGGACAGTGACGTCCAGAAAGGTTAAGTAACTTGCTCAAGTCACACAGTAGATAGCAGACTCATCATTTAACCCCGATCTGATTGCAAAATCCTAATGTTTAGCCACGGACAATATACTGCCTCAATAGATAGTCCTTTGTGGCTGGAATATTGGCCAATAGCAAGAAGTAATACTACTGAAAATTTAATATTATAACTATCACCTGCCTCCAAGGAGTATTTTCAGTGTAAAGGTACTAGGCAAATCACGTTTATCTGACTTGATCCCCACCACAGTTGTGTAAGTATCATTAATCTCATTTTAAGATGAGTAAACTGAGAGAGTAACTAACTTGATGAAAGGGTGTTAAGGGAGCAGTAGATCTGAATCAGTATCAGTGACCTCAACCATTACATTGTATTGCTTCCTAAGACTGGGACCAGATGACTCCTGTAGCTAACATGGAAATATTAAGGTTTGTGAGCTGGGAGATGATATGGCTTGATCTGGGCTTTTGAGTGATTAACCTGGAACTGGCATTGGATAGATTATATTGATAGAATGGAAAATCAGAATAGAGAGAGCAGTTTTAGGACCTACTGCAAGAGTCCATGTAAGAGGTCCTATCCAGGTGAGATGTGTGGTCCAGGTAATTGGTCCTGAAAGCTGAAAGTGCAATAGAGACCCCTGGGAGGAGAGACAGGAAGCATATAGTATTGGGTCTATGAATGATAAGGGTGGCTCTTTGGTGCCTTGAAATCTGGATCGCTTGCTAGAGAGAGAGGCTGCCTTTAGTGAATCTGCTGGCCCTTGAGCTAGGAGCTATTTAGTATGGAGAGAACCTGGAGCTGTGATTACCAGACACTGGGTTGCAGCTGCAGCCACCCAGAATTAGCCTGGCCAGATGGTGATGGGTAACTGGCTGTTCTCCACGGACCTCGAGAGAGAACACAACAAATATCACAAGTGAGAGGCGCATGGCTTCCCTGGACTCAGGAAACTTGCATTGTGTGTTTCTGATTCTCTCAAGGTATTTTCTTCCCATTTTATCTCAGTTATATGAACTCAGATTGATAATGGTGAAGAATGCTTTATACAAATCAGATTTTCTTTTAATGAGGCCATCTGTTAGATTGTCTGGATTTGTATATCCTGATAGCCAAAAAGTACTCCCAGCAGGTAAGAAGCTGAAAAATTCTCTGCTTGTACAGTATTAGTAAAAACTATTTATAGCATGGCAGAACAGCCACTGCAATTACAACTTAATTCTGGGGAGAGACAGGATGTTAATTAGATCTCTCAGATAATAGTAATGCCCACTGACTAGTACCAGGCATTTTTTTCACATGTAAAAGGTATGAATTCTCAGCATGAATCACTTGGGGTATACAAGAAACATAACTTAACAGTTTCTTTAATAAAATAATTTGAGCTCACAATCTACCTAGTGATCAGAACATCATCCACATACTTTGAAGAAAGGTGTGATTCCGAAATGTGTTAGTCAAGCCAGGTTTGGAATTCAATCATGTTCAGAATCACCCTTCCTCCAGTGTATTCCTCCCTTTGACCCGGGGAGGGTATTAAGCCCAGGAGAGCTTACTAAAGTGCCAACCTGGTGACAGTAAGGAGTGGGTGTCCACTTCCCTGTCTGGACCTGCAGGCCCTCTGGTAGCCTCCTACACTCAGTGTAAATTCATTTAATTAGATCTTTATAAACCTGCAAATAGAGACCAGTTAATCTGCCAGTTCTGACTGGTCCCCATTAGACTCCTGGCTCAGATAACCTGGTGAGGTGAAGCTCAATCCTCCCGTTATTCCCAGTGGAAACTATCTACACAGTGGGTGTCTGACACTTAGCTCCTTGTGCCTGTAACAGGACCTGGTACAGGTCCATTTATCTCTCCTCCTCAGCCAACTTTCACTTCCCCCTTAAGACCCAGGGGAAATTTTGCAGGTCCCGTCTTCACAACACTTTAGGGCTCTGGAGGTCTTGGGACTATAAGAGGAGATTCATTTCATCTCCATACCCCTGTGTGTCTGAGATGGAACCAGAAGCTGAGAAATCGTCATTTTTATTCATTGGTCCACTTCTGAGGACTCCAGCCCCAGGACGAATGGTGACCCATGTCTCCCCACCTGAATGGGGCTGAGGCAGGGAGAGTAAAAGAAGAGATTGGTGAAGACCTCAAATTATGATTCTGCCACACATGGGTGATCTCTAATCTCCACAGCACCTCTTGGTCATGGAAACAATGACTTTAATGAGAAAAATGAGGCCTTGAAAAGTTAAGGGACATGTTAGAGGTCCCACTAAAGCCAGCAGCGGTGCAGGAGTTTGGACAGAGCTGTTTGACAGCAAACGGTGCGCTCTTACCCATCACTCTCCAGGTAGTAGAGGCAGAGGCTGGCTTATGTTAATCACATAGAACTTATTTCTCAGGGTATGTATTTGGGACTGTTGTATGAACCAAATTACCTTGTGATGGAATGACTTTATTCTTCCATTATCAACTATCAGGAGCAATAGTTAAGCCATGTCAGTGTTGTGAAAGTCTCCTTCATACAAATGGGATTATGCTGGGATTCCAAAGGACATCACCATTTCTTGTGGATTAAAAGGAACTTCAGAAGGTCACTGGTTGGGATTTTACTTTGTTTACTCCAGATCACCGAGTGGCCAGTCTTGTCCCAAAGGTGATATCCTGTCATGATGAAACTGAAAGCCTGGAAGCCTAGATTCGGGTCCTTGGTCTTCACCTTCCCACAGTGATGCCCTGATACCCGTGTCTTCTTCATCCCCCATTGGTGTCTCTCTGTTAAATAGCACCAAGAAAGGGAGTTGTGGTTGTTAATAACTTGGAGATCTTCAGAAGAAAGCAGAAGTCCATGGCAAGAATTGGACTCAGTAACTCATGGAAGTAATTGAAGGGTTGTGCCTGTACTCTTGCTAATTAAGTTTACATTGGGCTGGTTTTAGGATGTGTAATATGGAAATATCTTAGATTTAAATGACCATCAGATCCATTTCCCCACTCCTAACTTTTACCAAAATTAGTAGTGATGTTTTCTCAATCCATTAGAAGACTAAATCCCTTCTAGAAATAAAATGAACCACTGACATTTTATTTTTAGCATTTTGTTTTCTTTTTCAGTGACTTGATATATATTAATTACTAGCTATGTTAAAGTTGCAGTCATTTGTGCAAATTGGGAGGGGGAAAATAGCCACTGACTATGACGAATGGAGATGAATATACACACTATAAAAGGAAATGTGCCTCCACCAAAATGACTAAAATGAACAAAACAATACTACGTGATAACAAGGTTATAGAAGAATGAAGTGATTACAAGGTTATAGAAGAATGAAAGCTTTCTTACACTGCTGGTTGGGGATGTCAGTGGATGTGACTTTGGATAACTATTTAGTAGTACCTACTAAAGTAAATATATATGTAGGTTCATGTGGAATATATGTAGGTATATCATATATATGCAGTATGTAATAGTATATAATATATATTATATACAGTAATATTATATATTATTATATATAATGTAACTTATATGGCCAAGCAGTTCTTAAGTATGTGTTCCCCAAAAGATACAAATAAATATGTTCATAACAGACTATTTGTAAAACCACACATGTTCATCAGTAGCATGATAGGCACATCCATTGTGGTGTATTTATACACTGAACTACTTACAGCAAGAAGAATGATCAGACTGTGAGTTCACACAACATGGATGAATTTCACACAAAAAATAAAAAGAAACTAGATACAGAAGAGAATATAGTCGGTAATTCAATTTTAAAAATGATCTGCGGTCTTGGAAGTCAAGACAATAGCTAACTTTGCTGGGAAGAGGGTAGGATGGGACTTCTGGGGTTCTGATAATATTCTTTTTGTTGATCTAGGAACTGAGTCGATAGATGTGTTCATTCTGTAAAAATTCATTGAGCTCTTTTGCACTTTTCTGTATGTAATAGGTCAAGAAATTTGCTTTGCAAAGGGCAGTGTGTGAAAAGGACCAGGAGAGGCCCAGATGGAAAAAGCAGAGCAAACTAAATATTGTTAACAAATGAATAAGATATAAATTGTGAAATTTTATTCAAACATAGACTGTCACATATGCTGAATCTAAAATAGATTTTCATGGGCCCATCACTAGGTGTTAGCATTACTTTTACAGAAGTCTACAAATTTCATATCTGTCGTAAGACCAGATATATCATTCAAGATGTTCAATACTAAGCCATAAAAAATATACATACCCTCAGAAAAACTGTGATAGAAGCAGAGAGACCCTTCTCACGTTTCCCTTTATCCCCAGGCTCTAGAAGCTCAGAGCTGTCCTCTCCCTCTTTGGGTCTGTCCAGATTCTTTTATTCAGGCAGCACATTTCACTACAATTAGGTGACCCGTTTAGCATTCCTAGCCTGAGTCAGCCCATTTCATATCAAATGAAACTGGTCTATATTTAAAAGGAGGAATTCATAATGTACCAGCATGATCTAAAAACTTAATCACTGGGTTGAGAGCTCCCGGCCCCAGTTCCCCTAACATGCCTGTTCTCTCTGGCTTTGACTCACAATCATGTGTTTTTTAAATGGACAAGAGGATGAGCATAAAAGCAAAATTGCTGGTGACTAAGAATAGTAGCCAGCAGTCCTGGGAAGAATGAAATGCTCTAGGGCTGAGCAGGAAAACTGTGGAGGCTTGTGCACTGTGGTCATGCAAACCAGCATATGACCGGAGGATGGATGTGACCTCTGAAGAACTGAATTCCCGAGAACTGGTGTCTGAATCCACTAGGATTAAATAAACCTGCCACGTTTGTTAGTGGCTTGTGTGTAGACACGAGTATTGGATGGCTTTACTTTTTTTCTGCCTTTTACTTAATATAATGTCCAGGAGAGGCCAGGACCTTTTTTTCCAAATTTACTGTCATATCTCCAACATTTGTCAAATAAGATGCACTATAGTACCTGCACATTATATTTCTTATTTGAATGATTTGAATGCAATCTGTAAGTCACATCCAACCTGCAGATGATCCCAGTTCTGGAAACTAGGGCCAGTCCTCAAGGTCCTTAGTGCAAAAGTAATAATTATTATCAATGATCCTAGAAAAATACACTGCCTGTTCAAGCAAATAAATGAAAGACTTGGACGATTCAGCACCCTGGCTCCAGAGCTCTCAATTCATAGTTGAGGGTTTTTTTAATATTAAAAATAATAGCTAATAATAATGGAAAGCTCACTATGTATCAGCCACTAACTGTTTAACCTACATTATAATTTAATTTTCACAATAACCCAAAGAGGTAACTACTCTTCTTAGGCCTATTTTACAGGTGAGACAACTGAAGCACAGAGGGGTAACTTGCCTAAAATGGCACAGCCATTTAGTGGTCAAGTCAGTATTTGAACCCAGGATCTAAAATAGATAAATATATCTAATAGTCTAATCCTTTAACCAACCTGCTCTGCTACCCTTTAGGAAGTCATCATGATGTTGTAATTTGCTAACCTGCTAACCAAGTCATCATGATGTTGTAATTTGGAAGAAAATGGAATGAATTTGTTCTTACTACAAATTATTTCTTGAATCAGACCAAATCTCCAAATGTAATGCAACACATTTCTTGAGGAGAGGACTGTACTTCCTAATGACTAGTAAGGTTGATTACAAGTCTTAAGACCATCCTGGTTTACACCTGAGGCCTGGAACAGTTCACAGTATTCCTTTTCACTCACTAAAGTGTCTCGGGACATTAAACTATATGGTTACCCTATGAACATATTTGTCTTTGCCAAAGATGTCCAGTCTTCTCAATTAAAGATCAGGTGTCTAGAATCTATCAAGGATGAGACCAATTTCTTCATCTGACCCGGGACTTTTGGGATTAAGACCAAGCTGCAGCTTGACTAGAAACAAGCTGTCCAGGCACCTCTGGGTTTTACCCACGAAGGGGATCCTTGGTTGGGCAAGCAGCCCCCTCTCTTACCTTCCCCTTATTAGAGCAGGGAAGTAACAGCACAGCCTTGAAATCAGATGGCCTGCAGGGGGCCATGTAACACCTTGTTCCCAGGGCTATGGGCATCTGGGCAGAGATTTTAGCATCAATTTGGGCTGGCTGAGCTGAGAGAATCCTGTGATCTGACACGTGTCAGGTCAGCTGTGCCTGGTGTTGTCAGGAAGCTCAATGACCCTTTTTGGCCTTTAAAGTGCTTCTCAGCCCTCAGGAGCCTTTTATCCAGCCCACGTACCGTACAGAAAAGCAGTCCTGGGGCCCTGTCAGTCCTTGGTGGTGGGACTGGTCAGTCTCCTCCAGGTCCTTTGCGTGCATTCTTCTGAAACACATGACTTCAGGAACAGACCTCTACATAAGAATTAAATGCCCCTCATGGGAATAGTGAGGACTCTTCTAATTGTGAGTGTTAAAAACATTCCTCAACTGGCTTAGGCAAAACAAACAAACAGACAAATAAAAAAATCCTTTAAAATCTGGGTTCAGATTCCTGCATGAGATATGGCCAGTTCCAGGATTTCAAATTATGTCTTTGGGATCTGTCTTTCTCCATCTCTTGGCTGTTCTTCCCTGTATTTGTAGACAGTCTCAACACACGCAGCCACAATGATCACAACCAGGTCCAAGCTTCCATAATTCTTCATGCTTGAGACCTCAGAAAAAGAGACCACTGCTCTCTGTGTGCATTTCAGCCCTTAGATAAATGGTCTAACCAAACAAGAGACAAAAGAGGAGACAGTGAACACTTAAAAAGTGTTTTTATATGCTAGTCACAGTTTAATACTTTATTCACATGTATTAGTTCACTTAATCTCTCCGTGAGCTGTAGGAAAGAAAAATTATTAGTAGTATTACTATCTCTGTTTTACAGATAAGGAAACTGAGGTACAAACAGATTAATTTGTTCAAGGTCATATAGCTTGTAATTGGTGAGTTGATTTTTAAAAAGTTTTATTGAAGTATAGTTGATTTACAATGTGTTAATTTCTTCTGTACAGCAAAGTGACTCAGTTATACATATATATATTATTTTTCATATTCTTTTCCATTATGGTTTGTCACAGGATATTGAATATAGTTCCCTGTGCTATACAGTAGAACCTTGTTTTTTATCCATCCTATATATAATAGTTTGCTTCTGCTAATCCCAAACTCCCGTTCCTTCCCTCCCCTCCCCTCCCTCCCTGTTGGCAACCACAAATCTGTTCTTTATGTCTGTGAATCTGTTTTTGTTTCATACATATGTTGATTTGTACTGTGTTTTAGATTCCACATATAAGTGATATCATATGATATTTGTCTTTCTCTTTCTGACTTATTAATACTTCGCTTAGTATGATAATCTCTAGGTCCATCCATGTTGCTGCAAATGGATTATTTCATTCTTTTTGATGGCTGAGTAGTATTCCATTGTATATATGTACCACATCTTCTTTAGGTGAGCTGATATTTGAACCCAGGGAGTCTAACTGTGGATATCCCACTGTACCATAGAGGCATATAATGGATAGCTCCACCAGATGAGGAAGAAACAGTTTTCTAAAATAAAACTTTCTGTTCAGACAAGAAAACTAACAATAATAGAGGTCACTAACATTGTCCAATAGACCTAAATCATACGTGTACAGGTCACTGAACCCTCCAATTCTTCATCCTCATTATAAGGAAAGTATTGGTTTAGTTGAGGATCTGAAATATACAACACACATACCACAACCACCATTATACCCATTCTATTCCCCTGGCAGACATTGCTAATCTATCATCACATTATTTGTCCCTTAAATCTGGATGCAGCCTTAGGATCCTTCTCCACACACTAATCCAGGGAGGCTTGCTAATTGGACAGAGTTTACAAGTGAAAATGAAACCTGTTGCCATTCTAGGATTAAAAGATCGCTAAAGACATTTCCAAGGCTAATGTTTCAGAATTCTTCTGAGGCAGCTGAGGCAGTCAGAAAGCATAATTACAAAGCATAATCACAAGAGTTTATTAGTTGCTATGAGCAAGTGTAGTTCTAAGAATCCTTCAAGAATTCTCTAACCGATTATCCAGTTCATCCTGCCAAACTGTTTGGTTTGTTCCATCCTTTTTCCTCCTCTTCTAATAAGAACAGAAATAGTGATCACATACCATAAACCCCTCTTCTTATATGTTCATGTACATTTGCATCCACTCTCTGAAGTGCATTCCATTAGAACTCCTGAGACAAACCAGCAGTCTCGAAGGGGTCTAGGGCTCCATTATAAACCCAGGTACATATTTTTACCTGGGGAGCTTGAAATAAATTCTTTACAGGGCCTGAACCTGTTCTCAGAAGCTCTGGGTAGTACACTCTCCCACTTCCTTTATGAGAAAATGGAAACTCAGAGAGTTCAAGAGACTTTTCTCAAGTTATACAACTGGAAGTAACAGAATTGGGTCCTGGATCTCAGGCTTCTAACAACAAATCTACAAATAGATACTGAGCTTTTCCAGTCCAGGTTGTGTGTTCAAACTTAGAAGCTGAGGGTTTGAAAGAGGCTCAAGCCAGTGTTTCTATCTGGCATGTACTTTCTAATTGGCGAGATAGGACGAATAAAGAACACTGATGAGGTAACAAGTAGGTGCTCTATGAATCCTGAAATTACCTTTAGCTTGTGGGCAATCTTGAGGGCTTTGCTTTCATCCTCTCCGGGCTGTGTTCTCTTTCAAATGATATCTAGCATATAGATCTAGAATAAAAAGTTCCAAACCAAGCAAGTGAGGAAGGGAATAAGATGGCTGAGTCTTCTAATTGGACTTCCTGGAGTCTCATGCCTCCTTGCCTTGGAAACTTGAGGCTTGTGGTTCCCAGGGCATGGCTTTCTCTTTGCTCATGTCTCTGGCTCATCCTTTACATGAAGCTCCAACCTCCCTTCAGCAGGAAAGTGTTCCCTGATGGCCACCTCCCACTCCTGCCCTCAAATTTGGTCCCCTTTATTGCCTGTGTGGCTCTGGGCAGCTCGCCTGTGTTAGGCTCACCAAGTAACCAATCATTTAATGATTGTTTCTCACCCTGGAGTGTAGACTCCACGAGGGTCAAAATATGTCTGTCCCTTCTCCTGTTGGATCCCCAGGATTTAGTTCAGTACTTTGCTCAGAGTACCCCTTCAATATATTTATTGGAGTAAGAAAGAAGGGAAGGAGGATGCAAGAGAAAAGAAGAGTATACAACTTACGGTCTTAACCTTAATAATAATTACGAAAATGAGACTAACATTTATTGATCCCTTATGATGTCCCAGGCTGCTTCTCTCATTTCCCTCAGATGTAGGTTTCATCATTCCTATTTTATAAATAAGAGATCAAAGCCCAGAAAGGTTTCATAACTCACCTAAAATCACTCTGCTATCAGGTGATGCATAGAGGATGTATCACCTCAGTCTGTCTGACTCCAAGGTTCTTCCTGGAGTCTGTATCATTCACGAGCAGAGTTTCTTACCATTGGCTCTATTGACATTTGGGGCCGCATAATCCTTTATTGTTGGGACTCCCTTGTGCCCTGTAGGATGTTTAGCAGCATCCCTGGCCTCGACTCAGATGCTAGTTGCACCTTCCCCTACCACCATTTCCAAAAATGTTTCTAGACAGAGCCAATGTCCCCTGGGAGACAAAATCATCCCTGGCTGAGAACCACTGTCATAGAGTAATAAGCCACATCCTAAAAACAGCAGATTGAAATTCATACTTCCTCAAGAACAGGCTTTTTCCTCATCCTTATGTTTATCTTAACCTTCCTTTGCTGAATTCAAATTGAGGAAACTTTCAAATCTGGTGAACTCTTCATTGGTTACACTCTCTCTTTGGACTTTTCAGAAACTTGACAAGTAGAAAGTTCCTACTGTCCTCAGCTCAGCCTGGTGTCATCTTTGAATCAGACAGCAAAGCAATAGCCTCAATTTCAAGGGAAGCCAAGCACTCAAGTAATGGCTCAGACTGAAGGAGGAATTTCTGATTTGCTATCAGATTACCTCTTTTTCGTTCATGGCAGTCACTAGTCCAAAGACAATTATAAAATTTAATCTGCAACTAAATTTTGTCTTTTCCAGCTAACTCATTTTTATATGTTTATTCACATTCAGTGCAAAGGGGAATTGTTTTAAAAGCTGAAATGTTTCACTGAAAGATTTTCTAAACAAACTATTTAAAGAATGAAGCAGTGGTCTGTATTAACAGAGAAATTGGTGACACCTGGTGGTGGACCCTGTTAAAGCTTCTTAGAGTTTAAACAGGGTTACTATTATTTTTTTAAAAAAGAATAATCTGTGCTATTTCAGTCACGTACTATAAAGTATTTTTGGCTCACAGCTGTTTTAATGAGCAGGGCAGGAGTATATAATTACAAACGGTTTTGCAGTGGAGTTCAGAATAGCTAATACATCTTTTCTTCTGGCATGTAAGAGCCTCGTGCAGGCGGAACGGGGTCAGAGGCAATCCATATGCTTATAAGACCTCCATCAGGAATTGGCTTTGACTCTTAGAATCAGAAAGTTAACCTTGGGTGACTGTAAAATGTGGCCCACCTGGAAAGGGTATGGCTTGGACAAGGTTGCTACAAGGGAGAGTCTGGTGAGATGGGAGATGACTGCTGTTTGCCTGGTGTGGCAAAGGATATAGTCAAGAGACACCAGGTAGGTACACATAACAGCCATTGTCACGGCTACCTTTCATTAGCTCCTCTGCTAAAGTTTGGACTGAGTTGTCTCAGTGGAGAGTGTGTGTGTGTGTGTGTGTGTGTGTCTAGGCAGATGATGGTGTTTAGAGGCCCCTTCACTAGTCACAGGCACTCAGAGTGAAAGCTGGGTACCTCAGGAAAATGCGTCTCTTGCTTTTACAAACCCATTGTGCAGATTTTGAATCCTGGGCTGATTCATAATTGCTATTTCCCTGCAGTCCTGACCCAGCCTCTTGCTAATGAGTGTTTCCTTTGCTTCCTTGTAGCTGCTGAAATTAGTTCCACTAGGAGATGCCTAGAAATCATGCTACTGGAAGACAGTTTAATTCTGGAACAGGGACTGAGCCCCCAAAATGGGCCCTGCACTAACATCTGGAATATAAAACCAACTGAGCATTAGGCCTGTACTCGGGGGTACAAAGTCAAGGGGAAACAGTGGTCACGTCAGTGTTGGGTTTGGTGCTATGTAGACAGAGCACCAAGTGCAAGTGGGCATGAAGGAGGGCTGGGCCACTAGAACCCACCAGATCTGGAAGTCCACGAGCTTCCCACCTTCCTTCAGTTTGGTTGACCCAGTGCCCTAGGAGTGGTCATGCCTTTGGAAAACTGTTCATCTGAGGGCTTCTTCTGAGCTCAGTAGCCTTAACTCACGTGTTCTCTTGATTAACAAAACTCTCTCACCCTCCTGGCCTTGTACGTTCTGTCCGGGCCATTGTTCTCTGCAGACCCTTCTGCTTGCCTGTCTCCTATCTTTTTTAAAGGCCACTTCCCTGGCTGCACTCAGGTTCACAGTAGCTTCCTTTCTTATGTCTCATTTATCAACAAATAGAAATACTGGAAACAACCTAAATGTCTGACCATTAGAATTTGGTTAAATATATCATGGGATGATAAGCAATAGCAAAAAGTGATGACATATAAAGTTGCTTAAACATATATTCATAATATTTAGTTAAGCAAAAAATTAGATTATAAAAGAGTATGTGTAACATATTCCAGTGGCCACTGCCACAGTTTGCTGCTTTAGGATGAAACTAGAAATTGTCCCAAGAAAGTACTGAGTGAAGAAAGGGGGTGGAGGGGTAGAGATCATACATAACAGGATTCCAAATACGTAAAATACACATATACACATACTACATGGAGTAAAAGACCGATGAAATATTCACCAAAATGTTAACAGTGATCACCTCTGGGTATCCATAAACCTTTAATATTTTATAACCTAAAAACTTTATTTTTAAATCTAGCCTCAAGGCAATCCAATGGAGAAAGGATAGTCTTTTCAACAAATAGTGCTTGAACAACTGGACATTTATTAAAAATAAATAAAACTAGACACTGACTTATGGCTTTCACAAAATTCAAGTCAAAATGGATCAGAGACCTAAATGTAAGATCAAAATTATATAACTTCTAAAAGAGGACATAGGAGGAAGTCTAGATGACCCTGGGTTTAGTGATGACTTTTTAGATACAACACCAAAATATGGTCTATGAAAGAAAAAAAATTGAAAATTCGACTTTATTAATTTTAAAAACTTCTCCTCTGGGAAGGGTACTGTTAAGAAAATGAAGTCACAGACTGGGAGAAAAATTTGTGGAACACATATCTGATAAAGGCCTACTAACCAAGATATATATATATATATATTTTTTTAATCTTGAAACAACAATAACAGAACAATGAAAGACTGTATAGACAGCTAGCTTAGGAAGACTGTAAATGGAAAATGCGCATATGAAAAGATGCTCAACATCAGATGTCATTAGAGAATTGCAAATTAAAACAACAATGAGATACCACTACATGCCTGTTAGATTGGCTAAAATGCAAAACAATGACAACACCAAATGCTGGTGAGGATGTGGAGCAACAGGAACTCTCATTCATTGATGGTAGGAATGCAAAATTCTACAGCCACTGTGGAAGGCAGTCTCTACTTATAGTCTCTATTCTGGAAGGCAGTTTGTCAGTTTCTTACACAGCTAAACCTAGCCCACTATATGATGAAGCAAGTGTGCCCTAGATATTTACCCACATGAGTTGAAAACTTATGTATACACAAAACATGGCCCACAAATGTTTACAGCAGCCTTATTCACAATTGCCAAATACTGGAAGCAACCAAGATATCCTTCAATAGTTGGATGGATAAACAAACTGTGGTCCCTCTGAACACTGAAATATTATTCAACAATAAAAAGAAACGAGCTATCAAGCCACAAAAGACATGGAAGAACCTTAAACATATATTGCTAAGTGAAAAAAGCTGGTCTGAAGAGGCTACATACTGTGTGATTCCAATTATATGACATTTTAGGGAAGGCAAAACTGTAGAGATAGTAAAATGATCAGTGGTTGCCAGGGCTTCGGGAGGGATGAACAGGTGAAGCTTCAGGGATGTTTAGGGCAGTGAAACTATTCTGTGTGATACCATAATGGTGTATATGTGACATCCTGCATTTGACAAAACCCATAGAATATATATCACAAAGAGTGAGCCCTAGTGTGAAGTATGGACTTTAGTTAATAATATTGTATCAGTATTGGTTTCCCAGTTGTAACAAATGTCCACATCAATGCAAGATGTTAATAATAGGGGAGATGTGTTTTATGGTGGAGGGGGGCAGTGGAGAGAGGGAACGTATGGGAATTATCTGTTCAATTTTTATGTAAACCTAAAACTGCTCTGAGAAATAAAACTCTATTCATTTTTTTAGAAAGGAATACGGCCTCCAATAAACCCTTTGAAAACTCTCTTCTGACATTTGGCCCTGTGGCATACCAGTCTGGCTTCTAACCCACTCACATTCATGAGACGGCAAGTCATAAGCGGGAGGAAGTCTAGATGTCTAGTTCCCTCAAAATACCAAAGAACGCACCTGGCGGTGGGGGCATCTGGCTTTCTTGGTCATCCCTTCTCTTCTTTTTTGAACATCTTCAAACAACAAATCAAGTTGATTACAGTAGAGTAAACCTCCCGGTAGGAGATCTGTCTGAAAAGCCTTCTCAGACGCCTTCTCAATGTTTTTCAGAGGCTCCAAATTCAAGCTTATCTCTGTCAATAGCCTGATGTGTAAGAACCATTAGAGAACCATGGCCCAGATCCTAATCTAAGAGTTACATACACACAGGAGTAGGGTTATTAATTCCATTTTTACCTGAGAAAAATTGCAGCTCAAGGAGTCTGAGTAGTTTGCCCAAAAGGGCACATAGCTGGTGAACACACATAGTGACACTGCAGGGACCAGTGATCATCGTCTCTGCTCTGTTCAGACAGGCTTCCCAGAGGCAGGGACATCTCAGAATCCAGCAGTCCCACCACATGCCAACTCGTTTTCTGGCTTCACTTGCCTCCTTCAACTCTTACTTTGCATTGCACCTCCATCACTGTCCAAAGTGGGATGGCCACGCCAGTGAACGTTAGGGTACCCTCCCTTCTCCCCCAGTCGAGACACTACTGATGATTTAAGGTCAGGCAGACAGTCCCTTTTCTAGGATCCTTGGCTCATGCTTTGGCTTTTAATTCCCTGAAGACGATGACTTTTCTTGGCTTCATCTCTGTTATCTGGTACACTGCCAGGTACTTGGGTAGCACTCAATAAACTTCTGTCGGATGAATAAGTGAATGAATGGAATAATACCTCTATCATAGCAGTCATTTCATGCTAACATGTTGTCACTGTCGTTTATTAAGCAAATTTTTATGAAGCACCTACTAAATTCCAGGGAGCCATGATGGGGATACAGCAGTGAACACGACAGGCAATGTCCCTGCTCATGTGGTGCTTGTTTTCTACTGGGAAGAGACAGAGAGTAAGCAAATAAACAAATTTTGTAGTGCATTTAATTTTTTAATTGAATTTTTGTTGAGATAATTGTAGATTCACATGCAGGTGTAAGAAATATATATCCCAGATGTGACAGTGCAGGGCCCATATTGGGGGCTCAATTCCTGTTCCAGAATTAAACTGTCTTCCAACAGCAACATCATAGTACAAAATCACAACCAGGATAATGACATTGATACAGTCCACCTTCTTTTTAAGACTTCCTCAGTTTTACTTGTGTGTGTGTGTGTGTGTGTGTGTGTGTGTCTATATCTATACATCTGTATGATTTTATCATGTACAGGCTCATGTATCCTCCACCACAGTCAAGACAGAAAAGGATCAAGGATCTCGTGTTGCCTTTATAACCATATTCACTTCCCTTTCCCATCTTGTCCTGAACCCCTGGCAACCAGTGATCTGTTCTCTTTTTCTGTAATTTTTTCTTTTTTAAGAATGTTATATAAATGGACTCTTTCAGTATGAAACCTTTGGGGTCTGGCTTTCTTCACTCAGGGTAATTCCCTTCAGATTGATCAGGTTGTTCTGTGTATCAATATTTAGTCCTTTTAATTGCTGAGTAGTAGCCCATGGTATAGGTGGAGCCCAGTTTGTCTAAGAATTCACTCACTGAAGAATATCTAGGCTGGTTTTGGTTCATGGCTGTTAGGAATGCACATTTGTGTATAGGTTTTGTGTGACTGTAAGTTTTTTTCCTCTCAATATTTTATTATAAAATGTTTCAAACATAAGGCAAGATTGAAATAATTTCAGTGAACACCTATATACCCACTACTCAGATTCTATCATTAATTTTTTAATTAATAGGCTTTAATTTTTAAAGCAGTACTTGGTTTACAGAACGGTTGACCAGATAGTGTAGAGGGTTTCCATATACCCGTCCTCCTCTTATACAGTTTCCCCTATTATTTATATCTTGCATTCATGTGGTAATTTGTTACAATTAATAAACCAATATTGATAGATTATTATTAACTAAAGTCCATAGTTTACATTAGGTTTTCACTCTGTATCATAGTCTTACGAGTTTTGTCAAACACACAGTGTCGTGTATACACCTTTACTGTATCATACAAAATAGTTTCAGCACCCTAAAAATCCTCTGCGCTCTGCCAATTCATCCCTCCCTTCATCCCCGCTGGGATCCCTGACAACCGCCAATCTTTTTACCGTCTCTGAAATTATACAATATGTGGCCTCTCAGACTGGCTTCTTTCACTTCCCAATGTACATTTAAGGTTCTTCCATGTCTTTCATGGCTTGAGAGCTCCTTTCTTTTTATTGCTGAATAATATTCCATTGTTGGCAGTACCCCAGTTTGTTTATCCGTTCAACTATTGAAGGATATCCTGGTTGCTTTCAGTTTCTGGCAATTATCAATAAGACTGCTATAAACATTTGTGGGCAGTTTTTGTGTGAATGTATGCTTCAACTCATTGGAGTGAGTACTGGGGACACAATTTCTGGATTGGATCGTAGACCGGGTTCAGCTTTGTGGGAAACTGCCCAACTGTGTTCTAGAATGATTGTACCATTTTGTATTCCCACCATCAGTGAACGAGAGTTCCTGTTGCTCCACATCCTCATCAGCATTTGGTGTTGGGAGTGTTTGAATTTTAACCACTCATTGATGTGGTATCTCACGGCTTTAATTTGCAATTCCCTAATGACATTTCATGTTGAGCATCTTTTCATATGCTTTTTTTTTTTTTTGCTGTCTGTGAGATATCTGTTCAGACCTTTTACCCAGTTTTAATTGGGTTGTTTGGTTTTTTTATTGTTGAGTTTTCAGAGTTCTTTATATATCTTGGATACAAGTTCTTTATCAGACAGTGTTTTGCAAATATGTTCTCCTATTCTGTGGCATGCCTCTTCATTTTATTAACAGTGTCTTTTATAGAGCAAAAGTTTTTAACTTTCAATGAAGCCCAATTTATCAATTATTTTCTTTCCTGCATTGTGTTTTTAGTGTTGTATCTAAGAAGTTTTTACCAAATCCAAATCAACTAGATCTTCTCTTGTCATCTTCTAGAAATATTATAGTTGTGCATTTTATATTGAGATGTGTGATTCACTCAAGTTAATTTTATGAAACTTGTAAGGTCCATGTTTAGATTTTTTTTTTTTTTTTGCATGGAAGTAAGTACTTGCTCCAGCACCATTTGTTGAAAACACTGTTCTTCATTGAATTGCCTTTGTTCCTTTGTCAAAATCAGTTGACTCTATTGATGCAGGTCTATTTCTGGGCTCTCTGATCAGTTCCATTGGTCTAGTCATCTATTCTTTCTCCTATACCGCATTTTATTGATTATTGTAGATGTTCTTTACCAACCTGAAGAAGTTCCTCTTTAGTCCTAGTTTGCCTGGCGTTTTTAATCATGAATGGCTGTTGGATTTTGTCAAGTGATTGATATGATTGTACAATTTTATTTGTTTAGTTTGTTGATGTGGTGAGTCACATTGATTGATGAGTGATGAGTCATATTTGCATACCTAGGATAAATTTTAGGTACATACTTGGTCATGACCAGTGACCAAGTAGTGACCAGGTATACACTTAGTCATGGTATATAATTATTTATCAACACTGTTGGACAAAGTTTGCTAATGTTTTGTTGAAGATTTTATGCATAAATTCATGAGAGATATTGGTCTGCAGTTTTTAATTCTGTGATGTCTTTGTCAGGGTGATGCTGGCCTCATAAAATGAGTTGGAAAGTGTTCCCTTCTCTTTCTGGAAGAGATGGTGTAAAATTGGTGTTAATTATTTTTTAAATGTTTGGTAGAATTTCTAGTGAAACCTTCTGGGATGAGGATTTCTTTATTGGAAGTCCTTTAATTATAAATTCAATTTCTTTAATGGCTATAGCATTATCCAGGTCATTTATTTCACGTTGATTGAGTTTTGGTAGTTTATTGTTTTGGAGAATTGGTCCATTTCTTCTAAGCTGTAGAATTTATGAGTATAAAGTTATTTGTCATATTCCCTTATTATTCTTTTGCACATGCTTTTAAATAATAAGTGTTATGAATAAAGTAAAACAAGGATGATAAGGAAAGGCCTCTCCAAGGAGGCAATAGGTGAGTTAAGATCTGAAGGAGCCAGCCGTGGATAACTGGAGAAAGCATTACTGGCAGAGAGAGACGTCAGTGCAAAGGCCCAGAGGAGGGGACAAGCTTGGCATGTTTAAGGAAGAGAAAAACAGCCGGAGTAGGAAAAGCTGTAAGAGAGAGGAGGACTGGGGTTAGAGAATGTGGTGGCTTTGGGCCATGGGAAGGACCTTAGATGTTATTGTAGAAGTGGGACATAATTGCATGGTATAAAGCAGGAGAAACCATGCCTGAATTTATATTGATAAAAGATCGTTATGGCTGCTATTTGGGGAATGGATGCTAGGAGAGCCACGAATCAGAAGACAAGTGATGAAGAGTTGGCAGTTTTCTCTCCAAAAGGATGGTGGCTTGGCTCCGAGGGGTAGCTGGGAAGATGGAGAGTTGGAGCCAGACTGGGAACATGGTTTGAAGATACTGTTTCTATCCCTCTTTGCCCAACTGGCCTGAACTTCTTCTCTTGAGGCTGAGGATTAGCCATACTTTTTGGTTGCTCTTTCAGCACAGTTACTTTTTTTCAGACCATCTAAATTTGAAAAGTTGAAATAAAGTTCAGACCATCAGAAATCATTTCAGCTATATATTTTCTTTTCTTCTGTCCAGAAAGACCATAGACTGGGTGGCTTATAAACAACAGAAATTTATTTCTCATAGTTCTGGAGTCTGGGAAGTCCAAGATCAAGGTTGGGGCAGGTTTGGGGTCTGTTTCCTGGCTGATAGAGGACCATCTCCTTGCTCAGTCCTCACATGGCAGAAGAGGTGGGGAAGCTTTCTGGGGTTTCTTTTTAAGGGTATTAATCCCATTTATAACCTCATCACCTCCCAGACCCCACCTCCAAATATTATCACATTGGAAATGAGGATTTAACATGAATTTTGGGGGGACACAGACATTCAGTCTGCAGTTCAGACCATCTAAATCCCTGAAGTTTAAATAAAGATCAGACAATCAAAAATCAGAGCAACACTATTTTGGCTTTTCTTCTACAGCGTTAACGACCCTAAAATTTTTGTACAGGCTCATAATTCACAGCCTCACGTTAGAGGGTTTCTCAAAAAGGCTTCAGCCGTTTGTTTTCTCAGAGCTTTAGGCCATTGTTCAGTTTTGAGAGATAACAAGAGTACAGTTTAATGTGCTACAGATGTCTGGGACGGTGACTCAGGCTCCTGGCAGAAATCCAAGCCAGGAAACCTGCTGTTGCAATTCGTATTCTTCGTGTCAGTGCCGGAAACAGCTCGAGCTGTAATTGCAGAGTTTATAGTGATGGAAATTCAGCCAAACCCCAAGTGAAGCCTCACAGATGTACATCATTAGGAAAGCTCTCAGCCTCGCTCCTATGCTGTTCAGAGGCGATTCATTTGCAATCAATTTCAAAGGTACTGTGGACGGGAAGAAAGTTCTCTCATATTGTCTAGCTCCCTTTGAAATCTGCCCTCCTGACACTTCGATAAAAGGTAATAACCAAACTTCTTGTGTTCAACAGAATTTGCTTATAATAACAAGCTTGGCATAAAAAAAAAAGATCCAAAGTATCAACAGCCCTTTAGACAATGGAATACACCATTTTCCACTGGACGCAATTGTCCAATTGTCTGCAGCCTCTCCCTTTTCCTTACCTATTTTATGATTCATGAGGAGGCAGACACTTGACCTCACAAGTCAGAAAGCCCTGGATCCTCATTTTAGAAGCTCTGCTTTTTTTCCTAACATGAAAGTCCCCCCAAAATTTCTTTTGGTCAACTTCAATGCATAAACTTTTTGAAATATAGAGGCAATAGTTAATATGTAATTATAGTATTAAATCTTATCATATTAATATTTAGATTAATTCCTTCTTTAATGTATTCCAATCCCAGTGGGAAACAGGTGCAGAGTCAAAGAAAATGGTTCACTACAAAGGGAGTATTAATAAGAGTGTAGTTGGTATAGGGGGACCACATGGGGCAGGGCATTTGCCTGGGGTTCGTAGCAGCAGAGAGGTTCTCATCATAAGCCCAGAGAGATGCAGGAAGAAACACCTGTGGAATCTGGAAAAAGGGAGGTGTCATGAGAGAGTGGTGACCTCCTGGGAGGGGCATAGCCTGGTCGAGGGGCCCTTGCAGGGAACAAGGCTGAGGAATCAATCACTCTCCCCCTCTTCCCCATCCTCTGATCTCTGGCTGGGCTCCTGTTGGCTGAATCCAACCCATAACAGAGCCCAAGGGAGCCCATGGGTGTGGTCTACCTAGGTTATCTCCTGGGGAGAGGATAGGGGAGAGAAAGTTGGGAAGTGGATCTGGAGAGACAAATTCATATGTTTTTAAAAGATTTCTATCCTAAAATATTAATTTTGAAATATTGCCTTTGTCAACTTCATCATTTCCTGAAACTATTTTATTTGAACTCTATTCATGCATCAATTTTGTTTTCATCACTAGAGCCATCTTTGAGTCACCTAATATGGTTTTATGAGATCTTCACTTTTTTTTTTTTTTTTTTTTTTTTTTGCGGTATGCGGGCCTCTCACTGTTGTGGCCTCCCCCGTTGCGGAGCACAGGCTCCGGATGCGCAGGCCCAGCGGCCATGGCTCACGGGCCCAGCCGCTCCGCGGCATATGGGATCCTCCCAGACCGGGGCACGAACCCGTATCCCCTGCATCGGCAGGCGGACTCTCAACCACTGCGCCACCAGGGAGGCCCTTCACTTTTTAACTATAGAACTTCTAAATCTTTCTATGATCCTATTACTGGAATTTTTTACCCAAGTCACAAACAGACTTTCACATATTATTATTTTTCATTCTTCTTATAGATAAATTATGTTTATATACTTTGCTATGTAACTACTTACTGTTTTACTTCTAAAAATGATTTTAAGAGGTTATTTTTAATGGTATTTGTTCCTTCTACTTGAGAGGTCTTACTAATAGAAAGTATGAAATATGTATTAAATTTCTTCTCTTTTGACCAATTCTATCAGCTTGCCTTAATAAGTGTACAAAAGTAGGATTGACTGAGGTCACTGCAGAACTGTTGTGCCTTCCCCAAGTGGCAACTGGTGATGGAATACCCTATAATTTGAGAGATTTTGTAATGATATACATGTAAGGCTATTCCTTTTTACTTCAGGAATAATTTTGTGAGGGAAACATTCTCTTGTTCAGACATATGATGCTAAAACTATCTAGATCTTAGTTTCTTCACCTGTAGAATAAGAATAATACTTGCACTTACTTCAGAGAATTACTGAGAGAAATTGAGAGAAGGTAATTAACATAAAACTGAGGACATTCTAAGTACCTAATGTCATTTGGATTATGTTAATTATTTATAAGGTTTCTCAATGGCCCTAAATAATCCATTTCTTTAAAGAACTATTTTTAAAAAAGGATTTATTTGGCTGCACTGTGTCTTAGTTGTGGCATGCAGGATCTTTTTAGTTGTGGCATGTGGACTCTTAGTTGTGTCGTATGGGATCTAGTTCTCTGACCAGGGATGGAACCCTGCATTGGGAGGGTTCTGCATAGGGAGTGCAGAGTCTTAGCCATTGGACCACCAGGGAAGTCCCTAAAGAGCTATCTTAACTGACGATTACTCTTAAGTCAGACTAGTAGGTAGTAGATTAAAGGCATGATTCAGCAATAATGAAATGCAAATGTGTGGTTGAAAAACATTTTCATCTGGTTGCTGTGGATAAATTCCAGTATTTCCAGTTTGAATTTCGGCAGGAGGCAGGCTAGTTTCTGGACGATTAGAGATGGTTTATGAAGACCTATTTATCTTCTGCCTGAATTCCACACCTACCAGATTCGTTCTGTAAGTAAACTATTGCTGAATCTACTTGGACCTCTTTCTGTTGGTTTGAGAACTGAAGGACCTTCTGCCCCATTTTAAACAATTCTCTTTGCCCAGTAGGTGGCAGAGCATGGGTGGATCAGCTGTACCTGCCTCAGGTACCAAATGATGCTGTTATGCCTTGCTTTCGGTATTTGTCTTTTAGTTCCATTCTGGTTCTTTTTCTTGTCTTTCTCTTAAAGGTAAAATGCAAAAAATCGGAATAAGCCATTGAGTTTGTCCAATTATATTTAAGCTAATGAAAGCTTAAACTGTAAGCTGTTCTTAATACCCTGGCATTATATTTCTAAAAGGCAGGTCTTTTTGTAGTCCCTTCATGCAGAAACTGGTAAGAAGAGCTAACATGTCATGATTTTCCATTTCAGTATCCCTTCTACAGCATTGTAGGAAAAGAATCTTAATTATCACATTTACAATTATAATTAGTACTCCAGATATTAAGGAGAAGGGAAAACATGTAGGTTAATCCCCCCTACACACACACACACACACACACACACACACACACACACACACACACACACACACACACATTAACTTTTCAGTGGACAGGGAGATTTTTCCTTACAATAAGGACCTGTATCATCCTAGCTTCTCATGCTCGCTAAATCGCCTACAAGGTCTTTGCTGGGGATGAGAGACAAGGAATAGGGGAGTTCTGTCTTGTTCATTTGTTTGTTTGTTTGTTTGTTTTTGGCAAATGAGGACGTCAGAGTATACCATGATAGAGGGAGAAAGAAAATCCATATTGCTAAAGTCGTGTGTGTGTGTGTGTGTGTGAGTGAGTGTGTGCATGTATCTGCATGTGCACATGTGCTTTGTGGTGAAGAGGACAGAGATGTTTCACGATTATGTGGAACCTCCCAAAGGCATCAGGCAAAAGGGTAAAGTCAGGTGCCTCAGGGGCCAGGCAGGTCACATGATGCAGGAAGCAGGCTGGCAGTTAGAAAACCATCAATGTGTGAAATAGAAATGACTCTTGCACTCAGTAGTGACATCACAGAAGTGTGCATGTGTGCACATGAGAGACAGACACACTGGGGCAGCTTGGAGAGCCCTTGCCTCTTGTGGTTAATAGTTTAACCAGCAATGTGTGGGCTGAACCATGTCTGTAGCCTGGAGCTGCCCCAGAGCCCATCAGAGAGTGATTTCTTGACCTCTTATCAAGGCACAGCTACTCGTGGGCACCTCTTAATCCCTCTTTGTTTCACCAGTGAGGAATTTGACCCCCACTGGGGTTACCGGAGGTCAAATCCTCACTTTCTTGACTATGTGCCTTTTCTGAGACCCTTTGCTTCCCTCTTGCATATTTTTCCCTCTAGTACTTAATCCTAATTGTTTCTTAGATTGTCCCTCATCTTTGTTGATTTTACAGGAAGACATATGCTCAGTGTCTCATAGGTCAGAATTCTGAGTGATCCACTCACTTGGTCTTGGTGAATTTAACCCTCAGAACAGATAGGCACCGTGAGTACTGCTCGTTTATTTGTTGCAGGTCTTGCTCTTTTCATCTGCTTACTTCATCTGGTTTCAGGGATAAGAGGACACTGTGCCTAATGGGTTTGACAGTTTGAGTTCAAGCTGCAATATGATATACATCCAGTAGAGGGCAGGTGTGCTTTTCAAATCAAGTGTGTGAGTGTGCAGTAGCGGGGAAATCATTTCAGCTGGCTTTCCTCTAATGCTCCAAGAAGCAAGAATTCTTGCTTATTTGTTGCTTTAAGGAAATTTAGGCCAGGTTTGTCCTAGCTGATAAAGTAGAAGCAGTGGTTTTTTCGCACTTTTAGGCAATAGAGATCAAATTTGGGAGCAGTGGATGATATACTGAGAAATATTAACCGAGACGACAAATTTCTAAAGGTAAATGTGACATTTGGTTTTGTTAATCCCAGGCTAGTTTTTTTTTTTTTAACATCTTTATTTTGGAGTATAATTGCTTTACAATGGTGTGTTAGTTTCCGCTTTATAACAAAGTGAATCAGTTATACATATACATATGTTCCCATATCTCTTCCCTCTTGTGTCTCCCTCCCACCCTCCCTATCCCAGCCCTCTAGGTGGTCACAAAGCACCGAGCTGATCTCCCTGTGCTATGTGACTGCTTCCCACTAGCTAGCTGTTTTACTTTTGGTAGTGTATATATGTCCATGCCACTCTCTCACTTTGTCCCAGCTTACCCTTCCCCCTCCCCATAGTCTGTCATACAGAGTGAAGTAAGTCAGAAAGAGAAAAACAAATACCGTATGCTAACACATATATATGGAATCTAAGGGGAAAAAAAAGGTCATGCAGTACCTAGGGGTAAGACGGGAATAAAGACACAGACCTACTAGAGCATGGACTTGAGGATATCCAGGCTAGTTTAGAGTAATGTCCTATGTGGCATAGTGTTCAAAGATTATCTAATATTCATGGTTTCCTTTATCCAACTAATTCAACTAATTTGAACTCCAACTAAGAACTTGCTATATAATAAGTAAAGTTCTAGGCACTGGGCATACTGCAGAGACAAGAAAAAGCTCATCCGTGTGGTCATGCAACTTACATTCTAAGTAAGGGTGAAGTAAAACAAGTGAACAAGCGAATGATGACCGATTCGGGTAGTTATAACTGCTAAGATGCCATGATAGACCGTGTGGAGGTTGAGGGGCAGTGTGGTTCAGGTGATGTGAAACGTGCTCTCTGAGGAGGTGACATTGGAGCTGACCTGAATGAAAGGCAGGAGCCAGCCAGGCAAAGACTTGGAGGAGGGCTTCCAGACAGAGGGGACAACAAGTATGACGGTCCTGGGGTGGGAATGATGCCAGTGAAGCTGGAGTGGGGAGAGCTGGGAGGAAAGAGGGTGAAAATACACTGAAAGAGGTGGTGAGGAACCTTGCGTCAAGCCGTGCAGGTGTTGGCAAGGAGCTGCTGTTTGCCTCGTAAATTTGTAGTTTTAGTGTCATCCCCCCGTTGTTCTTGAAGCTCGCAAAAGAATCTCCCAAGGAGCTTGTCAAATAGGCAGAGTCTGCTGGAAATTCTGATTCAAAGGTCTAAGGTGAGGCCTATGGATCTGTCTTTTTAAGCTCCATGGCTTCCCTTTGCAAGGGGTCCGTGGACCACATTTTGAGAAAACGCTGGTTTATCAGTTAGGGTTCTGTGGTTGCAAGCAACAGATTTCAACTCCAGCTAAGTGAAGTAAACAGAGAATTTATGGAAGGCAGCTAGGGAGCTAATGGAACAAGGAGAAGTTGATTAACAAGACCCAAAGATGTTCTGGGCAGCTAGATTTGCAGAAACAATGGGGCATCTTTTCAAGACAATGCAGTGTAGAGATCAAGTCCAAGCCAGGTACTCTGCCTCCCAGTGCTATTTACCCTTTCATTACCACATAGTTATTAAGCATCTACCAAGGGCCAGGCATTGTGCTAGGCACTGGTGATACAGTGATAAACAAGAGAGTCCTTTTAAAACCATGTCTTCCTTTCTCCATGTACATTTATTTTTTAATTGAGCAAACATTTATTAACACCTCCTGTATACAAGGTGCTGGGGGTGAAATAGAAATCCACCAAAGAGTCTTCATCTTAAGGAAACATATAGTCAGGGAAGATAGGCACAAGTAGTTTGTTAGGGGAATTCAGAGGAAAAAGAGATTGCTATCAACCCACAGGAGTTGAGATGTCCTCCCAGGAATAAGCTGGATCATCATTATTCGTCCTCCTTGACGGTGAGGGAGACTTCACGAGGCTGCGTATGGTTAGGCGTGCCATGGGCTACCTTCTAAAATGGAACCTCTGACTTTGGCCTTGAGCCTCCTGTGGTTTAAGCTGCACGTTCTGGGCTTATGTGACGTTATGTGACGTTATGATGGGTTATAGAATCCTCGGTCATGCAGCACTGGAGTGGAGCTTTGGGGATTAGCCAGGAGTTGGATCACAGTGAGGACAGGTCAGTTGGATGACTCCGGCCCTCCGTAGTCACACTCCTGCCTGACTCACTGGTGACTCCAACCCTCCTCATCTCAGCTCCAACGAAACAAACCATCCCCTCCACTTACAAACGTTTTACATCACTCTAAGCTGTGAATGCATCCAGCTAGGTGACTGAGGCGGGCTTCTTAATGCTGGGGGTGGTGATATGATAGGGATTCATGAAGAGGCATTGTCTTAGCATGGAGAGATCTAACTTTTTGTGTGAATTTTAATACACAAACGTAGAGTGCTGTCAGCTCCTTGTTTTTCACTTACTTGCTCTTCATGCTTTATGTTACATTTATTTTTTTTATTTTATATTGGGGTATAGTTGATTTACAATGTTGTTAGTTTCTGACGTAAAACAAAGTGATTTAGTTATACATATACATATATCTGTTCTTTTTTAGATTCTTTTCCCATATAGGTTATTACAGAATATTGAGTAGAGTTCCTTGTGCTATACAGTAGGTCCTTATTGATTATCTATTTTTTGTGTTATGTTTAGAAAGACCAACTGACACTTTAAATTTGAAGGGTTTGGCTTTCTTATGAGGTTGTATGTAGGAAAGGTAAGAACACAGATTCTGAAGTCACGCTGCCTGTGTTCAAATCTCAGCTCTGGCACTTCCTCGCTACAAGAACTTAGGCAAGTTGCTGAACTTCTCTCTGCTTCAGTTTCCTCTTTGTAGGAGCTCTAATAATAATAACCATCTTATAGAATGCATCAGTTAGCAGTTGCCATAAAAGTGCTGCATAACAGGCTACCCTATAACTCAGAGGTTGAGTTGTATAAATAAGAGTCAGTTGGAGGTCAGTGGATTATGCTGAGCTAAGATCACCTCGCTGGTTCCGCTCCAAACTGCAAGTTAGGGTTTGCTACTCCCTGGACCAGCAGACTGGCACTTCTTATGATGATGGCAAAGTCATAAAATAAAAGCACATAAGGTCTGTTAAGAGGTAGGCTTGGAATTGGCACAACATTACTTCTGCCTTGTCCTATTGACCAAAGCACATGGCCAAGCCCAAACTCAAAGGGCAGAGTTATATACTCTGCCCCTACAGTAAAAGGCACTGCAAAGTCATATGGCAAAGGGAGTGGCTACAGGGAGGAGTGAAGAATGGAGACAAATAACGCACACAACACATAATGTTATTGTGGGAATTCAATATATGAATATGTGTTAAGTGCTTAGAAAGATGCCTGATACATAGTAAATTCTATATCAGTACTTGTTTTTTATCACCATTCTTTTTTTAATGTCATCTTGGTCTAGAAAATTTTGCAGGAATGATCATTAGCATCTTGAGACAGAATGGAGCCTGCTTTATAAGCTAGGGACATGCATGTTTATAATAACCACCATCAATATTTGTTGAGTGTGTTTTCGTATCCATTATGTAACGTGACCTTCACAGTAAAGCTGGGGGGTGCGAATGACTTTGCCTTTTGCAGGTAAGGAGGCAGAAGCTCACAGATGCAGACTTACAGGACAAGAGATCTTAGGATTTCCCCCAAGGTTTGTCTGGCTCAGAGCCTGTGGCAATGAGACCAGCATCTACTGCAGGCCCTAAGCCCCCGCCTCCCAGATCATTCAGATTTCCAGGGCTAAGATAATGGCCATTGATAATAGTTTCCCCACTGGTTGTCCCAGATCTTCACTGACCCCACTTCCCAATCCATTCTACACTCATCAGCCAGGGTGATTCTTTAAAAATGCAGTTTTGAGCATGCTACTCACCTGCATAAAATCTTGAATAAGTCACTATTACTTTCAGAAATCTTAAGATTCTTAACATCTCCTCCAAGACCCTGATGTTCCAGGTCCTACTTTGCTTTGCATCCTCCATCCCCTCACATTCTCCCTTGCCTCTGGGTGCTCTGACTTCCCCAGCCCTTGCTCAGGCTGAGATTTTATTCATTGTCTGCCTTTTGTACAAATCAGTGAGCTCCATGAACTTAGCAATGACTGCCGTGCTTATTGTATTGCTATCAGCCAGCTCAGGGGCTGGTGAAGAAGCTTGGTTAGAGTTGTTTCACTAAACAACATTGGAATCACAAGGCATCAAGAGTGTTTCATCACCCTGGTCTGTTTGGCTAACTTCTGTGGGGTTCTTTGGAACTTTGTTCAAGGAATACAACAATGACGGCATTTATTAAACACTTACTATGTGTTAGACACTATCCTAAATGCTTTACAAACATTATCTCATTTAAACCTCAGAATAACCCTATTAGGGTTCTGTTATCATTCTCTCTATTGCTGATGGGGGAATAAAACTGAGAGAGACAGGTAAAACAATTTGTTCAAGGTCAATAGGCAATGGTGTCTTCCCTGAATCGCCAAGACTGGGTCAGTGCCCTCCTCATTTTGCTGTGCTCCCAAAGGACTCAGGACATGTATCATTGTCATTACTGCCCCTCTCCTCATGAGACTGTGAGAGCCAATGGTCTCACTCATCTTTCTAGTCCCCATGTCTACATATCAAGTACCCAATTAATGTTCACTGAATATGAAATATATTTGTCCCAATACAAACCCATAAGCAGCTTCAGAAATGGAAAAAGAAGGATTTTCCCAATAGATTAAGGCAAATGAAACTAAGCAAGGAAATCAGTAGAGGTAAGCAAAGCAGAAGTAATAATAAAATCTATACCCTTATTGACTTGTAAGACCGAAATGATTTAACATGTAAAAAATGCTTAAAACAGTGCTGTTCACATAAAAGAATGCCCTGCAAATAGTAACTGTCATTATACAAATCTTTGTGACTTGGCCCAGACATCAGAGACCTGTTTCTCACTTCTCTGGAATTGGAATGGGCTTTCTTGGCTTTGGCAGGGTTTGGATCCTGTGTCCTAGCTCTGTCCATGGTTGTGCCTCGGAATCCCCACTTGTACCTTGGAGCCTGGCCTAGCTAGTTTCTGGCTGAGCTAGGATAGTAGCCCAGGCAGTTTGACATTAGAACCACTGAAGGTAAGCACTTTGTGATATACCTCTCCTTCCTCAAGAGTCTCAAATAAAATTTAATGTCCTTCCATTAATTTTTTATGATACTAAGAATTTGTAAAAAGCCTTCTATTTGATATTAAGAAATGCAAGTATTTTCCATGTTTTTCTTCAACATATACACAGTAAAATGCTGAATACCAGGCACTGTGCTGGGCTCTGAGGAGCACATGAGTGAACAAGAGAAACACCCTTCTCCTTCTTCTAGGTAGTAACCTAATGAGAGGCTGGCCTTCAATAAGATCTCCATAGGACCTTACCTTGTACTTCATGTAGATGAATTTTATCAGATTCTCCCAGGGAGAGAGTATACCCCCCTCTAAGTATTTGAATGTGAATTGAATGTCTATACCTGGGCACAGAATAATAGCTTTCCCCCCTCCGAATAGCTCTACTGTTAGGAAAATTCACCTCAAAGTTGGATTGTTTGCACTTTGCGGCAGAGGCTCAGTGTAAAATCACAGTGTGCTACCAAAGGAGAAAAAGCAAACTCCCCGTGGCTTTGAGATGTCTCCTGAAATTTCAGGTTGGCAACTGCTGGCTCTCCCAGAGATATGCTCTTTTCTGTTTGAAGTTGTGCCTCTCTCCAGCCCGTCCTCACCACCAGGAAGTCACTTTGAACTGCACTGTTGGCTCCAGGCCTTTGAAAACTTCTTGCTAAGGAGACCAGGCAGCAGCTGTGTAATATTCTGACTTTAGAGAGAGGTGGTTATCTTACAAACACATCTGGCTTCAAGTCCCAGCTCTTTGTGACTACCTTTGTGATTTTAGTCAAGTTTCTTAATGTCTCTGAACTTCAATATTCATATTTACAGAATGGGGATAATAATAATTATATGCATCAGTTTCTGGTTGCAAACAACAGAAACTTACTTTCGTAAATGTAAGGGGACACAAGGTGGAGAATTTATTTGAAGATTATGGGATAACTTGAGCTATCCCATAACCTATGGGATCCCATAGGTTATCTACCCATAATCTATGGGTAGATTTAGTGAAAATACAAAGAAGCATACTCAAAGAATGACAATTAAGCAGTCCTGGGGATTCATGAATTAGGAATTAAAAGCTAGTCTCATCAGATTGTCAAATATAGATCCCAGTTTGTACCCCTCTTCTGAAATCCAGACTTAATATCCAACTGCCATATGAAATCGCCACCTAGAGTTATAATAGGCATCTTAAAATTAATATTTGTAAAATAAAATTTGCTTCTTCCTCCAAATCCTGGCCATCCCTATTTTTGTAATCATATCCCCTTTCATCCAGTTACTTTAGCCAAAAATCTTATAGACATCTTCGTTGTCTTCTACTCACACCGCACATCCGGTCCATCAGCAAATTCTTTCAGTCGTGCCTTCAACCTATACCTGATTCTCACCACGTCTCACCTCCCACACGTCAACCACACAGAAGCCCTCCTGTCTTAACTGGACCATTGCAATGACCTCTTATCTCTTCTCCCAGCTTCACTTCTTGCCCCTGTCCCAATTCTATTCTATGCAAAGAAGTCAGATTAATTATTTTAAAAACAAAACTAAAACATATCACTTATCCTTGAACCCTCTAATGACTTTCCATTTCATTAGAAATAAAATCCAACATCTTCAGTTTGTCCTACAGGACCCAACATTATCCAGACACTGGCTACATCTCCAAACGCGCTGTGTAGCTCTCTCCCCCTTACTTGGCACTTGAGCCTCCTCCATAGTCATTGAATAGACTATGGATTCAACCAACCTTGGGTCAATATATTTGAAAAAGAACTCCAGAAAGTTCCAATAATCAAAACTTGAATTTGCCATGGGCAGGTAACTATTTAAATAGTATTTACACTGCATTTACAACTGTTTACATAGTATTTACATTGTGATAGGTCTTATAAATAATGTTGAGATGATTTGAAGTATACAGGAGCATAGGTTGTATGCAAATACTACACCATTTTATGTAAGGGACTTGAGCATCCATGGATTTTGGTATGGGAGCCTGGAGGAAGGTATCTTGGAATCAATCCCCCATGGGTATGGAGGGATGACTATATATTGATTCTACCTTCTGAAATCTGTTCCTTTCAGTCCTTTTATTGTACAACTTGCTGTATACCTTCAGCCTCTTGCTAGACAAGTAAAAAGACAAAATTTCATGGAGAGCCAAAGCCATTATCTGAATGATTCCTGAGGAAAGTGACTGTTAGCACCAATAGAATTACCTGAATTCCAAACAATTCCCTGGATATGGAGACTGCATAGTAGTGAGTATGACGCAAAAATTTCTACAGTATTTATGTGCAACTAATCTTCATGGTAGCAAATACAGCTTTAGGTTTTTATACCATCGAGAGTAATGTTCTTGTGTACTTAAAATATTGGAAGCCAGCATCATTTCCCATAATTATTAGTTGTTTTATTGCTATCCGGTGCTGCAATTTAAAAAATTCTCCATGCATACCATCTGTGTTATAGGAGGAACTATCAGCTCTTTGATGTTTAGCTATTTAGCTCTTTTCTTCTAAGGAAGATAGGAGAAATAGTAATAATAATAATAATTTCTCATGTTTAACTTCACATTTTCTCCTTTGAGTGTTAAAAAAAATAGATAAGCAGAGCCAGCAACATTTTCTCCTTTCTTTTGTGTATGAATACCAAGACTCTAGAAGTTTCTGAGACTTTCCTAGGGACTACAGCTGGTAGGTGACTGAAGAGCAAAGCAAATTCAATTCTCTTGAAACCAAGGCTTAGAGACAGATGAGGTGTATTCAGAATCTGGCAGCTGAAATCCATGGGCTTATGTTGTTGCTCTTACACTGATTCTCTCTGTGATCTTAGGCAAGTCACTTAACCTTTCTGAGCCTCGCTTTCCTCATCTAGAACGTAGGAAATGATAGTGAACTCCTGGGGCTATTGTAGGGATTAAACAAGATGAGCTGCTTTGTACTCATGTAATCATTTATTTACTTATTCATTGAACTATTATTTGAACCCCACGCAGTTTCAGGTAATGTCTAGATACTCAGAATACAGCCCTCAGTAAGACAGTCTTTGCTTTTATGTAACATTCAGACTAGCAGGTAACAGTGAAAGCGCCTTAAGGCTCTCGTAATAGTATTCCTTCTGCTCTTTTTTTTATAACCTCCTCTGTAGAATCATTGCCTGCACCAATTATGAAAATGGCGTATGATAATGAGGAAGAGCATTAGGTATGAAAGGAAATTTATCACCACTACCTTATTACTATTGTTGGCACCATTATCTCCAAAGAAGCAGGTTCCTGGATTTGGAAGGACGATAAAATGTTAACAGATACCACTGAGTAATAATAATATTGAAGTTACCATCTGCAAAAGCTTTCCCATACTCAGCTCCTGTTCTTTTTCCCATTTTCTCTGTCAAAAAGAGGGACCATCAGTCTAGAAATGTAAAACACATCACTGCTAAGGATATTGCATCTACACTGATGTGAAGCGGCAGAAATCTGGATGAGTCCCTTTGTCTATTCTAAATGAATTGTACTTTTGTACAAGGTAATAAATGAGCTTCTCAGTTTGTCTGGATATTGGTGATGCTTTTTAAAAAGGGGTGGGAGAGGTAAGTAGATAGTATGACCTATAGATTCAGGAGCTTAATGTCAATCCAGTGGCAAATTTTAGATAATCCAACAGATAGATGGCTTATGAGCACATAGAGAAGGAAGAAGGTAAACTAGAAGTATAAACTTCACTGCCTCTTTAAAAAATTAAGGTTAGATCAAAAGAAATTTTGAATGGATATGTCTGGATGTAAGCAAGGTATTTGGAAAAATCACTCAAGAAATTCTTGTTGTCAGCTTGGATAACAGAGTCAGTGAATTCTAAATTGGTTGAGCTGTCAAACATAAACTATAAATTAAAAGCCACCAGAGTTCAGAGGGTCTCTGTCCTTGGTCCTGATCCATGCACTGCCACCAAAGACTTGTATTAAGACCTCAAGGAGTGGTTCCCAAACATTTGAATTACCAGGGACACATGGGGGAGATAAAACTACTTAGATCTAATGTTGGAGATTACGATTCTGTGGGCATGAGATGGGACCTGGGATGCTCTATTTTAAAGAAGTTCCTTCCATCAGTCTTGTAAATGATATTAGCTTGGAGGATAAATGACTACATTAGGTGGCTGAATTATAATCTCAAGTGACCTGGATAAACTGAAACAAGGGCCAAGTTTAATGAAATGACATCAAAAAAATAGGGGTAAATGCAGAGGTTTACTTTGGAGGGTCTGGAAAGCCATCGACACAAGTACATAAAGGGGGAGTGATAGCTTAAGATCAGTCATTACAAAAACTATTTAGAGGTTAGCTCACTGCAAAGTAAAAACATGCCAGCAGAGGGCTGCGGCTTCCAACCCAGCACATGTGAGCTGACACACAGGATATTTGCCAAGGGACGAGAGTTCAACTGTACAGTTTATAACTTACCCCGCAGATTCCACCAAGTAACACCCTGTGTGTTCAACAACCAGAATGTCCTTCTAGAAAAATAAAATTTAGAGTTCGAATGATCTACAGCAGTCTAGTCCAGAGGTACTCAAACAGAGTTGTGTAGATCTCAGGGTTCCACAGGGAGGCTTCCTGACTCGGGGTTGTGTCGGGGAGGCAGTTGATGGTGCTCAGCATTCCTGCCCCCAAGGGAGCTTCAACCCTAGCAGCTGTGCTAACATCTCTTTTACACTCTAGGTGTCCAAATAGAGGCTTGTATGGAAAATTTAATTTTAAATCTGGTTGATTAAAAGTTAACATGGGGAAATAAAGCTGAAGAATTCCTGAAAAGTCTGTCAGCCTTACAATTTGCTGTCAAAAATATCATCAGGGTGTATTTTCTACAAAGGATGCTAAAAGAGGAAAGAAACATATACAGTTCTCTTTCCATTAATTTGGGGAAAATCTGTTACCCAGGGCAAAAAAAAAAAAGGCCTCTATCTATCTGTCTATCTATCTATCTATCTATCTTAATGAAATTGTTCTCTTATTACATTTTCTATTTAGCTGAAAAGCAATGCAAATGTTTTGACCCTTGGTACCACTTCAGCATGATGAGTCTATAATAAGGACACACCTCATCTTCTGATTGTTTCTCACATAAACGTGGTGAGCAAATGATCTGTGTGAAGCTTTTGATGTTCTCTTCCCTGATTTCCTTTGTTGCAGCAACAGGTCTTTGCTATTTTAAATGATACTGAACATTGTCTGTATAATTCATTAATATTTGCATTTAGTGATTATATCAGTAAAAGATTTGGGAGACAATTACGCTGAACCTATTTTATTTTCTGCAAAAGAGGCAGAATCTTATTTAGTTTTACTCCTGGCACTCATTAACCCATATATATTCTCTGATTATGTATTGAATTCAATTAGAATTTAAATCTCTTCAAGACTTCCCTGGGATAAAATTGAGGGTTTTCTTTTTCCCTATAGGTTTCTTTTTTCTTCTAAAATGCTAATTTTATCTGGGGATGGGGTGAGGAGAGGAATATTTATTGTCTTGCATAAATTTAGACAATCTTTATCACTGCAATTATAGGGCTAGAAGAGAGTAACTTCACTATGCTATGAAAGGAAAGAAGCCAAATATGATATAAACCAAAAAAGGTCACTCTCAGAAACTTCTGGATCACATCTTCAAGTAAAGAATGTACACCTTTAAAGATAACATTGTCATCTGGTAAATCATTCATTGTCATTCACTGAGCAAGGATTTATTGTACTTTTTTTTTTTTTTTAACTTATTTTATTTTTTTGCTTTATAACAAATTTAATCAGTTATACATATACATATGTTTCCATATCCCCTCCCTTTTGCGTCTCCCTCCCACCCTCCCTATCCCACCCCTCCAGGCGGTCACAAAGTACCGAGCTGATCTCCCTGTGCTATGCGGCTGCTTCCCACTAGCTATCTACCTCACGTTTGGTAGTGTATATATGTCCATGCCGCTCTTTCACTTTGTCACAGCTTACCCTTCCCCCTCCCCATATCCTCAAGTCCATTCTCTAGTAGGTCTGTGTCTTTATTCCTGTCTTACCCCTATGTTCTTCATGACATTTTTTTTTTCTTAAATTCCATATATATGTGTTAGCATACAGTATTTGTCTTTCTCTTTCTGACTTACTTCACTCTGTATGACAGACTCTAGGTCTATCCACCTCATTACAAATAGCTCAATTTCATTTCTTTTTATGGCTGAGTAATATTCCATTGTATATATGTGCCACATCTTCTTTATCCATTCATCCGATGATGGACACTTAGGTTGTTTCCATCTCCGGGCTATTGTAAATAGGGCTGCTATGAACATTTTGGTACATGTCTCTTTTTGAATTATGGTTTTCTCAGGGTATATGCCCAGTAGTGGGATTGCTGGGTCATATGGTAGTTCTATTTGTAGTTTTTTAAGGAACCTCCATACCGTTCTCCATAGCGGCTGTACCAATTCACATTCCCACCAGCAGTGCAAGAGTGTTCCCTTTTTTCCACACCCTCTCCAGCATTTATTGTTTCTAGATTTTTTGATGATGGCCATTCTGACTGGTGTGAGGTGATATCTCATTGTAGTTTTGATTTGCATTTCTCTAATGAGTAAAGATGTTGAGCATCCTTTCATGTGTTTGTTGGCAGTCTGTATATCTTCTGTGGAGAAATGTCTATTTAGGTCTTCTGCCCATTTTTGGATTGGGTTGTTTGTTTTTTTGTTATTGAGCTGCATGAGCTGCTTATAAATTTTGGAGATTAATCCTTTGTCAGTTGCTTCATTTGCAAATATTTTCTCCCATTCTGAGGGTTGTCTTTTGGTCTTGTTTATGGTTTCCTTTGCTGTGCAAAAGCTTTTAAGTTTCATTAGGTCCCATGTGTTTATTTTTGTCTTTATTTCCATTTCTCTAGGAGGTGGGTCAAAAAGGATCTTGCTGTGATTTATGTCATAGAGTGTTCTGCCTATGTTTTCCTCTAAGAGTTTGATAGTGTCTGGCCTTACATTTAGGTCTTTAATCCATTTTGAGCTTATTTTTGTGTATGGTGTTAGGGAGTGATCTAATCTCATACTTTTACATGTCCCTATCCAGTTTTCCCAGCACCACTTATTGAAGAGACTGTCCTTTCTCCACTGTACATTCCTGCCTCCTTTATCAAAGATAAGGTGACCATATGTCCGTGGGTTTAACTCTGGGCTTTCTATCCTGTTCCATTGATCTATCTTTCTGTTTTTGTGCCAGTACCATGCTGTCTTGATTACTGTAGCTTTGTAGTATAGTCTGAAGTCAGGGAGCCTGATTCCTCCAGCTCCATTTTTCGTTCTCAAGATTGCTTTGGCTATTCGGGGTCTTTTGTGTTTCCATACAAATTGTGAAATTTTTTGTTCTAGTTCTGTGAAAAATGCCAGTGGTAGTTTGATAGGGATTGCATTGAACCTGTAGATTGCTTTGGGTAGTAGAGTCATTTTCACAATGTTGATTCTTCCAATCCAAGAACATGGTACATCTCTCCATCTATTTGTATCATCTTTAATTTCTTTCATCAGTGTCTTATAATTTTCTGCATACAGGTCTTTTGTCTCCTTAGGTAGGTTTATTCCTAGATATTTTATTCTTTTTGTTGCAATGGTAAATGGGAGTGTTTCCTTGATTTCACTTTCAGATTTTTCATCATCAGTATATAGGAATGCCAGAGATTTCTGTGCATTAATTTTGTATCCTGCAACTTTACCAAATTCATTGATTAACTCTAGTAGTTTTCTGGTAGCATCTTCAGGATTCTCTATGTATAGTATCATGTCATCTGCAAACAGTGACAGCTTTACTTCTTCTTTTCCAATTTGGATTCCTTTTATTTCCTTTTCTTCTCTGATTGCTGTGGCTAAAACTTCCAAAACTAGGTTGAATAAGAGTGGTGAGAGTGGGCAACCTTGTCTTGTTCCTGATCTTAGTGGAAATGGTTTCAGTTTTTCACCATTGAGGACGATGCTGGCTGTGGGTTTGTCATATATGGCCTTTATTATGTTGAGGAAAGTTCCCTCTATGCCTACTTTCTGCAGGGTTTTTATCATAAATGGGTGTTGAATTTTGTCGAAAGCTTTCTCTGCATCTATTGAGATGATCATATGGTTTTTCTCCTTCAATTTGTTAATATGGTGTATCACGTTGATTGATTTGCGTATATTGAAGAATCCTTGCATTCCTGGAATAAACCCCACTTGATCATGGTGTATGATCCTTTTAATGTGCTGTTGGATTCTGTTTGCTAGTATTTTGTTGAGGATTTTTGCATCTATGTTCATCAGTGATATTGGCCTGTAGTTTTCTTTCTTTGTGACATCCTTGCCTGGTTTTGGTATCAAGGTGATGGTGGCCTCGTAGAATGAGTTTGGGAGTGTTCCTCCCTCTGCTATATTTTGGAAGAGTTTCAGAAGGATAGGTGTTAGCTCTTCTCTAAATGCTTGATAGAATTCGCCTGTGAAGCCATCTGGTCCTGGGCTTTTGTTTGTTGGAAGATTTTTTATCACAGTTTCAATTTCAGTGCTTGTGATTGGTCTGTTCATATTTTCTATTTCTTCCTGATTCAGTCTCGGCAGGTTGTGCATTTCTAAGAATTTGTCCATTTCTTCCAGGATGTCCATTTTATTGGCATAGAGTTGCTTATAGTAATCTCTCATGATCTTTTGTATTTCTGTAGTGTCAGTTGTTACTTCTCCTTTTTCATTTCTAATTCTATTGATTTGAGTCTTCTCCCTTTTTTTCTTGATGAGTCTGGCTAATGGTTTATCAATTTTGTTTATCTTCTCAAAGAACCAGCTTTTAGTTTTATTGATCTTTGCTATCGTTTCCTTCATTTCTTTTTCATTTATTTCTGATCTGATTTTTATGATTTCTTTCCTTCTGCTAACTTTGGGATGTTTTTGTTCTTCTTTCTCTAATTGCTTTAGGTGCAAGGTTAGGTTGTTTATTCGAGATGTTTCCTGTTTCTTAAGGTGGGATTGTATTGCTATAAACTTCCCTCTTAGAACTGCTTTTGCTGCATCCCATAGGTTTTGGGTCGTCGTGTCTCCATTGTCATTTGTTTCTAGGTATTTTTTAATTTCCTCTTTGATTTCTTCAGTGATCACTTCGTTATTAAGTAGTGTATTGTTTAGCCTCCATGTGTTTGTATTTTTTACAGCTCTTTTCCTGTAATTGATATCTAGTCTCATAGCATTGTGGTCGGAAAAGATACTTGATACAATTTCAATTTTCTTAAATTTACCAAGGCTTGATTTGTGACCCAAGATATGATCTATCCTGGAGAATGTTCCATGAGCACTTGAGAAAAATGTGTATTCTGTTGTTTTTGGATGGAATGTCCTATAAATATCAATTAAGTCCATCTTGTTTAATGTATCATTTAAAGCTTGTGTTTCCTTATTTATTTTCGTTTTGGATGATCTGTCCATTGGTGAAAGTGGGGTGTTAAAGTCCCCTACTATGATTGTGTTACTGTCGATTTCTCCTTTTATGGCTGTTAGTATTTGCCTTATGTATTGAGGTGCTCCTATGTTGGGTGCATAAATATTTACAATTGTTATATCTTCTTCTTGGATCGATCCCTTGATCATTATGTAGTGTCCTTCTTTGTCTCTTCTAGTAGTCCTTATTTTAAAGTCTATTTTGTCTGATATGAGAATTGCTACTCCAGCTTTCTTTTGGTTTCCATTTGCATGGAATATTTTTTTCCATCCCCTTACTTTCAGTCTGTATGTGTCTCTAGGTCTGAAGTGGGTCTCTTGTAGACAGCATATAGATGGGGCTTGTTTTTGTATCCATTCAGCCACTCTGTGTCTTTTGGTGGGAGCATTTAGTCCATTTACATTTAAGGTAATTATCGATATGTATGTTCCTATTCCCATTTTCTTAATTGTTTTGGGTTCATTATTGTAGGTCTTTTACTTCTGTTGTGTTTCTTGCCTAGAGAAGTTCCTTTAGCATTTGTTGTAAAGCTGGTTTGGTGGTGCTGAACTCTCTCAGCTTTTGCTTGTCTGTAAACGTTTTAATTTCTCCATCAAATCTGAATGAGATCCTTGCTGGGTAGAGTAATCTTGGTTGCAGGTTTTTCTCCTTCATCACTTTAAGTATGTCCTGCCACTCCCTTCTGGCTTGTAGAGTTTCTGCTGAGAGATCAGCTGTTATCCTGATGGGGATTCCCTTGTGTGTTATTTGTTGTTTTTGCCTTGCTGCTTTTAATATGATTTCTTTGTGTTTAATTTTTGACAGTTTGATTAATATGTGTCTTGGCGTATTTCTCCTTGGATTTATTCTGTATGGGACTCTCTGTGCCTCCTGGACTTGATTAACTATTTCTTTTCCCATATTAGGGAAGTTTTCAACTATAATCTCTTCAAATATTTTCTCAGTCCCTTTCTTTTTCTCTTCTTCTTCTGGAACCCCTATAATTCGAATGTTGGTGCGTTTAATGTTGTCCCAGAGGTCTCTGAGACTGTCCTCTGTTCTTTTCATTCTTTTTTCTTTATTTTGCTCTGCAGCAGTTATTTCCACTATTTTATCTTCCACCTCACTTATCCGTTCTTCTGCCTCAGTTATTCTGCTATTGATCCCATCTAGAGTATTTTTTATTTCATGTATTGTGTTTTTAATCGATGTTTGATTCATCTTTAGTTCTTCTAGGTCCTTGTTAACTGTTTCTTGCATTTTGTCTATTCTATTTCCAAGATTTTGGATCTGGGAAATAGAATCTTGGATCATCTTTACCATCATTATTCTGAATTCTTTTTCAGGTAGACTGCCTATTACCTCTTCATTTGTTAGGTCTGGTGGGTTTTTATCTTGCTCCTTCTCCTGCTGTGTGTTTTTCTGTCTTCTCATTTTGCTTATGTTACTGTGTTTGGGGTCTCCTTTTTGCAGGCTGCAGGTTCGTAGTTCCTGTTGTTTTTGGTGTCTGTCCCCAGTGGCTAAGGTTGGTTTAGTGGGTTGTGTAGGCTTCCTGGTGGAGGGGACTAGTGCCTGTGTTCTGGTGGATGAGGCTGGATCTTGTCTTTCTGGTGGGCAGGTCCACGTCTGGTGGTGTGTTTTGGGGTGTCTGTGGACTTTTTATGATTTTAGGCCACCTCTCTGCTAATGGGTGGCGTTGTGTTCCTGTCTTGCTAGTTGTTTGGCTCAGGGTGTCCAGCACTGTAGCCTGCTGGTCGTTGAGTGAAGCTGGGTGCTGGTGTTGAGATGGAGATCTCTGGAAGATTTTCGCCGTTTGATATTATGTGGAGCTGGGAGGTCTCTTGTGGACCAGTGTCCTGAAGTTGGCTCTCCCACCTCAGAGGCACAGCACTGACTCCGGGCTCCTCAATTTGGGATGATGTGTTGTCTATTCATGTATTCCGCAGATGCAGGGTACATCAAGTTGATTGTGGAGCTTTAATCCGCTGCTTCTGAGGCTGCTGGGAGAGGTTTCCCTTTCTCTTCTTTGTTCTCACAGCTCCTGGGTCTCAGCTTTGGATTTGGCCCCGCCTCTGCGTGTAGGTCGCCGGAGGGCGCCTGTTCTTCGCTCAGATAGGACAGGGTTAAAGGAGCAGCCTCTTCGGGGACTCTGGCTCACTCAGGCCGGGCGGGAGGGAGGGGCACGGAGTGCGGGGCAAGCCTTTTGGGAGGTCTGGGGACTTCTGCCAGCGTTCAGTAGGTGTTCTGTAGGAGTTGTTCCACGTGTAGCTGTATTTCTGGTGTATCCGTGGGGAGGAAGGTGATCTCCGCGTCTTACTCTTCCGCCATCTTACCCGGAAGTCTCTATTGTACTTTCTATATGCTGTTTGCTCCTGTTCAGAAAACAGGGTACATAGAAGACACAGTTCCTTCTTGCTGGCAGCTCATCAGTCTAGGCTAGGAAATAAGAGAGGGATACACTTGGAACACACGTAGTTTTACAGTCTCTATGCTGGAGTTACAATGAGTGTTGCTGAGTAAGAGTCATAGGACCATTAGTGAGAACGTACTCTGTGCCAGGCACTGTCACTTGCATATATTATCACATTCACTCCTTACAGTGTCCCATTTTGAAAATAAAAAGCACCCAAGAGTGGTTAAGAAACTTGCCCAGTGTCACACAGCGTGTGTACAGAGTGAGGATTAAATGAGATACTAAATAGTAAGCAGTAATCACAGTGCCTGGCACACGATGTGCTTCTGGAGCGTCAGCTTGTACAGCAGGTGGTGGCGGTGGCAGGAGTAATACCACATGCCAGTGTCCTTCATATCAACCCCATGAGCTCCTTAGCAGTTTTGATCCTAATGTTTCAGTTGAGAAACAGGCCCAGTGAGGCTAAATGACTTGCTTGGGGACACCAGACATTGAAATGGCAAAGCAGGAACTCAAATCTGTCCTTTTTGTCCAGGCTTTCTAGCTCTGGAGTTTGGATTTTGTTTTTCAGAGGGCTGGTATACTCACTGAAAAATTTCTTCAGGGGGTGACGATGACAACACTGGTGGTTAAAGGCTGGCATTGTAGTGATATTTTGGAGAGACTGGCTGGTGAAGGTCAAGTCAGGTAGAGATTAGAGTCGTAGGATCAGTTTGGAGATGATCACATCCATCAAGTGGGATAAAAATGACGTAATGAGAAACAAGATGTGGGTTTTGACAATAAGGAATGGTTAAAAAAAAAAAGAAGAAGAGATGCGCCTGAGTGATGTGTAGAAGGAGGCCTCTATGGAAATTAACGTCAGGCTGTGGGGCATGAAAAGGAGGGTTGGCTAGACCAAGAGCAGGTGCAAGGCTAAGGACTGTGTCTCTTTCATTCAGCTGGTATCTGCATTGCTTAGCACAGTGTGTATGTCCTAGCAGGGCTCTCCAAACACTTGTAGGATAGATTCATGAATGTCCAAGATAATGCCAGGCTTCCAGCCTAAGTATCCTGCACAGAAACAAAGAGAGTGCTGGCAAGGGCGCTGGTTTGAGGGAAAGAGGAATGTGATTTTGCAGATTCTTTTTTTTTTTTTTTTTAATTGGAGTATAGTTGATTTACAATGTTGTGTTAATTTCAGGTGTACAGCAAAGTAACTCAGTTACACATATATGTATATTCATTCTTTTTCAGATTCTTTACCCATATAGGTTGTCACAGAATATTGAGTAGAGTTCCCTGTGCTATACAGCAGATCCTTGTTGGTTATCTATTTTATATATACTAGTGTGTGTATGTTAAAACAGTTGTAGATGCAGAGCCTAGCATTGAATGTAAGAGCCTCAAGTTCGGAGGCAGTTCAGGTCTGGAGATATCACTTCAGGGCTACCTGTGTAGAAGGTGCTGGTTGAAGTGAAAAGGGCAGAGTTTTCTTAAGGAAAGTGAGAACAGAGAGGACCCGGAAGAGTGAGGAGCCCTTCGGTGTGGAAAGTTACGGTCCCAAAGGAAGCAATGTATTTCCAAAAGAAGGCAGCGAACAGTGTCCAGTGCTACAGAATGAACCAGGAGAAGTAGGATGGAGAAATGGTCCTTGAATGTGGCCAGAGAACTTCATCGGTAGCTTTGGAAAGAGCTCTTTTATTTATATGGTGTTGCTTCAAGCAGATTGCAAAGACTTGCTGCGGGGATTGTAGTGCGAAAATGATGACCTCTCGTTGATAGATACTCAAAGCAGACCTGAGCCGGGGGGGGGGGGGGTTATTAGAGTTGAGAAGGAAGTTTTATGTGAGGATGCCATTATTTTCAAGATTAGGAAGAAATAAAGCATCCGTGCTTATGGTCTGTGTTGTGGGCTGAATTTTTGTTCTCCCAAATTCACGTGTTGATGTCCCAACCCCTAGTAACTCATAATTTAACTGTATTTGGAAGCAAGGTCTTCAAAGAGTTGATTGAATTAAAATGAGCCATTAAGATGGGGTCCAAACCCAATATGACCAGTGTCCTTACAAGAAGAGAAAGATGCCAAGGGTGTGTGTGCACAGTGGGTGAGCACGTGATGAGGCAGCAAGGGGACAGTCATCTGCAAGCCACAGGGAGAGGCCTCAGGAGAAACCAACAGTCCTCACACATTCTCTTGGACTTCGAGCCTCTAGAATTGTGAGAAAGTAAATTTCTGTTGTGTAAACCCCCAGTGTGTGGTATTCTGGCAGCCAGAGCTGACTAAGGCAGTCTGCAAGGCAGGGACAAAGGTAAATGTGCAAAGAGGGACAGCCTGGAAAAGAACACTACATGCAGAATCAGTATAAAGTCAGTTGAGAAATTAAAACAACTAAGTGCTTAGCACCAAATAACCTGACCTATGTGATATTTCTTGATCATTTACTTTTCTTAAAACATTTCAATTCTTGTCTTTTTCCACTGAACACACCCATCCATTCCTTTGAAATTTGGAGCCAGGTGTTCAAACTCCCTAAGGTCTGATCTCTTTTTCCATTCTGCTGCCTTTTTGTGGCTGTTGTTATTTAATAAATTGCTATCTGTTGGTGTGAAGGTGAATGAGAGAGATATTGCTCTCAAGGCCTTCTATGTCCCTTTCTTAACTTGCTCATAATTGGGATATTTCTCAGTCATCTAGTACTATATTTTACTTACCACTTTAAAGCATTTTTTAGACTCCCTTCTTGTTTCTTCGTCGTTGTATGAAATTCTGAGATTGATTCAGCCCAGTGAAGACTAAGCAGATTTTCCTTCCCCACCCACAGTATCCAAAGGTTCAGAAACTTAGAGCTTGTCCAAGTCCTTTTCTTGTCCCATGAGATTTGTCGTGGATGAACTCCTTCACATTAGCTTATTTGAATCTTCCTATCTGAAGCAGAGAATAGCATTCAAAAGTGGTTTGTGTGGCTTCGTCCTTGTGGATTAGTCACATTCTTTCTGGCTTGTTAAAGCCCGCATAATCAGCAAGTGGCTAGAGACATGGAGGAGTAGTGTAGACGAATGGTGCATTTGTAGATGTCAACATGCGGTGGATATGTTAATCCTCCATTTCCTCAAATCTAGCCCAAGTTGAGAACAGTGATATTTTTAAATATTTGGCAAGATTTCATTTAGAAAAACCAGGCCCTTGAGAGTGTTCTGAAAGGATTGACTCTGCCTATATCTGGGATTTCTTTAATCTTTTGATCATCCTTTAGGTAAGTTTAAAAAAAAAAAAAAGCATATTGACAAGCTGTCTAGTGCACCAATAAAGAATCTATTGGACGCTTTCTTTTAACAGAACTTCATAATCTTCTGTAGAGATCTGAAAACAAAATTTGTACTTATCCCAAATATTATCCTGGAACTTAAATGTGCCCATTTCATGCTGGGATGAAAGCAGACCGATGCCACATGGCTTTTTCTATATGATTTGTGTGCATTGTTGGAAATTTCTAGGTCAGAGGCAAAACTGCAGGATGGATCTTTTGGCACATTTTGGGTTTCAAAATAAGGGGAAATTTTCAAATTTTATATTTTATACTATCAGGTTGAGCTCTGAATTCATGAGTGAGAACCTTGTAAAAATTTAGTGCTGAGTTGAAGAATCCTGTATAAATAGAGTACATTCAGAAGCTCAGAAAATATCCTTCAAGCCACATCATTGAATAAAAATTTAAATAATCTCATTTTTGATTGTATGATTAAAGCACTTTTAGACCCTGAGTCTCCGAGTCCTGCAGGGTTTCCAGTTACACTTGTATGATATTTTGATTATAGTTGGTATAAATGGAAGTGCCTACCATCAGTTTTTGCTGAAGACTTAGGTTTACAGTTAAATTCTATTCTACACAGTCACCCTGACATGATATTTAATGTCAGTATAGTGATTTCATTGGGTACTACTTTAAAAAAATATTATCTAGATGCCAGTGTGTCCAAAACTCCTATCGCCAGCCCCGACCTGCCCTTGAAATTCCAGACTTGAATGTGTAATGTCCACCAGACACATCTACTTGGATGTCTTAAGGCATCTAAAACTTAACATGTCCAAAAAAGGAATTCTTGGTTTCTGCCTTAAAACCTGCTCCTCCAGAATTCTTCTCCTGTCAGGACATAGCACCACCAGCCACCCAACTAAACAGCCCCAGACCTGAGAGTCAACCTTGGTTTCTTTCCTTTTCTCTCCCTTCCCTTTCAAATTCATCAGCAAGTGCTGTGCTTCAATAGCACTTTTTGGACATATCTCAAATCCATCTGCTCCTCTCCATCTTCACTACTCCTACCCTAGTCCAAGCCATCACCATCTTTCAAAAGGGCTCCTGCAATAGTCTTCTTTTTTATTTTTATTTTTTTGTGATTCAAAATTTTTATAGATTATACACCATTTATTGTTACTGTAAAATATTGGCTATGTTCTCTGTGCTATACAATATATCCTTGTAGCTTATTTATTTTATACAGAGTATTTGGTACCTCCTAATCCCCTACTCCTATCTTGCCCCTCCCCTGCATTAGTCTTCTAACCTGAACCTTCTTCTACTCTTGCCCCTTAAAATCCATTTCCCTTAACAGCTTCAGGAATGATCTTGTTATAGTGTGAATCAGTTCACATCACTTCCCTGTGAAACCTCTTATGGTTTCTCCTTACACTTAGGATAAAATACAGACTCTGTAACATGGTCCTACATGATATGAACTCTTGCCCACCTCTCTACCTCATTATACACTTCTCTCTACCTTAGTCACTATTCTCCCTTCACCCTGAGCCTCTTTCTATTTCTGTAAATATGTAAAACTTCCCACCCCAGTGCCTTTGCACTTGCTGAATTTCAGCCCAAAACAATGCCCTGCCTACCACTCCCCTTCTCTTTCATTTCTTCCCTTGATGAGGTCTTTCTCCTCATTCAGGCTTTAGCTCAGGTACCAAGTTATGGGAGTGACCTTTCTTGATCATCTCATCTAAAGTAGCTACATACATCCCCCTTCTCTTTCTATCACTTCCCTTATATTTGATTCATGCAACTAGTTACCATCTAAAAATTCTTTCTTTCTTTCTTTGTTTATTGACTCTTTCCTCCACTACAATGTAAGCGTTACAAAAACAAAGGCCCTACTTGTCTTATTTGCTATTATATTCCTAGTGCATAACACAGCTCCTGGTACATAATAAATGCTTAGATGCAGAGTCATGTCAGTGTTGTATGCTCATTTTAGTGGTTTCCACAAAGTCATGCCTTAGACTAATTTCCCTCCTTACCATTCCCTCTTAAATATCCCCTTTTACCAACTTCAGCTTACTTAGCTCTGTATGAGTTGAGGTGATAGTTCATTTCTAAATCGTCAGTAAAAAGGTTAAAGAAAAACCAGGATTAATATATGTTGATAGAGTTTATAGATTCTGATGCTATATAATAGAGATAACATTTTTGAAAAGCATCTGCTCGTCAATGATTTAAACATTTATTTAGCAAAGAGCACATGAAAAATAAATATTTAAGCACCAGAAAAATATTTTCTTACTCAGATCTCTCTACACAATGTGGCATTTTACTTCCAGCTTTTTAACCAGTGGTTCTCTAGTTTCCTGAAGCTTAAACAGACAAAGTTAACAATTGTAGGTTTAAAGGGCAACGTGCTCCACATTAGAAGTCACTTTCAGGTAAGAAAAGCAGTCTTATTTTATAAGTATAATTATCAGGTTTAAGTGAAACTGACAGCCTGGAAAGGTACAATAAAATAGCTTCAGGACAATAGCAGATTTCGGTAAGGTAATGCCAACATATCATCTTTAATGAAATCACATACTTTGAGTTAAAGTCTTTGTTTTAGTGTACAATAAAAATAAAAGATGAAAAAAAAATTTTGAAGAATCAAACAGCAAGGGTGAAGCATACCAAGTGAGATACGTTTTAGATGCTTTAAAAAACCTGCTTCATGAAGTCACAATGCTCCAGAAAATTGGAATCTATGTTATTAAACAAAAACATTAATTAGATGGTTTTATACTAAGCAGAGCACTGTAGAGTTATTATACAGAACGTTCAGTGTTTTGTGATTTTTTTACCCTTACTGCCAAGTTGAATCTTTAATAAACAAGTAGAATGGAAACTGGAGGAATATAAGAAACTTGGACTGTTAGGATAAATAGACACAAAATATTAAACAGATCAACTTCACTAAAAAGTCTCATTAGTATTGGTTCAGAAAGTAAAGAATAAAAAGTTCAAGTTATGATTCTTTAGAGTTGATCTATGGATCCATATTACATTTACTATAAGCATAAAATCAAACATTTTATAAAGAAAAATGATACAATCTAGTAGACTATTTTCAACAAGGAATAACTCCATATGTATATTTAGATAAAATTACAGATATTTATAATATTAGTATTATAACTGGATATCTAATACAATATTCCATTATGTGACTTCACGTTGCCCAAAGTCATAGCATTAAATAACATTAAATCATAGACTGGAAAAGGTATTCACTGTCAAATTCTTTCTCTCTTTAAAACTATTATGGAATTTTGCAAGCACAAACAAAAGAGAGAATAGTATGTTCATACACTGATCACCCAAGTTTATGTCTCTTGCTAAATTTTAGAAATTTTCAGCCATAGTTCTCTGGAGCACTTTTTCAGCTCTATCCTCTTTCTTCTCTCCTTCTGGGACTCCAGTGACATAAGCGTTAGATCTTTTCTTTTAGTCCCACAAATCCTCGAGTCTCTGTTCAATCAGCAAGACAGAAAACTTTTAGACACTGGCTATTCTATACCAAACACCACTGAAAACAGCTGTGGGCCCCACCTTCCCCCCAGCCAGCAAAGGTCAAGTGGGAAGGGTAGACTTCCAGGTTCTCCGGGCTGTAATGAGGAACACTAACCACCTCCTCCTCACCCCCAGCCAGGGTGACGGGAGAAGGCTGTGTAGGTAGCCAGGACTTTCCTGCCTGCTGGGCAGTAACAAAGCCCCATCACCCCCTGCAGCGTCCAGAAAACCACCTAAGGAGCCTGGATCTCCATCCCTGCTGAAGTGGATCAGAAGAAGTTTAGTAGAGATGCACCTGTGCCCCACTCCCCTGTTGTCAGTGGAGAGAGCTGTAACCAGACACTTGTACTGCTCCAGGACAGGCAGGATCATCAGAGACCTAGGCGGAGGCTGGATTTCCTGCTCCCACCAACACTAACAAGCCTCTGCTCCTTAGGTGTCATTGGAGGCCCGGTGGGGAACTTGGACTTCTCCTCCCATCTGGCAATAATGAGGCAGCATTCTCCTCCCCCACCCCTCCTAGAGTGGTATCAGAGGAAGCCAGTTAAAGCAGAGATTTGGAGTATCATCAGACGAGAGAGACTCTGCTCTTTTCCTGGCCCTTTGTCTAAACAGAGTAGGGACGTTTTTGTCTGCACCCCTTGGTGTTTTCAGGGTGCTGGTTTCTTCATCTCTGTGTCTGGGATAAACTAGGCAAAAAGAAAACCCAGGGAACTCACCGCCATGTTGTTTCTTCAGTTCCAAGCTCCCTAGCAGCTTGCCTTTTCCTTTCCCCATTTCAGAGTCTTCTTATGTCTGTTTTCCATATAATTTCCAGGGTTTGTAGTTGTACTTTGCGTGAGGAATAATGAAAACAATGCCTACTCCCATTTTCCCCCTCGGCTGGTTTTTATGTTCTCACTTCATCCCCTTCTCCTGCCATTTATTTATTGGAAAAAGGAGTGTTTTTATTTTTTTTGTTTGTTTTGAAGAATTTCCAACATTCTGGATTGCTGATTGCATTTTTATGTATCATTAGTAGGTTCTTCTATTTCCTGTATTTCCATAGGCTGACAGAACCAGAGACTTGATTAGTTTGGGGTTTAATTCTTTAGACAGATATTTTGTAGATGGTGCTGTGACTGTCACACTAGGAGATGCTAAACATCTGGATCTCTTACTTTCAGGGAAGTACAGATTTATCAGAGAGCTAAGGAGTTGTTGGCTTTACTCATCCATTATATAGTTTCCTATCCACTTTCTCTGATGACTTTCACAGTCAGTTCTCTTTTAGTGCTGATAAAATAGCCCACCTTTTACCCAGTGGCATTCTGAACAAAATTGATCGTAAAATCAAGGAGTAGCAAGCACATGGCAGCCATTGAAGTGTTAATTGGGGAAAACAACTTAGCATGAGACTTATTAGCTCCCAAGAGAAAGAAGTGGATCTGAACCAAGATTTTGCTTTATGCTTCCCACATTTATTAAGCAGATAAGTCAGTCTAGCTGTCCTGGAGCAGCATGAGCAAAGGGATGGAAGAGGCCATTATTTACCCTAGTAGGACTCCTGCCTGTATGTAGTGACAGCTCTCCTCCTTGCAATCCCAAGAAGCACATCTTGGCTTCCTGTCTTTCTCCTCTACAACAGTTTAATGGAGAGCTGTCAATACAATTTTACTAAAGTTTAGTAAAATGTTTGTTTTTTACAGATGACTTCTGTTTATGTCATAAGATACCAGTTTTTAATTATATAGTGATAGAGGCTTTCTTTTGAAAAATAAATGTATTAAAATGAAAACATGGGGCCTCCCTGGTGGCGCAGTGGTTGAGAGTCCGCCTGCCGATGCAGGGGATACGGGTTCGTGCCCCGGTCTGGGAGGATCCCATATGCCGCGGAGCGGCTGGGCCCGTGAGCCATGGCCGCTGAGCCTGCGCATCCGGAGCCTGTGCTCCGCAACGGGAGAGGCCACAACAGTGAGAGGCCCGCGTACGGAAGAGAAAAAAAAAAAAAAAAAATGAAAACATGAAGTAATATAAAGAATGTAAAGGTAAAGAACAGTATGGTGAAATATAGCTATGACAATAATTGTATAATAACTAAGCATTAGGTAAATGCTTAATATTTGTGATACTCAGATTAAACACCTAATGACATTGTTGTATCGATGTGGACACCCAGAGAGGAAAAATGCCTTGTCCAAATCATCACATGATTTGAAGGCAATCAGTGCTGGATCTGAACTCCAGTTTCCTAATGCCTACTCGGTTGCTCCTTTCTGGCTATGCTTTTTCCCGAATAGTGCTAGGAAGATTGTGTGACCTCAGGGCTAGAGTCTGAGAACATTTCATTGCAGCACTGTGAAGGCAGGGCCCGGGTCTCTCTTATTTATTGCTGTATCCCCAGCACCTAGTGGAGAGTGCAGCCCAGAGTGAGTGCTTCTTAAACATTCCTAAAATTTGTTGGATACTAATCTACATTCTGCAAAATAGTATCTTTCACTTCTAAATAGAGCATCCTTTGTTGAGATTCAATTAAGGTCAATTTCTCTCCTCCCTTTCTTCCCGAGTCTGTTTATGACATTATCTTTGCCTGACCAAAATGTGTTTTCAAGTTTCGTATATCTCAACTAGTCAGTCTCAGGAAAAAGCCTTAGAATTCCTTAACCATGGTTAGAGTTTGTCCTAAAAAGGAAATTAACAGTATGTCCTAAGGTAGACCGGTTCATGGTGGTAAAAATAACCACCCATTATAATGCTAGAATGTTTAAGCATTTGGCAAAGTTCTGATGTTAAGCCTTTTAGTCAGTATTTTTTCCAGTTTATTGAGGTATGAATGACAAATAAAAATTGTATATATTTAGGTTGTACACATGATTTTTTAAAGTGTCATACATGATGATTTAATATATGTATTGTGAAATGATTACTACAATCAAGTTAATGAACACATCCATTACCTCACACAGTTAGCTTTTCTTAGTGAATTTCAAGTATATAATATAGTATTAACTATAGTCACCATGCTGTACGTTAAATCCCCAGAACTCATTGGTCTTATAACTGGAAGTTTGTACCCTTTGACCAGCATCTCCCCATTTTGCCCATGTCCAAGCCTCTGGAAACCACCGTTCTACTCTCTGGTTTTATGAGTTCAACTTTTTCAGATTCCATATGTAAGTGAAATCACACAGCATTTACCTATTTGTGTCTCGCTCATTTTACTTAGCATAATGACCTCCTGGTTCATGTAAATGGCAGGATTTCCTTCTCTGATATGGATAAATAATATTTCATTATATGTCTTTTATAGATATAGGTGAAATATATATATATATATATGTATTTGAATATATCATATTTTCTTCATTCATATGTTGATGGATACTTTGGTTGGTTCCATAATAATGGAACAGTGAACACTGGAGTGCAGATGTCTCTTCGAGATAGAGATTTCATTTTCTTTGGATATACATCCAGAAGTGAGGCTGCTGGATCATATGGTAATTCTATTTTTAATTTCTTGAGGAGCCTCCATACTGTTTTCCATAATGGCTGTACCAATTTACATTCCCATCCATAATGTACAAAGGTTTTCTTTTCCCTGCATCCTACCCAACCTGTTATTTCTTGTCTTTTTTGGTAATATCCATCCTAACAGATGTGAGGTGACATGTCATTGTGGTTTTGATCTGCATTTCCCTGGCGATTAGTGATGTAGAGCACCTTTTCATGTACCTGTTGGCCGTTTGCATGTCTTCTTTGGAAAATGTGTGTTCAGGTCCTTTGCCCATTTTTTAATTGGGTTGTTGGTTTTTTTGCTGTTGAGTTGTAGGAATTCCTTATATATATTTGAATGTTAATGCCTTATCATATTTATGGTTTGCAAATATTTTCTCCCATTCCTTAGGTTGATTTTTCATTTGGTTGGTTATTTCCAATGCTATGCAGACACTTTTCAGTTTGATGTGGTCCCACTGGTTTATTTTTGTTTTTGTTGCCTGTGCTTTTGGGTATCGTATCTAAAAAAATCACTGCCAAGACCAATGTCAAGTTGGTTTTTCCCTATGTTTTCTTTTAGGATTTTTACCATTTCAGGTCTTACATTTAAGTTTTTAATCCATTTTGAGTTAAGTTTTTTGAATATGAGGATAGGAATCCAGTCTCATTCCTTTGCATGTGGATATCCAGTTTCCCTAACACCATTTATTGAAGAGACTATCCTTTCCTCATTGTTTGTTCTTGGTGCCCTTGTCAAAGATTTGTTGACTGTATATGCATGGGTTTATTTCTGGGTTCTTGATTCTGTTCCATTGGTATATGTGTCTGTTTTTATGCCTGTACCATACTGTTTTAATGACTGTAGTTTTGTAACACAGTTTGTAATATAGTATGAAGAAGGAAGTGTGATGCCTCCAGCTATGTAATCAGTATTTTTTAGTAGAAATTTATGGAGTTCCTATGTGCGTGGACTGTGCCAAATGCTTGATATTGATTTTTCTCTTTCAGACACAATAACAACCCTGTGAGTTAGGTGCTATTATTACCTCCTTTACTAAAAAATAGAGACTGAGGGTTAGAGATGTTAAGTAACTTGTCCAGTGAAGCATAGCTACTGGCTTTGAAACTGAATTCAATTTCAGATCTTTCTAACTAGAGAGGAGAACTCTTAACCTCTATTCACACTTGTCCTTGAAATGACTTAATAATTTAGAAGGCATTCTTGAGGTGGAAAGAGCACAAGATTAAAAACAAATTTTTTTAGGTGAAGTAGAGTTGGTTTACAATGTTGTGTTAATTTCTGCTGTACAATAAAGTGATTCATTTATACATACATATATATATATATATATATACATCCTTTTTTAATATTCTTTTCCATTACGGTTTATTACAGGATACTGAATATATTTCCCTGTGCTGTACAGTAGGACCTTGTTGTTTATCCATTCTGTGTATAATAGCTTACATCTGCTAACCCCAGTCTCCCACTCCATTTCTCCCCAAATCCCCTCCCCCTTGGCAACCACAAGTCTGTTCTCTATGTCTGTGAGTCTATTTCTGTTTCATAAATGTGTTTACTTGTGTCATATTTTAGATTCTACTTATAAGTGATATCATATGGTATTTGTCTTTCTCTTTCTGACTTACTTCACTTAGTGTGATAATCTCTAGTTGCATCCATGTTGCTGCAAATGGGGAAGAGCATAAGATGTAGATTTGAGAGGACCCCCTGACCCTAGCTTTCATACTTACAGCTTTATGACTTGATGCAAATATGAACTTTACTCACCTAAAACCACTTCCTCGGTTTTTGCATTATACTGATACCTCCAGTATTATTATTTACTCGGTATGTACCTGATATCCTTCTTTGAGTAGATAACCCTGAAGAGAACTACAATGAAGAAAAAAGTATTATTAATATCTTCCTAAATACTACTCACTGCTTTGAAGGCGACAGTCATATGTTCCCCCCATCCTTCCATTGCCTTCTCTCCCTTCTTCTCTCCTTCCCTTTCTTTCTTGAAGGTTATTTAGTAAGTATTACGGAGGTGTTAAAGATGTGCTAGCACCAAACTGAGACTTTCTCCTGGGTGTAATAAGAAATACTGAAAAATAATGGAAAAGGGAGTAATTTTTGATAATGTGGTTCAATGTCATTTAATATTGTGTATCACCTAATATCACCTCTCATTCTAAGAACGTGCCCCACAATTTGAAGATCATTGGCTTAAACTCTTTGAGAATGTTCATCAAAATCAAATGGAAGCATGGAAGTGAAATCCCTCAGTAAACTGGAAATTTCTTTTAGAACTTCCCTTCACACTGAAGAAACATAAACTCATAATTTGGCTGTAACATTAATAGCACCTCTAGCTCTCCTCTCTGCTACCACTAATTTATATTTTTCCAAAAATTATCGGGAAAACGTTTTCAAATGAGGTAGTGGCTGAGGACTGGGAGTATGTGCTTAGACTTTCGATGAGGCCAAGAGAAAACCCTCTGTTGCAAGTTTGGGAAAACATACATGATATGCTGTTTAATGCTCTTTTGAAATGATGGAGTCAGTCAACAACTCTTTGGAAGCACATGCTATATGTAAGTCACTCTGCGGAGAAAAAACAAGTATGGTTCTTAACCTCTCAGAACTAAAAGTCTTGCATAGACTATCAAAGCTGAGAGACTCAAGACCAAACGTTCGCCCTATCAAAAGCATACCCGATGAATGCTGAATTATCTTGGGAATCATAGCTAGCTAGAAAGACATTAACCTTAATTTCATCTTGTTCAACATCTCCTGGCTCCCTGTAATGCATCAGGTCTATGGTCCGTACTAATTATTGTGGTAGCGCACAGCTAACATATGCAGAGTACGTGTTACAGATGAAGCTCCATGGTGGATGGCTTCCCACATTTCTCATAACTGCCTGTTATTCATCCTTATTTTATGGATAAGAAATGGAAGCACAGAGTGTGCTTATGCTGAGTGGCATTTGAACCCTGTTTTAATTGACCCCATGGCTTCTGCCTTGGCTGTTGAGCCTGATTGTCTCACCTCCAAAATAAAGAAATAAACTTCTCCTCCCCTGTAGGAGTCCACATGTTCCTTTGCCGCCTGCCATCTTAGAAGGCATGGGGCAGTGCTGAGTTCTGGAGTAATGACAAGGTGTCTGCCTTTCTCGTTAACAGGCTTTGTTTGAATCTTTTCGATGGCATTCTTAAAGTTCCTGAAACCTGCTTTGTGTTTGTTTAATTATAATATAGTCTGGCACTTAGACATTTAATTTTCTGGTTTGGCTGTAATTATCTTCTATGAGAGTAAGAGCAGAGTTGGATTATATTTACTTCCTTTTTTCTTTTTCTTTTGTTTTTTTTTTTTCTTAACATGCAAATCTGACTGTGACTCACTGTGTTCCGATGAGCCTTCGTTGCGGGTGACTGACCTGGGCTCACCCTTAAGGGATGTAGCTGTACAGCCAGCCAGGGTCAACCTGCTGGGTGAGGGGGCTGGTCCTGTGGGACGCAGCGTGGTGCTGCCCAAGGTCAGCACCTCAGGCTGTGCCGGAGGACGCTTCTGCATCCGCGGCTCAGGGTGAGCCTCGTGCCACAGGAGAACCTCGACAAGACAGCGGGGACCCTGCCAACTGGCCTCGGCTCTTCTTTCCAGATAACTAGGATTTTTCAGAACAAATGGTCTTGCCCCTCAAGAATCCCATGTCTCTGGGGTCAGGTTGTATCTGGCCTGGTAGTCCTCTTAGAAGAACTGCCATCTCTCTAAATCGGGACTATCCTTTAATAGATCATGCGATGTTTCATAGAGCAAAAGCAAATGTCTGGCACTCACACACAGCGTTATGCTCATGTAATGATTTGACCTGATCCCCACAACAGCCCCACAAGAGAGGGTTTCCTCTCATTTAGTTATTTGCATACCACCTTTGCAATTTTTATTACATCCATGTACTACCTTGTATCCAAGTAGACAATGTTATTATTTTTTCAATCACTACTTTTTAAATAAATGTAAAAATGTAGAGCGCCAAAATATTCGGAAGGAAGGGTACAGATCTGTGATTTTCTCATAGATGGGCTTTACGTCTCGTAACCTTTAGAATTTTCCACTTGCAAGTTCTTCGTAATGATCTCTAAATGTCACTGCAGCCCCTGCCTCTTTCCATACTTAGGTTTACCACTATGTTAAGAGAACTTTAGCGCTGCTGTGATCCTGTGTGATTAGAACAACTTTGAATGTATTCTCCTAAATTTTTCTCATCCAGCCAAAGACTCCTCTTCACTAACCTAGCTTCAGAATTTGGAGTGTGGGTAGAGAAACACAGAGTGGGAAGGAATATAGGAACACAATCATAGTCAAGGAGGCCAAGTTTATCAAAGAGCTGGGCCAGAAGGGGCTATGGAGGGAGCTGGGGGTTTGAAATGAGAGGTACGAAGCCGCTGTGGGTGTGAGAGCTCGAGGGGAGGGAAACATCTTGGAGATGGGTATATCGCTGTGTGTGAAAGGTTGAGTTTCCCAGGAAGTTGACCGTGAGTCAGAGATGAGTACTCAGGACATTTATCAGCAAGGACTTGAGTCAGCACCTGGGGAGAGGAAGCAGGATCGGGCAGAGGAAGAAGATGAGCCACAGTATAGTCAGAGGAAGACTTCAGCTGAGCCTGCAGGAGTTCTGAAGTCAGGATGACCCTTCAGAGCTGTCCCCCCATTAGTCAGCCATTGAGTGTGGGTTGTCCCAGGAAAGGGGGAGAGGTCTCTGTGCAAGGCGACCCTCTTCATCTGAAGCCATCCCTAAAGGGGCTGCCAGCTGGGTGCTGTCTGCTGGCAGCATGACCCACAGCTTGGGTTGATATCCCTTCTTCCTGAAGGGCTATCTGGCTGGCATATCACAGCATCCACCTTACTGTGCATTATGAACTGGATGCCATTTAATACTCAAGTAAAATCTGGAGTTACTTTTCAAGCTATATATATATATATATTTTTTTTTTTAATGGTACATTTAAACAGTGGCTGTGCAGAGACTGAGCCCCGTGAGGTCCAGGGAGTTATTAGATTTATACCCAGAAATTTAATATTAGATTCCCAAAGCTATTAATTGATACCTGCTCACACAACACAAATTTCCATAAGTAGAAAAAAAGGGGTAGGGAGAAATGGTTTTTATTATATTTTAACAAAACAGTGGTCCTGATCTCTGAAATTAGATCTTTTTAGCCTTTGTATGAGGAGATTTAGAATTTTGGCTACAACTGGGCTTTTATTTTTATCAAATTATGATCAGCAAGAGTAAGAGTGGTAGTATCTTTGGAACTGTGAGAGAAATTAGGAATAAAAGAATGTTTCATTAAGCTCCCCTTGTGCATAGCACATGGAGAAACATGGCGTGAAATGGATGGAGTGTGAGTTTGGACTCCAGACAAAATTTTTGGGGGGGCTCCAAATAAACAAGGCATATCTTCAGCATAAAAAAGAGAGGAAAGGGCCTCCCTGGTGGCGCAGTGGTTGAGAGTCCGCCTGCCGATGCATGGGATGCGGGTTCGTGCCCCGGTCTGGGAGGATCCCATATGCCGCGGAGCGGCTGGGCCCGTGAGCCATGGCCGCTGGGCCTGCGCGTCCGGAGCCTGTGCTCCGCAACGGGAGAGGCCACAACAGTGAGAGGCCCGCATACCGCAAAAAGAAAAAAAAAAAAAAAGAGAGAGGAAAGAGAAAATTGTGAGTCTCATCATGACTGGGGCCCAGTCCAAATGATGTGATCAGGTTGGCTCCATTCTCAGGCAGGCTTCCCCTAAATGGCTATTGATGATCGTGGGCTTACATCATCCCAGTTTAAGTACGGAACAGAAAGAGTGTCTCCCCTATCAATGGTTCCAGCCAACTCTGTGGGACTGATGCTCTTTGGCTGTGATATATGGGGTATATGGATGCCAGTCAGATAAAACACCTAACATCTACCATCCTTTCACACCAAAGTGAAAATTACACCTCTGCCACTTATATTTGGCAAATTACTTCCATTGTTTTCCCCTCACTGTTCTCATATACAAAATGGGGCTGATAATTCTCATTTGGCAGGATTGGTGTTATGATAGTAGTTGATGTGTACATAAAAGCTCTTTGAAACATAGGGGGCGCTCACTAAGAACTATCATTACAGTTAATAGCAAGCACACTCTGGGTTCTATTCTGTTTCCACAGTATTATCTCACTTTCCATTAGGAACCTATGAAAAACCTTTAAATTGGACCAAGCACTAATGACATCCATCTTTTCATAGGATAGTTAACGTTGTCCTAGCACCATGAAGAGAAAAACACGTGACATCTCAGCATTTTCCACCCTGCACACAGATTGGCAACAGAGAAATAGTTCTCTCTCTAAATATCATGATCAACAAATATGTTTTGCAGCCCAATTTTGAATCTTAGTCAAAAGATCGAACAGAAGTAGATAGAATTTCAGTCAGGCATTTAACAAATCAGAGTAGCAAGAATACGTTCTCCAAATGGTACCCAGGTGGCTGTTAAATACCTCAAAGGCAGGAAACCCAGAAAGGGATGAATGACTATGAAATTCAAGTATGATGGGTTTTGATGTGAGTGACTGAAAGGTTAGAGATAAATGAGACTTTACACCTGAAAGAAAGGGATCTGGGCTGATCTCTGAAAGAGGATACAGTGTCATTGATGATTGCTTTCTGAGGGCATGTATCTCTTTTGCCATCGTGGGAATATAATGCCAACAGCACCATGTAAGAGGAAATAGAACAGCGTTGTGGTCGGACAATCGTGGGCAAGCATCCTCTTGTGTGAACTTGGGCAAAATGTTTTAATGCCCTGGACCTCGGAGTCTTCATCCTTTCACACATTCCTAGTGATCCTCTGGCTCCAGCCCGATTTTTTTCTTTAATTCTCTTAAAAACGCACCTTTCCCCAGCGCCTTCTCTCACAGCATTTGCTCTGCCTGGAATGCTCATCTCTAACTTCTCCCAGCAACTCACCCAAGCCCTCCTCCTCCTTGGAAGTTCTCTGTGCTCCCTGGGTTTCCTGATGCCTCCGCAGTTCACTGTACTGGTCCAGAACCCTCTGCCCTCTTTCTTGTGTTTCCCCGTAGACTGTGAGCCCATGAAGCTCAGGATCATATCTACTGTGCTCCCAGGTGTATGCTCAATGCCAAGGATAGTGCTGGGCCGTAGTAAGTCCTCAGTATTTTTTGAACGGATTAATTAATTATCATTAAAATTAGATATACTGAATTTCATCACAACCCAGCTGCTTCTCATAATAAACTTTTGGCCTATTTATTGGGGAAAACATCGGGGATGGATCTTCCTAGAATCCTCTCCATCTCTACTGAGCATTCTAGCCAGGCTTGAAAATGGGCTGGTGGACTCCTACCTGCCACCCATCCTTCCAGTCCCTCCCTGGGGCCTGCCCTAGGCCACTGCAGCCTCTGCCTCACTGTGACATGGCAAGTCCGTAAAACTGGCACCAGTGTGTCTTTGTGACTCTCCATTTCATGTAGGCATTTATTTTGGCTTCCTGAGGACATTTGTATCTGTTAGTCATTCAGGTAACAGGACTCTACTGAGGACCACTTTGCACCTGTCCTTGGATGGAGGAATCCGGCCTCATGTTTATCTGAGCTGGAAGAATTCTCTTTCCGAAGGTCGGTAGTTTCAGTAGCACCATTAGCACCCGCTGCCAGTTGCTGAGGACTTACTACGTGCTGTAGACTATATTAGGGCCATCATAATAATTGCTCATACCCATGAGCATTTATGTGCCCCCCCACACACATTAGGTACGTCTGTGTTTGTGGGTGTGTATGTGTGTGTATAAATACCTGCTGGCTTAATTCTCACAACAACCTTATGAGCTGGGTGCAATTATTACCTCTCCTAAAGATGAGAAAAATGAGGCAAAAGAAAAAATTAAGTAGCTCGTTGGAGATCACAGGAAGATAGTGGCAGAGCTGAGGTGTGAACCCAGATGAATGGGTTCAGAGTCTGCTTGAACTCCTCTGCTAACCCCATTTGACAGATGAGGACACTGTAACTTATAAAAGTAATTTTATGTACCCATTTTATGTACCCAATTTTAGTCTCGTGGCTAAAAAATAACAGAGGCAAAATAATAATTCAAGTATGCCCAACTTTGGTGGTCCTTGATGGCCATGTCTATTGCTCTTCCCTAAGCTGTGCTGCCTCTTATCAGATGTGAGGGGTGAGCAGAACCTTCTAAGTGTGAGCTTATGTTATCAGTCATCTCCAACTCCATTAGGACCAGCAACTCTATTGCCTAACTAAAATGCCCCATCAATAATTAATATTTGTGTAATGATACATTTATCATGGAGAAGACACAAGAATCAGTCCCAGTAATGGCACCGCACATCCCTCCTTCAAGGTCTTGCATTAGTATATTCAGAGTGGAATAGTAGATTGCCTAATTCCAGGCAGTAAGAGTCAACTTTTCAGAAATGATACTGCTCTCTGGTTTCAGAGGCAAAAATCAAATAGATTCTCAGGTTGCACTATTGTACACAAACTCTCCAAATTACTGGTTTCCATCCCACATTTGCCCAACCAGAGGGATGACCATATACACAGAAGGACTCCTAAAATAAGGCTCTTCGTGATCCTTGAAGAAATGGTATTGTGTGTCTGTGTGTGTCTGTTTATGGAATTTTGGAAATCTGTTGTCTTCCTTGTGATCTTGAGCATCATCTGGGGAATAGAGCTGCATCCTTACAAGGCTGCTGTGAGAATCTGGGGAGATAATGTATGGGGGAAGAACTTTGAAAACTGCAAAGTGCTGAACAAATGGAAAGTGGTATTATTCATCATCATCCCAGGAATTCAGTTATACCGCAGGTGCCTAATGGTTCAGCCATAATATCCTGCCCAAGTGGAAACTCTGCTTTTTCTGTAAAGTGATAATGAACAAGACCTCCATTTTCTTAATGCTGTCACTCAGTAAGCAACATTTTCTTTTTATTAGCTTTTCTTAACACAGTAATATATGAATGAATTATTCTTGGGAAAAAAACTATGTTAAAATAGCATAGGTAAATCTCCAGTTTTTCTTGATTCACATCCCACTTCCCATCTGGCCTCCTTCCTCAGAGGCAAGCACTCTAGTGAGTCTATTTTGATTCTTCTAGACATTTTTTATGCCTTTCTATATGTATATGGCCCTGGAAAACTAAATGGTATGGGTGGGAATCTTTAGCATAAATGATATCATTCTTTATGCATTGTTCTGCAGCTGGACTCAACTATAAATCACTAGAAATATGCTTGGACATTTGTTATTTTGTTACATAGAGACATAAACCATTCATTGGAAAAGCTGTGTGATTTTGAACAGGATCAAATACACCAACATTTATTTTATCCCTCTTCTTACTGTTAAATAGCTTCCTTCCTCCCTTCCTTCCTTCCTTCATCTCTCTCTCTTTCTTTCTTTTTTTCTCTCTTTCTTTCTTTCTTTCTCTGTAACATAGATAAGGCTACAATAAATAGTCTCATGCATGTTTCCTTCTGCATGTTATGTGAGTGTTTTCCTAAGGTAAATACTAAGTACAGTTATTGGTCACAGAGTATACAGGTCTCCGAAGTGGCTGCACATTTTATATTTACTCCTTTCATCAGTGTTAGAGAGTGACTATTCCCCCACATTTTCTTGGAAATATTGACATATTTCTTTATGTTTGCTAATTTAATGAATAATAAATGGTATGCCATTGCTATCTCCTTGTTGATGGAGAGGTTTTCATTTCATAGCCTTTGTTTATTTGTCTACAGAACATTTTCTTTTTTTCATTGATTTGTGAAAGTTCTTTACATATTATGGCTCCTATTTTTGGTCTGTTATATACATATTATAAATACTTTCTAAGTAGGCAGAATTTTAACACCTATCTAAAAGTGTATATAAATAAAATTTTTCTTTTCATCCTTCGTGTCCTTACATAAATGTCTCCTCCTCAGGGAAATCTTTTTTGACCTCCCAGATCAGATCAGGTCTCTTGGTATACTCCTTCAAGACACCGTGTGCTTTTCCTTCATTGCATCTGGCATAATGCCAATGAATTATTTGACTAATCATTATTTTTTATATCTGTTTCTCCTGTCAGAATGTAATCTCCTCAAGGTCAGGATTGTGTTTCATCTTAGCCAATACTTTTCCCCAGATCATAGCACTATCACATAGTAGGTAAAAAATAAATATATGCTTGATGATCATATAAGCTTTGGAACAAGTCTCAAGTGACCTTGAACAAGTCTTTTAAAGCTCTCTTAGCCTTTTTCCTTACCTGTAACACATTTTGTAATTCTATTTTCTGCTTGTTCTCCCTTTTTGTTTAATTTGATTTTGGAGTCTAGTTTTTAACTCTACTCATTCTAACCCAGAATTTGGTCTAAATTAAATCTTGTTTTGACTCTGTTCAAGGGATTATTACTAGAAAAACTGGAAAACTACATTCACATTGAGGATCTCCTGGTTTGGTCCCTGAGGACAATATTGAATGAGATTCTAAGTGTACTTAACTTTCTGTTCTTGCTTTCTTAAAAATTGGGCAATTGCATCCACATTTTTTTTTTAATCATGGTGAAATCTCTTACCTTTAAAGCAAACCATTTGCAACCTTTTTGGATCAAAGGAGCCATTCAGCTTTCTTCTAAAGAGGAAATGCTCCCCAGATTTCCGTGGGCGGTAAGTATGTTGAATTGCTGTAGGCCACACTGCCAATATCTAACCAAAGAAAGCTGAAATACCAAGTCTCATTCTGTTCAGAATCACTTCTCCAGGATTTTACCTCTGAGAGAATAGAAATATGTTCAAAGAAATAAAAATGTCTTAAGTAATCATGCTTTAAACAGTGCTTTAGCCAAAAGCCAATATTAACCGCTAAAGCAATTCTGAGCTTTAGCATCAGATAAAGTTTACAATTATCTCATATTTATGGGGCAAAGTTTATTTGAAAAAATCTTCAGTTTAAGTAGGCACATTCATCAGGATATGAATCTATTAGTTTATACCACCATATGAAAAGCAGTGTGCTATTATAACCCACACATGGTGGGTAATAATAGGTTTAAATCAGACTTCCTTCAGGGCTTGACTACTGATTATTAAACAGTTTTGATGCTTGAAGGGAAAATCATACTGGTCGCTGGTTTCTGGCTCCAGTTTCCATGTTATTCAGAGAGTTGTGTTGGATGTCCATCCTTCTTTGCCTAAACCACAAGATTATTGAAGATAATGCTACCAAAGGCAATTTGCTTGTTGCTTCTTTACTCTGTTAAATTATTTCCTTATAATAAATTTCCAGAAGTAGAAATAGCCTCTTTATGACTCTTAGTATGTGAATTTATCCTAGTGTTTTTCCAGAAGGGTAGCACTTATTTTCAGTGCTGCTGGCAAAATATCTGCAATAATAATAATAACCGTAACAAAATGACTAGCTTCTGTTGGTTGAGTGGTTGTTGTGTGTTAGGCACTGTGCTAAGCACTTTACACACACATTATCTTTTCTGAACCTCCCAACAACCCTGTGTCGTAGGTACTATAATTATGCCTATTTCCAGATGGAGGTGATGAGATTCAGAGAATCAGAGAGACTAATCAAGTTCCCTAAGGTCACACAGCTCATAAGTGTTGTCTCTCCATTACATGTGAAGTAATAGTAGTATTAAGTAGCAATAACAGATAACAAGTATTGAATGTTTAATATATACCAAGTATTGCATGTATAGACATTATATATTATATATATTATATTATATATATATATTATCTGTACATCATCTTTTTAATGTATTTAACTTTATCACTATAACTTTATCTGCATTGGATATTGTACTTCAAATTTTCTTTCTTCTCTTTTTCTTATTTAGTGGGTACAAAATCATCCCTTGGGGTTAAAAACAAATGTTTCTTAATTGTAAAGGTGAGCATCTCTCCTATTCAATATCCAATTTCCTCATCCTTTTTAAGGATTTAATGAGTGAAAACATGGAAAGCATTGAGAGCATTCCCAGCCCATAGTAAGCAGCCTAATAAAGTTAGCTATTACTTAAGAATAACCTACTTATAACCACTCAAGCATAACCAGCCATCTACAGTTGAACTCCTGCCCAGACAGAGACCAGCTGTTGCTGGCTGCGTATTTTACCCGCTTGGGGTGACTATACCCGCACATTGGACAGTCCCTTGTATGACGTCAGCTCCACAATTAATTAATTCTGAGGCTGGCATGCCCTCTCCGTGAAAGGACTCTTTGCCCTTCAGTTCAGTGATTCATCATATCACAAGACTCCTCAAGATCTTTCTTCCAAGAAAAGCTATTAGTCTAAAAATGAAACTTTGAGAGCTCCCTTTCTGACAAAACAGGTTTTATAGAAACCCGAGGAAGAAAATTATAAAACCAACTCTGTGGGCTAGTCAGTATCCCACGTCTAGAGGGAGAGGGTGCGGGAGAAGTTTTCAATCACTCCTCCCTGAGACATCCTTAAATCAGCTTCCCTTTCAGAAACAATATTAGTTCAGGTATCGCCTCTTTCCAACCAACATCTTCAATTCCCAGCTTGACAACATCTTAACCCATCAAGAACACTCCTGATTAAGTCTCTGGGCTGTCAGGTCTTTGGTTTGAAAAGATGTGTGATGGGGGGCTGAGTTCTCCCCCAGCTCAGGGACCAGCAGTACTCAAAATCTGACCAAGAGGCAAACAGCAAAAGTCAAATATTTCATACCTGTGTTTTATTTTGTTTTCTGTGAGAACTCTCTGCTTATGATTCTCTAGTAATAGAATAAGGGAGCAGTCTGAAGCCTTAAGGGCATTGACATGAAAATATGGTGGAGTAGGTTAGCTCTAAGAGGCTTTAAAGAAGGGAGACAAGAGGAAGTGTTTTGTTGGGTGACAAGGTATCTGGGAGTAGTCTTGGCACTGCGTTTACTGAGGCCTGGAGCCCACCACTTAACCTCTCTCCAGTCATGGATCTAGAAAATGAGTGAGTTGATTCAAATTGGTAGTTTTTAAACTTTTTAATGCAGTGGAACCCTTTAACAAACTCTTACTTGGAACTCTGATGTATGGAACAGACAGAAATCGAGCTGAGCTACTCTGGTTGAAGTAGAACTGAGGGGCCCAAAGTGCTTGGGCCTTCATTTCACTTATTTCTTCCTTTCCTTTCCCCTCCTCCGATTACTCCCCCATTCTCCTCTTCTGGAAGCTTCTGAGGTACCTTTGAGGAACTCTTGGACCCAGATTGTCACAGTTAGGAAATCATGGCTTTCAGCAAATCCTAAGGTCTTACTAGTTCTGAAGATTTTTGATGTCAGAAGCCAGGTCAATATTAGGCCATTGAGCATGGTGTAGAAAAGAGACTGCCAACTTGGGAATTAGGCAGACTTGGGTTTCAATCCATGCTCTGCCATGGGCTAGCCACAGAACGTTGGACAAGTCAGTTATCTTCTTTACAAAAACTCTTTTCTCTTCTGAGGAAGATGAATGCTTCCTCAAAAAAAAAAAAAGTAATAAAGCCCATGACCAATGTTCAAGAGATATTAGTTCTCTTCTTTCCTGTGTCCCAAGAATTGTCTTTGAAGTAAGTAAAAAGTGACACTGAGATAGGCATTCTGGTAGCTTTGGCAAAGAAATCATTTGGGGGTATGTAACATACTCGTAACATAATGGAAAACAGAATTTCCAATTATCCTTGGAGATGGACAGAGGAGGGAGAAGCTTTTCACTGTTCCAAGAGGGTTTTATGAAGAGGAGGATGAAAGCTTTCTTAGAAGAACCTAGGATACAAAATGTTCAAGTAACAAATTTGGCTCTTGGGAGCGTGACTTAGCCCAGGTTTGATCGTTCTTCGCCGTCTGTAAATGAAGTCAGTTGCCAAAGGAAGGAAGGACTCTTCATTTCAAGTGGTGACAAATTTGACTGCGTAAATAGAGTATGGGGGAAGCGTCTTAGGAGCAGTGCCTTATGAAAAGATTTTGAGTGATCAGTAAAAGCAAATGGCATCTCGGGCTGTATTAACAAAAGCCTGGTCTCTATGACAAAGAGATCTGATCTCTTTACTCTCTGCTGCTTCAGACATGCACGAAGAACTGTATTTGAATCTGACCACTTGAGGGTATTCTTTCAGAGAGATCTATCAGATGATGACAACTAAATGAGGCAGGAATGAAGAATACATCCCATGGGGCTTCCCCAGTGGTGCAGTGGTTAAGAATCCACCTGCCAATTCAGGGGACATGGGTTCAAACCCTGGTCCGGGAAGATCCCACATGCCGTGGAGCAACTAAGCCCATGTGCCACAAATACTGAGCCTGCGCTCTAGAGCCCGTGAGCCACAACTACTAAGGCCTATGTGCCTGGAGCCCATGCTCTGCAAAAAGAGAAGCCACCGCAATGAGAAGCCCGCACACCCCAATGAAGAGTAGCCCCCGCTCATCACAACTAGAGAAAGCCTGCGTGCAGCAACGAAGACCCAACGCAGCGCAAAATAAAATAAATAAATAAATAATTAAACACACACACACACACACACACACACACACACACACACACACACACACACACACCCCACCCCACCCCCCACCACCCCCCATGAGGAATGGTTGAACGAGACCCAGGCTGGGAAATAGGCAGAAACGAAGACATTTCTTGGGCGAGGAAGCAGGAACACATGACTGCTTTTATGGTAGGAAAAGCTCACTAAGACCTACATCTAGAACAAATGAGATGCAAGATGTTGGAGAAAGTTTCTCCAAGCTTGAACCATTCAGTCTGAGATGCAGAACCCATGCGGAAACTGTCTGATTAGATCAGCTTAGGTCACAATGCCTAGTGCATTGAGGATCTGGCTGTGGTAGACTAGATTATCATGCCAACACTTTACCTCCTCCCAAGTAACAGAATTATACATCCACAGTCATTGCCACGTGCCTTTGTAGTTCGTTTCACTAAATTATATATTTTTTGTGTCTTGACTTTGTATTCAGCTATGTAGGTTGCTTTGTCCAATCGAAAGAGGTAGAAGTGACATGTCAATTCCTAGTCTAGGCCTTGAAAGGTTTCCCATATTTCTGCTTGTTCTTTTGTGCTTCTGCTACTTCTGTGAGAAGGCAATGCCTTTACTGTTGAATGGACATGAGAGTCACTGGAAGCAGAGCCATATAGCTGAGCCAACCCCCAACAAATTCTGTAGAGAAATGAGTGAGCTCAGCCAAGATCAACCAAGCCATCCCACCTGACCTGTAGATGTGTGAGGAAAAGAATGCTGATATTTATATGCAAACAAGATCTGGGGGCTCTTACACAGCAATAGCTTGTTTTCTCAATGAGATACAGTGTATTAGTTATCTGTCACTGCATAGCAAATTAGCCCACACTTAAAGACTCGAAATAATAGTAAGTTTTTATTATCTCAAAGAATTTCTCTGGGTCAGGCATCCAGAAGCAGCTTAGTTGAAAGGATCTGACTTGGGGTTTTACATGAAGCCACAGTTAAGATGTCAGCCAGGGCTACAACTACCTGAAGGGCTGGGTGGTTTACTTCCAAGATAGCTTACTCACATGGATGGTGAGCTGGAGCTGTCTGTTGGCAGAACACCTCATTTCCCTGTCACACGGACTTCCCTGCTCATGTGTCCTCACAACCCTGGCAGCTGGCCTTCCCCACAGCAAGAAGTTCCCCAAGAGAGAGCTCAAAGAGGGGGCCCCAATTCCTTCTTGGTGATGGATTGGGAAGTCGCCCACCATGACTGTTGCAACGTTCTATTCCTTTGAAAAGAGTCTCTAAGTTTAGCCCCTACTTAAAGGGAGGAGAATTCCACTCCACCATTCGAAAGTAGGTGTGTCAAAGAATCTGGACATATTTTAAAGCCCCACAGGCAGGTAATAGATTAAGAGATCATTGAATCGAACAAAATGCAGGAGAGGTAGCTCCCCAAAATAAAATAAGGTAATTCCCCCCCAAAAAATATTTGAGTTATTTCTCAAAATAAAATGCTAAAGGAAGGGGAAGTGGAAGCAGAGAAATCAAAAAATAAACACAAAAGGAGGAAATGTCATGTAAAGTAGGCTTATACTCCCTTGATATGCCCTGAGGAAAAGGAATAGGGTAATGTGTGTAAGAGCTCCAGCAAGACAGAGTGGCGTGATGTACTGTGATGGAAGATCCTCTGAGATTGTCCAGAAGAAAGCAAAATTGGCAGTAGAGTGACCAATGGCAGAGGCAAGGTCAGGGCACAAGAACTAGATGTAATACACACAGAAGGTTTAATTATGATGCTGATGAAGAATAGAGTCCAGATTCCAAAGAGGCCCCTGCTGTTCATCCTTAATTTCATATATTCAAGCCTGTCTACTCATGAAGAAAGAGGACTATTGCAGAAGAAGGAGCCCCTGCTATTCTAGCTAAAGATGCAGGTGGAAGTAGCAAAAGGGGTTTGAAGAAGACCACTTTCCAGATCAAGTAATATTGGCATTTGGGGCCGGATAATTCTTTGTTGTGGGGTCCGTCCTGTGCATTATCAGATGCTTAGCAACTTATCCTCTGGACACCAGTAACGCTCCCCACTAAGCTACTGTGACAGTCAAACGTGTCTTCACATATTGTCAAGTTTCCTGGAGTGTTTAAAGGGTGCAGAATCTCCCTCAGTTGAAAACCACTGCTCTAGATGATAAAAATCACAGGATTGAATTCCAACATGAATTCCAGTTCCCATCTCAAAAATGAAAAAGTATTTTGTAACATATCTGTCCATGATGATCAGAGCACTGAAGGATTCTAGAAACTCTGCCCTTTCATCATTTTTTTCTGCATTAACCCCTCTGGCAGCTTCCCCCTAACAGGAGAAAGGGCCAGTCTGTTTGTGGGTAGAGCTGGGGAGGCTCCCTCCCATTCTGATAACTCCAAGATGGAGGAAGTGGGTGGGATGTGGACTGTGCCTTTACTGAAGGAGAGGGAAGCAAGTAGGGCCACAAGTCTAAGGTCAGTCCCACCTTCAAGCCTTTGCTTTAGCTGTTTCCTCTGCCTGGAGCTCTCTTCTCACAGATCTGCATATGGCTAGTTCTTTTTGATCAAACAGGGCTCAGTTCAAATGTCACTTTTTCAGAGACCACCCAACCAAAAATCGTGCATCCCCTCAATCATGCCTTATCTCATTATACTGTTGCTTTTTTTTTTTTTACCACAGTATTTAACCTCTGAATTTGTTTTCTTAATTTGAGCACGTACTTATTTCCTATTTCCAAACACTCACTAGAGTGTGAGCCCCACTGGGGCAAGGACCTTATCTTTTTCATTCATTGCTATATTCCTTATGCGTGGCACTGAGTGGCAGCTCAAACAATCTGTGTTGTACAAATGAGTACAGCATACTGTGCTTGACGTGGTCATTACAAGTGTGATGGTATTGCAAATGTGGAAATACAGGGGGCCATGGGAGTGAGCACAGAGCTTGGAGATCTAAACTGGCTCATAATATAATATGAGACCAGAAGGCTTTGGCCAGGAGTAAAGACTAAAACAGTAAACAGCTATATATATATATTCTAGAATGTATATATTAACCCATTTAATCCTCGCAGTAACCCCACAAAGTGGGTACCTTTGTTGGACACCATCGCCATTTAGCAAATGAGAAAATCAAATGGGTACCCAGAGGCTAAGCTAACTTGCTCAAGGTCATACTGCTCATGGTATGGAGAGCTGAGATAAGAAACTGAATGTTCTCATATTAGAGCTGCACCCTGAACCATCGCACTAATGGAGGAAGACAGAGGAGTAGCATGGTTGATGTCACAGAGGTGAGAGATAACATGATGTTGGAAGCTGGAAGGAGTCCAGATGGATTATGTGGAGAGAACAAAGAAGAGGGTGGCAAGGGATGAAGTAAGCCGAATAGAAAGGAAGATGATCAAGGAAGACCTCATCAAAAGACCATCATTAGCAAACTCTGGGAGTCATCCTTAATGGAGCACAGCCCTCACATTGCAGCTTAACATCAGCCATCCCATAAGCCATTGGATGGATTTAATTTCTTATGACCAGGTCCAATTTACCAGTTGGTAATATTTAAAAAGGTATTCATGGTAGCTGTCCTACCTTCGACCACCATTTTTTTTAATTAATTAATTAATTAATTAATTAATTATTTTTGCTGTGTTGGGTCTTCGTTTCTGTGTGAGGGCTTTCTCTACTTGCGGCAAGCGGGGGCCACTCTTCATTGCGGTGTGCGGGCCTCTCACTGTAGCGGCCTCTCTTGTTGAGGAGCACAGGCTCCAGACGCGCAGGCTCAGTAGTTGTGGCTCACAGGCCTAGTTGCTCCGCGGCATGTGGGATCTTCCCAGACCAGGGCTCGAACCCGTGTCCCCTGCATTGGCAGGCAGATTCTCAACCACCGTGCCACCAGGGAAGCCCCCAACCACCATTTACAAGGAGAACAAAAACACTGAGCCGAGATGCATAGCATCCTGGTTGGTTTTATTTTTTCAAGAAAAGGCAACAGCATTAGTTTTTATCCTGGAATAGATGGTTTGTCCAGTTGTAGATGCTGTAGAAAGGAAGATGAATGTTAATTAGATGTCAACAGTAATTATGGTGATTATGTTTTTTGAATAGTTATTGGGAATAGCTGGATCCACATCTAGAATGTGATGTGAATGACAGTTTAATAGTTTTTAAGAGAAAAAGAGAGCAGCCTGTTACTAAGAAAATTACAGTGAATAGAATTAGAGTAAAATAGGTTTCTTAACAAAGGACTGTAACAATAATAGTCACACATGAAATATATAGGATATATTGAGGAAAATCATTAAAAAAAGGTTTTGAGACAGGATCCCTTATTTAAAAGAAAACCAATTATCTTAAATCTCTGCCTCAAGGTTTCATTGGAATATTTTAGGCTGTATCCTTCTGATTTTCCTTAGAACTGGGTCATATCACAGATTTTATAAGCCTATCATTTTAATGATATTTTAATTACATGCCTTTTATCTACTACAGGGACTCTGGTTCTGCAATAACTTCTATGATCATCCACTTCATAAGACATTTTTATTTAATTTATTTTTAGTGTTTTTTAAAATCACATTTTGGAGTATTAATATTTAAGGCAGATATTTATTCTTTTTTTAATATTGAAGGAGTCCTCCTTTTTTTAATATTGAAGGAACCCTCCTTATTTATTTATTTAAAGGATGCTCTATTTAAAAGAATCAAGTCACTTGATTCTTTTAAATAGAGCACCTGCTTCGTGTATTTAACCCATTTCATATAAACCTTGAAGGTAAGGCAAGCTTAATCTACCCTCTCAAGCTGGAATTTAAAAATCTACAGAAGGGAGAGGCATTGCTCTAATTCTTTATAATCACAAATTACCAGTAGGCAGTGTCGATGAACATCCTAGCATTTATTTAGTCATTCATTCAAAAGTATTTGTTGCAGACCTACCAGTGTCACGTGTCACGGAAGAGGAGTGGGCAGTAATCCACACCATTATTTGGTGACATTCCTAAGGAAAAGGACATATTGCCATTGGTATTAGCGGCTCCCTACCACAGCTACTGCAGCCCAGGTGATGGCTGTCCCTCCCCTATCCCAGTTGAGAAACGTGGTTGACATACAGTGATGAACAAGAGAGGCTCAGTCCCTGTCCATAACCATCTATGGGGGGTCTCCAGAATGCAGTAGGTGTGATCAATAGTCTAACAGAAGAAATACCTGAAACTGTGGATCACATGTATGGTATACAACAAGTGTTAAGGAAACCTTCCCAGAAGAAATGGCCTGTCAACTGATAGAAGGTGATACCAACTGCAGAGGTAGGGCAAGAGTGAACATCAGATGCAGAGCACTGAAGGCAAGAGTGTGGGACCCCCACAAGGAAGTGAACATAGTTCTGTAAGGCCAGATTGTGAAAGATGGAGGAGGCTCTGTTTAGTGTGGAGTTCAGCTAAGTTTAGGACCCTGGGACAGCCTGGACTTTATCTTAAGAGCAATCAGAAGCAGATAAAAAGTGTTGAGCAAGAGAGCGAACAGATCAGATCAACCTTTGAGGAGGCTCCTCCAGGCTGCCATGTGCTGAGTGGTTTGGAAAGACCAAGGCTGTCATCAGGGAGAGTGGTTTGGAGGCTCCTTCCTGCGAGATCCTGGGTAGGAGATGGTGGTGGCTGGAGCTAAGGGGTAAAAAAGAGTAAATGGATTTGAAGAGAGCATTAAGTAACAGAGTCCCCAAACTTGGTTTACTGTACTGACATCTGTGTTACTAGAGAACATTTCGATGTGCTGGGTTCAACAATAATACCAAAATAATAACAGCGATCGTAATAATAGCACTTATTGGGTGTCTACTCCATGAAGAGCACTTTTGATTAACACTTATTTAATCTTCACACCACCACCATGAATTAGACATTGTCAGGGGTAGAGAGAGAAAACTAGGGACCAGGAAAGTTGAATCTCTTGCCCAGGATCACACTACGCGTAGGTGGCAGAGCCGTGATTTGAGTGCTGGCAGTCTGACTCCAGAGCCCATGTCCTTGCTGGAAATAAATGTTGGAGACCAATAATGGGATTCATATAACATCTGAGTCTTGAGGTATGTGGGCTAAGAGTGTAGTTTTTTTGTTTTTTTTTGTTTTTTTTTTACTACCAATACTCTGTTTACTTGTCAGGACCAATATCCTTGGGTTTTCAATGAGATTTATTCCTTTTGCTATGGAGAAAACGTAGGTTTGGGGTGGGAAAGAGAAAAAGAAGGAAGAAATCAAATATTTAACAGTCTGAGCATGGATTAGGTATCCAGTACTTTACCTATACCAGGTACTTTTCTAGGTGCTTCATTTTTATTTCTCACTCTGCCAGGTGCAGGGGATATATTATTTTTAATCTTCTAAGAAACTCTAGGTGGCAGGAGGTGTGGTTCCATTGGATAGATTCAGAACCCAAGATTGACAGTGGTTTAGCTTTATGTCCAAGGTCATTCCTCTAGGACAGGGCAGAGCCAGCCAGGCTCTTGTTCTCTTTCCAGAGAACACCGCTGCCACTCGAAGAGAAAAGTAAGACAGAGATGTGCAAGGCAGGTAGACCATGGGGCAGAAAGAAACAAGGATGCAAAAAGTAGAGAAGAAAAAGGAATGCTTTAATGAGTGTAGAATTTGGAACTGTGCAATCCCACAGCAGGTCTCATTAGAATAACAGGGTTCTGAGTTCCTTGATAGCGGGAGTGTGTTCTATTAGCTGTAGTGCCCCACTTTGAACTCCACAACAATTAGAAGTCAGGACCAGAACATAAGTTCCAGTCTAGATATTTTTACTGCTGGTAGAAGTGTTTTGGTGCCCTTTGGATTGTTAAAGATCAGTCCTTGTTGAACAATTGAGAGTCCAAGGAATGTTAGCTCACCTCTGAGTTTCCTTGGAGTAGATGATACCTCGACTCACAGTCCATCTGTCCTTCCCCAGGATCTTAAAATTGGAGGACTGAAGCACTGGCAGTTTAAATAATTTACTTATTGAAAGTCACACATGTCCCTGGTAGTAAAGCTTACACAGAGTTATTTCCATTGCATCTTGGCTTTCCATGGAGCAGTCACCTGAACCGTTTATGGCTGCAGCAGCAATAACCCATTGCAGCACAGACCAGGAGTGGTTCAAGAGTAGTAATGCTCTGTCCAGGTGGCTTCTTTATCCCTGTGATTAATAGAGGGTCTAATTTACAGCAGGCTCTCAAAAAGTGCTTGAATGAATGAAGAGTAGCAGGAATGATGAGCAACTTATTCCTGTGTAGTGAGGCAGTGTAGTTTAGTGGTCAAGCCTCTGGATGCTGAGATCAGATTGTCTAGGTTCAGATCATCCTAGCTACGTGTTTGACATTTAGCTCTCTTGCCCTCAGTTTTCTCCCCTGTAAAATGGAAATAATACTGTGGTAAGATACTCCACTTAAAGTGCTGAGTAAGGCCTGATGTCTAGTAAGTGTGCAATGTGTTAGCTGTTACTTATTTGTCAGTTTTAATAACTTACAAGTGAAATGCCTTATTTATATATAATCTTATATCATTTCCCAAAGATACCTTTGCTCAAGAGAAAAAAAAGAAATACACATGCAGAAATCGTTCTTTTGAGAGGTGGATCCAGAGGTGCATTCTAATCTTTTTGGGGAGCAAAACAAACGGGGTGAATAGAAAGGGTAATCGGATGTTGGACTATAACCCAGAGTGGGTGTCTCCATTTTTCCACCCAAGTACAGATGCTTGGGCTCTCCCGGCAGTAACACCATGTTGATATTGATGGACTGTCTTTCAGAAGGTTAGACTACCCAGGTCCATTTCAAGGGAATGAAACTGTCCACTTGGATTGGGGTCAGCAAAGACGCTGGACCTACTAAGGGCATCTTTCTATTGAATGATTCACAGGCATCTTTAGCACACTGGCTAACTGGGCTTCTGAGAAAGCTCTGGGAGTGCTCACCCATGGAAGTTCATAGGCTTTGGCTTGGCTTCCCCGTGGCCGCCCACAGAGAGCCTCTGCAGTCTCCCTACTCACTCTACCCCCTACTCCTCTTCATGAAGTCTCTCCTCTGTGACTCCACCACTGTCCCTCGGGATTTGGAGCCCCACTCCTCTCTTCCTCTCTCCTCTACCCTCTGGGGCTGAGGCACCCTTGTCTCGTCTCCCTACAGATGGATCAATCTGCAGCTTTCTTTCTTCTCATTCTGATAAGATCAGAGCGTAAACCTGATCTCCTTCCTTCATTCCTCAGAGACTTCCATTTTGATTCTCAAAAGCCCTTTCTTCTCTCAACAGCATTCCTTATATATCAAAAGCCATGGTTTCAAAGCTGTTGTTTCTGATGTGGGCTTCAAGAACATAGTTTGGAGTTCAGAAACACTGAACATCAATTTCTTTTGTTCTTTTTACATTTCTGCTCTAACCACACCAGTTCTCCTTGAGGCGATGTGGTGCTTCTGACTGATAGGATGAAGGGTCATAACCAAGGAAAGGAAGAAAAGTACAATGATTGATGTTTTAAGATCCTATCGTGCTACATTACATCCGCTCATTCTGAGTCCCATTTTCAGGTTTCAGCAAGTTGGCCCCTGTCTTTGACTCCATGCTGACACTGATCCCTGGGCTCTGCTGTCATACCCTCACGAAGATATAATACGAGTGCTAGGGTGATGTGGGTTTCCTGAAGTTCACACTCATTCATCACAACATCTTTCATCCTTATTTTACAGATGAGGAAACTGAGATTCACAAAAGTTGAGGCCATCATTTTGCTATTCATCACATTTTCAGCTCCCCTTTTTAAGTGCTGTTCTACCCCCTTGGTATTAAGTATACCTATATAATTTATTTGATAAATATGAGTAGAAGTGATGCATGTTACTTATGGGTGAAACTCTGAGAGTCAGTGCACAATTCACCATGCTCTCTTTCTCTGTGTCTCGACAATGCGTTCCAGGTGGTGGAAACTGGGGTTACATCCTGGAATAAGGATGACATAGAGCAGAGCCCTGTCTAACCCTTAGTGGACAGGTAATAACACACAAGAAAGATAACTTTGTTGCTTTAAGCCACTGGGTTTTGGAGGTTGTTTGTAAGCCTAACTTGACCTTGATCATCCTGATTAATACAGAAGTCACTCATTCATGCAGTTATTTATCCATTTACTCATTCAACAGATGATTAGTGAATATCTACTCTGTGCCAGATATGGGCTAGGTACTGCAAAAACAAAGCATGATACTTATTGTTATAGCCTCTGACAACTTATCCACCAAAGTCATGCACTTAATGAAATGATTAAGTTGGGTTTCATACTTAAACCATTGGATTCCAGAGTTTGTGCTCTGAAATGCTGCATTCTACTATCTCAGATAGAGATTTCTAGAATAGTTTACAATTGGCTTTTAAAATCTTTCAGGGGCTGGGTCTCGTCTATCTTAGCACAGCAGGCTAAATTCCTTATGTGTTGTCAGTTCAGTTGGAATGGACAAAGTAAAATAACTTAGATACACCACCAAAGAGAGGTTGAACAAGAGGCCAGAACTTTGGCCATGTTTTATGGGGAAGGCATCAGTCATGTTTTCTGGCTGCCTAGCATCTTTTAAATCCTCTGTTATGTTTACAGGATTTTCCCACTTGATGGTTCCCACCTCCCCAGTGTGGGAGCCCGAAAACTCACTTCCAGCCTCCTTTGCAGCTAGAACACAGAGCCATATAACAATTCTCTACCAAGCAGACTCACCTCCTCTAGACTTTAATTCAGAAGTGAGCAATTGGAGGGAACAGGCTTACTGTGGAATCCGTTTAGCTGGGGAGGGGCAACAGAGAGGTCCCAGTGTTGAGAGCAGTGCTGGCAGGGGTGAGTGCCTGGCATGTGTGTCGCATCTGTAATGAGGCTGCAGTGTTGAAAGTAGCTCATTCAATAGTACCACTGCTGGGGGGAGCAGCGTTCTTCTCATCAGCCTAGTTCTAGAACATGATTTGGGACATTAGTCCTGGAAGTTTGGCATTAAGCCCAGTTCTCTAAACCTCCCAATAATTCTGTGAGCTACCCACTATCCTTTAATGAACTTATTTTCTGCCTAATCAGCCACAGTCAGCTTCTGCTTCTTGTAAGGAAGAGCCCCAACTGATGCAGTGTGGAAGCTGAGTCAGAAAAGTTTCCAGCCAGATCCTGGAGAAAGAGAGCAGCAAATGGCTAATCTAAAGGTGCGTGGGCGGGAGGGTGGAGAATTAAAGTCTAGGAAATCTGAGATCAAAGGTGGGAAGTGTTGAAAAGGAGGCGAGCCGCGGGTTCCCCATGAACAAATTGGGGTGAACAGCATCCTTCTGCAGGCCCATGACTCTTAGATCCATTCATTTAGTCATTCAACAAATATTTAGAGAGCACAGACTGGGGGCCTGGCTCCACGCTGGGCACCGGGGGATATAATGGTGGGTAAACCAGGCATAATCCCAATAGTTTTATGTAATGGGAAGGCTGGTCATAATCAAATGATTGCACTAATGAACAAATACACAATTACAAACGAATAATAAAGGAAAGTGATGTTCTAAGTGCATATAATAGGATGACATGACCAAGTGTGGGAGAGCAGTGAAGCCTTCCTGAGGAGGTGATTTTGGAGCTGAGATCAGAAGAGTAAGGACAAGCAGGGGGTGGGACACAGCAGAAGAACATTGCAGTAGACATGAGCAGCATGTGCACAGATGCCAGAGACAGAGTGAACATGGTTTATTTGAAGAACTATAAAGCTGATGAGATTGAGGGGAACTGAAAAGGTGATAATGGAATGAGGTAAGGCCGTAGTGATACAGCAGAGTCAGGGAAAAACCATGTAGAGTCCAGAAGCTCTATTAAGGATTTTGATCATTTTCCTAAAATTAACAGGAGGCTCTTGAATTAAGTCATGCACTAACACTGCCAGATTTGCATTCTGAAGTGCCATGCTGATTATAGTGGGGACAGAGTATGTGGTCCAGGAGTGGAATGAATACAAGAAAGTGAATTAGGAGCCTATTGCAATAGTCTAGGCATGAGTGGGTTGCTAGATCAGGCTAGGGCATTGGCAGGAGAGATGGAGAAGGGTAGAGTGGTTGGAGAGATGGAGAGGAGGAAAATCAATGAACTTCACAATGAGTTAGATATGTGATTTGTGGGCCCCAGCTTTTATGACTTGGGCAACTTACATAAGGACCATTGGAATAGCAACAGTTTGAGCAACAAAAGAGCAGGGACAGTACATGCTGAGACTGGGGTGTCTTTGTAACATTCAAGGGAGGAAATAAGTACAGAGGTAGCTGAATATGAAGATCTGAAGCTCCATGGAGAGTTTTGCCCTGGAGATATCTCTCTATTGATCTCAAAAGCAGAATCTTCTGTTAATCCCATACCCCTAATTTGTCCCTTCCCCCTCCCCTCTCCCCTTTGGTAACCACAAGTTTGCTTTCTGTGTCAGTAAGTCTGTTTCTGTGTTGCATATACATTCATTTGTATTAATTTTTAGATCCCGCAAATAAGTGATATCACACAGTATTTGTCTTTCTCTGTCTGACTTATCTCACTAAGCAGAATATTCTCTAGATCCATCCACATTGCTGCAAATGGCAGTGTTTCATTCCTTTTTACAGCTGAGTAATTTTTTAAATATACTGTTGTGTATATATACCACATTTTCTTAATGCTATATATAAAATAGATAAGCAACAAGGATATACTGTATAGCACAGGGAATTATACCCATTATCTTGTAATAACCTATAATGGAATATAATCTGCAAAAATACTGAATGACTATGCAGTATACCTGAAACTAACACAATATTGTAATCAGCTATACTTCAATTAAAAATAAGTAAAATCAAAAAAAACCCACAAAACTGGGGGAAAAAAATCAGAATCTTCTGAAACTACAATCTGACTAAATCCAGACTGAAAAACCCAAGTTTGGTACATTCACCCATTTATTCAATGCAGTTTTATCGAGCATAGACTTTGCACCAAGTGTGGGCATACAGAGACAAGAAGGGGACACGGACTTAGAGGAGCATATAGTATAGTTGCAAAGCAGAAGAGTCAAGACACGAGCGTAATAAAATGTAAGTAGTGGAGGTTAGGTCAGAAGTCTTTAAAAAGGCGCATTTTGGAGGGCGTATTTTAGGGTTGAGGTACAGGTATGAGTTTTGTTCTGGGAATGGGGGACAGTGCTACAAAGGCTTAGAGACATCGGTCAGTACATTGTTCTTAAGGAATCACCAATATTATTAAGTAAGGCTGAAGCAAGGGAATTGGGGGCTGGGCAGTAGTAGAAGATGTGGCTAGAGATTTAGGCAGAATCCTGGTATCAGCAATCCTATAAACATTTTTAACTTTAACCGAAAGATTGCCAAGTGTCACAGAAGCATTTCAAGAATGGGAGAATGGAATCAGATTTGTGTCTTGCTTAGATAGGTGGATGGCTTTAACAAGAGATCAATCTCCAATATCCAAACTTGATCTCTGCATCTTTTCAGTAGAGGATTTTATATTTATTAGTACCTTTAGGGTTCCAAGTGTCCATGTCATTATCTTATCTCATGTGAAGCATGGCAGTTAGAAAATGCATACTTCATCCTTTTCACGGTTAAATTAGATAACGACCACAAAATGTCATTGGTTTGCTCACTTGTTAGAAGCCGTAAAATAACCTTCCTCATTAAGCAACCATATTCTCATCACAAAGCAAATTTGGAACAAGGTACAGTGTGTCTTTAATCTCTCTTTAATCGATGTAGATTACCTTCTATCATGTTCCATGACTCGCCATGTCTTGACTATAGGTGACTTTGAACTATGAAGTCCTCTTACATCATTCTGCCACAATTTGCCAAAGGCTCAGAAGGTAGCTATCGGAGGTAAAAGTTTGGGTTTGTTTGGTCTTAATTTAAATGAGTAAATAATTGAGAACAAATTCTAAGAAGGAGTCCCTGCAGGCTTATGTAATGACTTATTTGGTCCACCAATAAAGCATGACAGAAAATTAAGTTTTGCTAGTTAGGCCAAAGCCATTTTATGTTTCTTCATTAACGTAGGTGATGAGGACAAAAATTAAGACAAGATACTTGGAACAAATAGAGCCCCAAGTACCACTTCAGCAGAGAACAGCTATGCTAGGCTAGGACTTCAAATAGCACTACTATGGATGCTTCTGGCTTAGCCTATTCAAATCACTGTGAGTGCTGGTCGTTCTGTATGTTGTTACATGTAAGTTGCTGGCAGCTGCTGCTCAAGGTGATTGCTGCTTGAGAAAGAGGAAATAAGGGACTGGGGAAAAACATCACCACCAAGTGTGTTTTCCACACTGCCCAGATGCTAAAAGGTTCTGGTGCTATGGAAATTATGGGGGAGTTGAACATTAACAAAAGAAGTGATCTTTTAAAAGCAAGGAGCTGCAGTATCATCAAATAAGGAAACTTCTCCATTTATTTCTTTAGTGACAATTGGAGGTGAGAATAAGAAACTCCAAGAGGAAAAAACATATATATATATCTGAAATAAAAACAAAGACCCATGGTTGTTTTTCAGGTGGTAACTTAAGTATCTTGATTGACAGCCTCTGTTATGAAGCCAATATTGTGAATAAAAAATGATTCTTATGTGGGAGGAAAAACAAAGGAGGCTTACAGTGGTTTAATAACGGCTTTCTGCTGGCTGGGTAGTTGAAAACTTAAAATATAGTTGACAGTAATTAGTTTTGTGTTTCTTTTTTCTTAACAACATTAAACATTCAATATCTTTTTTAAAAAACACACACAATAGAAACCCATCTGATGAACTCCTTACTCTTTGGAGTTTTATTAAGCTGTGAACGTTTCCCCTGAGCCTAGGATCTAAGTCTATTGAATTGCAAGAAGTGTAAAAAGAGATTTTACACAGCAAATCCGCCAAGTGCCTTCATCATGGGAACAATGATAGTAAGATGTCAGCAATGCTGGGGCAAAAAAAAAAAACCTACCCCTGTCTCTTCATTATTGCAATTTATAAATATTGTGACTATTCAAGGTGATTACAATAACTTTCAAAACCACCCGCTACTAATGAAAAACTGGAAAATTTATCCACTAAATATTTTGAAACAATCAAGATGAAATCCACCTGCTACTGAGGTGTTTTGTTGTTGTTGTTGTTAAAAGAGAATGTATTTGAGATGGAGAGTATGAGCGTCTGACTGCTGACTGACTGTTTAAACGGCAGCTTTTCAGGTTAGATATATAGTAATTCAACCAAATCATTTGCACATGAGATGACGTTCTTTAGCAAACATGTTCGTGCTTAAGTCTTCCCCTTAAGTGTATGTGTATATTTTGAAATTTACCACTTTCTAACTTATAGTAAGGTAGTAAAGTGCTTTCTTTTTCTCTCTCTCAGCAGTGAATATTTCCTAAACTCAGTAATGTGTGCAGGAGGCTTGTCCTGGCTCCCAAGAGCCAATGGTCCAGCTTTCAAGGACTCTGTGAGCTGGTTGTTAAACATGGTCATTTTTTAAATTTAAATCATATAGACTTAGAATTGAATAGGTTATATTGAAAAAAGAATAAACACTTAAAAGTCACCATTTTCTAATTATTTCACTACCTCTTACTGTAATCTGTGCTCTTAGGGTGATTCACGTGTGCTGTATTATTCCATTTCAGTTCACATGGCTATATGTAGTAAGAAGCTTGGCATTATATTGTATTTCATTCTATTTTATATGAGTGTGTTTATGTGTAGCTACATAGATATACTCATACACAGGATATGTATCAAACATGCCTAAGGTCTGAACATTCTCGCTGTTCTCCGTTTTTCCACCCAATAATCTGGAAAGTCTCGTTACAACTGCCCAGATTTTAGGCCCATGAGCCACTAAGATTTAATGGAATATTTGGCTTAATAGAGCCTTAATAGTTTGTATGCATTTTTAATTTCGTCTTGAAGGGCAACATTTATGTACCTGTGCGTTCTTCCCACTTTGTCTAGGGTTCCTCCACATGCATGCTGACAAGGAACTGTGCCTTAGTAATATCTCACCTGTTAAACAAACTCTTATTTATTTGAGGGCTTGTGGGAAGGGCCACAGCCTGGCCCTCGAAGGCTCTCTAAATAATCAGACAGTGTGAGTAATGGTACGCCTACTCGATGTGGACTCAGCCCACCTGAGTTCTAGGTCTGGCCTTGCCTCTAGGTCACTGGGTTGACCTGGACTAGGTGTTCCCTGCCTTAGCCTCAAAATTGCTATAACCACCAAAATGGAAGTAGGACTAGACAAAGTCTAGTCTAATATCCCTTAGAGCTCACACTCAGTGATGTCAGATACTTAGAACTACAAAGTGTTTCCCAGGCACGTTACTACTGCCTTGCCCACCCTCCTGGGCTCAAGGAAAGTGGTGCAAGGGGAGGAGGGGGGCTAAACTGAGAATCTTGTGGTGACAGAGCTACCCCTAGGGTTGCAAACTGGCAGCTCTTGTGTCATATCAGGTCTCAAGCCTGATAATTTGTCCCATATAACGTTTAGTGTTTTTTAAAAATTATTTGCCAGTGTTTAAAAGTCAAAATTTCATATTGGATTGCCAGCTTTTCTTGAAAAATTGAGGTCTAGCAACCTTGGTCCTCACATTTCCTGATTGCAGTGGGATCTGGGGCCTAGTAACGGCTGCCTCCATTAAGTGGGTCAGGGACGTTATAGGATAATCATACCTTGAATCCTGACTATAGGAGATGATTTTCCAGCAAAGGCATATGGAAGTCTCACATGAGGCATCACAACACTCTACCTTCTAAACATAAGATAGAGAAAATATCATTGTAGACATCAGCTTATAAACAAAAGGAGTAGGTTCATTTTCTTTGTTGAAAGTAGTCCACTTGGTGAAATTCCAGTTTCTTCACAGTAAAACCTTCCTAGGGAAATAGCTATGATGGTTTGCATAAAATTTTAAGACTGTATCTACATAGGAATAAATCTAACAAAGGAAGTATAAGATTTTATGGGAAAAAATGCAAAATTTTATTAAGACATCTAAAGGAAGACAAGAAAAATTGGTTATATAAAAAAAATGGGGCTTCCCTGGTGGCGCAGATGGTTGAGAGTCCGCCTGCCGATGCAGGGGACACGGGTTCGTGCCCCGGTCCAGGAAGATTCCACATGCCGCGGAGCGGCTGGGCCCGTGAGCCATGGCTGCTGGGCCTGTGCGTCCGGAGCCTGTGCTCCGCAACGGGAGAGGCCACAACAGTGAGAGGCCCACATACCGCAAAAAAAAAAAAAAAAAAAAATGCCCATGGTGAGAAGACTCAGTATTGTAAAGATGCAAATTTCTCCAAATTGGTCTATAAATTCAGTGCAATTCAAATTTTAAAAAATGCATCAAATGTTTTTACATAAATTTATTTTCCACTTTATCTGAAGAAGTAAAATCCAGGAAAGGCCAAGATAATTCTGAAAGAGAAGATGAAAGAGATAGGGACCTTCAAGATGGCTGAGGAGTAAGACATGGAGATCACCTCCCTCCACACAAATATATCAAAAATACATCTACAGGTGGAACAACTCCTACAGAACACCTACTGAACACTGGCAGAAGACCTCAGACTTCCCAAAAGACAGGAAACTCCCCACGTACCTGGCCGTGTGGCTGACAGGGTCTTGGTGCTCTGGCCAGGTGTCAGGCCTGAGCCTCTGAGGTGGGAGAGCCAAGTTCAGGACACTGGGCCACCAGAGACCTCCTGGACACACATAATATCAATCGGCAAGAGCTATCCTAGAGATCTCCATCTCAACGCTAAGACCCAGCTCGACTCAATGACCAGCAAGCTCCAGTGCTGGACACCCCATGCCAAACAACTAGCAAGACAAGAACACCACCCCACCCATTAGCAGAGAGGCTGCCTAAAATCATACTAAGTTCACAGACACCCCAAAACACACCACTGGATGTGGTCCTGCCCACCGGAAAGACAAGATCCAGCCTCTTCCACCAGAACAAAGGCACCAGTCACCTCCACCAGGAAGCCTACACAACCCACTGAACCAACCTTACCCACTGGGGACAGACACCAAAAACAACAGGAACTACGAACCTGCAGCCTGCAAAAAGGAGACCCCAAACGCAGTAAGTTAAGCAAAATGAGAAGACAGAGAAATACGCAGGAGATGAAGGAGCAAGGTAAAAACCCACCAGACCAAACAAATGAAGAGGAAATAGGCAGTCTGCCTGAAAAAATTCAGAGTAATGATAGTAAAGATGATCCAAAATCTTGGAAATAGAATGGAGAAAATACAAGAAATGTTTAACAAGGACCTAGAAGAACTAAAGAGCAAACAGACAATGATGAACAACACAATAAATGAAATTAAAAGTTCTCTAGAAGGAATCAGTAGCAGAATAACTGAGGCAGATAAGTGACCTGGAAGATAAAATAGTGGAAATAACTACCGCAGAGCAGAATAAAGAAAAAAGAATGAAAAGAATTGAGGACAGTCTTAGAGACCTCTGGGACAACATTAAACACACCAACATTCAAATTATAGGAGTCCCAGAAGAAGAAGAGAAAAAGAAAGGGACTGAGAAAACATTTGAAGAGATTATAGTTGAAAACTTCCCTAATATGAGAAAGGAAATAGTCAATCAAGTCCAGGAAACACAGAGAGTCCCATACAGGATAAATCCAAGGAGAAACATGCCAAGACATATATTAATCAAACTATTAAAAATTAAGTACAAAGAAAAAATATTAAAAGCAGCAAGGGAAAAGCAACAAATAACATACAAGGGAATCCCCACAAGGTTAACAGCTGATCTTTCAGCAGAAACTCTGCAAGCCAGAAGAGAGTGATAGGACATACTTAAAGTGATGAAAGGGAAAAACCTACAACCAAGATGACTCTACCCAGCAAGGATCTCATTCAGATTCGGCAGAGAAATTAAAACCTTTACACACAAGCAAAAGCTAAGAGAATTCAACACCACCAAACCAGCTTTACAACAAAATGCTAAAGGAACTTCTCTAGGCAGGAAACACAAGACAATGAAAAGACCTACAATAATAAACCCAAAACAGTTAAGAAAATGGTAACAGGAACATACATATCGATAATTACCTTAACTAAATGGATTAAATGCTCCAACCAAAAGACACAGACTGGCTGAATGGATACAGGAACAAGATCCATATATATGCTGTCTACAAGAGACCCACTTCAGACCTAGGGACACATACAGACTGAAAGTGAGGGGATGGAAAAAGATATTCCATGCAAATGGAAATCAAAAGAAAGCTGGAGTAGCAATTCTCATATCAGACAAAATCGACTTTAAAATAAAGACTATTACAAGAGTCAAAGAAGGACACTACATAATGATCAAAGGATCAATCCAAGAAGAAGATAAAACAACAGTAAATATTTATGCACCCAACATAGGAGCACCTCAATACATAAGGCAAATACTAACAGCCATGAAAGGGGAGACTGACAGGAACACAATCATAGTAGGGGACTTTAACACCCCACTTTCACCAATGGACAGATCAACCAAAATGAAAATAAATAAGGTAACATAAGATTTAAATGATACATTAAACAAGATGGACTTAATTGATATTTATAGGACATTCCATCCAAAAAGAACAAAATACACTTTCTTCTCAAGTGCTCATGGAACATTTCTGGGATAGATCATATCTTGGGTCACAAATCAAGCCTTGGTAAATTTAAGAAAATTGAACTCATATCAAGTATGTTTTCCGACCACAAGGCTATGAGACTAGATATCAATTACAGCAAAAGACTGTAAAAAATACAAACGCATGGAGGCTAAACAGTACACTACTAAATAGGCAAGAGATCACTAAAGAAATCAAAGAGGAAATCAAAAAATACCTAGAAACAAATGACAATGAAAACACGATGGCCCAAAACCTATGAGATGCAGCAAAAGCAGCAAAACCTATGAGATGCAGGAAAAGCAGTTCTAAGAGGGAGGTTTATAGCAGTACAGTCCTACCTCAAGAAACAAGAAAAATCTCAAATAAACAACCTAAGCTTTTACCTAAAGCAATTAGAGAAAGAACAAACCCCCCCCCAAAGTTAGCAGAAGGAAAGAAATCATAAAGATCAGATCAGAAATAAAAAGAAATAAAGGAAACAGTAGCAAAGATCAATGAAACTAAAAGCTGGTTCTTTGAGAAGTTAAACAAAATTGATAAACCTTTAGCCAGACTCATCAAGGAAAAAAGGAAGAAGACTCAAATCACAGAAATGAAAAAGGAGAAGGAACAACTGACACTGCAGAAATACAAAGGATCGTGAGAGATTGCTACAAGCAACTCTATGCCAATAAAATGGACAACCTGGAAGAAATGGACAAATTCTTAGAAAAGCACAACCTTCCAAGACTGAACCAGGAAGAAATAGAAAATATAAACAGACCAATCACAAGCACTGAAATTGAAACTGTGATTAAAAATCTTCCAACAAACAAAAGCCCAGGAACAGATGGCTTCACAGGCGAATTCTATCAAACATTTAGAGAAGAACTAACACCTATCCTTCTCAAACTCTTCCAAAATATAGCAGAGGGAGGAACACTCCCAAACTCATTCTACGAGGCCACCATCACCCTGATACCAAAACCAGACAGAGATGTCACAAAGAAAGAAAACTACAGGCCAATATCACTGATGAACATAGATGCAAAAATCCTCAACAAAATACTAGCAAACAGAATCCAACAGCACATTAAAAGGATCATACACCATGATCAAGTGGGGTTTATTCCAGGAAGGCAAGGATTCTTCAATATACGCAAATCAGTCAACGTGATACACCATTTTAACAAACTGAAGGAGAAAAACCACATGATCATCTCAATAGATGCAGAGAAAGCTTTCAACAAAGTTCACCACCCATTTATGATAATAACCCTGCAGAAAGTAGGCACAGAGGGAACTTTCCTCAGCATAATAAAGGCCATATATGACAAACCCACAGCCAACATCGTCCTCAGTGGAGAAAAACTGAAACCATTCCCACTAAGATCAGGAACAAGACAAGGTTGCCCACTCTCACCACTCTTATTCAACATAGTTTTGGAAGTTCTATCCACAGCAATCAGAGAAGAAAAAGAAATAAAAGGAATCCAAATTGGAAAAGAAGAAGTAAAGCTGTCACTGTTTGCAGATGACATGATACTATACATAGAGAATCCTGAAGATGCTACCAGAAAACTACTAGAGCTAATCAATGAATTTGGTAAAGTAGCAGGATACAAAATTAATGCACAGATATATAGCATTCCTATACACTAATGATGAAAAATCTGAAAGTGAAATTAAGAAAACTCTCCCATTTACCATTGCAAGCAAAAGAATAAAATATCTAGGAATAAACCTACCTAAGGAGACAAAAGACCTGTATGCAGAAAATTATAAGACACTGATGAAAGAAATTAATGATGATACAAATAGATGGAGAGATATACACACCATTGTAAAGCAATTATACTCCAATAAAGATGTTAAAAATAAAAAAGCATTTTTTAAGTCTACAAATTTAAAAAAAAAGATGAAAGAGAAGCAAATGTCATAAATGTCATATGAAGCTAATTGCAAAGATATTATATTTAAAACAATGTCATATTAGTTCATTAATAATCAAGTACACCAGTGCATCAGAATAGAAAGCTGAAAAATAGATCCATGCACATATAAGAATTGTTATATCAGACACTGAAAATCAGTGGAATAAAAATGACCTATTTGATAAGTAGAGTTAAGAAAATTGGCTTTCCTTATAGAAAAAAAATAGTTATGCCCCTACCTCCCTTCATACAAAAATAAACTCCAGAAGGATTAAAGATGTTAATGGGAAAAACAAAACTCTTAAAACTATGATAAAAAAAAATTAAGAAAACATCTTTATAACAGGTCTGGGAGGGGTTTCTTAAAACAAGTAATAAAACAAACATTTTTAAGATAAATTACTTAGACTTTATTAAAATTAAAATTTTATATGACAGAGTATATTTTAAAGTTAAAAGACAGTAGTCAACTTGGAAAAGACATTTTCAACATGTATGAGGATAAACAAAGAACTTGCATTTGTAATACATGAAGGGCTCTTATGAATCAGTGAGGAAAAAACCACAAAATAACCCAATTGAAAAATTGCAGAAGATAATAAGAGGCCATTCACAGGAGAGGACACTTAAGGACGCAATAAAATAGGAAAAATTAATCAATGGCACCAATCAAGAAAATTAAACTTAAAATAAGAGAAATGAAAACATGTCCACACAAGACTTGTGGTTTTATTTGTAATTTCCAAAAAACTGGAAACTCCCTAAATGTCCATGAATGTATAGACAAAATGTGGTGTATCCATACACTGAATAGAAACTAAGTACTGATATACAACAAAATGGGTGAATCTGAAAAATCATTATGCTGAGTGAAAATCTGGACCAAAGGAGGAAAAAACGTATATGCTGAATGATTCCATTAATTTAAAAAATCTAGAAAATGCAAACTGATCTTTGGTGAAAGAAAGCAGATCAGTTGTTACCTGGTGTATTCATTTTCCATTACTGCATGATAATTATGACAAACTTACTTACAGACCTAAAGCAACACATTTATTATCTCACAGTTCCCACGGGACAGCAGTTAGCTGGGTTATCTGCTCAGGCTGAAATCAGGGCTGCAAACTCTTCTGAGGCTCTGGGTCCTCTTTTAAGATCTCGTTGTTGGCAGAATTCAGTTCCTTACAGCTGTAGGATTGAGACCCTGAACTCTGCAGGCAGCTGTCTTTGTTATGTGGCTGTCTCTACAACACTGCGGTTTGGTTCTTCTTGTCTGCTTTTTCAAATCTTCGTGGCTTCTTTCTCTGACATTTAGAACCTCTTTTAAAGGGCTCACATGATGAGATCAGACCCATCTGGGATGACCTTCCCTTTGATTAACTTAATCAAGTTAATCAGCCTGATTGGGAACCTTAAGTCAACTGATTAGGAACCTTAATTATATTTGCAAAATTTCTTCACCTTTGCCACATATGTAACGTAATCACTGGAGTGCTGTTCCATCCTCTGTACAGGTCTCATTCATGTTCAAGGTGAGAGGATTACATAGGATATGTATACCTGTGGGGAAACTTGAGAGCCGTCTTAGAATTTTGTTTATCAGGGTCAGAAGTTGAGAGAGATGCAGAGAGGTACTTATTACTCCAATTTTATTATAATTATTATTACCTCAGATGTGTTTTGTATCAGGTAAGAAAACCATAGTATCCAGAATCCATATTTGTTTTTTTTTTTTAAAAAAGCAAGCGTGGGACTTCCCTGGTGGCACAGTGGTTAAGAATCTACCTGCCAGGGCTTCCCTGGTGGCGCGGTGGTTGAGAGTCCGCCTGCCGATGCAGGGGACATGGGTTCGTGCCCCGGTCCGGGAAGTTCCCACATGCCGCGGAGCGGCTGGGCCCGTGAGCCATGGCCACTGAGCCTGCGCGTCCGGAGCCTGTGCTCCGCAACGGGAGAGGCCACAACGGTGAGAGGCCCACGTACTGCAAAAAAAAAAAAAAAAAGAATCCACCTGCCAATGCAGGGGACACGGGTTCGAGCCCTGGTCCAGGAAGATCCCACATGCCGCGGAGCAACTAAGCCCTTGCGCCACAACTACTGAGCATGGACTCTAGAGCCCGCAAGCCACAACTACTGAAGCCCGCGCGCCTAGAGCCCGTGCTCCGCAACAAGAGAAGCCACTGAAATGAGAAGCCCGTGCACCGCAACGAAGAGTAGCCCCCGCTCGCCGCAACTAGAGAAAGCCCACGCGCAGCAACAAACACCCAATGCAGACAAAAATAAATAATAGATTAATTATTTTTTTTAAAAAAAGCAAGCTTGAACTGTCTGAGTTTAATATACCAGTGCCCCAGGACAGGTTTCTAATCCCTCTATTAACAAACACACATAATGTTTGTAAATGTGTGTAAAACGTACACAATGTTAACAGTCCCTTTGACAATATGGGACACTTTGGAGAGTGGAGGCGTATCCGTAAGGTATACTAGACATTATGTTTACGCAGCAGAATTTTCTCCCCCACTCTTCATAAATCCAAAGCCAAATCTCATTACACCACGCTCTATCCAGAGAGAAGAGAGAACAAAGAAAAAAGTGCAAATGACGGTTATCTTCCTCCTTCAGCCAAATTAAGGGGTAGGAGACTAGGGGAAAGCAAGAGCTCTGGGTGTGAATATTTAACACAGTGATCTTTCTTACTAGGGTGTGTGCAGGATTCCAGTCACATTAGCCCCATCCTCTAAGGAGGCAGGAGAGGGAAAGGGCAGAGTCTGCCTACCTCTCTACACGGTTTGTTTATAAAATGAAATGATGTGCCATTGAAAAATCCTGTTTTCACAGACTAGTATGTGGAATGGGGGAAATACTTAGAATATAATCATCAGGAAGGGAAGGCAAGATTAAATCCTATGTGTAGAGTAATCCACATTTTGGTTAAAATGAGCGAATGTTCATTTGCATAGAGAAAAGACTAGAAAGATCTACTCTTCACTAAAAGAGTATTTATCTGAATAGTGGGATTCAGTGAATACTTTTCTGCATATTTCTGACCATGATAGACAGAATTTGAAAGAGAAGGAAAAGACGCAGGTGTAAGTTACTTTATTATTATAGGTATATGCACTAGGAATCATTAAAGGCACACATGAAGGTAGCTTACAGCTCTAGCAGAGGGTTCCCCATGTAAGTAATCCATCTCAAGGTACTCCTCTGCCAATAATGGTATTAGAACCATCGTTTTTGAGCTTTCACTATTTCCAAGCACTTGGTAGAGAACATCTTATTTATTCCTTGTAGCACTTCATAAAGGCCGATTCACTGTAGCCTAGTTGCTACAAGCTTAGGTTCCAGAATTAGGCTGCCTAGTTTCAAATTTATCCCTCACTGCCTATGTGACCTAGACGAGTTAACCCCTCTGAGCCTCAGTCTCTGCATCTATAAAATGGGGATAATAGTAGCACCTACATCAGAGTTCTTATAAGTAATAGATGAAATAATGATATGTGGTAAATGTTGAGCATTCAAAAAAGTGTGCTATAGTTATCCCCATTATATGGATGAAGATGTTAAGGCTCAGAGAAGCTGAGTTATTTTCCAAGGTCACTTGCCTCTAAGTAGAGAAGCATTCAAAAACTTGACTTCTCAAGTGTCAAGCTTTTAATCATTATACTAGGAATTACTTTCATTGCTAAACCACATGGAGCTTAAGACTTTACAGATAATTAAGTTGGGCTGGAATTTTTCTTTTTGTCTCTGTAAATAATTTGACTTGCTTTGAGCTGGAATTCAACTTCCAAATTAATTTAAAATAATTTTTAAATAACTCTAAAACCCTATCAATCCTTCCAGGTCTACCAAAATAAATACTCTTGTTGTGATACCTATCTTGACAGCTCCATTTCTTAAAGAAATAACATGACAAAAGAATGTCTTTCCAAACCTCGAATGTGGAAGGCAAAATAAATCTTGTGCTATTTGTTTGAAAGGATGAGTTATATGGAGTGGTAAGCTCTTTATCTTAAAAAAAAAGTATTACAAAGCTTCATGGAGACAATAAAATTTAGAAGAATCTGTTGTCTTGATTTTATTTACTGCATTTTTTTGAAAGCTAACACTGAGCTCTATATTGATATACAAGATAAACTAGTTCTTGGTATATTTCATCTTGTCTGAAAGTCAGTTACTTTGGTTACAGTTCAGAGGACATGTTCTCAGTGAAGAAAAAAAGATATTCACATTAATCATTTTCCCAGTGTATAACGTATGTATCAGTGAAGATGAGGTAAAGGCTGGCCTTGGGAAGAAAAGTTAAGTGCTTGGAACAAGGGTGTCAGCAGACTTCTGTCCTTTGATGAACTCAGGATTACTCTCCCAGTTGTAAGCCATATGGGAACAGTGGCTCAGAAGCCCCAAGGCGTAGGTTCCGATCCCAGCTCAGCCATTGCTTGACTCCCTAAGGAGATTTGAGCTTCTTATTTCATCTTTCTTGGTCTTGATCTTCCACCTGAAAAAATGAGGAGGGAGTGGTTAATAAGGCAATGATTCCCCAAACTGGCTGTATAGCAGAATCACATGGGCAAAATCTTAAAACATACAGATTCTCGGACCCAACTCCAGACCTGTTGCCTCAGGATCTTTGGCTTTGTGCCTCTCAAGAATCTGTATGTTAAATAAGTTCATTGGCTCAGACTTGTATACCCACTTAGTTCTTGCCAGGCGCTGGTGTTTGGAAACCACCAGACTGCTGATTTCTGATTTACAAGGTTGAGGACAGTTGTACTGTTGTTGGACACTGATTCTTGCAGTGCTTCTCATCTCAATAAAGACTGAATAGATGAAATGGAAGCTGAGTAAACCCATAATTCCCTCTAAACACTGGTTTCCTCAGATGCATTATTGTCTATCTGCTTATTTATATTTAATGTGTGATATTACGATATCACAAGAAATATATATTTTGGTCTTCATCCCCAGTCTTTTGCGCGGAGATCCTAAAACCTTGTAAATTTCTGAGTGATGGGGCTGATAGGACTGTCTTACACAGAGCTCCTAAATCCCTTGCAATTTCCTGACTGATAGGAACGTATTTTGTTCTCATGAGGCAGGCCCCAAGATAGCTTCAGGATGGGGGCTGGTCACCAGAAAGACCAAATCTTGACGAGAAGCTTAAAACTTTCAGCCCACTCTCCAACCTCCAGGGACTGGAAAAGAGCTAAAGATTGAGTTAATAATCCATCACGCCTGTGTGATGAAACCTTCATAAAAACCCCTAAAAGATGGGGATTAAAGAACTCCTGGGGGGACTTCCCTGGTGGCTCAGTGGTTAAGAATCTGCCTGCCAATGCAGGGGACACGGGTTTGAGCCCTGGTTCAGGAAGATCCCACATACTGCAGAGCAACTAAGCCCATGCGCCACAACTACTGACCCCACGAGCCACAACTACTGAAGCCCGTGCTCCTAGAGCCTGTGCTCTGCAACAAAAGAAGCCACTGCAGTGAGAAGCCCACGCACCATAACGAAGAGTAGCCCCCACTCGCTGCAACTAGAGAAAGCCCGTGCGCAGCCCCGTGCGCAGCAACGAAGACCCAACGCAGCCAAAAATTAATTAATTAATTGATTAATTAAAAAAAAAAAAAAAGAACTCCCGGGTTCGTGACTGCATCCACATGCTAGAAGGGTAACATAACTCCAACTCTGCAGGAATAGAAGCTCCTGTCCTCAGGATCCTCCCAGACCTTGCCCTATGTACCTCTTCATCTGGCTGTTCATTTGCATCCTTGATAATATCCTTTATAATAAACCAGTAATAGCAAGTGAAGCGTTTCCCTGAGTTCTGTGAGCCCTTGCAGCAAATTAGAAGACCAATAACATGCTCATTGCACTGCATCATTGCCTCTCCTAAGTAACTGTAGACAATTTAAATATCCAGCAATAGAGGGAATATTTAAATAAATTTTTGTATATCCATTGTATGACATGTCAGAGAGCCATTAAAAAGCATGACTTATAACATGATTACCACTAGGTCAACTATATGCATGCATATTTTGTCAGCTATTGCTGCATAACAAACCACATAACAGTAGGCATTTATTATTTCTCATTGATCTATGGATAAACAGCCTTGCTGGTGATGAGCTGGGCTTGCTCTTGTGTCTATAGTCAGCTGTCAAGTCAGCCAGAGACTCACTAGTCTAGAACAACCTCATGGCCATATTTAAGCAGTCAGCTGGCTGTTGGCTGGGCAAGGTGGTGACTAGACCATGGGTCTTTTCCAAATCATTCATCAGGCTATCCCAGCATTATTCACATGCTTGCTTGGAAAACCTCCAAGAAAGAGAGTGGAAGCTGCAAGATAAGTTGAGACCTAGGCTGAGAACAGGCACCACTTCACTTCTGCCACATTCTGTTGACCAAAGCAAGTAATCAGTGAGTCCAGATTCAAGCAGGGCAGAAATGGACTCTATTTCTTACATAAGAAGAGCTGCAGAGTCTCACTGAATGAACGTGGATGAAAGGAATAAGAGCATCGCTTTTTTGCATCAATATACCACATATATGAACAAGAACTGGACGACATATTTTAAAAAAGCAAAGAACTGATATGTTCACAAGTTAGGGCTGTGGGCTTTCTTCCTTTTCCTTTATGACTTTGTTACTTCATGTAGGTAGCTATAACATTGTTGGTGCAATAAACAGTGATTGAAAGGAAAAACACAGTAAGAGGAATCACAGTGAGAATAAGATCAACCACTTCATTACTCACTATACTGAGAGAATTGGATCCATAATTTGCATATCACAAACCAATCAATATAGCCTTCTGTTCTGCAGTGCGTGCAAGTGGGTAACAATGGAAAAATCCTGAAATTGCCAAAGCAAAGTAGTTCTCTAAGATACATCCAGTGGCCTTGGATCTCAAGTGGAATTTAGCCATGAGATGTACACTTATCCTTAGCCCTCTGTGCACCCTGCATATTACCAGAGCTGGCACTGTCTCAGATCTGTAACGCTTTAGCAATCTCTGGAACCCCCAGGGAACAATTCATTCTCTAATTGCCATGATTTCTGATAATTGAAGTTTTGCCCATTTAAGAACCAAAATTTTAGTTCCTTTTTTATAAAAAGGTTGTAACTATTTTGAACAGAAGTCATTCTTTTAAAAGTGTAAGTTGTTCATGTCCTTGTGTTTTTTTTTTTTTTTTTTTTTTTTTTTTGCTGTACGCGGGCCTCTCACTGCTGTGGCCTCTCCCGTTGCGGAGCACAGGCTCCGGACACACAGGCTCCGCGGCCATGGCTCGCGGGCCCAGCCGCTCCGCGGCATGTGGGATCTTCCGGGATCGGGGCACGAACCCGTGTCCCCTGCATCGGCAGGCGGACTCTCAACCACTGCGCCACCAGGGAAGCCCCTTGTGTTTTAAAATAGAGTTGATAAAAACCATTTGAACATAACATAGTTTTTGACAATATTGTTCTTTCCCATAATGCAGTGACATCTTCAGATCTTTGTGGAGCAAAGTAGGGTTTCTTCACCCTTACATAAAATATTCTGAGAATGTTATGCTTTCAAGTTCTCATTTATCCCCTTTTTATTGTTTCTGTGCTCTCTCTTGCTCCCACGGGCTTTAAGAGTGCCTGCCTCTGACAGCTTGTTCCATTTCACTTGGCCTCTTCTAATATGCTGTCATCTTAGAAAAACCCACTTTATTAAGATTATTTGTAGGATAAGAGTAATTACGCTCTGAGAAAGGACCAGGAAGCCTCTAATCTGAGTAAGGTGCATGACCTTTAGTGTACAGACGCTTGGTAACACGTCCTTTGGCTGCTTATTTTCTTGGCCTTGCCTCTATCCAAGGAAAGACAAGAGCCAGAACTGGGAATCCAAAGCACATTAAATCCAAAGCACATTATCAGATGTCAAAGAGGTAAAGGTATGAGTGACCGGAATGAATAAATAAAATACATTCTAGGTGGGCTCACTGTGCTAAGGACATTAAACATTCTATAACCGTGTTTTGCCAAAGGTTAGTTTGTCACATAAATTATGGACTTTTCCAAAGCATTGACTTATTTTTACATGATAATTTAGGGTGCAGGGTGAGTTTGTTCATTCATTCTACACATTCATTTATTTACTTCTACTCTGAAGATGTATGTGTGTGCACACACACACACAGTGAGAGAAACCCTGTCCACGTGGAAACTATATTGTCGTTTGGAAAATAGAAATATAAGCACATAATTGTGAAATATTAAAACAAATACCATAACTGAGACATGTCAGCCACTATGGAAGAAGAGAAAATGGAGGCAAGAAAAGACCCCCTAGGTCCCTCTGTCCCTGTAAAGTGTGGTTGATAATATCCAACTAACAGCTTTATTGTGAGGATTTAATTATAACCCTGAGTAAGGACATGTAAACTCAAAGCTTATTATATAAAGTATTATATATAAGGCAAGACTTGGATTCAAATCTTGATTTTATCACATATTAGCTAGGTTTTTGCTTAGCCCCACTTTTCTTTTCTGGAGAATGGGGCTAATGCCTGCCTTGCGGTATTGTTGGGAGAATAAAATAAAAGAACATAAGTGCCCCACACAGTGCCTGGAAAAGAATAAGTGCTCCATAAGTGCTCCACAGCTCCTTTCTCCTTTTCCTCTTCACCAGAGGGGTAACAGATGATGAGCTGGGTTTCGAAGGATGAGTAGGAGTTCACAAACCAAACCAAATAACAAGTCCCCAACAGGGAAAGAGGCTTTTCAACAAAAAACACGTGGAGATTTGCTTTTGAAAGTGGAGGGTGATTTGTGAGGCTGTTGCCCTTCTCAGCAGAGTCAACAATGCTTCTCTATTTCTTTCACTGTCTTTAGGAAAGCTAGTTCACTGACTAGTGTGATTTGTCAACTCACCTGCACCACCTCATTACTAAAACGTTATTTGAGCCCTCATTGCAATCAGACAGTATTGGGCCTTTATGAAGGAAGGGGAGGAAAATGCTAGAAATCCGTAACACTGCATGAACTAACAGAATTTTGAAATTGTACAAAGAGGGACAAGATATCCCTTTTGCCATCATATGCCTAGGGTCTGAAGATAAATCATAGGGAAGAAGCTTGAAATCTCTTTATTTAGAAGTAGTCTGTCCATCTATTTAATACGCATTTATTGAGCACCTATCACTTGCAAAAAATTGGATTAAAAGGGAGAAACAAACATCAAGATGGTTAACTGTGAGTCAGACCAAAGGAAATAGGGACTATAAATGAAAAAAACAAACCAAAATGGATAGCAAAGGCAATTGCATTGGTCTTTGAAGGGCCAGTAGGGATGTAGTTAACCAAGGGGAAAAGTGAAGGCATTTTATTGGCAGGAACAGCACAAGCAAAGGGGCAGAAACATTAAAGCAAACAGGTGAAAAGAGAAGCTTGGTCTGTTCCAAAAATCACCAAGCCCCTTAAAAACAAAACAAACACAAAGAAAAAAGTCACACAGGAGAAATAGAGCAACAACCAACATAGTCTTTCCTTGATGCCCTCATTAAAAAAAGTCATGGTTTCCTTCTTCCCTTTTTTTTCCTTTCCTGCTGATGACTTAGACCTTTCAAAGGTACCTGTAGGCTGTGCAGCAGTCAGTGCCAAGGCCATACCTTATCCTGAGCACTCACTGCACCAACATAGGCCCTTGGTATCATTCTACAGGGACCCAGCCTCTCAGCCTGAGGGCTTTAGCCCCTCAAGTGGGATTGGCAGGGTGTTTAATGCTTGCGGGAGCCGAAAAAGGATTGGAAAATAACTGGGCCGGTTTCCTGCACCTCATGGTGACCTACCCATTAATGCATTCTTTGCTAGCTCCCTTCCCTTCCCCAGCTCAATCCCTCCCTGCCTTTCCTCGAATCACCTCCCAAATAAACTACTTGCCCTTAGAGTATTGTCTCAGGAGGAAGCTTGCTGGAGAAGACAACTGAAGACAGCCTGCTCCTGGCTCCTGGAAAGGGTTGGGGCTGGTTTCATGGGAGAGGGCAGGATCCAGGCTGATTCTGGGAAACGGCTCAAGGAGCATTTTTGTTGGTTGGGGGACTTTGATTTTTTTAGTTGGTTATATTTTCAGAAGGATGAAATGAGTTAATTCATATGAAATGCTCAGGCCGGGGCCTGGCACATAAATACCCGCCATGGTCATTGCCATCATTATCTTTGTATTGGGCTCCCCTCTTGTCTGTGTGTGTGAGAGTGTGCTTACTGAAATCTCACTCCCACCCCCATGGCACAGATTCTGGAAGGCAGCCTTCCTTTCTGGAGGTGAGACTCTTCTTCCTACTCAGAGCCTTGGGTGAATATGGATCTCGCCTTGTGTGACAAGCATCGTGGCTGTGTTGACTATAATTTAATCCAAGCACTGACCTCATCCACTGTGCAGGGTGTTGCTAACACCTGTGTCCTATCAAATTCCCATTGGGGAGAACGAGGTGGGGACCCTTCTGGCTTATGATTCAGGAGATCTGAGTTTGGAACTGGTAATTCCTGATTCGTCTGAGCTGCTCAGGTGATCCAGATGTGCAGCCAGGTTTGAGAACCGTACTTCTCAGTGGCTTTGATCCCAGGATCCACATCCCAGAGCAATGTGGTATCCGAACAGAAAGGGTGGACTCTTTTTCTTTTTCTGAACAGAATGCAAGGCTGACTTCCCTTAGACTACTACAGCTAATGTCAGAACAAGTTGTGTTTCTAGTCCCTTACAGGGAGTTTCTGTGCCCACAGTTCCCTAGAGATGGGAGGAAAAGGGCTGCTCTTAGAGTTGAGATAAGTGACATTCTGGAAATATCAGAATGTCCTGTTCTTCAGCTTCACTCTCTTAATTTGTATCATTTAACAACTCGGGGATGGTTTATGAAGGAGCTAACATTTTAAAGGAGACAGTGGTAAAGCAGTCTGTTTTAAAACTAGATGCACAGCTGAAAAAGAAGACTCCCTCTGTGTGAGTGCACGTGGCATGTTGAACCATTCTAAGCTGGCCTGCAATAATAAATCATCAACTAATACAGTAGGAATGGTTGCATAGTATGTTTATGGAGGAAGACACTGAGCACAGACATGAACAGGAACTCTCTTTAGAATTGTAGATTTCAATTCTCAAGAGTATTTTCACCAAAGATGTCTTGTGTTGGCATCACAGCTGCCCTGTGAGATAGCCAAGGCTGCAACATCTTTCTTGGTAGTCCTGAATCCAAGGATTTGGGAAAAATATAAATTAAGAATGCAGGAAGCATCCCCAGATAGGAGGGATCTTTTGGGTTTGTAAAATTATGAGAGATTTTATTGGCCAGATGAATTGGCCAACAGAGACTTAATTTGCTTTAAGCCAAGTGGCCAAATCCCATATCACAGGAATCCAGAGACACCTCTGGGTAGGACATACTCAGGCCAAAAAGAGAGGTTTTTCAAAGATTCATAAGCCCTTAAGTTAAAATAATGCTCCAGGTCTCTTTGACGGACCCCATTCTCTTGCTGCACCCCATCATAACAAATCACATCCCTAAGCTGGGGCTGCAGTGGGAAGGTGGGATGGACTGGGAATAGTTTCAGATGGAATCAACCAAACAGGCCATGGCTAGTATCCTTGGAGCTCCACGGCTCTCATTTTTCAAATTCTACATTTTTGTAAACTACGTGGGGTGGACGCAGACCTCATTCTCTTTCCTACAGACGCCCTATTTTATTTAGAGCTGTAATTTAGTGTGGGTTTTGGAGGCATGTTTGTTGGGAAGGAAAGGAAAACCTGAAAGCCATTTTGCACGAATTTGATTCTTAAATCTATCTGGCCTTAAGCGTTAGCAGGGAGAGACAGTGCAAGACACTTGTGATAATTACCATCAGGCTTCCTTCCCTGTGTTATTTATAACACATTAGCATCAGCATTATCATTCCCATTTTACAGGTGAAGAAATTGAAGTTTAGAAAGGCTCAAAGGGGCCCACAAGTGTACACACTTGGCCATGACCCCTCTCTTCATGGGGAGCCCATCCATGAAGTCACATAGCTCATGATCTGATTTACTATTCATTTCTCAGTGTACTGAGCAAGATTATTGAAAATAGTCTCCATGTTTTTCTTCCCTCCTTCTTATTACGTTACCAGCAAGATTCATGTAAAAAATGGACCTCAGGGATTCTTTCTGATATAAAGTCTTAATCCTTAATCACAGCAACCCCTATTCATCTTGTGGTTCTGCACCAGGCTTTAAGAAATATGTGTCAGGAACAGCCAAACTTGTAAGCTGATGGAGCTCTATTATAAAAAAAATGATCGAAAACAGAGAGCTGTATCTTTGCTCTTTCTGATTAGAATTATGAATGTGGGCTTAAGAAAGTTCATTCATTTTCTCTTCCTGATTTAACAAAAACGTATTTAGTACCTACTATATGCAGAGCAGTAATTGGGTGCTATGCAAGATTAGTGGGAAGAATGAGTCTATTGTCTAGAGGTTTCTGGTGAGACCACTTATAACCTCTACAGCAGAACAGCAGATATTATCATCAGAAATTATGCCATTGAAATACATCATCATTTTTGTTTTCCAGTAAGTATAAGCTCAGTCAGAGAAGTGATGGTCAGCTGCCCACCTTGTATATACAGTACATGCCAAAATTGCACACGTTAGTAAGGCTGGTAATGAGATTTACAACCAGGACTTTTGAGTTAGACAAACTAGGTTCAAACCCTAGCTCTAACACTGTTTATCTGTGCAGATTTGGGCCAAGTTCTGAACTGCAGTAAACATTAGGTTCCTCATTGGTAAAATGAAAATAACAATAGCTTCTAGATCACAGGGTTGAATGATAATCAGATGAGATAGTGCATGAACAGAGCTTAGGCTAATACCCAGGAATAAACATTAGCATCGTTATTTGTATCACAAAGACCCACTGCAAGAAATGACAATTGCCAAACAGAGGAATGGATAAAGAAGATGTGGTGCATACATACAGTGTAATATTATTCAGCCATAAAAAAGAATGAAATAATGCCATTTGCAGCAATATGGATGGGCCTAGAGACTGTCATACTGAGTGAAGTTAAGTCGGACACAGAAAGACAAATATCATATGATACTGTTTATATGTGGAATCCAAAAATAAGGGTACAAATGAACTTATTTACAAAACAGAAGTAGAGTCACAGATGTAGAAAACAAACTTATGGTTACCAGGGTATAAGGTGGGGGAGGGATAAATTGGAAGATTGGGATTGATACATACACACTACTATATGTAAAATAGATAACTAATAAGAACCTGCTGTATAACACAGGGAACTCTACTCAATACTCTGTAATGGCCTTTATGGGAAAACAATCTAAAAAAAAAAAAAGAATAGTGGATATATATATATGTATAACTGATTCACTTTGCTGTACACCTGAAACTAACACAACCTTGTAAGTCAATTATACGCCAATAAAAATTTTTTTAAAGTCATAATTAAGATATAGATTTAGAGAGTTTATTACAGCTAAAAAATAAAATGACAGTTGCCAAATTCCTCCATTGCATCAGTGGTTCTCCATGCTTTTTTGCTTAAGACATAGAACTTTCTGTTCTTATACCACCATATATAGAAGCCTGGGATATAGAATAGCAACCAGTGGAGTGGAGTGGAGGGGTTGGAGCCCCCTGCTCCATCTTCCCACCTCCACTGTGTGCCAAGGAGCAGTTCCATGGAATTCCTGGCATTCAGCTTGTAAACTATGATATTAAAGATTATCCTTAAAATTATATTGTGAGCTGAGATGATCTGGTCATTTGGATGTGCTGTCTATATTCTGGTACATACAAGAATTTAACAGCAATATTTATTTTATGGTTATATTATACATGTGAGGGTAGGCCAACATGTTCACGTGTTTACCTCTATAATTAAGAAGTACATCAGAGTAATTCAGCACTGTTCATTCAATCATTAAACAAATATGTTTTGAGCACTATTTATACACCAAGCCCTGGTAGGTTCCTGACTTATGCAGATAAATCAGAAAGATCCTAAGAACCTATCAGGCAGGGACTATTATTTATCTTTTTCACCACTGAATCCACTGAACTTAGCACACGCCTGACATATAGCACTCATTCCATGAACAATTGCTGAACTGAAATTTTAGACTAATGAATGACTGTCCTTTCATTGTGGGAGAATAACAAAGTTCTCGTGGATTTGAGGATTGTTCTTCCCTATTGAAAACATGAGCCCCGAGTAGGCTTTAGCTGTGATATATAAAACCTGAGTCCCGGGCTTCCCTGGTGGCGCAGTGGTTGGGAGTCCGCCTGCCGGTGCAGGGGACGCAGGTTCGTGCCCTGGTCTGGGAGGATCCCACGTGCTGCGGAGCGGCTGGGCCCGTGAGCCATGGCCGCTGGGCCTGTGCGTCCGGAGCCTGTGCTCCGCAACGGGAGAGCCACAGTAGTGAGAGGCCCGCGTACCACAAAAAAAAAAAAAAAAAAAAAAAAAAAAAAAAAAAAAACCCAGTCCCCTTCTCTCCAGAGTTAGTTTTTCTGAGATCTCTAGAGAGTTTCTGAAGGTACTCAATCCCTCCATTGGCTTGAAATATTTAATTAGAGCAGGAATGAAAGCAGAAATTACCCAGCTTATAATAGTTCTGGAGTTATTGCCTGCGGTCCAGGAGATCATGGATGGATATTGGGGAATCCCTAGACTGCCGTCCATGAAGTGTCAGAAGGAAGCAACTCTCCAAAGTCCTGCTCTGTAGACCAAGTAGATGGACCCATGTATATACTATGAATATTCAGAAATGTCAACATTCAAAACCATTTTCAACAAATACTTATTTACTTTAAGCCTTATGCCTCAGTGTCCTTCGTATAACTAACTCCCTCATAGTTGAGGAAAATATGTTAAGTCTTTCTGAACAAGGTATGGGCTGTCCTTTTCTTTCTAAAACCTGACAGTCTCTTCCCTCTAAAGGAGAAATGAAACAACCAGGCATCATATCTATAAAGCAAACAGAACCTGGCAAAGAGTATCACTATCAAGAGTATAACTGTCCCCACCTTGTTAGATGCTGTGCGTTTGCTCTGTACTTACACTCTGCATGCAGTAATTTACAAGTACTCGATCTTATAGGTGATGGCGAGTGAAAAGACTCTACATGGAGTAAGGGACAGAACTGGAACCCAGATCCACCTGTTTGTGTAGTCAGGCTCCAGGTAGGAAAGAGCTGGCACACTCATACTGGGTGATTAAGGGGAGTTTTTTTTTTTTTTAAGGGGAGACGACTTATTAAAAAGGAGTAGGAAAGACTTAAGTAAAGCAAAAAGGGATGGTGCCCATGCAGCACCTTAAGGATAGCAACTGAGACGAGCTGTTCCCCCCCAGGCCCAAAGGGTCAAGTGAAGCGGGGGAGGGGAGACAGAGAGACAGAAAGAGAGACAAAGTGTGTGGAGAAGGCAACGTTACAGCACTTGTGGCCTTTGCTAGAGGGACGGACCCCACTTAGAAACCCATCAGGAGGGACCGAGAGAATAAGTACCCAGGCTTCAGTCTCCTCTTGGCTTCAGACCTCCTGGAATTACTTCCCATTGGCTGTGCCTCCACTGGGATGCCTCAGGAGACGGGAGCTCATTCATGTGGTCCAGTTAGGTCAGCCTGGGACGCAGAGTGGGGGGGAAAGGGGAGCTGGAGGGACAAATAGAAGCTGTGCAGCACAGTGTGTGCCCAAAAGGTCGTCGTGCACTTCACCATATCCTACCCCCCAATCCTTCTGTCCTCCTGCATTCAGCAAATCATCTTTGCTTGACTGCTCTGTGTCAGCCACTTTGCTTTGGAGGGTACAGAGATGGATAAGGTATGATCCTGCTTAGACTCACAGTTCTCAGAGAATTTGTCAAACATTTTTCACTTGCTGAAGTTTTTTTTTGGTTTTTGTTTTAAATTTTATCATTTTTTTATTGAAGTATAGTTGATTTACAATGTTTAAGGTCTACAGTAAAAAGTGATTCAGTTATATATATATTCTTATGCAGATTCTTTTCCATTATAGGTTATTATAAGATATTGACTATAGCTCCCTGTGCTCTACAGTAGGTCCTCATTGGCTATCTAGTTTATATATAGTTGTATATGTTCATCCCAAACTCCTAATTCATCCCTCCCCCCCCTTTCTCCTTTGGTAAGCATAGTTTGTTTTCTCTGTCTGCTTCATTTGCTATGTTCGTTATCATTTGTCTCCCTTGTCCTCCTAGTCAGGGCTGTGTTTCCACCCCAGTACCCAAACACTCTTCAAACCTTGTTCCAGTATATTTCTTAGTTTCTCTTGTTTCCGCAAACTTCTTCTCTGTGTTCAGCTTCTGTTTGCCAGCCTTGAACTCTCCTGAGGAAAGCTAATAACCTAATAAATGTTCAAATTTTATTGATATTACTTTATCTCATTAGGTTTTTGAAAAAAAGACAGAGTTGGAGGAAAACACTCTTTCTCCCTCCAAAGAAATAAATAACAAGAGGTCTAGAAAGTTCTGCCCTGACCCTATTTACCAGTCCATGTCAGAATAAATGGCCTTTTATTCCTGCCAGGAGCTGTTTGCAGTCAGAGTAAGGAAGGCACCATTAAAGATTTCAAGGTTGTTCCATAAGTAGATTAAATATAAGTGCTCTCATTACTATAGCTTGAAAGAGTTGAAATTGTTTTGGGAGCAAAATGGAAGAAACTTAGGTAATGCCCTCAGTCATTTATTAGTGTGGCCAGAGTAGTCTTCTTGTCTTGGATTACCTTCCTCCCCCTGCAGCAATGGAGGGAGAGGTCCTCATGGCGCTGCAATTTTCCTTTCAGTGTTTGCTAAATGCTTAGAAAGCTAGACCTCCCACCGTCTCAACCTGAAGCAAGACAGGCCTGAAAGGACCCCGTGTGAGAAGCCAGATATTTGGAAACAGAAGCTGTAAGGGAAAGGAGCTGTTGCATTTACCAGGAGGTGTGTCTACCAAAGGGGAGACAAGCATTTCGGTTTAGAAAAAAAATTCATTTGCAGTTGTCTGAAGGCCACGGTCTGTTGAAAGATCAGAGTTGAAGATCTGACCATATTGGAAATCAGCATTGCTGATGATGTTTTCTGAGCATCACAGATGATTTTCATTTAGCCTTCTCTATAAGTACCCAACTCAGAGAACACCGTACTATTTTTAATAGTCTAATAATGGGTAAATGTTATTTTGAAGACAGTAGTGACAACGCTAATATCATGTTTTCCAAACAAGAGCCATCAACAATGGCATGTTGCTTGATTCCTGTCAGTTCCAACGGCATGTTACAGTGGTAGCCGACTATCTGAACTGTCTGCTAGAATGGAAGTCAGGACAGTGTAAGAGGCTGGCTGACAAGACTATTTGCTCTCTGATGACAGACTTACAGTCAAGTGTTCAAATATCCAAATATCTGTGTGGGCCTAGATAAACTGAACCCTGGGCACCCAAGCTTCTAGAGAACACCTCATCCATATGGTTTCCAAAAGGAGCTCTCCACTGTCTTTGACACGGCCTCCACTTACATCAACATGATACAGAAATCTGCAACCTTTCAAGAAGGTTCCCCGAATGAGGAAGTACAAACAGTCTGTGTCCATCAATATGAGTCAGTCAATCACCTTTGTTCACCTGTGCTGCATTTCAAGTCTAAGGTCTTTCGAGAGGCAGGTTTCTTTTCCTGTCTCAAGCCTAACTTGTTCTCATGTTGATTGATTGATTCATTCATGGGACGTTAAGCATCTACTAAGCGCCAAGCATTCTCTTAGACACTGAGGATACAGTGTTATGCAAAACAAACAGACTTCCTACTTCCCCAGAAGTTATCTCCTAGTGAAAGAAGTTAATTAAACAGACAAGTAAATAAGAACAAAAAGGCAATAAGAGGTACAGAAAACCCACATCACACACACACACACACACACACACACACACACACACACACACATCACCAGCAGCACTGCGATCACAACAACAAAATACAAGGTAACATGAAAGAGAGTGACTGGGGAGAGAGAGGGTGTTTTTAGGTCTGGTGGTCAGGGAAGAAGGACCCTCTAAAGAGTGGACAATAGAACTAAGGATCCAGTGACAAAGGAAGAGAGCAGGCAAAGATCTGAGGAAAGAATGTTCCAGGCAGAAGAAATAGCGAGTGCAAAGGTATAAAAGGCTAGTGTGGCTGAAGAGTAGGGAGGCAGACGGTTGGAATTAGATTAAAAACAAAAAGGCAGATGGGAGCGGGGTCACATAAGGCTTTGGAGACACAGTAAAGAGTTTGAGTTTTACGTGCAACCTACTGGATGACGACAGAAATATTTTTCTCAGACGAGTGATATGATCTAATTTATATTCTAAATAGCTCAGTCTGGATAATGTATAGAGCATGCTTTATCGGGATAAGAGTGAAGGCAGGGAGGTCTGCAGGGCGTCTATCACAGTGGCCCAGGTGAGAGATGAAGGGAGGGAGGGGGTGGCGGGGAGCCGGAGAGAATGTTGACGCTTTATCTGGAACAAAATAGGAGGCAGGAAGAGCAGACCCCAGCAGCAGAATAGAATCCTACCTTTAGTCTTAGAACCTTATCTGGTCAAAGTTGATCCCACAAGCCCTTTAGAGATCACTCAGTGGAAACCCTTCCATTTAAACTGAGAAAACCTGAAAGATGGACAAATGAAGGGACACGCCCAGGGTCACTGAGCAGGCCAGTGGCAATCCCGAGACGGAGCCTCACACCTCCTGTCTTCCAGGGGCTTGAATAAGGTCAAGTCCACACAGAATGCAGCAGACCCCGGGCGGGGCCTGTGGCAGCTTGGTAGGCCCCCTTTCTACAGTTGGGCCTCCCAGTCTCTGTGGTGTGAATCCAAGCAGTGGGAAGCGCTGTGGAATTATGCCAGGGTCCGTGAAGCCATATGTGGATCATGCACAGCCTGGAGGCTGAATAAATAAAAATGTAAATGCCGCGATGTGACATCTAGAACAGAGAAGTTAATGGCTTGGCGCCTGGCATCCAACTGAGTTCCAATGTTAGCTTTACCCACTGTTGACTGTGTGCCTTTGGATAAGTTACTTAACTCTTTGGGTCTTGGTTTCCTCTTCAGTAAACCGGAATGAAAATCATAACTTTTCTTGGTTCTGTGCGGCCCACATAGGATAACACACTTATACAAACAAACAAACAAACAAAAAACTTAGACTGGTACCTGACACAGACAAATATTCAAGAAATGTTTGGCATCATTATATGGAATTCAAAATTCTTTTACTGTAAATGGGGCTCTTAATATTCAAAACCCTGATAAAAGTGACTCACTCTCCACCCTGAAGAAACTGTTAAGAGTGCTTCTCCCCTACAGGTGCGTGGCTGGAACTGCATCACTTTAACTCGGCTCTAACACTGCAGGTCACCAGCCGCCTGGCCCGAACTGTGGCCTTTAGCACAGGGACCCGATTCCTTCAGTCAGTCTTTCATTCATTTATTCCACAAATGCCTACTGAGAGCTCATGGAACTGCCTGGTGGTTCTCAGCCTTTTTTTTTTTTTTCTTGCTTCAACTGGGTTCATTTGCTCAATTTACTCCCCTGAGTAACTTCTCTCCATGAAATGCAGTGATCTTTCAACTGGCAGGTGAGGAGTGGCAGTGGGGAGAGTGGAGATGAGAGTGTGGGGGGAATGAGATTCCAACCAGAATTGCAAAGGGACCACGTACAGGTTGAAACTTTCAAGAGTCTACTGGAGGGTGATGTGTGAGGAACAGGCACATCACAGGAGGGGGAGGAGGAAACAGACGGCTGCAGGATGCTGAGCCCAGGTTGTACGTGCATTGAAAGCCTTAGCCATTTTTCATCTGTTCCCCTCCCCTCCACCAGCAGCATTATGAGGTGTTAGTGTGCCCATTTCACAGAAGACAAACTGAGACTCGGAGACCTTAAGGTACTTCCCAAGTCACATGACGAGTCAGTGGAAGGCTGGGGCTGGAACCCGGGTGGCCTGACTCCTCATCAGGTTTGGTTTGTTTGTTTGGTCCCCGACGTCCTTGAGTTGTTACCGTGTGTTTGGAGGGGGAGAGGGAGGAGGGAGATGTGATGGTAATGACTGCTGTTGCCGTGCTGGTGTGTGTGTGAGACAGAGACAGAGAGAGGGACCCAAAGAAACACTCAGGACAGAGTCCGAATTAACAACCACCAATAAAAAGGCTGGCCAGCCGAGGAGAGTTTCCGTCAGGCCATCACCGACCACACAAAAGATAAAGCAGAGACACCTGGGCCATCCTAACACTATTCCTGTCCCGAGTGGGCTCCTGATGGGGAATGTGAAGGGAAGAGGCATGCGGGTTTCTTCCTCCTTTGCTGTGGTGTAGACCTCAGAGAGAAGGGGTCCTCAGGAAGCCACCGTGCGGAGAGTGTCTCACCTGTGGGCACCCTGTCCGTGAATTCAGTGCCAATCCCTCTAAACCGTGCTGCCTCAGGATGCTATGCTTTCAGCCCCTTGAACTTGTCAAGCTCATCTCCCTCCTAGAGAGGCCCATTTGTAGACAAAGCAGACCCAGGTCACACTGAAACCTCTGAAACCTTTTCGATTTTCAGATTTGGCTGCGGAGACTTTAAGTCACACTCCTGGGACGAGTAAGCCACCGAGTCCCTTCGTCCCTTCCCCAGTTGCCAGAGCCCGAAAAGCCTGTCTTCAGGTACCATCACCTTAGTGATTATTTATGGGTGGTGTATGAATCTCCCAAATGGGTATCAGGCATCGCATCCAGGCATTTTCATAAAAACGAGGGCAATTTTTTCTAAGCAAACGTATACACATCTCCTTAATCTATGCAAATCTATTCATAAGGATTTTCTAAAACCACCACTTCCCCCACGCACCCTGGACACACAAATTCCCAGCTCCTTTTGATTTCCCAGTTTGTTTTTAAGCACTGGGTGGAGGGAGGAGAGGGCTCGCAGATTCAAGGGGGAGATGGTGCTCCCTGGGTGATGCAGCTGGCTTGCTCACAGCAGCCGGTCCTGCCCTTGCAGTTGGGAGCAAACAGCCAAGTGTGGGATGGTAACCACCTCCCAAAAAGCAGGCAGCCTTTCACCGGAGGGAAGTATCAGGTTGCTGTACTTCGGCTGTGGGTTGCCACTGTCTAATAATATGACCGTTTTGCCATCTCTCTGCAAATAAGGCAGAAGCTGCTACCTGATTGGTATAACATCTCACTTACCCTCCTCATTGATTTTCTTGTTCTCCTCCTTTGCTTCATAAAAAGAGGGACCAGTGGCTCGTGCTGTGGACAGAGAAGCTTGATTTTTAGTATGAGAGAGCCTCTATTTTCTTTCAGGAGAGGGAAGTTGGATTATCAATTCTTTTGTAAATGTGTATGGTGATATTTGCTCCGGTAAGTTTATATCTCTCTTGATTTACAGCTGGCTGGGGGTGGGGTGTGTGTGTGTGTGTGTGCGTGTGTGTGTGTTTGCATAGATTTAGACTGTACAGTCACTTATCTTTCCAAATATCATTTTCTGAAATCTTTAGGGATAATGTCTTTTTTTTTCTTACTTTGCTTGCTCGTATTCATCTGTTTAAGCCAAAGAGCTCTGCTGTATGATAGTGTGATGCTTACCTTAGTTGTTGAAGGATGCGCTGGGTTTCTCTGAACATAGTAAGGAAACTATTTAAGCAAACTTACATTTGGCTTCATAAAAATGTCATGTCATTCTGCCTCCCACCGGGAGTGTTTAATGACTTAAGTATGTTCATTGTGCCATAATCTGCATATCATTTTAATTAAGTTTCTTCCTCAATGTCAGAGCAAGAATTTTGTAAACTCCATAAATGGCTACCAAATACGTTGTGCTGTGCCAAGAAGGGGTGTGCTAATTTCATGAGGCCTTAAGCCAGGGTAGAATAGATGAGATGAGTTTCCTCTAGGATGAGGTACATGCACCTTTAAAAGAACTGAATTTATGAAAAGTGTTCAGATCATTAAAGTACATCTCTAGAATTCCGTGAAAAGATTTAATCACAAGTGGCTATTGCTTCTCTTCTGTCTTTGCACTGTGTGTTTGTGCCACCGTCTGTCAGATGCCCAGCCCTGGCTCTCATGTTTCTGTATCTGATGCTGATCAAGAGAAAAGTTGCTGTTATTCAATTCAAACTAGTGCCATACCGTGATCTGCTCACCACTGCTAGTTATGATTTTTAAAGGCATTACCTGGTTAACTGCTTTTTTTCTATCTGTTTTTCTAGAGAGTGTTAGAGGATCTGAATTCTTTGTTGTTAATTCAGAAGTCTGAGAGAAGGTCTGTCAATATAATTACCCTAGAGAGAGATGATTGGATGATTAAATAATTGCTCTAATGGAAATAAACTGAGGTTCTCATCTTCTCTTTTTGTTACACAGTCAACAAATCTGCATAGTCTTTTTCATGGTGAAATGGATTAGAGAATATATTTATAATGAAAGTTAAAGGCACCACTGAATAAGAAGCAAGAGGGGGTCTGACTATCTATTCTTCAGAGATTTTGAAAGTAAAGTTAGGAATATCATGTGTGCCTAGACCTCTTAGGCATAGAATTCTTTTTCGGAAGAGGAATGATTCAGATCCTGAAGTAATCTAGGGGCAGCTCATGGAAACACTAGTGTCTGGGAATCTAGGAATGTGGTCCCCACGTCTGCTTCTTTTGGGCATTCTGCCCCTCACACACCCTTTGCAAGCTGGAATGGAACTACTCATTCTGACAAACAGAATTTTGAATTTTGGTTAATTGAGTTCAGCCTCAAAAATCCTCCAGTAAAAATTTAAAAAAAATAAGACTACATTTAAAGGATTCATTTGAATGTATAGTAATAAACTATTATACATTTTTTTAAAATCTTCTAAACCCATATGAACTTACATTGCCTCTTACTGGTCACAAGAAGCACGTTCCTTATAACAGCCTTAGATGCCATAAACCCTCACGAGCACCAAGTGTTCCTTAGTTGGTAGTTTGTTGAAAAAAGAAAACTTCTATCCTTGGGCTGTTGGCATTTACCGCTAAGGAAACTCAACAGCACTGAACATCTGTCTTTATCTCCCCAAACACCCACTCCCCCAACATCCCTTAATATTTTTGTCATCTTTCTCTTTACATGGCTGTCATTAACAGGTTATGTACAAAGTCGCTAGCTGTAAACGGAGTTGATCATGCTCTGAAGCTGTTCAGTAACCGAAATGAATGCAGATCTGGGCGGGGGTGGGGGGCACCCTGCAGGTGAAAGTATCTGTCTTGTCCTGCGGGCTGCCAGTTTACAAAACTGTTAGGGCTCCCAGCAGGCTCGTACCCACTGATATAGGAAGGACAGTGGGTCCTTGGAGAGGTCAAGACCTTTTGTGTGATTTAGGATGAACGTGCCTGGTCTTGAAAGCATCCCTTTGGAAAAGTCCAGAATGCCATTACCCCCAAAACTGTTGTAATCTCTTCAAAGGAATAAAAATCTGTGCCACGTAGGGGAGAATAACAAAGGGAATTTTGATTTCACAATGAGACCACTTATTCTTTTTAGCAAGATGAGGAATGCAGTCGTCGTTTCCATTTAGTAAGTACCTACTGTATGCCTGGCACTGTGCTAAGCATTTTACATGGCTTGTTTCCTTGAATCTTCACAGCTATCCCAGGAGGGAGATTTACAGATAAATCCCAGTTTTACAGATAAGAAAATGGAGACAGAGGCAAGTGTGCCATTCGTTTGTGGCAACACGGTGATAATGATGAAACTCAGAGCCAGACAGGCTCATTCCAGAGTCAAGCTCTTCATCTCTCCCCTCAGCCAGGGTTTCACTTCATCAGTACAATCTACAACCAACTCCTAGCCTGCAGCGACTTGCAGGGTGTACCATAACACACCATATTTTTTTTTACACCATATTTTCATTAGTGCTTTTCCCCCTTCTGAAGCTACATAGCCTCCTTCTTCTCAGGCTCTGCTTTTGTGACTCTAAGCTAATTATGTGTTTGTAACTAGAGAGTGTGCGTTGTATTTCCACTCAACTATAAAGATGTGGATCTCACAAGAGGGAGCCAGTCCAGGGAGAGCTATATGCAGAAGTGGCTGAATTAAGGTAGCTTTTTTAAATTGATCACAAGAAATCCACCCCTTTGGTTTTCAATCTTTCGAACATAGAGTCAAAATTAAGATGTGATGATAACACACATATCAGTACCTCAAGGTATCTGCTTTATCACTGATGCAAAATATAAAAAACAGTTGCTACTGAATTGATGTATTTGTGGAGACTTTGTAGAATTCTCACCTTTTTTTTTTACTCACCCCCAGCATGAGTTTCTTGCACTTTGTGGCCAGCTGGAAAGCACTGACGTGGCCCTTCAGGTAGAATATTGCAAAGCGCCTATACCACCTGGGTAATTAAAAAATGAAAACAGCTGCCGATAAGCATGCTGTGAAGTGTGACAAAGTTGAAATTCAGAGGCCCCAGATACATTCTTTTGCACCTGAGCACTGAACTCTCCATTTGAAATCCATTTAAGCCAATAAAATTCAACTGGATCTTTTAGGAGGAAAATGCAACTGAGTAGAATCAATATGTTTGACATTTCTCCTCCACTGGCAGTTTTCGGACTAGAAACGGGGCACACCCGTCATGAGGTGAGCCTGTGAAATGCTGCATTTTCTTCCCTCAGTGAGAGAGAAAGGATTGTGAGTGATGAAAATGTTACTAGAAGAGAGAACCTAGCTTAGGACACTTTTGCTCTATTTCACCCCAAACCAGAGGGATCTAAAAACACAAATGAACAAACAAACCAACAAAAACAACCCATCCCAAATTGGGAGCATTAAGAGTCCAGTTTTGAAGTGTTGACACAATATTGACTTCTTGGTGTGGTCTGCTGCATCTAATAGTGATAGCTTTTGAACTACTCCTGGTGTAGAGTAAATGAAAGAGATCAGAGTGCAGTACTCAGGAAGATGTGTTTCCAAAATGATAGTCATTTTTGTCAGAGGTAAAACTTATTGACCTCTTTTTCTTGCTCTTAAAAAATAATAATTGGATGGTTTAATCAGAGAGTGTGGTATTAGAGCCAGTCAGGATAAAGAAATTTAAATCAATCTGCGTTTTCCACCAGCATTTATGAGAGGTTTAAATATATTAACAGTCATCAAATGAGCACTTTTACTTTAAAGAAATATGTTGTACTCATCCACAGTGTTCATGAAATATAGGCTTATCCCTTAAAACTAAGCTTAGAGACAATTTTATAAAGCATATCATATGTCAGTCTCCATCTACAAGATAGAGCTTTCTTCCGAGAGGAGACCAAATCCAAAATAAATCACAGTAGAGATTGTCTTTCATCTTACCTACATTTTCTTCTGCCTTCTCTTTGGCTGTGGATGTGTGTACTTAATCAAGTTGATCCTTAAGAGCTTAAAAATGATCTATTGAGTATGCAGGAATAGCATGTGGTGTTAAGACATAATGAGCGTGGGACGAGGCTTGAATTTGTCATCAAACACTCTAAGCTGGTGTACAAACAGAGCTGGTGGTCCTGTTCCATCCTTGTCTAAGAAGATGGAATCAGGGAGGATTTTGAGCCTGAAAGGAACACATGAGGCATTCAATCCTCTAGAAGAGGCTCTTGGTCATGGGTGTGCCTTTAAATGTTTAAAGTTTAGGGATGAGTTGAAAATAGAAGCACCTCAGTCACTTTACTCTGCAGACTAATGGATCTGCATAATTAATATATTTTACAGTGATCATTTTTGAACAGATTCAAGCCAAAAGTCTTAATGGAAAATGGTTCCTGGGTAACTTCAGACGCATTCCACTATGGTTTCTGGAAAGCTTATTCCCAGCACAGGGCAATCAGTTCACTGTGGAGCTTTGGGTTGGCCAAATGTAAGGGGGTAATCATTTCATTAGAGTTTTGGGGGGGAACTGGTAGGTTGGGGGTAAAAAGCTTCTGTTGATAGTACCCATGTGACTTCTTTAGCCCTGCTTGCAGAATCTTTAGATTCTCCCAAATTACCACACATTGTCTCTGTGTAGGCTTTCTGGCAAAGATATGACAAATATTTTAGACTTGTTTTATTTCTGGTAAAAAAAAAATGGCTTTAAGAACATTTGTGCCCAATATAGATTATTACTTGAGGACTTTTCAAGTCACCACAGTGACATCTACCTCTCAATGATGAACCCATATATCTTTATCTAGCACCACTGAATAAGAAGGTGCTAGATAAGGGAAGAAACGGAATATAATTTTTCAAAGCCTATGACATTCAATTTGCCTTCCTATGAAATTGAATGGTTTGAGACCAAAAAATAATTTTTTTTAACTGGGGGCAGATTTGAGGGAAGGCTTGGAGTGTTGACTTCACCAGGCTATTCTTGCATTCAGCAAATATTTAAGGATGCTTACCAAGTGCCAGGTACCATGCTAGGCTTCGGAGATGCCGTGATGAACAGATAGACATAATATCTGTGCTCCCAGAAGTAAATGCCTTCATTTTCCTTTTTCTCATCTAAACCTAGTTTCTTTTTCATGGCTCAGGATGTGTCTTTTTAAAAGCATAATTGAAGCGTTCTAGTAAGACAGTTGCAGGAAATAAGTGCTTTTGGTCCTGTCTGTTTATGCTCAGTGAAGGAATCCATTTCCTTCAGAGAGTGAATCCATTTATTTACTGATGTGATTATTCATCTGGCTGAAATGGAGTGGTCTGAAGGTGGGGAGCCAGGGGAAGTCTTGTAGTTGTGCCTTCTAAGCATTATTTATCACTACAAGGCATCCTCAGATTTGATACGCTATTCTCACTCTTGCCCGATGTTGGGAGGAGGAAAGAGGGATGAAGCTACAACAGGACAGAAAAGTAAAGAAGCTAGAAGAGTAGACAGAGAGGGTGCCTCGAGGAAATAAGACTTGCACTGGCAGTATGAATTAGTTCTAACTGGCATATCAGGTTCTCTGTGGGTGTTCATTTATTCAGAATATATATATATATATATATATATATGTACGGTGTCCACTTTGTGCCAAGTGCAGCACTAGGTGCTAGAACACAGGAATAAATACGGTATACTAGTTTCGGAACCCAAGCAACTTCTAGTAGGCCTGGATTTCTCAACTTCAACACTATTAACATTTTGGCCCACATAATTCATTGATGTGGGGCTGTTATAAGCATTACAGGGTGCTTTGCGGCATCCCTTGCCTCTACCCACTAGATGTCAGTAGCCAAATGCCCCGCCAACCCACCAAGTTGTAAGACCCAAAATTATCTCCAGACAATGCCAAATAATCCCTAGTTAAAACCTTGCAAGAAACTGAGTAATAACCAACAGCTTTGACCGACTCTTCCCTTAGCATGTCTACTTCTCTGACTTTCAGATACACTGCTGCATAGTTAACTCCAGGATTTTTCAGTGGTTTTCCCCAAATATTCTGTACAACTTGTCTAACAAAGACAAGTAGGGCATCTCTAAGTCTTTTTTTTTTTTTTTTTTTACTATTATATCCCTTCTGTATAACACCCTACCATGTTCATTTGCCTTACATTTTGTCTCGTTTGATTCCAGAAATCAACAAATGAGGCAATAGGAAAATATTATGACCTTTTAACAGATGAGTAAATGGACATTTAAAATTGTTATATGCCCAAATTCTTGCAACTAATAGTGGATAGAGCTTAGATTCATACTCAGATGTCCTGACACAAAAATCCAGTGTATTTCTACAGAGTTATAAAACTTAATGAGAAAACCAAGGTAAGTATTTTTAAAGCACACTCTCTCTTTGAGGCTGTACTGGAAGTAATAGCAATGTAGCCGCGGATGGAGGTCCACAGGCTTGGCTCCTTAGTAAGTATTTGTTAACTGGGTGGTTTTGCACTCTTAGTGCAAACAGCAAATATCAGCATCCGTTCTTCATTCCCATCCTCAGTAGTTCAAGGAACGTGGAGTGATACATCACAAAAACCACAGGAAGCTCTAGAGATCAGTCCAGCAGAGTGGATGGGGCATGGGCTTTTAAGTCAGATGTACCCACTGTATGAGTCAGCATCCCAGCAGGAAGAGATGACATCCTCAAGCCATCTGACCTCTTGCCCGTGACAGTAAAACATTAAACCTTAATTTCTTTAAGTCAGAAAATTGAAGCCCTGAAAGGTGAGTTGCATTTCTCCAGGCCTTATGGTGAAATCAGTACAGAAGGATGATAAAAGCAGAGCTCAGTGTACTTCCAGTCCAATGAGCTGAAGAATCATTTCAAATGGAGAAAGGCCAGTTTATGGATCTGGCACATACCAGAAATGTATGTGTTCTGGGTTATCACCAGAAGTCTGAGTGCCTGAGATCGGACCCTAGATTTTGAATTGGGTACACCCAAGAATCTTTGGGGTTAGTTTAGCCATATTTCAGCCTCATTAGAGGCTACAGGAGACATTGAGCTCCTGGATGGATCTTAAAAGAGTTGTGGACACGAATCTGGAACACATTAAAGACAGGTAGTAATTTGCAGTGGTGCTCATCACATGTACTCCTGAGCTTGGATAGATGCAGGGCTTTCCCAGAAGAAGGCCTCCAACTGTACCTGGGCCCACATCCTTCATCATCTGATGAATTTTTAAAAGGTATCTGTCACTATTGAGACCCTTATGGCTTTTGCCAAGATAAGAGTCGTTCCAAGCATATTGCTCTGGCAGAATGCCCATCAAGAAAGCTATCTTCTGCCTGCATTGTCTTAAAGAACTGAACTTAGAATGAGAGGAAATAGATCCAGATCCTGGCTCTGCCACTCATGGTCTTAGACAATTCATTAGTCTTCTCTGGGCCACAGTCTCTACATCTGTAAAATGGAAATAATGGGCCCCCTCCCCAGAGTTCTGGAGAGGATCGCTCTCATAAATGATATGAGAAAACCCTTTTGAGACCACGTGGGCCTAGACAATTGTATCATTATGTCCTTCCCTCTGTAATCAAAGTTCATTCTGCTGTCAATTTTCACTCGGTGCCCTTGGTGTGTGCATGAGGTGAGGGGGAGTGTTTCCCCAGTCTACCAAGAAAATGACTGCAGTTGTGGGATGGGTCTAAAGTAGTCTATCAGTGGTTTGATGGGTAATTCTATCTCAAGCAGAGATTTATGTCCATATTATAAATTGCAGAGACAGAGTATCTTCACTGAAGAATAACTATAATAAAACCAAATGCAGTATGGATAAAGCAATTCCCTGTGATCAGCTCAGCTCAGGGAATGCTTCTGTGTTTCCCTTTCAACTTCCTCGGAAGCCTTTCCCTGCCATCTGTCCAGGCATAATCCATTCCTTATGGGGGGTTGACATGATCTCTGACCTAATATTGTGTGACCTTAACCCTCTTCTCTCTCCACCTGAGAGAGCTCCTCAGGGGAATTGACAAGTCCCAATTTTTTCCTCCCTAAGGATCAAAGCTCAGGGAAAGCCTCCTGCTGCCCACCCTGAGTTTCTCATTAGCCCCTGATGTAGGAAATTCAAAGGTTTCTCATTTCTCATATTTTATTTACCTCAAAGCATCTCCTGACACATTTGATCCGAAAACCTGGTTAGCTGGCATTTTTTCCAGGAGCATTATCTCCTGGAAGCCCTCTCCCAGTCTCCTTCCCTCAACTCACCTCTTTCCTCTGAGTGGTATTTATAAATTCCTCATCCTCCGAGGAGTTTGGAAGACATCGCCTCCAACCCTCCCCCAGACCAGTTTCCCAATATGCTTGCCTTCTCTCTCTCCCACTGCCTCTACACTGTAGGAGAGTGTTTCTCAAGGCTTTTTTTTTTCCCCTGTGGATCTCTTCAGGAAGGCAAGCATGTTTTCTCAATCATTCACTCATTCCTTTGTTCACACAGTCATTCATTTATGTTTCTACTGTATATTTATTGAGCAGCAACTGTGTGCTAGGCACAGTGTTAAGATGTAGGATACAGAGGTGACTAAAACAGATGTAGTCCCTACTCTGCTAAGAGCTGCAGTCTAATGAGGGAAGTGGCAATTTAAAAATCCCTCAAAAGTGACTTAATTATCATTGTAGTAAGGGCTAAAAATAAAAGCTAAGCCATCTTGGGTACTAATTATGTGACAGGCACAGCTCCAAGTGTTTCGTGCATATTAATTCATTTAATCCTCATAATAACTCTTTGAGGGGGTTTGAAGAGGGAAGGATTAGAGCTCATAAAATCCTGAAAGGCTTGGACTCCTTTCCTAAGTCTAGGAATATTGGAATGAGGGTCACACAACCTGATGCTAAGAGTTCGCGTAGCTGACGTTTAGACAGCACTTACTGTTTACCAGGCACTGTGCTCTGCATCTCACACAGTCTGCAACTTCCCAACAGCATCCTGAGGGATTGCTATTAGTATTTCCAAGGTGGGGAAAAGGAGATGTAGAGAGCCTGAGCTGCTTGTCCAAGGTCACAAGGTCACACATTTTATGAGTGGTGATTCTGAGACTATAGCTTAGGTGTGTTTGACCCCAAGCCTGGGCTCTTAAACACGATGATAACCTGTGAAAGGCTGATTAGGACATTCCTCATTTGGTTCATATTCTGGAAAATACTCTAGAATGGGGACAGAGAGGGTTATGTTAATGTGCATCTGAGTAAGAAATACAGTGATCCTTCTTGGAGTAAATCGGAGCTTGTGGGACCAGGAGTGTTGTGTCCTTACATATGCTTAATCCTTAAGCATATTCCAAGGGGGACAACCAGCTGCTTCTACAACTTCCAATTCAAAGCATGGACTGAGGACCAGCAGCACTGGCGTCGCCTGGGAGCTTGCTAGAAATGCAGACTCTCCAGTTACACCCCAGACCTACTGAGTACTGAAACCCACATTTAGGTGATCTCCATATGGTTCACATGCACAGTTAAATTTCACAAGCTCAGCTCTAGAACAAGTTAAGAGACTGGGCTTTCAGCTTTCAGCTCTGGTTGTGATGCTAACTGACCAGTTGTTTGATCCCCCCAGATTTTCTTTGCTCTGTGTCTTCAGTGGGGATGACTTTAACCCTCCTCGTGGATGGGATCATGGGTCATCCCATGGAAGAGCCTGGAGCTGTTGGAGAGGAAGGTTCTATAGAAGCTCTGAGTCTCTCTTTTATCTCCAGAATTGTTTTTGCTACTGTGGTCCGTAGACCACCTATATCAGAATCACCTGGGGAATTCATTTAAGATGATGCTTAGATTAAAAGTAGACTTCTCAGAACAGCAGTAAATGCCAAAATACATAGTGTAACGATGTCTTCAAACACCAGGAGAAAATCACTGTCAGATTAGCATTGAATATCCTTCCTAAGGTTTTTATCCAGAACAAGGATGCAGTAAAGACATTATCAGATTACATTAAATCACATTTAATTTTTACATTTAATTAACCCTCTTTGGGGAGGAACTACCTCTGTGGAATGATCCATCCAGACCTTGGTTTCAGATTCTGGTTCCCATTCCCCACTAGCTATGTGATTGTTTTTTTTCTTTCTTTCTGCGGTACGCGGGCCTCTCACTGTTGTGGCCTCTCCCGTTGTGGAGCACGGGCTCCGGACGCGCAGGCTCAGCGGCCATGGCTCACGGGCCTAGCCGCTCCGCGGCATGTGGGATCTTCCCGGACCGGGGCACGAACCCGTCTCCCCTGAATCGGCAGGTGGACTCTCAACCACTGCGCCACCAGGGAAACCCGACTCTACCTCTTTTTTTTTTTTTTTGCGGCACGCGGGCCTCTCACTGCTGTGGCCTCTCCCGCTGCGGAGCACAGGCTCCGGATGCGCAGGCTCAGCGGCCATGGCTCACGGGCCCAGCCGCTCCGCGACATGTGGGATCTTCCTGGACCGGGGCACGAACCCGCATCCCCTGCATCGGCAGGCGGACTCTCAACCACTGCGCCACCAGGGAAGCCCCCGACTCTACCTCTTGATGGGAGTAGCTGCAAAGAATTTCACCCATTTTTGCAACCTATCCAGTACTCTACTATGATTTCTCTAGTTCCAAGCTCTAGGAACATGCTGCCTTCCCTCATTCAAAAACATTGTCCTTGGCACCTCGCTTGCCCATCAACATCCAACTGAACACTAAATCCTGTCACTTTTGCCTCCGGAATATCCCTTCATCTGTCTAGTTCTCTCCATCTCCACTCTCACCTCTCTCGCTTTCCCTTGCTCTCTTGCAACTTCCCATAAAAGGTCTCAGCGATTTTTACTCTTCTGCCCACCCACATCATCCTCCAAGCATTCTCCACATAGTGACAAGAGCAATCATTTCTCAATTCAAGGCTGCTCATCCAGCTCCCCTGCTTAATAAATTTTCAGTGTTAGGTTAGAGGTCAGTATCTTTAATGGAAGCCATAGACCCTGTGGCATCCAGCCCCTGCCTGCTGCTCCAGATCACGCCCTCCCATCGTGCCCCTACTGACCTGCTTCATCCAGATCAGCTCCTCAAATGCTCCATCTTCCCACAGAGCCTTTGCATGTTCTGTTCCCTCTGCCCACCCTGAGTACCTTTCATCATCTACTTTTATACATCCTTCAGTCACCTCAGATTCTTTTGGGGGTGATTTAATTGATGTTCACTCTTCCATCAAGCTATAAGATCCTTGAAGACAGGAAGCCTCTGTTTTTGCCCTTCAGTGCATTTACTGAAGATAGCGGTGTCTGGGGCATGTTAAACACTCAATAAATAGTATATATTTGAAGGAGAAAATGAGTGAATGAATGAATGAATAAATGAATGGTCGTGTATGTTCTAGCCCTATGCTCATGCATAAATATGCAAGAGATGCAGTTTCTGCCTTTAAGCATTTATATTCTTATTAGGAGAGGAAGGTATGTAAATTATAAAGTATGAAGGGTCCAATAGAAGCTTAAAGACAGAGGGGTCAATTTTCCCTTGTGGTGGAGGGAAGGAAGGACAGGGAATGTGTGTTAGTTTCCCATGGCCACAATTACCACAAAGTTTGTGACAAGACAGTGGAAGTTTATCTTAGAGTTCTGGAGGTGAGAAATCTTAAAATCAAGGTGTCATTGGGGCTACATTGCTTCTGGAGGCTCTAGGGGAGAATTATTTTTCTTTGCTTTTTTCCAATTTCTAGAAGCCTCCTGCATTCCTTGTGGCCCCTTCTTCTAGCTTCAAAACTGGTAGCCTGGGTCAGACACCTTTAAATTCGCTCTCTCTCTCCCTCTCTCACCTCTCCTTCTGTCATGACATCTTCTTCTCTGACTCTGACCTGTCTCCCTCTTATAAGGACCCTTGTGCTTGCATTGAGCCCACCCAGATAATCCAGCATAATCTCCCCATCTCAGTATCTTTAATTTAATTACATTTGCCAAGTCCCTTTTACTGTGTAAGATAATTACATGTTAGGAGATTAGTACGTGGATATCCTTGGTGGGGGGGGGGTCATTATTCTGTCTACCACTAAGTTACAAAGGAGTGATATAAGGATAGCTTCATGGAGAAAGTGGCACTTGGACTGAGTCTTTAAACACAAAGATGATGAAGGCACTCACATAGGTGAGGGCTTATATGCAAAGAATGGCTAATAATCTGGCGGGGTGGGCCGTAAGTAATTTGTTGTTCACAGAAAATAATGAGAGGTGAGGCCAGAGAGGGCGGGAGGGAGGGACCCGAAGACCGAAGGCCTTGCGTGCCATGCTAAGGAAGCCACACTTGATCTGGTAGGCAGTGGAGGACCATTCAATGGTGATAAGTGGAAAAGGGAAGCAAGGTAGTTAAACTTGGATTCTGGAAAGGTGGCCCTTGCAGCAGAATGGAGCCTGGATGTCCTGGGGCAAGGCTGAAGGCAGGTACAGCTGAGAGGAGACCACACCATTACTCTGGGCCAGTGGTGATGGTGGCCTGGGTCAAAGAAGTAGCAAGTGAATAGAGAAGCTCTGATCAATATTAAGAATGCAGAACCAACAAAGCCAGGGGACTGTTTGAAGGAATGAGGTGAAGGAGGACTCTCAGGTTTTTGACTTGGATGATGGGACAGAAGGAGGTACCATGAGCTTAGATGGAGCATATCTCAAAGGAGGCTGTTCTCATGGGTTCTGGGAGCCACCTGCAAGGGAACACAGCCTTTAAGTACGCATTAAGCCCAGAGTCTTTATGCCATACCAGGTAAATGGGTTTGTTATTTCATTTCCAATGTTTCATTGAACTTGTAGCATTAAGAAATGAGAACACTGTAGTAATCATAACCATTAAAGAGATCAGCTTCCTATGAAGCCAGCTCTACATTACCCAGCTCTTTCTACTTCCCTCTGGCGTTTGTCAACCATTTCTTCCCAGGGAATATAAACACATCAACCAATAATAGCCAAGTGCAGCAGCTTCCTCCTTTTACTTGAGCAAGTCTGACACCTTCTTACATCTTTGTTCTGGCCTTTTCCTGGGCTTGTGTCAAAATATCGCTTCTAATCCTCTCCCCACAGACCACTGGTTCTCTTAGGATTCTGGATTCCATCCCAGCATCTGCCAGATGCAATGGTAAGGCTCAGTGAGATCAAAAGAGGGCCGCTCTTCTAGTTCTACTTATTTCTTTCCAGACTCTTTTACTTTAACCACTTCTGGTGGACCCCCTACCCACCCTCGCACCACGTACTTTGATATAAACTTGTGGGTCCTGCCCTGTTTGGAGGGAGATAAGGGATGTATTTCCATTAGTTCAAAAAATTACTATGAAATGCCTGCTATGAGCTAAGTATTACGTTTACCCTGATGACAGTTCTGACATGCTGCTCTTTATTTACCTTCATCAAAGAACTTTGGCTCTACTATTGTATCCTACTTTTTAGCTTACTGCTGTGTGTATCTGACAGGTCCTGGAGGCGTGCTCTGGGTGTACTTGCACGAATTGAGGAGATTATTTAATTTACAGACATGATGAGAGCACTTCTGCAATATGGGGGATGTGAAGATAACCAAGAGATGGTCCCTGCCCTCAGAGGGCTTCCAACCAAGCAAGGCAAATAGCATAATGACATCATGCCCTTTTGTAATTCTTGCTTCATTTTTAGTTCATTTCTTTCCACCTCTTCAGTAGGTATTTGAGCTTTTTTCCCCTAGTTCCTCAAATTCCTATCTCCTCCTTCACTTCCATTCATTATTTGATTTCACTTATCCATCCACTAAGAAAATTAAGATCCTTTCACATAGGACCCCTCAATTTCCCTCCTTTCCAACTCAGCATGATTCCCTGGAGCCCCATCCAGTGACTACTTCTCGTTCTTTAGAGGAAGAATTATCCCTCACATTCATTAAGTGCATTTTTATTGGACATCAACTATTTGCAAGACAGTTCCCACTTACATTTCTGTTCCCACATCTTCCAGTTTTCTCTAGCCCATGCAAATCGCTTCTTTTAGAATTGTGTCACTTTTTTTTTGTTTTGTTTTGCAGAATCATCTTTGAGTCCCATGAACAAATAAAATGATTCAATGATGGTATTTTAACCTTGCTAGATGTGTTAAAAAGTGGTTTAAGTTTAACTTGGGAGCCAGAAGCTAAGATGTTTAGAAAAGGTCACTCTCTCCACAGTCACTGGATGGCTACATATTTGCAGGCTCTTCTGCAGTGCTGGAGTTGGGATAATATTTATGTCTGTGCTTATGGGTATGGTCTATATGAACTCCACTTAACAACATTAGGACTCAGAAACTAAAGCCAATCTGTTAAATATTAAGTAAGTTGATATTTTTTTTATCTCTTGAATTTAATCAATAGAAAGACATTACTGAATGATAGTGGGAATTTTTGTCTTATTGTCTAAGAAATAATGTCCTTTACATAGAATGTATAGTCCTTTAGGCTATGGTGATCTTTCATCTCATTAAAACATAGTGAGAAAAGGCTGCTCTCATAATGAGGCAGAACTAAATGGGTTCTTGGAACAATCAATAAAAGATTATTAAGAAAGAAAATTTGTGTTAAAGAGAATATGTTTTCCTCTAAGTCCTGCAGTATTATAATAAAACAGAATGAGCCTTCCTTACTTTAAAAAGTGATCCTCTCAGGATGTGGATGGACCTAGAGACTGTCATACAGAGTGAAGTAAGTCAGAAAGAGAAAAACAAATACCGTATATTAACGCATGAATGTGGAATCTGAAAAAATTGGTGTAGACGATCTTATTTACAAAGCAAAAATAAGAGACACAGAGGTAGAGATCAAACGTATGGATACCAAGGGGGAAAGGGGGGGTGGGATGAATTGGGAGATTGGGATTGACATATATACACTATTGATACCACGTATAAAATAGATAACTAATGAGAACATTAGTATATAGCACAGGGAACTCTACTCAATGCTCTGTGGTGACCTAAATGGGAAGGAAATCCAAAAAAGAGGGGATATATGTATACGTATAGCTGATTCACTTTGCTATGCAGTAGAAACTAACACAACACTATAAAGCAACTATACTCCAATAAAAAATTTTTTTTAAAAAGTGATCCTCTCGGAAATTTTAAGATTATTCTTGAATATCCTTAAACAAAAAATCTTGAAAACTGTTCACATACATATTAAATTTAAAAAACTATTCAATTTTGACTACACATGGACATGTATATCTAGATTGGTTTATAATATGATCTCAAATTTGTAAAAACTTTTAATAATGGAAGATTTCAAGCATATAAAAAACACAGAATAATATAATGAGCCTCTGTTTCCTTATCGTTCCAGCAATAATCAACTCATAGCTAACATTATTCCTTTTATACTCCCCAAGCATTAGATCATTTCTTCTGTAATAAATTGGTGTGTATCTCTCAAAGGTACTGAAAACAAAAACACTACAATACCACTTCACATGTCTTAAAAATGAGCAATAATTCAGTTGTCATCAAATATCTATAAATTTCCAAATATCTCTCTTAATCTCATGACTTTTTTTTTTAAGTTTTCTGAAACCTGGAGTTTTGATATATCTATTAGAACTTTTCATGCATAAGCTCTTCTCTCTCAGGCTCCTCTTCTGTGTCATTATTCATACAGTTTAATAGTTTATTGTTGTTATTCTTGAACAAACAAGGTATTTACACCTGGAGAGTTTCTCGGCATCTGGATTTTGCTGATTTCACCCTTGTGATGTCATTTTACACGTGCCTCTCTCTCTCTCCTGCATTTTTTTGTAAATTGGCAGTTGGACATAGAGACTTGATCAAATTCAGGTTTTGGGGGTTTTTTTTGCAAAGAATACCTCAAAATTGGTAAGATCTTCTTCCATTAGAGGCACATAATATCTGGCTGTCTCTCTTTTTGTGTTATCAGTCATCAGTGCTTAGATTAATTTGTTAAGCGTTGTGTCTTAGGTTGGGCTGCCATAACAAAGTACCAAAGACTGGGTGGCTTAAAAATTAGAAATTTATTTCTCACAGTTCTGGAGGCTGACAAGTCCAAGTTTAACATGCTTGCAAGGTAGATTTCATTCTGAGGCCTCTTCTCTTGACTTGTAAGTGGCTGCCACCTTGCTGTGTGCTCCTTTCCTTGGTCAGTACACACAGGGAGAGATACAGGGAAAGGGAGCAAGCCCTGGTGTTTCGTCTTTTAAGAGCACTAATCCTTTCTCTTTCTGACTTACTTTACTTAGTATGATAATCTCTAGTTGCAGACAAATACCGTATGATACCACTTATACGTGGAATCTAAAATATGGCACAAATGAACCTATCTACAAAACAGAAACATACAGACATAGAGTTCAGACTTTTGGTTGCCATAAGGGAGGGCGGGAGGGAGAGGGACGGACTGGGAGTTTGAGGTTGCTAGATGCAAACTATTACATTTAGAGTGGACAGACAACAAGGTCCTAATGTATAGCACAGGGAACTATGTTCAATATCCTGTTATAAACTGTAATGCAAAAGAATATAAAAAAAGAATGTCTATATGTGTATAACTGAGTCACTTTGCTGTACAGCAGAGATTGGCACCACATTGCAAATCAACTATACGTCAATAAAAAAATAATAATAATAAAAGAACACTAATCCTATGGCATCGGGGCCCACCCTTAACTTCATTTAACCTGAATTACTTCCTTAGAGGCATCATCCCCAAATACAGCCACAGTGGGGGTTAGGGATTCAACATATGCATTAGGGTAGAGGCACAAATATTCAGTCCATAACAGGTTGCAAAATGGTGATATTCTAATTCTTTGTCATTATTAGGTGAATAGTTCTATGAAGGCAAACTTCTTCTCTACTATTAGGTCACATACTGGTAGCATTCTTAAAGAAAAGGCAAGATAAATGATTGATGCTTCCCTTTCATTTACGAGTTTTTTAGTTCACTAGTATCCTCTAACAGTGACCAATTAGATTTTTATGATTAATTGTTCCTTTTAGTATAGTTATGACCTCATGGATTCAAACTCTCATTCTCTATCTGTGTGGTCTTGGATGAGTCACTTAACCCCTCAATGCCATGGTTTACCCAGCTCTGAAATGGGGGTGATGATGATACCTACCTCACAGAGGTATGAGATTTTAATGAGATAATGTCTGTAAAGCACATTGCAGTCATTAAAGACAAGTGTATTGCTGGACACAAGTAGAAGCTCCCTAAATAGTAGCAGCAGTTGTGTTGTTATGATTAGAATTATAATTAGAAGATATTACTTTAGAATATACTTCAAACTGTTCCTCCAGAACTTCTACTCTAGTATTTTGGGTTTTTTTCAAATGAATAAATGCTACCTTTTAACTGCCTATGTCAGACTTGCTTCTTTTCCATTACATAATCAAAATAATACATGGTAGCAAGTGCCCTGTTATTCCAGAGGTGATTTGATGACTATGCATTATGTTTGGGAGGTTCAGACATTGATTCCCAGGTCAAGAATCAGAACAATCAGAACTTCACAAATATCTTGAAGTATGAACAGTAGAGAGATGCAACTTGCCAGTGAGGTGTGTGCAAAGCAAGTAGAATGTAGAAAGGCCTCCGAATCTCTCTACATAGTTATTTGCATGTTTTAAAATTCTTCTGACAATAAATGGTTTTATGACTCATTCTGGGTTTCTGCCTCTTAGTTCATGAGCTTAAATATGATGGCTGTTCATATTCCTGGCTTATAGTTCATAAGCCCTGGATTTTATTTATTTATAATATAGCCACAAGCATAAAAATGGCTAAACAAGCAGAAAAAATCAGCTCCTTCTGTTCTTTTCATGGGACCCTGTGCTTGTCTTTCGTTAAAGTGAAGCTGCATTTAAGACAAAATATTATTGTTTTAATTTTTTTTAAAGGAGAGCAAATGACAGAAACTTCTCTGTTTAATGAGCCATACAGTCTAATGAAAAGAATTAATTGAATGTGGCCAGTTTGTTATGGATCCGTATTTTTCCCCCAAATAATCCTATGTTATTCTAATTTGCTTTATGGGTAAATATAACTCTGTTTCATGAAATGTTCGAATTTTAAAGAAGACACATGAAATACACCGAATTCATCCAGAATAGAATCCCAACCTGACTTTTACTTTCTATTTAGAGACATGGTAACTAAAGCCTGCTCTTTATAAAAAGAAAATGGGGTTAAAGGATTGTGACTTTAGTTTTTAAAAAATTCTAAACATTCTACATTATCATGAAAACATAGCTTCTAGCAAGGAATAGTTCATGCCAGCATATTCCATACATGCTATTAAATTACAGAACAATGGCTGTGTTCCATGCGTTTATCTTACTCTAATTTTCCTATCAAGCAAAAGTGTGCAGTTAAGATATCTATCAATGATTTTCTTCAGTGATCTAACGTCAAATTTCTCCAGAAAAATGTCAAGTTCAAAACCACTACAATAGGCAAGAAATTAATTCATAAGACTCTTAAGTCAGGTGTCAGAGAAATGGTTTCAGTTCTCGGTGAGAAGTTCTGTGGAATTTTTATTTTTTCTTGTTATTCCGTTATGACGGATATGAGAGAATGGGAGTGGAGTCCTTTAAAAACAATGACCATCACTAAATCTGACAAAGGTAAGTTACACTTTTACTCAACTAAAGATTGACACATTCTTAAGCATATATTCCCATGGTATATTTTGAAATAGTCTTACCTTGATTGTAAACAGTGACTTTGCCAAAGTATTTTAATAAATGAGCAAGTCAAAAATGTGATTCCATTTACACTCTCTATAAATGTAAATAATTTTTTAACTTTTTTTGTTGAGTGAAAGATTCTTTAAATTCTATAGTGCTTTACAGTTTTCAGAAGTTTCACACACATGATTTCATATAATCCCATAATAACCCTTTCCCCCCCATTCTTATATTGTCCCTCCCCCAAATGTAAATAATTTGAAGGTATTATGAAGATAATTCTGAAAGGGAGTGGGTTTTCTTTGATTTTACATTTCTTCATCAAAATGGAAGTTAAAAATAGCATAGCTGTCTAATGACAGGCCTGAATTTACTTTGTTCAAGTTACCCAGAGATTGTCTAAATTTGCAATTGTAATAAGATCTTTTTTTTAAATTGAAGTATAGTTGATTTACAATATTGTGTTTGTTTCAGGTGTACAGCAAAGTGATTCAGTTATATATTTTTTCAGACTATTTTCCATTGTAGGTTATTACAAGATATTGAATATAATTCCCTGTGCTATACAGTAAATCCTATTGCTTATCTATTTTATGTATAGTAGTTTGTATCTGTTAACCCCATATGCCTAATTTGTCCTTCCCACCCTCCCTCTCCCCTTTGGTAATGGTAAGTTTGCTTTAATAAAATCTTTTTTTTAGTTGCGAAAGTTATACATGCTTATTGGAAGAAGTGGAAACAATACAAAAATAATTTTAAAATAAGATTCTGCTTCCAAAATTCACTCCTTAATGTTAAAAACTGATAATACTCAGTACAACCTTTCTAGACCTTTTCAAGTCCATTAAAAATGTATACATGTATAAATACTTCCTTTTACAAAAATGTAATGCACATATGTCATACTTGGGAATTTGCTTTTTTTTTTTTTTTTGCTGTACATAAGATCACCTATAACTTTCTATACTGCTTTTCATACTTTTTAACTATCACATAATAGTTCATTGATTGACTACTTCAAAATTTATTTGATTATTTTTTTAATAGGCATGAAGTTTCCAATTTATTTTTACTATTTCAGTCATGCATTTTACTTTAAAGATTTATATCAGGTTTTATGTTGGAAAATAAAATTCAAGCAGAAATTTACATTTCTCTTCATGGGCAAGTGTTAAATTTAGCATATAAGGCACAGGACTTTCTAGGTACTGTCCAGGGAAGAGGAAATGACTAGATGCTGAATGGGCTTGACTATGCTATCTTGCCTTTATAAAATGCCATGCATGCTTGTTTTACTTCTTCATCTCCCATAAATTTCTGGGGCAGACAGTGGCAGCTGGCTGACTGAATAACCATTCGCAGCCCTTGTACCATTGCCTACCTCCCCTCTGCAGCCCAGGAAAGCCAAATATTCACTTCTCAGGCTCCCGTGCAGCTAAGGATATCCATGGAAATGCAGCAACCATTTTTTGGTGATGAGGCAGAGACCACAGGAAACAAAGAGATGTTGGCTCAGACATCATCATACCAGCAGCCACTTAGTTCTGGACTTCTCAATACGTATGAAAAACAAAGTCCTCTTTGTTTAAGCCACTATTTATCAAGCTTTCTGTTACCTGCGCCCAAATATGTTATTAAGTGATCCATCTCCAGGCTACAGGTTTAAGAAAATGAAAACAGAAACTTCTTATGCTATATAAGTAATTTGGGGTTCTCCTTCTGCAGGGCTTGGTCAGAATTCCTCAGGTGCTACTATGAAGTACCAATTTTATGAGGCTGCCTTTGCTTGGGAAGATTTCATATAAATCACACAGCAGCTAGAAGGGCACAGTATACAATTCTTGACAGGTAGCCTGAAATGGAAAGCAGCATGGAAGATATTGGAGCTGGTTAAGAATACAGATAGTTATATACAACGACAAGAAAAAACATACAGCTCTATGGGGGAGAGCTTCTTGACCATGGTTTTCAGTGCCTCCAAATAAGATAGAATTATATTGTCTTCCAGGGATGACCTGCAGTTTTTATCTTCACGGGAAGGTCTCATCCGAGATTTTACAAGGTTGTTCACAAAAACTTTCTGGGTCAGAGTGTTGCAGTAACCATAAACTGATGGCCAGAGTAGGTACTTTGTCAATTTCTTTGGAAAAATCCAATTATTAATAAGAGAAGAAACACTAGAAGAAAGAAGAATTGGACCAAAATGAGTAAAATTGGAACATTAAGTTTTAGAGGCGTTCAACAGTCAGCTGAGGGCCTCCTGGGCAGCCTCTGGGATATGAGGGAAGCCACAGTTAATGAAATACTCTTTCTGCACCAGAAAATATCCTGACAGTGTGTATTCCTCACTTTTCCAGGGCTACTAGTGAGTAATCAGCTCTTTTAAACAACTGTGTTCCCAGAAATGCTCCTCAGGGGTGCTAAGGACCAATGACTCATCAGCCCAAGACAAATCATAAAAGGAGAAGGCACCAGAGGGCTTCATCAGAGGCAGGAACTGGGTCTCTTTCACCTATAAGCTGTTGAATGATGGACAGGAGTGAAAGTGAGGAACCCCCCCCCGCCCCCGCCACAACCCACCATGGGTGGCTGAGAATTAGGAAGAGGGTCTTGTTAAATGTAATTGGCAGAACTACTCCTGGCAGGCTTCTCCAGTGCTCTTATCACACCAGATTCTAAGTCCCTCCCCCCTAATGTCCTGTGATACTGCAGAGCGAAGGCTTGTGAGGCTGAGGCAAGGTCCACACGCTGCCACTGGCATCCACGTGGATGATCAGGGCTTTGTCTTACAGATGCTTCATTTAGTCCTCACTTGGCTTCCTGAGCATTGATGTGACAGAGAAAGCCTTAACTAGCCCATAATTGATATTAGTCTTTCCATAGTCTGCTCCAGCCAAGTGAGATGCCCTTCACAGCCCTGGGAGAGTTGGGAGGAAGGAAGATAAACTTTAGAGAAAGGCAGATCCGAGTTCAAACCATGACTACTTAACGTACCAATAACCCATGTGATCTTGGCGTGCAGTTTGACCCAGTTTCTTCATTTGAAAAATTAGGGGTTATGTTTCCACTTCAGAGGGTTGTTGAGAGGATTAAATGGGCTCATATCAATAACGTATTTACTGAAGAGACCGGCCCCGAGAATCAAATGTGGTTGATTTTTTTAGTGCTATCGTCATCGTTATCATCGCCATCATCATCGCCTTCACAGTGTTTATTGTTCTGGGCTTCGGCGCCAGGGTTCACGTTTTCAAGCCCTTCATCCTCTCATCTTGTCTTGCTCATTCATTTGTATTTTCATTCACTTGACAACATTTATGAGCCGCCTACCATGTTTTGGCACAGCAAGGATACACAGAGAACTGAGGTGTGGTCCTGCTGACAAAGCGTCTGCAGACTGTCTGGGGAAGTGAGACACTTGCTCATCCTCCAGCATCAGGTCCTGCCCTCTCTCCATCCGCACTCTCCACTGTTGCCAGTGTGGCTTTTCTGAAACGCAGATTTGTCACGCCCCTCCCCTGCCGGAAACCCAGCCCCCTCCTAAAACCCAGGTTTCCTCGTACGGACGGACGATTTCTGTAAACGACCAGATAGTAAATAGGTTTGCCTTTTTGGACCATAGAGTCTTTACTGTCCATACTCAGCTCTATCATTGTAACCTGAAAGCAGCCGTAGACCATACGCGAGTGAATGGATGTGGCTGGACATGGCTCAGGGGCCTTAGTTTTCGGATCCTTCCTAGACCAGACCTAATGCATCCCTCTTGCTTCCCGAATGGAGTCACCACTTTCTTCCCATCTTACAATGTCTGCTCCTGTCCTCCCAACTGCACAGCCAAGATGTGCCTCACTTGCTCACTTGAGTATCTTTGAGTTGTTGCTCTCTCTGCCTAAAACACTCATTTTCTCCCTCCTACCCAGCTAAACCTGGCATGCTTGCCTGGTGTCTGCTTAGCTCTCCATTCCTCCAGACTCCACTCCACTCCTCACATCCCCTCCACTCCTCTGCAAGCATGCACCACATTTTTCTCTAGCATGCTCCAGTGACTGCCACCACCATAAAGCACTGTCACTGCACCTGTTCACCCACTTGTCCGCATCCCCAAATGGACAGCAAGTTCCCTGGAGGTAGGGGAGCCAACTATATTTACGTATTTAGTCAATGTGTGTTTAGAGAGCACCTACTTCGTGCCAAGGGCTGGGATTCATCAGTAAACACAGACAAGAGTATTACCTTTCCTCGGGGAAGTGGTCAGACAAAACGTAAACAGGTGAATACACTATGCCGAACAAATACAGGTTTTTAAATGTCTGCTCAGGTAAACAACAACAGCGGCAGGGAATAATGGGAGTCAGGGTGGGGTGGGCTGGGGTCAGGAGCCCTCCTCTGGACAGCGTAGTCCAAGAAGACTTTCTGTTTGCAAAGGGGCTCAGATTCTTTGGAGAGAGCTGCAGAGATGAGAGCGTGGCGAGCTAGAAGCTGAGAGGCATGAGCTAAGGTGCGCTGGGTGGTACCAGTCTTTCCATTAATACAGTCCTAGGGCCACTGCAGTGCCTAGAGAGTAATCGGTGCTGGGTCCATGTTTGGTAACTGTCTCAGTTACATTCCTCAAAAGCAGATCCTGAGACCTGCTTTTTTTTTTTTTTTTTTTTTTAAGAAGATGTTGGGGGTAGGAGTTTAATTAATTAATTTATTTTTGCTGTTTTGGGTCTTCGTTTCTGTGCGAAGACTTTCTCTAGTTGTGGCAAGTGGGGGCCCCTCTTCATCGCGGTGCGCAGGCCTCTCACTGTCGCGGAGCACAGGCTCCCAATGCGCAGGCTCAGTAGTTGTGGCTCACGGGCCTAGTTGCTCCGCGGCGTGTGGGATCCTCCCAGACCAGGGCTTGAACCTGTGTCCCCTGCATTAGCAGGCAGATTCTCAACCACTGCGCCACCAGGGAAGCCCGAGACCTGCTTTTTGAAAATACAAGAATTTAGACTCAGCAAGGTCACCTGAGAAGTAATACCAGGAAGCACAATGATGAGTGAGGAAATGAGACAGAAAAAAGAAAACGCCCACCAAGGGTGTCGTTCATGAGCAGATGTTGCTGTGGGCAACAGGGGCTTAATCCCATTAGAAGAAACTATATTGAATACACCTCAAACTTTCCGCACAGACAGACAAGGACACTGGGGGTTTATCCACCAGTTTCCGTCCCACATTGTTTGGAAGCTGCCAGGGAATTGACTCCCAGAGACTTGCACCATGCCCCAGTCACAGGCTGCATTCCTGCTGCGTGAGAAAGCCCTCAGTGGAGATCCTCGAGTGTTTGGGGAGGAGCCTTTCATGCGTATGAGGACTGTCCCCCTGAAAATGCAGGTGGCCTGTAGGGTGGGCTGCGGGGATCTCAGCAGAGCATCAGCAGTCTCTCCTACAGTAGCTAAATCAGTAAATGAATAATAAGGGATTGAATGGATAAATGAATGGATAATTGAAGTGAAATCAGTGAAAGAAGCCCAAGGTGAGTGAAATGAAATAAGAGAAAATATGAGATATGAAATGAGTAAATATGAAATAAGAGGAGTGAATCAATGAAATTAGTCCATGGTTCTTGCTCCAGGGGAGAGTCAGGGAAATTCCTTTGGTGGCAGTGGTGTGCTAGAGCACAGCTGACTGTGCAGCTCTCTTCCCAGTCAAGGTTCACAGGTGTTATGTTGGTAGCTTGGAATTGGCCATGGTGGGAGTATTTACACCATGGAAATTGGCAAATGCTATAAATCAAAGCTTTATCCTCTGGAGATCTCATTATCACCTCTGGTGCTCTGGCCCACAGAGGGAGGGATATCACAGCCATGGTGGTTTCCCCTGAGGAGCAAGGGGTTTGAGCCCCACGTTGGGTTCCCCAGCCTGGGGGAGCTGCACCAGAAAGATGAGCCCCTATAATGTCTGGCTTTGAAAGCCAGAGCAGCTTATGTCCAGGAAAGCTGGAGGGCTGTGGAAAACTGAGACTTAGTTCTTAAGGAGCATACATACATACTCACTTGCTCCAAGTCCCAGTGCAGAAGCAGCAGCTTAAAAAGTGCCTGTGTCAGGCTTCCCTGGTGGTGCAGTGGTTAAGAATCCACCTGCCAGTGCAGGGGACACGGGTTCAAGACCTGGTCCGGGAAGATCCCACATGCCATGGAGCAACTAAGCCCACGAGCCACAACTACTGAAGCCCGCATGCCTAGAGCCCATGCTCCACAACAAGAGAAGCCACAGCAATGAGAAGCCTGCGCGCCGCAACGAAGAGCAGGCCCCGCTCACCGCAAGTAGAGCAAGCCCGTGCACAGCAACGAAGACCCAACACAGCCAAAAATAAAATAAATAAATTTTTTTAAAGAAGTGCCTGTGTCATAGAAGAAAGAGATTCATTGACTAAATTTTAGGGCATGTGCTGGAGGGGCAGAGATCTGGTGAAGTTTTCTCCAGGGACAGAAGAAGTGGCAGGTGCCTTTTTTTTAAACTCTCCATCCACCTCGCGGGCCCAGCATGGGCATGTACCATTTCTGTCACTCTCCATCAACTTAACTAACACCATGTGCACCAACCAAGTATTTCCCTGAGGACCTACCCTGCCCAACCTGCCTGCCCCAACTGGCTCCCCCAAAGCAGCTGCTGCCACGTTCTACCCAGCAGGCATCCCCAGCTGGCACTGGCACCCCTCCAGTGTCTCCTGCTCCAGGGGTCCAACCCCACATAACAGCATACCCACAACAGTCTCAGTCAGGCCTCAGAGCCACTTCAGAGTGAAAGACACAGTGAAGAAGTGGAAGAAGATATTCTATGCAAATGGAAACAGAAAGCTGGGGTATCAATACTTACATCAGATTAAATAGACTTTAAAACAAAGACTGTAAAAAGAGACAAAGAAGGGCCTTACATAATAATAGAAAAGATTAATCCAACAGTAAAGCAGATATTAACAGACATAAAAGGAGAAATTGACAGCAATACAATAGTAGTAGGGGACTTTAACACCCCACTTATATCAATGGATAGATCATCCAGACAGAAAATCAATCAGGAAACATTGACCTTAAATAACACATTATATCTGATTGACTTAATGTATAAATACAGAATATTCCACCCCAAAAGAGCAGGATATGCATTTTTCTGAAATGCACTTAGAACATTCTCCAGGCTAGATTACATGTTAGACGAGAAAATCAGTCTCAAATGTAAGAAGACTGAAATCATTTCAAGCATCTTTTCCCACCACAGTGGTATAAGACTAGACTCTCAATTACAAGAAGAAAACTGTGAAAGACACAAAGACTTAAAGGCTAAACAACATGCTACCAAACATGCTTCTTCTGGTCCATGGGATCACTGAAGAAATCAAAGAGGAAATCACAAAATACCTGGAGACAAATGAAAATAGAAAAACATTCCAAAATCTGTGGGACTCAGCAAAGGTAGATCTAAGAAGGAAGTTTATAGCAATACAGGCCTACATCAGGAAACAAGAAAAATCTCAAATAAACAATCTAACATTACACCTACGGGAACTAGAAAAAGAAGAACAAAGCCCAAAGTTAGTAGAAGAAAAAGAAATAATAGAGATCAAAGTGGTAATAAATGAAATAGAGACTAAAAACCAATAGAAAAGATCAATGAAACTAAGAGCTGGTTCTTTGAGAAGATAAACAAAATTGATAAACCTTTAGCTAGACTCATCAAGAAAAAAAGAGAAAGGGCCCAAATGAATAAAATCAAAAATGAAAGAGAAGTTACAACTGACACCACAGAAATACAAAAATCATAAGAGATTACTACAAACAATTATATGCCAAGAAATTAGATAACCACAAAGAAATGGATAAATTCCTTGAAACACAATCTTCCAAGACTGAATCAGGAACGGGGCAGGGGCAGGGGGGTGTGTGTGGTGGTGGTGGGATGAATTGGGAGACTGAGATTGACATATATACACTAATATGTATAAAATAGATAACTAAGAAGAACCTGCTGTATAAAAAAACCTTAAATTCAGAAAACAAAAAAGACTGAATCAGGAAGAAACAGAAAATCTGAACAAACTGATCACTAGTAATGAAATTGAATCAGTAATCAAAAAAACCCAACAAACAAAAGTTCAGGACCAGCTGGCTTCACAGGTGAATTAAGCAGCTTTCCCAAGGTCACATTCCAGAGCCCATGCACTTAACCCTTACACAAGAATTCCTCTCGCTATACAAAGTGATCTGGTGTTCCTAATGGGGACTCCAAGCTACTATAAGAAGCTGAGTTCCAAAATTAAAATAAAATAAATGGGAGTATTACAGAATGGGTGAGTGTTAAGTGCACTTGATTGACTTTCTTTGAAAATGAGCAGGAAGTTCTTTTGAATTTAGCAAAACTAAGTGGGCAAAGTTTGGCATTTGTTTCCTTCCCATCTTAGGCCATTCTCACCTTCTCAGATGTATCTTCTCTCTGGAAGACTTCTCTGAGTTCCTGCTCTTAATTTTCAGTACCTAATTCCCATGGATGCATGTTCTACACTAGGATAGACTATGACATTAGTTCGTAACCAGCTGAACCTTTTAGTAGTTGACTCAGAAAGAGCAAGGAATACAGAGTTGGAACCACCAAAGGGGCATTGAGGCTGACATATGCTGAGATCTTGTCCTCTGGAATAGCATATTTTAGATACTCACCTCCTCTTCCTCTACCCGTCAACTGTAAAATTCTCTGACTATGCATTTTTTTAAATCTATATTATTCCAAAAGACAAAACATGTGTATTGCAAAAAAATACAGATAAACAAAAAGAAGCAAGCAAGGAAACATACTAGATTCTTCCCACCTGGAGGTATCCATCATTAATCCCTTGGTGTGTAGCTCTCCAGAGCCTTTGACGTGAGATTACCTTCTCTACCTTCTGAGGTGTGACAGCTCTTTACATTGATATTTGGCCTCAAACACAGATATTTTGTCCTTGTGTTTAATTTTTCTACAAATAAAATTACTCCAGCTTTCCAGACGATTTTTTCAGACCCCACCACCCCATTCCCCATCATCACCCTGGCCTTCATTCCAACCTGAACCAAATAAGATGCCGCACTTTAGAAGAACTCCAGCCTTTCTCAGTGTGAGACGCTGAGCTCCTGTTGACAGGTCTCGTGAGATCAACACCATCTTAATAGCCGCCTTCTCTTTTGTTTCTTTGTTCTCCACAGCTTTTTGCAATCTTTGCATTTGCAACATGCGGTGGCTATTCCGGAGGCCTGCGGCTGAGTGTGGACTGTGTCAACAAGACGGAAAGTAACCTCAGCATTGACGTAGCATTTGCCTACCCGTTCAGGTAGGGAATGGTGACTTGTGCTCACTCGTCTCCCGGAGGGGCGGGGCACTTTCTTCTTTCTGTGGTTTCTTTAAAAAATGCAATCTCCCAGGGACTTACGAGTAAAAAGAGAGGATTCTTCCTGAGCCTGCAGAATGCCCAAACAAGTAAAATGCCCACCTAACACCCAACCTGGGAAGAGTTATTCCATGGGAGTTGTACTTTCAAACCAGAATTAACTCTCCCTCCCCTCAAAAATGCTACAGATTGCCCAGTATTGGGGTCCATCAATATGGAGATCTTAGTTATACAGTTTCTTCCTTCCCGTCCATAATTCTGTAAGGTCTCCCAAATTCTCTCTACAATTGTGTGGTCACCTCTCATTTCATAGTGACTATGCGATCCTGGCTGATAATGCGTTTAATGATATTAATAGCTAATATTGTTCCCATGTGCCATTGTGTTTAGCTTCAATCTCATTAAGTCATCACAGTGACCTTTTGAGGGGAGTACAAGTACCATCGCCATTTTCAAATGAGGAAACTGAGGCACAGATATATTTGCCCACATTCCCTTGGCCAGTAGGTGGCAGAGTCAGTGTTCGAGCCCACTCGGGTTAAGCCCAGAACTCACATCTCTACTCCTGTACTTCAGTTGCTTGAGATAACTCTTTCAACCTCTTTATAAATTCACTATGAAAGGTAAGACCTGTCTATAAAATGATGACTAAATACCTACTAGGACTTGTCCCAAATCAGACATCTTGTGATTCTGATCCATCTACCCAAAGTGGATTAATTGAATTCAATTTCTAAATAATTTGTTTCTGTAAAAGTACCAAACACTTGGTACCAAATAACTGGCATGATTTTGTAAAACACTTTCAACATAATATTTTGACATCTTATTAATATATTCTCATGTGTGCCCTTCAATTTAGCAAACATTTGTCAAATATTCATTTTGTGCCAGATACAGTGCTGGCTCTGGAATTACAGAGAAAAGTAGAAATTAGCCCCTAAAAACTTTGCTTAAATAGGCAAGTACAGTGTTTTCCAAAATCTTTCCCATGGAGCCCTAGATATTTAATGTTTCTTAAAAGAAAGGAAAAGAGGAAGAAAGAGATAGAGAATAAGAGGGAGAGAGGGAAGGAAGGAGAGAGGGAGGGAGGGAGGCAGAATTTTTTTAATATAAATTTATTTATCTATTTATTTATTTATTTTTGGCTGTGTTGGGTCATTGTTGCTGCGCGTGGGCTTTCTCTAGTTGTGGCGAGCGGGGGCTACTCTTCATCATGTTGTGCGGGCTTCTCATTGCGGTGGCTTCTCTTGTTGCAGAGCATGGGCTCTGGGTGCACGGGCTCAGTAGTTGTGGCTCCCGGGCTCTGGAGCGCGGGCTCAGTAGTTGTGGCGCACGGGCTTAGTTGCTCCGTGGCATGTGGGATCTTCCCAGACTAGGGCTCGAACCCGTGTCCCCTGCGATGGCAGGCTGATTCTTAACCACTATGCCACCAGGGAATTCCCAGAATTTTTAAATTATATGATAAAATAAGTTTAAGAAATACTTCTTAGCACTTTGCCATTCTAATACACATTTTGAATCACCAAGAACACAATGTTTCCCCAAACATTTTTGGCCACAGAAACCCTTTCTCACTGAGCATCTCAGAAGATTTGTATATCATGGAACGCATCCTTAGTATACTGATCAAGTGAACATTTCCTAGTCCAAAAGTGCCTCAGTTCACAGCCAATGAATCATGAAGACAGGGCATTTATACCAATGTATTAAATGGTTTTTAAGAGTCATACAGTGATAAAAGTTGCAAACACCTCTGCTCAAGTAGATACTCTCCTAATTAACTAACAAGGGAGTCCAAAGCAGAGAAATATTAAGTATAGAATGCATGGTAATTTAGTAATTACCAGAGCTTCCTATGCTAGTGGAAGTGGGAGTGGGGATGCTTGACACATCTGAAGGTTCTGGAGGAACTCCTTGGCTTTAGTGTGGAATGGCCAAGCCAATGCATGCCTACTCATCAACACAGGGGATCTAGAAGAGGAGATGAGAATTTTCACTGGCTAGGCAACAGGGGTGGGATGCTTAGTAACATTTTTCGTGACATTGTAAGGTCTACGTTGCTTTCTACCAGGATTTCCCACCAAGAGATATGGTAGAAGCAGATAACTTGAAGGTCAGTCCCTTAACTTTTTTTTAAAAATAAATTTATTTATTTATTTATTTATTTATTTATTGGCTGTGTTGGGTCTTTGTTACGTTGCGCGGGCTTCTCATTGCAGTGACTTCTCTTGTTGCGGAGCATGGGCTCTAGGTGCGTGGGCTTCAGTAGTTGTGGCTCACAGGCTCTAGAGTGCAGGCTCAGTAGTTGTGGCACACGGGCTCAGTTGCTCCATGGCATGTGGGATCTTCCCAGACCGGGAATTGAACCCGCGTCCCCTGCATTGGCAGGCAGATTCTTAACCATTGCGCCACCAGGAAGTCCCAGTCCCTTAATATTTAAAGAGCAGTAGGTCGCTGAACATTGAACACAGGTCTCTCTGTCCCTCAAACTAAAAGATACCAGTCAAGAAACCTGTGAAGATGGAAAACCAGTGCCTAGGTTGGGGTGGTGGTGGAGAGCAGGGTGATATTTAACTTCACACAGTCCTTAGCTAAGTGAACAATTTGAAAAGGCCTTTCACGCAAACATTTTCCAGCCTTGGGCTTCTTCATTTTCTTCCTAAGATATATTACTGGCCCAATTAAAAGCAACTAGAGAAATTGAATAAAAAGGTTTATTACCATCTGTAAGTATAGTGGCCTGCTCATTTGAAAGATTTTTACTTGGGTTCTGAAACAAAAATTATGAACCTTTTTTTTTTTTTAATAGCAGAACTTTTCTTCCATACCTTATCTTGCTCTGAAGCTCTCTCTATATAACAGATATGAGTCATTGAAAAAGTTGAACAAGGGGAGGAAGAGGACCATCCAGCTGGTCTTCCTGAGCCCTCTCCCTGCCACACACATTGCCCACCCCCGGCTGTACCACGCTTGTAATATCTCCTCAGAACCCTAGGTCTCCTAGAAGCATTTTAAAAACCACCATTCTAGAAAAAAGCAAGAAAGCTTTTGCCACCTGCAGATCACATCTGTATAATATTTACTGTCTATACTGTTAAGAAATCAAGATTAGCCTATCTCCTCCCACAGAATGTCTTACCTTTTTGTCCCATTAATGTCCATGTAGGCGATATACATTCCAAAGAGGCCCAATTTTACTAGAGTTGCAATTTCAATTGTACATTTGGGTACTTTAAAATATTGTGCCACTATCTTTTTGGGGAAGATTTCAGTAGTAAGAGACACATCTAGAATTTATTCAGATTACTCTGAAGTCATTTGTTTCAGGAGTAAGTTGGGTTAGCAAGATGCTGGTGATAGAAATCATCAAAAAGTTACTTTCTTCTAAAATTTTACAAGCCCCTGTCTTTGCACAGCAAAGGAAACCATAAACAAGATGAAAAGACAACCCTCAGAATGGGAGAAAATATTTGCAAATGAAACAACGGACAAAAGATTAATCTCCAAAATATACAAACAGCTCATGGAGCTCAATATCAAAAAAACAATCCAATCAAAAAATGGGCGGAAGACCTAAATAGACATTTCACCAAAGAAGACATACAGATGGCCAAGAGGCACATGAAAAGAAGCTCAACATCGCTAATTATTAGAGAAATGCAAATCAAAACTACAATGAGGTGTCACCTCACACCAGTCACAATGGCAATTTTCAAAAAATCTAGAAACAGTAAATGCTGGAAAGGGTGTGGTGAAAAGGGAACCTTCCTGCACTGTTGGTGGGAATGTAAATTGATGCAGCCACTATGGGGAACAGTATGGAGGTTCCTTAAAAAACTAAAAATAGAACTACCATATGACCCAGCAATCCCACTACTGGCTATATACCCTGAGAAAACCATAATTCAAAAAGAGACATGTATCACAATGTTCATTGCAGCACCATTTACAATAGCCAGGACATGGAAATAACCTAAACGTCCATCGACAGATGAATGGGTAAAGAAGATGTGGCACATATATACAATGGAATATTACTCAGCCATAAAAAGAAATGAAATTGAGTTATTTGTAGTGAGGTGGATGGACCTAGAGTCTGTCATACAGAGTGAAGTAAGTCAGAAAGAGAAAAAGAAATACCATATGCTAACACATATATATGGAATCTAAAAAAAAAAAATGATACTGATGAACCTAGTGGCAGGGCAGGAATGAAGACGTAGACATAGAGAATGGACTTGCGGGGAGGGGGAAGCTGGGCCGAAGTGAGAGTGGCATGGACATATATACACTACCAAATGTAAATGTAAAATAGATAGCTAGTGGGAAGCAGCACCATAGCACAGGGAGATCAGCTCAGTGCTTTGCAACAACCTAGAGGGGTGAGATAGGGAGGGTGGGAGGGAGGCTCAAAAGGGAGGGGATATGGGGATATATGTATGCATATGGCTGATTCACTTTGTTGTACAACAGAAACTAACACAGTATTGTGAAGCAATTATACTCCAGTAAAGATCTATTAAAAATGATATAAATAGGGCTTCCCTGGTGGCGCAGTGGTTGAGAGTCCGCCTGCCGATGCAGGGGACACGGGTTCGTGCCCCGATCCCGGAAGATCCCACGTGCCGCGGAGCGGCTGGGCCCGCGAGCCATGGCCGCGGAGCCTGTGTGTCCGGAGCCTGTGCTCCGCAACGGGAGAGGCCACAGCAGTGAGAGGCCCGCATACAGCAAAAAAAAAAAAAAAAAAAAAAAAAAAAAAGATATAAATAAATAAATAAATAAAATTTTACAAACCAATGTCAATGATTTGATCATAATCTTAGAAACAAAACGAGAGTATTCAGCAGTTTCTGATTATTCCGTTTATTGCAAACACAAGGAAGACAGTAAACTCTAATGCCAAGTCATTTGAACAAAAACAATTAGTCTGTAAATGACAGATCAAATGAAGCTACTTAACTCCCTTATCAGATTATCAAATGTGAGATAACCTCAATTTACAAAATGATAGATAATTTACAAAATATTCATGTGCTGCTTCCAATAAATATGCCCAAACTATAACTCCTTCACACCACCACATTTATGCATTTTTCATGCATGCTTCTATCAGAAGGAATTTAATTCAGCAATATGTCCTTTTACTATGGGAATAAAACATTTGTCACCCGACCTGTTTGGTCTCTGATTAAAATGAACAAACAGCATTTAACTGTTTTTCTCATCTACTGTAATATGCTACTTTCGTAGAAAACTCATTTGATAATTTGGGGGGTTCTGTGTTCAATATTTTTAGCACTTTATTTATACATAAAAATGGGAAGTAGAGTTTCTTATTTTAAAGAAATTTAACGCATTTGGAGGAAGCCTACTTGAGGAATGCCAACTAACACTTTGCATTTATATATGATGCCTGTCACATGACAGAGGAAATCAGAGTGGAGAGCTTAGGGACTATGGGAATAAAAGTTTTCATGGCAAAGGTTAGTTTTGAAGGGTCAGAGTATACTACATAATTATTGCACCATCTCTATGAAGGGAGTTCTGAGGTTCTGTTTGAGAAGACTGAGCTGAGAGAAATTTGTTCAGCATCACATAGAAAATCAAACTCAAGATTCTGGATTTCATACGTTGTGTTAATATGATCTACTAATTTGAATAAAAACTGAAGAAAGCAATGTTCAGGTTGTTTGAAGCATGCTGAGTAGAGCCAAAAATGATGATGGAGTAAAGTGATAAAGCTGGAAAGATGACTTTGGACAAGATTTTAGGAGACCTTGAACTCCTACGTGATTGAATATGGGGAAAGAGTCCAAGAAGGTAAAGAGAGAATAATAAGGAAAACCATTTTAAAGTGGAGAAGATAAATTTGGATTTGATCATGCTGAGTTTGTGTTTTCTATCAAGAAGTTTCATGCTTGAACCCCACATAAGAAGAGATAGGGTAAGCCTGGAAATGAGGCTCCAAGAGTCATCTTCATGGAGTGAAAAGTAAGTCCTAGATGAAGAGAGGTCTTCAAGACAGATGGAAGCGTGGGCACACAGGGCTAAGCGATGGGAGATGCCCACACTTAGAAGAAATGAAGGAGAACAGAGACTGAGAGAGACCAAGAGCCAGAAGGAAAAGGGGTGGGACAACCAGGCAAGTGTAGGCTTCACAGAAGGTAGGGATACGTCATGAATGAGTGATACCACTCAGCACTTCAAAGAAAAGTGAAAACTAAAAGGCCACTGGAGGTAATGAATGGTGGTCATTAAGGAATTTCATGAGATATTTCTGTAGGAAGGAAAGCATGCCAGGCTGTTGGACAATGGCAGATAGAATTCGGTATGTTTTTCCCTCGGCAAATAGAATTCGGTATGTTTTTCCCTCAGACAAGTAAAATGCAAAATGCTAAGGCTCGAACCATTTTCCCTTAAGCCTGTGTGAGATGATGTTTGTGAAGAAAGAGAGCAAGGTTGTTAATGACCTTCTTATAGAGAAGACGTTCACCTCTGGCTTCTTGAAAGTAATCAGCTCATTTGATGATGGGTGATAAACTTGCCACCTTGGCTAGACAGTCAAAAAAGTTTCCATAATAAAGGCGTAAAAATCTTGCATCATTTGAGAACGTAGAGAGTATATGTTATAATAGTTAAGAGAATAACAGCAGATTCATCATGAAAAGTAAATTAAGTTGTTATGTTACTTTTATGTCTGGAGTCGCCTGTCAGGATAAAGATATTAAGTTTTCTATCAATGTCAAGCACTCTTCTAGATATGGGATTAGTAATCCCTGCTTTAGATAATTAATAAAATTGCCCTTGATTAATTTATCCTAAAGAAATAACCAGAGATATAAAGAAGTGTGTACAAAGGTATTTATTGTTGAATTATTCTAAGTACCTCAAAATTAGAAATAACTTATGTGTCCAAAAATAGGGAATCAGTTAAATAAAATGTGGTAGGCAGACACCTATTTAAGTCATTTCCTCAAATAACATTTAAGGGTATATATATATATATATATATATATATAATGATTCCAATTTTGTTTTATTTTATACTAGCTGGCTGTAGCACATGCTGCCATTGCCCATACCTGTTAGTCCCTCACAATTCACACCTACACTTTTTATTGTAAACCCATATAGCTGTTAAAGGGCTTTCTCAAGCCACAGGAACTTGCTTGATCAGTATGCAGGGCAGGCCAGAAATACTGGGGAGTTAATATCTCCTGGAGCAGCCTTCATCGAATGACAAATGTGAGTTGGAGGATAAATATCCTGAGTGCCTCACCTCTCCTGAGGCACAGCTCTGAGCCAGGTCCCACACCATCTTTCAGAATACCCAGCAGGTACTTCCCACTGTGGAAACATGGTCATTAACACACCTTTTACTACCTGCTTTCCCTTTCCTGTCTCAATTCTCTACTGGCCTATTGGTGTTTCCAGAGATGAATCTTCCAAAAACAAGTTGCACTCAAATCTTGATCTCAGGGTCTGCTTCTGGGTAATCCAACCTAAGACACTACTATTGTGTGAATTATCAACATTAAAGAAAGTGGATGCATGAATGGGTAGGTGAGTGGGTGGGTGGATGGATGGATGGACAGGCGGATGGATAGATAGGTAAAGAGAGAGAGAGGCACAGATAGATAGGTAGATAGATGGATAGATAGATAGATAGACAGATCGATCCCTATTTTCTCTCACTCTAAAAGATGTACACTGTTGCTCATATGAAAACCAGCTTGGTCAGAAATCTCCTTCAGTGGTTTTCAATTCAGGTTTCAAATTTGAAGCCACAGTTGGTTTTCTCTGTTCATGGTATCTTAGCATATGTGGTAGGTCTTTTCCAGTTGACAGTCATAATAGCATGTACTCAACCTTGGTTTCTAAAAACAGATGATTGCTTAGATTTGGAAGATGATCCATGAGGCCTCCAAAATGAATTTTGTCTAAAACATACTCCATAGTTTGTCAGTCCACCGCAAATATATTCTCCAAATTTGGTGATTAACCACACAGCTTTTCACTTGGGATAACAACAAAAACTATGTCCTATTTATAGAGATTATGTAATGATCACTGCATCAGCTTGTTAATTTATTTCTAGGTGGTGAGATTATGAATGCATCAAATATTCTTTGTACACTTGTCCACATTTTCCAGATTTTCTCCAGTAAGTTTTATGACTTTTTACACTGTGAATTTACTGAAGCAACATAATGTAGCTTGAACTCTAGAGGTGGATTGCCTGGGTTCAGATCCCCGCTCTGGAACTTCCTTGCTGTGTTTTGTTGAGAATATTGCTTACCACCTCTGTTCCTTATCTGGAAAACAGAGACAGTGTTAACTGTTTCATAGTAGTGTTGTATTAAGTGAATCATGTATAGGAAATGGTTAACACAAGGCCTGGCACTCAATAAAGTCTCTTTTAGTATATTGTTTTTACTTTCATTACCAAGAAAAGGTAATTAAAACTAGAGAGCTGAAGAAGATATTCTAGTTAATTAGCAAAATGACCCTCAGGACAAGAAAATGACCCCTTTATTATGTTATATTTTACGCAGAATGGGAGCTTCCCTATCCCTCTCTCTCCCAATATGCAAACATTAAGAGATGTGTACATATTTAACTATCTCTCATTTATTAACTTGCTTTAACTCTTTGACGCTTATTTGGGTTGCCCTGGAAGGTATTCTTATCGGGCCTGTATTTTTTTTTCTCATTAAACTAATGGGAGAATGAAAGCCTCCCAAAGTACAGAACAGAAACACTCAGTGGCACAAACATGATCTTCCCGGGGTTGTTTGGTGGGAGTGGGATGGGAGAAGGAGATTCTGAGTCTGATCTTTGTGGTCCTTGAAACAGAATTTATGATGGCTCTTCTGTGTTGAGGGAAAGGTGAGCCGGGGCGGCTTGCTGGGCACTGGCTGCAGAAGCACTGTTCTCTCTATGACTCTGGCCACTTGCTCTGATTCGCCCGCTTCTGTTTGGAATGTGGGGACAGGTGGAGGTTGATGCCAGGAAAGCTGTGGAGTCTGGGCCTTTATTTGGTAATGCTAGCTCTGTCATGGGGGAAAACATTTTTCCCCTAAGATCCTTGCCCTAGAGCAATGGTGATAAACTCTTTTTTATCATAAAGGCCAAATTGGGGAAAATTAAAATGTTAAGAGCTGCAATTTTTTATATCTTGTGTTTAGGAAATGCTGCATTTGCAATTACATTTGAGCATGTGTTTATTGTTTCTCATTACCAGAGGGTTTCACTCTTTTTGGCTAAAATTTCAGAAACTTTATAACTACAGTATCTCATTTTAATGTTATGCCTTCAAATAAATTTTGGATGTGATGAGACCTAGTGGTTCTCTGGGGCAGGCAGATGGGGAGATTGGAAGATGGTATAGCCAAAGAATTAATGGTGGATCTCTGGCCACACCTCTGGCTTCACATCCAAGCTCTGCCACCCCGCAGACGGGCAGGTTACAGTTGCTCTGGGCCTAGGTTTCCTTACTCTAGGAAGGAAGCGAGAGTACTTTCCTCATAGTATGGTTGTAAGCATTCAATTAGGTCATACAAGTTGTTCGTGAAACAGAGTCTGGCGCACATCAAGTATTCACTGAATGGTGTCTTCCTTGCTGTTAATTGTATCAATAGAATTTGGTGCAAGGAACTGGCAGAGTACAGCTGTAGACCAAGGACAGTCCTATTTGGAGATATCTACAATAAAGAGAGGAGCTATCATTTGTAGGGAATGTCTGCAGAGATCACAGAAAATGTGGCACACGGACTGCTACCATGGAATGGGTTAAATTAAAAAATTAGAGAATGACCAATTCATTTACCTCATCCCCACTGCACTGTTTCCCTGGCAACCTGAGTAACTGATAGAATGGGAACATTTTTGTTGCAGCACGTCTCCAAAAGGACAGTGGTGGGGAATTCCATAGAAGGATGTCTTAGTTTGGGTTCTCCCAAAAGCACATGCTGAGACAAGGATTTGTAGTTTTCTTGGCAGGTGATCCCTGGAAATACCTGGGGTATTGGTATAAAATCCCAGTTTTATACCAATGGTGGGGGAGTGAGACAAGGAAGGGAAAAAAGCCAGTGAAGAGTGGATTAATGAGCAAACTACCACGGTGGGCCCTGGGGCAACTGAGACTTCCAGGAAAGCGTGGATAACATGCTTCACTTCTGGCAAGTGATGAAGCTGGGGTAATTATCTACCAACTCGTATTGGCCATCAAAAGCTGCTCCTACAGGCATTAACTCCCCAGCAGTGCATGCAGATTAAGCATGCACTTGCAGCCCGTGAAAGCCTTCAGGCAGAGATCATGATGCTTTCTTTAGAAAGTCATCATCGTATACAGAAATGGTGAGTACCAGAGAGATATATGAGTGGGCAACCAATGGCTTCTAATACAATGGGGAGTCTCTTTAATCATCTCTCCAAATCTGTGACTGATCCCATGTTGGATCATTTATTCTTTCTCTCCATAAATATTTACTGAGCACTTACAGTGTACAAGGCCCTGAACTATATAGGCACTTGGTATGTATTGGTTGGTAAAGTAGACGCAGCCTCTTCCCTCATGAAATTTACAATCATTTGGGAATGGGAGGAAGGGAGGAAGACATTAAAGAGCTAGACAACACACACACACACACACACACACACTCACATACACGCACACACAGTAGTGGCGGTTTATTAGAAAAGGTGAACATTGTACAGCAATGTGAAATGGGGATGGAGAGGGTTAAAGGACACCTACCCATATAGGATGATCCAGAAGGGCCTCCCTGAGGAGATGGCATTTAAGACATCAGTTGAAAGAGGAGAAGAAGGGAGGTGGGCAGGGAAGGATTGGGAGTTGGGGATTAGCAGAGGCAAACTGGTATATATAGGATGGATAAACAACAAGGTCCTACTGTATAGCACAGGGAAGTATATTCAATATCCTGTTGTGATAAACCATAATGGAAAAGAATATGAAATATATATATATGTATAACTGAATCACTTTGCTGTACAGCAGAAATTAAACACAATATTGTAAATCAACTATACTTCAATAAAAAAATTTTTTTTTATTTTAAAACACACACAAAAAAACCCAAAGGAGGAGAGGAAGAATGATCTAAGCCAAGGGAACAGCACGTGCCATGCCAAGGAGATAAGACGACGAATGGAACTGTGCTGTATTAGATTAGCTGGCTAGGGAAAATCTCTCTGATGAAGTGACAGTGGAGTGCAGACCTGCAAGAATTAAGAGAGAGAGAAGAGAGGGCTGTGCTCCTCAGAGATCCCTGAGGGTGTATTCCGGGGAGAGGGAAGAGCCAGTGCGGGGCCTGATGTCTGAGCTTGGGGAGAGTCTGGGAACCAGCGAGGACACCAGCACTGCAGGTTGGAAGGAGGAGGGAGAGAGGAGATGAGCTGGAAGAAGAGGGCAGCAGCTGGATCACACAGGGTCTGGTGAGATAACATGACGAATTGGGATTTTATACTGAGTGAGATGGGAAGTCATTGGAGGTTTTGTGCAGTGGAGCCATGCAATTGATGTTTTTAAAAGATCTGGCTTGCAGCTATGAAGATAGTCTTAAGGGAGCATGGGACGGGGTGAAGTCAGGGAGGCCGGTTAGGAGGCAGCTGCAACTGTGCAGGGAAGAGACAGTGGGGGACTAGACACATGTGGATGCAGTGGGGAGGGTACTGTGTGGTATGTAGTGCGTCAGATTTGCATGGTCATCCACGCCTCACCTCTTATGGCAATTTGTGTCTACAACCCAGCCCGGTTTGTCATCTTTTGCCAGTGATGTTGGGTAGCATTTGGTCAGTCTGGGGATCAGCTTTAATATTTTCAGTTTCTTGTTCCCAACATTAGCTGTGGGCAACCCCTTGGGAAGGGTCACTAGTTTTTCAACACTGCATGTCATCCAGGACAGTCAAAACACAAGTAGGCAGCCAGCTGACTTAACTTGAAAGGAAACTTACACTATTCCATCGAGACATGTTTGTGAATGCGTTTCTGAAAGCAGTAAGAAGTATATGAAGTGGATAATAATTCCTCTTCATGGAATATGGTTTGAAACAAATCACTGCCTCTGTCCGTCAGGGTCCAGTCAGGAAAGGAGACCTCATGCCAAGTGATTCAATTATAAAAAGTTAATATAGGGAACTAGGGAGGCAGGGCTTGGACCAGGAGGCAATCCAGAGATTAGTGACTAGGAATCCACCACAACCCCTAAGCCCAGAGCGTGGATGGCAAAGTCAAGCCCTTGAGCCAAATCCAGCCAGCCTGCAGCCTGCTTTTACTTAATCCATGAGCTAAGAATGGCTTTACGTTTTTTAATGATTACATTTTAAACATTATAGTTGTGTAAGTACCTACAGTATATCCTTGGTTTTGCCCGTTGGCCCGAAAAGCCTGAAGTATTTACTATCTGTTCCTTTAAAAAGAGAAGTTTACTGACCCCTGGTCTTATTAGAGCACAAGATGGGACACCCGTGTGACAGAAGCTGGGACCATGGATGGAGGAGGTGTCCAGAGGAGCATGAACCAAGGTAGAGATGCAGCCGCTGCTGGACATGTGACCCAAAGCAGCAAGAGAAAGAGGGGGAGAGTTATTCTGGCTTCTCCCTTGCTCCTGCCCTCTAGCCTCCCACCAGAGCTTCCCATTGGCCCAGCCTAACTGAAAGCCACTTGGAAAGGAAATCAGGCCCCTGAGATGCAGGGCAGAGCAGGAGAGGAGCAGATCATGGAATCGAGAACAAACAGGCAATGGCCACAGAGTTCCTCTCTGAACATCAGTTTCCTCATCTACAAAATGAGCAAACTGGATTGATGCTTTCTTAAGAGAATTAGACCTCTAATTCTATGAAAGCAGAAATACATGTTCCTAACTTCCTTTTAGGGGGAACAGTTATACTTGACCTCGGCTGGGAACCCAGATAGCACCCCAGCCACTGCTGCTTCAGAGAGAGCAGAAGAAAATATAAAAATTCAACAGACTTACTCTATATGTCTTTTTCTTTCAGCCTCATAGGGCTTCCTCTGATATTTATCCTATTTCGGTAAAATCTGAACAGGGCTTTTAAAACCGGGATTTGGGCACTTTCTGAAAATAATTGCAGGTTATATAATCAAGGCTGTTGTTTCTGTTGAGCTCCCATAGGGAGGTGACAAGTGGCAGAGATTAAATCCGTGTATGCTGGGTGAGCCTGTTCTGTAGTTCTCGGTCTCCCTGTGTGTCATTTTACAGAGCAGGTGTGGGGCAGTGTGGTGGGCAGAGCCTCATTACCTGGGAGAAGCGCTACTCCCTAGAAGAATGCAAACATCGCTCTTTTCAAAGTTATAAAAAACAAGTTCTAGTTCTTCCTTTCAGCTGTTTTCTTTCCTAGAATTGGGGGCAGGAGGTGGGGGACGAGGGTTGAGTTGCCTAGAAAAGGATAAAGGAATTCAGCTATAGCGGTAGCCCAGGAATGTCAGAAGGAAACATCCCACTCACATCTGTCTCTATGTCCCTTGGAAATGCTAGGTGCCTGCCCCATCCTGTTAACCTCCGTCTCTGCTTCCTTCTCTTTGGGAACCAGAGGGATATTGGAGCATTCTTCGCATTCCCTGGAGCTATCAAGCAGGTGGCCAGAATCACACAGTATTCTTTAGGAGGTTCGGCTGGTGTCAGTTGAGTGGTGGAGACCTGTGTGCCCCATCCTTCCCCAGCCCCGCCCCTTCCCTGAGAGAATGGCATTTTGTGAGCTGTGAGCGGAATTAAACTCTCTGGGGACCATGAGGTCAAAAAGGAGACAAATGCTCAACTGCCTTGCTGGCCAAATGCTGGGCAGGCAGAATGGAAAAGTAAATGCATGGGGGCCTGGGGCATCAAACAATAACATCTGTGAGGCTGGGCTTTGCATTCCTAATTCCTCTTCCAGGATCCAGCTGTGGGAATTCAGAGGCCTGGACCTGAGTCGGGACTTTAGACTGTCTCTCAAAGTCAGGTTCAGGGACGCCCCACCCCAAACCTGCATACCGTGTAGAAAGCTTGTTAAAAATGGAGATTCCAGGATCCTAGCCCGGACCTACCTAATCAGCATGACTGCTGCTGGGACCCAGCATTGACACTTCCGAAGTCCCAAATGACTCCTAGGCGCACAGAAATTGGAGAACTGCTGATTCAAGGAGAAATAAATAGGTAGAACTTCAATTTGCAATTGCCTAATACTTTGTGATTTAACACTGACAGATTTTTTAAAAAATATTTGGGGTTACACTTTGGTTTAAGCAAACACTTGCCTTATTTATCATACTTAACAGGATAAAATAGAAAAAGTACCATGACTAAGCAAATGAATGTTTCTATTTTCTGTTATTCCCAAATTTCCTGTTGTGATCTATATTTCTCTTAGAATGAAAAACAATAAGTGACAAAAAAGCAAATGGTAATTTAAATTTGGCAGTAATGGACAAACTAGCAATTTCACTACCTCCTTCCCCCCATAGTGTGCTTTTGAGCATGTCCCCCCCAAAAGGGACTGAAAAGGCAAGTGGTAGTTGCCTTTCCTCCCTAGGCCAAGTAGCAGTTAGGGCAGAAATCAGAAAGTAGCAGTAGGGGCTTCCCTCCCTGGTGGCGCAGTGGTTGAGAGTCCGCCTGCCGATGCAGGGGACACGGGTTCGTGCCCAGGTCCGGGAAGATCCCACATGCCGCAGAGCAGCTGGGCCCGTGAGCCATGGCCGCTGAGCCTGTGCGTCTGGAGCCTGTGCTCCGCAACGGGAGAGGCCACAACAGTGAGAGGCCCGCGTACCACAAAAAAAAAAAAAAAAAAAAAGTAGTAGTATATTTTATATACGTGTGTATATGTATATACCCACGTGTATATATATATATATATATATATCCATATATATATAATGATTGACAGTTATTGGTAGGGTCATTATCCCCCTGACTGTCACAACAGCACTGTAACAGAGGCAGAGCTAGAGTATTTTCCCCCCATTTTGCAGATAGCACCCAGAGCCTTAAAACTTTTCTCAAGGTCACATAACTAGTAAATGCCAAACCTGGAAACCTGTCCAAGTCTTGTGACTTCCATGGGTCTCAATGGAGTTGTTTACCAACTACTCCAACCTCTATTTTAACAACAAAGAATGATGATGGAGATGATGATGAAGGTGATGATAATGATCATCATCAACATCATTATCATCAAACAAAAGCCACTATTTATTGGTCATTTTACCATATGTGAGGAACTGTACAAAACCCATCACATGTATTGTATGCTTTAGTGCTGACAACATCCCAATGGGATAGCTACTCGGAGCTCCACTTGATGGGTGAGAAAACTAAAGCTCACTGAGGTTGAATCACTTGCCCAAGGCCACACAGCTGATAAGTGACAGGACCAGACTTTTAACAGCTGGGTTTGGCTCCCCTCAAAGGTCATGTGCTTCACCATCACGCTGAGGGGAGCAGCAGTGATGTCCTTGAGTTGACAAACCACCACAATAGCAGAGATTCTTTCCTCACTCCTAGACTTCGAGCCTGCTCCCCACCAGCAGGCAAGCTGGGCAGGCAAGAGGGATGTAGGGAATGGTTCTTGGGGACATCGTGTTCCTTGGGACTCAGAATCACAGGCATTTATTTTCCAGTTGATTTTCCAGGTGCAGGAATAAACTCTGAAGGCAAAACAATCTCAGGCTGGGACTATCATGACCACCCTTTTTCCTTTTGCAGCTGGCTAGAATTTGAAAGAAATGAGCTGTTGCTCATACCATTTGCAGAATATTTTACTCTTTAATTTCAAAGATTCTATGCCAAAGTAGCAGCTGTCACTTGGAGACTGTTAAGGATTCACATAAATGACAGGGTTTTCTAAGAATGTAGTTACACCGAAGGGTTTAGTGCTGCAACAGATTCTCGATTCCCTGGCAAAGGGATGGATTGTGGAGGGAAGCAGGAGTTGGGGAGTGGAGATTTCCTAGATACCAATCGAGGGACTTCAACATCTTTAATCACAGTGAAGGATCTTTAGTTATAAAGCTCCTTAAGCCTAACACTGAGATATCAGAAATAAGGAAAAAGTGCAGAGAACCATTTTTCCTAAAGTGCAGAGTTCGGACTTCTTCCGAGATGCCCTTGATTAGCTCTAGGGTTCTCTAGAAATTAGCTGAGAATTATGCTCAACAACCTTTACATAAGTGAACTGGGGGTTCATTTTCCACCCTTTCTTCCACCATTTGATATTCCATCGTCTAAGACACTTACATTCTGTTGTTTATAACCACATTTTTAAATATCTCTTTTTTATTAGAAAAAGGAACACATTTTTTCTGTTCTAAAAAACCCCATTGATTGGGATTGACATATATACACTAATATGTATAAAATGGTTAACTAATAAGAACCTGCTGTGTAAAAAAAAATAAATGAAATTCAAAAATTCAAAAAATAAAAAATAAAGTAAAAACCCCACTGTATAAAAACTAATGAAGTAGAATATCAGAATCCTCTTTAATGTAACTTCTCAGAGATAATCACTATCAAGAGTTGCAATGTGTATCATTTCAGACTTTTTCTTTGAATGTACTCATTTTTATGCAAACTGATTTCGGTGTAAGTATCATTTGTAAATTAATTCTTATTTTTTTAAAAAACAACTGTAAATATCCTCCCACATAGCTTTTATGGATCTACCACATTCTTTAGCCTATAGCTGTACCATAATTTATTAAGCCAATCACTTATTGATAGATATTTAGGTTGTTTTAGTTTTTCACTGTTAAAACAATGCTGCAATTAACATAGTTTTATAACTTCATTTGTAAGGTAAGTTCCTGAGACAAAAGGTATATAAGCCTTAAATTTTCAGAGATTTTGCCAAACTCCTCTCCAGAAAGCAATTAGATGTCCACCAGGAGGATATGAAGGTGCCTGGTTCTTCACATTCTACCCAATAATGGAATCCTATAGAGGTACATATTTAATTATTAGTGAGGATAAGTGTGTTGTCATATAATTATTAGACGTTTGTATTCCTGGTAAAAATTTTTGAAGAGCATCTTTCTTTATATCTGATCCCTGACATGTTCACCTGTTCACTTCCCCCCACCCCTGGTACCTCATTAAGTCAGCATTCCTCAGTGCACTCTGATGAGATTTGCTAATCGATGAAACATTCACTATGAGCCAGGCATGGTGCCTGGCAATGATGGAAATTTTAAAATGAAAAGAGAATAGTTTCTCTTTCCATGGAGCTTATAGTCTTTTAAAAGAATACTGGACAAGGATGAAATTGAGACATACGTGGCTCATCAGGACCCACAGCAAGTTCTCAATTTTAGAGGAATTTGCACTAATGTCCCTGAAATCCTTCCCCAGTATCACCAACACACAGAGTCACAGTGCAGATAATTAGAATTAAGGCCCTATTAATCTTTACTAGCGACAGGGAGAGTCTAGAATAAATTGCCTAAACTGACAAATTAATATTTACACAGTGTGATAGAACTTTTTAAGAATTCATATATCAAATTGATTTATGCCATGGTGCTCATCTTAACAAATCCTCATTACGTGTTGGCTTTGAAAACAGTCTGCCCAATAGTGATTGCAAAGAGAACTCATTTGCCAACCCCTGGTCCCTTACAGATACAAAAATGTCATAAAAGAATTTGTCTTCAGGGTTAATTTTTAAGGGTTTAGTCTTATTATCTCTGTGTTTAGTTTATTGCTTGTCAAAGTGAGAAAGGACTGGTTTCTCTGATCTTTTCACCAGTCACCATAAGCGATTGTTAAGAGAAAATAAATGCATGTCGATTGTGCCCCATTAAATATGATTTTCTGTCAGTTTAAGTCATCGTCTTAGACTGACGTGAACTTTACCATTTCGAAACCTGAAATTACTCCTCTGATTGCCATGGTCTTTAGAGATGGAATTCAGTCTCTCTGCAGACTGAATGTTCTCTGAAAAAAAAATGACAAAGTTTAATGTTTCCTTTATGCAGATTTTTTTAAAAAATTAAAGCACAAATATTCCATATTGGAACAAACAGCGCCATAGAAGAAAATGAATATAAATGCCTTATGTTGCACAAGACTAAATGAAAATGTGATGTGAATTACTTTCTAGCTCAGGCTCATCACTAGTGCCCAGATGACTGTGTTGCTGTAGTCTTAAAAATCACTTCAATTTTCAACCAAATGCCGCTAGCCAAATAAACAACGTGTGTCTCTAACACTTTTTTTTTTTTTTTTTTTTTTTTCCGTACGCGGGCCTCTCACTGTTGTGGCCTCTCCCGTTGCGGAGCACAGGCTCCGGATGCGCAGGCTCAGCGGCCATGGCTCACGGGCCCAGCCGCTCCGCGGCATATGGGATCCTCCCAGACCGGGGCACGAACCCGTATCCCCTGCATCGGCAGGCGGACTCTCAACCACTGCGCCACCAGGGAGGCCCCTCTAACACTTTTTATAATGCTTTCTGGAAGAGAAATACAGACAGTATGAAAAAAAAGAAAAGAAAAGCATACTCAGCTCATCTTTCAGAGTCTCACTGTACATCACCAGGAGTCCTCAGAGACTTGTTGAACTTTTGAACGTGTCCATTTACTCATTTGGTCAGTCAGTGCATGAACCAGGTGAGTGTAGAGTGCTTGCCCTCTGCTGCAGATCCAGCCCATACTCAGCCATGTTTGGGTCCTAGGGGCCCCACCCATCTTAGCTAATTGGATGATGGGTAGGCACCGAATTATTAGTTGGTCAACAATCTGTACATGGTTGCTGGGACAAAGAGAGACTCATTCATTCATTTAGCACATTTTTTAAATTTAATTGTTCTTTTATATTGGAGTATAGTTGATTTACAATGTTGTGTTAGTTTCAGGTGTACAGCAAAGTAATTCAGTTATACATATACAATATCCATTCTTTTTCAGATTCTTTTCCCATATAGGTTATTACAGAATATTGAGTAAAGTTCCCTGTGCTATGCAGTAGGTCCTTGTTGATTATCTATTTTATATATAGTAGTATATACATGTTAATCCCAAACTCCTAATTTATCCCTCCCCCCACCACGTTTCCCCTTTGGTAACCATAAATTTGTTTTCGAGGTCTGTGAGTCTGTTTCTGTTTTGTAAATAAGTTCATTTGTATCATTTTTTTAGATTCCACATATAAATGGTATCATATGATATTTGTCTTTCTCTATCTGACTTACTTCACTTAGAATGATCATCTCTAGGTCCATCATGTTGCTACAAATGGCATTATTTCATTCTTTTTTATGGCTGAGTAATATTCCATTGTATATGTATATCCAACATCTTCTTTATCGACTCTTCTGTTGATGGACATTTAGGTTGCTTCCATGTCTTGGCTATTGTAGACTGTGCTGCAGTGAACATTGAAGTGCATGTATCTTTTTGAATTATGGTTTTCTCCAGATATATAGCACATTTTTTTGAATGCCTACTCTGTGCAAGGAACTGTTCTTGGTGATGGAGATCAAGTGGAGAGCAAGTTACATTGGGTCTTTCTTCTCCTGGAGCTTAACATTGTAGTGAGGGCAAGGAATAGAGAAAAGAAACACGCAAACAAGCCAAAGGTGAAGATCATGTCAGACAGGCACCATGACAAAAATTAAACAGAGTGATACAGTGGATAATAACTGGGAATGGAGTAGGCAAGGAGGTCTCTCTTATGAGGGAACATTTAAGCTGAGAATGACAAAAAGGATGAACCAGAAAGATCTAGGTGGAACATGAAGTTGGAAGAGCAAGTGGAAAGGCAGAAGGGAACCTGGTGCAATAGAGGAATAGATAGAAGAATAGCTCAGGGAGAACACAGTGGATAAAGAGGAGCGTGGGGTACAGTGAGTCACGCAGGGGCCAATAAGAGACAGGGCCTCACGGGCCATGTAAGGTACTTGAATTTTATTCTGAATGCACTGGGAATCCTTTGCTTAAGACTAAAGGAGTGACATGATCTGATTTACATATTTTAAGAATTATTTTAGCTGTTGTGTGCAAAATATATTTTTCAGTTAATCTAGGCAAGAGAAGATAGTGGCTTAAATAGGGTCTTAGTGATTAAGAGGGAGAAAACTGGGAAGATTTGGGATGTATTTAAAGAGATGGTACATAGAACTGGCTTCTAGAAACTATATGTGGGGAGCAGGGAAGGCAAAGAAGGATTCAAGGCTTGGGGTCCAAGAATGGGGAGGATAGTAGTGGGAGGTTGGTGGGACATGGATCAATTGTTCCATTTTGAACATGTAAAGTTGAGATGCCTATTAGATGCAACAGTTGTTGTTTTAAAACAAATGAATGAATGGCCTGTTGTAGAAAGCTATGGTAGACCAATCAGATTCCCTATTTGTGGTAGGTGCACTCAGAAACTGGAGAGAGGGAGGGAGTTGCAGATGAGCCAAAGCCAGAGAGGCCATGCAGAGCTCTCTCTGAGCCAAAATTATAAGGAAGCAGAAACTGAATCAAAAAGGAAGCCAGTTGGAGGAAGGAAAGTATCAGATCAAAAGAGTTAAATACATCTCGAGGAGTTGTCAGGGTACATGGCCAGAGAGGGAGACGTGAGGTGAGTTGTTGCTCCCTAGACCTGCCTCTATTTTCTTACTTTCTAGTTCTGTCCATAGGTACCCTTCCAAAAATATGCTGTTTTCTTGATGTAATTTAGGTGGCTTGCTGTTTCTTTCCTATAAACTGACATAGTTGAAATAAATAACTCAACACACTGAGGACCACAAAGATGAGTCATATAAAGTCACTGTCTTCAATGAGTTCACAGCCCAGTAAAGAAGATAATAATGCAAAGAACTGTTATGTAAAGTCCAAATGGAATGCTAAGGGTGTTAAAATGTTATTTATCTGCCATTTAGTATTACATGTTCTTTTATAAGCAAGCAAAAAATTAAATGTACAGCTTGTCTGTTGGAATCTGCATCAAGTAATAGAAACTGCAAATGATGATTTCTATTAGGAAATATATGACATTATATAAGGTTTGCCATATTTTGATCATGGGTTTTACCAAATGTGCATCCCACCTGGACTATTATTTACCTAATGTTTTCATGTAGTTAAACTCACTTTTGTAACTTAAATACATACTGCGGCCTCATCCTAAGCAATAAAGCCCTGAAATAATGGTTTGTTTGCTATTTACATAGTTTTCTAATATTCATAAAAATAAATACAGACTATGAAAATAGAAAGCCGACCTGCATGTGGCTAAAATCATACCACAACCACCAGGGCTACAAGTACCAGATTTTTGGAAACAGTGACATAGAGAGGAAAGCACTAGACTCAAATTTACAAGATCTGACTTTGAACTTGGCTCCATAACCAAGAAGCTACTATGCAGTTCTGGGCAAATCAGTCTCTTTTTCCCTCAGCAATAAAATGATTGTATACCTTCCCTGCCCATCTTAAAAAGTGATGATAGGGATCACATAAGCCAGGTGCTTTGCAAAAGACAAAGTGCCTAACAAACTGCAGTGCTTATTGAGAATGTACTTGTGGACCATAATGATTGTACCTGTGGGTTCCTAATGTAAGTGCCACTTGGGCAATGCTGGCATTTAAAAACCAAAACAAATATTTTCTCCTCTAAGCTGTGCTCCAGACTCCTCCAGCTCCTTAAACTTGTCTTCACTTATTATCAGAACCACACAATTTGGACTGTGCTCAAAATAATTTTCAATTATTTCTAGCAAGCAAGCTTTGTCTTCCCAAGGGTATGAGGGAGCCCCCAGAGAAGGCACCTTCTTTTATCAAATGAGTTCATTGTAAATAGACTGTCCATTATAGTGTACAGAGTGTCATGAGCAAAGATTTAGTGCCCCTTTTTGGCTACAGTCTTTGTATGAGATAATAAAGCTCTCTGAATCTATTTCCTAATTTGTAAAATGGAAATAATAATCCCTATTTTGCAAGGGTTTTGTGAATTTTAGTGAAATAATGACAGTTAATTGTTTAATATAGTGCCTGAGCCATAGAAAGCTCTAAATAAATATTAGCCACTATTATTTTACTTCATGAAGGATGGGAAGTGCTATTCGCATTGGTGACATCTATTAGGAGTCTATGATTCCAAGTATCATAGTACCCACCTCTTAGAGTTACTGTGAGAAATAAATCAAAGTTCTCACATGTAAACAATGTCTGGCACATGGTAAGTGCTTAATAAATGTAAGCCTTTGCTGTCCTCATCAGCTTTTGTTATCTCAGTGTTTATTACAGTACATCATATTTTGGATAAAGCAGCGTTCGATGCCAGGATTCTTAGTTGTAGAAAATTCTCTGTTAAATCGGAATTGATTGTCTATGTTGTTGTCTCTGTTCCATTGTTCAAAAACTACTATAGGAGTTTAGCATAGTGTCAGAGAATAATACATGTTCAAAAGATACTACATGAGAAATAGGAGAGATTAGCATCTGGTTTGATTTGAATATCTAAAGCTCTTTATTGATAAGAATCTAGACTTGTGCTATTATACACTAGCTATGTGTGGCCACAAGCCCATGAAATGTGGCTAGTCTGAACAGAGATACGCTGTAAAGTGTGAAATGCATACTAGATTTCAAAGACTTAGTGTGAAGAAAAAAATTTTAATTTCATTAATAATGTTTTATATTGATTAGACATTGACATAGTAATATTCGGGGTATATTGGTTTAAATAGATTATTTCAACTCATTTTACCTGTTTCTTTTTACTTTTATAATGGGGCTACTAGAAAATTTAAAATCAAACCTGTGGCTCCCATTGCGGTTTGCATTATATTTCTATTAGGCAGCACTAATCTAAGCCATTTCATAGTTCAAATGTTGACAAAATATCATGGCTCATCTTAACAGTAGCAAAGTTTTTTCAGAATTTTAATGTAAACTATTTTTGTAATAGTTTTTATCTGTTGAAACCACTTTCTAAACTAATTCTTTTATAGCAAGCATGATTTTAAGTGGGTAGAGTGTGGTCATCTAGTTCTGTTATTTGTTTGTATCTTAGTGTACAGTATTTAAAATGCATTACTTTGTAACATAAAATTTAACATAGTTGTTTCCACTGAATGAAAGAGTTGAGAAAGTGACAATTTACCTTAAAATTAACAAAATAGCAAACACAAAAATGACTAATGTTATAATTAATGTTATAAATAATCTTGAGGGGGAGTCAGTGGCTGAAATTAGGTGATGAGTCTGAAAACGGTGATGGATTGTTTAAATATCAACAGTATTTTGATTAATTTATAACAGTGAAATACTTTCAGTAATGCCATTATGCCCAGCAATAATGTAGGTTCTTGATTACCATGTCCTACACAATATACCATATTAATGTGTGAATCCAGTGGGTTTTTACTGAAAATAATCTTATATAACATGTACATTCCCAAATCTCCATCAAGTAGACAGTATATGTAACAGGGTGACCTTTTAATGAGTCGATTTAGTTCACTTTTGAAATGAAAACATTTTATAAAATAATGTGGTGATAACTTTTAAAATCTTATATGGATGCACATGTTTTGGCCATGTGTAGGTCTGGGTATTCGAGCTTTGGAGCAGGTTCTAAATGAAGAGCCTTTGTCAGCTAAGAGCAGAGAGAAACTGCTTTGCTTTATGGAGATCTTCTTAACAACATTACAGAACCGTTCTGAAGCACCCAAAGTAACTTCCTGTAAAGAGGTATTAAGCACCAACTTGCTTTAACTTAGAATTCATAATTCACAAAATAAAACAAATGGAACATCACTGATTCTGTAAGCCCATTCCCTGCACCTTCCTCCTTTGTTCTACAGGATTTTAACAATATACCCGTCTCCAAATTTACAAATGATTTGCTTTTCCAAAGTTCATCTCCAAGTCAGTTGTCCTCTTGGAATGCAGTGAGTGTTAGGTTCTAAGGCTAGCCCAATAAAGCCACATGTACAGCTAAAATGGTATATGCATTTACAATGACCACCGCAGATGCAAGATAATTAATTAAAAGAGATTGCTACAGAACTGAAGATCATCTTTAAAAAGTGTCTTGAAGATACATGTATGAAGAGAAGCAGTATTTTTGTGTGTGGGGGTAACTATTTTTTTATTTTTTAAATTGAAGTATAGCTGATTTACAATGGGATTAGCAGATGTAAACTATTATATTTAGGATCGATAAACAACAAGGTCCTACTGTATAGCACAGGGAACTATAATCAGTATCCTGTGATAAGCCAGAATGGAACAGAATATTAAAAAAAAGAATGTCTATATGTGTATAACTGAGAAGCAGTTTTTAATTAGCGACTGAAAAATGAGTAGGAGAGACTTCTGTGGACATCCTAAAGCTGCTTTAGAAACTTTCAAGGACCACAGAGGTTAACTGCAAAGGTTCTGTTATCATCGAATAGTGTTTCTCAATGTTTGTCTTTTCACTGACTGGGGTACGCCCCCCTCATTACTCTTCGACTCAACTGTGGTGAGGTGCTTTTGTGGTGCAGGTGGACAGAAGGTGGGGAAAGGGGACAGAAAAGGAGCGGGACAGCATAGAGAGATTTCTGAGATGATCGAGGAAGAGGTGAAATGTAGAAGAGGGGAGTTATTTAAAGAGATGGAGTGTGAGTGACAGACAGTAACTGAACTGGGAAGGAAGGAAGAAGAGACAATGTGGGACTTGCTCAGTAATCAGTGATAACAGCTCATTTACTGAGCTCCCATGCTGTTCCAGGACTGTGCCATGTGTTTGACACACATGTAATCTTCACAATTAAAGACAGTATTAGTCCCCTTTATAAATGAGAAAACCCTCAGAAGCTTAGGTGTTAAGTTGAACCATATGAAATTGCCAATATTTTGCTTGGCGTACGGCAATTTCAGATGGTTCAACCAAATACCTTTCCCAGGGACACAGAATAGTAAATTTTGGAATGAGGTTTCAAAAGCAACTCTACCTGGCCCCCAAGCACTTAATCTTTCCTCCACCTTCCACACATCTACACAATGACGTTGGAAGGAAGAGAAAACATGTTATGGGGGAATCTTGCATCAGACAGGACCCGCTTCTCACCATGAGGGTGGTGGCACCATGGGGGAAGGAATGACCAAGAGCTTTTCAAAGCAAGGTTGAGGGTTCGGTATAGAGCAGAGCCAGTCATTTGAATACACAGGTAATTTGTATGTCTGCTTTGTAGCTTGAAATATGTCTACATTAAATACTTTATATCTGTAGAAAAAAGTTAATCCTTAGAGTAAAGGCCATTTCTACAATAGCATGCTTACATTGTAACATGGTTTAGATACAAGACAGACATTTTAATCTCCCCTCACCCTACTAGGAAAGCATGGTTTTATGGGTTCTCAAGAGCTCACGTCTTATGCAAATTACTCTACCCCACTTGGCTCTACGTTTCAGTGAACAGCATTCCAGCAGTGAGAGGTGTTCAATCAATGACAGTCATGTCTTGTAAGGGACCTTCTTTGTAGACCTTTCTATGGATTTTTATATTTTCGCATCCCCGAAGATTTCTTCCCTGAACTGAAACCTCTATCCGTCAATAAATGCACCTCTATCTGTTGTTCTGGGCTTAACTTGTCATTCCTTCTGGATATTAACACAGCACAGAGATTATTCCTGTGCATATTGTGTCCTCAGACTTAGACCCTGATCTCTCCCTTCCTTCCTCCCTCCCTTCCTTACCTCCTTCCTTCCTCCCTCCCTCCCTTTCTCGCTTCCTCCTTTCCTCCCTCCCTCCTTCCATCTGTGTTTTTTCCTCTTCCTGACTGAGCCTTGTGGAGCAAATCTGTGAAAGGAATTGTTGGCTGGACATGGGCCCCAGTACCCTGAGGAGGCAGTGGGACAGGCCTGAGGTGGCTGATGGAGGAGACATGCATCTTTCCAAGTTTGCAATTCCTACTTCTCAGCAATGTGCCCCCAACGCAAGTATTTGCCAGTTGCATGCCACGAAATTCCCCGAATGTCCCTTCTGAAATATTTTGAGAAAAACCTCTTTGCCTCACTAGGTAGATAAGTTTGGCCAATGATACCCCAAGGGATTTTTGAGAAACATTAGCCCTATGAAATGCTCTTCAAAGAAGGATTCACACTGTCTCAAAGAAATAGCTGTCCCTCCATGTTCATTGCCCCATTACTCACAATAGCCAAGACATGGGAACATCAACAAATGAATGGATAAAGAAAAAAAATATGTATATCACATTCATATATATGTGCACATATATTTATATATCACATATATATATATTGATATGTATGTATAAATATATGTGCAATGGAATATTATTCAGCCATAAAAAAGAAAGAAGTCTTGCCATTTGCAACAGTATGGGTGGACCTCGAGGGCATTATGCTAAGGGAAATAAATCAGACAGAGAAAGAAAGATACTATATGATCTCACTTAAGTGTGGAATCTAAAAAAGCCAAACTCAGAAACAGAGAGTAGGAGGGTGGTTGCCTGGGCAGGGGGGTCAGGTAAATGGGGAGATGCTGGCCAAAGGATACAAACTTGCAGTTGTAAGATTAGTGGGTTCTGGGGATCTAATGGACAGCATGGTGACTATAGTCAACAGTACTGCATTCTATACGTCAAAGTTGCTAAGATCTTAAATATTCTCACCACACACACAAAAAAAAGGTAATTATGCGAGGTGATGGAGGTGTTAACTAATGTTATTGTGCTAATCATTTTGCAATATATACCTGTATCAAATCATCATGCTGTACATCTTAAATTTACACAATGTTATGTATCAATTATATCTCAATAATGCTAGAAAAATAAATAAATAATAATGAAAGACTGGGGGAAAAAATTTAAATCTTGAGAAACACCATTTACTGGCCCCCTTCACAGTGCACATTGGAATAGTACACTGTGTACATCTGTTCATCTCTGTTAACCCAGCATCTCCCTAACTCATTTGATCATAGAACCTTGTTTTAAAATATAACATCTATTAACATCACATAACTAGACTTCCCCAGAACATACTTTGGAAATCTTGAGTTAGATATTAGTGAATTTTCATTCCAGCTGCAAAAGAAGAGCTATATCTCTTAAAAGGATCATTTAAAAATAAAAATTAAAAGCTTCCATGCTGCCTCAGACCCGTACACTTTCCATTTTATGGATCCATCTTTGATGAGGATGGAAATGATGTTCTGTGGGTTAACACACTCAAATCTATGTTGTCCATTCATTAATCAGTGTGTTATATTGAGTACTAACTCTGCTGGCCTGACTTAGTGGCGATGCTGAGAGAGGTGGATAAAGATCTAAGGACTATTAAGTGTCTGATGTGACAGAAGCGTTGGTCAAATGCAAGTGGAGGGGGAAGAAGGGGTCAAGGATGTCTCCTGTCATTTTATCTTGGGTGGCCAAGTAATTGCCAGATTATAAATTGGAGGTGTGTCTTGTTTTTGTTTTTGTTTTCTTTTTGCGGTACGCGGGCCTCTCACTGTTGTGGCCTCTCCCGTTGCGGAGCACAGGCTCCGGACCCGCAGGCTCAGTGGCCATGGCTCACGGGCCCAGCTGCTCCGCGGCATGTGGGATCTTCCCGGACCGGGGCACAAACCCACGTCCCCTGCATCGGCAGGCGGACTCTCAACCACTGCGCCACCAGGGAAGCCCGGAGGTGTGTCTTAATCGTGCTCCATTTTCCTTGATTGTAAATAGACAGTTCATAAGTATATGGCCAGACAAAATTTCCCAATGAGTGAAGGTCCCAGTCTTATGCCCCAACACCTCACCCGTGAAAAAGCACTAGGCTTTACAGCTTTGCTTCCTCCCTTCCTCTACTCTCTGAAGAGAAAGTACAGAATCTAAATAGTGACCAAGATAGGGGGTATAAGACAGCATGGATGAACTTGAGCTCTTCTGAGGCAGTCAGGTAAACATCTCCCAAGAATAAGAGAGGACTGGGATTTGTATTAGGAGTTGCTGTTGTAGAACCCATTTAATGTTTAAGAGAATCACGTGCAATGACTGAGATTCTAAGTAAGCTACTCTGTTACATATGACAGTTCACGAGCACTGGGCTATGAGATCCTTGGCTTCATAGATAATGGGCCCATTTCAAGGAGGCTGCAAGCTGAAATACCAGTAGTGCCAGGCAGGTGCCATCGATGATGAAGTGGACAGGGTATAAAAACACCACAGTGCAAGAGGAATGGAGAAACAGCCACTGTCACTCAGGTCTAAGAAGACCCACCTCAGAAATGATGGGATCCTCACTGACAGATGCTAAAAACAGTCCAGGAAAGTTTGAGGAGAACCTGGATATTTGCATAATTTCAAATATCTCTCCTAAGATACTTATAAAAGATATTTATAAATTACAAAATACTAAACTTCACAGTGGAGAAACCCAGCAGACACCACCTTAACCAAGGTTAACATCACCAGAAATAAGATAGCATTGACATCATGGACCCCATGATAAGATGCACTGGGATCACAAAATTGCTTCTGTGGCCTTCTTGGTACAAATGCACAGCTTCAGTCTAATCATGAGGAAAAAGTAGGCAAACCCAGAATGAGGCGTTCTGTGAAATAATTGACTAGTAATTATCAGAAGTGCCACAGTCATAAGACCGGGAGAAACTAGGAACTGTCACCAATTGAAGGAGACTAAAGAGGCATAATAATTAAATGCAGTGTGGGATCCTGGATCGTGTCTTGGAACAGAAAAGGGGCATTAAGAGGAAAACAGTTGCAATTTGAATAAGGTCCATAGCTTAGTTAAAAATATTCAGATATTAACATTAGGGGAAAGTGGAGGAAGGATATACATGAACTCTTTATGCTGTTTTTTGCAATTTTTCTATCAGTCTAAAATTAGTTCAAAAAATAAGCATAGGGCTTCCCTGGTGGCGCAGTGGTTGAGAGTCTGCCTGCCGATGCAGGGGATGTGGGTTCGTGCCCTGGTCTGGGAAGATCCCACGTTGCCGCAGAGCGGCTGGGCCCGTGGGCCGTGGCAGCTGGGCCTGCGCGTCCGGAGCCTGTGCTCCGCAGCGGGAGAGGCCACAACAGTGAGAGGCCCGTGTACCGCAAAAAAATAATAATAATAATAAGCATAGCAGAAAAATAAAGAAAAGGAAATGATGGGATTCAGAAACTCCAACATCACACTAACCTATAGAAATATAGTGTGAGCCATGAATATGAGTCACATATGTCATTTTAAATTTTCTAGGAGCAAGTTAAAGTAAAAAAAGATTGGTGAGATGAATTTTAGTAAGTCAACTCAATATATCAAAAATATTATCATTTCAACATATAATCAATATAGAAAATTACTGAGATCTTTTATATTCTTTCTTGCTCTAAGTCTTCAAGAGCCAGCCTCAATTCAGACTAGCTGCCTCTCCAGTTCTCCATAGCCTCATGTAGCTAGTGGCTACCATATTGAACAACACACATCTATCACCATCAAGACACATTCTGTTTGCATCTTTTATTATTTCTGCTGCTTCCCATGAGTGTTTTCTTCTTTCCTACTATAGACTCCTCCTTCCTTCCCTCACTTATGAGCATTTATATGTTCCAGACATTATGCTATGCACAAAACTGACAAAAATTTCCAACTTCCTGGAGCTTCCATTCTTGAGGGAGCGATTGACATAAACAGTAGCTATAGTAAATAAGTAAATTATACAGTAATTAGAAGATAGTAAGTGCTATGGAGTGAGGGTGTGAGGGGCACAGAGCTGAGTAAGGTGACTCAGATATGCTGGGGGTAGGAAAGCTAAAAGAGGCAAGACCTAAAATCAAACCCAGATCACCTATGGCTTCATTCTGGTACTTTCCATTCTTTAATTTCAACAGACAATTTTGAATGGAAGGAATAATGGGAAAGTAAAAACAATGTTCTGCTTTGACTTACTTAGTACTTAATAAGGTCAAGTGCAGCTCCGTCATAGAGGGCAACACCTGACTGCCATTTTTTTTTTTTTTTTTTTTTTTTTTTTTTTTTTTTTTTTGCGGTACGCGGCCCTCTCACTATTGTGGCCTCTCCCGTTGCGGAGCACAGGCTCTGGACGCGCAGGCTCAGCGGCCATGGCTCACGGGCCCAGCCGCTCCGCGGCATGTGGGATCTTCCCGGGCCGGGGCACGAACCCATTGGCAGGCGGACTCTCAACCACTGCGCCACCAGGAAGCCCCTGACTGCCATTTTCAATGTCTGGATTAAAGGAGGTGATAACATTCTGAACAGCCAGCCCTCCAGCTAACCGAAGCAGAAATACGGAGGAGCTATCTTATAAGGACTAGGATATCTCAGCAGAAAACGGAGGGTTTTGAAATTATGCAGCCCACTGCAGTTTCTTGACATGAGTCCATAAAGATTTGATCAATGGGGTTTGATTCTTTCTTGCCCTGAAATTTGAATAAGTACCTACAGCATGTTGAATTTAACATATTTGAAAAATTGATTTCTTCTCTCTAGAGGATTGTGAATTTTGTTTACTCTCCTTGTGATGGAGTATGAGATTCACTGTTTTTTTTAACTTTTGGTCAATAATAGTTACTCATTGAAATACCTTCCAATCGCAGTTCTTTCTCCTCTGGGATGTGAGAAAAGAGTGGCTGCCAGAAATGTGTACAAGGAATCCTGCAACCTCTGCTTTTCAGAGTCTGAGATACCTTAAAGAAGTTAAAAGGAAGGAGGTGCAACAGAAAGAAAAAGAAAGAGAGAGAGAGAGGGAATTTGTCCTATGTTGTGTGTGTATTTTTCCTGCATCCGATTATGTGAGGTGCCTGTTGGAATGGAGAGTCTTGGACCTAGCCCCAGATCTCTAGATTCCAAATCTTTGGAAGATGGAGCCTGAGAATCTGTGTGGTTCCTAAGGTTCCTAAGTGATTCTTATGCCCACTGGGTATTGAGAACCGTAGATCCTGGTGCCAGAAAGGCCCAGATTTGAATCCTGATGCCTCTGCTCACTGGCTAGGGTGCTCAGAGGGTCTCTTCTAAGGAAGGGCCACTGAACTGCCCCCTGGTGTGTAGGATTCTCTGTCTATCAGGCTCTGTAACAAGAAGACCAGGGAATTTGGATCCAGCATACTAACTCCCACTATGCTGGGTCCAGCAGGAGAATTCTTCAGATCTCTTAACTGTGACATTTTAACAAACTATTCTGTTCCCATTTTTTAATGCAGCTGGCATAGAGGCTGCTTTTGTCCCTTTGTTTTGCTAAGGGGAATGCTGGCATTTGTTTCTGCTCCTTTTCTTTTCACTTGGCTTCCTATAATGCACGTGTTTATAGTCCAAGGAGGCAAGAAAGAGAACTAGGACAGACTTGTGTTTTCAAGGCCTGCCATGTGGACCTGGGCAGGGACATGTCAGGCCTCCAAAAATGAGCCAGTAAGTTCTTTGTTTGTGCTCCGAGCATAGCCCTTTTATCATCTGTGGTCCCATCTAAATAGCTTTTCTTAAAGGATAAAGCATATTATCAGGGCCTAAGAAATAACTTGTAATTATGGGCTCTCGAATGGACTCAGGTACTGTTTAAAAGCACCAGATGAAAGAGAAACGTATGAGGATTTTGCTCTTTAACTAGGCCTTGGAGCCCTGGATGAACTTACTTTTTATGTTACAGTCTCGTATTTTTACTTCACTTTTAAAATCACAAAAGTAATAGATGCCCATTGTACAATATTCAAATAATACAGATAGATTAAGTAAAAAATGAAAGCTCCTGGGACTTCCCTGGCAGTCCAGTGGTTAAGACTCTGCGCTTCCACTGCAGAGGGCATGGGTTCAGTCACTGGTCAGGGAACTAGGATCCTGCATGCCGTGCAGCACGGCCAGAAAAAAATAAAAGCTACCACATACCAACCACTTCAATTCTATTCTGTGCTATTTTTCTAGACATATATAAACATATATTATTAACACACACACAAGAGTAATTAGGACTCTTTAAAGTGTAAATGAGACCAGCCCAATTCAAAAAATTTTTGAGAAATAGGAGAAATCTCTTGGCTTCCATAATCATACTTAATTGAGGTGAATTAGCTTCAAGAATGGCCAGATCCAGGGTGTCCAACAGGCTAGTCTTTCACTCACCTCTCTCTCTCTCTCTCTCTCTCTCGCGTGTCCTCTTTCTGTGCGTCTGCCTCATTTTCCCCCCTCACTTAGCTTTCCCCAGGTGTTGGGGAGGATAGCTATCTGCAGACCTGGATTTGCTCTAGATTCAAGACAAAATAATGCCCCATCTCCCTGCAAAAATGTGGACATCCTAATCCCCAGAACCTGTAAATATGTTGTCTTAACACGGCAAAGGAGAATTAAAATTGCAGATGGAATTAAAGTTGTTCATCAACTGACCTTTGAAGATGGAAGAGTGGGGCTGAGAGCCAAGGAAGTGGATGCCTCTGGAAGCTGGAAAAGGCAAGGAAATGGATCTCCCCTGGCCCGCCTCAGATCCTCCAGAAGGGAACACAGCTCTACGGACACTTTGAGACTTATGTCATATTTCTGATCTACATAGTGATAAGATGATACACTTGTGTTCTTTTAAGCCACCGAGTTTGTGCTAATTTGTTCTAGCAGCTGGAGAGACCTAATATAGGGCCCAAGAGGCAAGAGACTTTATCTCCTCAAAATAAAAAATTTTTTAAATCCTTAGAAGGCCTCTGACTAGCCTACCTTGGTTTTCAGCCAACCTCCATCCCTGTCACCATGGTCAACAGCATCAGATACTATAATTGTCTAGATCTGATTACTCTTTATGGCAGGGAAAGGAGATCAAGAGGCTGTGATTGGCAGCCCTTCTCCTCAGAATCACATAACTGGTATGGGAACAGAGCATTTCCCCCAAAGGAGGATTGTGTGGGTTTGTTGTTTATAGTTTGCTTTTTAGAATGGGTTTGTGACATATATTTTGTTCTATAATTTGCTTAATTCTCTTTACAACATATTTTGGGGATATTTTCATTTCAGTTTATAAAAATCTTACTTTGTTCTTTTTAGTAGCTTCCTGGTATTCCATTGGGTAGATGAACCAAACTCATTCAACCGTGTTTCCTGTTGACGGACATTTAGGATGTTTCCAATCTTTGCTTCCAAAGAAGACTGAACATTGTGTCCTTCGATATATCTCTGTGCATGTCATAGGACTTGCTTTTGATTTTTTTCTCAACGCTGGTAATGTGAGGGTGCAATGGAGAATAGAACAAGGATAGGCGTAGTGGGTTGAATAGTGGCCCCCCCCAAAATATGTGCAAGTCTGAACCCTCAGTACTTGTGAATGTGACTTATTTGGAAACAAGGTCGTTGCAGATGTAATTAAGTTAAGGGTCTTGAGATGAGAACATTCTAGATTTAGGGTGGGCCCTAAATCCAATGACAAGTGTCCTTATAAGTACAGAAAAAGAGAGCACACAGAGACTCAGGGGAAGGCGATGTGAAGACGGAGGCTGAGATTGAAATGATACCTCTACAAACCAAGGAATGCTAAGAATTACCAACAGCCACCAGAAGCTAGGGGAGAGACATGGTATAGACTCTCCCCCAGAGCTTCTAGAAGGAAACAACCCCGCTGGCACCTGACTTCTGATTTCTGGCCCTCAGAATTGTGACAGAATAAATTTCTGTTATTTCAAGCCACCCAGTTAATGGCAATTTGTTATGGCAGCCCTGGGAAACTAAAACACAGGTTGTGAAAGCAACTGGTTCTCCTGACCTCCTTCATTTGGCTTATGGCCAGCTGTCAATCATCTGGGAAGACAGAGGAATGTTAGGTCAGATCCCAAAAGCCATATAGCACACAGGAGTCATTTCAGTGTCCATTTCTGTGAATGTGCTTTGTGGTTTTTATCTTCTAGTGCCATTTTGTTTAAACAAATGATGAAATTAGTTTATACTTCAGAGTCAGCTCCCAGTGGATATATGGAAGAGAGGCAGACCCAGTGTTAAATGAGTGGCAAAGCAAAGTGAAGGCTTAGGCAGAATCCTCTCTGGTGATCTATAGCATCACAGGTTTTTAGTGGTTGTGCATAAGAGGAATGAATAGATAGACAAAGGAAGGAGGGAAGGAAGAAAGGAAAGAAGGAAGGAAGGGAGGGAGGGAGGGAGGAAGCGGGGGGGAAGGAGGAAAAAAGACAGATAAAGTAGACCATGATATGACCAGTGGAGACCTTTGAATGCCCCCTTTCAATCAATGCCATGTAGGGCATTAAGCCCTTTATATTTAATTCACGAACGGCTGAAAATGCTCAGAACGTGCTTGGTGTCCACTGCGATGACACAAGCTGGCCATGCCTCCACTCTCACCACCCTCACTGTTTCAAGTCAAATATTGAAATGCAGTGAACAATATCCCAAGCAGAGAGCTAGGAATCTGATTCTTTTTGATCAGTAAAGCACTAAAAACAAAACCAAAAAAAAAGGCAATAAGGCATACAGGTATAATCACAGTACACATGTATATTTACTGCATTGGACTTTTTCTCATCTGACTTCTGACATATGTGAGTTACCGTTGGGCCAGGAAGCTCGTACTTGGTCATTGGCAGGTGTATTTTAACTGCAGGCTTGAATGTTTTGGGAAAAAAAAAAGAAAGAGCAGATGTTGAGATGCCTGTTTTGGGGATGTGTAGTGTATCACTGCCTGTCCTTAAACATGCTGAAGGAGACAGAGTAAGTCATGGAAAATCATGGAAAATGGAGCAAAACTCTTAAGAAATCTCTGCTTATGGTAACTGCTGGACCATAGTATAATGCCTGCCTTTGGCTTTCGGCTTTTCAGCACACACATGGCCTTGGCTTCTGCCACTTCCACTTCTGGATTTTCCTCCCCTCTTCAAGGCCCATTGCAAAATCTACCTCTCGTCTTCCTACCCTGGATAGAACTTCGAGGGAACAGATCACAGATCTTATTAAATTGGAATAATTTATATTTATTGTAGGATAAAACCACTGGGGACCAGTAATTGAGTGAGAATGTAAACCAGTGTTAGTAAGAATTGGGGGGGCTTTCCTGGTGGCACAGTGGTTACGAATCCACCTGCCAGTGCAGGGGACACGGGTTTGATCCCTGGTCTGGGAAGATCCCACATGCCGCGGAGCAACTAAGCCCATGCACCACAACTGTTGAGCCTGCACTCTAGAGCCCGCGAGCCACAACTACTGAGCCCACGTGCCACAACTACCGAAGCCCATGAGCCTAGAGCCCATGCTCCGCAACAAGAGAAGCCACCGCAATAAGAAGCCCACGCATCTCAACAAAGAGTAGCCCCCGCTCCAGCAACTAGAGATTGCCCGCGTGCAGCAGTGAAGACCCAACACAGCCAAAAATAAATAAATATAATAAATAAATTTATTTTTAAAAAAATAAGAATTGGACCAACCAAGAACTGCAGAGTCCCACGTGAGCATTTTTCTATTTCAGCATTTCCTTGAGCTCCTGATGAATAACCTTCTGCTTTTAGGATGACTTGCTCTTTTGATAGCCTCTGATGTGCTTGTTTTCTCAGTGCATTTAAATTGGGTCATGGGGCAGGAGCCGGCAGTGCTCTAAAGCTTCCCCCAAGAACATGGGTCTGTGATGTGTGTTTAATGTTTTCCCTGTAACAGAGATAAATGTCGTCGGTAATTCTGATTGGCAGGCCCAATGTTTAAGGCTTTTGGAATTATCTGAGTCGCAGGGTCGCAGGAATTGTTCTGCATTCAAATATTTACAAGGCATAATTAAATGGATTAATGATGTGGGGTTCTAAAAACAATATGGTGGTGTTAAATTTTCTAGCAGCTTTCTACTAGTTTCATCATTCCTTTTTCCCCCTTCTCTACCTTTTCCATTTATGATTTTTGCTTTCAGCCCTCAAAACCTCTTTGAGCTTCTGATATCTCAGACTTTGCACTGAATTTCTCACTTGGCCCCTCTTGTTACTGCCTCTCAGTATCCAAAGGCCCCCTCATGCTTCTTAGATTAAATCCTCCACTCTTGTCATTGTCCTCCTCGCTTTGCTTAATTAGATAACATCTGGTACAGCTTTGAAGATGTGAGGTGCTGTCCCAGTGCTAAGTGGGATGGTTCTAATTATTATCTTGAAGCCTCGCATCACCGCATTCTCCTTCTTCCCTCTCATTCTTTTCTCTCTCTTAGTCATCTGGGTATGAATAATGAACACAATGTTTCCTTAAATGGAAGAATGGAATTATAGTTGAGTTCTTTTTCCCAGGTTGCCTGTTAGCAGAAATTGAGGCATATCCATGTGCTTTTGGCCTGGGAAGACGTAAAGGGAAGATTGAGACACTAGAATGTGTATTGTGAATGATCACAGTCTTAGAGATTTTTTTATTTTTTATCTTTTATTTTTTTTTCTTCTTTTTTGCGGTATGCGGGCCTCTCACTGTTGCGGCCTCTCCCGCCGCGGAGCACAGGCTCCGGACGCACAGGCCCAGCGGCCATGGCTCACGGGCCCAGCCGCTCCGCGGCATGTGGGATCCTCCCGGACCAGGGCATGAACCCATGTCCCCTGCATCAGCAGGAGGACTCTCAACCACTGAGCCACTAGGGAAGCCCGAGATTTTTTAAATGACTTCTGTTTTTATTACCAAACCAACAAAAAATTGTTGTAGAGAATTTGGATAATTCAGAAAAGCACACAGATGAGAAGACATATGACATGTGTTTTCATCTTCCAAATTTTGTGTATATAATATATACTATAGTCATATTAATCTATTTTCACACACAAAATAGGGTCAACCTGAACATAATGTTTTCTAACTTAAACTTAATGCACTGTGAACATTTAAATTACATTTTCTTATCATCATCATGACCACAGGCCCCCCTCTTATACAGATGGACCACAACTTATTTAACCAGTTCCCACAGGTGAACAATTAGTTGGTTTCCAATCAACAACTAGTCCAGCAATTAATTGGACTAAAATAAACAGTGCTGCCATCAGCATCCTTTATACATAGCCAGCATAGTTTTTTAAAAATAATTATTTCTTCAACAAAAATTTTTGAAATTAGATTTGCTGTTCAAAGGATATAAAAGTTTAGTAAGCATTGGCTATTTAGAAAGACACCCAGAAAATGGTACTAACTCAAGCTGCCCATCTTGGATGAGTTAGAAAAGGACACCCCATGTCAGAGTGTCTCTTTCCTGGTCTTTCCTTAGCTTAGACATCTAACACTGGATTGGTCTTCTTTCTGGATGAACATGCTTTGGAAATATCACTTGGATTCTTAGAATGGTTCTAAAGAATGGGCCAGGGCTCCTCATGACTCATCAGCAACGTCCTGTATCCCTAGGACATCAGTTGTATCAGAGACAAATTCATGTTTAAAGAACCACCCACTGCAAACAGTTACGCTGGTTTTATGCCAAATCAGAAGAGAAATTGTAAAGAAGGAAGAAGGAATATTAATGCTTAGTGACGACCTATACAGTGCTGACATTGTTTTCTCTTGACAATCTTATAAGATAGTGAAGTTTTGCCTTCATTTTGTAATTGAACTAGTTTCAAATCCATCTCTACCTGATGCCAAAGACCATGGTCTTTACTCCCCTCTATAACTCAGTTTTGTAGTTTAACTACTCAGAGCAGAGTTCCAAAAGCCATGAAGAGTCTGCCTCTCACTTAGCTCTATTTATGTTCTGTCAATTTTTTCTTTCTCTTTAAATATCAATTTGGTACACATTTGGCTTTCCAAGTGTTAGAAAGCAACGTTTCTCTTGTTTTACTTGTAGGTCATGTTTTCACTAGAATCCTTGATGTATTATTCTTTTTTCTCTTTGCCTAAAAATGTAATATAAATTCATGAAGGCTTTGAAGTGTTATATATGGGATGTCATTTAACCTGCCTTGCAACGTCTGTTTATCAAAGCAAGAGCTACTTGTTGGAGGATGTTAACGTCCTGAGTCAAAGGAAAAATAAACTGTGGGCTTTAGAGTGATCTTTCTACATATGTATTGACTGAATGCTTAAGGAGAATTCTGACATCTCTAGCCGCAGATGGTTTAGGAACCAAACAGTGAACTAGACAAGCTTGTACCCATAAACTGAGGACTCTAGCAAAGATGAGGACAATATAGCATAGGGGTTATCAGCACAGATTGAAAGCTTTGGAACTGATCTTACCTCTAAGTCTCATTTTCCTTTTCCATATAATGGGGATAGTAAGGTTTACTTGGAGAATCATCCTAATGGTTAAATGAGTTCATGTGCTTTCAAGTGCTTAGTAGGGTGAGATCAAACCTGAGTTTGATCTCAGTGGATGATCATGGAGGAAAAGATATTTTAAGAAACAGAAAAAAATCATACACTAAGTGAATCTGTACTGGAAAAGCATTAAAGGGAAGTAAAAACTGCCTCTCCTAATGTAGACATCAAGGATATAACATCCCTTTTTCTTTATTATAGAAAAAAAGTACTGTGAAGAACCCAGAGTTACTTCATAAACTTAATTTATTTAATTACAGGAGAAATTCTTAACTTCTTTTGGAAGCTTGTTCCCTCCTCCCCCCACCCAATTTGAGAATCTGATGAAGCTTTGGATTCTCCATAGAAACGTGCACATTCACATCATATTTTGCAACTTCGGGGGCACCAATCTATTCCAGGTTAAAATTACTCTCAAACACAGAGGTTGTAGACACATTTTCATTTATCTGAATAGGGTCAGAAGGGAGAGGGCTCTAGCTGGGAATACCCAACGCCAAAGCCAGAGATTCTAATCATTGCTGTATGCTGGATACATTCTGTGCCCTTGAGCACTCATAATGTAGAAAAGAAGACAAATAGGGAAATGAATGAGCGCAGTGCAATGCGGCAAGAGTGACAATATGCACATATACTGAAAGGAATGATTTCATGATGCAGATTGAGGAGGGAGGGCTGCAAACAATATGATTTCACAAGTGCAGCAGCAGTGGTCCCAGGGTCTTTCAGAATCTTCGGAGATTTTGTGAACCATGTGGCATATATTTCATCAAAATCAAAGTCCCAGATCACAGGAAACTCAAAGAATCACCCAAAGAATCACTCCCACTAAGTCCATCCTCCTTCTCTATATGAGAGAGATGGAACAGGGGATATGGAAGAATGGAAACTTATCAGGAGACATACCTTCATCTTTGATTGATAAGTTTTATCTCACCTATATTATTCTATAATGTCTGGAATACCCACACCTTGAAATTCCTGAATTCTTGATTCGAAATATCTGGAGGAGGGAACAGACACACCGCTTCACCTTGCACACACAGCCTTGTTTATGGAGGACTCTAGCTGTGTCCCAGGCCTGGAGGCCTGCTTGCTCAGCAAAGGGCTCTAACATGGACAAACAAGAAAAGGAAGGTACTAAGGAAATGCCCTGGCCATTCAGTGATGCTCAGGTGAGCATGGGAGCAAAATGAGAGCAATTCTCTACTTTCAAGTGCATTGCTAACTCCATTTGCATTAGCCCATCACTACTAAGTACTTTCCTTTAGACACACCCAAATTCAAATCATAGCCCTACCACCTGCCAGCCTCAGACAAGTGACCTAACCTCTCTGAATATGTACTGAATGCCACCTGTATCTGTGGTCCTGTCCTAAGTGTTTTACATATGTGGACTCGGCCCACCCTCAAAACAACTCTATGAAGAAGGAATTATTATTATTACCATTGAATATTGCTCAGGATCACACAGCAAGTGGGCAGAGCTGGAAATGGAGCCCAAGCTATTCAGCCCCAAGGCTGGAACCCTCACTCCCAAGGCCATGGTGCCTCCAAGTGCCACAGGTCAATTTCAGCATTTGTGATAAAGGGACGATGCTGACTGACCATTCTTCAGAGTAGTGGTTGGGTTAAACAAGACTGGTTTTGTCAGTCATTGAATACTAGGGTCCCTGACCATAAAGGGAATCCTTCTGGCAGAATCCATAGGCATGGGAGAAATCAGTTTGGCCACAGAAAGTCACACACCGCTGACCACAGCAAGCCAACCCACTGTCTATATCAACAATGCTTTTTATCTGTTCTCTTTTTTTCATCTCGCCACCTTCTGTTCTCTTCTGCACTACTCCCAAGTGACTGTTCAAATACATGAAACTGATAACATTTCATGTCCTTGTGGTCTTCATTCCTGGCTACCGTGATCCTTCTTTTTTTTTTTTTTTTTTTTTTTTTTTTTGCGGTGTGTGGGCCTCTCACTGTTGTGGCCTCTCCCGTTGCGGAGTACAGGCTCCAGACGCGCAGGCTCAGCAGCCATGTCTCACGGGCCCAACCGCTCCGCGGCATGTGGGATCCTCCCGGACCGGGGCATGAACCCGGGTCCCCTGCATCGGCAGGCGGACTTTCAACCACTGCGCCACCAGGGAAGCCCCGTGATCCTTCTTAGTGAACAAATGATTTGGCATTTCTGAAACTGTCTGGGTTGATATGTTTCGTTTCAATTGCAGTATGTTCTTTCAAAGGTGAATGATCAGAAACCATTGTCAGAAAGTCAAGAATGCACTCAGAGTCCAAGAGCCAATACAGTTTTATTTGTTGATTTAATTACTGTGTAGATGTGCTTAGGTTGTTTGGATTGCTGTTCTTGTTGAAGAGAATTGAAGGCACGTAGCTAACTCTTCAATAAACGTTTTTGAGCCCTAGTTTTGTGTATAATGCAGGGCTAGCACTAAGCAAAGAGAAAGGGACTTCCAGAGAGCTCAGACCTGGACCTAGTCTTTCGAGTGGGGCACGGGGTAGGGGGTACATAACAGGCTGGAGAGATAAATAAGACAAAGAGAGCTACTGTCCATTAGAAGGATAAAGGAGGGCTTCCCTGGTGGCGCAGTGGTTGAGAGTCCACCTGCCGATGCAGGGGACACGGGTTCGTGCCCCGGTCTGGGAAGATGCCGCAGAGCGGCTGGGCCCGTGAGCCATGGCCGCTGAGCCTGCGCGGCTGGAGCCTGTGTTCCGCAACGGGAGAGGCCACAACAGTGAGAGGCCCGCGTACCACAAAAAAAAAAAAAAAAAAAAAAAGAAGGGTAAAGGAATAGGCTGTGGTGCTTTACAGAGGAGTGAGATTGCGTCCACCTGGAATGATCACGGAAGGCTTCCTGAAGGTGGTGGCAACTGAATAGAACTTTGAAGGACATAGAGAATCTAGACTAGGATATGGTAAACCAGAAAGGGTGAAGGACATTCCAGCTATGCAGAATGTATCTGGAGAGTAGCATATGATAAAGAGACTTTTTGCAGGAGGTTAATTTTTATAAAGAAAAAAGACTTCATTTGCTAAGGTAATAAATAGGGAATGAATCAAATTAACATCTCTGACTTCATTTCTTACCATCCTCCCCTGGTCCACAATTCCTCCAATACAATACTGCCTCAGGGCCTTTGCACTTGCCGTTCCCTCTGATCTGAACACTTCTCCCAGATCTTTGCAGTCACTGACTATGACAAAATACATGTTCATTTCAAAGCACTTTACATACAGTCTTGTTTCATATTCTATGCCTGGCACAGGGAATCTCACATCTAGTGTGTTCCTATTTCCTGCCCACCCATGTATCTATATCACTTCAAAATACTAGTTCTTATGCAAGCCTAGAAAATTGAAATTCTTGATTTCTCCTTCTGTGAAAATGGAGGTGAAAATGCTTACTTCCCTTTAAGCAGTGGTTCTCAGCCTGAAGCACATTAGAATCACCCGTGGACCTTTTGAAACCACAGATGCCCAGGTCTTACACCAGACCAGTTAAGCCCGAACCTCTGCAGCTGAGACCCAGGCAGTATCAGTATCTTGACAAAACTCTCCACGTGGTTTTGGTGGACAGCCCTCACTGAGAACCTCTGCTTTAGACGGAGAAGTCAAGGGCAGTGACCTTGGTGATGATACTTCTCTTCCCTGCTCTCTCTGGCAGGGTGGGGTCAGTAGCAGGATCCAAAGCAAAGAGACACAATCCGGAAGGCAGAAGCAATACACATTTCCTTCCTTCCACCGAGGATAAAAGTGTGTCTGCTGTGTGCCAGGCACTGTCCAAAAGGGATGAAGAGTGTAGGGAACCAGAGAGAAGGCAATGAACCCTTTGGGTCCCCGGAAGTGCCCCCATCTCTTGGAGACAAGACTGCTGACTGCAGGGTTTGGTCATGACCCAAGAACGATGTCCCAGTTAGGAGGCCGAAGGAGACTTCCCTCAGATCTTCACTGAATGAAAGGCGTTATTTCCCAGAGCGCAGTAGCATGTTCTAGAATCTCCGTCCCTTTATGAATCAGTCATTGCCTTAGTCCATGAGGCTTGACATGCTTGTTCTTGTTCTTGCTTCTGTCTCTGACCTCATTTCCTGGTGCTCCTCCCTCCCTCAGTACCCTCCAGCCGCACTCCCCTCCACCAGGACTTGAGATAAAATCCACCTCCACAGAGGCCTTGAGATACCACCAAGAGCGATTCCCTTCTCGGGACCATGATGTCTGCTCTTACCTGGGCTCTTTAAGCCTCTGCTTCCATATAGTTGCCTGATTTGCTCTTCCCGGTCTCTGCTCAAATATCACCTCCTCAGAGAGGCCCTTCCTGACCTCTTTATCTAAATAGTACCCAAATTCCTCTCCATCTCTTTGCCCTGCTTCATTTGCCTTATAGCTTTTATTGTGGTATATTTACTGTTTGGCGGTTCATTTTCCATTTTCTCTGATAGAGTGTAAGCCCAAAGAGCTGGGACTTGTTCACTGCTGTATCCCAGCTCCTAGCACAGTGCCCAGTACAGAGTGAATGCTCAAAAAATATTTGTCAAATGAAGGAATTCAATAAGGTTTTATTCTCATTGTATTCATATGTATATTTTCTATTAAAGGCAAGTGATACTAGACTTTTAATTCGAGGTAAATGGTCTACTTTTTAAATGAGTTAGTGTGTCAGGAAAAGAGGAATCAATTTAAAGAAAGATATTAAGTAAGCGGAAGCATAAGTGATCCACAGATGTGATACGACTCATGAGAGTGATGCGAACGACTGGCATTTGGGAAACACTGGTCTAGAAGCAGATCAGGAAACAAAGAAAGAAGCACAAGCCTAGAAGTAAGGGGAATATCATCTGGTCATCCAAATCAGGATGCTGAATGATAAACTTTGCCTACCTGCAACTGCAGTCTCTTGCAGTGTTGAGGTACAATTCATCTGGCATTTACTGAACCTCAGCTATGAGCTCAGTGTGACTGGTGGGTAAGTGAGATATAGAATCCAATCCCATTTTCAAAGGTGAACCTCGGAGATAGCCATGGGCACTTGACAGTAGAAATCAAAATGTGATCAATGCTATACGAAAGGTCCAAAGAAACCACAGAAGGGTAGCATTTGTTTCTCTGGAGGTAATCAGGAAACCCTTCTCTGAAGAGGAGAATTTTGCATGGGGCCTTGAAGAATGGGTAAGATTTCAATAGGCAGAAATGGAGGCCAAGGCATTCTGGACAGAGGGAACACCAGGCAAAATAGCAGCAAATAATATAGGGAAATGAGCTCACAGGGCACAGTGCAAAAAATATCTATGGAGGGCTGCTTGGAGAGGCCCGACCAGGCGGGGCTTGGGTCAGTGGTGCTGGCCGGGGTTTGCTGTTGAGGCCGGGTCTCCGCCACCGGGCCTGGGAAGATGGTGTTGGGTGGTTGCCCGGTGAGTGAGTTACTTCTCTGCGGCCAGGTGGCTTTGCTGACGGGGAATCTCCTTCTGCTGCATTGTGTCTCTCGGAACCACTGGCACAACACTACCGCCGAGCCCGAGCCCACATCTGCTGGCGCCACCCACCCGGAGGGCGCCCCCTGCTCTGCGAGCTGGGACTGTGGCGACCCCACTCTCCAGTCATCCTTTGCTCTTACCTACCCGGTGAATGTATAGAGTGTGAAGACCCAGCGGACCATGTTGGAAATGCAACGGCATCCCAGGAACTTGGTTATGGCTGTCTCAAGTTTGGTGGTTCGATGTGGAACACGCCTCCGTCCAGTGCCGCGCCCTGGACGGAATCGAATGTGCCAGTCCTAGGCCCTTCCTACGAGAGAATAAGCCTTGTGTAAAGTGTACTGGACAGCACTTCCTAAGCACGTGGCTCTCCTCCTTCTTCCTGGGGTGTTTTGGAGTAGATCGATTCCGTCTGGGACACGCTGGCACAGCAGTAGGGAAGCTCTTGACCCTTGGAGGACTTGGGATTTGGTGGTTTGTTGACCTTATTTTGCTCATGACTGGAGGGCTGACGCCGAGTGACAGCAGCAGTGAGTGTACCGTTTACTAAAAAGAGCTGCCGCCGTGGCCCAGAGAGGCAGGCCTCCTGAATTCACCTCTACAGGCTCTCTAACAAGAACTCGTCCTCGTTATCAGACCCAGCCATTACCTTCCCCTTTGGAGGGAATGGCTTTGGCGAGGGAGGTTTCTTTGGACTGTGGATTTTCAACCCAAACTTTACCTTGCAGACTAGAAATGACAAGCAAACAGTATTGTGGTTATCAAGTTTGTACCTTGCCTCATGTACAAAAAATACAAAGGATAGTGATTAACTTATAAGCTGCAGAAGGGTTTCCATACTCTTTATTTCTGTGCGCTGCTGTATAATCAATCCTTTGGAGCAAGTGGACCCAACAGGATAAGTAAAGTGAATATTTTTAACCTTGTGCTTTTTGTGACCCTGAGTCCTCATACGGTGGAGATAGGAAGCTGAACCAATGAAAATCTTCAGGAGAAGTAGGAACAGCGATGGATTTTAATACACACTGAAATTCTGACTTTCTGAATTTAAATTGCAGAATAAATGTTGCCAACCTGGAATGCTCGTTTGGGTGTTTTCAGTAGGTAGAGTGAAACTCAAAACTATATTTGTTGTGCTTAAAGCTAAGCATTTGAACTGAGGCTGTTAATAAACCCTATTGTTTCATCATTATTATGTCTGAGAGGGAATATATCCAGTACAGTAATTTCCTCTTTCCAATTATGGTTTTTTTTTGTTTTTTTTTTTGCGGTACGCGGGCCTCTCACTGTTGTGGCCTCTCCCATTGCGGAGCAACAGGCTCCGGATGCGCAGGCTCAGCGTCCATGGCTCACGGGCCCAGCCGCTCCGCAGCATGTGGGATCCTCCCGGACCGGGGCACAAACCCGTGTCCCCTGCATTGGCAGGCGGACTCTCAACCACTGCGCCACCAGGGAAGCCCTCCAATTATGTTTTGAATAGCTAAACATGTCTGAGTTCAGCTATCCTCTTGGCAGACTTTTCCTATCAAAAAAGTAGTATTTACCAGTTTAGAGAGCCCATGCTGTAGACTAGTAAAAAAGAAAAAAAGATTTCATACAAGTAACTATAAATCTGTTCTTCATGATTAGGTAAGAAAATATGAGGGGCCTCATGCCCTTGGAAAGAAAAGCAGACTCTTCCTTAAAGGAAGAGTTAGGTAGAGTTAGGATGTGATTCGGGGGGCAAAGAGAAACCGAACACATTCTGTCAAAATAAGCATGGTACCAGAATCTCTCAGTGTGGGCTACAGCAGTCAGTCATAGGGAAAGAGACAGCCAAGGTTTTGAGTTCCCAAATCACAGGGAATAAAAGAAAATGTTCTGAATTATAAGTGGTTTTTAAAACTTAGTTCCCATCCCTTGCAACCTGAGTTGAAAAGAACTGTGAAATATAAGGTAAAAACAGAGTTCGGAAGGTAAATCAAACTAAGAGCCTGCTATTTGGGCAACTTATAAATTCTAGAAACAATCAAGGTAGAACTGCTCAAAGTTTAGTCTCATAATAATTGACATAAAGACCAAGAAGACCAAGAATCCCAGTTAAAATAACTCTGAATATGCTCTGTCATTATGAAGCAGTTTTCCTAAGAGTTTCAGCTTTATTATCCCTGATTAATATGATCACTGTTCTTATGGTATTAAATGGTGGCAATTATGTAAAAGTTAAAACAGATTTTTCTATTTTGTCCTGAAAGTTCTGTACCACATTGACCTTAACCTTCTTTATAACAATAATAATTGATAGATTCTTACTTATAATCTCTACACTCTAAGGCAGTATATTTTAAATTGTTGTGGGTCATGAAGAAACTGGACCTTCTCCCCAGAAAAATGCACAGAAACATAAAATTTTGCATAGAACTTAAGAGGGTTCAAGGATGCCCCTTTTTAAAAAGAAAAAGAAAAAAAAAACTTCTAAGAAAAATCTGGGAAAAAAACTAAAATTGAAATCTTACCCCAAATAAGATACTACTTTAAAACCACAAATCCTGCTTCATCTCACAAGTTTAAAAAAAAAAAAAAAAAATCTCCTTAAGGATATTCACAAACCCCATCAAAAGCTATTTTCCTTTAAAAATAAAAAAATAAACTGTGGCAGCTTTCAGACTCAAAATCATTAATTGTTAATGTTTCCAGGAGGAAGAGCTTGGGTAAAGAGGTAAAAGTCTGTAAGTTATTAAATTTTCTATTTTATAGAAGAAGCCCTTCTCACAGAAAAGGTGATGGGGATCAAAGTTGTTTCCACTGCTAGGCAACAGCCTAAGAATCTTTATATTCCTCTGTGATGATCCGCATTTGTCAGTTTCAGTGTGGCTTCTAGATGATGCCCGTCCTCTGTATTCACAAACCCTGGCCAAATGTGATACAACCTGAAAAACTATTTGAATAAAGGAATATTTTTTTTAATGTGAAAAAAAATATCTATGGACTTCAGTGGAAAACCCATGTAGCACTTGCAATCTGCCTGCTTTCATGTCTCTTTGTATAAACTGATGGCAGATGCACCATCCAAAAGGCATTTCAGGTGATTGTGTCCGTGTCCTCACAGAGAAGAGCTTCAGGAAGACATCTCTACTTCCAAATAACCAACCTCAAATCCACTCTTTATTTCTGAAAAGAAAATACCTGGGAAACCCCATCCTGTCATTTCCATTGTAATTGCACGGGCAGTGATCAACCTAGATTGGCATTAAAGGGACGCCTATCCTTGATAAAAACTCCAGAGAATGGGGGCATTACTTGCCAGAACCCTGAGAAGCTCTGTGGACCAGGAGCTGCTCTTCATCAGTGCCAGGAATCCAGATAAATCTACCCTTGGAACTATCCGGAGTGCACCCCAAGCAGAAGGCTCTTAATGAAGTCCTGCATCTCAAGAGGAAAAGAATCCTTGAAAAGAGATGTCTTCTGGTAGCCAAATGCAGGAGCCTTCCTGCTTCCTCTCCCCAGCAACCCCCTGATGGGTAATTAATGTCTTTTGCATGGCTTTATCCTGCTACTTTGCAATACCACGCCCCCCATGTGTCAAGCCCATGACCTTGGTGACATTTTTTAAAGTTAGTATGATTTAGTGTGGCACTTTATCTTCCCATTGTGCTTCAGAGTTAGCATCCTATGTAATTTTATCAGAGGTCTTTGTCTTGAGTTACAGCATGGAACAGAAGATTCTAGGGAGGACGTTATATTAAATAATGCATAGAGAAATGGACCATTCTTCCTAGTGGTTCAGGAGCTCATGCTGGTTCCTAGCTCTTCCCACATGCTAATACCTCATTTTGAGAAAACTTCCACTTCGAAGAATACTACAGGAGAGAAATCTCTCTTTCTCCCTCTATCTCTGTCTCTCTCTGTGTGTGTCTGTTTCTCTCTCATTTAAAAAGCAACCCATGAATTGAACCTCTCTCTTAATCTCCCTTTGTCATTAACATCACATTTTAAACCAAAGTACCCTTCACAGAATGTTAATGGCTGTTACACAACCTTAATTTGGAGTCAAATAAACTTTACGGAAAACTGAGTTAAACCAACCTAAGTAGGTCTATTTACCGAGGTCATAGAATGAAGCCTTTAATAGGTGGCTCTACAGTATTAATCTTCAAGAAGGCTGTGTAATTTGCAGCATTTCCCAGAATGAGTGTTTCCATGGAACCCTTTTTTGATGGAGTATCTGGAGAGAAACGGGTTCATCAGCTAAGTGTTAAACTAGCAAAAAGAGGCCTATGTCGGCAACAGATGCTCAGATTTCCCCCTGAAATTCCAACTCCCTGCACAGCTACGATTGTTGCCTGAAAAACCACTAGGTAGGCCAAGTCGTGGGAGTTGTGTTGAACTGGGAAGAGAGGTGGGAATATTCCGTGCAGTTTCCAATCTAGCTTCCCTCCAATCTTCTCATCTGTGTAATGGGGTAATAAATATGTACCTTGAAGAATTGCTAATAGACTTGTCGAGATGTCTAATTTGGAATAATGTCAGTAAAAACACTCAGCTAAGTAGCAGATGCAAAGGATACGTTCAGTAAATAGTCGCTGGTATGTCAATGTCCTCTAGGGGCTGCTTCTCAAATTTTACTATCTATGCAATCTCACAGGAGCTTGTTACAATGCAGATCCTGATTTGGGTCTGGGATGGGGACTGAGATTCTCTGAATTTATTCTCCTAGTTTGAGGAGTGTACTTGGAGAAGCAAGCATCTCAGAGATACAAAAGGAAGTGAACAGTCTCAACTTTTAAAGAGTTATAATATATAGAGAGAACCTAGACATGCAGTCAGCTAGCTAAATGGCAAGCAGAGTGCTGGTACAAACAGTCCACTTTGGAGGGTGGTGTTACTCTTGCTCACTCAGGATTGATGGGGGAGTTTTCCCTTTGAACTGACTTTGAATGATGAGTAGACTTTGAGCAGACCCAGCGTCCCGGGTTCTGGCTGTGCCAGGAAGGCAGCACACTCCCAGAAGTGGGAAAGCATATGGGAAACTTAGGAGATGCTCAGGGAGCGTAGAGCAAAAGACACGGTTTGGAGGAGGAGGTAGGTATAAAGTGGACCACTGACCTGGATGTCTGAGTCTCAGGTATCAATAAAATACAATCTAGGAGAGTTTTAAGCAAATGTATGAGTTTCCCAGGGCTGCCGTAACAAAGTACCACAAACTGCATGGCTTAAAACAACAGAAATTTATTATCTCATAGTTCTGAAGTCTAGAAGTGTGAGACCAAAGTGTCAACAGGGCCAGGCTCCCTCTGAAACCTGCAGGGGAACCATTCCTGGCCTCTTCCTGGCTCCTGGAGGTTTGCTGGCAATCCTTGGCATTCCCTGGCTTAGTCGTCACATGGCGTTCTCCCTGTGTCTCTGTCTTCATGTGGCCATCTTCTTGTAAGGGTACGAATCATATTGGATCAGGGGCCCATCCTACTCCAGCATGGCATCATTTTAATTAATTACATCTGCAGTGACCCTATTTCCAAATCAGGTCACAGTCTGAGGTACTGGGAATTAAGAATTCAGCATATCTTTTATGGAGGACTCAATTCAACACATAATAGCCAATATGTATGCACCCATTGGGCCCCAGAAGTCTCCTCTGCCCTGTAGGATAAACTTCAGAAATGACTTTTTCCCACTGGGAAAAAATGAAGGATCAGAGTGCTGAAGACCTCTGCCTTCTCTATCTACACCCCTTCCCAAGTATGAAAGATCGTCAGGACATCCTAGTGGTCACTGAACTAAGCTGGAAGTTCAGGACACTGAGGCTGGGGAAATCAGGGTAGCATTAGAATTCCCACTGAAGCCTTCTTTCCTCTTTTCTGCCGACTTCTATAGGAATGTTATGTCGTTCCCAAGGAGCTCCTGGGAGTGTGAGCCCCAGAAGCACCATCCCTAATGTGTTCACACAGCAGAGTTCAATAAAATAATGGCGTACAAAGTCTTTCTTCCTAAACTCTGTAAGAAGCAATGGCCTTCCATTTTTTCCCTTTGCTCTTGTCCGATAGAAGACTAATGTAAACACTGTCCACAATGTGAATTTCGTAGGTAGGTGAAAGGCGGCACTGGGCTACTTATTTTATCAAATTTAATTGTCCTCTTGGAAAAATGGGAACTTTTTAAAAAAAGAAGTGGCTTTCTCTCTTTCAATTATATATTCTCTGGCTAGATAGATGAATTCATTGTCACCTAGGTACACAACATCCAAATAACACTGCCTCTTAATGTCTTCAAGGTAGCAGCATGAAAGGAGCATTTCACGCAAAACCCCTGCCAGTATGACCGGGAACAGTAATAAGTTTTTCAAGCCCGTTCTGTCAGACCAATTGTCCATCCCAGATTTATCCCGAGCATCCTTTCTCTGTTAAAATGAAGAAGAACGTTGGCCATATTATGTGGGCAGAAGAAAGGAAGATGTGGAAATAAAAGGATGTGAAAGGAATATCTGTTTTCAAGGCAGCTGAGAACGAGTTGCAGGCTTGGTGTGGCCGCTGTCCCCATTTGAAGAAAATAAGCCCACGTGGCTACTTGGAGGTGGTAGTTAATTTTAAACCATATTTAAAGACTACTGAGAAACACATTGGCCCCAATTCAGACCACGGTCAGTTGTCTCTTGGTCCCACTGACTAGAATGATGCAAACACCAGGCCCCAGACATATTAGGCACAGACCAGCAAGGTTTGACACCCTTATGTTCTCAGTCCTGTCCTAAGCAATTTAGTACATTGGCCAAGAAGGCATAAACCTTGGAAACTGTAATATGGCATGCTAAGAGGAAATAAACGATCTTCTGCAGGCCAGGCTTAATTTTGCAAACTCCATTTCCTGGAGATAATTGGCCACTGGACACTTACAGGAGGATTAGTCGGCTGGAGGTTTCACCTCCTCCCCTGAAATCTTCCCCAGTCCTTCCAGCCTGAATTAATCTTCCCTCCTTTGTGCTCTTTTAGCACTTGATCTGTACCTCAGTGTAGCTCTTATCACAGTCTCTGTTGGCATTACCACTATTTCTGTGTGTCTTATCTCCCCTACTAGACTCTAGGCTGTCTAAGGGACAAGACTCAGTCCTAGTCATTTTTGTATTTCTAGCATCTAGGACAGGGCAAGTATGCCTTCATTAGAAATTTACTGAAAAACTGAAGGATGGAGGGGAAAGAAGGATTTTGTGGTTTTCTCCATCATTATCAAATGTCACTTTGTCCTATCACACATGATTTCAATCAAATACTTTGGAGGAGAGTTCTGGAACTCTTAAGAGATTCTGAAACTTAAAAGGAATGAGAGACTTTCAAGGGAGTTTACGGATGGGTTTTTTTGGAGATTAAATGAGTTAACAAGCAAATGTGTACAGAAAACTTGCTAAAAGTAGCCCTACTTCTTTTGGATGGTCTGGGAATGGGCAGGGATGGAGGCAGACTTTGTACCCCTCAGAGTTTGGGAGGTTGCAAGTAACAGAAATTGCCTTTGAGTAACAAGTGAAGTGATTTCTTGGAAGGATTTAGGGAAGTTCACATAATGAAAGGGGAATGCTGAGGAACTGGGCTGCAAAAAATACAGGAAACGAGGCAGCTCAGGACGTGTATATGATTGAAACTAAGGAATGGCTTCATTTCATAGTCAAATCTGTGCATTGCTATAGGAATGATTCAGCTCAGCCCCTCATCCCATTCTTACACAATGCCTCTCAAGGTCCAAAATCCAAAAACATAATCTAGTTGTCTAAGCTGGGCCACACACCCACCCCTCTTGGCTCAGGAATGTTCCTTTTGTAGAACAGATGCCATCCCCCAAGAGATGTGATTCTCCAAAAGAAACCAAGGTGCTATTAATAAGAGAAAGGAGAATGAGTGCTTGGTAATCAAAGCACAGCTAATGTCCACTACCATTTACCTTGGAAACTATACAAGTCAGAAAACTATTTAAAGGAATGAAACTCCCTTATAGCTAATGGGAAAGATGAGACCCTAGCAAATTTTTATTTATTAAGTAGATTAGACTTGAAATTCAAGTGCGGTACATCTGGACAAGTGCTTTCAAATAGTTTATTCATCATTCGTGTTGCCCACATATTTCAGGAGTTTTTTACCTGTTAAATTGCTTAGAAACCCATCTTTTTTATAGAAAGATAAAAGGACCAATCTTGGAAGAAGTCATCAAATAAAGACTAAATCAGAAATTCGAGTTGGTGGAAACATTAAGGTAACTGAATGTCTGCCAACACTTTTCTACTTTCTCATGTCGGTATGGGACCAAGTTACAGATAGGCGGAAAGATGAACAAACTGAGCTTATTTAGTGAAATAGAACTCTAGGAATTGCATTATTGTCCATTTCCAGTTTCTTTAATAACACATGAAAATTACGTTTTTTTCAACAGATACTCATTGTGCATCTCCTACTAATACTCTAATAGTAAAAGCTAATAGTCTAAGCCTTTTAAGTGCTTCTGTGTATCAGACACTCTACTAAGATCTTTATATGCATTTCTCATTTAATATTTATAAGAACTCAGTGAGAGGAGGTACTCTCAGTATTAGGAAAATAGGAGTCAGAGAAATTAGGTAACTTGCCCAAGGTTGTTAAATCATATGATTTTACATAAACATACTCATATGTTTAACTTACATGTTAAACATATGAGTACGTTTATGTAAAATCATATGATCCAACAATTCCACTCCTCGGTGTATACCTAAGGGAAGTGAAAGCATACATCCAAACAAACAAACATCTGTATAAGAATGTTCCTAGCAGCATTATTTTTAACAGTCCAAAAGTGGAAACAACCCAGATGTCCATCAGCTAATGAATGGATAAGCAAGATGTGGTATATCCATACAACGGAATATTATTCAGCAATATAAAAGGAATGTTCAACAACATGGATGAACTTTGAAAACATTATGCTAAGTGGGACTTCCCTGGCAGTGCAGTGATCAAGACTCCGTGCTTCCACTGCAGGGGGCACAGGTTCGATCCCTGGTCGGGAAAGTAAGATGCTGCATGCAGTGTGGCACAGCCAAAAAAAAACATTATGCTAAGTAAAAAACCCAGTCACAGGGCTTCCCTGGTGGCGCAGTGGTTGAGAGTCCGCCTGCCGATGCAGGGGCTCATGCCCCGGTCCGGGAAGATCCCACATGCCATGGAGTAGCTGGGTCCGTGAGCCATGGCCCCTGAGCCTGCGCGTCCGGAGCCTGTGCTCCGCAACGGGAGAGGCCACAGCAGTGAGAAGCCCGCGTACCACACAAAAAAAAAAACCCAGTCACAAAATGCTACATATTGTATGATGCTATTTATATGAAATATCTAGAATATGCAAATTTATGGAAACAAATTATATTAGTAGTTTCCAGGGGTAAGGAATGGGAGAATGGAGTATGACTGCCAAATGGATAGGAGACTTCTTTGGGGGTGATGAAAATGTTCCGAAATTAGACAGTGGTGTAGGTTGCTCTGTGACTGTACTAAACTCTATAAATATACAAAAAAACACTGAATTGCACACTTTAAAAGGATGAATTTTGTGGTATTATTTTGTGGTTAATTATATTTCGATAAAGCTGTTGCTTAACCCTAAAAACCATGGTCAGTCATTATCCCCCTGTGATGGTAAGTTTGTGGAGTGACTTGTAGTTCCCCAGACTTGCTGTTTTCATACATTTCTATACCTATCCAGTCACTTTACCATTCGTCTACAAACTTCTTCTCACTTTCCTTTCCCCGTTCTAACCCCTTTCCTGCCATGTAAATTTTCTGTTTCTCTTTCGTGAGTTGGCTTAGATTTCATCTCTACTAGGAAATCTCCCTGAATCCCTAGTTCAACCTTGAGCTGCATTTATCTGAAGGTTCCAGTGAACGTTATACACGTCTTCTTTCCAGCAAAGATCATATTCCATGGTAATTATCTGTTTATGTATCTGTGTCCCCACTAGTGTATAAGCCCCTTGAGGCATTGTCTTTGTGTTTTGAGGTATGGTACGATGTCTGGCACATAATGGGTACTTAGAAATGTTTACTGAATGAATAAATGAATGAATGCTTAAAGATAGAAAATTTAATGTTTCCACGTTGAAGGATTCTATGATATCAGGATATTGTCTGATCTCAGAAAGTGTCTTGGACTTAAACCTTAAATACTTTTGTGTGATGAATTCATATTACCTGTAGAAATCAATGCTACAGTAAATAAATATTTGCCTTCTAAATGTGAGAAGCTAACTCAGTCCTTACATGTCCCAGGATAAGCTGAGCTCCCTAGGATGAACAAGTAATTTTTTCTACTTCATGGAATACTCTTGTACAATTAACCAGCTATGTTGCAGGATCCTAAAACATTTCACTGGAGAATTTAGCCTTGGTTGTCAATAAGCCCAAGATATTTTAAGCTTTGAACCTTGAGTCTCTTGTGGTGGGAAATAGAGCCTCTGGTGAAAAAATTTTATCCCGATTACTGTCCTTCCAAAACAATATCTCAATGCTCTGCTACTTAAGCACATTGTGGGTGGAAATATCTGAACAAAGTTATCACATAGACCACATAGACAAATGGATTAAGAATATACAATGAATTTTGATCAATAAGACTTTTGGACTCAAATCCCAATATATAAGCAGCTGGTGGCATCTGAGAGATGAGAAGTCACCATCCATGAACAAAACAGACCCTCAAAAAATTGCCTTCATGGAGTTTACATTATAGAAGTGGAAGAAATGTAAGGGGAAATAATTTCAAGCAGAGAGAATAATTAAGGTAAAGGTGATAAGATGTTTGGTAAACTGAAGGAGACCAGGGTGACTGGGACATAATGAACATTAGAAAGCAGTGTGATCATTAATATTATTCCCCATGGCAGACAGACTTATTGGTCACAATTCTTTATCCACTTCCCCAAACTAGTTTTTGCAAAGCCACCTTTTGTCACCATGGTCACATAGAGACAGATTATATTTCACTACCCATTGATGTTGAGTTTGGCAGGTGACTTGCTTTGGCCAATGGAAGGTGGGCAGAATGGTATGTCATTTTCCAGATGAGACCTTAACAGGCATAGCGTGTTGCTGCTTACCTTCCTGTGCCTCTGCCATCAGCAAGAAAAGGCCTCCAGGTGGATGTGCCCCCCTCCATCCTTAGCACCAGAATTAACATGAATACGCCAAGCAGAGCTACTCCAGCCAACCTAGGGACACAAAGGCAGGAGGTTGTTATAAGCCTCTGAGTTTGGGCATGATTTATTATGCAGACTTATCATGGCAATAGTTTACCCATACAGTCTTCAATACTAATCTTACATACTATTAGTATACCTTTCTTTCTATTTTTCACTTTTTTAAACATTATTTATTGTTTATATAATCTACAGTTCCCAAAACATTTCTGAAAATGGCAGGTCATTTGTAAGCCATAAATAAAACAAACATGAGCCTAACTATTTTACTGGAAAGAATAAACCTCACCTGACCAGACTCCTAATTTATTCTAGCCATTGTTTAGTAGAAGGAAACAAAGGCCTTTTCTCTTTTCCCCATTTCTGTTTCCACCTCTACACCAGGACATCTATTCTTCAGTTCCATAGTTTGAAGGTTTTCCATTACTTAAAAAATATACAACTCTGTAGCTTGTAGTGTGTATTTTGGCATCTTTGTATGTTAATACTAGTCACTCAATAGATGGGTGATTCCTCAACAAAGTAAAATCCACCAAATGAAGTGTGAAGTTATTTTTATAAATATATGCTGTTTATGGCTCATTTTCACAATTTACAGTTCCTAGGGGAAATTTTCCAAAAAGGGGTCAAGCTTTCATAACTTTGTATTCCAAACTTGAACCTAACAGGAGTACAAAGAGAAAATTAAGCTCATCAGCTGTGATGAGAACTATCATAGGACTTCCTTGTCTTGAATCTAAATATTAAAAATTTTCTCAAAATGTATCAGTCACTCAGCAAGAAGTTCTTGGGTGTAGGTCCACAAAACACGTCAAGCCATACAGAGGCAAGGGGTTCGGGATGGGCAAATGGGTGAAGGCATTCAAAAGGTGCAAACTTCCAACTATAAGATGAATAAGTCCTGGGGATATAATGAACAGCATGGTGACCATAGTTAACAATACCGTATTCTGTATTTGAAAGTTGCTAAGATCATAAAAGCTTTCATCACAAGAAAAAAAATTGTGACTATATGTGATCATGGATGTTAACTAAACTTATTATGGTAATAATTTCGCAATATATACATAAATCAAATCATTATGTTGTATACCTAAAAATAATACAATGTTATATGTCAATTACATCTCAATTAAAAGAAAAAGGGTGAGATTCCTGCCTTACGTAAATGTACCCTGAGAAATGACTCTAACAGTTGAAACTGCTGGGAGCTGTCTTAATTCGGGTTCCCCACAAGGCAGACCTTGTGACAAAGACTTGGGAACAGGAAGCTCCTGTGTGAGGTGATCCCAAGAGGCACAAGCAAAAAAGTGAAGAAAGTGAGACAGAGAAGGGAGAAAAGCCAAAAGAATTTGCATTAGTGAGCAGGTTACCACCATGGGCACCTGGGATCCAATCCTGCTGGCACCCTCTGAGAAACTGTGTGGAATACACCCAAGACTCCTAAAACCAGGGGCCAGGGAGGCTGGGACTTTTATCCCCAAGTGTTTACAGGCTGAATTCAAGAGAGTTAACCCCGCACACACTTCCAACTGCCCTTCCCTGCAGCAGAACAGGCTTCCTCAGGCCAAGGGAGGCCCTCAGACAGAGAAGAGAGCGTAAGATGGGAGCTTTATCAACATCTCCAGCAGCTGCCTGAACTCAGGTGGGCCAAGGAAATACGGTACAGGGCATCACCTGTGTCTGTGACATGGCACACAGCTATTCATTCCATCAGATCTAATGATAGTATTTAGTGAGCACTTACTCTGTACCAGGCACAGTGCTAATACGCTTTTTATGTATATCATATCATTTAATCCTTGCAGCAACCCTAAGAAGTAGATACTGGGATTAGCATCCTCTGCAGACAAAGAAGTTGAGAAATTTGCTAAGGTGACAAAGCAAGTAAATGGTGGAGGTTTGAACATGGGTAGTCAGACTCTAGGGGTCTAAACAACACTTTACTCATGAAGGACTAAGTGCAGAAAACAGAAGCACGGGTAACTCACAGATGGGGAAAGTAGTGAGTCATGTAATCCTCAGAAAAGGCTTCATTGTGGAAATGTACTTGAGTAGTACTTTAAGTGGGAAAGTGCAGAAAAAGAAACAAGCCTGTGCATGATAAGGACGGGGGAAGAGGAAGACGGAAGGGAGCTGTAACATAAGGAGCATGAATTCAGCAAAATATCCTCATTGGAGAGTACACAGAGCTGGTCCTTGTTATGGAGTAAGGCACATATAATATTGCATGTAATTCTATGTTTATTATCATCTGAATCTTCGTCTCATAATCTGAGATAAAGGTGTATGCCCTCTAGGTGAGGCATGCACAGTCAGCTGGATAAAGGATGTCTAGGTAATGTCATCTACAGTTCCGATACAAGAGCCCTTTATTCAGTATTTGCCAAGGACAGGGAGCTAATACATACTCTACACACTCATTGGCTGATGACAATAAAAACGATTGCTTAGTGTGATGACGTGCACATGATAGGTACTCAGTATCAGGCCATGCATGCCCATATAACTTGAATATCAAAAACGGGCATAAGAAAAATGAAAAATTTGGGGAAAGTAAAAAATCATCATTTAGAGCAGCCCTTCTCAAACATTAAGTCCCAAGACCCCTCTACATTCTTAAAAATGATTGAAGACCACAAAGAACTTTTCACTTGTTTAGAATATGTCCATGAATATTTAGAAGATTACTGTATTAGAAATCAAAGCTAAGAAATGTATAAAATATAAAAATATGCAAATACATGTTTTATTAGCCATCAGAACAATGGCTACATCCCACAACAGCTTTCCTTCTGGAAAACTCCACCGTATACCTGCAAGAGAATGAGATTGAAAATGACAAATAGTATCTTAGTATTATTGTGAAAATAGTTTTAATTTCATGACCCCCCTGGAAGGGTTTCATATATCCTCAGGGGTCTTTGAATCACAGTTTGAAGAGTTCTGATCTACAATTTTCAGAAACATTAAGTATTTCCAGGGAGCTAAATAAAAATATTGAACATGAAATTACTTGCAAGACTTATTTGCAGCATATATTCACATGGTTTAGACCTTGATTTCTAACTATCAGGGGAAGAAGTTGGATTTAGCTTCTGCTCTCTTCCATTTAAGCATTCTGTGACTCAAGAAGAAAAAAACATAGCAGAAGCATTTTTGGTTTTGTTTTGTTTGAAATCTTTCCAATGACTACTGTTTTCCTTTTGAAGACTTTTTGGACCCTTCAATGAATAGCTTGGTATCACTGGCCTCATTGAAATATTCAAAGTCTTTCTGGTAGAATCCTTGCTAGACATTGTATACAATGGTCTTTCAGGGAAGATTGCTCCAAATTGGGGTGAGCTATTTGGAGACAGAAGTTCAGGAGGCTGGCTTGGATAAGCAGGATGGAATTAAGCAGGACATACAGAAAAGGACTGCCTGGGACCACAAACATGTATGTAGACTAGGATGGGCGATGGGAGGAAGCCACCTCATGCCTTCCCCTGGGCAGTGTGAAGGACAAAGTCTCATTCTTGATGTTAGCTTCAAAGGCACCAAGTCAGTCCCTAAGAGTTCTTTTCCAGGGATGGTGTGGGGTGGCCCTGAGGGTCTCTGTTCATTCCCACCAGAACCAAATATGCAAGAAAGCCATTTCCTTTGAGCCAATTCCCCAAATAATCATTTTGCTGAAAGATAGATTTTTCCCTCCTAAAATATTTCCAATGTATTAGCTGCACTGGACCAAGCCCTGTACCACACTCCAACACACACACACACACACACACACACACACACACACACACACACACACACACACACACACACACACACACACACACACACACACACACACCTCTACATCTTTACCAGCCTTCCAGTTGAGGAGCATCTTTAACCTCAAACATGGCGGCAAAACGGCTGTGGGAAAAGCCTCCTTGACAGTTTCAGGTTAACTAATTCTTTGGCAAATTGGTTTTTCAGCCAATTAATTTTATTTTATTTATTTTTTTATACAGCAGGTTCTTTTTTTTTTTTTTTTTTTTTGTGGTACGTGGGCCTCTCACTGTTGTGGCCTCTCCTGTTGCGGAGCACAGACTCCAGACGCGCAGGCTCAGCAGCCATGGCTCACGGGCCCAGCCGCTCCGCGGCATGTGGGATCTTCCCGGACCGGGGCACAAACCCATGTCCCCTGCATCAGCAGGCGGACTCTCAACCACTGCGCCACCAGGGAAGCCCCCAGCAGGTTCTTATTAGTCATCAATTTTATACACATCAGTGTATACATGTCAATCCCAATCGCCCAATTCATCACACCGCCACCACCACAGCCAATTAATTTTTAACAAGCTAGTTTCTCGTGCATCAACCATTCTGAAAATTTTACCCAGCTCCTCCCCACTACAGGTGAATAGGGAACTGGCTCAGATGAACCCCTGGGAGTAGCTGAGGAGACATCCTGTCTGCTGGAAAGCGTAACATATGCCTGGGAGAGGCAAGGTGAAGAACGCTCCATTGTGCAAGAAGAGTCTCTCTGGAGAGACCAGTTGTATTAGGCTAGAACGGGTGGGGATGGAAGCCAGCTCATTCCTTTTGGACTATGCTCGGCCTCAGTCTCCTCATCTAATGATAGAAGTGACTATGGCAATCCTGTTTCCATTTTCTAAAAGAAAACAGTACCTCAAAGTACACAGTTTCTCACCTCTAGGCCTGGAGCCCGCCCTTCCCCAGCTCTCTAGCCACTATACCCTCTTCACCCTCCAGGCTTCACTTAAACATCACCTCCCCCAGGAAGCCTTCTCTGGTTGCCTAGATTAGCTTAGGGCCCCTATAAACCCCCAGACTTAAACCCCTCATCGCCATTTATTGAAATGGATTGTTCAGTTATCTGCCTCTTGTTAGAACAAAGACTGAGCGCAGAGACCATATCCATATTGTTTACTCTGATATCCGTAATCTCTGGCAGTGTTTCCATGTAGCATTTGGCTGGATGAATAAATGAATGAGTGGAGGATAGGCTGGAAGTATGATCCCGCAGCCTGGTCCTGACAGGCTGGGACAAAGGCAGCACCCAGCTGCACAGGTCTGGCTCAGACACGCAGGGTCGATGGGGAATGCCTGAGAAGGCCTGGAGGGTCGGGCTCTTTGTTGGGTTTCTCCAGCAGGCCCCCAGGCCCCTGAGGTTTCCTTCCATTTTGGGCTTCTAGTCCTCTGGCTCTTCCAGCCTCCAGGTATGGCCTCTCTGGGCCACCAGAGAGTTTCTTCCTCACAGGAATTTCACCGTAGTGGAAGGTCCCCCGATCTAGGAGCAGAGAGCTTGCGTTGTGATTCTTGCTGTATGTGATTTTGATCCAGTGCCTGCACCTCTCTGAGTCTTGGTTTCCTCAGACACAACAGGTGAGGCATCTCTTTCTACTCTTCTGCAAGGTAAGAGCAGGGTCAGCTTCCAGACAAATATCTCTTCTTAGGAATTTAATGAGATCTATCCCTGCTCTTTCTACTCTTTCTTCTTCCCTGCATCCCTTCCCTCCATCCCTCCTTTCTTCTTCATTTAACAAATACGTATGGGGTCTTTACTGGGAACCAGATTTGCCCTGGTGCTCAGTCACAGAGAGGTAGCGAAAATAAACAGGATCCCTGTTTTCACGCTACTTAGAGCGCCTAGGGGGAGAGGCAGGCAAAACACAGGTTCACAAATAAGAAGGGAAATTTCACACAGACAGTAGAACAAACAACAAGATAAATTAAGCAATGAAATGGGATAATGTGAAAGATAATGATGAGGGGTGGGGCATGCACTTTGGATGGTCACAGGAGGCTTCTCAGAGGTGGTGACATTTGCACTGAAACCCGAATGAAGAGATGAAGCTGACTGTGGACAACATGGAGGCCAGTTCAGAGGCCCCGGTGGGTGAGGGTAGTTGTGTCCAGGAAGAGAAAGTGGCAAGTGGGCCTGATGACAGCAAAGAAGCGGGCAAGACCCAGATGATGTCCGTCCTCGTAGGCCATGATGAGGGCTTTGGATATGGCCCTGAGCGGGAGGGGAAGCCTTGAAGGAGAGCTTTATGCAGGGGAGTGACATGCTCCTATTTATGTTTCTAAGAGATTTCTGGTTGCTGTGCAGAAAATGAATTCTTACCTGTCATGTTCCAGATGCAACTTGAAAAAAGTACGATTAATCCCCTGACACTGGCAAAGCATTGGAAACATGGGTGACATTATATCTGCTAACAACGCAGAGCACTTTTTTCATGCTGAGCTGATAAATATATTGAACAAACTGTGTTTAGTTAACTAAGATGAACAGTGTTTCCTTGTGCCTCAGGCTTTTTTTATTCCAAAAAGCATTTGTGTACTTGTGGTAATATTCAATATTAACAACCGAAGAATTGGAAATTTACAATTCCATAGCTGCTTGACAGGGCAGTAGCTTTTCAGTGGTTTAAAGGAGATTGCATTTTGTTCTGTGTGTATAAACTATTTTATTATAATCTGGCAGATATATTGAATTTCCTACCCAGCAAGGGTTCTGTTAGTTTCCCTATCCTGAACATTCAATGAGGCCATTATTATGTGAAGAATGAAATGACAGCAGGCAGCAGCAGAAAATGACCAAATAACTGCTTGATAGGGTGACTTTTTGACAGAGCAATATAGTAATATTAACACGTCATATTTCTAGGTCTCGGAATTCTGCTTTTTGAAAGCATTTGGATTTTTAAAATCAACTTTAGTAATTAGACTTAACACCTTGAATTCTGAGCATTGGAAACTGTTTGCAGTTCACCTAGTAGCAGTAGCTGTAATTGCCCATTGCATGCAAGCACTACAATAAATTCAATGTATTATATTATCTCATAATGTGAGTGGGCCCCATCCAATCAGTTGAAGGTCTGATGAGCAAAACCTGAGGTTCCTTGTGAAAAGAGGAATTGTGTCTTCGGACTGCAACGCAGAAATTCTAGTTGTCCAGGCTTTTGGATTCTCACCGGTAGCATCAACTCTTACCCGATCGCCAGCCTGCTGGCTTGCCCTGTGCATTTCAGACTTGCCAGCCCCCATAATCACATGAGTAATTCCTTAAATCCTTTAAAATATCTATCCTGTTAGTCCCTGGAGAACCCGGACTAATATACTCCTTTCCCCAGCAGCTCTGCTTCTAGAAATTTATCCAAAGAAAGCAATCATACAGATATCCAAAAATACACGTTCAAGGCATTGTTTTAATGGTTACAGATGAGAAACAATCAAAATTTCCACCGCTGGGGGATCATTAAGAAAACCATTGTGTGGGCTTCCCTGGTGGCGCAGTGGTTGAGAATCTGCCTGCTAATGCAGGGGACATGGGTTCGAGCCCTGGTCTGGGAGGATCCCGCATGCCACGGAGCAACTAGGCCCATGAGCCACAACTACTGAGCCTGCGTGTCTGGAGCCTGTGCTCCGCAACAAGAGAGGCCGCGATAGTGAGAGGCCTGCGTACCACGATGAAGAGTGGCCCCCACTTGCCACAACTAGAGAAAGCCCTCGCACAGAAATGAAGACCCAACACAGCAAAAATAAATAAATTAATTAATAAACTCCTACCCCCAACATCTTCTTTAAAAAAAAAAAGGAAACCATTGTGCAATGTGTGCTAATACAGAACATTCTACACAATATAATTTATACATCCTGTAGGTATATTATATGACTGTTAAGAATAAGCTAAATCTTCCTAAAAAATAAGGTATTTACTGGTCATATTATTAGGTAATAAACAGCAGATTAAAGAACCTGTTTGATTTCCATTTTTTAAGTTGTTAATACTGAATGAAATTATGAGGAACCTTACATTTTCCTCCTTTAATCATTTCTGTATTGACTGAATTTTTATACATAGCCTATTTTGACTGTTAGTCAGTCAAATCAATTTGACCTAAATTCTAAACAAAACTTCAGCTCAGATAGATTTCTGTGGCCCTCTCCCATGCGACCTGTGTGTGTTCTGAATGTCATAAATATCTTGTAATCACACCCTTTAAATTGTTTATTCGTGAAGCATTTCTATACTAACAAAATAAAATGGACAGAGGCAGTTGTCTGGACATTCAAGTGTAAAAAAAACCTCTGGGACTTGTTTGTTTCATAATTCACTTGAGTACAGCACCACAGTCCAGGGAAGGCAAACAAGAGGGGAAAAAAATATTTTCCCTGAAATATAAGATAATGACCTCATTATCTATTTTAATTTGACAATGTAGGGGCAGTCTGAGTTCCCTATGACTCAAATTCTATTTGAAGAAACTAAAATTAATAAATCACAGCTTACTGAGAATGGCAGTGCCTCTTTGCAAGTCATTATATGGGTTTCATAGGGTTTTTCTTCTTTCAGTCCTACTCCAGGCCATGCCCTGGCTTCCACTGATCCATTCCTTTTTTATCACCTTGGAGTCTTCCTTTGTACTTTGAAATGTTTATCTATATAAATTGAAACTTGCGGGGGAGGGATGAAATTTGGAAAGATCCTTCTAGCATAACACACTTTCAGTAAATTGGTTAAATATCTTTGTGGCCCATGGAGATGACATGCACACACTGAGGGAAGAGCTGGTCACTTTCCAGCCTTGTCCTCATATGAACAAGCACAGTGAATTGTGTAGAAAAGAGTAGTGTTTGCAGTAATCCTGATTGCATTTTCCAATGTCTAGCTCAGTTCCCCCTGCCTGATATTTATTATTACTCTCCCTAAGAAAACAACTATCTTCCCTAACAGTGAAGTGAAGAGCCCAAAAGTAATGGAAAGTTCCTCCCACGGGAACAGTAAGCCTTAGTACATTTAATACATAATCACACCAGGGAGAAATACCCTCGTGTTTAAGAGCGGAAATGCATACAGCATTTTGTCTTTCCCTTAGTTTTGATTTCTTCTTCTAGTAAAATATTTTTAGTGAATACCTGATGTGCTTTTGTTGCAAGTCTTGGAGATGAAGCTGGTTTTGACTCAACCAAGGTTAGGGCAAAAATATCTGGAAAAATGATTCTGGCTGCCTAGACAATGCCATTTACCTGAAAATAAGGGAGCTGGAAGTTAGCTCTCAGGTCTAGCAGACAGGAGTGTAGGTACCACCTCCAGGTCCACTGACCTTCCTGGGAACAAACAGCATCATTACAATCCCTGAGGTGCTCCTTAGAAGGATATTTGTGAACTGGATTGTTTTCTATTTCTGCTGTTTCTTTGATGTTGGCTAGAGCCTAGTAATGACCCCTTTTGTCAACAGAGGCATTCCAGGTAAACAGGTCCTTATCAACTTACGGTCAGTGAATCCTGTATCTCAGACAAAGTCTCTCCAGTCTTCTTTGCAAGATGAGGACTTCAAACTTGTGTCCAACTTTAGCAACCTGAGGACAGATGCTGGAGCCTTCTCTCAGCTCTCACTGCAACCAGCATATTTCCCAAGACTCTTCTCAGTCCTCACCTTGTCCCCATCTTCTGCCTTGTCCACTCCAAGTAGATCCTATACCTGAGGCTCTGTGAAGTGAGACACTCCCCAGATTTTGACCACAGCATATAAATATGCCTTATGAGGTGCTGGTGGCATAAAGGAGAACCTTGCTCTAATCAACGTGTGAGTCTTCAGAAACAGTTTGAAATTGCCCATGAGCCTGGGGAGCATGGACCCCCATACATTCAGACATTCAGTCCATGACCACTCTCCTGTTGAGAAACAGACAGAAGTGGAGAGATTGAGAGAGAGCCGGGCTTCCCTGGTGGTGCAGTGGTTGAGAGTCCGCCTGCCGATGCAGGGGACAAGGGTTCGTGCCCCGGTCCAGGAGGATCCCACATGCCGTGGAGCGGCTGGGCCCGTGAGCCATGGCCGCTGAGCCTGCGCGTCCGGAGCCTGTGCTCCGCAGCGGGAGAGGCCACAACAGTGAGGGGCCCGCGTACCGCAAAAAAAAAAAAAAAGAGACAACTATAAGAAGTCTCTCAGAAAAGGCAGCCATGGTGTGGGAAGTCAGTAAATATGTAAGTGATAAAAACAATGAATAGCATTATATTTTTTTCATGTGGGAGGCTAAGAGTAAAAACTTTGGGGTTGGATAGACTCTTTTCAAGGCCCTTGCTTCAAAAGGTTGTATTACCACTCTGTTCCTCACTTTCCTCACTGCTAAAAGAAGGGAAATAGTACCCACTTTATCAAGTTTGAAGGTTTAAGTGAGATAATACGTGAAAACCTTTGGCACGGTCCCTGGCCTAGTATGTGCTCAATAATGTTGGTGCTTAGCACCCAGTGGTAGGAGAGGTGGACTCACTGTCACTATCCTAAGTAGTGTCACCAAATGCCATGTTTCAGGTTCAGTAAGAAAACCAGGGGAAATGACAGTCAGAGGGGACTTTTCCTTTTCAACCTCCTATACATAATCTCTACTCGCATCATTCACAGTTCATTGCCTTCCCATCTTAGCTTCTCTGATGCCTGGCACGCAGGGCTCAATAAATCCCTCCTGAATGAATGAAGGACCTGAGCATAGTGGAGTTTGCCTTCTCTGTGCCGACTGGGTGATCTTTGCTGATTCTTTTAAGATGTCTGAGCTCCAGCTTCCTCGTCTCTCAAATGGAGAAGGTTGCTGGGGGGAAAAAAATGAGATGTAGTGTGTGAAAGTGTGTGTAAACTTCCAGGATCTTGTAGTGATTTACGTTGTGAATCATACAGGCTGAGCGAGTAGGGGTGTCTGTGAGTGTGTAAATGCACACGCAAATGCACTTGTTATACACACACACACACACACACACACACACATGACTAGCAAAGGAAAAGTCAATCTAAAACCAGACAAATGCCAGTATTTCCTAATGGGAAGAGAGAAAGAACTGGAGCAAGAGGGTTAGAGTCTTTATCAACTGGGATCGAAAAGGATTGAAACAGGGGCTGTAGAAAATTATCTGGGGAAGAGAAACGTGCTCAGCGTCACAACTGGCCAGTTGCCCTCTGGTCCCCGCCTTGGCCACTTGAATCCTGGCCGTCAGAAATTCAGTGGCAGCAGCTTGCTCCGCAACACCCTAATGCCTCCGACATTAACTCCTGGGTGGGATCACCACCCTTGGGATGTGTCATTACTGTCTTGCACTGAACCACCCCAGGTGAGCTATTAGGAGCTTTAGTCCAATTTCCTTCCACACCCGGTGAAAGGTATTGTCAACACCTTCAAAAGTCTTACTACCAGATGCCCTTCATGGTACAGTGCTATCTGAAGATGAATTTGTGCTGCCTTTACCCCCCTTCTATAAAGAACCACGGACACTATGATGATCACAGTTTCAGTACGTGAAGCAGTCAGGTTCGTTCGCCCTCTACTTGCTTCTAAAGGAAATGTTAGAATAACCCAGGACAAAATTTGGAAACTAGGAAGCTTTTAATGACTTCCTGTTGGTCAGCCTAAAGGGATTCAACTCCATCATTGCTAGGTACCTTGTACGATGCCTAATTCACGTGCCTCGAGGTGGAAGCAGAGCGAATGTTGGTTTAGAATCTTATTCAGTGTAAACTATCCGTCTACCATTAGATTAGATGGCATGGGAAAGCTGGCTTAGTCGTTTTTATACAAACATTTGTCTGGAAATCTAAGGATGCTATAACTTTTTTTTTAACATCTTTATTGGAGTATAATTACTTTACAATGGTGTGTCAGTTTCTGCTTTATAACAAAGTGAATCAGTTGTACATATACATATGTCCCAATATCTCTTCCCTCTTGCGTCTCCCTCCCTCCCACCCTCCCTATCCCACCCCTCTAAGTGGTCAAAAAGCACCGAGCTGATCTCCCTGTGCTATGTGGCTGCTTCCCACTAGCTAGCTATTTTACATTTGGTAGTGTATGGAAGCACAGAGGCAGGGATATGCCGTAGTTACTAGTATAAGTCCTCCTAACCTGCTTGCATTCAGACTCACCTCTGCCCTCCACTACCACGTGACCTCCAGCAAGCTCACTACCCACCTCAACCCTCAGTTTCCTCATCTGTGTAATGGTGAGAGATAGTACCTACTTAAGATAGTTGTTAGGAGCATTGAGATATGAGCCAGTAAAGAAGCTAACACAATGCCTGGAGGTTGAAAAATGGTGGTGGTGTTGTCATAAATATTTTTATTAATAAAGCAACACCAACTTGCTTAATATTTTTTCAAGCCATAAAAACAGAACTAAAAACTATGGGTGCCCAGCAGTTCCTTTAGTTTAATTGAAGCAGGAGTGAAATGCTTAAAAGGCTGTGTTTAAGTGTTGGTAAAATTTTAAAAAGAAGAAAGAAGAACCTACTCTCACATGGAGGGTTTTTTTGTGGATTGACACAATGCAGTAAAACCCAACAAAATTCAATTACCCCTTGATTGAGTCAGGCCAGCTGAAGAGGGAATTATACATTTGAAATCAACAAATTGGATTTCATCCTTTTGGAGGCTCAGCAATTGCTGCCTGACTAGTCCTTCAGAAGATCAGAGGTGGCCGCGTCAGTTTCCAGATTCCATCAAGTGACACACTCTGTCTGTACAAAGTTTTTCCCTTGTTTAGGTTCTAAATGAATGATATTTGCTTCCAAAGTTATTATAGCTGCTAAACACATGCTGACTCTAAAATCTCTCCCTCTAAAATAAAGCATATATATTTATGCATATGTATGTAACTGTTACCTAAAAGAACCTTTCTGGTAAAATATATTTAGTAATAGATGCCATCCCATAGCATTCAAAATGTTCAGTGGTATGAATTATTACGGTCAGACCATTTTGAGCTGATGTGCTCTTCCTTTATAAACACTTACTATTCCCTTCCACGGAATAGACACCAGCATAGAGCTTCACTTCTGTTTTCCCTCTTGCTCCTGATTTTACCCCACGTGGCTTGAGAGCTAAATACCAAGCTATAGATCACTGGTATTAATAAGCACGGCAAATTTGTTAGTGATTATTTTTTTTGCCTTGTGCCAATAAGCACCATTAACATTTACTGTAAATCAATGCAATAAGTTAGCAACGAGGAAAATGTTGATATTCAGCTGACTGCATAGAAAAAAATTATTTTATTCTCCCCCTTCCTGCTGCTCTCAGAGTACACAAAAATTGCAGACCCAGTCTGTACGTGTGAGCTGAGGGAACTGGCATTTGGAAGCGTTGCTGATCCTAACATCTGGAAAGCAAGTGTGCATGCTTCTGAATAGTTGCCACACGTGACGTGGTCCTGCCTGCTATTTTTGTTTTACATGTTGTTTATTATAAGAAAATCTTTCCAATCTTGGTCTTCAGATAAAGATCCACTCCTAGGTATTTATCCAAAGAAAACAAAAACACTAAGTAGAAAGGATATATGCACCCCTGTATTCACTGCATCATTATTTACAATAGCCAAGATATGGAAGCAACCTAAGTGCCCATAATAGATGAAAGGACAAAGATATATATATATATATATATATATATATATATATATATATAGAGAGAGAGAGAGAGAGAGAGAGAGAGAGAGAGGAATATTAGCCATGAAGAAGAATGAAATCTTGCCATTTTCGACAACATGGATGAACCTAAAGGGTATTATGCTTAGTGGAATAAGTCAGACAGAGAAAGACAAATACTGTGTGATTTCACTTATATGTGGAATCTAAAAAACAAAACAAATGATCAAACATAACAAAACAGAAACAGAGTTATAGATACAGAGAACAAATAGGTGATTGCCAGAGGGAGGAGACTGGAGGGAGGAGAGAAATAGTTGAGGGACATTAAGAGGTACAAACTTCCAGTTGCAAAATAAGTGAGTGACAGGTATGAAATGTACAGTGTGGGGAATATAGTCAGTAACTATGTAATATCTTTGTGTTGTAATATCATAACTAGACTTATCGTGGTGATCATTTTGAAATGTTTAGAAATATCAAATCACTGTGTTGTGCAACGGGAACTGACATAGTGTTGTAGGTCAATTATACTTCAAAAACAAACAAACTCAGAAAAAAAAATCAGATTTGTGGGTACTGGGAGGGGTGGAGGTTGGGGGGAGGGGGAATTGGATGAAGACATTCAAAAGGTACAAAATTTCCTGTGATAAGATAAATAAGTACTAGGGATGTAATGTACAACATGATAAATATAACATACTATATGTTATAAGAGAATAAATCCTAAAAGTTGTTATCACTAGGAAAAATTTTAAAAGTTATAAAGACCCAAGTCTATAACCTGACCCACAAGACCCTGCAGTGAGAGTCTCTGGCTACTTTTCCATCTCATCCTCCATCACTCATCCCCTTTCCTGCCATATTTCAGTCATATTTCATCTGTTCCCATGTGCTGTGCTCCTTGCCTTTGCAGGATCTTGATACATGCCCTTTCATCTCTATTTTTTAACAGCTTTATTGAAATATAATTCACATACCATACAATTCATTCACTTAAAATGTACTATTGGATGGATTTTAATATATTCACAGAGTGTGCGTCCATCACCACCATCAATTCTAAAGTATTTTCGTTACCCCAGAAAGAAATCCTGTACCACTAAGCCATCATCCCCAATCCTCCCCCATCAGCCCTAGGCAAACACTAACCTACTTTTTGTCTCCATAAATTTGTCTATTCTGAACATTTCCTATACATGGAATCATACAATGTGTGGCCCTTTGTGACGGGCTTCTTTCACTTAGCATAATGTTTTCAAGGATCATCTATGCTGTAACTTGGATCAGTACTTCATTCCTACTTCATTCGTATTGACAAATAATATTCCACCCTGTGGCTATACCACATTTCGTTTATCCATTCATCAGCTGACAGATGTTTGGGTTGTTTCCACTTTTTGGCTGTTATGAATAATGCTGATATGAACATTCTAGTACAAGTTTAGTGCAGACAAATGTTATCATTTCTCTTGGATATGTATCTAGGAGTGGAATTGTCAGACCATGTGATAACTCTTATGTTTAACCACTTGTAGAACTGCCAGACTGTTTTTCCAAAGTGGCTGTACCATTCACATTTCCACCAACAATGTATGAAAGTTCCCAGCTTTCTAATTGGAACTTATTATTCCAATCCTATCTTGTTATTCCAATCTAATCTCACTAACTCTTCTTATTCCAATTTTATAACCATTTTGATTGTAGCCATCCTAGCAGGTGTGAAGTTGTATTTCATTGTGCTTTTTTCTCAGCTTTTGATATGGACAATTTCTACTCACTTTTTAAGCTGCAGCTTAAAAATCACTTCCACAGGGAATCTTACCCTGACCACCCCACCCCCAGACTAGCCTAGGGCTCCTCTCAGAAAAGCTATCTTTTCCCTCTAAACTTGAAGTTCAACATGAGCAGGGACCAGCCCATCTGTCTTTGTTCCCTACGTTATCCCCAGAATCTAGACATTGTGTGAACTACAGAGCTTCTTGTTAAAAATATAGATTGAGTGTTTCTTTTTCTGGCTGAGTAATATTCCATTGTATATATGTGCCACATCGTCTTTATCCATTCATCTGTCAGTGGACATTTAGGTTACGTCCATGTCCTGGCTATTGTAAATAGTGGTGCAGTGAACATTGTGGTACATGACTCTTTCTGAATTATGGTTTTCTCAGGGTATATGCCCAGTAGTGGGATTGCTGGGTCGTATGGTAGTTCTATTTTTAGTTTTTTAAGGAACCTCCATACTGTTCTCCATAGTGGCTGTATCAATTTACATTCCCACCAACAGTGCAAGAGGGTTCCCTCTGTCATACAGAGTGAAGTAAGTCAGAAAGAGAAAAACTTTCTCTGTATGCTAACACATATATATGGAATCTAAAAAAAAAAAAAAAAAGTTCTGATGAACCTAGGTCCAGGACAGTAGTAAAGACACAGATGTAGAGAATGGACTTGAGGACACAAGGAGGGGGAAGGGTAAGCTGGGACGAAGTAAGAGAATAACACTGACATATATCCACTACCAAATGTAAAATAGATAGCTAGTGGGAAGCAGCCACATAGCACAGGGAGATCAGCTTAGTGCTTTGTGACCACCTAGAGGGGTGGGATAGGGAGGGTGGGAGGGAGGGGATATGGGGATATATGTATGCATGTAGCTGATTCACTTTGTTATACAGCAGAAACTAACACAACACTGTAAAGCAATTATACTCCAATGAAATGTTAAAAAAAAGATGTTGAGTGGATGACGTATACAAGATAGTGAGAAAAAAAGTGTTCATTATTTGAAAATCACCTCTATCAGAATAATTGGCATGATTACCTTTTCAATCTATTTCATTTTTCATTCTCACAGACTCAGCTATTGAGAAATATCTTAGTATCTCTGGCAAGGGGAGGAAGGGTCTCTACAGCATAACCATGATGAATGCTTCTATTTTCCTGAATTTTGCTGAAGCTGTACACTTTTCTGGTTGACAAGAAACAAGAGTATCTTCAGTATAAATAAGCAAAATCAAGCTGACTATGTAAACAGTTTTCTCAGGTCAAGCAATAAGTGAAAAAGAATAGGTTTCTGAGAAATAAGGAACTTAGGGGGACTGGAGTTTTCTGCTTTGGTTGTCAGCTAAGCTACACCCCTAGAGATTTCAGTTCAGTAGGTCTGGGTCAGACCCTGGAATATACATTTTTAACAAGACCCATAGTTATGGTGCTAGTTGTCCATGGGCTCCACTTTTTTAAAAACTCATCCTAGTTTTAATATTCTCATTATTTAATAGAAACAGATTAACGTAGAAATTAAAAAGTTCCTGGCCCTATTTACTAGCTTTGTGGTTTAGCACAAATTACTTAATCTTTTCTAAGCCTGTTTCTTCATGTGTAAAGGGAGAAGGGGCAATAAAATGCCTACATCATAGGGCTGCTGTGAGCATTAAATGAAACAATACATATAAACCACAATATCTAGCACATAAATACTCCAGTATGTTAGTTGCTATTAGTATTACTATTTTATCATTTTGTCATTATCCAAATTGTAAGAGAATGTACACAAAAAATATATTTTAAAGGAATCAAGTTTTGCTTAGTAAGAGAAATACTTCTTAAGCATAAGTTGGGAATTTATTGTGTTCGTCAATGGTTTTATCATCGTTGGTTTTGTAGATAATTTTCCAGGTGTTCCTTTACTGATATCACTAAGCCTCATTCATGCCTATTTCCAAGTGCCTCCCTAATACTCAAGGGATAGTTTAGTCATTTCTGAAGAAGCAGAATTTTGGCTCCTATATTGAATTACAGATCACCACCCAGTTCACAGCATGAGCTATGTACTAGATATAACACATCTTCCTTAGGTATCATTTATTGAGCAGAATGTACTGCCTTCCAAAATCTTATTTTTCTCTATTAAGTAATATATTGGGCCTGGATGCTGTCCTGACAGAACTTATTCTCTAAAATAGAAGTTCTCAAGGTTCAATCAAACTAGGGCGTATCAGTCATCTTACAGAATCAAGAATGTTTGTTCACTTATCCAAGTCCTGTTTACTGAGTGTCTAACAGGTGTCAGGCATTCAGGATTTACAGAGAAGAAGAAAGTCAAGATCCCAAATCAAGTGGAGACAGAAAAAAAAAAAAAGTAATTAAATACATTACCAAGGAAGTGTGGTTGGTGATGGGCGCTATGAATGACATTGAACAGGGAGATGTGATAGAAATGTCTACGGGAAAAGAACTATTTTAGATTAATAGTCAGGAAAAGACTTTCCCAGGAGATGACATTTTGAGCTGTCACCTGAATGCCACGAAGGAACCAGCCATGGGCAATGTCAGGAGACGGAATGATTGAGGAAAAGAGAACAGTCAGTGAAAAGACCCTAAGCCAGGACCTGGTGGGTCACGTTTAGGAGTTAGGGTGTGAGTCCAAGTATAATGAGAAACCACTGGAGAACTTAAGGGGGAGGATGTCGTAGTCTAACCCATCATCATTTCAGGATCACTTTCCCCTTCCCTCCTCCCCTCTCTCTAAAGTGACTAGCTACTGTGAAACCTAATGGAATGATGTTTCACTGCAGTATCTGCTTCCACAAGTCCAGCTACAATCTCTGTAATTTCTCTAATGAACTTGTCACAGAGGCATGCCATGAAGGTCCCAAATCACATCTCACTTATGGCATCGAGTTTTCTCTCCATAGCGTTTTAACGATTCTCCTCTCTGGTATCTCTGGTACTTTAGGTTACACCAAGTGACGTTTGAGGTGCCCACCTGTGAGGGGAAGGAGCAGCAGAAGGTGGCCCTGATTGGCGACTCCTCATCTTCGGCAGAGTTCTTCGTCACCGTGGCTGTCTTTGCCTTCCTCTACTCCTTGGCCGCCACTGTCGTTTACATCTTCTTCCAGAACAAGTATCGAGAAAACAACCGGGGTCCACTCATCGTAAGTCGTTTGCTTTATGAAATAACTTTTTCTGTCCCTTCTAATTTCTTTTTTCCAGTGCTTAAAGGCTTTGGAGTTACCTGAGCCCTCAGGGCAGGTATTTGAAAGGCAATCACATTCTTTTTCATCCAAATCTCTTAGATCTAAAACGAAAACATGATGCCTGTCATTCTTTTGTGCGCCTGCGCTGGAGAAGTATTGTAAGAGTTGCTAGAAACTCCTCTGCAATAAATGCTTGGAAATCTCATGAGATCAAGGAAAGAGTAGTGAGGCTTGCTGCAGATTTATTTATAATTCCAGTATTATGGAGGTAGTCGACCATTTTTTCTCACTGGTTGTTTAGACAGTGTGACTTGTACTTATTGAAATGTGTTATTCCTTTGGTATATGATAGACTGTTCATAGAATGGTTTAGTTTGAAGATGGAGTTCTCTGTCTCTGAATCTCTCTCTCTCACTCTCTCTCTCTCTCTCTCTACCTCTATCTTATCTCTTTCCACCACCAACCCTCCCCCACTTCCTTTTTCCTTACACAGTGGTTCAAGGACTCACCTGAGTGAAACCAGTCTAGCTCAGCATGTCCAAATAGGGACACACAGACACCTAGGGGAACACAACAACTCTCAGAGGGGTGCATAAGCATGGATAACTTTAAGGAAATACATTTAAAATTTTTCAGCTTTCTTATGTACATTTGCCTAAAACTTATCTTACTGAGAATGCCCTGCTTCTGAAAATATGTTACTGCTTCTTAATCACCTATTCCCCTTTTATAAAATAAAAGCATCCTTCTTTTCCATCCCCATACACGGGATATTGCTAGGTTGCGAAGCCTTGGAGGCACTAAAACAAAGGACCATTTGAAATATCGGTGTTGGTATTGACAAAAGTGAGTTATTCAAATGGCTGGGTAGTGTATCCTTTTGCATCTAAGGAGGTTTCCAATTTTTTCCTTTCAATAAAATAGAAATTCCTAATCTACGTCAGCTGATAGATCATTAAAAAGTAATTTTTGATGACAGATCACTCTGTGGTCTGGGACATATTACTCAGAAGGAATTCAGAGAAATTAATGGCATCACTGTAACAAAACCCCATCCATTCTCATCTACTCATTTCTGTGAGCAAACCTTCTCAACACATCTGTACAACGAGAAATGGAAATAGAATTTATGCTGAATCAAGTCCCATGTTAGAAGTAAGTAATATTTGTCCCTCAAAAGTACATCAGCTAATTGAAGAAAAAACAGTCCCATCCATTTCTAATAAAAATTTTACTTTTAAGATTTAATAATTATTAACATTTATAATATATTTATGTTGTTTTGGACAGTTGTGCATTAATAACATTTTTAATGATTACCCAACTCAAAAGTAAAAATTTTGATACTTAAAGCATTAAGGTCATGGGTAATCAAAGAGTAATTTTAATTTATATACATATTTTTTTTGCAAAGAAATATAACAGGGTGATCGATAAAATGCTTTCCAGTATAAAAAAATGTTATATGAGGCTATCATTCGGTGGGGGAAGTATAATGGAAATACAAGTTCAAGGAGAACAAAAAAAACATGTAAAGTTTCTGACTGTTAATGAGGAATTTGTTTAATAATTTTTAAATGGGTAATAGAGAGTATCAAATAACAATTCCATTGAATTCATCTAAAAATTGATACAATGGGATATATTTTTAAATATCAATACTTATGCCCAACATTACACTCTTGCAACTGTTTAGACTTTTAATAAAAACAAAATTATATGTCAACTTTATACGAATAGGCACACAGTTTTTACAAATTCTTTTAGGGAGTATGTGAGTGAAATAAATTTTACAGATCTCTAGTCTAATCTATATATTATAGAGACCAGAAACTTAAAATCAACATGTTTTGAAGGGTAGCTGGGAGAAACCCTTATTTGTAAAACGTCATGATTAAGTTTGAAGGGACTGGGGAGAGATCTGTTTTATAGCACTTCAGTATGTTATTGTGCAAAAAGAAAAGTCAATCAGCAGAACTTGAACCTTTGGACAGATGTCTTTTTTTAAATTTTCCCTCCCAAATTGGAGCTACTGGTCTTAATGGTTTTAAAATATCTTTAACAGTGTCACCTACCTTGGGGTTAACCCTCGCATGATGTGCAGATAGATACATCAAAGAGGTTGAGATACGTGTGTGTGTGTGTGTGTATACTATAAAACTGACATGTGTACATCCATTCCTGGATATATGTAGACACTGTCATAGAATTATAAAGTCTGAGGAAATACTCTGACTTCCAGAGAGAAGAAACTGACTCAGTTAGTTTGCCTATACAGTGGGAAAAGCTCTATTTTGTTATATAAAACTACATTCTCCTCATAAGAAGTAATCTTGTGAGGCCATGCTATTTCATCTCTGTGTAAATAGTCTTTCCAATCAAGCAGGATATAATGAAATCCTGAATTGTGTACTACACTAGGTAGGTTTTGTTTTATTACATCGTGGAAGAAGGGGAGGAGCGGGGAGTTAATTCTAGTAATAAAAAGGGAAAGGCTCCTAGGTGAGACTTCAGTGATATTAAAAAACTGGGGGCTTCCCTGGTGGCGCAGTGGTTGAGAGTCCGCTTGCCGATGCAGGGGACACGGGTTCGTGCCCCGGTCCGGGAGGATCCCACATGCCGCGGAGCGACTGGGCCCGTGAGCCATGGCCACTGGGCCTGCGCGTCTGGAGCCTGTGCTGAGTAACGGGAGAGGCCACAACAGTGAGAGGCCCATGTACCGCAAAAAAAAAAAAAAAAAAAAAACTGATGTGCTCATTACTTAGCAGATAAAAGTTAATTTAAAAGAGAGCCCAAATCCTAAGAGTCACAGAGACAGAATGAATGTAGAGGATCAGTATGACGCCTTTGCAGCTGCAAATGACAAGCCTTTCCAGTTCTAATCCCACAACAGTGGGGCCGTGACTGGGGAAGGAGGGGTGGGCTATGGTACCCACCCTTAACTGTGAGTTAGCAGGTTAAGGCCAATCCACAGTGTGAGCAAGATCTCAAGAAGGTGGTTCATACCTAAGAAAACCTTCAAATACTAAACTAACAGTAATTGTACTTTTTTAAAGCCAAGCCTATTTATTCAGAAAGATGGCTACTGATCATTACTTGTTCTCTCTGTTCCTGTCACTAACTATTCTTTTGTTATTGTTGCTTTGTTTTTTTTACAAAACCCACATTTTCCCCTTTATTCTGTAGTTCGGGATTCTCTATAATCCTCTAGGACATGACAGGATACATCATGCACAGATAAGATCAATGTGGAGGAAAGTGATGAGGATGGTGATGGTGTTGATAATAGTAACAACAAAAATACCGGCTGGTATTGATAGAGTTTCTTACTCTGTGTGGAGTTGATTTAATACTCACAACAACCGTAGCTTGTATTGTTATACACTTTTATAGGTGAGGAAAGGGAGGCTCGAAGTTACCCAATTAACTCTCCCAGGTCACATTACTACTAGTCAGAGGGTAGAGTTTGAACCCAGGTCTCTCCAAATCCAGGTCCCAAATTCATAACTACCATGCAAGAGGGTCCAAAATACTAATAGGCAATGTGCTACAAATTTGGAGGGGCATAGGTGGGTAGGACAAATTGGTTTATACACCTGGACAGCTCCCGTTATTTTCTTGCTCAGGATATAGAGAAACCAAACCCTAGAACCCCTAGACTTTTCTGCTTATTTGACTGTCATAGAGGGTTTTTTAAATTTGCCTTCAGAATCCATTTGGAGTTATAGAATGGCTGCCGTGAATCTATGATGCTAGGATAACTAGAGGGTTCTGCTGTTTATCTCTGTTGCACATGAAGGATGTCAGTGATAGAAAACAGGCTTTAAACATGCCCAAGATCAATGGCGATTATAAATCAGAGATTACCAGGACTGATTACTATATATTTGTAAGCAGTCGTGAGCAATTTCAGGCAGACTGGAGCCAATGGCTATTATCAATGGCTATTTTTTAAGGTATCTTTCTCTACTGAATATGCTTGACAAGATTGCCCACCTTTAAGTGAAAATGAGAATCTGCATGTCTTTAGAAGTAACATAATTGTTAATGATGCTGAATGACACAGTAGTGAGAAAATCAGGCCAACAGAATCAGCCAGCTACTGTACGTCACCACAGTGAGTGCCTTCTTGTACAGATGAATAAATATCTTTCTCAGAAAGCAGAATTGGCCACCTGAATGGTACATGATTGTGGAATTGAAATGTCACCTCTGGTTATATCATTCTGTCAAGTTCCTTAGAGTACAGTTTTAAAGCCAAATCTCCTTCCTAGATTTCTGAGACAGGATGTTCTGAACCATTTTCAGATCTCATGTCAAATAGTGACGATGTGAGGCTTTAGGTTTTTTTTTTTTTTAATTAATGTAAAGTAGTTTAAAAAAATAACTTATCTTACCGAGCTGACAAAGTGCTCTCAGAATGAGTATCTAATAAACACCATCCCACATTTTGGTGAATCCTTCTCACAAGAGATTTGGTTTAAAGTAACTACTCTAAATGTCAAGTAGAATCAATATTCACATTAAGATTTCGTGGGAAAGGAAGGGGCTGTGTTGTTGAAGCTCTCCATTTCCCATAAAGGAGACCAGGTTGACCAGAGGCAGTTTATGGGACTAGAAGTGTTTACCCATTGCGGTCATGCGGTGGTCCCATGGCTCACATTTGTTTTATGCCCGATGCATTCCTAATATTTTCATATTTCCCATCCAGCCTCAAAACAATCCTGAGAGAGACGTGGAGCGATTACAATCAGCCTCATTCTACAGATTCACTGTGACTCCTCTTTGTCAAGCACCAGGCATGGGAAAATGAATCCCTGGGAGATTAGGGACCTTGCCTGTGGTCAAAGAAGTTAATGGCAGAACAAGGACTCAGACTCTTAGGCCAGTGATCTTGAGGGTAGTGGCTAAACTTTGGGGTCCTGGATTTTAATCCCCCCTGTATGACCTGTTATTTAACAGTTGGAAGCCTACAACTTTATCTATAGAATGAAGCTAATAATAATACACATGTCACAAGGCTGCTGTAAGAAAAGGAAGAGTTAATGCCTACAAAGCGCTTTGCACAGGGAGAGGCACACCAGCAAGTGATGGATTAATGGTATCTAATTGTAGCCCTGTTGTTATCCTCATGTTAATTTTTCTCCTGCCCATTACTAGGCGGTACCTTAGCCCCCTAAAGAGGAATTGCAGGTGTCTTCCTTTAATTGCCTGCAGCCCTCACAATACTACTCTCCTCCAGTCCCCTTATCCCAGGCACTTTCTTCCCTCGACCCCCACCCGCTGCCAAGTCCCACACGATCAGGCTTGACTCAGGACTACTTCTCAGATCGCAGTTGCTAGGTTGAGCCTTCCAGTTAACCTTTCCGTTTCTGGAACCCTGTGAGATGATTGGAAGGTGGATTTTTAACCCCCTAACAAAATAAGGCTCCCCATTGTCAAGTAGGGGCTGAGGCCATCACTGAGAGGAGAGTAGCAGGCAGGCACAGAGCTGGATGCTCAGAGAATCCAACGCGTGCTCCTACTCTCAACTGCATCTTTCTTGGCTGTCATTAGAGATGGAAATCAGAATTGCAGTCTCTGAGCTATTCAGAAATTGCTGAGAAGCCCATCTCTCTCCTCTCTTCTCTCTCCTCCCCTTCCTCACCCTTTTTCCCTCTTTTCTTCTCTCTCTTCCCTCTCTCTTCTCTCATCATGTTAGTTATACTTCATGTCTAAGTGTATTTCACTTAAATTGTATCTTCAACAGGCCAAGCAATGTGTGTATATGGGTGAACTAAAAGCATCCAGCCTGTTGAGGAAAATTATTTAATAATTATGACTCTCCTACAAATGACCTGCTAGAGGTTATGTAGATGGACTTTGGTGACCTACTTGGAGGAGGAAGTGAACCTCCACCCGGAAGCCAAGGCACTCCCTCCCCAGGTGGGCTGGGCTAATAGTAAAGACAACTTCACAGCATGTGGTGGATGATGAGAGGATAAACGGAGGAGATTATTTTGAAATTCTGCCCCAAGTATAATGTGTTTGGTGCAAAAAAAGAATAACATCATATGAAGCCTCCCAAATGTGTATCTTGTTAGGGGTAGGCACACCTGTCAGAATCTGACATTCTGGCTTGTGTGTGTGTGGGTCTGTGTGTGTGGGTCTGTGTGTGTGTGTGTGTGTGTAGTTTCCACTTCCAAGAAGTGTTGGCAGTACAAAAGGGCATGGACCAGGGCTTCCCTGGTGGCGCAGTGGTTGAGAGTCCACCTGCTGATGCAGGGGACACGGGTTCGTGCCCTGGTCCGGGAAGATCCCACATGCCGCGGAGCGGCTGGGCCCGTGAGCCATGGTTGCTGAGCCTGCACATCCCAAGCCTGTGTTCTGCAACGGGAGAGGCCACAACAGTGAGAGGCCCGCGTACCGCAAAAAAAAAAAAAGGGCATGGACCTAAAAAGAAACGAAATTGAGTTTTCTGTAGTGAGGTGGATGGACCTAGAGTCTGTCATACAGAGTGAAGTAAGTCAGAAAGAGAAAAACAAATACCGCATGCTAACACATATATATGGAATCTAAAAAAAAACAAAAAAGTTTCTAAAGTACATAGGGGCAGGACAGGAATAAAGACGCAGACATAGAGAATGGAATTGAGGACGCGGGGAGGGGGAAAGGTAAGCTGGGACGAAGTGAGAGACTGGCATGGACATATATACACTACCAAATATAAAATAGATAGATAGTGGGAAGCAGCCGCATAGCACAGGGAGATCAACTCGGTGCTGTGTGACCACCTAGAGGGATGAGATAGGGAGGGAGGGAGGGAGACGCAAGACGGACGAGATATGGGGATATATGTATATGAATAGCTGATTCACTTTGTTATACAGCAGAAACTAACACACCATTGTAAAGCAATTATACTCCAATAAAGATGTTAAAAAAAAAAGAAAAGGGCATGGACCTAACCTTACGTGAACTGTTAATCTAAACTACTATATATTTTGCATCAACAAATACATCGTTCCAGAATCGGCACCACAGATGAAGGCAAATAAATTAATCCACTTTAAATGTTCCCAGCACAGCGTCTACACGTTTGATCAGATTTTACATCCTCAGCTCTTTTCCAGCTTTCTTATGATTAGCAGGTTCTTAATTACAGTTTAGATGAGGGTTAATTCCCACTGTATTTGGTACCACATTTCTCCAATTCACTAGTTAAACAAAGAGATGGGCTGTAGTCCGATAGCCTTAATAAAAGCAGTGAACTGCTTATGGAATTAGTGTGATTCTTCAGGGGCCCAGAGCTCTTCCTGTCCTGTGTTGGGGCCAGTGCCTTCAGAGGGCTAGCAGAGAGTGTTTATCCAAACTCCATCCATTTTTGTCAGATTTCCTCTCATTCCAGGGAACTCATCATTCAATTAGAAAAACCAGAACCTAGTGGAAATTTGGCAAAGCCCCAAATGTGTTTCCTTTTTGATTACAAGACAAAGCTCTTCCCTGGATTCAAGAGTAATGATCAAGGCTGTCTAAGTCCTGCTGGGTCCCAGGCCCTGTGCTAAGCACCAAGGACACACTGCAGAGTAAGACCTAGCTGCTGGCCTCAAATTCCCTGCTTTATTCCTATTACCCTTGAAGGCCAAATCTGTCATGGGAAGACAGTAGGTTACCAGTGGTTAAGAATTCAGGCTCTGTACCCATACTGCTTGTGTCCAAATCTCAGCACCACTGTCTGTCACCTGTGTGACTTTGGGTGGGTTATATAACCTCTCTGTACTTGTGTTTCTTCACCTGTGAAATAGAGATAACAATGGTTCTCAACCTGTAAAATCGTCGATCAGATTAAATGAGTTATTGCACACAAAGCAATTAGAACAGGAGCAAGTGCTCCTGAATGCAAGCCATTATTTTCCATCATGTAGTCTGGTGTCCATACTGTGCTGTCCATGCAGCTAAAGTTTATTACATTTCAGTGGACTGACTGGCTAAAAAACAAAGTGGATAAATTCGAACTCCACTGACTCTCATCTTGAGAAATGCTTTGGAAGGCTTCTTGTTACACTGTTGATATCAAACACTCATATATTATTTTTGTTGTTTTCTAGAGCTTCCAAATTCAGTATAAGCTGCTGTCATTAGAGACAGGTGCAGTCAGCCCTAAGATGGGGTCACTCTGTCCCCATCACTCAGTTCCCCTCCCTTCAGCTCTCCCACTCCCATCCTGGCACTCAGATCTCATATTTTAGGGAAAGAGGGGAAAGAACATAGTTCCATTAAATAAGCCAGGCTCCAGAGAACAGGAGCTTGAATCCTTTGTCAGTTGGCAAGTCTGAAAATAGCAGAGTGTGAAGAGCAAAGTGGTGTAACAGGTAGAAATTGGAAAATTTGATTGTTTGGGGGCATCCAACTGAGAAACTAGATTCAGACTTTTACCCTCCTCCTATCATATTTTGAAAGTGGTGAAATATCGCCCACCTCACCCCGCCCCCATGATGGCAAAAATATCCTTACTCTTTGCTAAGTTTATTTCTTTGATTCCAGAACAAGCAGACACTCACACATGCAACTTGGATTCACTGGGGCTTTCAGCAGTTCAGTGATGTCTTGCACTAATACCCATGGTTCATTAAACTTTCAAATAATTGGCACAAAGTCCAGAGCTTGGATATTTTGCAGCCCTCTTAGCTCTTTCTCCCAGCTGGGCATCTTCATTTCCATTGCTTATTAGCAGGACTCTAATCAAAGCCACAGAGCCATGCAAGGGAGAGCTTCAAACCTTGCCCAGGGAACAGAAGAGAATGTGACTCAAGGTAAAACTGGCTTGGATCCCTTATGAGGGACATGGTTAACTGAAAATACCTGAGAGCTTGGCCAAGCTGTGATCTCCCCTTCACTCAAACACCTAGTTATCTGAGACCTGCAACTTGGAATCTGTCTCTAAGTTATTCTGAAATGTCTAAGAAAGATCTAATTGATTCATATACTGCCTCAAGAACACCTAAGCCTGAATTGCAGTGACTGTTATTTATAGCTTTGTGGGTCCACTACCGAATTGACTAGCCACCCCTGTAGGCAGAAAAGTATGTAGATATTGACAACCTAGAAATTACAAGACCAAAAAAAAAAATAAAGGAAATTATTACAATGGAAAAAGAACTTAGAAAAATTGCAGTTGAGGCTAGGGAAAAGAAGTCTAAGATGCCACTGTTTGAGCTGCCATTTACTCTTGAGCACTTTCCACAGGCCAGAAATTAAATTAGATAGTAGTTACCTCATTTAATTCTCCAAACATCTTTAAGGTGGGTATTATTGTGCCCATTTTACAGATGCTGGATCAGATTTACAGAGGTTAAGTAACTTGTACTGTGATGCACAGAGAGTGAGGCTTCAGAGACACACTCTTCATCATGGTACTCTGCTACCACCCCATTTTTATCTGGAAGTATGAAAATGAAATCCAAGAATGTCTGTCAGCCTATTCAGCATCCCCTATGTGCAAGACATATGGGGCCTGCAGTGGCATGAAATATACAAACCCTCACTGTGCTGCAACTGACAGTCAAGTCAATAAGGCAGGACAAAGACACATCATGATAAAAGCACAAGAGAAGTGTGTTTTACTAGTGCTGGTGATAGAGACATCATGTAAGAGTCAATGGGAAACAGCAAGTGCCATTTATTGGCTTGAGTGGTCAAAGAAGGTTTATGGAGTCTGTGAGACTTGACAAAGAGTAGAGACCAGCTGGATGGAGGGGAGGGCTTTTTGACTAGGGGAATGGCTTGAGCAAGAATGTAGGGGGAGGGCTTCCCTGGTGGCGCAGTGGTTGAGAGTCCGCCTGCCGATGCAGGTGACACGGGTTCGTGCCCTGGTCCGGGAAGATCCCACATGCCACGGAGCAGTTGGGCCCGTGAGCCATGGCTGCTGAGCCTGCACATCCAGAGCCTGTGCGTCCAGAGCCTGTGCTCCGCAACGGGAGAGGCCACAATAGTGAGAGGCCCACGTACCACACACACACAAAAAAAAGAATGTAGGGGGAAATAATATAATAGTGGACATATTTGTTGGCCTGCCACCTTCCTTCATAGACTCATATGGTCCTGCTGAACTATCAGTCATGGTGCCTCACCCAATAACATAAAATGGTCAGGTGACTCAAGCCAGGCAGTCAGAGTCTCCTCTGGGATTTATCTATGGAGTGAAGTTCTTCCTCTGGAATTGTGAGGCTAGGAAGATGTGAGTTTAGTTGATAGTGGTCACACTGCCCACGATGTGGAAGGAATCTGTGAAAAGAATAAAGCTGAGCAGAGATAAGCAGATCCTAGATATGGAGAGAAAGAAAGGTAGAGAGAGACAGAGTGACTTGACCAAAAACAAAAATGAGCACCTGGATTTAGCCATACCTGAAGCCAGACACACTCTAGACTATCCATTTTTGTAAGTTACTGAATTTCCCTTTGTGCTTGCTAGTTTGGGGTTTCTCATACTTCCCAAATGAAATAATCTTGACCTATACATAATTTCTGCCTCCTCTATAAAAAAAGTCATAAGAACCCATACATCAAAAGATATTTGCTAAGATTAAATAACAAACGTCTAATAGGGTGGTTAGGTGCTAAGCACATAGTAGATGCTTAAAAACAGTTTATTTATTCATAGGACCAAGAAAGAATATGATAGAATAACTCTGGCAGTACTTCAATATTCATTATTATTTAACTCTAGTTCTTTCCATTTGTAATGGCTGCATAATATTCCATTATCACGAGATAATATGAACTATTTAAGCAGCCTCTCATTGTTGGATTTTGAATTTTGCATGGTTTTGAATTTTTCTCTCTCTTCAGCAATGCTGTGATGATCAGCCTTGTGCTTCAATCCTGACATGTATTTTAAATCGTTTCTTTAGGGTTAAAAACTCAGAAATTGATTGTTCTCTTGATTTTTATAGAAGTTTCTATTTTAAGTTCATATAAAATATATCCCTAACAAATTACCTCTGATCTGAATGAAAAATTTGGATTCCAGATTTTGATTCTACCATAGACCCTTCAATCTTACACTGTTGGAGAAGAGCTCTTCCAAAAACGATCTGCAAAGAGAATGTTTTCTTCTGAGGGAGAAAAAATAAAACCACTTGCTCTAAGGAGACTGCCACTGAAACATTTGCTTTGAAATTTGGGATACTAAGGGGACATCAAAAATTCAATTCAAGCCACGTTTAAGTATGCAGAAGCTCAGGCTTTAATTACTAGGGAGAATCCCCAAGACAGGCATTAACCTGCATGGCAGCGTACACCTGGCCCCAGAGGTGGGTTCTGCATACCTTTAGCTTTGGCAATCTCCTTTCTCACTGAGGCTCAGTAAGTGAAATTCAAGATCGTTAACTCCTACTCTGGCCACAAACAGAAGAAGAAAACAAACATACAGAAGTTGCATGTGATGCTTTTTTAAAATAAGGAAGTGCTTTATAAGTTTCATCCTGGGGTGTCTCCCATGCCTGCAGCTCTGTGTGGGGCAAGCCCTCAGATGGCCGGGGAGTAGCAAGACCAGCAGGCATCTGTGTCCAGCCCTGCCCGGCTGCCATCGGCCTCCCATGAGCTTCTGCATAAATCTGGTGGCTTCTTTCAAACCCCCAATTAAGCTATATCCCACAGCCTTCCTTCCCTTTTTTTTTTCACTTGTTCTATAAATTGTTGATTCAGGATTGAAAAAACCAAGACCAAACTATATGGGATTCGTGTCCCTGATTAGAAGATCTGGCTGCCGAAAACCCCATTCTGAGCTTTATGAAACCCTCAGGCCTGGAGGATTGGCAAAGTTTATAGGGAATGGGCAGGGGGAGGGGCTCTGGAAAGGAGAGAATTGATTCGTGTTAGGTCATATTTGTGGAGACTCTCAATGAAGTGGTCCCCCACCTCCTGTCTTGCATTCTTCCAGCCATCACTCCAAACACAGCTGCGTTTATGCCATGGTCCATCTCTGGCTCACCTCTCCTCACTCCAGCCTTCAAGGCCCTCCTAAGCCATGACCCTTCACCTACTCTTCAAAGCCATGTCCTACCATTCCCTATATCCCAAGTTTTCACCAAACTGGATGACTCACCATTCCCTAAGCATGCTGTTTACAGGTCTACTTCTGCATAATTACTGAGCACTTGCCACCTGGAAGGTTCTCCTCTCCTCCCCTATCTCAACCTATCAAAATCTGACTCATCCTCAAAGACCCAGCTCAAACGCTATCTGCTCCCTGCAATATTTCCTCATCGTCCACGTCCTTCCTCCAGAAGATATCTGAGTTCTCCCTCCTCAAACTTCCATACCTCTGTGTGGAAATCTTTCTTTGTACAAGTACTGCTTTGTACTTGAGTTAGATGTTGTTTTGTCGGATTCCATGACTAAACATCAAATATCTGAAGGGCAAGGGCTATTTCTAACACAGCTATAGTTCCCTATAGTCAGTATGAAAGTGAAACGAATGACCTTCCAAGCTGGTCCTCAAGGATAGGGTCTGTTGTGTGCATTCCTTCAACATGTATTTGTTGAGAGTTCCTGTTGTATGCCAGGAACTGTGGTTAGCACTGGCTGCACACAGCACATGTGTATTCCAAGAGAGACACAGGAAGAACTGCCAGAAATATAGAATATGCACTGTCGAGATCTGGGTCTCTAGATACTGGAGGTATCCATTGGCACTGCTACACTTCAAGCAACAGAACCCCAGAAATTGAAATAAGCATCATTGTTATGAAGACAGTCCCTCAGCTCAGAAGAAACTGAGCTTTGCTGTTTCAACATGTTGGGCCCTAGCTCTTCTCAAATTCCGCCTGCAGCAAGCATACTACAATGTACAAGGAGTCTGCCCAACCAAAGTACCTTAAGGTATCTCTGTCATGTACTTTGTTCTGATTAGGCATTTTGTAAGGGGGAAATGGAATCAAAATATAGTACACTAGCATCCCTGTCATCTTTATTCCTCTCTGAAATGTGAAATTTGGCCTTAATTCATACTGTTCATTTAAAAGAGGTATTTATAATTGTGCTTCATCGAGGCAAATTCAAATTTATAAACTTGTGAAGCAGCCTTTCAGCCACTGGTTACTGACGCCTATCTGCTTTGTGCTTGTGAGAGATTATTCGGGAAATGTGTAATCAGAAAACTAAAGAATTACTCTTGAAGAAGAGCGATTCTCTTAAAGACGCAGATATGAATTTTCCCCACAAAGAAGTCGAGATCTGGTAATATTCTATCTTCAAAATTCAGCTCTTTTCCAAGTGCTTGTAAAATAAAAGAAACATCTTTTCTATCATGCCTAATAAAGGAAAGCTAATTCGCCAAGACTTTATACTCTTGCTGATATAAAGTAATTTGATTGCTGGGGTGAGTGGAAATTAAGTCAACTTATTTCTTTGAAACAAGTGAAATTCCCTGGAAGAAAAAATTTTCCTGGCTGGGCAGGGTGACCCTGTCCACATCTCTGATCCCAGGACAGTGCCACATTTTCAGTTGTCTGCTTGTGTGTCCGTTTCCTATGCCGGAAAAAGAGCCCCTTGAAGGTAGGACTGGGTTTGTTATCTCTGAAGAACCAGCACTAACTGGGTCAAAGCAGGAATTCACTAAGTGCTTAGTAATGGAATGAACTCCAAGCTCCAACGTGTGTGTATGTGGTCCTTTAACTAGAATTCCGACCCCTACATCCACTTGTCTGTCTGTTGAAGGCAACACACATCTATGTGAGAGTTCTCCACGCTACCGTAGGTGCTGGGTTAGCAGAACAGATGGCTCTTTCCATTGTAATTCAACTCAAAGTCTTTCCAGTTGGTTTTTTTCTACCTACTGAACCAAATTACTCTAACAGGCCTTCCTCTCCATCAGAATTCTATTTCTAACTATGCCTTCTTTGTATGTGCTCTTAACTGCCTCATTGCTCTGAGATTATTCAGACTTTGCTCCTGTCTTAGGCATTGTTCTTGCAACAAAGATTAGTGCCTGCTGACTCTGATTAAAGCATTATGCGAGGCACCATCACCTAAGCCTGTGTCTCTCCATCCTCGTTTGCCCTCTCATTTAATAGTTTATCGCTCCAAAACAGAAATACTTTCCTTCCCCATAGCTCTTGAATTAGGGGAAGAGGTCAGATATTAAATGCTATCCCATCACTCTTGTTTAGACATACAGAATTCTTATTGGTTTGCTAAAGTGAGAAATAGGAGCCCATTTTTCCCGTCTAGAACAGCTAAGTAGAAGTGAAGGGATGGATTTAAATTAGAAAGTCTATATTAAATCAGCCTAAATCAAAGCCAATTTCACTCCAGGAACTGTATGCATGAAAAGGTGTAATTATAAAAATTTGATATTCTGCTGCCTTTATGCATATTCACCTTATGAACTTAGACCTCCAAAAGCCTCCTAGGACTGCTTCCCCATTTTTGATAAATACTGAGAATGAGATGCTTCCTGAAGGAATTAAAGGAGGGAGAAGATTTTTTTTTTTTAAGCTTAGCAGCAATGTTAAAACAAAGAAGCAGCTCTTCTGCTCAGTTTTGTGTGTGCTTTGACAGTGCTACAAATAAAATGAACCTCTGGGGGGTCAGCAAAGAAATGATGATTTGGCGATTAGGGGGACAACTAATTCCTCCAGGGGGGAAATATTATTAATTGCAACTTCTAAATAACATCAGTGGGTGGGTCTCCGTGCAGTCGCTGGGAATATTTATCTTGGGAGAAAGAAGAGGTTTCAGAGAATTCCCGGAGATTTGTTAACCTAAAGCCCAGAGCTACCAGCTGGATCATTTCCAGTCCATGGGTGCCATAATGGTCAACTCCATACCAGCTAGAGGACAGCTGGGAGCTAGCTCAGGCTAAGCAAGTCATCACGCCCATTCATTCTCTGTGGCTGCCAACCTCAGAACCTTGTTCTGTGAGGTTTCATCAGATGTCACATCACACTATTTTTTTAATTTAATTTTTATTTTATATTGGAGTAGAGTTGATCTACAATATTGTGTTAGTTTCAGATGTACAGCGAAGTGATTTAGTTATACATATACATATATCCATTCGTTCCCAGATTCTTTTCCCATATAGGTTATTACACCATACTGAGTAGAGTTCCCTGTGCTATACAGTAGGTCCTTGTTGATTATCTATTTTATATATAGTAGTGTGTATATGTTAATCCCAAACTCCTAATTTATCCCTCCCCCCACCATATTTCCCCTTTGGTTACCATAAATTTGTTTTCGAAGTCTGTGAGTCTGTTTCTGTTTTGTAAATAAGTTCATTTGTATCATTTTTTTAGATTCCACATATAAGTGATATCATATGATATTTGTCTTTCTCTGTCTGACTTACCTCACTTAGTATGATAATCTCTAAGTCCACCCACGTTAGTGCAAATGGCATTATTTCATTCTTTTTTATGAGTGAGTAATACTCCATTGTGTGTATGTATGTGTGTATATGTGTGTGTGTGTGTGTGTGTGTGTGTGTGTGTGTGTGTATATAGGGTTGGCCAATATGGACCACACCTTCTTTATCCATGCCTCTGTCAGTGGACATTTAGGTTGCTTCCATGTCTTGGCTATTGTAAATAGTGCTGCATTGAACATTGGGGTGCATGTAGTTTTCAAAGTGTGGTTTTCTCTGGATATATGCCCAGGAGTGGGATTGCTGGATCATATGGTACTTCTATGTTTAGTTTTTTAAGGAACATCCATACTGTTCTCCATAGTGGTTGTACCAATTTACATTCCCACCAACAGTGTAGGAGGGTTCCCTTTTCTCCATGCCCTCTCCCACATTTATTGTTTGTAGACTTTTTGGTGATGGCCATTCTGACCAGTGTGAGGTTATACCTTATTGTAGTTTTGACATTACATTATTAAGGAGGGATGTCAGGACTATTGACAGGCTGGCTTTTGTTTGACCTTTCTTCCCCATCCCCAAAATCAAAATTAATGCTGTGAACCCCTCAATTCCATTAATCTTTAAGGATGTAAAACTATAAATATAATCTTGAGTGCTGTGAGCAGCTTTGAAATCACTGCTTTCTACACCCTCTGTCTTACCCAGAGAAGTTGTCACTTGCCCAGAGTCACATAGCTTGTTCTGGAAAGCTCCGTCATTGTTCAGCACGTCCAAGTCCATGAAGATAGGCCAACATGTGGATCAGGCCTGCCGTCCCATTCCTCATGTCAGTCTGGTTCAGGGCAGAGGCTGTGTGAAAGGAATATGTGGGTTGTACTGTGAATTTTTTTTGGCCTCATTTACATCGAAACAATATCTGACTTGGGGACAAATGCTTCAACCAAAGTTGGGACAGATTTAGCTGTATTTTGCAAAGAACATTTACTTCCAAGATGCACTAGGTCTCAAGCTACCGGGTGGGTTGCATCAGTAGGTAAAGCCATTAGTTGAATGTCAGGGCTTTTTTTTTTTTTTTCCCTCTTAGAATCTGGGTTCTTTTCTTTCCCTGCTGTGGCTGATGAAATCTAAAATATTTATGTGGCTTTATAATGACTAGTTAGCATTTAATGCAGCTGATATTTGCCCAGGTGCTTGACAATCAGTATTTATTAACAGGAAGATAACTGCTAGAAAATCTGCACTGTGACATTTAGGCAGCCAGTCCCTCTACAGCAACATAGGGTGTTTCTGGGAACAATGTTGGTGCCGATGATTCAGAGTGAAATTCACTGGCCAAATTCTGCCTAAGGCCTCATACTTAAACACCCCCCTAACTTACTAGACTTCATTCTAAGACTCCTGAAGGGTAGCATGCTATTATGCATTCCATTCACTTATCAAGCACTTACTGAGGATTGACTAGGTGTTGAGCATGAATAATTAATAAGACTGGGCTCAAGTCTGAGTTAGGTGCTCCTCCCAGGATGCCTCGGGACTAACCTTAATGGAATAATGAGTGGTTCTCAATGGCGGGGCCTGGGGGTGGGGGGACTAAAGGGAGTATGAAATCCAGTAATGTTTGGAGACATTTCTGGTTGTCACTACTGGAGGGCATGCTACTGGCATCTAGTGGTAGAGGCCCAGGATGCTGTAGACATCCTAGGGTGCACAGGACACCCTAACACAATAAAGAATTATCTGGTCCAAAATGTCAGTGGTGCCGAGGTAGAGGAGCCCTGTGGTGAGCTCTGTCTGGTTTGTAATTGTTTGGTTATATGTCAGATATATCAGTCTCCCTCATCATACTGGAAGATTTTTGAGTGCAGAAACCACTTATTTTTCATTGTGTCCCAGTACCTGACACATGTAATCCAGAACTCCATACATCGTGTTGAATGAATTAATGAAGACAGTATCCTATCCCTGAGAGAGCCCATGATCTCAGAAATGGAGATTAGTAAACAGGCAATTCAGGGATAAAATGTGTCTGGTCTTCAGAGTATGGTCAGATAAGAGAGCTATTTTGTGTGACCTTGTAAGTTATCCTCCAAACAGATACACTTTTTTTTTTTTTTTTTTTTTTTTTGCGGTACGCAGGCCTCTCACTGTTGTGGCCTCTCCCGTTGCGGAGCACAGGCTCCGGGCGCACAGGCTCAGCAGCCATGGCTCATGGGCCCAGCCGCTCCGCGGCATGTGGCATCTTCCCAGACTGGGGCACGAACCCGTGTCCCCTGCATCGGCAGGCGGACTCTCAACCACTGTGCCACCAGGGAAGCCCCAGATACACTTTTGAGAATGGAAGTGAGCACTTTCAAATATCTGAGGCAGAGTGACAGGTGAAACCCTTCTACAGCCCACACGTTACTGAAAACCCACCAGGAAGCAGGGGCTGATGCTTCACAGAATCCACCACCACACACGTGAGGGATTCGTGAGGGATTCGACTATGGAAGACGGCATGAGTTGCTGGAGAAGTTTACACTGCATGTCACACAACAAAAAGTTAATGTCAATAAATAAGTAAAACTTTGTCAGAGGCTGGGTCTTCATCCCAGGCCCCCATTTCATGCCCACCCTCTGGCAGGTGCTCTGAGGTGCAGCACCTGTCTCTTCTGCTTCTTGAACTTCCCCCCACCAGCCTCTCCAGCCTTCCAGAGGGTGCTTCTTTCATGATGCCCCTGCTCCCCTTTTTTATCACGAACATGCAGCTCTCTCTCAGCTTACATCCCCAAACCCACTAGCCTCGCTCAGTCACCGAGGGGTCCTCCCTGCATGGGAACCAGTTAGAGATTGTAAATAAAAGTAACCTTTCCCGGTGTGGAGGAGGGATAATTTAGGAGGTTGGGATTAGCAGATACACACTACTATATATAAAATAGATAATCAACAAGGACCTACTGTATAGCACAGGGAACTCTGCTCAATATTTTGTAATAACCTATATGGGAAAAGAACCTGAACAAGATGTATGTATATGTATAACTGAATCACTTTGCTCTACACCTGAAACTAACACAACATTGTAAATCAACTATACTCCAATATAAAATATTAAAAAAAAAAAAAAAAAAGTAACCTGGGCTTCCCTGGTGGCACAGTGGTTGAGAGTCCGCCTGCCGATGCAGGGGGCACGGGTTCGTGCCCCGGTCCGGGAGGATCCCACATGCCGCAGAGCGGCTAGGCCCGTGAGCCATGGCCGCTGAGCCTGTGCGTCCGGAGCCTGTGCTCCGCAATGGGAGAGGCCACAACAGTGAGAGGCCCGTGTACCGCTAAATAAATAAATAAATAAATAAATAAAATTTTAAAAGTTACCTTTCCCAGATGTGGTTTTCACGGCTCCAAGCTACAGTTGGGGTTTCTGCTGTACTGTGGCTACAGACAGAAGGGCAAGGTTAACCTTGGCTAGGATTGCGGGGGAAAAGCTTTAGAGAAGAGACAATGTTCAAACAGACTCTGCGGTCAGTTTACTCAAAGGAAATTGAATCATCAAGCCCATGGAAACCTGACAGAAGGTCTGGGCCTCCTGCTTTCTGAGTAGGTAAAGTTATCTTCAGCCGCAGGCATTCTTTGTTGGGGGGTCAGGAAGATCTTATGTAGAAACTTGCTAAAGAGTAAGGTAAATGACAAGTTTGGTTTGTGATTTCTCAAAGCCTAGGCTTTGGAAGAAAGACGTTGGGGCTTCAAGTTAACTTCTTATTTTGCTTTTATACTAAACTCTTTTTCAATAAGAACCAATTGTTTATAATTTTTAGGACAGTGATTGTGAAAATAAACACCTACTTTATGATGATCCAGAGTGTCATAATGTCTGAGCAAATATTAGGGACAATAAAGTTACTATCTTTAACTTCAGGTAAAATGACTTCCTTTATTCTGTAGTCCATCTGACACACTACTGCATTAGAGAAATCCCCAACTGAGCCTGTAATGCACTGCCTCTTCCTACACTAGATTAAAAAGATTCTCCTTGACACAAAATCAACAGAGGCCATCACCCTTGTATAGATTTAGAGATTTCACAACTTTGTACATCAGTTTGATATCAGGTGGACCTTTCAGAATAAAATGTTACTGGTAGTTGATATACTCTATTCCAGTTAGCTTTCTGTGAGTACGTGAAACAAACACCAGATGGTAATTTGTATAAAGATAAGGGAATCGGTGCTAATTTTGGAAAGTTCTTGGCCATTTCTCTCACCCAGAGTTAGGAAGGGAATTCTCAGTTGGAATGACTTTCCAGGCTTCGAACAGCACTTGTCTGATGTTCTTAAAACTGTGCTATCATTCTGCTTAACAGTATGTCAGGCCAGACCACAGTATCCCATGCATAGAAAACATGTTAGCTAAGTCTTCTTCCCAATCATCAGTAAACATATTGACCAGGACAGAGGTGTGCCTCAGAAACCTGTGACCCGTTTGCACATTTACTCTGCCCCTAACCAATACCGTTTTTTAGAGAGTCAAACTGGATGAACTGGTTTTTAATCTCTGGTCTAAACTGCCAGGTGGCAAATCTCACCGAAAAGGCTCACTGGTGGGGAGAACTAAACATAAGGTGTAGTGATGCAAAGACTGGGTAAATCCAGGCCTGTTGGCAATGTGTAAGACAGATGGCTATGCAAATAGGATTCTCACACTCAGTTGTAAGGTAAACTGTGAACCAGGCAGCAGCAGGTGGCTGGGTAAACGCAATGCTTAAATGCTGTCTGGATGTTTACATTTAGCTCTCAGAAACTGAAATCATCCTAATTGAATTCAACAAACAGTTATTGGGAAATCGTTATGTGCAAAACATTGTGCTAGGTTCTGAGAAAGCTGAAATATAGAGTCCTAGCTTTAGAGTTCTTTGATTCACTCTGCCAAGGGCTATAATAAGGGGAAAGCAAATGAGGGGAAAGCAATGAGGAAGAAAGAACGAACAAGGGATTGATTTCAACTGGAAAAACTTGGGAAGTTTTTTTTGAGGAGCAGGTCAAAGAGGGGAACATAGGTTGGCTTCCATGGGTAAATAGGGTGGGAAGCTTCCTCTGTGAGGAGAGAAGTGGAGTGAGGGGCCAGACCGAAGAGAGCAGAAAGGAGTGTGTATGTGTGAGTGTAGGTATGTGTGAGTGAGGGTGAGTGTATGTAAAAGTGGGGGATTAGTACGACCTGAGGTTATTAGAGGTGGGATGAGCCTAATTGTGGAGCACAGATTTACCTTCTATAAAAGATCTCTGACCCTTCTTCCTCCCCCGCCCCCCCCAAAAATACTCCCAAGGCACGATGAATTCTAATACACTTATCTATACAATTGGAAGTTTTCAGCTAGAGAAGGATATTAGCAAACCTGTCTTTTTTTTAAAGTTTATATTAACAATTAAATAACATGCTGGTACTAGAGATGGGGGGCTGAAGAGCAGACAATTGCAGTAGTCTAAAGAGGAATCAGAAAGAGCCGAAACATAACATCATCTCTTTCTTGAGCAACTTTTCTTGAGCACCAGGCAGGAAACCAAGGGCTTCACATGCATGACTTGTTTAAAGCTCACAGAAACCCTTTGAGCTAAATGTTTTAATTCCCATTTCAAGAGAGGTCCAGGGTCAGTAATATGGCTGGTGAATGTCTGAGCCAGGAGTGAAACCAGATCTGTCTGATCCAGGGCCTGGGCTGGCAGTCACCACCCGACACTATCCCACAGGAAGGCAGGGATAGGAAGGAGATTAAGAAGGCTTCCCCGTGGACTTCCCTGGTGGCGCAGTGGTTGAGAATCCACCTGCCGATGCAGAGGACACGGGTTCGTGCCCCGGTCCAGGAGGATCCCACATGCCGCGGAGCGGCTGGGCCCGTGAGCCATGCCCGCTGAGTCTGCGCGTCTGGAGCCTGTGCTCCGCAACGGGAGAGGCCACAACAGTGAGAGGCCCGCGTACCGGAAAAAAAAAAAAAAAAGAAGAAGACTTCCCTTCCCTGTGTGACATGAGAGTTTGCCTTCAGCCAAGCTGATACCTGTAGATGGAGAAGTAGGTTCAGGAAAGAGACGGACTTCTTTTTCCAACAAATTAAATTGAAGGAGTGTAGGACATCCATATGTGGCTAGTAGCAAAGAAAGGGGATGCAGATCTGAAATTCAGAGGAGGTCATGACTGTGGATGAGAGTGTGGAGAGAGGGGAGTGAAAAGAGAAGTTATGACCTTACAAACTCCCATATTTTAGGGATAAACAAGAAAAGGGCTCTCAAAGAGAACTCTTAAGAACTTAAGGTAATAGAACTGACCATCAGAAGGCCTCCCGTCTGAAAGATTTTAAAATGAATAAATGAGAGGTTTTCCTGAATCATCCCTATTCAAAGAGAACATTTAGAAATATGGTAGTACTTTTTTTTTTTTTTTTTTTGCGGTATGCGGGCCTCTCACTGTTGTGGCCTCCCCCATTGCGGAGCACAGGCTCCGGACGCGCAGGCTCAGTGGCCACGGCTCACGGGCCCAGCCACTCCGCGGCACATGGGATCCTCCCGGACCGGGGCACAAACCCGTGTCCCCTGCATCGGCAGGTGGACTCTCAACCACTGCGCCACCAGGGAAGCCCTGTCACTGCTTTTTGACAATGTGACCATAATCTCCTACTTCCCCTCCTCATCCTTCACCAGATCCAGTTTCCCTGGAGCAATACATGTACATTTGTTACCACATCCTTATAAAGGGTCTCTGACCCTAAAAAGGTAAAGAACCACTGTTCATTTAAAGTGAATTACTCCAAGCTTTCATTTTTCTAGATTGATAAACCCACCAGGCTCTCTCCCATCTCAGAGCCCTTGTGCGTGCTCTCTTCTCTCTGCCTGAAAAGTTCTACCCAGATGTCCACGTGGCTGGTTCCCTTATTTTCTACTGGTCTTACTCAAAACCTCCCTTCTTAATAAGGTTTCCCTGGCCACCCAAGCTAGAATTTCAGCATCCACGTCCCCATCACAGCCCTTCGGTTCCTTCTTCCCTGCATTATTTTTTCTCCATAACACTCACCACTATTCAAACCACTACATACTTCACTTATTTACCTGGTTCGTTGTCTCCTCCACAAGAAAGTACACTCTACGAGGCAGGGATTTTTGTCTGCTTTTGTCCACTCCTGTATTTCTAGGGTCTAGGAGCCCACCTGACACATGGTGGAAAAGTAAATGAATGATCAATGATGTTTACTGATTTTTTGTTTCTTTTGGTGTTTTTTTTTATTGTCCTGGATTATCTAGATAATTTTTCTAGTTCTCACTTGAAGTGAATAAGTAATTTCAAATTCTTTTTGAGGTTGGTTCCTTGTATTAAGCTACAAAAACAAACAAACAGAATACTTGATGTCTATCATTTTAAGGAAGAACACTCTGGTATTTCTCTTTAGTTTTGAATGCCAAGCATGGCAGGGGTGGGGTGGATTAGAGGACTGTTCCATTTAAAATTATGAAAAATGAATTAGGAATTTTCATTTGCAAGGTCTTCCCATTCATTAAATTCATAAATAGCTATTATATGACCCAATGGAGGTAGGTGCTCTCAAATAACCGAGGCGAAATTAGCCTTTGCATCCATTTTGTATTTAGAAACAAAGAAGTTGGTGAATGCTAGAAAAAGAAAGCTCTCTATTTCACTACTTTTTTATGAGCAAAGTTAATCACAACCTCTTTAGGACAGACTCACCGTTGTGAGAAAGTTTGCTTTCCTTGTGGAAAATATGTGTACTGATAAAACGCAGGTGGTTTAGCAAACACAACAGTATCTGTGGGAAAGATTGCATTTTTTTCCCAAATTCATGGAAGTAAGTGCCTTGAGGTAACTGAAACTGTGACTCAGAAAAATACTTTAATAACTATTCTTTGCTCATAGCAATACAAATCCTAAATCAGGCATAGCCTGTGGAGAGTTAAAAGGCAGTGTCGCTCTCAGAATAAGTAGAAAGAAATACCCACAAAAGCCAGGCGCACAGTGCAGTACAGGTGCCTCAGAGGGAGGAGTTCAGCTGGGCAACTGCTGCTGAGCATCCAAGAAGCCGAAGCCAATGTCAGTCTTTTCATTAAAGTGATGTCAAAACTAGTTAGATTTAGTTAACACTCAGCCAGTCTCTGGCCCTGAAAGCCAATGGGTGGCTCTCATTCTAGTCAAGTGGGTTGGCAACCAGCATCCACAGTCTCACTTCCAGAAAGGCTGCACCTCTGCCACCAATGATCTGCTCTGGGAACTCGTTCTTGAGAAGTATGTCTCCTCGTTAAACAATTCTGCCCTGTGTCTAGTTCACCTGGAAGGAATAATGCTAACAGTCAATATTTGTTGAGTAGTTAATGAAAGTCAGGCATCCTGTAATGAGCGTTTCGTGTGTGACATCTCAGTTAATCCTCAGAAAGTTTTTGGAGGTAGGTATTGTCCCACCATTTTACAGATGGGAAAACTGAGATTGAGAGGGTTCGGGGATCTTGGCTAAAGTCACACAGTGAATCAGCCATGAAGAATCCAGCACTGAGTTCAAAACTATAGCAATTAATCCCTATGCCCTCCTGACCCTCTAAAGAATGAAAACTAAGGAGATGGGAAAATGGTAAAGAAGTGACCTCCAAGGGGTGTGTTTCTACCACTGTCCTGAATATGGTCAGAAAAGCAACATACTAAACCAGAAACGAGACTCATCCAGTCTCAGTTCCAAATTGACAGTTCACAAAGTGCTTCAAGGGAGCCCTAGGTTGGGAACCATTGTTTTGAAACCTTTGGGTAAGGTAGGGGCAGGGAGTTGTCACTAAAACAAAACCAAACAAACAAAAAGACCTGATGGCCATTCCAAGCCCACAACATAGCAGAGTGCACTGTATGTGCATCTGACATAGGATCGTTCAATGATCAATTCAAAAACAAGAAAAGGCAAAAACTAACAAGACGTGCCCACATATAAGAAAGATACATAGAAACATAAAACATTTCCAACTTGTAGGCACTTGGTCTTCCATCCAACCAAAAAGCATCAACACAGCAATATGATCCACCTCAGTGGGAGCATCTCCCTCAACGGAAGCAATTCCAGGGCTCAGAGCTCCGTATGTTTCATACATGGCCTCCAAACACAAGCCCACAACCTTATTCATACACAACAGCTAGGACAGCCCTCAGTGTGGGAGACTTGAAAGGTTTACCAAAGATTATTTCCACTCTTGGTAATTTTTCTCATTACAAAAAAATCTTAGACTCCATCTCTAATTGTGCATGATTCAACTCATATTTCCAACACATTTTAAAAGGTTATTATTATTGCAAGTGTGGATTTCTTTTTACCTTAAACTACACACAGTTACTTTAACAGGTACCGTAATTTAGCTTTCAGATTCTCTCCAAATCATCAAAACAAGGTACCTGCAAAATGTTTATTTCCCAGATGTTTTCCGCTAGTTTCAGTACTGTTTGCCACGGGTGCATAAATGGAATGAGGGTGGTTCCTGAAATCTGGAACCAGGATGTTATATACTTACTTCCAGAACAGGGTGCAGCTTTCTTTGTGCTCCAAAATAAAAACTCACTTTCTATTTGGCTTCATTTTTGTAATAGTGGAAAAGATTTTTTCTTTTTAAGAAAAGAGTATTATGAGCGGCACTTAGCAGGGACAGCTCTGCAAACTGCTGTGAGATTATTACATCTTCAACTAATTTCTGCAAATTTGTGTGGAATCAGGGTCCTCTTTGTGACTAAGAATATCTTATGTAGAACCTTCACTTTTTTAACAGCTCATTTCTTCCTCTCATCAACAGGATACAATATGGTATATAATGAGACCTCATTATAGCAGATTTTAATATACCATAGGTCACATTGTGTCCACATAACATAACTTCTCGACACCAGATTCTAATAATATGCAGTTTTAGCTAAGTGCCTATTATTGGACTTTCGTATGATAATGTTAGTCCTAATCCCCTGATACTCAGCTCCACAGGTTTCATTAAGCCATCAGTTTGGGAAGCCAAAAGGAAAAAAAGGAAAAAAGAGCATACGTGTTTCTTCTTTATTTGTATAACAGATTTTAACTCTCTCTGCTTATATCTATCAAAAATAATACTGGACTAGGTGTGGCAGTAGGTATAAAAATATATTTGACACAGTTTCAATAAGACATAATCTTAGCAAAGCCATAATGGTTGAGGGCCCAGGCTCTGGAGTCAAACTGTGTATACGTCCTGGGTGACCCTGCTTGCTGGGTGACCTTGGGCAATTTCTTTCAACTCACTGTACCTCTATATTCTCAGTTGTTCATTGATGGTAATAATAGTACCTACCTTATCACTGAGAATTAAATGAGGTTAACACTCAGCACAGTGCCTGGTGGATAGAAATTACTCAGTAAATGCTGGAAGAGAGAAAATAAGAAGAAAGTAATCTTAAAATTGAAGTGGGAAAACAAGACCTACCTATATGAAAGTGAGGCAAGGTGGCGATGTGTGCAAAATAGCGGGAAAGCCCTTGAGAGCAGGAGTGGAGAGCAGTGGATTCTGGTGTGGACTGGGCCGCTTTTAGGGAGGAAGTTTCCACATAGACTAGGGCCCTGCTTCTCAAAGTTGGTCCCTGGATCAGCAGCCCTGGCATCACTTGGAAGCTTGTTAGAGGTACAGACTCTCAGACCTACGCCAGACCTACTGAACCAGAATCAGAATCCACGTCTCAACAAGATACCCAGGTGATCCGTGACACCTAAAGTGGAGAAGCGCTGCTCTTGGACACACCTTGCTTCTCAGAGCTTTCAGGCCTGCCATTCTCTCTTATCACGCACATTGGCACTTAGAAAAGAATAGCATTGGGGAAAAGGAAGCTATCCTCCCCAAAACTCCCACTGCAAAAAAAACTGTGAGTGTTACATTCTAACAGTTATATGTTGGGAATATGATAGAACTGACAAAAATAAGTGGAATCAGCTAAATAAAGCAAGAAACATAAGTTAGGATTCCATTAATATTTATGCCTCGACAGGGTATAAATCACAAATATTTATTTCATCCAGACTGAAAACGAAAACCAAGAAAACATATGATGACTCTTTGGGGGAGTGGTTGGGCAGAAGTCCCTGGTCCCCTCAGGCTTACAAAAGACGGATTCCTGCAGAAGGCAATGACATTTCAGTTCCACGCATCTGCCTGTTCATTCTCCTCAAACACACACCAAACAACAACACCGTGTTTCCATGAGTTACACTATGCACGCAGCACACATTACAGACAGACACACACTCAGATTCATCCACACCTTGCCACTTTTTCATGTTTGCCTTCCTTCTGTCCTTAGGCACCTGCTCAAATCTTGCCTGCCAGAGACACAGAATCTTCCATCTGGAATAGACTTATGAGAAATAGGCTAAGAACAGAAGGAAGAACTGATGATGAAAATAATAATACCTATCATTTATTGGGTACCTAGTTGTGCAAGGTATTGTCCCACAGATTAGCCATATGTTTTTCATTCCCGCAGTAACTCTCTAAGACAGGCCATTAACTGTCTACTATTTCAGTTAAGGAAATAAGGACCCACAAGGTCAGATAAGCTACCAAAGGCTACGCAACTGAGAACCAGCATAACTGAGACTCGAACCCAGGTCTGTCTTCTCCCCAACTGGCAGAGTGAAGCCAGCATCGATGAATCCAATAACCATCCTCTCGAGAAATGGCTTCTAATTTGTAATTCAAATGTAGTATTTTCCCTCGTTTTCACTTTGTATGATGAGCGGGGAAGTGGCGAAGGAATTTTCTTAAGTCAGGCTGAATTTAAGCTGTGGATGGTGAAGTGCAGGATAATTTCCTCGTTGGTATTTTGGAAGTTCTTCGTTTTAACCATCTGTTGCAGGCTGACAGATGGGTTGATATATGACAGAATAATGGGTCTTCAATTCTAGGAAGGCAGAAGGAATGCTTGAAAAATAGCAGCTCTTTTCATGAACCTAACTGTGCTAACACCGCTTGCTCACTTGCACAAAAAAAAAAAAAAAAATGTCGGTGGGAGGGAAGTGTGAAATATAATCATAATCATTCCCCTAAACAGAAAGTTTCTCACAATTGCCAAAGGTCAAATCCAGTAAAATATGCCCATTCTAAAATTATACTAAAGTTTTCAAAGCCTGAAAGGGTATACGGGGGGATAGATATAAAGAAAAATAATAAAAACAAACCCCCCAAACCCTTCTTCCATCCCTTTCTTCCAGTCATGTAATTTTTTATAGGCAGCCAGTGTTAGGAGTTTCTTATATCTTTGAAATAATTTACAAAACGTGAGATTTTTGAAATTCAAATGATTTCCACTCTGGGTGACTGCCAAATGTGAAGTCTCTACCCTTTCTTCTTGCATTCAGTGGGTATAGATGAGAAGTCACGCCAGACGTTTTGCTAGGCACAGGGACACAGGTGTCTAAGACGGTTTCATCCCCAAGGAACTTACATTCCAGTGAATGAGGTCAACATATGAACAGAATTTAAATAGCACATACTGTGTGCCTTCTGAGAATGTAGCAGTGACCAACGTATCCCAGGCAGAACTTCTTCTTCAAATGGCCTTTCGTGTCTTAACACAATTATCCCAGTTCTTTTCTATCATGTATTGTAACCGGATGATATATTCACACACACGCACACACACACGGACAGGCACACTCCTGGTCGTTGCCAAATAGGTTTGAAGCTCTATCCACAAAGAACCACTGACTCGAACTTTAGACTGTATTAAGAAAATACAAAGTTTTGGCCATATGAATTTAACCTCAGCAGAGTGAATCTGTTTTTGAAAGAACATCAGAATACAGAGTGGAGGGGGGGGAAAGCAAGTCATTACAGCTGAATTCATTGTCAAATATCACTGACCATGACATAATCAGGCCATGTCTCTTGAAGGTTACAGCATCTTTACCACCTTCATAAATGCAACAATGAAAATACTCCAGTCTCCATGATTAACATTTGTATTTAATTTTAATCCTCACACCAATCCTGTAAGGTAGGCACTCCTATGCCATGTTACAGATGTCAACCCTGAAGCCCAGAGAATTTCTAAGTCTGTGTATTATTTCCAGCCATGCATATCAATTCTTCCATGTCCTATCTGGAGATATCAGTAAGTGTAGAATAGTAAGTTAATAATAGGATTATGTTTTCAAAGGAGTATTTGACAGCCTGGATTTATCTCCTTAGCAGTTCCTTCCCACTCTAATATTATGTAATTCCAGAGAAGCATTTTTTTTTCAGTTTCAGGGAAGGTGACAGCAAGAGAGCACAGAGCAGGGTTCAAAAAGGAGCTGACTTGTTTCGGAAGGTGGCCCCTAAAAGGTCTGCTAGCATTTTCTGAGTCACAATTTCTCAGTGTAGCTTACTTGAAATGATTTCCTATAAAACGTATCCATTCTTAAATATAGGTTGGCGGTGGGGCAACTTAAATTTTTAGACAGTTTAAGAAATTACTTTGGGTTGCCTGATATTTTAACTCTCCATGTCTCTACTGTTTGCCATTGTATGGAGGAAAAAAAGTAGTTGTGTGTCATCTGTTTTTTTAAACGTGCGTGTGTGCTATCACATATATATGACTCCCAAGTCATATCTGTCTGTCTACCTATCTATCTGTTCACACATTGAAAGAACATTGTAGTCCAAGGTACGTGTGAGTGATGAAGTTCAAATCGGGCTGCTTTTGACTTCAAGCCTCCCACCATGTCTCCTGTATACTACATTTCCTCCAGATGTTTCATCTATATGCCGCCTGACATCTGGTGTTTTCTAGATATGTTTACTATGCCCAGATGTTTCACGTTAAGTAGACAAAGCTGGTTAATTGTTTAAACCTTAGTATTTTCATCTAGTTGCTTCAATGGCAGGCCCAAAAATATTTTAGAAATGCTAAATAATACATAAAAATAAAAAAGGTTGATAAGATGCTCAATAAGCATCTCTAAATCTCCAGACTTATCCTTGACTAACTCTACAAGTATGATTTTTCCCAATTATTTTTAAGACATCTAAACTGGTTTCAGCAGTTGCCTCACCTCTGGTCTAAGACTTGGGCATCTTACTTGTTTCTGTACTTACTGGTAGATGTGTCAAAACCTGTATCCAACTATTTGGAAAGAGTGTCATTTTCTACATAAGCTAGCAACTCACCTGGAAACAGTAGCATCCCTGGTTGTTTCCCTAGGCTTACAAACCTGTAGAGTACAAGGGTCCAGAAAGGCAGGAATACTCTTCTGCCAACATTTAGGTATATAAGCAGATCCATCCTAGATCTTTTTACCCCTGGGTCTCACTCTGTTCATTGCTTGGCTTTCTTAGAGGGAGAGAATTACAGGTAAGCAAGTGCAGAAAGCTGATAGCCTCAGCAGACATGTGGGCCACCAAAATTCCCAATAAACAAGCTTCCCCGCCTCCCACTCAAACTTCCCTCTTGGTCCTGACCAATGTCAACATGCATCCTTCTTGGGCATGGATTAAGCAGGTAGTAAAGAGAAGCCCAAAGCTCCCTCTACACAACAATTCATAGGCCTTCCAGATAAGTCATTTTGTAGTGTGTTTATTATTCAGCATTCAACTGGGTATAATTGTCTTCGCCCTCATGCAGTTTTTGTGAAGATCAAATGATCTTCTGCCATAGTGTGTTAAAAACTAGACATTCTCTAGAAGTCAAATGTCACTTTTATTAGTGTTCCAAATGAAATAATGAAATAAATCTGTGAGTGGACCCAGAAAGTTATCCCATCCAGCCACTGCTTAGCGATACTCTCTTCGAAAAACCCAAAGCTCTTCTGTGAGCTGAGCTTCTATCTTGCTGTTTGATTTCTGTGTTTCCTGATTCACAGCTTCATTCTGGTATTCCTGAAAGCTGACTTAGCAAAGTGAAAGCAGCTACACTGAGGGTGAGGGTGAGCTCAGGATACGGCACAGTTGTCAAGCCAGGCACTAGTTATAAGGAAAGTATTTGACCCGTCTGTGTTTCCGTTTCCTCCTAAGAAAAGCAGGGCTAACCACAGTACCTCGCTGTAAGGCTAATGATGTCTGTAAGTGGTTAGCAGAGTGCCTGGCATATAGGAAGCACTCTAAACGTGACAGCACATTTAAGGTGACAGCAGCTGTTTCCTAAGACAGCCACTAGTTTGGGACAGCTCTTGATGGACGCTCTGCCTTGTCCACCATGTTCTGTGTCCAAGAGGCGACTTGCATGGATCACATGGGGTTCTAATTGGGTTTGGCCAATTGGAAGGAAACCCTGGGTGAAATCCATTTCACCTGCCTTCCTTAATCAAGGTTGTTGTAAGACTTGCCTGTCCTCCAGGCAGAAGGAACTTGGAGTCAGCTGTGTCTAGTTCCAGATGAGCTGGTCAAGAGAGGATGGGGACCAACAGCCCTTCAACTGGGCATGCGCCAGTGTCCTCTAGGTGACCTTTTGACGTCAGAGGGTCGAAAATGCCACGTGCAGAGATCTGTAGCCTCGTTACACCTGGGCAGAATGAGGATTCCTGCACCTTCTTCCAGTCACCTTTCCCCACGCCCCGCACGCCTCTGCCCACCCTGCTGCTTTGTTCCTCATCCCATAAATACCCCACCACCCACCAGCCCCTCGCCTTCTGGGGGGTGCGTGTGAGATTTGTTCTTCCATTCCTGCGCTTGGCTGTGTCGCGGAAAAAAATCTTTTCTTTGCTGCAGTCCTAGGCCTGTCGGGGTTTTGGGTTGCTGAGCACTGGGCAAAATGAACCTGGTTTGGTAGATTAAAGAATGGGAGGAGAGTGGGGTCAGGGCTTTGCTCCCACATCTCTCCCTGAATGTAGCTTCAAACTTAGGCTTAGCAAAAGACCAAAAAAAAGTTGAGGCTAATTTATACTCTAGCTAGAATTTTGACATAGTTGCCAAATTGTCACACTTTGCTCAGGTATAGAAAACTTGGCTTGAGGCCGCTTTCTGAAACCTTTGATGCTAAAACTCTCAATTCTAATGACATTTATTATTTGGTCTAATTATAAATCTGGGTGCTGCTGTAAGGACAAACAGGGCCACCTGCAGTTCTGTCTGGGCGAGCCATTGATCAATCAGTGCCTTGATCACATTGCCATGCTGTTTTTATTTGGTCTAATTATAAAATATGTTTTTAAATATACAAGTTTGTATAATACAAAAGTCATCTTTCATCCTACCATTACCACCTGATAAACTCCTATACAGAAATGTATAGAACCCAGTTGGGACCATTTTGTATACTCATTTATTCTTTCATTTATTTTCTCAACAAATGCTGCTGGCACCTCTTCTGCCAATACCCAACAATAAGCAAAAGAGACAAAGGCCCTGCCCTCATGGAGCTGACGTCTTACTGGGGGAAAGAGGCAAACATACACATTTTCACTCCTCACCACCATCCAATGAGACAGATACTGTTATTATCCCAGTTGACAGAGGGTTAAATTGAGGCTTCAAGTATTAATAGTTTAGCAAAGTGCCTAAGGACACAGCTAGTAAGCAGCAAAGTCAGGGTTCAACCCCAGGCCTATAGATGACAGACTGAGCTTTTAACTCCTATGAGATACCTTAGTACACTATACCATCCCTCTGTATAAAATGGTACTAGGTGGGGAAAGGGTTGCATTAGCTCCCCAAAATAACATATTTACTCCAAGGACATAGATCCTGACTTCAGCCATAAAGTTTGTTTATGCAAAGCGATTCATTTCTATTGTGTCATATTTAACTTAAGCAGGACCTCAATCTTTTTAACTTTCTTAATGTACTTGTTTTAAATAAAAACATGAATGTTCCTTAAAGCAGACATGAAAAGCAGTATAGAATAGTCAAGCTCACTGGTCCTGGAAGCAGACGGCCAGGCTTAGAATCCTGCCCCCCCCCCAACTTACTAACTCATGACTCTGAGAATCTTTTTTAACCTCTTCGTGCCTCAGTTTCCTCAACTGTAAAATGGGGACAGAATTTGCATCTATTTCATAGTGCTGTTGTTAGGATTAAATGAATTAATACATGTAAACTTGGAATAATACTTCACATAATAAGTGCTCAGTAAAAGTTATTACTATTGTGATTTTAATAAGTCTATTTTCTAGAAATAAAAATACAGTATCACAAAACTTTCTTTTATTTGTTTCTCAACATGGTTCCAATGCTATGGGGTCTTGGAATTTTTCAAAAGACAAACCAGGGAGAAAATATTTTCAAATGAAGCAACTGACAAAGGATTAATCTCCAAAATTGATAAGCAGCTCATGCAGCTCAATAGCAAAAAAAAACAAACAACCCGATCCAAAAATGGGCAGAAGACCTAAATAGACATTTCTCCAAAGAAGATATACAGACTGCCAACAAACACATGAAAGAATGCTCAACATCATTAATCATTAGAGAAATGCAAATCAAAACTACAATGAGATATCATCTCACACCAGTCAGAATGGCCATCATCAAAAAATCTAGAGGGCTTCCCTGATGGCGCAGTGTTTGAGAGTCCGCCTGCCGATGCAGGGGACATGGGTTCGTGCCCCGGTCCGGGAGGATCCCACATGCCGCGGAGTGGCTGGGCCCGTGAGCCATGGCCGCTGAGCCTGCGCGTCCGGAGCCTGTGCTCCGCAACGGGAGAGGCCACAACAGTGAGAGGCCCGCGTACCGAAAAAAAAAAAAAAAAAAATCTAGAAACAGTAAATGCTGGAGAGGGTGTGGAGAAAAGGGAACACTCTCACACTGCTGGTGGGAATGTGAATTGGTACAGCCACTATGGAGAATGGTATGGAGATTCCTTAAAAAACTACAAATAGAACTACCATATGACCCAGCAATCCCACTACTAGGCATATACCCTGAGAAAACCATAATTCAAAAAGAGACATGTACCAAAATGTTCATTGCAGCTCTATTCACAATAGCCCGGAGATGGAAACAACCTAAGTGTCCATCATCGGATGAATGGATAAAGAAGATGTGGCACATATATACAAGGGAATATTACTCAGCCATAAAAAGAAACGAAATTGAGCTATTTGTAATGAGGTGGATGGACCTAGAGTCTGTCATACAGAGTGAAGTAAGTCAGAAAGAGAAAGACAGATACTGTATGCTAACACATATATATGGAATTTAAGAAAAAAAATGTCATGAAGAACCTAGGGGTAAAACAGGAATAAAGACACAGACCTACTTGAGAATGGACTTGAGGATATGGGGAGGGGGAAGGGTAAGCTGTGACAAAGCGAGAGAGTGGCATGGACATATATACACTACCAAACGTAAGGTAGATAGATAGTGGGAAGCAGCCGCATAGCACAGGGAGATCAGCTCTGTGCTTTGTGACTGCCTGGAGGGCTGGGATAGGGAGGGTGGGAGGGAGGGAGACACAAGAGGGAGGGGATATGGGAACAGATGTATATGTATAACTGATTCACTTTGTTATAAAGCAGAAACTAATAAAAAAAAAAAGGCAAACCAAAGAGTTGTATAAATGAATCAATTTTTTTCTAGAACTCACTTTTCTCTTCCTGTTTTATCTTTCTGTCTCTGTAGGACTTCATCGTCACTGTAGTCTTTTCTTTCTTGTGGTTGGTGGGTTCATCAGCTTGGGCAAAAGGGCTGTCTGATGTCAAGGTTGCTACGGATCCCAAAGAAGTATTGTTACTGATGTCAGCTTGCAAACAGCCGTCCAACAAATGCATGGCTGTCCACAGCCCTGTGATGTCCAGCCTAAACACTTCTGTGGTATGTTTCCCTCTATGCTTTACCTTCCAGATCTTTGTTTGCCAGTCACAGGAATCAGAAAAACATCTCAGGAGTCTTCTGGGGAATTTTTGCCTCTGAAATGAGTCCAGTCTAAAAGGTGATAGTTCACTCCACAGGCAAGATGATCCTTTGGCCTTCCAGTTTTCTACCCATAGACTTTAATGCTGCCAATTAAAGAGTTCTTAATAAGAGCCCAGCAGGTACTGGCAGCTGTTGCTTGGATGACAGTCAAGTCAGAATTCTAAGCCAGAAGCAGATATAAAATCTAAACTTTAAGTCTGAAGTCTGCCGGAAGTTACAAGGAATATTTGATGGCATAGAGGTTTCCTGGGAAGAAAACACTGTTCCAGCCACACATAGTCAGAATACACCCAGTTGATTGTCTAGAGAAAAATACGCAGACCCAGTAGGGTACAGATAGAAATGCAAAGTATAAAAAATACCTATAATAGTATGGTAATTTTTTTAATCTTCTCCATGCTTCTGGTTTAGTTGCTTGATAACTTTGGAAAAGCCGAACTGTATTAGTTGAACAGTCAAATATTATCATCAAGTGTATGGCTCTTACAGGGAGACAGAACACCTGACAGATAGCAAGGCCACTAAATTGGATTCTTATTTTATGAGTCTAAGAACTTGTGTTACTCCAAAGAAAGAAACTGTATCTGAGAAACAGAAGCTATAGTAGCAGCAAAAAGCAGTAGTTACCAAATAATAGAGGGCTCAGTGTTTGATGAAGGAGTGTGTGATAAAGGATCAACATTCTTTAGCCACCCTTAAAAATTAATTATCTTTGCTTCAAGGTTAACTTATGTTTCTACAACTTTCTGGAATTTAATCTGAGAAGGCATTTAAGAAGGGGAAAAGGGTGGCTAATCAGCTGCTGGTGATTTGACTGTGAGTCTTGCCTTAGTAATAAGATAGTAAACATTGAAATAAACTATATATTAGGGTGTCACAGTAATTTTTATTTACTTCTGGCCACAGCTATAGATGAATACTTTGAGTGTACATTAAAATACATTCTACTACTTCTGTAGTTTGTTTACAGGCAGTGCTTAATAAAAGTTATTATAACCCTGATCTCAGAATCTAAGAACAAAGATAAAATCATTCAGTGTGTTTGTTAGTTCTTCTAGTAAATTATGACATCCTGCACAGTCCATTTAATTCTGCTTCTGATGTCTCTAATAAGTTTAGACTAGGAGATGCAAATTTTGAATGAGAAACAATGTGACGTATGTCTTAAAAATCAAAAGAAGAGTGGATGGAAAGCAAATCACGTTGTGTGTGGAAGGGCAGGTCTGGTGCTGTTTTCATTCTGGATCTATGTTTGTGTGCTCCAGCTCCTAGTGGCAGAAAACTCCATTTAAACTGGCTAAACCAAAACAGTCTTCGTATCCCTCAAATCCATTCTTTGTATCCCACTGCTGGTACCAATGTCTATATGGGGTATAATGGTTGGGTCACAAGTAGCAGAAACGGATGAACCATCCATAATTTCTACTTCTGTTCCTCCAGCTTCACGGAAGCAATGCTGGTACATGTCCTCAGATAATCTAGATGTCTTCTCTCCATTCTTTCTCATGTTATGTACTGTGTTTTTCAGTCTCTCTTTCTGTTGTCCCACATCTAGGCTAGAATCAAAATCCCTACTCTGATTTCAGTTGCAACAGAATGGCAAGAACAAATTCGAGGGCTCATGTGCCCCTAAAATGTGCCAGGCAAGAGATCTGTGATACCTCTGTGATGACGATAAAGACATCACCGCTCCTTAAATAGGCCCATGGCAATGCCTTGTTTATGTACTTACTTTTAAGTTGCATTTCCCTAATTTCTAGGCTCTTCTGGAGCGTCCCTTTTTTAGAAACAAAGTAGCATCAGGGGAAAGGGAGGGACCAAGGAATAGAAAACAGGTGAAATTATAGTCCTGGGCAGAGCCATCCCTCATATCTGAAAAGATTCCAAGATCATTTTTTCTACTCATTTATCAACCTATACTTTCAGAGGTGTAATTTAATCAAGCTCTCCCCTTTGATGGAAAATATCCTAGTTATTGTACACATGGTTAAAACGTCGTGTATGTCCATTAGAGTTGTGTCAGGGATTACGTAATTTATTTTGATCATGCAACTATTATACTATAAGTACCTTATTTGTGTTTTGTATCTCCCTCAGCAAGGAGCCTAGAGCATGGCACAAAATTATGTTAAATAAATCTCAGTTAAGGTTAAAGGAAGAAAAAAGGATGGGATGGGGAGAGAGAAGAAGGAAGGGAGGGAGGGAGGTCTGGATAACCCAATCTTCAGTGAGATTGGTTAGCCACCTAGATGCTCAGTTTTGGCTCTTGACACCTCAATAATATGGCCTCAAAGCCCTGCTTCAGTTTATGCCTCAGCAAAAGAGTCAACTGAATACAGTTCATGGAAATATTTTAGAAAGTGATTCATAGCATAGCTTAGCAATCAGTAAGCATTTACTAACGTGTCCAGCACTGTCTAGCGCTTCACACACATCCTCTTTAATCCTCACAACTATCCCCCAAGGAAGGAATAATTGTCGTCATTTCATAGAATTTTTAAAAATGCTGATGTTCAGAGGCTAACTGCCTTGTCCAGAATCATAAAGCAAAAAATTGAAGAGCCCAGGCCACTCGAATTCCAAAGCCAGAGGGGATGGCTCCAAGACTGAGATTCAGGTAGTGTGTCCTGATCCACTTGCTGCTAAAATTTTGAAGCTTGGAGCCCATGTTTCAAGCCCCCAAAGTCCCTCATCTTGACTACCTAGCCTGCCACTCCCACCCCCCAGGGCACTCTGAAGCATCCCACCATCCAACAAATAAGGGATAAATTATTTTAACACTGCAAGGGACTTCTAGAAGCCTACTCCAGAGCTATGGCCTCTGCCCAAGTCCATTTTGTTTGGTCAGCATCGTGCTGGAGTGGCTATTAAATATACTTTAATGTCATCACAGCTTTGTGTCACACTATCGTTGTCTGTCTCCAAAAGGGGGGCTGTTAAAACTGACTGCCTTGCTTAATTCCCAGTCAACCAGTCCGCCTTGGAAGAGGCTGCAGAACAACTGTTCTGTTTGGGCCTCTTACAGAAGCAAACAGTTCTGCTTCCGTCAAACACTCAGGCCCCAGGGAAGTGACACCCGGTCCTCTGGCTCACCGAGGACACCCTTCTAGAGAGTGAGAGGAGTTTCCATTGGAAAGTCTCACATTCAGTTCTTGAGAAAATATTTCATACCTCTCTGCAACCTGAACTTTATTCAGAGTGTGGTTTGGGCATTCACTTCTGACTGTGAGAGGCACAGAAAGTACAATTATTCAAAGAAGCCCAACCTCTGTGTACACTGCCATGTGTGTGCTTGTCTGCATTCCACCTGTACCATTGCTTACTCCATTCTTTTTAGGTTGACTTGTTTTATTTATATCATTTCAATAAATGGAAAAGTAGTAACTCTAGCATTAAAGTGAAGGTAACCTTATAAATTAATGCACCATCATTAAAATGAAAATACTCAACCCTGTGTCCCCTGAAGATATCTTACACACCATGAGGATTACCTCATCTGGGGAGGTAGTGATGGATTAGGTAGGCACGCTGTCTATGGAGTTAGATGGAACAGGGCTTGTCCCAGGTCTACTACTAACCACGCCATGTGACCTTGAATAATATCCTTATCTTTGCTGAACCTCAGTTTTCACATCTTTAATATGGGTGTAATAATAGCACCTTCTTTGCCTAAATGAATGGATATACATAAAGCCTTTTATGCAGTGCCTAACATGTATTGTAGCAAGCCTTCATGAAAAGTCAGATATTCTAAATGAAACAGTGACTCCAAATGTGAAATTGGAGGAGGCTTCCACATTGAGGTGAAAGGTGACCTTTTGTGTTGTGAAGGATTTTTCTGAAACTGAGATTTTTCTGGGGTTTCTGTCCAGTCTATCAACTCACTTGCTTTGATCCTCCTTCAGGTCTTTGGATTCTTGAACTTTATTCTCTGGGCTGGAAACATCTGGTTTGTTTTCAAGGAGACCGGCTGGCATTCCTCGAGCCAGAGATATCTTTCAGACCCAGTGGAGAGACACTCCAGTAGCTATAACCAAGGCGGGTACAACCACGACAGCTATGGATCAAGCAGTGGGTACAACCAGCAGGCGAGTTTGGGGCCATCCTCGGATGAGTTTGGCCAACAGCCCGGTGGCCCTGCTTCTTTTACCAATCAGATTTAACAGGGTAGTGTTGGCATTCTTCCAAAGACAGCCTCACCACCTTCCATGTCAGTGGCAGGAGAATTTTTTAAGAGTTTCAATCAGTTATTAATTCAGGGAGTGTTGAATGTAAATAAGAGATCTGTAGTCTTCATTAAAGCAGAAAGGCCTGGGTCGTGATGAATGGTATTTAGAGATGAGATGACATGAGAAGATACATGATTCATCAAGATGGCTAATTGGAGAGTACCTTGTTATATACACAGATACTTTTATGGTCGTTTTGTATGCGTGTTGAGATAGTAGAAGCATTTTGTAGCTTAAAGTCTCTGGTATGTAATATGCATAAAGTAAGTTAAACAGCATTGAGTTTTCTTATGGTTTTTGATGTGAAAGCCATTTTAATGATTTCTCTAATACTGTTTGGTGCATCACAACGTGCATGCATTATTATTTTTTAGTTGCAGACCCTGTAGAATTGTGAGTCTCTAAGTATTGCTTTCAGACAATTACTCTGTATTCTTTTTATTTGATGAATCAGTGTTCATATGATTTAGTGCATGAATAAGCATTTTCTCACAAAATGAACATTTGAACTGTATTTATGAAAATTTTCCAGTTTGTACCACGAATTTGTTAAATGGATGTTTAAAGAAATACATTCACTACTTTGTGTACTTGCAAATTTGTCTCTCTGGCTTTATCCAATTCTGAATGCATAGTAACTAAGGTTTGGGGTTTTTGTTTTTCCCTGATTAGTAGATATTCAGTGCTGTAGATGGAAATTGCCCAATATTTATTCGATTTAGTTAGCTAAATATTTACATTCTTGTAACTTTCTATGGTGTTTTGTGGCTTTTATTCTATGGACCATGAACAATGGGCCCAATAACTATGAGTGTGGATGGAGTTTTGTTTCCTTAGAATAATGGAGATGTAGGTATCAGGCACCATAGTTAAGGTATTGTGCTAACATGTTAATTTATGAAGGATAGTCTGTGGAACCTAAACTATCAGCTAAACTTTTAAATCCTGTTTATTTGTAAAGTTAATATGTCCTAAATCCAATTATTAAAAATTCTCAAGTCTCGGCTCAACTTACAAAGTCTGATTTGAATGTTACCCATAAATTAAAAATGACTTCCTCTCTGCATTAAATATTAAATATCTCTCATTAAATATTCCCCAGAATGTATTCATTATCAAGAAAATGTTAATCTTCACTTCTTTGTTTTAACTCAATTGAAATGCCAGGGCCCAACAGTGAGAGCAAGCTGAGCATCTGTATTTCCAGATAAAAGTCGTTATTGATGTATAAACTCATTGTGTGATCTGTGATGTTGGAAATATTTTAGCCCAAAGCGGCTGTGTGTCTTAGATGATATGTATAAACCATTTCTGGATCCTGTTGGATAAATCTGTGTTGTGATATCTCTTTGACCTTAATAAAGTTATTGCATACAGTGCTGGCTGGATAATGGAGAATTACAGCAATAGAACCTGGTGAGCTTGAACAATGAGAGAACAAAGGATAAGTGCACAGTCTTTCCAGTCTCTCACCCTGACCTTGCTTTGTGAGACCAGGGCTGTTCATTCGTTGATTCCGTCATTCCAGGACCTCCTGTATCCCCACTGCTCTGCCAGGCACTGGGGATATAATAGTGAAAGCAGAAACACGCCCCACCTCAGGAAGCTTACATTCTATTGAGGAGACAGACAGTAAAATAATCATACCCCAGTTACACTGTGTGCAACAAAGACATAGGATTCCATGAGAATGCTTATCAGGGGGACTCAAGCTGCTTAGGGGAAAGTCAAGGAGCTTGAATCTGCCTCAAGACAGTGCAGAATTTTACAAGGACATGGTGGAAGGGAGAGTATCCCAGGCAGAGAGTAGGCTTGCAAAGCTCTCAGATGGCAGGAGACAGGATGGATATGTAGCGCATAATGTGTGAGGGGGGCTTTGAGAGAGGTGTCGCTGCTTATTGGGGGAGGTGGGGAGTCCCGCTTGGGCACCAAGATCAAGAATTCTGTCTTTATCCTAAAGAAGCTAAGGGAAAGCACTGAAGGATTTAAGCAGTGGAGGGACGTGATGAGATCAGCATTTTGACAAGATCTCGGTGGGTGTGGGATATAGTGGAGGACATCCTGGGGATAGGAAATAGCTTTGACCTAACACCCATTAGGCAGTGGGCTGGGAGTGGGAGAAGGAGAACAGGCACATCCACCTCTGATTTCCCAGGATAGCGGCTGGATTGGACTGCTTTCTTCAGCACTGTCCAGGGCACAGAGTGTGGCCTCTGATTCTCATGCTGTCATGAATTCTCCAAAGTGGAGAAATCCTCAGAATCAGCATTTGTTTTTTTATTTGTTTGTTTGTTTGTTTTGCGGTACGCAGGCCTCTCACTGTTGTGGCCTCTCCCGTTGCAGAGCACAGGCTCCGGACGCGCAGGCTCAGCGGCCATGGCTCACGGGCCCAGCCGCTCCGTGGCATGTGGGATCTTCCCGGACCGGGGCACGAACCCGTGTCCCCTGCATCGGCAGGTGGACTCTCAACCACTGCGCCACCAGGGAAGCCCCTCAGTTCATTTCTTGAGTGGAGCTGACTCTCCTCACAAAACAGCCTCTCCGCCAATTAAACAATCAATTGATTCATGTTTATTGAGTACCCGTATGCTAAGTACTATGTGCTTAATACCCACAATATAGCAGTAAACAAAGTTGACACATTCTCCATCGACACAGGATTTAAAATCTAGTGCAGTGCTGTCCAATAGCAATTTCTACAATGATAAAGTACTATGCTAAGTACTATGTGCTTAATACCCACAATATAGCAGTAAACAAAGTTGACACATTCTCCATCGACACAGGATTTAAAATCTAGTGCAGTGCTGTCCAATAGCAATTTCTACAATGATAAAGACATTCAACTTCTGTTCAGTATGGTAACCTCTAGCCACATGTGGCTATTAATCACTTAAAATGGGACGAAGGAACTGAATTTTTACTTTCAATTAACTTTATTGCGTTTAGATAGCCCTAAGCCCTTGACACAGTGCCTGGTACACAATTGGCACCTAACCTGTGTTGATTAGTGAATGTCAAATGATGAATGCTTCTGTAAATGGATGGATCGATGGATGGATGGACATATATATATAAAGCAAGAATCTCTTCTAACTCATGCAACTATAAAGAAATGATTCCAAAGTGTGTTCCTTCCAAAAGTAACACTTGTTCTAAATTAGATATTTGAAAAGAGGTAATCTCAGAGTGTACGAATAAATAGGAATTCTTGCTGATCAGTGGTGTCGGTGATAGTCAGGCGGAGGTAACTGAGGTATCAGCTCATTTTTATTTTAGGTGTTATTTTTAGGTATACTCTGTGCTCTGTGATTCCTACAAAGGGCTTAGCAACTTAAAATTGCTAGTGGGATTTGCTCAAGAAGACATGCTGTGTAACAGTTTATCACCATGACAGGCACTAAAGGGTTCAAGGCAACTTGCTGATGCCCCACTTCCCAGAGTCAGAGCTCAGGAGGAAATATACTGTGTTAGGGAAATTAGAACCCTCCAAATAGATCCTTCAGTGTATTAATATCTCTGCTGGGCTCAACATTGGCTATTTCTGTTTACAACTTGCTTATCTTTACTTGTATCCGTCCAATTTCAAACATACCACTAGGAAGACATATTGCCAGCTGTTTCAAGTTTTAAAAGGACAGTTTGATCAGTACCATCTATTTAAACCCCATATACACACTATGGTGAGAATGTGGTCCAAAATAGAGTAAAACAAAAGTGCTAAAGGAAAATCGATTTTGCGAGTATTCTGGGAATGCAAGTCTCTCCAGGTTAAATCACATTCCCTTCAGCACAGAAGCACCAGTGGAGATTTATATCATACTGTATTTTACTTCTTCAGTGCAGGTTAGTCTCAAACTCTAACACCAGCCTAGAAAAAAGCTTCTATTGGGTTTGAAAATTCATGTGCTGGAGACATAAACTGAGAAAAAAAAGGCCTGAATGAAGGCTGAGCCCTGCAACTCCCTGGGGCAGGCCAGAAGTAGATAAGTAAGCTATTATATATAGAATGGATAAGCAACAAGGTCCTACTGTATAACACAGGTAACTATATTCAGTATCCCATGATAAACCATAATGGAAAAGAATATGAAAAAAAAAGAATGTATATATTTGTGTAACAATCGCTTTGCTGTACAGCACAAGTCAACACAACGATGTAAATCAACCATACTTCAATATATAAAAAAAAAAAAAAAGGTGAAAAAAAAAAAAGAGTAAAGGAAACGGGAGGGGACGGCCAAGATCCCCATCAGGACAATAGCAAAGGCTCAAAACACGCCCGATTATTGAGCTGAGCAGTGCTATGACTTCTCCTGCTCTCGGAAACACAGAAAGTGGCTTATTAGAAATCAGGCAGCAGGCACACAGCCTCTGAAAGGTCCACAAGGGAGAGAGAGGGGAAAACATCACTCTATCATGTCTCCCCTGGATCCTTGGTTTTATAGTTCAAGATTTATGTCTTCATTTATTCTGTGCCTGGTCCCCTAAAGGACGTAAGACAATCGCGATTCTGTATGAGAAACATGCACGGGAGTTTTTGAGAAAAAAAAAAAATTCAGACTTTCTAACTAATTCAGATGAAGGTGGTTATAAGGGGAAAGAAAAAAAACTGGGGAAATGAGGCACAGGAATAGCAAGGAAATTTTTACTCTATGCCTTTTATATGTTTGGTTTAAAGCCTGAAAATGTGATATTTATTCAAAAAATAAATTAAAAGTTTGAATGTATATCATTAAACACACTCAGATGACTTTGAAAGCAAGCCTTTTCCCCACCTAAGCTACCATCTCAGGAAAATACAAGCAAGCATTTCATCGTCAGGGTGAACAATTCCTTCAGTCTTTCGAACGTCAAACCTCTTTAAGCATATTTTCTGGAGCTGAGCATTTTCGTCTGATTTCTTCACCCTGTGGGCATTAAAATCCTAAATTAAGAACCCAAGGATTAACCAAAGAAATTAGAGACCCTCTTCGTGAGTGGGGGATTCCCGACAATCACAAAGCTTAAAATCTTTTTATCTCTGTTAATTGATGGGATAATAAGCATCGATTCTACATACATGTGTGTTGGCTGCATCACAGAAATTACCTGGCATGTTTTATTCACACAGGAGCCGCAGGCTGCCCCAGTGACCAGCAGAAGCAGTTTCTCCCTCTCAAGCAAGCGTCAGAAAGGTCTGCAAAATGACAGTCACCAGTGGAAAATGAAAGGCTCTCACTTTTTCTCCCATTACATTGTAAGATAATTAAAGCCCAGACCAATAAAACATCGAGCATTCTTATTCAGAAATCCAATTTTCACTACATCAGGACAGGTAGTTAAATGCTTCAAGCCATCTGCTGGCAACTTCACCATCCCAGCCCATAGCAAAGCCATGTTTTTGTTTTTGTTTTGTTTTGTTCAGGTGGTTTTGCCAACAATGACCAACCAAAGAGAGGAGAAGAGTCTGACAAGGGAGCCCCTTGCATTGTTGACGAGTTTGGGGCCCCAGTACCTGCTGGCTTGTGGATAACAAATCCAAAATAACTGTTTGATTAAAAACAGACGGACAAAAAAGGTATCGCGTAAAATATGTAACGTGTGAGGGTCATAATGTAGATACCAAAGTTATTAGAGAGTCTAAATAAATAAATAAGGACCCAGCTACACAGTATGTGGAGGCAACTGGAACACTGACCGGGATGCATGGAGTTCCATAAAGGCGGGTACTGTTATTGGCAAAGAAGCATCGTGAGTGAGGGTATATAAGCTGTAGGTATCAGGTCCGAAAACAGGCTCTTAGGCAAGTTACTTAAGCTCTCTGAGCTTGTTCATAATTACACTGCAAGTATTTAAATAAGCTAATGTTTCTAAAGTTACACAGGGACTTCCATTTCTGGGAAGATGGAGTAGACATATTTTCCCTAATCCTCCTACTAAGTACAACTAAAAACCCTGGACATTATACATAAAACAAACACAAGTGTAAAAGGTGGAGGAGAGAAGACAGACTGTAAGGGACTCCAGGATTCGAACCACAAGGCACTGGATTCCCTGGGGTTTCTTTTTGCCACATATATCCCAGGCTGGGTGCCACCCACCTGAAACACCAAAGAGCACAGACAATAAAAGCCCCAACAAAAGCTCACTCTCTCGGTAGCCAAAGGGGCAGGAAAAGAACAGCCCAGCAGGACAGAATACTTTTAGGAAATAACTATTCTACTGCAGCCAGGCACCGTTACAACTATGCCCTACCAGCAACCACACCAACAAAGATGAAGTGATGAACCTAGACTCCCCGCCTCAGGCTGTAAGGAGGGGTCTCAGCCACCACATCAGGTGGTATCAGAGAAGACTGAGAAAGCGGTTAGGACACTGATCCTCCAAAGGCGCTAATGAGTCCTCCCACCTGGCATGGCGTCAGTTGAGACCATGTGGGAACCCTGGACTTCTACCCCACCTGGTGGTACTGAGGTACCCTCCCCATGCCGACTAATTAACAAATTCTAGTAGCCAGCAGATCTAATCTCCCTACTAAAATGTGTGCTGTAGAGGGACACTGTTCTTTGTTTTGTTTTTTCACTGTTGTATCCTCATTACTTTTTTTTTTTTTTTTTTTTTTTTGCGGTACGCGGGCCTCTCACTGTTTTGGCCTCTCCCGTTGCGGAGCACAGGCTCCGGGCGCACAGGCTCAGCGGCCATGGCTCACGGGCCCAGCCGCTCCGCGGCATATGGGATCCTCCTGGACCGGGGCACGAACCCGTGCCCCCTGCATCGGCAGGCGGACTCTCAACCACTGCGCCACCAGGGAAGCCCCCTCATTACTTTTAATAGTATCAGACTTATAGTGAGGACTCAATAAATATTTTGGGGGGTAATGAATTGCAAGTTCATTTCTCTGTGTGTATTGCAAGGTCCTCAGCTATAAAGCTGAGTTAATGACACTTCTATTCCATGTTATTATGAAGATTATATGAGATAATATTCAAAAACAAAACTTTCCTAGGGTATATAAAGAACTCCTACAATACAAAAAAAAAAAAAAAGAGAGAGAGAACAACCCAATTTAAAGTTGAGCAAAGAACTGGAATAGACATTTGTCCAAAGAAGATATGCAAATGCCCAATAAATACACAAAAAGATGTCTAACATCACTAATCCTTAGGGAAATGCAAACCAAAACCACAATAAGATAATGCCTCATTAGAATGGCTACTATCAAAAGAAAAAGCGAGGAGAGGGAAGAAAAATAAAGTATAGGCAAGGACGTGGAGATACAAAAACACGTGCACTACTGGTAAGAATATAAAATGGTGCAGCTGCTATGGAAAACAGTATGGTGGCTCCTCCAAAAACTAAAAATGGAATTACCATATGCTCCAGCAATTTCACTCCTGGTTATAAACCCCAAAAGAGTTGAAAGCAAGGATTCAAACATATATTTGTACACCACAGTTATAGCAGCATTATTCATAACAGCCAAAAGGTGGAAGCCCCCTAAGTATCCACTGATGGATGGATGGGTAAACAAAAGGTGGTATGTACGTACAATGGGGAGAAGGGGAAGTGGGCAATTATTGCTGAATGGGTACCAAGTTTCATGTTGCAAGATGAAAAGAGTTCTGGAGATGGATGGCGGTGATGGCTGCACAACAATGTGGACATACTTAATGCCACTAAACTGCACACTTTAAATGATTAACATGGTAAATTTTATGTTACATCTATTTTACCATAATTTTATACATTAAAAACATAACCTTGCACCATATCAACAACACAGTAAAGACTCATTAAATGATACAGTACAGAGATGGAGTATAAAATTTATAGCAGAACCACCTTGTGTTTCTTGCCTATAATTATGTCTCACAAAAGAGGATCTAGCTATAGAAGTAGGTCTCACAGTCCTTTTTCACCAGCTTGGCAAAATCAATGAAGAAAAAGGAGAGTGTCAGGGAAGGGCCAGTGCCAGTAACTGCAATGACACTTCCATCTGAAAGTTAGATTGCCATTGCCTGGCTACATAAGACACTGTCTCAGCAGGAAAGAAAGTTTCTCGTCTCCTTTTACTGCAGAAAAAGAACAGAGCTGCCTATTGAATAACAGAATTGGATTAGGCCTTGAAAAAAAAAAAAAATCAATGCCCGTTATCCCAGTGCCTGGAGCCCAGCTCTGTAGTTTATTCAACAGAGTTTGTGACAACAAAATTGAAGAAGAACTCAGTAAACTAAATTCTTCCTATCAAGTTCCCGTTGAAAAGGAAAGGAGCATCTTTACTAATAGAACAGAAGACATATTTAGTTGGAGGAGTAAGTTCCTAAGACCGATGGGTATTCTTGCCTAGTGGGGGAAGTGACAGTGCTGGAAGATGAGAGCGGAGCACCAGCGGGTCAATGGCAGTTTTCCCTGAGCTGGGGGGTGGTCCTCAATGGTGGGCAAAGGCACAGTACCATCAGTGCCTTCCTCGATAGCGGCAGCAAACAGAGGTAATCCAAGCTTCCTGAATGCCATCCTTGACCAAATAACTCATTGACCAAGCATTTTAATAAACTTTATTAAAGTAAAATGTTGTTTAGGTATGTATACGCCCACGTGACCCCCTCCCAGATCAAGATATTAAACATTTTCATTATCCCCGAAAGTCCCCTCATGCTATTTCACAATCACTCTTCCTTTCAGAAGGTAACCACTATTTTATTTATTTTTTTAATAAACAATGATCTTATTTTTTGAATGTTTTACTTTTTTATATCATTTTTAAAGGTTACTTTCCATTTACAGTTATTACTGTAATATTGGCTAAATAAATAAGTATTGGCTAAATTCCCCGTGTTGTACAGTAGTACCTCCTTGAGCCTGTCTTACACCCAATAGTTTGTACCTCCCACTCCCCCGCCCCTATATTTTAACTTCTGTCTCCATAGATTAGGTTTTTCTCATTCTTGAACTTCACCCAAATGGAATCATACAGCATGTGTGTTCTTTTTGCGTCTGGCTTCTTTATTCGGCCTGTGGCTTTGTGCGTATTTGTTGTTTGTTCTCTATTGATTAATGAGTAATATTCCAAAGAAGATAACCTAATAGCCAGGAAGCATGGAAAAAGTCACTTAATATCATTGGTCATCAAGGAAATGCAAACGAAAAGCACACTGTGTTTCTAGAAGAAATAAAGCTTAAGAAGACTGGCTCCTCCAAGTGTTGGTGAGGATGTGGAAAAACTGGAACTCTCATACATTATGGTGCAAGTGTAAAATGAAACAATTTCTTTGGAAAAGTACTGGGCAGTTTCCAAGAAAATTAAACATCATCTACCCTCTGACCCAGCAATTCCACTCATAGATATATACCCAGAGAAATGAGTGCATATGTATACAAAAATACTGTGGAAAAATGTTCATGGCAGCTTTATTCATAATGGTCCAAAACTGGAAAAAACACAGATAGCCATCAGCTGGACAAACTGTGGTATATGCCAATGAATCGTTTTTGAGGGCCTACTGTGTGCAAAACACACTCTTGTCTTTGTCAGCTCTTCTTTCAGTGGGCATGACACCCTCTCCTCGGGGATTCCATTTCATTCTCAGGTTCCCCTAAAAGCAGGGAGGGAGTGTGGGACGCTATGGATCTCCCAGTACCAGATACCTGCCCACCTTTCCCCAGTGGATATCACATTCCAGATTCTGGACCACACAGTGTAGTCAACAGCTGTCCAATTTCGTAAACATTTCCTGAGCATGATGCTAGACCCTGAGAGGCAGATACAAAGATAATTAAGAAATAACCCTTGCTGAGGGGAGAGTGGCTGAGAGCTTGATTCTTGGAGTCAGAAAAACCCATGCTTGGATACCAGCTCTTGTTAACTGTGTGCTCTTGGGCAAGCCCTCATCTTCTCATCTGTGTAAGGCATCGAACAACGCAAATGATAATAATAATGCCACAAAAAGAGCATTCTGAGAGCTGCATGGGAAGTGCATAGCACAATGTCTGGCACTTAGGAGGTTTTAAATCAGTGTTATTTATTACTATTATTGTTATAATGTTCACAGTCTAGTGAGGAGGAGAGACATCAACTAATTACAAACACAAAGCAGATGATCAGAGAAATTTGAATAGAGGTCAAATGAGCTTTGGGGATACGGAGAGAAAGAAGAGACTAATACGGGCTAGAAAATTCTGGTAAGATTTCTTATAGGATTTAAAGAGAGTTGGGTGTCAGCTTAGGAAACAAGAACTGCAGCTCTAACGATAATGATGAAATAGTGCAGTGAGAGGCAACACGATGTACTGAAAAGAGCATCAAGATCGAAACCCTCCAGCCTTAAGTTGGAATCTAGGCTCATCCATTTATTAGCCAGAGGATTTTGGACAATTCATCTAACCCCTCTAAGCTTCAATTTCCTCACTCGTAAGTGATGACAATTCCTATTTCTAATGGCTGTTGAGGATTATTTATTTATTTGTTTATTTATTTATTTATTTATCAATCACATGCCTAAGTACCAGTTACTGCACAAATTTTAACAATCACATTAACTGAGTGAGAAATTAAGGACCCACACACACTGCTCCTCTTGGGGTGAGGCTGGGGGTTCTTTTCAAAAAGGCAACATCATGACCACCCTGCCGGCATTTGCCTACTGTCATGATTCTTACAGTGGTTATAAGACACTTAGAGAGTCTAGCAGCCCTTTCAGCCAGGAAAATGCACACATACATGAAAATTTTTGCATAATCCAAGAAGTTGCGAGACTCCCCAAAACGTAATCCATGGAGTTGCTGAGCTTCCAGAGCCCCCAGTGAAGAAGTGAGCCCCTGAAAAAGGCGTAAGCCAAACCATCAAAGGAAAATGTCTTAGAACCTCACTCCTATGACCCACTATTTAGCTGGGGCTCAATACGGAGCAGGGCAGTGGACCGAAGTATGAGAGCAAACCTGGTATAAAAAAAAAAACGTTCTCCTGTGATTACATTTTTTCTCACACAAATAGTTTACCAAACCTCAGCACCATTAATAATAGGCTAATCTTGCGCTGACTAAGCCTGCTGAGCCCCTTGGCTGCAGCCTTCGGGCAGGTGGTCCCGTGCTGTTGTCAATAAGTCCACATAGAGTTGTCAACCCCCTACTTGCTATCCACACCTTTCCTCTCCCCAGTCTGATACCTACCTCAGCACACTCAAATGCCACCCTCGTATGCCAAAGGGTCAAACATTTTTTTAATGTTTTTTCCAGATGCTTTGACACTGTGTGTAAATAGCCTAAATGTTCCATGATATTGCGAAATTCAGGTATAGGAGAAAATGATATATTATCACCTGAACTGTCTGTAGATACCGCTACGCCTTTTTTGTTTTTTGGCTGCGTTGGGTCTTCGTTGCTGTGCACGGGCTTTCTCTAGTTGCAGCGAGCGGGGGCTACTCTTCGTTATGGTGCATGGGCTTCTCATTGCAGTGGTTTCTCTTGTTGCGGAGCACGGGCTCTAGGCGTGTAGGCTTCAGTAGTTGTGGCATGCAGGTTCAGTAGTTGTGGCTCACGGGCTCAGTAGTTGTGGCGCACGGGCTCAGTAGTTGTGGCGCATGGGCTTAGTTGCTCTGCGGCATGTGGGATCTTCCCGGACCAGAGCTCGAACCCGTGTCCCCTGCCTTGGCAGGCAGATTCTTAACCACTGCGCCACCAGGGAAGCCCTGCTACGCCTTTTTGATCCTAAGTTTGATTCAGTCTTGAAGAGAAGGTTATGAATAAACCTGATTCCCAGTATTTTGCTTCCATCAGCACCATCGTCATCACCATCATCACCATCATCATCATTCTTCTTGCCCATTTGTTTACCCCACCCTCCTATTCCAGTCTCTGCCCCAGGAGGTTGATTCCTCAGACCCCACCTCCCAGGCCTCCTTCCTGCTGGTTCCCTGATTGGCTTGGTCAACGGGAGGCACAGGCTGGAGATCAGAGCCTGGGGTGTCTCTTCCCCACCCCCTCCCTGATTTGCCTGATTTGTAGCCGCGGCTGTCTCCCTTCATCCACGGCTTCTGTCAAGTGGCCCCTACTCCAAGAATCCTGCTCTCTCTGGGCTCCATCATCCGATTTCCTCTCCTTGCTCCTTCAGGACAAGAGTGGTAAGTCTCCCATCACTTCTAGTCTCTGGGTGCCTTGACATCCATGTTTATTTTCCTAACCGTGACCGCTGAGTGATCCCTTCATGGGTGTCTCTGATGCCATCCGAGTTAGAGTCTGTGTCCTGCCAGGATCCTGATGATACGTCATCTCTACTCTCATCTACTCTGTGTCTATTATTGATTGCTCCCTGTGTATCAGACACTGTGCTTTCCATGAGAAACATATTTCCATGAGGAAAGTATTATTTTATACATGAGAAAGTAGACTTAGCCATTTTAAAGATCTTATCCCAGGTAACACAGCTAGTAAATGGCAGAGTCAGAATTCAAACTACTCCAGAGCCTCTTTTTAACCACTGCCAACAGTTCTGCAATACAGTCCATGTCAGAATCATCTGGCGTGTTTCTTACACATCCAGATTCTCAGAAACCTACTCAGAGCTCTCCGCTGAGGAAACCAGCTGTTGGTTTTAACGTGGGCAGTGAAGCTGGCTTAGGGTCATCACCTGCTCTGAGGGAGCTAATGGCATAGGTTAACTGACAACCGATGGGACGGGCTGGCATTGAAACTCTGACCGGTATGGACAACAGTAATTAGTGAGATCGATCAAACTCTCTCTCCCTCCCATAGTTAAATGAAAAATGCTAAGGAAATTAGTCAGGAGGTAGAGAGAGGACAGAAAAGAAAACCATAAAGAGAAGCAAGCAATGAGCAAATGGAGTGGCCATATGCTGGAGCACTGACCAGTGATGCAGTAATGACAGCAGTGTCCCTGGAGCCAGGCGGAAGCCGGAACAATGACTATTCCTGGCTTTTCTTGAGATCTATCTCCTCTCACACATCAACTCACCAGTGATCTAAGTAATCGCTGGTCATGTCTTCCCTGACCCAGACTCATTTGACTGAGCTGACATCCTCCAGCTTTTACAGAACAAGCTCTAAGCAAACACAAGTGAAATAGCCTTCCTACTGGTCTTCCTGAATTTACTCTGTTCGTTTCTCTAAACCATTATTCACACTGAAGCCAGCGTGACGTCTCCAGACTGTAAATCTAAGTTTATCAGCCTCCTTGCCTAAAACTCACAAATGGTTTCCTATTCTCTTGACATAAAGTGAAAATTCCCTACCGTGGCCTCCCAGGTCCTGCGCCATCCAGTCACCGTGCCTCCTCTTCATCCTCACCTGGAGCCTCCCTCCCCCTCAGCCTCTCTGGTCCAGCTACCCTGGCCTTCTTTCAGTCCCTCCCAATCACCACACTCCCTCCTGCCACTGGGTTTACCACAGGCTCTTCCATCTGCCTACAGTGTGGATCCCTTGCCCTTTCATCTACTTCCTTCCTTCCTCCTCGGCATCAAACATCACCTCCCCAGGGATGCCTCCCTCACCTCCCTGACGGACACCAACCTCATAGCATCTCCCTTGCACGGTATTGTCACAGGGGTGACTTCTTTTGTGATTAAGTGATTAATATCAGTCTTGACCAGTAAGCTCCCTGGGATCAAAGTCCATGTCTGAGTTTTCTCACTGTTGTGTCCCCAGTACCTTGTACGGTGTCTGGCCCACAGCAGACACTCAAATATTTGTTGACTATGGCATGACTGGTTTAATGTCTGCCTGCAAATAACTCTAGGGAAAGGCTCTTCTACAAGGGCCACTGTATAGTTGCCATGGAACGAATGACAATAGTAACAGAGGGCAAGTAACGGTCGCTTAGGAAGGGCCGACATACAACAGGAGACCAGAGTATGTGTGGCTGTATGCACAGTACCCAGGACCAAGCACTCCACTTGGAAGGGGAGCCCAATCCTTCTGCAGCCGCAACATCTACTTTAGCACCTACGACAATGCCCAGAAGGTCAGTGGCGCTTGGCTCTCCTTCATCGAGTTTCATTTAAGCTTGCAGGTCTATTTCCAGAGTTCAGGGCTACAACTTGGTAACCAAAATGGGGCCAGTTTGGTGCCCGTTACCCACCTCAATCCCGCTTTCAACTGAGTTGGAAAATTAAAGAGAACAAATTTGCAGCTTTATTGCAAACTGAAAAAGTGATACAATTAACACAAATGTCTTTGATTGCCTCTTGAAAAACACTTGTAAATCAAAATTGGTTAAAGACACAGACCTACTAGAGAATGGACTTGAGGATATGGGGAGGGGGAAGGGTAAGCTGTGACAAAGTGAAAGAGCGGCATGGACATATATACACTACCAAACGTGAGGTAGATAGCTAGTGGGAAGCAGCCGCATAGCACAGGGAGATCAGCTCGGTACTTTGTGACCGCCTGGAGGGGTGGGATAGGGAGGGTGGGAGGGAGACGCAAAAGGGAGGGGATATGGAAACATATGTATATGTATAACTGATTAAATTTGTTATAAAGCAAAAAAATAAAATAAAATAAAATTTAAAAAAAAAAAAAAATCAAAATTGGTAATGCTTTTAAGGATATGACATATTCTTTCAAAGTATCCATGAGAGAGGGAAATGGTTTCGGATCATGCAAATGTGTGAATTTATGCCTAATAAATGAAAAATATTCTTCCTTACATAATTCCCTTTCGGGGACCTGCTTTAGTTCAAAAAAGTTTTTGAACACTTGACAGGTGCCAGGTATTCTGCTGGGCCAGGGGTAGGAGATATGGAGAATCTGCAGAACTCTTGCTGTCAAGGGCCTCACGCTCTGATGGAGGAGATCGTGGCAAAAGCAAATAACACGAGCCATGTTGCAAGTGTACGTCATGTAAAGTGTACGTAGGATAAAGTGCACATCCTTTGTCCTATGAAGGAGATAATAAGGGTGCAGAGTTTTTTGAAAATTAGGGGTAGCTCATGGAGAAGACCGTAAAAGGTCCATGATATCATAGAGTACAGCTTCCTAACTTTACAAGTAAGAAAAATGAGGTCCCCAAAGGTCACGATCTCTTGACGAGTTAGTGCCAAACCAGATCTCGAACCCAAAAGTTCCCTTTAAAGAGCGGTCAAAGATATGACCAAGTTCTACTGTTCTTACTGGCTTTCTCCAAACCACTCCAGCCACTGGGGGTTGAAGTATCAAGCAAATGTTGTTTGCTTTTTTTTTGCGGTACGCGGGTCTCTCACTGTTGTGGCCTCTCCCATTGCGGAGCACAGGCTCCGGACGCGCAGGCTCAGCGGCCATGGCTTACGGGCCCAGCCACTCTGCGGCATGTGGGATCCTCCCGGACCGAGACACGAACCTGCGTCCCCTGCATCGGCAGGCGGACTCTCAACCACTGCGCCACCAGGGAAGCCCTTGTTTACTTTTTATAAGGGAGCAGCAAGGTCCATCTCCCTGCCTCCCATCTGGTCCCTTTCCACTCTCCTTCCCATATATCAGGTGGAATAACTTCCCCAAATGCAAATCTGATCGTGCCACCCCTTTCCTTCCCACCACCCTTAGGCTGACAGCCTGGGTCCACCCTAAGGCTCACTCCAAGTGCTCTGGTCCTGACCCTTGACTTCAGCCTCCTCTTCACCACTGTCTCCTTCCCTCTCCATGTTCCAGCCACACTGTTCTTCCTCTGGTTCTTCAATCTTGCCATGCTTTCTCCCACTTCTGGGGCTCAGCACGCACTGTTCCCTCTGCTTGGAACACTCTTCCTCCTTCTTCACCTAATGATTCATTTGGTTGAGATAAAATACCATTACCCTGACCTGTAGACTGGGTTAGTCTTTCCCTGCTCTCTGTATGCTCTCTGCCATTGCTCTGTATTGAATCACGGGTTGAACATCTGCCTTCTGCACTAGACTCTAAGCCCCAAGAGTGTGGGAACATCTCAGTCATTCACTGATGCGTCCCCACACCCTAGCACAGTATGTAGATTCTTAGGTAGGCTAAGCTGCTGGAACAAATAACACTTCAAATCCTCAGCCTTTTACAGAACAAGAAGTTATTTTTTTCTTTTTCATGTGACAGTTCAGAGTCAGGGTTCCAGGTGGGTGGCAGTTCTACTCCATGCCACCATGTAGGGACAACAGGCTGATGTGGCTTGTGGCTTCAAGATGCGGCTTCCAAAGTACTCCTGATAATTTCTGTGTTAATTGGCTAGAAACAGGAAAGGGCACGGAAGAGGCTGCATAGAAGGCGACCACTTCTCTTCTGCTTCTTTTCCATTGGAGGGCATTTGGTCATATGGTCACAAAAGGCTACACAAAAGGCTAGGATATGTGGGCCAGCCATGGCCAAGTATTATACTTCTTTACCATGTGACAAGGGGAGAAAGGATTTTGAAAGACAGATGTCAGCTCCACCAGGACGTTCAGGGCAGATTTACTGAAAATAAATTAATTTTTAAATCATTATATTGCTCTACTTTAGATGCTGATATCAATATCCAAACTCCCAGAATCATTATGTTTCTATCATTTTGTTGGCAGCATTTCAATATCCAAACAACTGGCTTCAATAAAAGGTAAGGCCTGGTGTGACAGAGATGTATGTGTTTCTTCTCTACCATGAGAGCATGCCAAGAGTTAAAAATAATAGGACACCAAAGGATGCCAACGATGTAAGAGAACTTGTAGATGAATCATCAAGATTTATGATGTTCTTTTTATTCTTTTTTTTTAAATAAATTTATTTATTTTTGGTTGCATTGGGTCTTTGTTGCTGCGCGCGGGCTTTCTGTAGTTGTGGCGAGCGGGGGCTACTCTTCCTTGCGGTGTGCTGGCTTCTCATTGCGGTGGCTTCTCTTTGTTGTGGAGCATGGGCTCTAGGCATGCGGGCTTCAATAGTTGTGGCTTGCGAGCTGTAGAGCACAGGATCACTACTTGTGGCATGCAGGCTCTGTTGCTCCATGGCACATGGGATCTTCCCAGACCAGGGCTTGAACCTGTGTCCCTTGCATTGGCAGGCAGATTCTTAGCCACTGCGCCATCAGGGAAGTCCCTGATGTTCTTTTTGAACATTTGGAAATTGAGGTCCAGTGATAGGAATTAGCTCACCCAAATTTAAAGGCCCAGCTATAATAGGAGCATGGATCCCTGACTCCTAATTCAGTGTTCATCCCACCATGGCCAGTTGGCCCTCCATGGGCCGTATCCTCAGTGTGTCCAAGTCAGCATGTGACTTATAAACCTTCAGTGGTATTCAGGATGCAATCAGTCCCCAACTGCCTCTGTTGATTGAGCAAAACATAGTGTGGCAAACTCCCAAGGTGTAAACATTTGCCATCAGCATTCCATTTTATAGGTAAAATATTTTTAGAGCCAACAATACTGTCATGGAAATAACAATATAAGAAAAAATATACTCATATACTGGGATCATTATCTTATTCCAAAACATGTGGCTTCTTTATAGAGTAACAAGCACAGCTGGATTCTACTATATTGCAGTTATTTTTCCTCCTAGATGGCTGGTCTATGTCTCCAGAGGAGATGCTTTATATTTCTATTTAAATAAATCTTCATCTTGGTGAGAATATTATTGTTACACTATCACAACACAAGAGACCTATGATTTCTGTTTCACAATTTCAGGCACTTTTGATAATGTCAATGACAAAATATCATGTCCATGACATGATAAATATCCATGACATTTCTCATATAACAGCCCCCTCTGAGAGGCTGAGAGGGGAGTGTAACTCTCTATCATCCACACTGCCCACCAATACACAGACACACACACACACACACACAGACACACACACACACATCATTCCTGGCACCAGACTCCTTACAGTAGACAATTGGGCCACATTTATTCCCAGGCCTTAAGATAACACAGGATAAATATGGCTCATCTTGCCAGAATGTATTTTATTCAATGGTAATTTTAAGTGTTATTCACTGAAATCAAGCAGGGCTAGATCATGGAATAGAAGTCAGTACCAACCCACATTTTCAATTCTGGCTATTTGGACTTATGCCCTTGATCTCTTGGGGGAGGTGGATAGAAATGGGTGTTGAGTACGTATTTGCCTGTAGCATCCAAAGTAGTTTTACAGTGGAAAAGTTTGAAAAGTGCTAGAGTACTGGGGAAACTATCGATCTAGCAAGAAAACGGAAGAGATCTAATTTTTAGTTCTGCCATGTACAACTGATGCATACTGGGAAAAACCATGTTTCTCCTGTAGGTCTTCATTTCTTTGTTTGAAAAAATAACTAATATTAAGAAAAGTTCTAAAATGAGGTGATTCTGACACTTTGCTGTACTGAGGTTTGTGTTTCTACTACACTAAAGTGTTAGGAACTCACTAGATGAAATGTTTCACATTTTAGGTTCCACTTTCCAGGGCAGGTGAAGAGAAAGAGGCAGGGATTGTTCTCAAGTTCAAGTCAGCTCAGTTCAGCACACGTCTATGCTAAGGCCTACAACACGCCAGGGCCTGGGAATGAATACAATGATAAATAAGATGCAGTGACTGCCCTCAGGGAACATACAGTCTAGAGCTGCACTGTCCAATATGGTAGCCACTAGCCACCTGTGGATGTGGAACACTTAAAATGTGGTTAGTTTGAATCGAATTGTGCTGTAAGTGTAAAATATGTGACAGATTTAAGAGACTTAGTAAGAAAAAGTGTAACATATCTGAATAATTTGTTCATGTTGATCAATGCTGAAATGATATTTTGATAAATTGGGTTAAATAATATATTTCTAAAATAATTTTATCTGCATCATTTTACTTTTTTAATGTGGCTACTTAGAAAAAATTTCATTATAATTCAGGCTCATATGACATTTCTTTTGGACAGCACTGATCTAGAAGGTAATTGAGACAGAATAACAGTGTTTCAGTCTGAAGGTTATGACAAGCTTATGTTTAGGGAAGTAGAGAAGCACAAAGGAGGGGCAGGTAGCCCTATCCCAGGGTTTGGGAAAGAATCCTGCAGGATACACTGCCTGAAGAGCAAGATCTAGAGGTAGCATGCATCACGGTGAGGAACCAGACTGACTGTGTGACCTTGAGCAAGCTACTTAACCTCTCTGTGCTTCAGTTTCCTCATCTATAAAGTGGAGATGATACTAGAACCCACCTCGGAGGACTGATGTAAGAATTAAATGAGTCAGGGCTTCCCTGGTGGTGCAGTGGTTGAGAGTCCACCTGCCGATGCAGGGGACACGGGTTCGTGCCCCCGTCCGGGAAGATCCCACATGCCGCGGAGTGGCTGGGCCCGTGAGCCATGGCCGCTGAGCCTGCGCGTCCGGAGCCTGTGCTCCGCAACGGGAGAGGCCACGACAGTGAGAGGCCCGTGTACCGCAGGAAAAAAAAAAAAAAAAGAATTAAATGAGTCAAATCATATACATCCCATAAAGAAGTGGCTGGCATACAGAGCATGGGCTCCATAATCGTCCATCACAATGCAAGCTCCAGGAACCAAGGAGCTGTTCTCTTAATACTGCTCACTGCTCTCTCCCCAGAACTACGACAAGGCCCAGCAATAAGTACTTGCTGGGAGCACAGAGTGTGTAAGGAACTGCAGACAGTTTAGTGTTATTTAAAGCATAAAAAGTAAGGTAGGAGCTAGCAGGAAATGTGGACATGAAGTGCCTGGATTAACACCCCCCACCCCCATTCCAAAGGCAAGAGAGGCAATAAAAGACACCCAAAAAGAAACATCAATCCTTTGCATTTTTAATGGCACATCGCCCTTTACGATATGCTTTCACATATTCGCCCACAACTCTGTGAGGCAGACAGGGCAGGAGTTAGGAGGCAACATGCTGAGTTTATTAAGGGAAGAACCCAACCATAAAAAGAGGAAACCAAAAAACGCCTCACAAAGTCTCATCAGTATTGGTAGGATGAGCGGAGCTCGTTTTTATCTTTTATTTTAAATTTTTTTCTAGTTCGGTTTTTACCACGAGCATATGTTATTTTATAGTCAGGGAAAATGCATGCTGTGTTAAAATGAATGGAGGAGAAGGAAGAGAAGTGGGCTAGTCCAGATGGAGTCCCCATTTAGAGAGCAGTCAGACCTGAACTTCATCAGAGGACTGGGAAACGTCTGGTTCCGCAGCCTCCATGGAGATGCTCTTAGAAGGAGTTATTCCAAAGTGGCAGATCTTTCTATGGCCTTTGAAGGCAGACAGACTTTCGAATCTTTCCTCTGCCACCCGGCAGCAATGTGACCTTAAGATTCTTAATCTCTCCATGTGTCAGTTTCCAATATGTAAAATAGAGACACAAATAGTACCTACCTTTCTGGGTTTATGAAGCGTTAAATAAGCTTATGCTTAAAAGGCATCTGACACATAGTAAGCAAGAAAGGTGTCTATCATTACTTGCAAGCTCACTCACAGCTTGGAAGCTCACCCGTTCCTTTCCAGAAGGGCACAGCCAGGAGAGGAAGAGGTTACTGTCCCCCATGAGAAGTCTCAGACCCAGCAGAACAACCCATACTAAAGCCCTGTCTGGTTATTCTGGGTTATGAATAAATAAATCAACTGGTAAAAGTTACAAAAGGGATATTTACCTCCGAAGGAATTAAGGTGTTTCTTCTAAGCACTTTGCTTCTTAAAAACAAGACTATTTATAAACAGAGTTTATTCTTTAGCCACTTAAATGCCAAGTTACGGCCATGCAGCTCCTCACCACCTCAACCCCACCTCCCAGGAAAGGGAGACATGAGCTAAAAGAAATATGCCATCTCCTTGTTTTTGATGAGCAGGAAAATCTTGGGTAATTGAGGAAAAAAATCCCAATTTTACTTTTTACTTACTTATTTATTTATTATTATTATTATTATTTTCTGCGGTACGTGGGCCTCTCACTGTTGTGGCCTCTCCCGTTGCGGAGCACAGGCTCCGGACACGCAGGCTCAGCGGCCATGGCTCACGGGCACAGCCGCTCCGCGGCATGTGGGATCTTCCCGGACCAGGGCACGAACCCGTGTCCCCTTGCATCGGCAGGCGGACTCTCAACCACTGCGCCACCAGGGAAACCCTATTTTTTAAATTTATTTATTTTATTTATTTATTTTTGGCTGTGTTGGGTCTTTGTTGCTGCGCGTAGGCTTTCTCTATTTGCGGTGAGCGGGGGCTACTCTTCGTTGCGGTGCGCGGGCTTCTCATTGTGGTGGCTTCTCCTGTTGAGGAGCATGGGCTCTAGGCACGTGGGCTCAGTAGTTGTGGCGCGTGGGCTTCAGTAGTTGTGGCACACGGGCTCTAGAGCACAGGCTCAGTAGTTGTGGCGCACGGGCTCAGTTGCTCCGTAGCATGTGGGATCTTCCCAGACCAGGGCTCAAACCCGTGTCCCCTGCACTGGCAGGCGGACTTCCAACCACTGCGCCATCAGGAAAGCCAAAAAATCCCACTTTTAAATGTGGGTTTCAGGATGTGGCAGAAGTGAAGGGAAGAGGTGGATAAGGATAGGAGGGAAAAGAGCTAAAAATTGAATGCAAAGAAGCAGGGAACTTTCTGAGTCTGGGATAGTAGTCTAGATGGAGGGCCAGCCACTGGACTAGCAGACAGAAGCCACAGGTCAGGATGAGACTGAGGATCAGAAACCAAAGAGGAAATCAAGGAGTAAGAAGCTAAGGGTACAGATTCTGCAGATACTGATTCGACAGATATTTGTGAAGCACCTCCTAGATCCTAGGCACTGTTCTAAGTGCTCAAGTTTCCACAGAAGAGAAGACAGGCAAAACATTCCTATCTTCTTTTATTTATTTATTTATTTATTTATTTATTTATGGCTGTGTTGGGTCTTCATTTCTGTGTGAGGGCTTTCTCTAGTTGCGGCAATCGGGGGCCACTCTTCATCGCGGTGCGCGGGCCTCTCACTCTCGTGGCCTCTCTTGTTGCGGAGCACAAGCTCCAGACGCGCAGACTCAGTAGTTGTGGCACACGGGCCTAGTTGCTCCGCGGCATGTGGGATATTCCCAGACCAGGGCTCAAACCCGTGTCCCCTGCGTTGGCAGGCAGACTCTCAACCACCGCGCCACCAGGGAAGCCCATTCCTATCTTCTTAAGGCTTATGTTTTCAACATGGATTCAGACTCAAGCTCTGCCACTTATTAATGTGTCCTCAGCAAGATCCTATCCCTTCTTCATCTATACAATGGTATAATCATGGAGAGACGTACTGTGTTCATGGGTTGGAAGAGTCAACACAGTAGATATCAGTTCTCCCCAAGTTGCTTTCTAAGTTTAATGAAATATAACAAAATTCAAGTTGTTTTTAAAACAAAAACAGACAAACTTATTCTAAACTTTATGTGGGAAGGGGACTAAAATAGTCAAAAACTGTAAACATCTCAAATGTCCTTTGGTGGTGAATGTGGTACATTCATATCATGGAATACTACTCAATGAAAAGGAAAATACCATCAATACATGCAACAACTTGGATAAAACGCAAGGGAGGGGCTTCCCTGGTGGTGAAATGGTTAAGAATCCACCTGCCAATGCAGGGGACATGGGTTCAAGCCCTGGTCCAGGAAGATCCCACATGCCACAGAGCAACTAAGCCCGTGTGCCACAGCTACTGAGCCAGCGTGCCCAAACTACTGAAGCCCACGTGCCTAGAGCCCGTGCTCCACAGCAACAGAAGTCACGACAATGAGAAGCCCGCGCACTGCAACGAAGAGTAGCTCTGGTCGCTGCAACTAGAGAAAACCTGCTCACAGCAACAGAGACCCAACACAGTCAAAACTCAGACAAACAAATAAATAAATTTATTTTTTTAAAAATGCAACAGAATCACAACATTGTAAAGCAACTATACCCCAATAAAAAAATAAAAACAGAAGAAAAAAAAAAAACTCAAGGGAATGATGCTGAGTTTAAAAAGCCATTCTCAGAGAACTTCTGTATGATTCTATTCACGGAACATTTGTTGTTTCATAACATATGAAGATGGAGAACAGATTATTGATTGCCAGGGGTTAGGGATGGGGGAGGGGGCAGGTAGAAAGATTGGCTGTAACTATAAAGGGTTACTATGAGAGAATCTTGTGTTGGTGGTAGAGTTCTGTATATTGATTGTGGTGATAGTTACACAAAGGTACACATTTGGTAACATTGCCAAGAACTACACACACACACACACACACACACACACACAGGATGAGTGCATATGTAACTGGTAAAATCTGAACAAACTGTGGATGGTATCAATGTCAGTTTCTTGCTTTGGATGTTGTACTGTAATTATGCAAGATGTTTCTTGGGGGAACAGGTGCGGGAGATTGTTTTTGCATATTTATTGGCAATTTCCTGTAAATTTATAATCATATCAAAATAGAAAGTTTAAAAACGCAATAAAAATTTAAATGGTATAATAATCCCTATGGTGGTTATGAGAAGTAAATATACAATTTATTAAAGTATCTGGCACACAATAGATGCACAGTAAATGGCAGCTCCAACTTCCTATCCCAGCCAGATTGCTGCTTACACACATGTCCTTGACTTGCTCTAGCTTGGAGCAAATAAGTGGGTACTCTTGAGTGAGGGGCAAAAAAGAGTTATCCATTTGTGGGACCAGGAAGTCTGAATGCCTCAAGCTTCGGCCTAATTGTGGGTGAAATGACACAGGGGGATGGAGAGGACACACATTTCCTCATGTAAGAGAGAGAGAGGCCAACACATTGATTAGAATGCTTTGGCAGATGTTTATATACACAATTTACCATTTAGTCGGAGTCCTGTTCAGAGATACAGTAAAAACTGAGAAGGTCCACAGTTGTTTTCCCTTCATCCATTCCTCTTAACTCTTGTCATTCCATCTAACTTTTTAAAAAATTTTTATTTTATATTGGGGTATAGTTGATTAACCATGTTGTGTATTGAACTTTAATTTAAAAAAAAAACTAAATGCTTAAAATCTTTCAATGCCCTCTCTGTACATGTGATGGAAAATCCTGATTCCTTTCCACAACCTAGGAGCCCTGTATGGTCTAGCCCCTGCCAACCTTTCTAATGAAACACCCTTTCAGCTTCTAGACTCCAGCCACAACTGTCTCCTTTCAGCTCCTCCAATGTGCCAGGCTCCTGATCTGAGCCTTCACATATGCTGTTCCCTGAGCCTGGAACACTCAACACAACCCTAATCCCAGGCTGACCCACCCCACCCTTTACATGGCAGGTCCTTCCCACCGTATTGGTCTTAGCTTAAATATTAATCTACTTATATAATAGATGCCTCCAAGACAACCTATCTCAGTACTTTTCCTCCGAGACCCACTCTGTAATTTTCTATTTCTTCTGTTTCTGTACCTTCTTTGCCTCATACAAGTTGCAAAATGCATAATATATGTGTATATGGAGAAATAAATAATTGTCAAATATGTATAAAACAAATATATATATACACACATATCCTCTTGATTATTATTTATTACCCCACTAGATTGTAATATAGATGAGGGCAGAGGCCACATCTGGTTGTGTCACTTCTGTGTGCTGAACAGCTCAGAAAGTACCAGAAACACAGTAAGTGCTCGATACAAAAGTCACAAATATCTGACTGATCATCTTTCTTTGAATCCATGATTGTTGCACTTTACCTGGGCAGAAAGCTGTTGGATTTTGTTTTCTCTTCTTCCTATTCATTCATTCAACAGCATTTACTGGCACCTACTACATCGCAGGCATTTGTGCTGGTCACTGGGAATATAGTGATAAAAAAAAGCTATGATCTCTGGCCTCATGGAGCTCGTATTCTAGTTAGAGAGAAAGATGATTAAACATGCAATAACTGTAAAGCAGGAAAAGTTCTATAATGGGGGATATATTGGGGACTGAGAGAACAGAGAGGATAAGAATTTTCTTCACTGTCCTTCGTGCACTTCTCAAAGTTCACTGTGTCCTACCCACTGGAAGGGACTGAGCTAGTACCATCCTTTCAAGGAATTTAAATCAGAGAAACCAGCTAGATCACTGTGATTGAGGCCATGATTCAAAGAGATCCCTTGTCTATCATAATATCATTCTCCTTTATCACACTGGCATGTGGTGATGCTCTATCTGACACAGGATATAAACTCCACAAGAGCAGGACTTTGTCTTATTCAATGAGGTATCCTTAATGCCAGGGACTGAGCCAAGCACACGGTAGATGCTCTATAAATATTTGTTGAATAACTGAATGAAATTACACATCGGGAGATCAAGGCTTAGAGAGGTCAGGTGTTTTCCCAAGGTCACAGGGGAAGAGGGTGATAAATCTCATCCTAATTCTACTAATTCTAATTGCTACTGAGGGACTTTTGTTCTCCATGGTTTAAAGATTAAGGATCAGACACCCCCATGTCCCACTCCCAGATAGGTGGCAAAGAGCCCAAGGCCAGGATCACATTGACACAAACCTTCCAGCCCTGTTCCCTAAGTTCCCCCTGGAAGGTAGAGCCTCATGTCTGGGGAAGGGTCATTTCTAACCTAGGCTACACAGTTGTACATTTCTTCTTTCACAGCTCTACGCAAGGGTTCAGATCTGGAAAAAGCCATCGCCACTGCCGCTACGATTTTCAGAAACTTTTCTGACCCTGATGGTAAACTTGGGAAAGCTACTGCCAAAAATCTACTGCAAACCCAATTTAGGAATTTCACAGAGGTAAGAGAACTAATAGGTACCAAGAAACAGGGGGCCACGCCATAACGGCTGGCCCGAAGAGTCAACAACTCCAGCTCAAAGGCACCATTATGTTGCTTCATTCCACAAATGTTTATTGGACACCTACCCTACGCCAGGAAATGAGCTGTGCACTGGGGTTAATGCAGTGAACAAGCTAACAATCCAGCAGAGTAGGGCGATGTGCTGAAAAAGTTATTAGAAATAGTCAGAGGACCGTGAAAGAGTAGAACATGCAGTGAGAGAATAAAACAGAGCGACCATCTTGGGCTTGGTGGTCAAAAAAGAGCTCCTGGGAAATGAAGGTATAGCTAAGATCTGAAGAACGAGATCAAGAGTGAGCAGGGACCGGGGGCGGGGTGCGTGCGGGATGAGAATGATGGCATTCCCAGCAGAGGCTTTGGCATAAAGCATGTCAAAGACCTATGAGGGCCAGTAAGTAGTGGTGAGAAGAGGCAGGGAAGTAGGAAGCAGTGGAAGAGGAGGCCGGGGAGGTGAAGAGAAGCCACTTCCTACAGAGGCATAGCGTGAGGGCAGGAGGAAGCCAGGGAAGTTTCTAAACCCGGGTCGAAGAAATTACACCAGCTGCGGTAGGAGATGAGACTATGGTTGGGATGGGGTGTGAAACGAAGAAAAGGGGAACTGTGGGGAAGGAATCCAAAGAAAAGATGTTGGTTTGGACTAAGGTGGCAAATATGGGAGGCATCTGGAAGGTGCAATGAGCGGGATCTGATCACCGTGAAGGCTGAAGAGTAAGGGGGACACATAATGATACCTCAGTTCTGACTGTGGGAACAAGTGGGTGGTGGTCCCATTTCCAGAGAAGAGGAAGGCTGGAGAATAAGCAGATTTGAGGTGGTGTGGGAGGTGAGGGCAGGTGATGAGTTCTGTTAGCACGTGTCAAGTTTAAGATGTCCTTGAAGCTGTCAAGTGGAGAAACTCGGACAGCAACAGGATATGTGAGCAGGAAGGTCAGAATAGAGATCTATAACAGTGAGAGTGAGCAATATGAAAATGGTTACTGAACAGAAGGGAGTGACCTAAACCATCTAGAGGCATCTTTCTCAAACCTCAGCCACCTGAATACCATCTTCAATATTTTTCCCGTATCTGCCTATAGCCTGTATTATAATGTACTTAGAACTTGTTAAGAGAACACTCTACTTAAATGGAATTATTTTATAAGGAGCCTTGATCACCATTTTAAATGTAAATTCAGTGGGTAAAAGTGGAAGGTAGTAAAAAAATATAGATGACTGTTCATTCTTATTTAATATTTATTTTTGCATCGCCTAAACTTGTGTTACATTCTACCAGCAGTACATGTTCAAACTTTGGAAAATAGTAGCCTAGGGAAAATGCATAAGAAAAAAGGAGGGCCTCACACAGAACCTAAACCACCAACATTTAATGGTAGATTGAGCAAGAAAAAACTTAAAAGTAAACAATCTCTCAGGTTCTATGTGTATTTGGAGACGTTTAAAAAAGAAGTATTATAGTTCCTTTAAGATATAAATATATATGGTTTTAGCATACCACAGTTATATAAGGTGCCACCCACTGGGGGAAGCTGGGTCAAGGGTACAACTTCCCGTGAATCTATGATTGTTTCAAAAGAGTGTGTGTGAAATCGGCTTTTTTTTTTAATTCCACAAGTAAGTGATTTTTTTTATAGCCTGTTGCATAGAAACAGTGAATAGATTGGTGGTTGCCAGGAGCTAGGGGGAGGGGAAAGTGGCATGGTATAGGTCAGAGGGTGCAAATTTCCAGTTTTAAGAAGAATAAGTTCTGAGGCTCTAATGCGTAGCGTGGTGACTATAGTTAGTAATATGGTACTGCATGCTTGAAGGTCATTGAGGTAGATCTTGAGCATTCTCCCCACACACACGCACACACACACACAAGTTAACTCTGTGAGGTGATAGATGTGTTACTTATCTTGATCTTGGTAATCATTCCACAACGCATGTATATTAAACCATCACACTGTACACTTTAAATATATACAATTATATTTGTCAATTATTCCATAATAAAGTTAAAAAAGAGTGTGTGCAGCAAGATCCTTTTTGACCCACCTCCTAGAGAAATGGAAATAAAAACAAAAATAAACAAATGGGACCTAATGAAACCTAAAAGCTTTTGCACAGCAAAGGAAACCATAAACAAGACGAAAAGACAACCCTCAGAATGGGAGAAAATATTGGCATATGAAGCAACTGACAAAGGATTAATCTCCAAAATTGATAAGCAGCTCATGCAGCTCAATATCAAAAAAACAAACAACCCAATCCAAAAACGGGCAGAAGACCTAACTAGACATTTCTCCAAAGAAGATATACAGATTGCCAACAAACACATGAAAGGATGCTCAACATCACTAATCATCAGAGAAATGCAAGTCAAAACTACAATGAGGTACCACCTCACACCAGTTAGACTGGGCATCATCAGAAAATCTACAAACAGTAAATGCTGGAGAGGGTGTGGAGAAAAAGGAACCCTCTTGCACTGTTGGTGGGAATGTAAATTGATACAGCCACTATGGAGAAGAGTATGGTGGTTCCTTAAAAAACTAAAAATAGAATTACCATATGACCCAGCAATCCCACTACTGGGCATATACCCTGAGAAAACCATAATTCAAAAAGAGTCATGTACCACAATGTTCATTGCAGCACTATTTACAATAGCCAGGACATGGAAGCAACCTAAGTGTCCATCGACAGATGAATGGATAAAGAAGATGTGGCACATATATACAATGGAATATTACTCAGCCATAAAAAGAAATGAAATTGAGTTATTTGTAGTGAGGTGGATGGACCTAGAGACTGTCATACAGAGTGAAGTAAGTCAGAAGGAGAAAAATAAATACCGTATGCTAACACATATATATGGAATCTAAAAAAAAAATGGTTCTGAAGAACATAGGGGCAGGACAAGAATAAAGACGCAGACATAGAGAATGGGCTTGAGGACATGGAGGGGGGAAAGGTAAGCTGCAATGAAGTGAGAGAGTGGCATGGACTTATATGCACTACGAAATGTAAAATAGACAGCTAGTGGGAAGCAGTCACATAGCACAGGGAGATCAGCTCGGTGCTTTGTGACCACCTAGAAGGGTGGGATAGGGAGGGTGGAGGGAGACACAAGAGGGAGGAGATATGGGGATACATGTATACATATAACTGATTCACTTTGTTATAAAGCAGAAACTAACACACCATTGTAAAGCAATTATACTCCAGCCATCTCTGACCTTTGAGCAAACAGAGTGCTTTACCTAGTAAAGGGCTTCTCTCTCTGTCTTATCTCCAGCTCTTCCTGGAGGGAGACAGACACAGGTCCTTTCACCCTCACTGGTAGGTGTGACCTCTCGAGGAACAGCCTAGAGAAACATGAAAGGTCTAAGCCTGTAAGAGGAATGTATCATCACTCCTAAAGTGCCTTAGTCATTGCTGTGATGGGTTTTTTTTGCAGCCAGCACATGGATGAGTGTTTGGGGTTGAACTAAATGCAGTGAATCAAATGACCTTAACATTTTTGATGCACTTGGGAAGATATTTCACGAGCTGTGGCTGGAACTGAAAATCCCCTCCATTTAGGTGTTTTCACATGTTTTCCTTCACTCTGTTGCTGAGGACTATGAACTTGGGTTTGATTCATGATCAGACTTAGGGCTGAACAATCTTCCAAAGCACATATTTTCTTTTAGCATATTTTATTCCATATTTCTGGATAATCTTACGCTCAGTGGAGCACATAGTGGATACCTCCAATAACAAAGGGGTTGTACTCTGAAACCGTAACAGTGTCTGTATCTGTAGAGGAGTAGGGTAGCAGTTGAGTGTGGGCTCCAGAATCAGGTAGCCAATGCGCTGAATCCTGGTTCCACACTCATAGCTGCCTAGCTTGGGGCAAATCACTTCGTTCTCACTGAGTCTCTGGCATTGCCTCTGTACGGTGGGAAAATAATAGTTCATATTCAATAAGGTCACTGTGAGCACTCAGTGAGATAACCCCTGAAAAGATTTGATACGGTGCTCAACTAGTAGCATTGGTAGCAACTTGACATGTTGTTAATAACGTGTTTACTCTTGCGTATTAGCTGTAAAACCGAGGGGGCATGATGAAACCAAACCAAGATACAAAGACCTCCTTTCTGAACTCGACGAACATATAGAAAGTAAGCTGGATTTTGAGGATTTCACGATCTTACTGTTAAGTATCAGATTTGCTACAAAATATATGGAGTGTAAAAATTATGCAATAGGACTTCCCTGGTGGTGCAGTGGTTGAGAGTCCGCCTGCCAATGCAGGGGACACGGGTTCGTGCCCCGGTCCAGGAAGATCCCACATGCTGCAGAACGGCTGTGCCCGTGAGCCATGGCCGCTGAACCTGCGCATCCGGAGTCTGTGCTCTGCAACGGGAGAGGCCACAACAGTGAGAGGCCCGCGTAACGCAAAAAAAAAAAGCAATAAATAGCTTTAAATATATAGTTAGACAAATTAATGGCAAAAGACAGTATTAAATTATTGAAATTTTTTCATTTTATTTTTAATTAATTGAAGGTACTGATCATGCACCTGGGGGTGCCTAGGATGGTTCTGATTGCTAATATTCAGACCCAGTGTAACTAAAAAGTCTATGCATACTCTTCAAAAATGTTTAAATAATATAGTCTCTGGTGCTTTACAGTATGATAGATTTGATACCACTGAATATTGCATTGCTTTCGCTGCATCAGTAGTGTCTTAGAGCACTTTCCTTATAATCACTGAGTCCCTCATTCATTCACTCATTAAACAATGTGTGTTGGACCTCTACTTGATGGTACTGCTGAGGATACAGTAATTAACCAGCCAATCTCTGCCTTCAGACATGCCTGCAGAAGTCCAGCAGTAGAGATAGGCTATGAACAATTTATCAATCCATTGAATATACAGTATAATTATAATTGTGATAAGGGCTACAGGATGGTAAAAGAGCTGTTATCACCAGACCTGAGATCAAAGTCAGATAAGCTCTACTGACATTCTACAAAAGGCAAAACTATAGGGGGGGTGCGGGGAAAGAGTGGTGCTTGCCACGGCTGCAGGTGGGAAATGGAGTTGTCCACAAATAGGCACAAAGGAACTTTTAGGGGGGGTGGGAATGTTCTGTAGCTTGACTGTGGTGATGGTTACATGACTGCACACATTTGTCAAACTCTTAGAACTGCACACTAAAAAGGGTGAATTTTACTGTATGTGAATTCTACCTAAATAAATATGACTTAAAACCCCCAAATCCCAATATTTTTATAATTTCTGGCCATGATTTAACCAACAACTCCTTGAGAATATGATCTAAAGGTGGACATGTCTTAAGGACACACAGCCCCTATGGCTATACCTATGTTCCTGAGTTTACATTATACACACACACCCATCAACGCCTGAATCTTTGAGATAGACTTGCACAAAGACTTTTACTCATTATAATATTATTGTAGCTTCCTGAGTTCCCTCCCTCATCTCCTCTTTTCTTCCCAGCCCAACACGTTAAGGATCCCTTTCCAAAGGGAGACCTCTGACCCTGGTCTGGAGAAGCATTATCTCATCTTGCAGTGTTCCAAATCCACCAAGACCTGACTCCTTAGTCCTCCTTACTTTCCAAACCTTAAGCATTCTAAGTCCAAGAGTTTATGTACCATGTCACGGAAAGCCCCAGACTTTACTCTGTCACCATCTTAATAGGAGGAATGTGTGTTCAACAAGACTCAACCCATGTGCTAGGTACTGTTTTAGGGGCTTTACAAATATTAACTCCCATCATAACCCTCTGAGGTAGGTATTAGTATTATCATCTCACAGATGAGGAAACCAAACCACAGAGGTTTTGATTTTCCCAAAGTCACACAGCTGGCAGGTTGGAGAGTTCTCTGCCCTCTCTGTGGGCATTGTTAATTTTGTTTTAATATTAGACTTCTTCATGAGCAATAATATAATTCAACAAAAATAACTGTGCACATTTCAGGCATTGTGTGTGAGAGAGCGTGGTACCAGCTGGGTCCTGGAGAACCATTTGGCATTCCTCAAATAGAATCTGTGGGCTGTGCTCCCTCCAAGCCCTTTGTATTTTAGTCACATGTAGCTGAATATAGCAACTTTGGTGACCAATCGAAAGGTCAGATTCACACCTTTCAGAAAAGGAAAAAAGAGACCCTGGCCAATGGTGTGAGGAGGAATCTTGGAGCCATTCCAACCCTTGGGGCTCCCAAAGGATTTATGAATCTCCATCCCAGATGGGACATCACACTCCTCTGAGGGGGAAATCAATTATAGAATCTATTTTAGCCTGATGCAAAGAATGAAAACAGAGCAAAAGCTCTTGGAGCATCAGTGACAGATAAATTGATGAGCACTATACTTAGACACTAGATCACAGGAGCCTCACCTCTTGGTTCTGGTCCCAGGACCATGAGCTCTACTCTTCAAACAAAGGTTCCATCTTGAAAATATTACTGGTCATCACAGGTGATTATGTATGCAAATCTGTCCTGGTATCCCTTGGTTGCAAAGAACAAAGCGCACTGGAATCCCATACACAGATACACATATACACATATACACACACACACGAAGGAAAAAGGCACAGGTTGTATTTATCAACAAAGTACAGCAGCATATAACAAAATGAAAGAGAATGCAACTAATGTCCAGGAAACATTGGAAACGGCGATAGAAAGCAAAATCAAGATTTTGCTCTTTAGTGTCTCTTCAGTGAATTGGTTTCTTGGCTCTGCTTCTGTCTGCATGTGGTCTCTCCCTCATTTCTATCTCTACCTCTCTCTTTATCTGTACCTCTTGACTAGTTGTTTTTTTGGTTGTTTTTGGTTTTTGGTTTTTTACTGTATGTGAATTTTACACTGTAAATGTAAATGAATGTAAATGAAATGTACATTTACAATGTAAATGAAATGTACATTGTAAATGTAAATTTTACATTTACAGTGTTATTTTTTTCTGATTCTAGGCCCAAAAGCCAAACACATTGTCCCCATTGCTGGCTTCACTTCTCTCTTTAAATGCTCAACGAACACTCACTAGCATCTCAGAAGCCCAATTCCAATCCCCCAGAGCGAGAACCTGATTGGCTGGATTCAAGTAGGGATCATTCCAGATCTAACTGTCTGTGTTCAGGGATGCAAGTCATGTGCCCCCTCAGCAGGGCCTGTGGGAACTGACTCTGCAACGTATATGGACAGGTTCTCAAAGAAGGAAGGGAGGAGCCAGGGAGGAAATGACTGACAGAAAATTATAAGAATCTCTAATACAAAATTCATAACTTGCATAAGAAGGGCAGTGTTATTTGCTTCTCAGGCATGGGCTCAGCAAACAGGAATTCATGGAATCATCTCCTTTGTTACTCCAGGTAAAACCTTTCTTGCATCACTCTATAAAAGGAGCAAACCTGAGCCTCCCTGGGAAGGTTTCCTGTGATTAAATATAGTTAAGATCTTCCTAGACAAGAGCTGTGAGCACCCTTGCAATTTGGTGAGCGTGACAGAAACATACCCAGTCCTGGAACCCCTAATTTTCTTTATTTTAGCCTCTAAAAATGGGTCCAAGTATGAGATCAGGAATTGTGCTTTAAATAGTCCTTTGTGAGAAAGGGGGAAAGTGCTGGAAGGAAACCAACAGGAGTCCTGCACATCAGCTGACCTTCGGCACTGGTAAAGCTAACGAGGGTTCTCAGCGGAATTCTGAGCTAAGAGAAGGAAGGCCAGTTCACTGAATCTGGTGAAAGCTGACACAGTCCACGGACAAGCGGCGAAAGTAACCCAGCAAATTGGCCTGGAAAGACTTATTGTGCCAGTCTCTTTCCTCTAATTTCAATCTAGGACACATGGATTCAGATTTCTCTTTGATCTTTTGTGGGGTACAGTTTTGAAATGACCAAATTCTGGCATAAAGCGGGGTCTCTGCCTGGTCTCCACTACCGCGCACTTGAGGACTGTGTTCCTGTCCCACGTGTTCAATACTTCATCCACAATCCTGAATGTAAGAACAGTGGACGCTGAAGTTTTTCATATTCATTTGGTGACAAAACATGAACTGTAACTAACTAGAGGCTCTTGGTGGTCTTGATTTCTCCCACTTCGCACGAATGTTCAGATGGTATGGCTGCGGGGTCTATGCCTCTGGAGGAATCGCTGGCCTGGAGAAGCAGACCAGTCCAGAGGGCTGGACTCTGGTCCCAGCTCCGCCACCACCAGCCCTGTGGCCCTGAAAAAGCCCTCCACCTTTTCTGAGTGAGCCTCATATTTTTTCACATATAAATGGGGGATCAGAGTGGGACCTATTTTCTTAGACAAGTCACTGTGAGACTTAAGGAATCCTATAAATACTTCAGGAATGCAAAGTGGGCCTGTGTACCTGTCTCATATCCATTCTGATTTGTCTAATTCTGGACAAATGGTCATTATCATTACTCTTGCTCATGGCTGCCCCTAATAGAGCATTTACTACACTCAGGTTTTGCCAGATGGTCCTTTGCTTAATTCCCTAAACAACCTTAAGAGATTGGTATTATGATCTCTATTCCATCAAAGAGAATGAAATTTAGAGAGGTCGAGTGACTTACCAGGGTCACAGAGCAATAAGTGGAAGATAAAACCCGGGCTTCCAACCCACATCTATCTCGTGCCACAGTCTGGCTCCTTTCTGTGAGGACACGTGTGGCTATAAAACTCCCCAAAGGAGAGCATTGCCATGACTTACAGCTTATACCTGATTATAATTAGCTGTTTTCCAAAACAAGGAGGAGGAAGAGAGAAAGAGGAAGAGCAAGCAGCAGCATCTCACACGTCCAGAACCCAAAGGGAATCAAGAAGCATTAAGGGAGGGCTTCCCTGGTGGCACAGTGGTAGAGAGTCCGTCTGCTGATGCAGGGGACACGGGTTCGTGCCCTGGTCCAGGAGGATCCCACATGCCACGGAGCGGCTGGACCCATAAGCCATGGCCGCTGAGCCTGCGCATCCGGAGCCTGTGCTCCCAACGGGAGAGGCCACAACGGTGAGAGGCCCGCGTACCACACATACACAAAAAAAAGTAAGTGCCCTGCCAGTCTTGTATAGTATCCTCAACACCTAGAACAGCACCTAGAATATAGAGGGTGCTTGATGAGTATGAAACAAACAAAAAAATTAATGAATGAATGAGTCCTTCTCAAACAGAAGAGGTGGAAAACAGGAACATGAAGTTATTTGCTTGGACACAGCTTAATGTCTTGCTGAAAAAAAAGAAAACATGGTGTGCTTTAATGGTAGATGAGCACACTGGGTCTGATGACAAAGATTGTGCTAGCTTTAAAAATCGGTAAGAATGAAGATTTATACTCAGTTTAAGATTGCTTTTGCTTTAGCTTAGCAAATCAGCCATGCACAGTATATTGTCAAGATCAAAGACACAGAGAGTGAAACATCCCCATTGTCTAGGGGCCAATAAAGCCCACACAGAGTGGACAATCCATCAAGACAGTGGAGCTCAGAACCCAGAACCGCTCTCCAGCTGTGATTATCTGGGCGCAGAGCCTCAAGTGCACTTCCAGCTCCTTCTGTGTCTTATCTATTATGGGACCTCAGCCAGGTCCAAAGGCACATTTTTATTTATAAGATGAAGCTTTTTCAAAATGCAATGATTTGTCTTTATATTCCAAGAAATTTTACTGGCCTCATCTGCTTCTCATTATAGTTTCTTGTCCTTTTTTACCTTAAGAGTACACTTTGACCTCAAGCAGATTTGCAACCCACAGCGGGACAGGTTAATCCTGGGAAAGCTTTGGACCCTTCACCAGGGAGAGAGATGGAGGCCTCAGGAGCAGGACCGGGTTGATCTGGTCGCAAGGCAGCCACATCTCTAGTGGCCTGTGAAAGCTGGGAACTGGCTGCTTTCTCTAAATCTCTCTCTTTGAAGGAAAGAAAGCTGGAGGTATTGGGAGCCTCTGAAGGGCTTAATGAAAATCAGTGATGAAACTAAAAATGGGAAAAGAAGAACTTCTATTTCTCTGACACTTTGGTCTTCAAGGAAAGAGCTTCGATTCCCCCTGCAAGGCATGTGTGGAATAGTGAAGACACTAAATGGCAGAGCAACGGGCTTATGACTCACGAGCTGTCCACGCTGGATTCCCTCCACCCACCCGCTCCCTGAAATCAGAAAGGGAGGAGAGGTGAAGAATGGAAATTACTTCTAATCTCTGGGTGACCATGTGGGAATGAACTGTGGTTTCTTGACCAGGAGACCCCTTTGAAATTAAGCTCGAGGCAGGTGATCGGGCTCAGAGGAATGGGAGGCTTTTGTCAGCACACTGAGGCCACACACAAAGCCAACTTGCTTATGATGTCAGTTCTGATCTTCATTTCAACTGTCCTGAGCTGCTTCGGGGCTGATGCAAAACCTCAGAAAGAGGAGGTCATCACTCTTCCTGAGAAAGATGACCTGAGAAATCATGTCAGTTGTGCCTAGAGCATCTCAGCCTGAGAACTAAGACTCCTACTCGTGTCTGTATCCTTACGAGGATGGGTTGATTGTACTCGTTGGCATGTACACAGCACACATTCACAATCAGCATCTATGCCCATTGCTCTGGACTGATGTCATACGAGTCTAGATTTTGAATGTCACTATGTAGCAGATGATACTGATGCCCAGCATGTATCTTCTCAGCACATCTGAGTCCCCCTGTCACCTCAGGAGACTATCTCCAGCTTGCTGACAACTTGCTACCTCAGGTACACATGCCTTTCTTCTCTGGAGCCCTGGGAGCTTGCTCTATAGCCGGCAGGGGACATATGGGCATGTGGAGAGTTAAAACCCTCAGAGGCAACTCTCAGCCAATGAGGAGGAAAGTCAATGACTAAATCCTCAAAGCCTCCCCACCCTTTGATTATGAGGCAAGTCCTTCACAGCTTCTCTGAAGGTCCCCAGGGAGACTGAGACCCAGTTGCCTCCAGTGGTAAATTACCCGTTAATATACTTTTATTACTTTTCCTCCTTTCCTTAATTCACTTTCCCAATCTCCTTACTTTTGCTTCCTAGGCTCGCCTTCCTATAAACTTCCTGCACCTAATTTCCTGTCTCATGGTCTGCTTTGTGGGAAGGGGCAGGGGTGGAATCTAAACTGAGAGAACCCCTCCCCTGACCCCTATACTGAGAACAGTTTTTCTTTTTCTTTTTTAAATTCTTATTGGAGTATAGTTGCTTTACAATGTTGTGTTAGTTTCTGCTGTACAGCAAAGTGAATCAGCTATACATATACATATATCCCCTCCTTTTTGGATTTCCTTCCCATTTAGGCCACCAGAGAGCATTGAGTAGAGTTCCTTGTGCTATACAGTAGGTTCTCATTAGTTACCTATTTTATACATAATATCAATAGTGTATATATGACGTGGATGGACCTAGAGACTGTCATACAGAGTGAAGTCAGAAAGAGAAAAACAAATATTGTATATTAACGCATATATGTGTGGAATCTGATAAAATTGGTACAGACAATCTTATTTACAAAGCAGAAACAGAGACACAGATGTAGAGAACAAACTTATGGATACCAAGGGGGAAAGGGGGGTGGTGAGATGAATTGGGAGATTGAGAACAGTTTTTCGTACATCATAAGTAATCAAAAAGTACATGTGGATGTCTTGGGAAATCTTGCTAATGATAATTCCAGCTATTCCTTAGAATCCTTTGGGAGATGATTCACAGTTGGAGATCATGAGACAGAGAAGATGAAATACTCCCTTTCTTCGAAGAAGAGGGACAGCATATATATGAAGGCAGGAACATGTGTGGTAAATGCAGGGAAAGGTTATAGTTCTGTGTGCCTGGGACTTGGGTAGGTGGTAGATAAATGGTGGAGAAGGAGACAGGAAATAGGTATCTATCAATTCTCCCTCTTATTGACTCATTTTATTCCAGGTACCACAATAAAGGAGATTTCCATATAGAATTGAGCTCAACTCTAACCTAAACAGGCAAAGAAGACTTTGATCAAAGCTATTCAAATAGGGGAGACAAATTGAACTCAACTCTGAATATAAAAGGGAGAAGCGGGGGTTTAGAGGCAATGGTCAGAGTGAGGGAGTAGGTGAAAAATTAGTAAGAAGAAATTGATTAGATATCAAGAGTGGGAGGATTCTCACTAAACTTGCTAATCCTGGGCTTGGCAGCCACAGGAAAGACCTGGTCAAGAGCTGGGCTCAAAGGCGCCAGGTTAAAATTTGACCAAGAAGCTGGTCAAACCCTACCAGTGTGCTACCTCTGCTCCAACACAAAGAGTACGTGAAGCATTCAACCGTCCATCCACACTGTCAACAGATTCTTATGAAGCACTTCTTCTGGGTTCCGGGATCCAGTCGGGGAGGAAGACAGACATGGTCCTTATTCTTATGAAGCTACATGGTTTGGAGGGAAGGTAGACACAAACTGGGAATTGTGTGGTTCGGTAAACACCGTGATATGGGAAGCCTGGGAATATCCAGCAGGAACACCTAGTCCTGGTTAAGTTTTTTTTTTTTTTTGGGTGACTTCCAGGGTGACATGACATTGTATTTAAAGCCTTAAAGTTGAGTAGGTGTTGGCAAGGCAACGAGGAAAGAGAATAACATCATTAAGAATATGGTGGGTTCAAGAAATTGAAAAAAAGCTTGAGATGGGTGACATATATACACTAATATGTATAAAATAGAAAACTAATAAAAAAATAAATAATTTTTTTAAAAAAAGAAAGAAGACTTTCCTATTCATAGTGGAAAAAAAAGTATGGTGAGCTACATTCTTTTTAATGTACACTGTATGTTTATTACATTAAAAAAGTCTATGAAGATTATAAATATGATAATGGAATTATACTTTATTTTTATAAGTAAATATTTCCTTAAATTGGCCACACATAGTTGTACACAGAACCTAGATGTCAACTCAGCTGAATATTTTATAATATTCATTCACTTATTCTTTTAAAATATATTATTGAATACCTACTATGTGCCAGGCATTATTATAGGTATTGGAGATAAACAAAATTCCTGCTGTCAAAGTATATATGTATTTAAGTGGAATAGGCTCAATAAATAAATGAAATAAAAAGAAGAAAAATAGGAAAAAAAAAAAAAGCTTGAGATGAGTGGGAGATTTGAGGAAAATTAGTCTGGGAAGTTGGATAGAAGCCAGATTTTAAAAAAAAAAAGCCTTGAGGGCCATATTAAGAAGATATGTGTATGTTTACTACAGGACTTCTCAGAGCCTTTAATTAGTAGGTATCTTGGTTTGCATTCCACCAGAAGCACACTAAGAATCAGAATAGAATTAGTTTGTTTGGGAGGTGATTTCAAAGAACTCCACTAGGGGAAGTGAGGACAATCAGTAAAGATGCATTAATGAGCAGGTTGATCCCTGTGGACAGTGGGGTCTTGGTCCCTCAGGTGAGCTCTAGGAGACAGTGTAGATCATGCCTAAGAGTTTTCCCAACCAACAGTCAAGGAAGCTGAGGAATTCTCTCCCTTATACTGTCTATCGTTGATTGATGTCTGTTTTCAAGGTCATTGACTCTCCAGTGCTTCCAGCTTGCCCTGCACCCTGGGTCAGGAGGAAAAGACAACAAATAACAGAACAAGAACCTAGGGCAAGAGCCACAGGTGCGTACAGTAAGCAGAGTGTGCAGTGCATGTGGGCACAGCATGGACAGGGGCTGCTGCAGTAGGGTGATGGGGTCTGTGAAGTTTCAAGAGGGGAGATAAGGTTTGTGCATTTTCCAAAGATATTTGACCACAACATACTTTTGTATAGAGCATCCTGAAAGACTAGTAGTTTCCACATAACACATTGTGAGCATTCCTTGTCTAGGTCAGTGGTCAACACATTTTGTCTATAAAGGGCCAGACAATAAATGTTTGGGCTTACAGGCCATATGGTCTCTGTTACAGCATCTTCACTCTGTTGTATCATGAAAGCAGCCATAGACGACACGCAAATGAATGGCCATGGCTACGGTGCAGTGAAACTTTATTTACAAAATCAGGCAGCGGGGCCAGATTTGGCCCTTGACCTATAGTTTGCTGACCCCTGGTCTAGATCATTCCTACAGCTCCATCCAGCTCGAAGATTCTAAGACATGTTTGTGGTTGTCCTGCTCAGCAGAAAGGTCTGATTGAGTGATTTTACAAAGCCTTCGCTACCTCCTTCCCATGTGGCTCCATGGTAAATGTGTCTCAGATTGTGGTGCCTAGTCTCTCTGGAACCCATCGCAACCAGCCCTCTGCAGCAGCCTCTTCATCCCATTTTGCCCACAGCTTCTCTACTAAGGAAAAGTAAGTGAGCCTAAATTTAATTATTTTGCTGGGGAAATAAAGATAGTGTTGCTCTGAGGCTGCCTGATGCCAGGAATTTTCCATGGCATGGGAAGAGAAAAAAATAAATAGCAGTTTGAAATAAACAAGTCCTACCCACACTTCAGCAGGGGCCTAGAAAAATGTGAGGACTGGGGGAAGCAGGGGAGGGGGCAAGGTGGCAGGACCCCACTCCCTCTTCTTTATTTTTGAAGTTGAAGACTTAGGACAATAGTCCCTCCTGATACGCCCACTTAACCTGCATTTATTGACCACCTAATGAATGTCAGGCATTCATTCCTTCATTCAATAAGCACATTTTAAATGCCTAATTTGTGCATTGATTATTAAGAATTCTCAGTAATCTTTAAGAATTTCAATGGTGACAGCAGAGCATTTAACCAAGCATGGACTCCTTTTAAGCACTGTGTGATTACAAGTGTCACACCCATGAAGCCAGCCTTGGTGTTTGATGTTATAAAGATATATGTGCCGTTACAAAGAAGACTCCATTGCTCGCCCTAGCGAGGTTACTATCCAAGGAGGGAGGGAAGATGTGTGTAATAAAAGACCTGTCAGGGACTTCCCTGGTGGCGCAGTGGTTGAGAGTCCGCCTGCCGATGCAGGGGATGCGGGTTCGTGTCCCGGTCCTGGAAGATCCCACATGCCACGGAGCAGCTGGGCCCGTGAGCCACGGCCACTGAGCCTGCACGTCCAGAGCCTGTGCTCTGCAACGGGAGAGGCCACGACAGTGAGAGGCCCACGTACCGTGGAAAAAAAAAAAAAAAAAAGACCTGTCAGTGCTTCACCCCATCATTTTTCATTTCTTTACTGCTTTTGTCCACATCAGATCCCAGTGAGCAACCATATTCAACAGCCAGACCCTCCATCCCTTTGTTAATGTCTGACCACAGGCTGCTGGAGCCACTTTGCCTAAGAGCTCAGAGAACTCGAAGTCCTTCGCCAATGACTGACTTGTGTGGGAATCCATCTAATTGGCCCCTTGCCTCTGATGGGGTCAACTCTGAAGCCAGCTGAGCACTGACCCCCAGACCAACCTCCCCTGCAGCACTGAGTCATACCCTACCTTGGTTCCCTTCCCATCCTTCTTCCCGCCTCCCTACCGGTTCCTCCTGGAACACTTCCTAATGGGTCACCTTGACACAAAAATCTCATGTCCGAGTCTGCTTTGGGGGAACCCAACCTAAGACCCATGCACATGAGTTATGGGGAAGTGAGGTTCAGAATGAGAAGTACTATGACAGAGATCCTGAGAAGGCACTTGGCACATTCAGAGGTGAGGAAAAGTGCGTCCAGCTGGAGGGCTGTGAAGGGCATAGGTGGGAGGAATCATGGATGAGTTGGCATCCATATTGGGTCTCAATTAGTGGACGTTATTTCAAAAGGTTGAGATGAATGGTGAAAGCAGTTGGGAAGGGGGGTGGTCTTCTGTTTATTCTTTGTTTATCTCTCTGGGTCTTCTCTGCACTCGTTTCTCCCCTGCTCTGGGTCCAGGACAGCTGACCTGTGTGGATGGCATTAACAGGCGACCTTGCCTTCTGGCGTCTTGTTGGATTAGGCCAATGACCTCAGAGGTGCTGGGAGGGTGGAGGGGTGTGAGACTTCTCCATAGAGCCCCTCCTTCTGTTTCCAGTAACTGCTCCGTCTCTTGCCCCTTCTGGTCTGGAGGTGGTCATGGGTAGCTGTGGGGACCGTCCCATCTCATGCTGGTTCGCCTCAACCCTGCCAACATCTATGTAAGCACGCAGTCTCTTTTTTAATCCTTCTGAGCTGCCTCATTTGAGGGTACCAACAGGAATGTGCTGGAAGCCTGACTCACCTCACACAGATATGAAGAGGATGAGGACAGTGCAGGTGAAAGGAAGAGCTCAACCAAGGGCGCAGAAGCCAGGCTCAAAGCTGTGATGAGAATAGTGAGCTGAGAGAGTAGTAGGATTTCAACTACAAAGGATGGTTACAGACAAAACGCGAACAGCCTCGAACGGTAGCCTAAGGAGTTGGGACTTGGAGCCAAATGTACAGAGGTGAGATACGCAGATAGGCATGAGGGCCTGTTTGAGAACATTGAACATTCAAATTGGTTGAAGTAAGCTTCAACCAATTAGGGCTTCTCATCTGCAAATGAGCAAAAATAGAAATTAAAAAGAAGTGAAAAAAATAAGGGGGGTTCTATTACTGAAGTACAAGGGATGAATGAATGCTGGAAGACAGCTCAGAGTCTGCTGCAGATGCACAAACTAGATATTTGCTCTGGGGATGTTTGTAGTGTTTTTGTCTTTGTATGCACCCAATTGTTTTTCTAATACTCTTCCATTGCACTTGGTGTTTGTAACTGAAGCAACAAGTGCCATTTTATAATTCTACAAAGTGCATAATAATTAAGGGATACACCTCTTTAGGGAAAGGTGACAGGGAGGACTTGCATTGTTCCCAAATAGGAAACCAATAACCTCAGTAAGAGTGAAGATCGTACAGAAATCTGAGCCAGGGAAAAATAAGACCACAAAATTCCTAAACGGCCCACATGACTTCCCAAATGAGTTAGTTAACAAAGGATGCCAATTTAAAACTAAAAACTAAAACATGGGGGTAGGGGGATATATTTTTATATATTATACTTTTTTATATATTTATATATCGCATATGTATATGTGTGTGTGTGGTGTGTATACATGTGTGTGTGTATTTATACTCCCCTGTGTTTTCTCTTCCCATATATATGTATTCTCAACCAAATAAATGTTTGTGCTAATAACAGCTTTCAACAAAACCTATCCCAATTTGCTTCCGGTTGTTTCTTATATATCTTGTCACACTAATAATATTCAACGAATTTTAGATTGTTGTCACATTACTGTGTTCTTAACAGTGACTTTCCTACTTCTTCAAGTGCTCTGTCAGGCTATCAACAGATTGGGGACCAGTCTGTTGTTCAAACTGTGTATTTCTGAAAGGTAATTTTTAACCCTAGGACACAGTGCTTCAGTTGCTGAAATAGTTGCTCTAGAATCTCTTGGAAGTGCCAACTGCTTCATTAATCTCCCACATATTGTTTCACACTTTCTGATGAAATGCCACTGTCTAACTTTATCATCCAGACCTAAACACACAGAGCATAAAGCTGGGTTTACAGACAGATTTACCATCCACGATGTCAAACAAATTAAAAATGTTTAACTGTCAACGACCTGATATTGAATTGCAAACAACTCTGGCTTCATTTGGGTGAGTGGGTTGGGCTAAATGGAACCTGAAGCTTTGAAATAGAATTCACCCACCGTTTCTGCTTAGCAATTATGCCAGCTTTTTTTCCTTGGAGATTGGAGCCTGGTTATGGAAATCACATTTGTGCCTCTTCTAAATATGCAGACTCATACTCCAAACCTCTCATTTGTGATTCTATGATAAAGAAAAGAAGCTTAGAGGAAGGAAGACAACATTCCCATTTCTGAACTTAATTTGAAGCTGACTTAACTCACTCTGAGCCACGGAAAAGAATAAGAGCAATTCCTCCTTAGCTACCAATTAGAGCAAACCTCTCTTATCACGATAGAGTGGAGGTTCAGGGGGGTCTGGTTATTTAGATAGATCGGGTTATTAAGAGTCCATCTTTGGAGCAGGGGAGGGGCTGTTTATCCCCCGAAATTTTGGACAAATTTTTTTTTTTTTTTTTTTTTTTTTTTTTTGCGGTATGCGGGCCTCTCACTGTTGTGGCCTCTCCCGTTGCGGAGCACAGGCTCCGGATGCGCAGGCCCAGCGGCCATGGCTCACGGGCCCAGCCGCTCCGCGGCATATGGGATCCTCCCAGACCGGGGCACGAACCCGTATCCCCTGCATCGGCAGGCGGACTCTCAACCACTGCGCCACCAGGGAGGCCCTGGACAAATTTTTCTCTTTCCCTACATATCACAACAATATCTAGCATGTAGTGGAAGCATGTTATATGCCAGGCACGGTGCTAAGCTCTCTATTTAATCCTTTAAAAACATCCCTCTAGGGCTTCCCTGGTGGCGCAGTGGTTGAGAGTCCGCCTGCTGATGCAGGGGACACGGGTTCGTGCCCCGGTCGGGGAAGATCCCACATGCCGCGGAGCGGCTGGGCCCGTGAGCCATGGCCGTTGAGCCTGCGCATCCGGAGCCTGTGCTCCGCAACGGGAGAGGCCACAACAGTGAGAGGCCCGCGTACAGCAAAAACAAACAAACAAACAAACAAAAAAATCCCTCTAATTTAGATATCATTTCCATTTGTACAGATTAAGAAGTAGGGCCTCCCTGGTGGCGCAGTGGTTGAGAGTCCGCCTGCCGATGCAGGGGATACGGGTTCGTGCCCCGGTCTGGGAGGATCCCATGTGCCGCGGAGCGGCTGGGCCCGTGAGCCAAAGAAGCAGAGGCTCAGAGATGTTAAGTCACTTTCCCAGGTCACAGAGCTTCCGGCTGGACTTCGATTTGAGCTCTGGTGAGCCTGATTCACTTATGTTTTCTTAAGTTTTCTTTTCAGAGTTTTGAAACATCTTTAATCCCTCTGGAATTTATTTTGGAACATGATGTGAAATGAGACATCAGTATTTTGTTTTCTACAAATGTACAAAGATACATTTTCTACAAATGTAACCAATTGACCCTGCCACAACTTAAAAAAGGGGGGGGGGGTTTGTTTAACAATTTAATGACAAGAGGAAATGCTATGACAAACGTTAAGTAGAAGAAAAGGAGGAACACTAAGCTATATATACAGTGTAACTACATTAACATATATATATGACCATTAATATAATGTCTATTGAACAGTTGCATGGAAATATTGATATAACCCTGGATGCTGTTGAAGAGTCTGAGGTCTGGCTTCAGACTGCCTGGGTGGGTCTAAATCCCACATCTACCTCTTACTCCCTCTGGGTGGCCTGCAAATTACTTAACCTCTCTGTGCCCCGTCTCTCATCTATAAAATGTGGGTAGTAATATTACTCATCTCCTGAAGTGACTGAAAGGGTTAAAATAAGTTGATCCATGTAAACACTTAGCATAGTGCTGGGCACCTAAAAAATACTGCACATATAAATATGCCAAATCCTATGTTTATAGTTGTTATAACTGAATGGTGTCATCACATGCATTTTAATTTTTTCAAATTGTCTACAATGACTTTTTTTGGTTGTTTTGCATGCTATACTCAGAAAAAAATGTATAATTTTTTTTAAAAGCCTGGGTCTTCAGCATTCCACGAATGCCAAAATACTCTGAAAGCAAAAAAGTACGCCCCTTACAAACTTCCTTTTGAGATGCACCCTCACTGGGAGAAACCTCTGTCCCCCCAGCACAAAACAAGTTCCTTATTTCCATAAGCTGATAACACAGGGAACTTAGGCGCCAGGATTCAGTTAAAAAAAAAAAAAAATCCTTAAATAACAAATAGGAGGTATTTGGCCTTATGAAAACAAGAAGCAATAAATGTAAATAACTTCCAGGTAAATTATCTCTTCAAGTCCTTAAGGTGTTGTGAGATTCGGGTATATGTTATATTGCATTGTAATTTATCATTGGATCTAGAAGTCTGTTCTGTAATAGGTCTAGTAACAGGGGTAGGAATTAATCCTCCATTCGCACCTCATTACGTTGCTGGGAATATCACCGAACTGGAGTCCACGTGAGACAGACTTTCGTGTAAGGGGGCCAGACATAGTAATCTAATGCAAGTACTTTCTGACACATAGGGAAATGCTAAGGTAGAAAGCTGATTATTCAATATAATGCAGTTCTCTGGCTAAACTTCCCCAGGCTTCAGATGAAGCTAATGAAGCAGAGGTTTGTCTGTGTTTCTTCCAAGATGATTGATGAACGGATCAGCTGCAAGTAAGTGGGAAAACAATTGGGAGAAAAGCTGAATATGTTTCCTCCAGCAGTGATTCTGTCATGGCTCTGTAACTCCTTCTGTTCAGAAACTCAATGTATAGAAGAAAAGGCTAGGCAACTAGTCCTGGCAACCTGTTACTCTTCTGGGAAATGGTGGTCAAACATTTCCTTCTAAGTAGTTAAATCCCTTCTCCCACTAGGGCCTTAGAAGCCTGAGAATGTTAAACAGTAGCTGTGTGACTTTGAGCTTGTTTCTTGACCTCTCTGAACTTCATTTTCATCTGTCCAGTAAGAATACTTACCTTGCAGTAATTTTGTGAGGACTCCAGACAGTTCATTTAAAGTGCTTATATTAGAACCTGACACGTAATGAGTGCACAGTTGCTGTCTGTATAATTCCTGGGGTTCTGATTTCAAGAGCCTTGGAAGGGTCTCTAGGTCACCTGCTCCCCCAACTAATTTGCTCATGTTTGAACTCCTTTAGGTGGAGAATTGGCTTTTATTCCACTATCATAGGTCAGGCTTAACCACAAATATCTAGGAGGGGTAGCAATTTACTTAAATTTACGCTAAGGTAGAAATGATCCATATCAGAGTCTGACACATTCTGAAGGGCTGGAAGGGAGACAGAAAACATAATGACTCATTAAGCATTTTTTTTAGCAACAACTATGTGCTAGGTTTGCGCTGGTCCTGGGAGACGGAGGCCAGAAAAGGCTATGGGCATTGAACGTGTTCTCTCTCCTGGCTCACTCCTGCTTTTCATCCTTCCTGCCTTCTTGGCTTGGTGCACCTCTTAGGTAACGTAGGCACTCAGATTCTGCAGTACAGACTCCAACACTTCAACTCCTACAGCAGAATCCTCCCTAGAATGTGACAGTCTTAGCCCCATGCTCAGATGTAAGACACTGCTATTTCTTTGTTTTTTTGTTTTTTGTTTGCGGTACGCGGGCCTCTCACCGTTGGGGCCCCTCCCGCTGCAGAGCACAGGCTCTGGACGCGCAGGCTCAGCGGCCATGGCTCACGGGCCCAGCCGCTCCGCGGCATGTGGGATCTTCCCAGACCGGGACACGAACCCGTGTCCCCTGCATCAGCAGGCGGACTCTCAACCACTGCGCCACCAGGGAAGCCCCTATTTCTTTGTTTTAATCAAACTCAGTTGAAATCAGTTTCCAAGCCTGACCCCCTCTAGGCTGGGTAGAACTTCCATCTCCATCACCATTGAGCATTTACCTCTCTGGGAGTCACTTTAGAATCCAGGAGATTTTTGTGGTACCCAGGAGATAGAGAAAGGGCACCAAACTTCCCATCCCCACGGCCCCCACCAACCTCCTCATGGGCCATGCTGGCAGCGGTCCCTCCCACTCTCAGAAGCGTTCAGCTTCTGTGGGAACACAACTCCTATGAAAGTGGAGAGCCTGGGTGTCTTCAGTCCGGCCACCCCGTTGATGTCTGGCTGCCCTGGGAGGTACTGCCACTCTGCAATGTAAGCATCCCGACATTTCTCACCCTACGACTCTGGTCTCTTCTTGAGTCCAGCCAGCTTCTTCTTTCCCAGGGCTCTGCAAACATTTTCTGCAAAGGGCCAGATAGTAAATACTTCAGGCTTCACAGGCCATGCTGTCTCGGTCACAGCCACTCAGCTCTGTTGTAGCACTAAAGCAGCCCTAGACAAGGCATAAATGGATGAAGGGGCCTTCATCCCCATGACCCTTTACTTGTGGACTCTCAAATTTCATTTTCACAAAATGTTCATAGGTCACAAAATTTTATTCTTCATTTGATTTTTTAGAACTGGATTTTGAGAAACCATTCTTAGTGTTCAGGACATTGAAAAGAAACAGACGGCGGGGCCAGCTTTGGCATACGACAAGTAACTGGCCAATCCCTGCTCCGGCCTCTTGTCCTCAAAGAAACTTAACATAACCTCTTCAGTGAGTGTGGACTTCTGGAAAACAAAAGGCATTTATTGATTCATTCATTTGTTTAGCAAAGCTTTGTAGGGTGACCAGCCGTCCCAGATTGCCTGGAACTCAGGAGGTTCTCAGGATGTGGCATTTTCAGAACTACAACTTGGAAAATTCTGGGCCAGCTAGGACAGTTGATCACCCAACCTATTAAACGCCAGGCAATGACGTTTCCAGAGTGCAGAAAACAAAGTCTTTGTCTTTATGAGGCTGGGATGCTCTTCAGGAAGACAGGTGCCTTCTCCCACAACTCCTGTTCTTGCCTTTGTGTCCACGCTGTCCCCCACCCCAGGGCAGGGGATGCAAAAAGGCCTGTGAAAGGAGACGAAGGGAAAATGCTTGGGGAAAAAGCCCAAATTATCAATTCAACAGATTTTCCTAAACACAGCGAAGTAGATAGTGTTGAAAAACAAAACTCAACTGAGTAAATTTTCAGGATCTCGTTGACTTTATTCAGTGATTCATAAGTCAAGCAGCATCCTATCTAGTAGAGAGAAAGGCAAGAGATTTTACAGGCAGAAGGGAGCGGGAACAGGGAAGTTATACTAGGCAGAAAGTAGACAGGTTATGGCAAGGTTATTTTCCCTTAGGGGATGGTAGGGGTCTATCAGGCACGTGACCTAACTGAGCTGATCGGGCAATTCCTGATTGGCTGGTTTAAGATTCCATTTCTGAGAGAGCCGAAACTGAATTAAGTCTTGATTTGGTGAGTGGGGACTCAGCACAAGTAACTCCACTTTGGGCCTCTTGTCTTTAACAGTAGTGTTGGTTCCAAGGCTCAAAGAAAGAATGGAAAGAGAAGACAGGGGAAAGTTCTCACTAACGCAATGTGAGTGAACCAACACCTAACCACACCCCTACCCATGTTGCAGGACGAAACCCAGGTTGGGCCATCTAGGCCTAGGAAGCCGAGCAAGGCCTTCCAGAGTGGCTCAAACCTCTTTCACACCTAGAGACTCCTCTTGTACTAGAAAATGGAAACATCCCAAAACCACATTATAAAAATTGTGGGCTATCTTACTTGTTCAATCCTATTGGTCCAACCTTGTGCTGTATTTAGACACTCAATTGGACTTCATGAGAAAAGTCTAAACTTGAGGCCCTTTGGAAATGTGAGGTCCAGGCAAAAAAACTCTCTTCTTCTCCCTCACCCACACCCTCAAACCCATTTTCCTCCATGATAGGGTTTGGTAAAGTAATACAGCCTCACCAGAGCCCCTGTGAGGCTGTTCAGGGCCTTTATTTAATTAGGAAAGTTTCCCACTCTGGGACCACATGCCAGAGTGGTGAGTGATGCACAGACTGGATCTCCCTATTGGGCCCCCTTTGTCAGGCAGCTTTGTGCAGTGTACAACCTATGCCACCATACAAAGCCACCTTGAGACAACTGTCTGACGCTTCAGGAAAGAAATCAGACCATTTGTCTGAAGTTGAAGGGATAAAAGAGAGGGTGGGTGAATCAGTTGCATCAGACATCTTCGGCCCCATTGTGCCATGCGTTCAGGGGAACTGGGATCCAAACTACTTGTCTCTGACTCCAGAGCAGTAACTTGCTCCTTAAGGAGGTGATTTCTGTCTTTCAGTCACTTGTGTTTTTGACAACTGGCTGTTTCTTGCCTATTATGTCTCCCTGTAGTTCTACTTGCAGAATGTGCCCGCAAAGGATGGGCTGAATCATGGGCTGGGAAAGCTTTGAAAGCCAGCCAGGTGGAAACTTGAAGACAAAAGGTCTTCAAGCAGATATTATTTGCAATCTTGGGTTAAGCAGCTGCTGGGGGTAGGGGAGGACAATAAGAAGTGCACCCTAAATTAAGCTTCAAAGGGGGGGCTTCTTTAGCTTGGCGGGGGGCAGGGTGGGAAAGGAGGCCCTAGGACAAGGGCTTTTATACATCCGCCACTCCCCTCCCCCAGCTGAGAATTGTTAATCAGGTACGGGTGGTAAAGTCCCCTGAATGCAGGGCCTGACAACACTGCCTAACAGCTAGTAGTCGGGTTGCCATGTCAACAGGAAGAGACCCTATTGGGGTTTTTATTTACTCATCACCAAGTTCTCTGTCTAAGTAGCTCCTAGCTATGGGAGAAGCTAAGAAAGCTGATCTCTGACTCGCAGACTGTTTTCCTAGGCAATGGAATTATTTTGACCCCAGTGGGGAAGACTGGGGTCCTGCAAAGGCACCCAGAGTATGGGAAGGAGGGGTGGGAGAGTGAGAGGGATGGAGCCTTCCCATGAAGCCTCCTGTTTTACTGACAGGGAGATTCACATTTATGGGGTGTCTATCATGTGACTGAAATTCTGCTAGAAGCTACACAGATTAGATTTTATTTCATTCTCACAGCTATCATATAGGATTGCTATTAGTGTTCCCATTTTACAGATGAGTAAAGAGAGGCTAAAGGGCCAAACAGCAGAGCAATGTTTAACTGAGGATAGGTTGACAAGATGGACTATTATGCAGCCATTTAAAAATCATCTTTTTGAAGATATTTCTTGACACATTCTCAAAAGTACACAATATAGCATGTCCATATGATAAAATATACATGATGAACAAATATCCATAGGAAAAAAAGTATGGATAATAATATTGTGGAAATCACCAAAAACCACCCAACTGAGAGCAGGCAAAGACTATGTATTCAGAGCTTGCTACACAAGGGAGTTGGCCACCATCACTTGCATGTGGCAGAGACTGAAAGGCAGGCAGAGGAATGAAAAAGCTTTGTAGTAGAAAAAAGGAGAGGCTTCAGGCATGACCAGATAGAAGGCTGTTGGCACGGGGAAGCTGGAGAAGGGCTGTCTAGGAGCGGGGCGTCCTGTGTGATTTGTTAGGGGAGCATATTTGGCTTTCTCTCATTGGTCCTAAGATCCAACTATATGCTGCCTACAAGAGATGCACTTTAAATATAAAGACACAAATAGGTTAAAATAGATGGAAAAATATATACAATGCTAACAATAGCATAAAAAGGCTAGAGTAGCCATATTAATAAAAGATGAAAAAGACTTCAAGATAAAGAATATTACCAAAGATAAAGATCAAAGGAATTTGATTTATTCAATTCATCAGGAAGACATAATAATTATAAATATGTTTATACCAGAACTTCGTAATAAATGAAGCAAAAAGAATGCAAGTTTCCCTGCATGTACAGTTTTTCTGTGGCCTCGCTGCGAGCTGAGTATATTTCCCTACACCTTGACTTTGGCCATGTGACTTGCTTTGCCCAATGGCATGAAGGTGGAAGAGGCAATGTGCCAATTCCAACCCCAGACGTGAAGAGGCATAGCAGACTTCTGCTTACTTTCTCGTGTGTCTGCATTACCCAGGAGAGGAAAGTGCCCCAGCCGGCCCACTGGTCCTACTATGATGACAGACACATAATGAAGAATTACCTGACTGACCAGCAGACTTGCAGCTTAGACCCACCCAGCCTAACCCAGAATTAGGAAGTATTATGAACAACTTTACATCAACAAATATGGCAACTAGATTTAGGGACAACCCCCTCCAAAAGTTAACAAATTCCCATTGTCTAGGACATTGAAACTGTCTACTGCAAAGAGGAATTTTTATGGAGAACACTGAGAGGCATCACCAAGGTTTCTCAGAACAATGTTTTTATATATGAATCCCAATTCAGGAGACCCTCTAAATTGGCCACACTGTGCTGGCTCAGGAAAAGTGAGAAAAAGGATGGACTATAAGCAAGTTTCCAAGTGAGTTAGGTGCTTCTTTTCATTCCGAAAATTAAATACAGCTGCAGGAGTCCCTTCACTGTAAGTGGGGTGATCAGTGACAATCCATCCATAAAGTGCAATCATCCAACCTCTAGATAACCTAGTTGGATGCAAGGTTCTGGTAACATATACAAAAAGGTCAGAGTGCCATGGAACTTACAATATTCATGAGAAGTATTTATTGTGTTTATTTTGCAACAATAAAAATACAGTCTATTGACTGCATTGCTACTACATATCAAGTGTGATGCTAAAAAATTTTCTAAACATTGGCTTGAAAGAAACCCTATGAAGTTGATAGCATAAACTCCATTTTATAAGCCAGGAGGGCTTCCCTGGTGGCGCAGTGGTTGAGAATCTGCCTGCCAATGCAGGGGACATGGGTTCAAGCCCTGGTCTGGGAAGATCCCACATGCTGCATAGCAACTGGGCCCGTGAGCCACAGCTACTGAGCCTGCGTGTCTGGAGCCTGTGCTCCGCAGCAAGAGAGGCTGCGGCAGTGAGAGGCCCGCGCACCGTGATGAAGAGTGGTCCCCGCTCGACGCAACTAGAGAAAGCCCTCGCACAGAAATGAAGACCCAACACAGCCAAAAGAATAAATAAATAAATAAATAAATTTATATAAGCCAGGCAACTTAGGGTAATATGTCCAAAGTCACATCATGATTTAGGCCAGGTCTGATGAGTGTCAACGGCCAGATAATATCTCAGTGGTTTAGAACAGAGTCTGCAGCCAGCACCGGAATTGAATTCCAGCCCCACCCTTTTGTAGCATGGGGGAATCTCGGGCAAGTTACTTAATGTGTCAGTGGTTCATTTTCTTTATGTGTAAATGGAAATAAGAATGGACCCCATTCGGGCCCAGCCTGGCCGAGGCTCTCTGCCTCAGCAGGGGAGGGTTCTTTTTTCCCTTTGGGTTCAAGGAGGCAAATAATGAAACTGGAGCTGAGATCGACACAGCACAAGCTTTATTCAGTGGCCGAAGAATGGAGAAGTGGGAACTAAGTTCACAGATCACCTTCTCACCACGTGGGGAGAGGGATTAATTTTAAAGAGTAAAAACAAAGGGAGGAGGAGTGAGGCTAATGATGGAGAGGCATATGCATTAGTCTACTGGAGAAGGGCCAGGGCTTTTTTCTAGGGCGTGGGGTGCCACCCCCTTTTTAGCCTCTTTTGGTCCTTAATGTCTGGTCAGGGCCACCGGTAGGTGTGTCATTTAACATGCTAATACAGTAAAATCAGCATAATGAGACTGTCGTTGCCATCTTGGTCCCAGCTGGTTCCATCTGGGTTTTTTGTTTGTAGCTTCCTTTCTTATCTCTGGACCCTTTAACTTAAAGATTTATGTTAATGCCTGCTAAAGGTGGGGTTTGGTGGGTTTTGAGCCAAGACCTGGAGCAGCTCTGGCAACACACCTCCCCTTCAGATTCAAAAGGGAATTTAGGGCTTCCCTGGTGGCGCAGTGGTTGAGAGTCCGCCTGCCGATGCAGGGGACACGGGTTCGTGCCCCGGTCCGGGAAGATCCCACATGCCGCAGAACGGCTGGGCCTGTGAGCCATGGCCGCTGAGCCTGCGCGTCCAGAGCCTGTGCTCCGCAACGGGAGAGGCCGCAACAGTGAGAGGCCCGCGTACCACAAAAAAAAAAAAAAAGGGAATTTAGATAAAATGTTGATGAAACATGGTGAGACTTGAGCTAGAGTTTCATCTTGATTTGTGTCCCTGCGACAGAGATTTGAGCGCAAGTAGTTGAGGTGGGAAGTAGTCCCACGAATGTGGGTGCGGGAGTCAGGGAAGTGAGACAGGGAACAGGAGACAGCCAGTGAGGGGTATGTTATGAAGCAGATCTCACTGTGGACAGTGGAGCTCAGAGCTGCTGGGGAACCATAGGACACTGTCACATGTGCCTTGGTCATCCCAGCTGTGCGGTGAGGAAGCTGGAGTGTTTACCCACAGGCTCACTGTCCAGCACTGATTGAGAACCGCTCCTGAAAGCATTCGCTTGACGGTGCTGTTGGCTTGCTCAGGGCCAAGCGTGCTCCTACAGCCAGGAAAAAACCGTCAGGCAGAGACTGCAGACACTCCTAGTCAGGATCTTTCTGTGTGTAGAGATGAGTGCAGAGGGGGGCAGGTACCAAGAGCATCCACTCCAACTTTGAATGAAGAACAGGATTCTGATCTAAAAAAGAGTGGATACATGTATATGTGTAACTGATTCACTTTGCTGTACACCTAAAACTAACAGAACATTGTAAATCAACTATACTCCAATAAAAAAAGGAACAGGATTCTGATACACAGGAAGAAGCAAAGAAAAGAGACTGGCAATTTGGTTTATTCTTTTATTTCATTAGGAGTTCAGAATATCTAGATAAACCCTTAGTCTATTTCATTTTTGAGCCAATACATTTCCTTGCTGAATATTTTTAATCAGGAGGCCTTTTCCTAGACCCCAGAGCAGAATGATCTGGTGAAGAAAAGCTGGTGATGCCTCCAGTTCACCCTTAGGTTCTTCACTCGAGGTAAAGTCAGGCAACCTGTGTTCAAATCCCCAGTGCACCTCAGACTAACCCTGGCCTAGTCACACATCCCACCAAGCCTCTGTTTCCTTATCTGTGAAATGGTAATGATGTCTGCACACCTTCTGCCTCTGAAACTGTGGGTAATGATTACTCTGATCCATTTCACTTGCCTTCACTAATCAAGGTCGTTTTAAGACTTGCATGTCCTCCAACCTGCACGGAGCCTAAACAAGATGTTTGCCTGAGTTGTTTTCCAGAAACTTGGAGTCAGCTGTGTCTAGTTCTAGCTGAGCTGGTTAAGACTGAATAGGAGCACTGACCCTCCAACTGGGCATGCGCCTGTGTCCACTCCGTGACCTTTTGACGTCAGAGGGCTAAAAACTCCACCCTCAGATCGTGCTAAGCCCCATCCATTGCCCGTGCGGAGCCCTGTAGCCTAGTTACGCCTGCGCAGAAGGAAGATTCCTGCACCTGTTTCCAATCACCTCTCCCCACGCCCCGCATGTTCCCCACGCCTCAGCCCACCCTGCTGCTTTGTTCCTCATCCTGTAAATACTAACCCTCCCCCCACCCCACCCCTGCCTTCGTGTGAGGTGGGAGGGGTTGAGGTTTGTTCTGTGGTCTCCACAGTTGGTCGCCGTGCAAAAAACCTCTCTGCTACAAGCCTCTGCGTCTCAGTATTTTGGCTTGCTGAGCATCAGGCAAAACGAACCTGGTTCAGGAGGACCTCTCTCTGAGTGCAGCATTTTTTCATAAGGCCCTACATGTGCCACATATCCTGTGGTACAGCTAGGAACTGAAAGATAACAGAGATAAGGCCCTAGTTTGCAAAGATCTTACTATCTAACAGAGAAGACAAGTAAGCCAGGGATTATAATACAATGGAAATGGCATTCTAGCAAAGGCGATCGCCTAAGGCGAAGAGAACAACAGAAAGAAATGGCGTGGGAAGGTGACACAAGCTTGATCTTCGTGGTGGTCATGCAAACGACCCTTGCAGACAGACCTCCGCCACAGGGAGGGTAGCTGACTGAGGGCTGCAGCTGCTGCTACTCTGAACTCCATCCCAGCACTTAGACCAAGGCCACGCTCCAAGGGCTGACTTTGGCTCAAGGATTCCTCAATGACTGTCCAGATGCTTCCACTCAGCCTTCTCTCCTTGTCTCCTTGCTTTCCAGTACAGACGGCTTTCCCAGCCTCTTCCAGCTCCCTCCCAGACTCTTTTCATTCAGGTATTTCTCCTTAAAAAAAGAATTCTGCAGTGTTTTAATTCTATCTTAGCATCTGCTTATTGGAGGAGCCAGACTCATTGTCTGGAAGGAAAATAGGAGTAGGTTGGCAAAGAAAGTCAGAGGAAACAGCGGGAGCACAGGCAAGGAGGCAGAAGAAGCTACAAGTACAAGAAATGGAGTCGCATACAGTACCTGAGCGGGAAGGAAGGAAGGGTGTGGAGTGGGAGATGTGTTCCCAAGCTAAAGGGTACATGAGAGGGGGAAAGGGATCAGGGTCAGGTCATCAAGGACCTGTTAGGGCAGAGGCCCCCAACCTTTTTGGCACCAGGGACTGGTTTCGTGGAAGATGATGTTTCCACAGCCCGGGGTCGGGGGCGGAACGGTTCAGGCGGTAATACGAGTGATGGGGGGCGATGGGGAGCGGCAGATGAAGCTTCGCTCACTCACCCGCCGCTCGCCTCCGGCTGTGCAGCCGGTCCGAGGCCCAGGGTGTGGGGACCCCTGTGTTAGGGGATTCAGAACCTGTCCGGGTACAATGCGGGGGACGGACTGTCGAGTTGTAGGAGAGTAACAAAATCAGGTCTGCATTGCCCGCAGGCAGCAAGGGAAGATGGACTGGCGGAGAGCAGGACTGGAAGGTCAGATAGAAGACGCTGCACTGATTCAGGTGAGCGATCACGAGGGCCTCACCTGGGGAGGGTAAAATGATGGAGAAGAGAGAAAAGATAGATGCAAGGGATATGCACAAGGTGACATTGTTACAACTTGATATTCTTGGACTCTGGTGAACATGGAGGGTGGCTGAAAGTAAGGAGCTGAGGGAAATACCCAGGTTTCTAGTGGGAGCAGCCTATTATATAGAAGCCTAACAGTTCACTGGAAACAAGCCAAGAAGCACACACCTGCGTTCCTTAAGCTCCATGACATTCATAACATGCAATTCACGTGACATTTAAAAACAAGCCATTAAGTTGTCCTTCCCCAAAAGAAACCGCCCAAATCCTCAAAAGCCACTGAAATCATCTCATGTGACACACGTCGCTAGAAATGTGATTTCGTCAAATCAATAATCTGGCCAACCAGTCATGTAATGAAGAGTGCCCATGGCGTTGGAGGTACATAGAGCCCAGGTGGGGCTATGCCTCATCCATAAGTGGGCGGTGAAGTTTAAGGAGTCCTTGGTATACAGGTAGAAATTGAAGTCAGGAGGCTTTAAGTGGGTAAGCCTGCTCTGAAAAGGAAGAGCAGGACACCAATTTATGAGTTCTCTATTGCTGCTGTAGCAAAGTACCACAATCGTGGTGGCTTAAAGCAACATAAATTTATTATAACTATTAGTTCTTGAGGTCAGAGGTCCAAAATGGGCCTGACGGTTAAAATCAGGGTGTGGGCGGAGCTACATTACTTCTGGAAGCTCTAGGGGAAAATGTGTCTGTCCCTTGCCTTTTCCGGCTTCTAGAACCTGCCTGATCCCTTAGCTCATGGCTGCTTCCCAGCAGGGGACTGACTCTAATCTCTCTTTTTTGTTTGTTTTTATGGTCATCATAGTTTGTTCTTTGACTCTGACCTTCTTGCCCCCCTCTTTGACTTATAAGGACATTTGTGATTACATTGGGCCCACTCAAATAATCCAGGAAAATCTCCCCATCTCAAGATCCTTAAATCACATCTGCAAAGACCCTTTTGCCTTTAAGTAACATATTCCAGGCTCTGAGGATTAGGATGTGGGTGCCTTTGGAGACCATTATTCTGCCCTGCTGCAGTCAGGGACTAAATCCCGGTAAAACAAGACTATTTATGGAACAGACAAGCCTTGGAACAAGATGGATAAGGAACTAAAGGTGGGGATAACTTCCAGGCAGCCAGTTATCAGTGATACTGTCAACTCCAAGATATCTCAGCTGTAGTTAAAGTTGCTGTGTTAGAAGAAAGGTTTTGGGTTTCTCTCCCTCTCTCTGTCTCTTTTCCTGCCTGTGATCTGCTTTACCAACTCAAAATTAAAAAGCTGAGACTGAGTGAGAGAGTGGCATGGACATATATACACTACCAAATGTAAAACAGATAGCTAGTGGGAAGTAGCCGCGCATAGTACAGGGAGATCAGCTCTCGGTCCTTTGTGTCCACCTAGAGGGGTGGGATAGGGAGGGTGGGAAAGAGACGCAAGACGGAGGGGGCATGGGGATATATGTATACGTATAGCCGATTCACTTTGTTATACAGTAGAAACTAACACACCATTGTAAAGCAATTATACTCCAATAAAGATGTTTAAAATTTTTTCAAATAAATAAATAAAAAGTAAAAAGCTATTTTGGGTAGAATACAAGCCCTTTAGGCAGCTGGGATATGCATAAGAAGCATTGCAGGGCCCAGAATACTATTGTCATTATTTTGAAGCTACTCCTCCCCAGAGGGAAACTGGCCTCTTCTGAGAAGGGCTGGTCTCGCCAACTGAAAGGGCTGTGGCCTCATGGGTTTGTTCCTGATCATGGGCTAAATCTGGGCTCGGTGTGGAGCCCCAGAAGCCCTTGAGGCTCCTAGCTCAGTCCCTCACTGCCATTGAGAAGTCACCCCTCCATCTCTGATGACCTTAGGGCCCTACGTCAAACCCAAGATGTCACGCCCTCCTCCTGACTCACGTTCGAAATAAGCAGCCGATCACCCAACAGTTTGCTTGGAAGATGTAACGTTAAGGTCCACCCTGAATTTTCTCCTCTCCCAGCCTCAAGCAGAGTGTCTGGCCCTTCGAATTTCCCTGCCTCAAGAATTTTTTGTCATTTATGACAGCATAACTCAACAGTGAGATGATGCCAGAGATCACGGATTGTCATAGGTCAAATTCCCCAGAAGCAAACCCTGAGACAAAGGTTCATTTGCAAGTGATGTACGAAGGAAGTGCTCCCAGGAGCATTGGAGGAGGGAACAGGGAAAGCAAGAACGAGAAAAGGTTATAACTAGGCTGAAGTATCGAGCAAAAGTACAGCCTCAGCCTGATCTGTTGGGGGAGCTCTAGAGGGCAGGTTACACCTCAGAGTCTGTCCTGCCGAAAGCAAGGGAGCTGAGCTTCTCTAACCCTGCGCTGGTCAGTCATTGGCTATGGGTCTTCCAGGTCTGCACATCCCCTGAGATAAACAGTGCCCGGCACAGAGGATGTACTCAGGAAAATATTTGTTGAAAACATTGGTTAATTTTAGAATTACTGTCATTGGCTTTTTATTGTTGTTGCAACAATAAATAAGACATATAGTATGTGAAACACCCAGTACAGTCCCTGGTCCACCCAGGCCACCTGAGAAGGGGGTGTGCACCCTGACTCCGCGTGTGACTGGGAGCATGCGCACTGCCTGTGTGCCCGAGGCATAATCTCCAGCAAAGGCTTTGTTTTTATGCAAATATATAAAGCAGAGGCTGCCACTGCAAAACCATCACGAATATTTTTACTGTCATTTCTCTGCAGCTAAACACAGGTGTGACAATGAAGGGAAAGGGTACAAAACTAGGTATTTTACACTGGAATTGACCTGAAAAAAGAAGAGGGTGACCAAAACAGGGGGGGGAGAGGACAGGAAACCCTGGAAATAAGTGTGGCCTGTTTAACCTGAGACTCAATGATTGCTTGTCAGTTGCCTTGAAAATGGAGTCCAGCCCTGAAATTAGACAACCTGAGTTGAAAAGATAGCTCCCACATTTAATATGTCAGTGGCCTTGGGTGAGTGGCTTAAATTCTGTAGGTCTCAGGTCTCGGTTTAAAATGTGGATAATAATTGTACCCTCTTCCCAGCGTTATTCTAAGGAATGAATGAGTCAGTGAATGAAGAAATGCCTTTACCACGCCTCACAAAGAGTACTCAATCGTTATTTTTGTTGTTGTTACTTGGCTTTTAGTGCCGTCAGATTCATCCCTCTGTCCAAATCATCTTGTCACTCGCTTAATTAATGTTTCCTGATTGCTAAGTGCCCTGTCAGTGCACTTTTGTTTCTTTCTGCATTCTCTCACTCCTCTAATTATAAAGTGTTTGAATCTTGCCTTTGGAACTCAGGGAGGGTCTAGGAGGCTGAAACCATTTTCCTACAAGCAAGAAATGGGGGCCACAGAAAGGCCCTTGTACTTGGAAGTGCCCTGCGGGGTCCTGCACAGTTCCATTATTAGACAACCCAGGATCAGAGGAGCTAAACTACCCACACAGTCAGGCAGTAGAGCTGGAGTCTGAACCCAGGCAGGCAGGGTCTAGGGCGCTTCTGCTTCATCACAAGGGGGGATGATGCCTGCACTCCTCCAGGGCTTTGCCAGCGGTTTGGTTGACTTCCACTATGTGACAGCAAGTCGCCAACCAGCCTCTAAGCCTGAAGTTCAGGAACCCCTCAGCACTCAACAAACCCAGCAAATATGGAGGGCTTTCAGGGGATAACAAACTTGTGACAAATCTAACTGAATGCTGGAAGCTTCATGATTGCTTGTGATTGGCCCAGGATGAATGGCTCTGCTTGTTTTCATTTCAGAAGTATCACTTCTTGTCTGTGACACATGGCCCTAGAGAATACATATTCCTTCCCCCAGAAAATCAGTAAAAACTAATTTCCAAAATATTTCCAACAATTCTCCAACACACAGCCTCAGCCAAATGCAATTAAATTCCACCTTTCTTAAAGGTGAGTCTTTTTATCAGTGTGAGCAATAGACTCATGTTTCATTTCAAATTCCCAAACATTGGGGCAATTGATCTTGGTAAATGTAAAGATGAAAGTTTCTGAAGAGTCTACATGGAGGGGGACATATCCAGGCAATTACAAGTAACATCCAAAAAAGAAACATAATAAATATTTAATAAGTTGAAGGAATTACTAACATAGGAGAAGAGTTAGATCAGAACATGTATATGTATGTGTGGAGAGACAGAGACAGACAGGGAAATTACTACTTCACTACTCTCTCAATTTATATTTTTATTAGGACAAAGTCGAGTCCAGTCCTAGCCCCAGAGTTTGTACCTGTCTTCCTAGTCCCTTCTGTTAAAACCTTAAAATTCAGGTATATGATGAGAAATAAAGATGGAACACCTGAATTTTCATGAGACACTTGGCCTTAGGAGCTGGCAATGTGTTATCAAGAAGGAAGAACTCCATTCTAGAATATCTAGGGAACAGAAATGGGGAGGCAAAATCAGGTTAGACTTGATGTTTATACCCTCTGAAGTGTACAACACAGAACTTAACTACAGGTAGGCCTTCAAAAAAGTTAAAAATTCTTTTTATATTGAGAAAATAATCTTCATCTGGAGCTTCTGCCTAAATTCTGTCATAAACCAACCCTGTATTAAAAAAAAAAAAAAAAGACCACTGTATCATAGTGAGGTTTTAAGAATCCAATGGGCTAATGTGTATAAGATCCTGGCTATTCTCTTAGTGAAGAAATAAGCCCTTGGGCCCCCAGGGCCCCTGGGGCTCACATGTCTCTCACTTTCAAGCTCTCAGACACCTGTCACACGATCATGCAGATATTGGATCAAAGTTCCAGCTCTGCCTCTTACCAGCTGTGTGACCTTGGGCAAGCAACTTCACCTCTCTGAGCTCAATTGCTTCACCTGTAAATGGGGATAATAGTAATGCTTCCTACTTTATGGATTTGTTAACGTTAAGAAGAGGTGTGTACAGTTCTTCCCACAAGTCTGGACTAGCTAAGTGTTCCAGGTGTGTTAACTATTATTTGTTTGTTTGTTTGTTTTGTGGTACGCGGGCCTCTCACTGTTGTGGCCTCTCCCGTTGCGGAGCACAGGCTCCGGACGCGCAGGCTCAGCGGCCATGGCTCACGGGCCCAGCCGCTCCACGGCATGTGGGATCTTCCCGGACCGGGGCACGAACCCGTGTCCCCTGCATCGGCAGGTGGACTCTCAACCACTGCACCACCAGGGAAGCCCAACATGTGTATTTTATACCTAGAGCACAACCCAGTTTGGACCAACCATATATCAAGTGTTCAAGAGCCACATGTGTCTCGTGGCTATCACAGTGGACACCTCAGCTTTTTTTTTTTTTTTTTTGGCTTCATTGGGTCTTCGTTGCAGTGCACGGGCTTTCTCTAGTTGCGGCGAGCGGGGGCTACTCTTCGTTGCGGTGCATGGGCTTCTTATTATGGTGTCTTCTCTTGTTGCGGAGCACGGGCTCTAGGCGTGCAGGCTTCAGTAGCTGTGGCTCGAAGGCTCTAGAGCACAGGCTCATTAGTTATGGTGCACGGGCTTAGTTGCTCCGTGGCATGTGAGATCTTCCCAGATGAGCGCTCGAACCCCTGTCCCCTGCATTGGCAGGTGGATTCTTAAGCACTGTGCCACCAGGGAAGCCCCTGGACAGCTCACCTTGAAGCAGTAAACTCCCTGAGGGCACAGAACACAACAGCTTTACTGCTCTATCCACAGCACCAGACTGTGTGGCTCACAGTAAAAGCCAAATAAGTATTTGGTGTTTAAACAAACAAAAAAAAAGGAATACTTGTACAGAAGAAGAAATGCAAGCCCAGAGGGAGGAAGTGATTGGCCCCAAAGATTAATTAATAGCAAACCACTGCTAGCTCCCAACTGAAGCCATACAGCCTCAGTGCCTCCCGGAAACTGTAGGCATCACTTAGGCCAATCTTCCCCTCTGGGTACATATATGCTCCCCAAGGTCAGCCCAAAGCATTTTTCTCTAAAACTTGACCTTGAAAGGCAGGAAACATTTTGTGAGAAAACTTTTCTTTCTATTCCCTTGTAAATCCTACAGATAAGTATTATGTAAGCGGCATTAACATGCGAGGCACTGACTGCTGGAGATGGTATTTTGAAGTCCTCTATACAGCTATTATATGATCAGTGGAGGTTTCCTTCAGGATTCAGCCTTCAGTTTCTCCAGGCAAAGCTGCAAAGTGAATCAGAGTTAGCACTCCATCCCCAGGCTGGTTGTGGAGGTTAGGACCTGTGGGAGTGAGTGAGACATGGCACAGAACATGGTCAGCATAGCTCACCTCACCTTTATTTATCCTAACCTTTATAATCCTAACCTTTATTTCTCCCCTCCAAAAATCAGAATTAGGGTCGTCATAAGACAAATCTCCCTCCCTCAGAAGATTTCATTGTAAATGAAGGGAGAGTAATCACCAAAAAAAAAGAGTGGAGATGCAGAAAATACAGGCTCATTTATAAGTAGAACAAAGAGAGTTACATGATATCACAATATGATCCTATTTTCATTATAAAATTCACACTTCATCTATTTACATTATAAGAAAGAACGCCAGAAGATTATTTTTCAAAATACTATAGTTATCATTAGGTAGTAAAGGTATGAATGATTTTTATTTTGTCTACTCTTGGGTGATCTACCATTTTGAATTTTCTTCAGTGGGTATGTATTTGTGTAAGAATGAAACAAGTGAAAATCTAAAGTAAATAAGTTTATGCACACATATATACATCCATATATGATCCCAAATGTTCCAACAATATTTAGGTGCTAATTATTATTATTATTATTTTTTTTTTTTTTTTGCGGTACGCGGGCCTCTCACTGTTGTGGCCTCTCCCGTTGTGGAGCACAGGCTCCGGACCCGCAGACTCAGCGGCCATGGCTCACGGGCACAGCTGCTCCGTGGCATGTGAGATCTTCCCGGACCGGGGCATGAACCCGTGTCCCCTGCATCGGCAGGCGGACTCTCAACCACTGCGCCACCAGGGAAGCCCGGTGCTAATTATTTTTGAAGGTTCCCATGAAACCCAGTTTTTAGCTTTTAAGTAAACGACTTTGCCCCTCTCATGCTCACATTAGGCCTAGAGACAGAAAGCCAACTCTCAGTGCCATCAAAGGACCTTAAGAATGTAGCCTCCCTCAGGGTGCAAACAAACCAGCACACACCTACAGGCTGCCTGGGTGTGAGAGGCCTTTTCAAGGACCAGGATGTGGGGGTCATAGGGTGGTTCTGAGATCTGGCACAGCTATCAGCAAGCTTGCAAGTCAGGAATTCAAGTTCGTTAACTACGAAACAGGGGAGCCTCCCATCTTTCTTCTGATTTGGTGATGATTAATTCAAAGAACCACTGCCCCCTCTCTGCTGAGAAAAGAGCTCAGGTTGGAGATCAAGGCGCACAGAGAAGGAGTGGGGTTTTTTGTTTTTTATTTATCTATTTTTGGCTGTGTTGGGTCTTCGTTGCTGCGCTTGGGCTTTCTCTAGTTGCGGCGAGTGGGGGCTACTCTTCATTGTGGTGCACAGGCTTCTCACTGTGGTGGCTTCTCTTGTTGCAGAGCACAGACTCTAGACACGCGGGCTCAGTAGTTGTGGCACGTGGTCTCAGTAGTTGTGGCTTGCAGGCTCTAGAGCGCAGGCTCAGTAGCTGTGGTGCACAGGCTTAGTTGCTCCGCGGCATGTGGGATCCTCCCGGACCAGGGCTCGAATCCATGTACCCTGCATTGGCAGGCGGACTCTTAACCACTGCGCCACCAGGGAAGCCCAGAGAAGGAGTGTTTTGAAACGTGCTCAGGGTTTCATGTCCCTTACCTGGAGACTACCTCCCCAGACAGAACTCTGAGACCAGTGGTTCTCAAGCAGGTAGATTGTGCCCCCTGGGAGCCATTTGACAATGTCTGAAGACACTGAGTTGTCACTACCACTGGTGGGTGGTGGGTATTGCTGACATTTAGTGGGTGAGGCCAGGGCTGCTGCTAAACATCCTAGAATGCACAGGAAAGCCCCCAACAACGAAGAATTATCCAGCCCCTAATGTCAATGGTGCCACAATTGAGAAACCCTCTCTTAGACAACGAAGGACATTATTTGAATGGTTTGAAGGAAAGCATGAGTTTTTGCTGAAATGCGTCAAAGCAGCAATGGCTGTATCCTCTGTGGCCTGCCAGCCAAAGAAGGATTTGGGCTTGTCTATTTTTAGGAATTATTGGAATGTTCTGAGTATCTTTTTTTTTTTTTTTTTTGGCGGTACGCGGGCCTCTCACTGCTGTGGCCTCTCTTGTTGTGGAGCACAGGCTCTGGATGCACAGGCTCAGCGGCCATGGCTCACGGGCCCAGCCGCTCTGCAGCATGTGGGATCTTCCCGGACCGGGGCACGAACCCCTGTCCCCTGCATCAGCAGGCGGACTCTCAACCACTGAGCCACCAGTGAAGCCCCTGAGTATCTTGATTGTATCACTATCAGTGAGCACTGGCCTTAAGAAGGACAGGCATGGAAAATGGACTTAATTCCACATGCCAGCCCCAGTCTAGTGGCAGGGACTGCCATGTTGGGTTCTCCGGAAGCAAACCCTGAAACCTTGAGAGTCTGGAGTATGAGGTGTTTATTAGGGATCAACACCTATGAAGAGAAGGGGAAAGAAGCAGTACTGGGTACAGGGAGAAAACAAAGCACAAAGCAAGGCTGGCAAAGCATCAGCCAACTTCAGGTTGTAGATGAGCAGGGCTCTGGAACTGGCATTTTCCATCAGAGTTGTTCAACAGTGCCCTGGAATGGCTGGGCCTTTATGACCACCGTTCCCCACACCCCACGCCCCAGCCTCAGCCACCTACCTGGCTCAGTCACTAGGTGAAGGCTGCCCTGGGAAGCCTTCCAGGCAGGGGACACTCTGCAGCTGAAGCTGACCTCAAAGATGCTAACAGCTATGGGCCTCCCTGGTGGCGCAGTGGTTGAGAGTCCGCCTGCCGATGCAGGGGATACGGGTTCGTGCCCCGGTCTGGGAGGATCCCATATGCCGCGGAGCGGCTGGGCCCGTGAGCCATGGCCGCTGGGCCTGCGCGTCCGGAGCCTGTGCTCCACAACGGGGGAGGCCACAACAGTGAGAGGCCCGCATACCGCAAAAAAAAAAAAAAAAAAAAAAAAAAAAAAAAAAAAAAAGATGCTAACAGCTAGAGCGTCTGCTGACCATACTCCTTGCAGCTGGACAGCAAATATTTCCTTGAAAGGGCATCTGGATGCCGCAACTCCGTGTCTGCCGCAGGGTGCGTACACACTCAACAAAAAGGCGGTGCTGCAATCCATTAGCAATGTCTGTCATGGTCCATGTGCAGAACAGCAGCATCTGTGCCAGATATTTGGCAACCCTGCATTAGTAACAGGGACAATGGGTAAGGCCTATAATTGCAATATCATGATGATAGCCCAAAATAGACTGGATCTGAAAGAAAACCCAAAAGCGTACAAGTCAAAAGGGGAATGCAACCTGCCTGCTGTGTGGTTAACTATCAATTTGCCCAGATTGAAAATGGAAACATTCCTCTGGTTTCTGATAAGCAATCTCACCTTCCTTTGTTTATTCCATATTCACTTATTAAGTACCCACTATGTGCCATGCATGGAGCTTGATGCTGGAACACAACAGTGGAGAGCAAGCCATAAGTAATGGATGATTTTAACCCCTACGTCATCAGGCTTGCACTTCTTGCCTGCTGGATTTGGCTTTAGCCAGTTAATTGTTTGTGCCATCAGCCCATGGGTTTCTTCAGTCTCTATAGCCTGAGCTAGGAGAGCCCAGAACTATAATAACAGAGCCTTTGGGATTCTACCTGACCCTCTCTGCCAAGCCTCCACTAGCTTTTGACCTCAGAAGGCAGCCAAGAAGAAGGTTTATTGCCATAGTTATGTTAGTTCTTGGACTAGATGAAAACAACCCAGTTTTGTCTGGGAAGGCGAGAGTGAATGCGCTGTTAGGGAAGAGTTTGAGGATCCAGTGTATTGTGTGATGATCTAGAAAGCTCGCAAAGCTAAGAACAGTCACAGTGCTACTGGCTAGTAATTATTATTATAATAAATAGAGGACTTTTCTCAATCACTGTGCATTAGATATTTTATTGATCATTTAATATAAATTGAATAGAGACTTTCATATTGACTTATTCTAAAAGGATGAGTGAGAGAGATAACTAGTAGTCTTTGTCCTTGAGCCTTACCTACAATCAGGCAGGTTGGTGAATGTTAAGATACCTCGTAACATTAAATAGGAGCTGTTTAAATCTAACGTTATTTTTCACTACAATAAACACAAATTTGTTTTCGATCCAATGGAGAGTCTGGACTGGCCCTGTAACCGTGTGTACTAGTAAGCAATGTTTGCAATACATCAAGAACACAATAAAAGTGACAATTTTTCCTATTTAAAGACTTCCAGAGAGTTAAGATAATGAGCTAACACAATGAGATGCCGTTAATTAAATTCTTATGTAATTTTAATACAAAAGGGATCATTTTGCTTTTTCCAACTGAAGGTAGATCATTTATTACAGATGAAGGAGTGTAATTTTGGAGCTGGATAGAATTTAAGGTAACAATGATAAGTGGAAACTATTATGCAGATATTCTGATCCATAGCAGCTTGTTTATCAGGCTGTGAAAATATGCCCGTTTCATCCAAGGGGGTGTCTTAACGAGGGAAGAACTCATGTTTTTGAATTGTTGAGTTTAGATTTCACGCTGTCAACTAGATTTCTTCTTTGCTTCAACAAAATATTTCTAATAATTATTGTTATCCCACAAAGGAAATAGCTGTCTGGTAGGTAGTGAGTACCCTGTCATGAAGATGGTTAAGCAGACCCAGGACCAAGAATGGAAATACTGTAGGGAAAACTTTTCTCAAGTAGTCTCTCAGATAAGGATTTGACTGGGAATATTTCAAAAGTTATTTATTTAATAAATGTTGGGCCCGTCTCTTGGGCCAGGGGCTATGGAATGGAACTTTGGGTAGGACACAGCCCCCTATCTTCAAGCAAAATGCAGTCCAGTATTTTTAACTCTGAGGTTCTACAACTTCTCTTAGTGCAAGTTATATCAGATCTCTTTTTTCCACCTGTTAAGTATTTTCTTTGGTCTCCGTTTTTGTTTTTGTTTTTTTAACAACACTTAATTGTTGACTCTTTGAAATAGAGAGAAATATAAAAGACAGCATCCCACCTCCTTTCTGGTATCAGTTAGCTGTTGCTATGTAACAAACCAGTGGCTTTGAACAAGTCTCATTTATTGTTGTAGTTCACACGCTTGAGGGTCAGCTAAAGGTTAGGTTATCTAGGCTGGCCGTAGCTGGGCAGTTCTGCTCACTTGAGCTGGACTCATGCATCTGTAGATTGGCTGGCGTTCTTGCTTGAGGCTGGGCTTACCTGGGTGGGGCAGCTCCAGGTGGTGTGTAGATAAGGCATGGAGGAAGTAATTGAAAGTCTGCCAAGACTTTCTCCCCTTCAGAACAGAAGAGAACCGCAGGACCAGCACAAGAGAGCCTCATTGCATGGACCTGAAAGGGAAGATCTCACTTTTGGAGCTCAAGCTCACTGGACACCCCCTTCTCCCACCAGAGAGAATAGGACATTAACCAATATAGAGATGCCATGTCTCCCTGACCCCCATAGACCTGCAGAAGCACTGAGAGAGTCTGGGAGAAGGTCCTCTGTCCCTGCAACTGAGAGGCCAAGGGAAGCCCCATTGTCACGAGAGGTCTGAATGCCTGCTTCTGCTGTACCATCAGCCCCCCCAGGAGAGACAGCAGTGGCTCCACCACTGCCTCGGAAAAGCCCATAGCAACTCGACCTCAGCCCCAAAGCAGACAGACAAAAATGACAAGAAGCCCAAGGGGCCCAAGAGCCTATGGGAACCAGGAACCTTGAGGAATAAAATATAAAATATTCAGAACAGACCTCTACTAAAATGGACACCTTCAACAAAAAGATAATAAGATGACTTAGATTCCATGAATAATGTGCACGTGTGCACACCTCCCCTACACACGCACGTGTGCGCGCACACACACACACACACCTTCCTGGAACTGAAAACATGATTTTAAAACTTAGAAAGTCATCAGGTGAGCTGAAACTGAGTGGTCACTGGTGAGACCCAAATCAGCGACGAAGATCAAGAGAAAGAAATCTCTGAAACAACAGAGCAATAATTCAGTGTGTTAGAAATCATCAGCGGAAAAGATAAAGAGATTACCCGCTAAATCCTGGAGACCTAACAGGAGAATAATCAATTTCACAAGGAGAAAAAGAAGCAGATGGAAGAGCAACAGTAATTATACAAATCAAGGAAGAAAATATACCAAGTTGTAGAACTGATCCTAGTTTCAAGTTGATTTGAAAGAAAAGCGTCGGACTTCTTATAAAACTTCACAATAAGGTATTAAAAAAAGAAATGAATGTCCTAAATTCTCACCACCAGATAAATTCTACTTACATTATTAAAAAATAAAAATAACGCATGTATAACTTTAGAAAATTCAGTGGTTCATAAAACCATGAAAAGTAAAATCCTTCACCCTCTGCATTTCCCTCCCCCAGAATTTCTCTAAAAAATTAATCACTATTTAGAGTTCTCTGTGATTTCTCACTGCCCCCTAAAGTTTATGCATATACCAACATATGTATCTATACAGATGCTGATTTTTATTTATGTATATTAATAAGGATTCTGTAGTTTGCCAAACTTTATCACTTAATGTATCTTCCATATCAATATATGCCTAATTCTTTTTAATAGTCACATCATACATTCCATAATAAGAATGTGAACTCAGTGTGATTTTCCAACTAATCCCTTATGAATAGACACTTTGATATTATTCCAGTTGTTTTTCTCTTACACCCAATGCTACCATCAGCTACCATCTAAAAAAAAAACTTTTTGTAGATCTTTTGTAAGGATATCTACAGGGAAATTCCAATCAGTAAAACTACCAGGTCAGAGGCATCTGCACTTTTATTGATTAAAGGCCTTAAAACAATTTCGGCACACTGTAGGTACTCAATTTTTTTTTTTTTTTTTTTTTTTTTTTTGCGGTACACGGGCCTCTCACTGTTGTGGCCTCTCGCGTTGTGGAGCATAGGCTCCGGACGCACAGGCCCAGCAGCCACGGCTCACGGGCCCAGCCGCTCCGCGGCACGTGGGATCCTTCTGGACCGGGGCACGAACCCATGTCCCCTGCATCGGCAGGCGGACTCTCAACCACTGCGCCACCAGGGACGCCCCCAAATATTTTTTAAATAAAGTAAAATAGTCGTATTGTTCACCAGAAAGAGTATATTGATTTATATACCTCATATTAAAGACTTTTTTAAAATTTATTTCATTTATTTATTTTTGGCTGCATTGGGTCTTCATTGCTGCGCGTGGGCTTTCTCTAGTCATGGTGAGCAGGGCCTCCTCTTCGTTGTGGCGTGCAGGCTTCTCATTGTGGTGGCTTCTCTTGTTGCAGAGCACGGGCTCTAGGCATGTGGGCTTCAATAGTTGTGACACGCAAACTCAGTAGTTGTGACTCACGGGCTCTAGAGCGCAGGCTCAGTAGTTGTGGCGCACAGGCTTAGTTTCTCCGTGGCATGTGGTATCTTCCCGGACCAGGGCTCAAACCCATGTCCCCTGCACTGGCAGGCGGATCCTTAACCACTGCGCCACCAGGAAAACCCTACACTTTCAAAATTATTATAGTTTGTTGAATGATAACCCCCAAAAAGATTTGTCTGCGTCCTAATCCTCAGAACCTTTGAAGATGACCTTATTTGAAAAAGACTTTCCAGATGTGAGCAAGTTGAGGATGTTGAGATGAGGAGATCAACCTGGATTATCCGGTGGGCCCTGTATCCAATAACTAATGTCCTTTATAAGAGTGAGGCAGAGGGGAATTTGACAGGCCCCTAGAAGAGAAAGCAAAGTAACGCCGAGTCAGAGAGGAGAGGGATGCAGCCACAAACCCAGGAAGGCCATGGCAGGCCCCAGAAGCTGGAAGAGGCAAGGAATGGATGTTCCCCTAGAGCCTCCAGAGGGAATGTGGCCCTGCCAACACTTCAATTTTAGAATTTTAGCTTCCATCACTTCTCTGCCTTTTGGCTAAGATCAAGTGTAGAATTTTAGCTTCCAGAACTGTGAGAGAATAAATTTCTATTGTTTCAAGCCACAGTTTATTGGCGATTTGTTATGGCAGCCTCAGCAAACTAATACAATCATTATTAAACTGGAGGAGAAAAGAACCCCTAGAGTTTGGAGGCAAGTGGATTCTGACTCAGTAGAGAGGTCAGATTCCAGAGCCGTGCCCCTGAAAGCAGCCCTCTTTAGCTTCCTCCCAAGCAACTCCTTTACTGTTGTCAGACTTTCTTCCTTGGCCGTGTCTGAAACTGAGACTCAAAACAGTTCAACAGAAGAAAGTAAACACTCAACTTACCGATTTTTCTTGATTTGGCACAGGCAGATTAAGTACTAATTGATCCAATCCAGACTTTGAAAAGGAAGTTTATAAAAGCTTGCTTTTTTTTTTTTTTTTCTCAAAAGCTCAGGTGTTGGCAGATGGAGACTCACATATCTATATCCATCTTAGCATAACTGATCCAGTGAGAGCCTTGCTGGAGAGGGGAGAGCATTTTCCCAGAGAATCCTTAGTCTCTCCCCTGGTGAAGATTTGTCCTGCCATCTGGAACAAGGCAGTATATTCCTTTCACAGAAGTTGAGAAGCTAATTATCAACCAATTCCAACATAGACTGGCTTGGAAACATGCAGTGACCATCTCTATTCCAAGTCACTGCTCTCTGAGCGGCCAATTTTGACTTAATGAAACTAATCTTATTTTACTCTTAAATAGTGCTTACAGTTCAGAAAGTGCTGCCAAGTGTAGAGAATCTCAACCGTTTTATGCTGTTTCTCACAACAGAACTATGAGATAGAAATGGGGCAGGAATGACAGTATATATTTTTCAGAAGAAGAAAAGTGAATTTCTGAGAGGCAGTATGACTTGCCCAAGCTCCAAACTTCAAATCCACTGATGTCCTCCACACCAGCACCTCCTGAGGATCGACCCATGTGAGCTACGTACATAAAATAGGAGCCTGTTTATTTTCAGGTGCTCTCTTGTTGGGAAGTGATGTGTTCCTAGACTGAAAAGAAATCTGTATGTACATGTGCAAAGGGGCATAAATATCAAGGTTGATATCTATGACCATCCAAGTCCCCATTTTCCTCTGACTCAAATATATTTTAGTTCTTTGCTCATGGTTAGTTTTACTTTGAATAAGATATGTTTTAAAAAAAATTATCCCGGGGCTTCCCTGCTGGTGCAGTGGTTGAGAGTCCACCTGCCGATGCAGGGGACATGGGTTCGTGCCCCGGTCCGGGAGGATCCCACATGCCGCGGAGCGGCTGGGCCCGTGAGCCATGGCCACTGAGCCTGCATGTCCGGAGCCTGTGCTGCACAAGGGGAGAGGCCACAATGGTGAGAAGCCAGCGTACTGCAAAAAAAAAAAAAAAAATTATCCCAACTTGAACTCTTTCTGGGGTTAAATTTGTTTTAAAAAAATTATCCCAGCTTGAACTCTATTTTGGGTTAAGTGTGGATTTATCCTCTACCATCAACAATCCTTCAGGTCTCTGCTATTGTGTCTTCTACAACCAAGGATTATCATCAGAGAGCTCCTAGGTATTTAAGAACTACTTGTCTAAGTACATAGCTCTCAAGACTGGATGCCAACGTTTCTTTGGCAAGTCATTAATAAGTAAAGTTTTCAGGTGGTCCTTCTCCAGAGCGCTATAAAAAGAAAATTAAAAGCAAGGTCAATGGTGCTTTTTAAAAATGCTGAGAGGGCTTCCCTGGTGGCTCAGTGGTTGAGAGTCCACCTGCCGATGCAGGGGACACGGGTTCGTGCCCCAGTCCGGGAGGATCCCACATGCTGCGGAGCAGCTGGGCCCGTGAGCCACGGCCGCTGAGCCTGCGCATCCAGAGCCTGTGCTCCGCAGCGGGAGAGGCCACAACAGTGAGAGACCCACGTACTGCAAAAAAAAAAAAAAAAAAAACTGAGAAAAATTCTGCATTTTTTTATGACTTCCAAAAACCAAAAAAGTTCTTTTCTAAAGATAATTCCCATTTCTGCTCCATGGCTCATAAGAGTAACAAGTAATGTGAATTAAAGGCAAGAGATCTGAATTCATATATTCAAAGATATTTATTCACCAAATATTCATGGAGTCCCCGCTAGGTGTCAAGCATATGCTGGGGCTACAGCAGTGAGGAAAACAAAGTGTCCAGTCATAACAAGCATACCTTCCACTGGGCAAAGTCAGGCAATGAACATGTATCAACTGAGTCGCTAGTTTGCAGCAAAACATATTCGGAGACTCAAGGTTGACCATACCTGCTGCCCTCAGTCAGCACTGCCAAGGACCCCTCCTGGTGCCTGAACTGGAAGATTACAGAAGGCTATAAACACAAACAAAGCAGCTGGCCTCACATCTACAATTTAATTTTAGATAGGCAAGGGTAAAGCGCCTGATGATAGTAACAGACACTAAAAAAGCAATCAGAGACCCAGGAAGACACTACCCTTGCATAGGAATTTTTAAGGATGTAGACTCCTCAGAAGGATGGGCCTCTGGGGTCAAGTATATGTTTGCCAAGGACCCCTCCTGGTGCCTGGGGGTTCTTCCACTTTCTTACATCTGTTCTGCTATTATATTCATACACGTTCCCAGAGAGCAGGGGGAGAAGGACCCAAAACACAGAGAAAGTGAATTATAATGAAGTTACAAAGCATTTATTCGTCCCACAAAGAGTTTACTGAACGTTTGCTGTATAGCCAGCCTAGTGACGAGTTGCTCATCTTCTCAAGTTTTGCTTTGTTACCAAAAGAAAAATTAGAAGCAAAAGTTGAAGCAGCATGTGATTTCACATGCATTGAACATTGCCCCTTTAGCACGAGAGAGCACTTTTGTGGTGAAGGAACAGTTCTTTCTCTTGACTGTGGTTGTGGTTATATAAATCTATATAGGTGATTAAATGTCACAGAACTAGGGCTTCCCTGGTGGCGCAGTGGTTGAGAGTCTGCCTGCCGATGCAGGGGACACGGGTTTGTGCCCTGGTCCGGGAGGATCCCACATGTTGTGGAGCGGCTGGGCCCGTGAGCCATGGCTGCTGAGCCTGCACGTCCGGAGCCTGTGGTCTGCAACGGGAGAGGCCACAGCAGTGAGAGGCCCGCGTACCACCAAAAAAAAAAAAAAAAAGTCACAGAACTAAACACAGAGAATATAAAAAAATAAGTGCGTGTAAAAACTGGTCAAGTCAAAGCAAAGGCTGTAGTCCAGTTAATTGTATTGTAGAAATGTCAATGTCCAGGTTTTGGTGCTGTGGTTATGAAAGATGTTGCCTTTGGGGGAAGCTAGGTGATGAATACACAATCCTCTCTGTACCATTTTTTGCAATTTCTTGTAAGCCTATAATTATTGTAAAATCAAAAGTTTTAAAAAAAAGAATACACCAAGCTTTTTTTTTTTTTTTTTTGCACCACCAGGGAAGCCCCCACCAAGCTATTTTTTTAAATTGTCCCTAAAGTGGTGTGCCTTTTACGGTGTCTGAGTTTAATCAGTTAATCCTTCATAGAAACAATAATGAAATAAGAATAATATAAGAGAAAATAAAGAGGGTAAATAGGGTCTGATATAGTAGGAAGTCAACCAGTTGTTGTTTCTTAGGTGACTAGGATATAATTAATAAATAAAATAGTAATAACAGTAATATTAGTTGACTTCTTTGTTATTTACTATATGTTAGACTCTGTTTTTATATATTAATTCATTTAATCTATTCAAAATCCTTGTGAGGAAACTGGGGCACAGAAACGTTAAGTAACTTGCTAAGGCCACGCCATGTGTAAGTGGCAGACCTAGATTTGAAACCAGGGAGTCCAGCTACAGAGCTCTAACCACTAACCACCTAGGGTAGGGGGACATGCCTTCTTTCACTTTGATTGGACTCCATGAATAAAGACTCCATGAATAAAGCAATGCCTTATGCATCATATTCTGAGTTCCCCAGAACATTTGATAAATGATGGAATGTCCCAACACAAACAGCTAACCTTATTTTTATTTTAAAACGTTTCTCTTCTCTAAGTGTCATGTGACACTTCAATGTGCTGAGTCACCTCTCAAAAATCCATTAATTGAAAGGTGATTCTTCTTCCAGGGCCCCTGGGCTAGGGTGGACAATGCACTTCCCTCACAGACCTGTCCCTCCACCAAAAAAATCTATACCATTACTCAATAGTGCACATTGGAACTTGAAAACTAATTGCTGAGTCTGACACTTAATCCTGTTCGCATGACTGGAGTTCAGTCCCTGTGAAAGTCATTCTGACTGTTGATGTGAGTGGACCTGATGTTTTCCTCACAATGACACACTCAGGAAGCCTAATCACTACACAAGCAGCAAGCCTGGAGACTCTTACAGGAAGAGGAAATGTATAGTGAATCATCAGGCCAAATGAGGACCTTAATATTCTTCAAGCCTACCTCTGTCTCTTCTCTGATGACAAAACCTTAGAGTCGTTAAAAAACACGTACCACATCATCAATACAGTAGTATTCACTCTGGAGGTTTTTCAAGTGTCCTTTGTTGCTAAAATAATTTAGAGCCTCACACTTTCTCCTCCTGTGATGTCAAAAGAATTCACCTTGGGTAACTAACTTCATTCTAAACATCACCTCTTAATGAGAGGCAGCCTAGGTATGAGTCCAGTTCTACAAACCCTGAGTAACTTCACATAAGTTTCCCAAACTCTGTGCCTGAGTTTCCTCATCTGTAGAGTAGGAATGATGATAGTGTGGTCTACCTTGAAGACTGAAGGTAAAGATTAACTGTATCAATGTATAGAATGAACCTAGAGCAGGAACTGGCACAAGTGCTAGATGTATATTTGCTATTATTATAACTCTTTAATCTCATGAGAACTATTGTTGTAATGATTTGACAATTTCAGTTGTAATAAATTAGAACTTAACACATCATCTCTATTACATCAAAACCTGGAGCTTTCTAGGGACCTCCCTGGTGGTCCAGTGGTTGAGACTTCGTGCTTCCACTGCAGGGGGCGCAGGTTCGATCCCTGGTCAGGGAACTAAGATCCCACATGCTGCATGGTGTGGCAAAAAAAAAAATTTTTTTTAATTGTAAAAAAAAAAAAAAACCTGGGGCTTTCTACTTACCAGGGCCGTCTCTGTACAAGGATGACACCTCCACAGTGAGGTTATATTGCTTCACAGTCTCGTGGTCTGGCTCTGTGATGGGCTCAATCATTCCAGAGAGAGGGTGAATCCAGAATCTTTGTATAACCTGGATGTCACCATTGGCTATCTTGTACATCACACAGTTTGGTGGGTTGTCTTCATCAATGGTTGTCACTCTTCCAACTTTGTAGAAAGCTGCCAATAATGTTTCTTAGGGTTCATTCCTGTCATGCAGATACACCATTTTAAAAAGCTTAACATGTCTTTGCCTTGCAAATAGTATCATAGTTTCTCAGAGGGTCAACCTGCATCCTTGTGGACAATGCAGTGTGTCTGAAAAGCACAACTCTACACGATGGAAGGTGGATTTATAGACGGTCCACTTTCAGCCACACGGCATGGGTCAAATGATATGAGTTAACACTAACTTTATAAAAATAAGAAGTAGCTTCCATGTAGTGCACATTTGTTTTCTTCCAGGCATTATGCTAAGATTAACATCAGATAATGGCTCACCACACAGATTCTGAAACCAGACTGCCTAGGTTCTGAAACTCAGCTCTACCACTCATTAGCTGTAACACATCAGAAAATTCTATAATCTCTCTGGGCCTCATATTCTTTATCTGCAAACTAGGAATAATGACAATATCTACCACATAGAGTTGCTGTGAGGATTAAATGAGGTAAAATACGTAAGACATAGAATAGTGTCTGGTATAGTGTAAGTGTTATATAAGAATTAGCTATTATTTATACACATTATCTCATTAAATCTTCTCAACAGCCTTATGATGTATGTGCTATCACTGTCCCCACTTTATAGATAAGGAAACTACAGCCCAGTGGTACTAACTTGCCCAAGGTCACAGAGCTACTAAAGGTAGAGTCAGGATTCAAATCTGTGCTTGCTGAATCTACAGCCCACATTTTAAAATTGACTTGCTATAAGTTCAGTGTGCAGTTCTCCCAAATAATCTTCTAGAAAAAACACAGGTGCGGTAGATGGGTTGCATTAATAGGCTCAGATTCTTTACCCTTCTTACGTTCATGCTCTTCTCTGTGTAACCTTATAGTGCCCTCCCACGTGGCTTGTTTTGGCCAATGGGACATGAGCAAACCTGCCGCCAGCAGAGGCCTGAAGAGCCCTTGTGTGACTAGGCTTGCTTCATTCCTGCACCTCTTCCTCTGCCCTGAGACCTGCTCAGACTAGCCTGTTGGAGGATGATAGGAGCCAGATCATCCAGCCACACCCACTGAAGCCAGGCTAGATCCACAAAAAGCCAGCAAATCCCCACAATTCCAAGCAAGCACAGTCCAGCCAATTCTTAGACTCATGGGCTAAATAAATGTTTGCTGTTGCATTACTCTAATTTTTTGTGGGTTTCATTACATGGCGTACTTATAGATAACTGACACAACAGAGTTACCGCTCAATCATTTTCTGCCTGGATAATAAACTCCAGGGAAGATACCTGACCTTCTCCATTTAGTGAAATTCCACCACACAATGACTAGGCTCACCAACATGTATTATCTAGGACAGCTGTCCCCAACATTTTTGGCACCAGGGACCGGTTTTGTTGGAAGACAATTTTTCCAGGGAATAGGGTGGGGAGGCAGGGAGGGGGTGGGGGAGGATGGTGCAGGCGGTAGTGCAAGCGATGGGGGGCGATGGGGAGCAGCAAATGAAGCCTTGCTCGTTCACCTCCTGCTGTGCGGCCCGGGGTGGGGGGGGTGGTTAGGGACCCCTGATCTAGGGCGTCTGGGTTACTGATAACCAAGAATGAAAATTAGGGAAAAGACATCATTTCATGTGCTGTCCCCACCCCCTTCAACCTATGGGAGTTCTTTCTCTGTTTGCATTCTTCCTTTACCAAGATTCATCAGTCTCTGAAAATGTATCATTAAGCAGGCAATGAACACAACCCAGAATACCAAGAACAGAGAAAACGCATTTGTGAAAAGGGACTTACTATTTCGTTATGGCAAATCCAGAATCTAAAAAGTCCAACCTATTGGTTGTGTGAAAGCATCACTAGTAAGAGAAAGGTGTCATAACTGATTTAGGACCACGTAAAAAATAGATTAAGGGTAAACTTGCCATCTCTAGCATACACTCCTGAGCAAAGATAGTGCCGTTTTCACATTTAACACCTGGCAAAGTAAAATGGGAAGCTTATTTTTCTGTAGGTGTAAAATTAACCTTTCAATAAAACTAAAAGCTATCTTGAGCATCTCTAGCTAAGTTTAAAATAGAGTAATTATGAAACTGTAAGTCTGCCAAACTTCCTCATCAAAAAAAACATTGGAAATGAAATATGTTTTCCTTTGTGACTTACAACCCAGCGTGACTTAATTTTCATGTTTCCCCCTCAGTCATTTCTGATAAAGGAATTTCTTTGCCTATGCCTCCCTCCCTCCAGAAGCCTTTTGTCAATGAGAGATTCAGGTATTCATTACATACCATCAGAATTTTTTTTTTTTACTTTAAAGATGATAGACTCCCATAAATTTTTTAAGATGAAAAACCTCATGTAGTCCTCAAGGCACACTCAAATCCTCTGTGCTAATCAACACAGCATGAAAAAAGACCTCCACGGTAATAGATTTTTAATATCCTCAAGGTCTGTAGGCTAAGTGTTTGATATTCTGAGGAGAGCTTGTTTTCCAAGTAGTATTAACTTTCCAATTTCCTCCTTTAAAGCAAATTACCACCAAGTTGTGAAGATTTTGTCTTCTCTGATGGGCATCGCCTCAAAACACTAACCCTTCCCTAATTTTATTTACTATGGTAGGGAAAATCAAGGGATGATTTTAAAAATCAAGGAAAAGGTTCTAGGACGTTGTAGAACGTTGAGTGTAACATTCACTCAATGAATGTTAGTGGTTATTTTAATTATTGGTGTTATTGTTATTATTACTATTATTGTTATTGGCAATGCTGTCATGGCTACTGTTAGTATGTATCATGTAATTTCAGTACCTAAAATGATCAGTTAATCCTCATCGCAACTCCATGACATAATTCTTACAAGCTCCATTCTACAGATGCGAACTCGAAGGCACACAAAGATTGTGGGAATAGCCTAAGGTCATTTAACTGACAGTGGCAGAGATAGAATTGGAATCCAGTTCTTTTTGACTCCAGTTCTGTTTGACCCCAACCGTTACGGTATTTCTGCTACATCATGTCGCTTTCTTATGAAGACCTAGACGTCTTCTCTCTGCTACAGTGGGTCAGTAGCCAGCTATTTAGAGATTAGTACACATTAGAATGACTCACTTATCTCTTTGTATGAATTCTCAGCACTTGTTTTCAGACTTCTGGTGACAGTCATCCAAATCCATCCAAAAATAAGCAGGCTGGAATACTAAACAGAGAACTGGACCAGAAATGATAGCATTTAGCTGTCATCTCTGCCACTCACTAGCTGTGTGACCCAAGTCTCTCTCCAGCCCCAATTTTCTCATAGTAAAATAAACAGGTTGAATCTTTCCAGCCCTCCCAAATTGGTGATGCTGTAATTAAAAATTCTAAATCCTTCTCCTCAGCTATCAATAAGGCATTAAATTTTCCTTAAGAAAACGTAGAAGTGTTCAACACATTTAGAAAGTTTTGCCTTCAAAATATAAAACTACATTTCAGGACAACTTTGGATAGTTGGAAAAGAAACTGACATAAAACAGTTGATTCCCATAAAACACTATTTTTTTTAATGTCAGTCTTAAAAGGTAAAACTATAGAGATGTTAAACAAGCAGAGGTTTCCAGAGGTTAGGGGAAAGGGAAGAGTGAATAGGCAGAGCATGGAAGACCGTTGGGGCAGAGAAACAATTGTGTGATACCGTAATGGTGGATACATGTCATTATACTTTTGTCAAACCCATGGAATGTACAACACCAAGAGTGAGCTCTAATGTAAACTCTGGACTTTGGGTGATAAGGATGTGTTAATGCAGGTTCCTCAATTGTAGTAAATGTTCCACTCTGGTGGGGGATGCTGAGAGTGGAGGAGGCTCTGCATGTGTGGGAAATCTCTTTCCCTTCTGCTCAATTTTGCAGTAAACGTAAACTGCACTAAAATGTAGTCTATTTATTTTAATGCAAGTCTCTATTTTAAAATCTACATTGATTGTCATTAACTTTGGAGGGTCATGGAATCCCTTTGATAATCTCATGAAGACTATGGGTCATTTCCCTTAGGGACCCTCAAAGCCAATGCTCAGACCCTCTGGTCCAGATTTACAATTTATAAGCTAGGAGATAATGCTCCATTAACTCTAGAACCCCCTAGAGCTAGAAGAGCACCACAGAACTGGGAGAATGCAAAGGGAGGAAAGAAATTACAGTAATGAGGCTCCCTCATTACTCAGAAATCAATTCTGAGTACTTCTGAAAGAATAGCAAAAGTCTATGGCGGGAAAACCAGGATCCTGTTTACAATAATTCTATTTACATGCAATTTTTCTGAAATAGTCTGGTCATATACTGTAAGATTCAACTATGTTATGTTCTAGAACTAGGATATAGTTATTTATTTTACAGAGAGGTTAAGAACTTGTCCAAAACAGCATGGTGAGGCAAACAAATAACTGAAATCCAAATAAGTGGGTTTTTTATTTCCTAGTCTTGCCTCAGAACAACTGTCTAAAGAATGTATTTGTCTGCCAAGGAAATAAGCTGGTTTGAAGTAGTGTGGGTTTCACCCAGTGATATGCTGGCAAATGTTTAACAACCAGCTCTCTGGGGGAAAAAATAAAAAGAGTGTGTGAATGTGTGTTTGTAAGTGTGTATGTGAATATATATCCACATAAATACATAAGTTTATTAAAAATTTTACTGATATAAAATATGTATAGAATACATTTTAAAAATAATAACAAAATATACAATACTATTTATTTTAAATTCCCATATAGAAAATTGATTCTTTTTTTTTAAATGATAAACCTAATTTTTTTTTCTTTTTTTTTTTGGCTGCATTGGGTCTCTGTTGCTGCGTGTAGGCTTTTCTCTAGTTGTGGCAAGTGGGGGCTACTCTTCGTTGCGCTGCGTGGGCTTCTCATTGCGGTGGCTTCTCTTGTTGTGGAGCACAGGCTCTAGGCATGTGGGCTTCGGTAGTTGGGGCACGTGGGTTCAGTAGTTGTGGCTTATGAGCTCTAGAGGGCAGGCTCAGTAGTTGTGGCGCACGGGCTTAGTTGCTCTGCGGCATGTGGGATCTTCCCAGACCAGGGCTCGAACCTGTGTCCCCTGCATTGGCAGGAGGATTCTTAACCACTGCGCCACCAGGGAAGCCCTACAATTGATTCTTATGGAATGCTTTAATTGATTTTTGCCAAGCTCTCCTTTCCATAGCCATTGCAGTTGACAAATGAAGGTAGTTCCAACATGAATGTTACTTGATGTTTTCCTTTGTTTCACTTCCACCTTACTCTTTACAATGTCTAGAGCTTCACTAGTTCATCAGTGAAGGGCATGACTTCTTTGTTGAACTGGATAATAGTTACTGATTTCTAGAAGAATATTTCCACAGTTTTTATGGTACTCACAATAATAGCTGCAGATACACCAGATGTAAGTTTAATCTGCATTGATAACATTTTCTCTATCACTTTCTTAAGTCTAGATAATCAAAAAATTAATGAATCAAGCCCCGATATGTAGTATTTGCCTATTTCCCTGGTGTAAATACTCCCACCACTGTCAACTTTAAGCTATCAACATAATGACACTAAGTTGGGAAGAGAGTTGCAGTAGCACACCATTATATATACAGAATTTCCCCCATGCACATCCAACAGGTGTAAATAACATCTAGAGTATAGATAATAGTAACATAATAGTAACATAATTAAGAAGTTCTGAGTTTTGAGCATTTACTAATTTTGTTTTTAATATAATTTATGTAACTAAGTGTATATAATTTTATTTTTAATGATAGTTATTAATAATCAGGTCATAGAATTCCTGAAAATTCCCTTGAAGAATTCAAACAAAGCCTGGAGGACCCACTGTACAGGGATGCTGTGCAAGGGATGGGTTCTTCTCTTGGATGACAGAAAATAGTAATTACCTCTGCCATCCCTTCCAAATCTAATGTTCCTTGGTTTATGCTGGCAAATTATCTTTGACAAAGGAGGCAAGAATATATAATAGAGAAAAGACAGCCTCTTCAATAAATGGTGCTGGGAAAACTGGACAGCTACATGTAAAAGAATGAAATTAGAACACTTCCTAACACCATACACAAAAATAAACTCAAAATGGATTAAAGACCTAAATGTAAGGCCAGGCACTATAAAACTGTTAGAGGAAAACATAGGCAGAACACCCTATGACATAAATCACAGCAAGATCCTTTTTGACCCACCTCCTAGAATAATGGAAACCAAAACCAAAACTAAACAAATGGGACCTAATGAAACTTAAAAGCTTTTGCACAACAAAGGAAACCATAAATAAGACGAAAAGACAACCCTCAGAATGGGAGAAAATATTTGCAAATGAAGCAACTGACAAAGCATTAATCTCCAAAATATACAAGCAGCTCATGCAGGTCAGTAACAAAAAAACAACCCAATCCAAAAATGGGCAGAAGACCTGTATAGACATTTCTCCAAAGAAGACTTACAGATGGCCAAGAAGCACATGAAAAGCTGCTCAACATCACTAATTATTAGAAAAATGCAAATCAAAACTACAATGAGGTATCACCTCACACCACTCAGAATGGCCATCATCAAAAAATCTACAAACAATAAATGCTGGAGAGGGTGTGGAGAAAAGGGAACCCTCGTGCACTGTTGGTGGGAATGTAAATTGATACAGCCGCTATGGAGAACGGTATGGAGGTTCCTTAAAAAACTAAAAATAGAACTACCACATGACCCAGCAATCCCACTACTGGGCATATACCCTGAGAAAACCATAATTCAAAAAGAGTCACGTACCACAATGTTCATTGCAGCTGTATTTACAATAGCCAGGACATGGAAGCAACCTAAGGTCCATCGAGAGATGAATGGATAAAGAAGATGTGGCACATATATACAGTGGAATATTAGCCATAAAAAGAAATGAAATTGAGTTATTTGTAGTGAGATAGATGGCCCTAGAGTCTGTCATACAGAGTGAAGTAAGTCAGGAAGAGGAAAACAAATACCGTATGCTAATGCATATATATGGAATCTAGAAAAATGGTACTGATGAACCCAGTGGTAGGGCAGGAATAAAATGCAGACGTTGAGAACGGATTTGAGGACACGGGGGGAAGGGGAGGCTGGGACATAGTGAGAGAGTAGCATTCACATACATATACTACCAAATGTAAAATGGATGGCTGGTGGGAAGCTGCTGCACAGCACGGGGAGATCAGCTTGGTGCTTTGTGACCATCTAGAGGGGTGGGATAGGGAGGGTGGGAGGGAGGGGTTATGGGGATATATGTTTGCATAGCTGATTCACTTTGTTGTACGGCAGAAACTAACACAACATTGTGAAGCAATAATACTCCAATAAAGATGTATTAAAAAAAAGAAAATACAAGTATTACCTCTTGCCATCCCTTCCAAATCTAATGTTCCTTGGTTTATGCTGGCAAATATGTCCTAATTCACATATAATTCATGGCTGAGATACAATGCTGACCAAGATCTTGACTCTGGACCTGAAACGTAATCTCGGATGTTCTCGGAATTTAAATTACATGGATGATGACCCCATTGTTCCTACCTTCTTACAATTAGACCTAATTCAGAGGCAAGAGGAAAGAGAAACAAAACAAAATTAATATCGTGAATTTTTCCATTACAAAAATCCTTGATCTGGCATCAAATTTAAGGGAGCCTTTGGGGAACCATCAGGATAATACAGTCAGGGCATTACTCATGAGAATGAACTTCTCTGAAGGTCTGGAGCTCCTCATCTGCTTGTGCTTTGTCAACCCACATGCTCTTTACCACCAGTCACTCATCTGCGATTTGTTTCCTTGTGTATGCTTTAACACCACAGAAGCCAGGGACCTCTTACCTCCTGATGTTTCCAGAATGGCGAATGAATAGTGCGCAGATTTGAATACAGGGCTGAGATCGTTGGCAGGAGCCGTTTCTACAATGATCGTCACAGTTACTGAAAAATTAAACAGTAAGTAAATGCTTTGTGGTGGTGGTGGTTTTATTCTACGTACTAGTTAAATGTGCCCCGGGGAACAGGCTTAGGGGAGGATTTTGCTCCCAAATGATCCCTGTTCCCAGACTCTGCGTTCTCAAGGGACATAAATGAATTCTAGCGCTAATCAAAGCAATTAGTCAAAGATATATAATGTACTGCATGCTATATTTTATTTTATAGAACAGTGATATACATCTGTATATATCATATACATATCATATATAAATGTATAATTATATATTTTACACAAGAGAGTTTATTATATTTTTCATGGGTATAATCTCTTCCATTAGAGTTTGGGTGTCACTTTCAACCCAGCATATGACTTTCTACATTCTGCTTTTAATATATGCTAGGAGGTGAAATGGAAAGAGACTCAGAAAACCCATGTCCAAGGATTGGTTATGACATATGCTTAGTGGCCTTGAACTAGCTTAACTTCTCAGATGCCCAGATTCTTCATCAGTAAAATGGAATAACATCCGTTTCAATCTTCTATTTCATAGTGTGTAAAAAATGAGATCATTCCCAAGAAGGTTTTTTCCCTATAAAATGTTAGTGAAATGTAGTTATTATATCTTATTCTTCTCAGCCAGATGTTTGCATATTGCAGGTTATAGAAAAGGAATACTATTTTTCATACCAACAAGCTCAAACTAACCTATCAGAAAGTTATTAAAAAGAAGAAATTTGTCAAACACAAAAGCAAGCAAATTTCAAACAGGGAAACTCTTAACATTTTAAATAAAATAATAATTAACATTTACTATGCAAGGCACTGACTCGGCATTAGTATTACTGTCTCCATTTTACAGACAAGAAAACTGAGGTTCACAGAGTAAAGTTCTTTGCCAAAGGTCACAAAGCTAGTAAGTCACTGAGCAGGTATTGGATCAAGTTGAGTCTGCCAACATCTCCCCAAATGTCTCTTCTAACATGCTAATATATCAAATGCAAAATGCCCAGTTAAACAAATATTAAAAGGTTTCCTTATGGCAAACCTTCGTAGGATTTCTGGTATGTCATTCTGTATTTTGGATCTCCATCTATCCATTGCTTCCCAAATTTATTTGACCATGGAATTTTTTCTCTAGTTGATCATCTTGTAGAAACCATGTTCTGAAGAATGCTTGTATATTGTCTCTCTTGGAAGTCTATGCCATATGTGTCAAACAAGAAAATTTAATCTGGGGCCCATAGAACCTTAACTTCAGAGAATCTGTAGCATTCTTTATTTTGGTATATAGTTATTTATTTTGGTATATATTATGTGTATTTTTCTAGGTATAGGGGCTGTAGTTTTCATCAGCATCTCAAAGGTATGCATGACCACAAAGAAAGGGTAAGAAGCACTGTTGCATAGAGACAGGTGATTTATGTGAAAGCCTCTATATTTCCCTTGATAAACTCCATTTATGTGCTACAAGAGCAGATGCCATGTATATAGCTTTGCCATACTATGATTTTTATTGTCTCCATAAAGACTCAAAATTGTGCTAATTTGTTGGCCTATAAAAATAGACTGAACCACATGTGGGGTGTTACAAGCATTCTTTATGAGCAGTTGCTGTGAATATGTTGGGGTGTGAGGACAAGAGAGGACGTGGATTTAATAGCATGAGAGATCTTTTTTTCTTTTTGTATTGGAAAAAGGCTCAAATCTGGTGAAAGGGGCAGATTCTTTTTTGATTAGTTAGGCCATCAGGATGAGTAGCTACAAGAAAAAGCATTCTTCCTAAAAGGTCTGTTGGACAATGTTACAGGCTTTTGCATGAACCAAAGAAACTCCACCAGTGGGGGGTAGAGAAAACACAAGAAAACTTCTGGGCATATTGTCATCCTGTGTCCCTGTCCCCTAGAGATCATTTATCCACACAGTTGGGTCATGTAAGACTATAAATCACATTGGTAAACTGAGTCCTGTTAAAACTCTTGTATCAGGGAGTCAAGAGGGATTTAAAGAGTTCTAGATCTGTGGCTGAAAGTTCAGCAGGAAGTTCCTTCTGGTTGCAAATACATGTATGCTACCATCATTCCACCTGCCTAATTCCATGACACAGTACTCTTTCCCACGGCTTTCAGATGCAACCTCAGAATCCTTCTCAACTCAGTGATCCCAGGTGACCACCACCAATGTATTAGAGTTGGCACAAGAGATAAAACCAAAACATCACCTCTATTCTAGGCTCTCCCTTACCAAGCATCAACATTCTACTACTAACCCTGTGTTCTCCACAGGGTTAGTAGTAGAATGTAGAAGTGAGAAATACTCACTTCTTCTTGGACGTCTTTGATGCCAACCACCTCCTGGATCACTTATTATGATACTTTCCACATAAAATAGACACTGGGCATTAATAATAGATGTATCCAGAAATTTTTGTGAAATCCTATGTTTACAACTACCTCTATAGTTACAAATTCACTCTTAAAATATGATAATATGTAGTTGAACACATAAATGACCCCTTGGGGCACTTTATGTGTGTTCTCATTTGTACAACAATAAGCAGAGAGAAGCAGGTGTCAGGGGTTGGCTAAGCTCACTCACCAGCTAGGCACTCTGCTCTGCTTCCAAAGCACACAGTTTAAACCTGTGCCTGAGGGTGTGTTGCAATTAGCAAAACCATGACTGTTAAATCCACAAGTGTCAAGGGACTTATGACCATGCAATCTGGGAGGACTTAATCTCAGCATACAAAAGGCCTGTTCTAGCACAGACTGGAATGGAATCGTTATGAGAAGGCCAAATGGCAGAGAGAGGTGACCACTCTTTGCTCTTTCATGAAGGGAATGAGCCATGGAACTTGGCATTGTCCCACAGTTTGCATTAAAACTGGCTCTACCTATACTATGTAAAATAATTCAAATAAAATACCAAAAAAATGCATCCTATCACCCATATGTTTGGACTACATTTTACCCAATACCTGGCTCTTTCCAAATAAGAAATATTTGGCATTACTAAATGCTATAAACTGAATATTTGTGTTCCTCCAAAATTCATATGTTGAAACCTCTTCTCCCACTGTGATGGTATTAGGACAGAGGGGTTCTTTGGGAGGTAATTAGGTCATAAGGGTGGAACCCTCATGAACGGGATTAGCACTCTTATAAAAGAGATCTCAGAGAGTCCCTCTTGCCCCTTCTGCCATGTGAAGTTACAGTGAGAAGACAAACATCTAAGAACAGGAAGCAGGCCCTCAACAGATACCATGTCTGGCAGTGCCTTGATATGGACTTGCCAGTCTCCAGAACTGTGAGAAAAAAATTCTGTTGTTTATAAGTCACCCAGTCTATAGTATTTTATTATAATAGCCTGAAATGGACTAAGACACTAGACATAAAGTCATTTAAATAACACGCATAAGGATTGGGCTCTACACATCCCCAACTCATCCCACTTCTAGCTCCAACGATCTCTAGGATCTCTAGCCAGAGCTGCATTTAGGAATTGTGTTTTGCTTAAGGGGCTGCTAAGAGATGAAAAAGACTTGCCAGATCTAATGATAACTTCCAACACGAATCTATCTAAGTCTCCCCTTCCTCCTTTGTCTAACTTAATAAAAACTGTCCCAAATATAAAGAATTTTTACACTTTAAAATCTCAAGTGAAAAGTCTAAAGAAAAGGCACTTACTGTTCCATGAAGTTGATCGAGCTTACCTGTATGGGAGGGATGTAAGTCATCAAATACTGAAATTGTCATTGCATACATATGGCCAGTTGCAACCATCTCTGGGTCCTCATAATCTGATTCTTTGGCAACCTGGTAGAACAACATTATTTCAGGAAGAAGGACTGACTTTTTTGTTAAGTGTACATGTTTTAAGTAATAAGTCATTCTGGAAAACGCAAGTGTATGGCCATTTGCATTTAATAACGATGGCATTAGAATATGCCTGAGACTGGTTGAAGTTGACACACAAAGGTAAGCATTTGGCGGAACAAAGGGACATCTTTGATCTCCTTCCAGAACAACTGATTTTTGGACAAAGCATCCTGGCATAGTAGAAGGAAAGCATGGATCATATCCTGTCTTCATTGCATGCTAATTGTATGACCTTGGGCAAAATATTTAAAAAGGGAAAATATTTTGAAAGTACTTTGGAAGTAATAAAGCACATAAAAAATGTAGTTACTCCTATTGCAACAAGTCAGTCACCATTTTAAAAATATCTACTGAGTTGCTTCATTTGCAAATATTTTCTCCCATTCTGAGGGTTGTCTTCTGGTCTTGTTTATGGTTTCCTTTGCTGTGCAAAAGCCTTGAAGTTTCATTAGGTCCCATTTGTTTATTTTTGTTTTTATTTCTATTTCTCTAGGAGGTGGGTCAAAAAGGATCTTGCTGTGATTTATGTCATAGAGTGTTCTGCCTATGTTTTCCTCTAAGAGTTTGATAGTGTCTGGCCTTACATTTAGGTCTTTAATCCATTTTGAGCTTATTTTTGTGTATGGTGTTAGGGAGTGATCTAATCTCATACTTTTACATGTCCCTGTCCAGTTTTCCCAGCACCACTTATTGAAGAGGCTGTCCTTTCTCCACTGTATATTCCTGCCTCCTTTATTAAAGATAAAGTGACCATATGTGCGTGGGTTTATCTCTGGGCTTTCTATCCTGTTCCATTGATCTATCTTTCTGTTTTTGTGCCAGTACCATACTGTCTTGATTACTGTAGCTTTGTAGTATAGTCTGAAGTCAGGGAGCCTGATTCCTCCAGCTCCATTTTTCGTTCTCAAGATTGCTTTGGCTATTCGGGGTCTTTTGTGTTTCCATACAAATTGTGAAATTTTTTGTTCTAGTTCTGTGAAAAATGCCAGTGGTAGTTTGATAGGGGTTGCATTGAATCTGTAGATTGCTTTGGGTAGTAGAGTCACACCAGTCAGAATGGCCATCATCAAAAAATCTAGAAACAATAAATGCTGGAGAAGGTGTGGAGAAAAGGGAACACTCTTGCACTGCTGGTGGGAATGTGAATTGGTACAGCCACTATGGAGAACAGTATGGAGGTTCCTTAAAAAACTAAAAATAGAACTACCATATGACCCAGCAATCCCACTACTGGGCATATACCCTGAGAAAACCATAATTCAAAAAGAGTCATGTACCAAAATGTTCATTGCCTCTCTACTTACAATAGCCCAGAGATGGAAACAACCTAAGTGTCCATCATCAGATGAATGGATAAAGTAGACGTGGCACATATATACAATGGAATATTACTCAGCCCCCAAAAGAAACGAAATTGAGCTATTTGTAATGAGGTGGATAGACCTAGAGTCTGTCACACAGAGTGAAGTAAGTCAGAAAGAGAAAGACAAATACCGTATGCTAACACATATATATGGAATTTAAGAAAAAAAATGTCATGAAGAACCTAGGGGTAAGACAGGAATAAAGACACAGACCTACTAGAGAATGGACTTGAGGATATAGGGAGGGGGAAGGGTAAGCTGTGACAAAGCGAGAGAGTGGCATGGACATATATACACTACCAAACCTAAGGTAGATAGCTAGTGGGAAGCAGCCGCATAGCACAGGGAGATCAGCTCGGTGCTTTGTGACCACCTGGAGGGGTGGGATAGGGAGGGTGGGAGGGAGACGCAAAAGGGAGGGGATATGGGAATATATGTATATGTATAACTGATTAAATTTGTTATAAAGCAAAAAAAAAGTGTAATAAAAAAAGATGTAATATATATATATATATATATATATATATATATGTATATATACTGAGTACTAATTAAGTGCCAAGTGCAGGTGTAGGTATTAGGGAAATAGCAATAAACAATATGATCCCACAGCAGAGACTTGAAGACAATCCTAATATAATAGTATTGGCATGAATCTTAATTGGCATTAATTGGAATGGGTCAACATGACATCAAGTATCCAGGTGTTTGGGAACAACTACATTTTTAAATTTAGTATCTCATTCATTAAATCATTCATTCATTCATTGAAGTATACTGAGTACCCACTACACACCAAGCACTATGGGAGGTATTAGAACACAGAAATAAACTACTCAGAAACATGTAAAGCTATAGTCTAATGAGAAGAGGCAAACAATTAAATAGGAGGTTATAACAGAGTGCAGTAGATGTTTTGATAGCAGAAGTTGAACTTATAATGTAAGCTCGTAGCAGGGAGAACTAAGCCAGTTATGATAGTAAAAGAAAGCTTGTAGGAATAAGTGATATTTAAGACCCAAAGAATAATTATTAAAATGTAGAAATTGGGCTTCCCTGGTGGCGCAGTGGTTGAGAGTCCGCCTGCCGATGCAGGGGACGCGGGTTCGTGCCCCGGTCCAGGAGGATCCCACATGCCGTGGAGCGGCTGGGCCCGTGAGCCATGGCCGCTGAGCCTGCGCGTCCGGAGCCTGTGCTCTGCAACAGGAGAGGCCACGACAGTGAGAAGCCCGCGTACCGCAAAAAAAAAAAAAAAAAGAAAAAAAAATGTAGAAATTAATTAGACGTGGGCGATGGATGGAGGGAGTTGTTCAGAAGCAGAGCAAACATATGCAAAGGCCAAAATTTTAGTTAGCATCATGTTTACAAAACTTCCATCTTTATCCAAACTGCATTTTTTTTTTAGTAAAAGGCGAAAGATTTATTTGATCTGAAGAGAAACCAGAGTATCAAACTCCATTTTTAAAATGACAGTTTTCCATTGCATTTCAAAATGAACATCAACCCAGGAAACCTCTTGGCTCAGTGCCTAAGCTTCCAAATTCACAACATATATAAATGCTCAGCTTGTAACTTGTGGAGTTTTCCAGAAAATTTAGGGTTTGGACCAAAAAATGAGAGAGATCATCAGTGGCTTTCTCAGCCATGTCTTCTGACTGAGGGGGAGTATTTGGTGATGTTTTGGTTAAGGAACAATTAAGCCAACCTAACAGGGATTGGTACTTTGATAAAAAGACCTGTGGAAATTAGAAGGAGGATTCTCCCAAAGCAGAATTCCATCTTGTGAAGGGGGGGAAAAAAAAAAAAGCTTACTGTGTCCATCCTCTGCTAATGGTGAAGGTTTACAATTTCAAGAGGGAGCTGATCTACCACTCCCAGTGCCAGGAGAATCAGCCATCATCACACGTACAGGCAGACTTATCTTTAAGGAAATCAGCGTGATTTTTAGCCTCTGATTCATTTCCCCAGCTAAATAGGAAGTAAATTATATTGTACTCATGACAAGAAGGAGAAAATGATGGCCGGCAACAAATAATGAAGGAATTGCCCAAACGTCTTCCAGCAAGACAGCAGAGAAGGCCAGATTCCTCTCTGCTGGGTCCCAGCTCCTTTTGCAGAGTCTACCAACAGTAACTACACGGTGGCCATGAAATGACTCCAACTCCTTGGGGAAAAAAAATCCCTGGAGATGCACCACCTGCTGCTCACCTGGATGAAATTTCCAGCAGTTGGCACTTGCTCAAAGAGTTGTCCAGAACCAATTGGCCCCAAGCTAGAAGCATAATGGATCACATCAGGAGGTTCATCAAGGTCATGACACAAGAGTCTTGCAACTACTGTATCTTTTGCAATCATCTCTTTGCCTGTGTACCTGTGTTATCTTGCAAGGAGAAAAAACTCTTTAGGTGGATAGTCTTAAAAGGTAATGGTTTTCCCCTAAATATCCACTAGTTTGGGTAATGCACATGTGTGACAGCCCTACTTATCCTGGGACAGACAGTTCAGCTATGAAGCATCCTCTGGGAGCCATTTCCCAAAGGGTACTATGAATTTGGTCTGACTTTGTTCCTTTTCTGGGAGTATTTCCTTTCTACACCCAGCTGGGTACTTGTTTGGAAGTCTATCAAGGACATCACCTCAATAGAGCAGGCGTAGGTGGGAATCAGATCATTCTCAAAGATTGTTCCAATCTACAGCATCTGCATGGTGTGGTCAAGAGGGACAATCTTAACCTAGCGGTCATAGTGGACTTACTTCCATCTCTGTATAGTCACCCGTTTCTTCACTAGGATCCCTCGGCCCCAAATGCTCACGTTTAAGCCTCCAACCTCTAAATCCTAGTCATTCTTCAAAGACTCACATAGATCTCACCCCTTGAGGAAGCTCCCCTGAATACTCTAGTCCCACATGTTCTTCTTTTAATATAAAATCATCTTGTATTTTTTACTGTCTTTTTACATGTATTCATCGTATCATCCTGACAAGATACAACCTCCTTACAGCAAAGGAGCAAAGCAAATACTCCTGTCACCTCCAGGGGCTATAGCACTGGGGTCAGCATGTAGCAGGTGTTTGGTTAATTAACTCTCATCCCAGGGAAGGGGGTTGGAGAAGAAGGAGAAAGAAAAGGAAAAGGAAGGTATCATTTACTGAGTGTCTGCCAACTCCTATACAGAACAGATTCCAAGCATTGTATTTGATCCTTAAACCAATACTATGAGGTAGATGCAGTTATCATCTCGATTCCAAAGGCAGAGTAAGTGGGGCCCAAACAAAACCACATGGCTTGTAATTAGCAGAAGCTAGGTTTTAGTTCTCATTAGATAATCAGGAATAAAGCTTAGGAAACAGGGCCTGGGGTGGGGTGGGACAGCTGTCCTATGTGTAGTTGAGAGATTGGTTGGAGGGGGGAGGGGAGACACAGAAAAGTGACAGAAATGTAGGTTCGGAGACTGAGCTTCAAATAATAAAAATAGCCATACTGACAGAAATACAACCTCATAATCCCTTATCCAAATTCCAAAATCCAAAAGCCTGGAACTCAGCATTTTCTCATAATTTATTGAGATCATCAAAGCCTGACCTAACCTGACCTGCCAGATCTTTTTTTGTCCCACTTAGTGTGACTGTTTCTATGTACCACTGCAGTGCTATTCATTGATTTGAATAGTGGGTACTTGCAAAATATATGATAGACACACCATATTACCTTTCTAAAATTCAAAAAAATCTTTATCTTGAAACATAGCCAGTGCTTAAGTTTCCAAATAAGGGATTATGAAACTGTGATAAATAACATTTATGAAATTCACACCACATGCTCAGCACTGTGCTGAGAATGTTTTTATAAATTATCCCATTTATTCTTCACAACCACCCTAAAGAGTAAGTATTATTGTTATCCCATTTTATAAAGAAAGAAACTGAAGATCATAGGGTTTCAGTAAATTACTCAAGATCACAGAGCTCATGTGTGATAGAACCAGGATGCCAAGCCAGGTCTGTGACTCCAAAACTTAAGCTATCAACAACTTACTGTCAGATCCAGGAAACCTAGATTTCAACAGGTTATTTCTGAGGACCAGAATATGAGATTAAACAAGAGTCATTGTGATCACCAACCACATATCCAGTTGAGCCAATAAACATAGCAACGCCTCTGCTTTCCACTCACTTAACATTTTTAACCCTGACCACCCATCTCAGCTCACCTAATCAGAAACTGATCACAGAAAGATGCATTGTCATTAATGCCGTGGATATAGCTCTCTCCACATCAAGGCAAGAAGCAGTAACCACGGTCCCACGCTCTGTAACAAAACAGCACATCTTGCTGCAAACTGGCCCAGGCTGTCACTCTCAAAATTACTTTATTATATAGTGATGGACAAAAATAAAGTGTGAATTATGCCCTATTCATTAGAATTAAGGATCTGACTCAAAATGTAGACACAAAATACCCTCATTAATCATATTCTGTTAGCAAGTAGCAAAACAGAAAAAGATTTTTGGCTTAGTGGAACAGGGAAGACTTTCTAGAAGGGGTGGTCCTTATTTTAGGCCTTAAAGGATATGTAGGACAAGGAAATGGTGAGTAGAGATCATTCCCAGCAGAGAGAACATCGTACATGAAAACACAGTAATGAGGTCATAACTTATCAGACTTCCTTCCACCCAATCAATCCATCCATTCATTCAATTTCAACAAGCATTTGTGGAGTGACAGCTATGTGTCAGAAACTGTCTTGAGCACTGTATGAACCACAATGAAATCCCTGCCTTTATGGAATTAACAATCTGGGCTGAGAGGCCAACACTAAACAAGTGTAAACAAGAAAAGAAATTCAAATAGTCATATTATTAAGGAAATGAAAACTGTGACGTGATTAAAAATAATGTCTAAGGGTGAGGTTCTGAAAAATGCAAGGACAGAGGTCCCAAGGCAGTCGGCTTAGTCATTTGGCTGCCGACTAATGTAAGGGACCAGGGGACACAAGGAACAGTATGAGGTTGGAGAGAGAGGCAGTGGCCAGAGAAAACACGGTCTTGGGGATGAGGTAAGAAGTCTGGATTGCATTCCAAGTGCAAAGAAAATTACAGGAGAATTTTACAGAGATCCAATTTGGCTTTTAAACAAACTCATTCTAGCTGCTCTGCTCAGAGTATTGGAGCGGGGAAGTGGGAAGGCAGAAGCCCAGTTAAGAGATCTATGCAGTAATTCAGGTTAGAGGGGATGATGGCTGCCTTCACTGGGATGCCCTCCCAGGAGCAGAACCTGGGATGAGAATTTGAGTGCAAATAGTTCATGTGGGAGGAGAGCCAGGGCACTGTGGCACGGGAGAAGTGAGACAGTAAAGGAAAGGCTGCTGATTAAAAAAAATGCATTCAGGGCTTCCCTGGTGGTACAGTGGTGGAGAGTCCACCTGCCGATGCAGGGGACACGGGTTCGTGCCCCGGTCTGGGAAGATCCCGCATGCCGCGGAGCGGCTGGGCCCGTGAGCCATGGCCGCTGAGCCTGCGCGTCCGGAGTCTGTGCTCCACAACAGGAGAGGCCACAACAGTGAGAGGCCCGCGTAACGCAAAAGAAAAAAAAAAAAAAAAAGCATTCATTATCAGACAAGTTATTGCTCTGAGCAACTAGAGCTTAATGCCCCTGGGGAACTCTGGAAGCCAGCACAAAACACGCGCTCAGAATCGTCCCTCCAAGGGCAAGGAGCTGGAGTATTTATACACCCATTCTCTTCAGTGATCGGTTGAGAGCTTGTGGGGAAGGGTAGTATTTTCCCAACATTTCTAACCTGCTCTTTATGGAGAAGGGGCAGGGCAGAGGTCAGACCCCAAATCATCGCTCAAGCAAAGAAACACAGATACTTACTGGCAGTTGGAAGTCAGGCCACCAAAATGCTAAGGCCTGAAGACACAGACAGCACCTGCTACAATGGCTTAAACCTACAGATGTGCTAAAGATGAGCACCTGTCTTCTCTGCTCAGCCCCGGAAGAAGCCTTACATTCCACATAATCTGATCCACACCCCACCCCAGCCTCAGCCACAGCTGATTGGACAAGAAGTGAATTACTGACTCTGGAAAGTTCAAACCGATTCTCTCTCACAAAAACTTGAACGCAGAGCAGAGAGAAGAATGATCTAGGTCTGAAAAGATGAACTAGAAGGTCAGTAGAGTGGAAGAGCTAAGGTCTTCATTCTGAAGCAGCCATGAAGAGCCACAGGTTAGCTCATGAGTGGACAAAAAACTAGGTTTTGCCAAAAGTTATGCAACAGATGCATATTAAGCATGTACCATTTGCTTCTTGTAGGGGTTCTAAAAATGAAGACAATCTGGTATCTACCCTCAAGGAACTCAGTCTTGCAGAGGAGACATAATATAGATGATAAGAGTAGGAAATAAGAGAGAGAATTTGAGCAATCTCAACCTACCTTTGTCAACTGCAAAGTAAGCATTCCATGGATCTAGTTCAAAGGTTAAGTCTCCCAAGTAATCTTCATCGGTTGCCTGGCATACTCCAACTGTTTCCCCAGTTGGAATTTCCTCATCCAGTGTGATGTCGACTTTATTGTGCAGAGTTGAGTTTACAGAGGTAACACTCAAAATAGCATTTTCCATATTGAATAATCTTGTTTTAAAAGAGAAGACAATTAGAGTGGCATTTGTTTGGTGTGTATTGTTCTCCACCTCTTATGGTGGTGGAGGGGTAGGGGCTAGAGGTAGTAATGATGAAAATGGAAACTATGGACCATGGTATTGACCCAGTTACTGAGCACTTGCCTAGAGTCTAGACACAACGCTAACCACTTTTCATGTGTTTTCTCTTTTATTCCTCACAGCAGCCCCAGGAAGTTGGTACCATTTTACAGATGTGGAAAGAGATTTTAAGAAATTAAGTAACTCTAAGAAGTAAATACCAAGGTGGCTGAGAGAGGATTTGACCCCTAGCCTATCTGGCTCTAGAGACTGTATGCTTAACCATTGTGCTCTTAGCCCTATATTGTAAGAACAAGTTTCTTAAAAATGCTGTCCCCTCAATATGGTTATAAACTCCCTGGTGATAATTATCACCAGAATTTTCCTTGAGGGCAGTAAGAGAGAATCCAGCCCATCAGATACTAAGAACATATTACACTAATAACACCTAATTCTGTTGCAATTTCAATATATTTTATACTTTAAAAAACTACTTTGTGGGGCTTCCCTGGTGGCGCAGCAGTTGAGAATCTGCCTGCCAATGCAGGGGACACGGGTTCGAGCCCTGGTCTGGGAAGATCCCACATGCCACGGAGCAACTAGGCCCGTGAGCCACGACTACTGAGCCTGCGTGTCTGGAGCCTGTGCTCCGCAACAAGAGAGGCCGTGATAGTGAGAGGCCCGCGCACCGCAATGAAGAGTGGCCCCCCTTGCCACAACTAGAGAAAGCCCTCGCACAGAAACGAAGACCCAACACAACCAAAATAAATAAATTAATTAATAAACTCCTACCCCCAACATCTTAAAAAAAAACAAACAAACTACTTTGCTTTCAGTTATTAAGAAAGCCTTTTCTTTGGAATCTTAAGAGATTGTTTACATCTGACTTGTTTATTTTCCTTCTCAGCAAAAAAAAAAAAAGAAAAAAGAAACCATTTCATTCTAATGGAAATTTTACTAATGAATTTCAGAGACTATATTTTCATATTCAATTTTCAAGGCCAAATTAGAAGAATACGTTTTATTTCCTTACCTGCAGGTAAGAATGAGGTTCTTATTGTTGACACTGACAAGGAAAATCTTTAGATAGCAGTAAACAGTCCTCCGGGATCAATCACTTTAATAACTAGTGAGAAACTGAAAGGGCAGCCACAGGAAAGACAGCTAAGATTTTATAGTAACTGACAGACTTTCACAGAAATAGAATCTATTGGGCTTTAACTGACCAGTGAAAACAATTGATTCATTTAGTTAAAATGTCAGTCAAACAAGTTGTTTTTTGTTTTATTTTGTTTTTAATTAATTTATTTATTTATGGCTGTGTTGGGTCTTCGTTTCTGTGCGAGGGCTTTCTCTAGTTGCGGCAAGCAGGGGCCACTCTTCATCGCAGTGCATGGGCCTCTCACTATCGCGGCCTCTCTTGTTGCAGAGCACAGGCTCCAGACGCACAGGCTCAGTAGTCGTGGCGCACGGGCCTAGTTGCTCCGCGGCATGTGGGATCTTCCCAGACCAGGGCTCGAACCCGTGTCCCCTGCATTGGCAGGCAGATTCTCAACCACTGCGCCACCAGGGAAGCCCAAACAAGTTGTTTTAACAGTTGGAAACGGCTAACACTTTGTTAGGAACCATATTAGTCAAATCCATTGAAAAGACACGCAGAAACTTAGAAAAGTCTGTTAATCCCCATCAATCATACAAAATCGAAGGGAATTCCTTAGAGTGGTAGAGCAAACAAAGCTATGGGTATGGGTTCTTACCTTTAAACATTGACTTTTCAATATGGAAAACTGATTGACAAATGCAAAGGAGAAGGTGTTAAAAACACTTCGAAGTAACGTAATGACAATGGGGAAATATTAGGCTGGTTAGATGATTAAAGGGTTTTTATCTCAGCAGAGATATTTATGGGTTTGAAGAATGAAAGTGCAGAATATATCCTGATGGAAAGATGAATGTTCACACCCATAAACTGTGTCCTAGAGTCACCAATGGTCCCAATTTGCCCAGGACTATCCAGTCTAGCACTGAAAGTCCCACACACATCAGAGAAACTTCCCAAGCAAACCAGGATGGTTGGTCACCTTTCCAGAAAAAAAAAAATCTATTTTAACTTGAAATATACTTACAATCGAGATCAGAATTAATGTTTTCCTTCTATTTATCCTAAAAATCAAATCAGTTCTCAATTTTCCTCTTATTTTAAAACCTCTCTTACAAAAAGATGATTATTTAGGAGACAACTCTTGACAAAAATCATAAAGCCAGTCCACTTTTGAGAATAAAGACATTTCTTTCATAATTCTGGGAAGTCTTAACCACAAGAAGAGAAGGAATAAGGTGTGGGCAGGATTACATTTGGTCTAGCTGGATGCTGAAGAGTAGACTGCAAAGGAATAAGGAAGAAATGAGCCTTGCTAACTCTTTCATATGGATTTGAACAAGTGCTTTCACGGCCCCTATATCTCCTTTAAAGAGAGGGAATTGATAAGATTCCCTTGCCAATGAGGCATTCCAAAATTTCCTTTCTTCTCACTTATAGGTCTGCTCAGTGACCCTGGAAACTCTGGAGTTAGGAAAATTAAGGAGTAGTGTGCTCTCTGTAAAGTTTTAGTGAAAATCCACTGCAAAATTTTAGCCAAAGAATTATTTATTCAAATTCTTCAAACAGAGCTTCAGTCTTTCAGTGCCAGCTCCTCTGATTTCAAAGATGCTGACAAAAAGGAAAGCTTTAGTTTTCACTTATCAAGAAAAAAAGTTAATTTCTTAAACTCTCATTAATAAGTTTTACTCCAATTTGTTAACAAATTTAAGATTTGTAAATATCTTGAATACACATAATCATTTTTCCATGATTATGCCAGGCCAACAAAAGAAAAAAAGAAAACTGTTACGGACATTATCCATTATTTCCAGAGCTATTTATCGATCAGATAAACATGGGGGCAGAGGGTTTTGAGCGTAAGGGGAAATGGATAAAGAATTTGGCAATTTCTACCTCCCAAATATATAATGATAATACAAATTTAGGAGTGTTCTTCTCCTGCTGACTTCAGTCACATCCCATTTTTGAACCCTCAATCTGTTTTACTGAAGATGCTAAGACAGGATATATCCCATCCTCAACTTTCATAATCAGGAAGAATGTCCTTAAGAGATTCAGGAGCAAGCTAACTGGAATGGTTTAAAGGTCCATTTTGTTCTCCTGTAGAGCACGTTGATGCAGAACATGAGACTGAAAAGGGTGGTCATAAAAAACATTATAAAAATAGAAATAATAACTATGAACCAATCCCCTTCGGCAGATATGGAGGAAATAAGAAGAAATTGTCAGTCCATTCACTTTTCAAAGCTGCTGGATTACATCGTAAATGAATTCTGTGTCCCAGCCATCTAGAGGGAAGTCCCCACCGCCTTCTATGGCAGGTCACAAACGCCATCACTGAAATCACCTTGATGCTTAGATCTGAAGAAAGTGGATGATTCAGAGAAAGGCCAAAATAGCCACATCTATACCTAAACCATAATTGTGCAATTACAGTTTAGATGATGATTTCATATCCAAGGCAATGCCGAAAGCATCCTCATTTGGGAGCACATTAAGGCCAGATGGGGTGAGATACTCTTGAAAAGGGAAATATGAACCAAAGGGCAGGCATTTTGAGTAAATGAAAAGCCAGTAGCAGTATTTACCTTCTAGCTTCGCTCTCAAAATCAAAAACTGCTGATGTAGAAATTGTTCCAGTGCTGTCGATTGTGAAGCCAGAGCCCTCCGGGGAAAGGAAGTACTGTTTATTGGACAGGAAAGAGAAAGGAAAATATTGCAGAGACGTTGACATAGCTAGGTTACGCCCACCTCCAAGAACCAGGACTGAAATCTCTTTGTGCTCTGGGCCACCCCCCTCCCTCCTCCCCACCCCACATGAGAAGATCCTCCTTAAATGTTTGCCAGTGATGATGATTATGATGAAATTGTACTCCATTCAACTGACTTCAAGCCAGATCATTTGCCCTTAAATATTAAAAATAGATTTTCCTAATACAATACATTCCCTATGTTATCTGAACATTTTTCACACTCCAACCAAAGCTAAAATTAAAAAGGAGTTACATTTAGAAAAACATGATGACTGTCTAATGAGAACTTAGAGATTATTTTGTGTTCATTTGGTGGTGCTGAAGGTACACTTTTTGTGGGGGGGGGACTTGGGGGACAGAGAGCTGTGGAAGGGGAAAATGGAAATATTGGGATGTCTGTTCATCTCATTTTATGTGTGTAGGTACAGGCAATCCTTTATGAAGTTGTTTTTTTCTTTGACTTTCATTTATACTATCTTCTAGTTTTCTGTTAAATGCTTCAAAAACATTGTCTTTTTTTTTTTTTTTTTGCAGTATGCGGGCCTCTCACTGTTGTGGCCTCTCCCGTTGCGGAGCACAGGCTCCGGATGTGCAGGCTCAGCGGTCATGGCTCACGGGCCCAGCCGCTCTACGGCATATGGGATCCTCCCGGACCGGGGCACGAACCTGTGTCCCCTGCATCAGCAGGTGGACTCTCAACCACTGTGCCACCAGGGAAGCCCTACATTGTCTTTTAATGATCACAACTCTGCCATAGATACTGATATTATTCCCCATTTCACAGATAGGAATTCTGAGGCTTAGAAAATTCAAGTGGCTTGCCTCCAGTCTGAGAGCTGAGCTTTTCATAATGCCTCTTTGCTCACCACACTGCATCCCCAAGACAAATGCTTTCTTTGTTTTGTTTTGTTTTTGTTTTTTGCCAACGAGGGTAGATGTGGTCAAGGTTTCTAGAATAGGTAAGAATCAAACGAGTAGAAAAGGCTGGGGCAAAAAAAATCCATGGGAGGATTAATATGAGTAGTTAATTATACCAAGCACTGCTGGTTTAATAATTGTGTAGACCCAGAGATAATTTAATAGAGAAGACTAAACCCAGAAGGATTGCAAAGCTGCCTAAAAATCATTTGGAGACATTTGTGACCTTTTAATTTATTGATTTTCTGATGAATCACAGTGTTCTGATTAATTTAAATTCATACCATCCATTTCTACGCATAAAAATAAGATGGAATTGAGTTCTGCTTTTTCTGTAGAACAATATTGTAGAAATTAGCATTCAGGAACTGCAGGAAAATCAATACTTACTTTTGGGCAGAGGAATAATGATGCCCATTTCATGGTGGAAGGATGAAGGGTGGCTGGTAGTTATATTACTTGAGAGTGTTCAAAAGCCCTGGTTATATGTAAAATACATGATTATTTAAAAGACACCCGCATTTATGTGTGTAACCACTCAAGAATTGGCAGTTCTCAATTCAATTTCTACATTACAGGGTTGTCAACCATTATTTGGGAACAATATATAGTGGGAAGCTGTATTTTTATGAGGTTTAATTTTTCATAAAATGAAATGGTCTTTAAAAAAATTGATGGCACTTTTATGAACAGCTCCTGCCATTGTTCTGAGAAGGTTGGAACTGACGGTTGCTAGGCAGCCAGGGCCATCACTGGGAAAGCCACCGAAATGAATGATCCCCAGGACAGGAAGTTAGTCCAAGGGATGAGAAATTAACTCCCTGTGGGACCAGGCACCTTAGATTCATTTTCCCCCATTTTATCTATAACAACACCATCAACTAGTAGAGAAGTATCTCAGCCATAAGAATAACAATGACAGTCTCATCCCAGGTTCAGAATTAGGACAACATCTCATGGGGGGGAAGTATGGCAAGGGGAGCTTTATGTCCTTCTGGATGGACTTACCTTCAAAATCCAGTTTATTCCCTTCTCTGAAAGGCTTGTTCATGACTATTTGCTCTCAGAGAAGCTCAGGAATTAGAAATGTCAGAGCCCAAACTGCAGGCCAAGCCCAGCAAAGAGAGTTAGGGCCTCCATGCTTCAGGAGCAGTGACAGGATTCTTCTGGATTTTTCTGTGTTAATGAAAACAAATGGGGGGCTTCCCTGGTGGTGCAGTGGTTAAGAATCCGTCTGCCAATGCAGCAGACACAGGTTCGAGCCCTGGTCCAGGAAGATCCCACATGCCATGGAGCAAATAAGCCCATGTGCTACAGCTACTGAGCCTGCGCTCTTGAGCCTGCGCTCTAGAGCCTGCGCACCACAGCTACTGAAGCCCACGTGCCTAGAGCCTATGCTCTGCAACAAGAGACCACCGCAATGAGAAGCCCGCGCACTGCAACAAAGAGTAGCCCCTGCTTGTTGCAACTAGAGAAAGCTCACGTGCTGCAACAAAGACCGAACACAGCCAAAAATAATAAATAAATTAAATAAATAAATTTTAAAAAAATGTAATGGCTACCCGTTACTGTGACCCAAATTCTGTGCTAAACATTTTTTCCTGAACTATCTCATTTAATCCTTAAGATGATGCTAACAGATTGGTACTCTTCTAAGCCCCATCTTACAGGTGAGGAAGCTGAGGCTTACAAAGGTCAAGGAAATGGTCCAAGAACATATAACGTGTCAGTGGTTAAGCTGAACCTCAAACCCAGGTCTTTCTGACTCCAGAACCATTATGTGATACTGGCCATCTCATGGGAGACTATCTCCACGGGGGAAAGGCAGTATATATTTCTATTTTTATTTTTTTTATTTATTTATTTTTTTTTTGCGGTACGCGGGCCTCTCACCGCTGTGGCCTCTCCCGTTGCGGAGCACAGGCTCCCGACGTGGAGGCCCAGTGGCCATGGCTCACGGGCCCAGCCGCTCCGTGGCATGTGGGATCCTCCCGGACCGGGGCACGAACCTATGTCCCCTGCCTCGGCAGGTGGACTCTCAACCACTGCGCCACCAGGGAAGCCCTAGGCATCAGTATTTTTCAAAACTCTTTGGATATCTTCACAGTGCAGTCACGTCTGAGATCTATTGATACAGCACATCCTACCTCTTCTCACACATCAGTAGTCTATTTAGGTCCCACAATTTTCATGCACTGAAAGGTACAAAGGTATCCAAGGGGATCTGGGAAGAGCATGGATATTGTCTCATACTGTCTCTAGAACTTCCTTTGTTACAGCAGCTGAAAACAGTTGTTGGGCCAACTTGTACTAGAAAGCAGAGTTAGTTACCACACACACTCTTTCACAGGTTTCCACCAGATGGGTTAACTCTGCATGATTTAAAGAATGGTTTATATAGATGCTCCTAGAGTCCAGTGGCCTTAAATTTTAGCCTCTGTCTTAGGGATTCCACAGCAACTGATCCAGAGGTGACGATTTCTGTGCAAGAGATTTATTCATTAAGTACTCCAGGAAGACTAAGGTGGAAGTTGGGGAAACAGGACAGAGAAGGGGAGGAAGCCAAGCAAATGGCTACCTCCAAAGCCCACAGAAGCAGTTTCAGCCTGATGCCACAGGGAAGCTGTGGAGGGGACCTCATGCCTCTGAGTTTTCCCCACTCAAAGAAAAGGAGATGGGGCTTTCCTACCCTTGCACCCCTCATTCAGTGGTTAAGGGCTACCCCAGAGAGATGGAAATTCCCAGGTGCTTCCTGCCCTTGGAAGTGCAAGAAAAGTCCAAGGACCATCCTCCTCTTGCTGAAGGAAGCAAAAACACATTGAAGTTGGCAGAAGGAAGCGGGGAGCATCACACAGAAAAGGTACAAAGGTATCCAAGGAAATCTGGGAAGAGTATGGATATTATCCCCTACAGTCTCTAAAACGTCCTCTGTTACAAGCAGCTGAAAACAGTTGTTCGCCTGACTCAGGCTAGAGAGCAGAGATATTAAGAAACCCATCACCTTCCACGGAACAGTTCATTGTCCCATATTCTTTGATAATTCTGATAGCAAGTAGGATTCATTTCAACTCTGAATTGATTGGTAAGGGCTACCCAGAGCCTTTTACTGAGAAAGACCACGAGCTCCGGTTGGAAAAGTGTCACGTTCGATTAGTGATGCCTGCCACAAGCAAATGAGAAGGCAATCACAGTAGGTAGTCTCAGAGAACTTTGATATCTAAGATATCGCTAGATTGCCTGGACAAGTTTTTAAAAACACTGATGCCTGGATCCCACCTCCAGCGATTCTGATTTAGTCAGGAGGGAACCTGGCATCTGTGTTTTATTAAAGCATCCTAAGTGACTATATTATTGCTGCAAAGGTAAAGAACTACAGTAATATTCAGATAAATCAACATGCTGCTTCCCAGTTGTCCCAGGAAATGTTTTCAGGCATACTTTAAAAGAACGAAATAAATCCTCCAAAACCCAAATATTTTATTTATAATTCCTTTCTCAGTTTCATAAAAATGTCTTTTCAAACATGAACAGCAGAACACTTTTGTTTGTTTCGTCTTTTCTTGAAACTTCAATACAATGTAGACTTTGAATAGGCTAGTCATGGCCAAATCTTCAATTGCCTTGTATGAATAGACTTAAATTACTGATTTCTATTCACACATTCTTCAAATACTTACATTTTGATATGCATCTCTGAAAGGCAATGGTCTTTACCTATTGAAAACATTGCTTGAATATATATACTTGCAATTTGTAAGGCAAAAAAATAACTTGTCTGATGTGAGTCCATGTAATTGTTTGTTACAAGATCATTTAGCAAGAGCAGGACTACTGGCTAAAGTATGTTACAAGCTTGCATGCCATCTTGTGGAGGATGGTGCAAGTGATGTAATTACAAAGTAAATACTCCAAAAAAATATTTATTAAAAATATGACTGTGGGGCCTCCCTGGTGGCGCAGTGGTTGAGAGTCCGCCTGCCGATGCAGGGGATACGGGTTCGTGCCCCGGTCTGGGAGGATCCCATATGCCGCGGAGCGGCTGGGCCCGTGAGCCATGGCCGCTGGGCCTGTGCGTCCGGAGCCTGTGCTCCGCAACGGGAGAGGCCACAACAGTGAGAGGCCCGCGTACTGCAAAAAAAAAAAAAAAAAAAAAAAAAAAAAAATATGACTGTGGTTTTCTCCAAACATCTGCCTTTCGTGTGGAGAATTAAAGATTTTTTTTCTAGGTAATTAAAGCTTTTCTTAAAATCACTTTTTTCCTCAATTATATACTATTCTAAGCAAAATTTTTCTTTAGCTTGAATAACCCAGATAATTATCTCAATTCTCAAATTCATTTAGCGAGTATATGCCAAAACGATATATTTCATCACATGCCAGAACTTGACAAGTATGTCATATTGTAGGATTTAACCCTTTCCCCCCTTTCTCTTGGTGTCACAAAGAGATGAAATTTTAAGGTGAGGTTAGGGTAGAAGACCACGCCATTGGAGCAACTCAGAAATAAATCTTTTGGATACATACCCAGAAGTGAGATTGCTAAATCATGTGTAGTTTACTTTTAATTTTTTGAGGAACCTCCATACTGTTTTACATAGTGGCTGAACCATTGTGCAGCCCCATCAACAGTGTACAAGCTTTCCAATTTCTCCACATCCTTACCAGTACTTGCTGTCTTTGTTTTAGTTTGTTTGGTGGTTGTTGTTGTTTTTTATAACAGCCATACTGACCCTTATAAGATGATAACTCGTGTTTTTGATTTGCATTTCCCTGATGGTTAGTGACATTGAGCATTTTTTATAGACTTCTGGCCATTGTATGTCTTTGGAAAAATGTCTGTTCAAGTCCTTAGCCCATTTTTAAATTGGGTCATTAGGGGGGTTTTTACTATTGAGTTGTAGGAATGGCCCCCCCACACAAATGAAACTTAAAAAATTGAAAGTGTAGGGCTTCCCTGGTGGCACAGTGGTTGAGAGTCCGCCTGCCGATGCAGGGGACACGGGTTCGTGCCCCGGTCCAGGAAGATCCCACATGCCGCGGAGCGGCTGGGCCCGTGAGCCATGGCTGCTGGGCCTGCGCATCCGGAGCCTGTGCTCCGCAACGGGAAAGGCCACAACAGTGAGAGGCCCGTGTAACGCAAAAAAAGAAAAAAAAAAATCGAAAGTGTAGATGCTATCCAAAGGAAACATGGGCCTTTTCCCTAAAATGATTATACTTAAAAACAGGCCATTAAAACCAGAATTGCCACCCCAAATTATAAAGCAAAATTTACATATTATGGTTTCTAACTCAATAGACTGATCCTTTTCTCCCTTTAATGTTTGTTTTTACAGCTGAGTTATAACATAGGAGTATATAATTAAAATCCTCAGGTCCGTAATTATAAGCTCTACTGCAGTATAACTGTTGAGTCTTTTGATGATTCCATCACTAATTATGCCTCTTAGAAGATCCAAATATCACTTTACCATAAAAATCTGATCATCGTCAGCTTTCAGTCAATATGCTTGACTGAACGGAAAATATTATTTATTTCCATATAAAATCTGGGCTGCAATGATTCATTGTACATATTTTATCAAAGAGGGAAAAATAATAGAAACAGATTTATTTTTGTCATTAAATGGTATATCTTTTATCTTTAAAGGGCTACCATGAAACTTCCAGAAATTATTCTTTATTGGAATTAAAAAAAAAATCTTTCCAGCAAGTTATTAGTATGCTGGTTTAGTTAGCTGATTATTTCCTTATCCTATTACATAATGCCCAAAAGAAAGTAAAAGTTTATTAATGAAATGATGATATATATCCAAGATCTATATTCTAAGATTTGTCACTAACTTTGGAATACCTTGTATGAGATATTTTACCTTGAAATAGAGTGATTAAATGTTATTTCATGAAAATAGTCCTATTGTATCTAATTTTCATCCTTCTCACCCTCAACCCTACTGTCATCTCTCCCACTGTCCCGCCATTTCTTGTCCTCAAAGCCAGGGCTTATGTTTACAAGCTGCTAATTAACTGTTTTGATAGACACATTAAGGCACAACATAGTACTCTGAAAACTAACTTTGAGGGAATAAGTTTATTTCACCATGAAGAAAGGAAAAGACAGAATACATGTTGAGCAAGATACCTCTCTCCCTGCTACTATCTTGTTCATGATAGTCAGAGGCATCTATACTTCCCCAGGAAGTAGGATTCTTAAAGCAAAATTGAATTGAGACAATGTACATGGATTTCTAAAACTGCCTCTCTATGTAATAGATAATAGAGAAAGCCACATGCAACCCCCTTACCACCACTACTCCCACAACCATGGAACCAGGAAGGTTAAGATGGTCACATGGGGGGGGGTTGGTAATATGGATGGGGTGTGACATGGAGAGTTGGGGTACAGTAGAGACCCAGGGAAGCATTGGAAAGACCTCTGTGGGGAGGAGTAGGGTCAGCTTCAAGTCACCCAGGGATTTCAGTACTATGGGGTGGGAAAGAAGGGGGATCTTCTATCTGCAGCCATTTTTTAATCATCCCTAGATGGACCCCAGATATTGCTGACTTGCCCTTTCTGGAAATTCCCTAGCTGCCTTCTCCCCACTTTCTGTTTGAAATTAATATAGCTACTCCAGCTTTCCAGGAATTGCTGTTAACATGGTATTTCTTTTTCTACCCCTTTACTTTGAGCCTATTGGTGTTTTCATATTTAAAGTATGTTTCTTACAGACATTATATAGTTGGGCCTTGTTTTTGTTTTTGTTTTTGTCTTCATCCACTCTGACAATCTCTGTCTTTGAATTGATGCATTTGGACCATTTGTATTAGTTGAATTCATATCTACCACATTTGTAACTGTTTTTTTTTTTTTAAGAAGATGTTGGAGGTAGGAGTTTATTGATTTATTTATTTATTTTTGTTGTGTTGGGTCTTCGTTTCTGTGCGAGGGCTTTCTCTAGTTGTGGCAAGCGGGGGCCACTCTTCATCGCGGTGCGCGGGCCTCTCACTGTCGCGGCCTCTCTTGTTGCGGAGCACAGGCTCCAGACGCGCAGGCTCAGCAGTTGTGGCTCACGGGCCCAGTTGCTCCGCGGCATGTGGGATCCTCCCAGATCAGGGCTCGAACCCCTGTCCCCTGCATTGGCAGGCAGATTCTCAACCACTGTGCCACCAGGGAAGCCCTGTAACTGTTTTCTATTCATTGCAATTGTCCTTTGTTTTTTCCCTCTTTGTTTTAACTGAACATTTTATATGATTCCATTTTGTCTTCTTTATTAGCATATCAGTTTCACTTCTTAATTTTTTGTTATTGCCTCAATTTCTAATGTACATTTTTAACTAACCTAAACGTAGCTTCACATAACACTATATTGCTTTCTAGAGACTGCAACAGTAACAGTATAGGTAGCTTATACCAGGGTATTCCCAATTCCTCTCTCCTGCTGCTTGTGATACTGCTTTCATTTCACTTAACAATATGCTATAATCTTCTACTACATTGTTACTATTAAATAAAATTTTCTTTTAGTGAACTAAAAATAGAAAATTATTTTACCTTTATTTCTTTCTTCTCTCATACTTTTCCTTTCTTTATGTAGATACAAGTTTTTTACCTACATTATTTTCCTTCTTATTGATGAACTTCCTTTGACATTTCTTGCAGGCCAAGTATGCTGGTAATCAGTTTCCTCACTTTGTGTTTGACTGAAAAAAGTCTTTATTCCTCCTTAGCTTTTGAAGGACAATTTCACTGGATATAGACTTCTTGTTGATTTCTTTTTTTCCTTTGAGCATTTAAAATATTTCACTCCACTCTCTTTTTGCTTGCACAGTTTCTAACAACAAGTCTGCTCTATTTCTTATCTTTGTTCCTCTACAGGTATGGTGTTCATTTTCCTGTGGCTTCTATCAAGATTTTCTCTTTGTCTTTGGGTTTCTGAACTTTGAATATGATTTGCCTAAGGGCATGTGTGTATGTGTGTGTATCCAGATGAGATAAGGTTCAGGAAAATTCTTTTCTCCAAGAGAGTAGCCTTTGTTAGGAGAAAGCTCTGGGTTTATTTCACATTGATTCTTTTCTCTGTCTCGCTCTCCCCAAGCCACAGGTGATATTTTTTGAATCTTCACTGTGAAAACCTAATTAATGGAGTTCCTGGTGGTAAAAACTATGAAAGTGTGGGGTCCGCCTAAGACTGTGGCACCCAGCACTTTGTCTCATGGTAGTCCACCTTCAGCCTCCAGCAACATCAGAATTACCATGATAAGTCTTTATACCTGCTCATGGCTCTAGCAGTTTCTGCTCCAAGTAAGCAGAAATTGGCTGTGACTCTTGGGATTCACCAGTCTATCCACATTTTGGAGTGCTGGTTCCTCCTGATGGGTCCAAGAAAAGTCTTTGATTTTCAGCTTGTTCAGGATAAGAGGTCTTACTTTTTCTGTCTCTAAAAACAATCCATGAACCAGAGTTTCAGGGACCTTTGAACATGTACATTAGCAATGGTGGTACAGCATGAAAAATCTTAGTCCTAGAACGTAGTGAGTCTAGATATATAAAAATCCACTCGTGTTACATTAATTATTGTGGGCCAGGTCTTCATCTAGAATTTCATCTTTCATCATTATAACAACCCCAGAGATATGTCATGTTTTATCAATCTTACAGCAGCATCTAGTATAATCTTTCTACCCTGTGGCATTCTTGATAGGCATTACATGAAAAGTTAACAGGTGTTACATTTCATTTAAAAAGTGCTATGGACTAATAATTACAACAAATCAGATTAAACAAACATCTCTCTATTAGAGAACTCCTCAGGGAATTTAATATGCTGGGTATTGCGAATTCAGAGGAGATAAGTAGACATCATTTCCCTAAATCATTTGATCATAGGATGTTTTATTTTTCTCTTGGAGCATCTGGTGGGACTTGTGTTTGGTGGAATACACTTTGGTATGGTTTTGGTAGTATGAGAAGAAACACACTGGCTTCAGAGCAAAAGGATCATGGGTTTGAATTTCAACTACACTAATTATTTTTTAGGCAAATTGCTTAATCCTATTAGCCTAATGGTGCTCATCTATAAATTAAAGGCATAATACATTAGCTTATTGATCCATTACTTAATATCATAATAGACAGTAGCATCTGCTTCAGGGATTAACATAGGGATTCAATGATATAAGGTATACGCCTGTCACCTGATAAACACTTAACAGTTATTAATGTCATTATTATTATCATCATACACCAGACTCCAAAAGGGTGGTAAGCTCTTTCCCAGATTAGAACCAGTTTTTCTCTGAACCGATGTGAAGTCAAATGCAGATGAAAGTTGTTGCCCAGTCATGAATACTTGAATAACACATCTGGTCTGATCTCCTGTGTTAGAAGGATGTGTGTAGGAGTGGATCTAAGTGTAAGTTTCCACGGCCTATATCAACACTGAAATGTCATTCCATGTTTGGTAAGATTCACAAAGAACATTGCATGAGACTTCCAAATATGGCCCAGCAACCAATTCTCTTCTGAGAAAAGTATAGGGTCAGGGCCAAAAGCATTTAATCTCTATGACCAAGCATTTGGGAGTCTTTCATTTGAAATGAATTACTTGCATTAATTGGCTACTAAGTCACTGTGATTGCATATTAAAGTCACAGCTAAGCCCTATTGGACTGTGATGTGTTTTCCACACTAAAATGTCAATATGGTGGGTGACCTGCCATGCAGAACACCAGGGAAGCAATTGCAGTATGATATCTGGTGCCCGTGTGGCTGGAGTTGCTCAGTGCTGGACTCAACACTATAATCTTGAATAGGTTGATTTGGAGCAATATGCATGATTAGGTGGCTTAATGGCATGTTGTAAAGGAAGCTGTGACCTTTCCAGTCCCATCCTGGATGGATATTGTGCTCGTGGGAGGAGGATAAGACAAATGTGTGGGAGGGAACTTGACAACAGCAGTGTTCATTCGTATAATTACTTGAGTGTATTCAACACCTTAAAAAACCATACAGACAATGCCTCAGATATTAGTGGCCATCTATTGTTTAAAAAAAATTTTGTAAAAGTCAAGTTGCCTTGGATAAGGACCCAGTAGCATTACCAGTAAATTGTAAATGTTGAAAGTACTGCATCAGCATGAACAATTCTCTAATTTTTCACCAATTTAGAAAAGTCATACAACATTAAAAATTAAAGCCCATGATATTCTTGTCTATCAATCCATTAGCTAAAACTGTTACAGCCTAATAATGTCATAACGATTCCATATGACATCAAAAATTAAGACAGTAATATAAATCCTGTCATTTGCAAGATATTTTACAGTTGAAAAACTACTTTTAAGTCCATTATAACATGAGAGAAAGCAGTATGAGAGAAGACAAAGCAGATATCATTTTCCCAATTTTACAGCTGAAGCAGAGAAGCAGGCGTGTAAAAGACTTAGAGCAGTAAAGTTGGGACTTAAATCCAAGCCTCTTGGCACAAAATCCACAGTTTCATCCCCCTCCCATGGTATCTATACCTAGAGGACACCTATTCTAAATAAGCTCATTCTTGGGGCATTATCAAGCCTGAGGACCAGACCTAGTGCTTTGAAATACAAGTTAATTCTGCCAGGAAGTTGTACTGTTTCACAACAGTATGTGTAGCCAAAATCCCCAAGAATGAGATGAAATGCTTGGCATCTTTTGACCAAAGTTACCTAAGGATTAGGCTGGGCCTGCCTGTGCACAGTGAAATGCACCAGAAGGGAAGAAATTACTCAGACAACCCAGGCTTCTTTCATTTTCACCTGAAATGTCCTCATAATTGAGGCAAAAGTTATGTTTGGAATGTGAATTGTGGGCATAATTGATCTGGTTATCTCCATGGCTCTATCTGTGAACACAGCCACACATAAAACCACCAGGCACTGATAGTCTTTGCCCCAAAGCATAAATTACCTCGAAAACAGCATCCTCTGGATGCTTGGCCGCTGCTCTTTAAATGACTGTGCCAGGGGCAGTGTCTTCTAGGATATCAATCTCATTAACTGCCAGAAAATGTAAAATAGACGTCCTTGAATGAGTGTCACCATCATAAGCCCAGAAACTCCTCATTCAATCCTGGATCTTAGATAAAACAATGCATTGTGCTTGCTCTGTACAGATGTTTTTATAGGGTGATTCCCATTAATCATAATAATAATAGACATCATTTATCAAGTGTCTATCATGTATCAGGTATAGAGCAAAGAGGTATATAAATTTAAATAATAACAATATTGAACATTTCCTGAGTGCTTATAACTGCTAAGCACTCAAAACCATTGGTGACTATTCTTTCTATTTTACTGAGGATTAGAAAGAGTAAGTAACTCAAGGTTACACAGCTAATACGTTATTGGGTACTATTATTGTCTGATTATTAATGTCTGTCCTTTCCTTAAGTTTGCCTTCTTTCTATCCATTTTTAAAACACTGGGGACCATAAACTTACATATTTACTAGTCAAACCACTCTTCAGGGATCAGGAACACTGGGGCAGAGGGAGACCCCTCAGTGCTGGAGGAAAGGACCCACCCCCGGAGAAGCTGCTGCACCATTTTGCCAAGGGGACAGGATTTGTGGAGCAAAGGCATCCACAGCCTGCTTGGACTCTAGTCAGGACACTGGCTGGGCCATCCCATAAGCAAAGGTGCATGGCATGTCCACCAGCAACCTGGCACCAGGCTCACTGATTTAGAAGTCAGAAGAGTATGAGTTCACCTTGGATCTGCCCTTGAGGAGTTTATCCTCTGCTTGGAAAAGGGAATGGAAGGAAACGAACACGTATCCAACACCTCCTGTGTGCCTGGCACTAGGGTTGACCTGTGAACACACTCTCTCAGGTGACTTTCATCAAGAAGGGACTAATATCTCAGTTTAACTACTGGGGACACTGAGGCTCAGGCAGGATGAGTAACTGTCCCTAGTCAGTGACCATCCCAACATCTAAGCCTCAAATGCTTACGCTTTTAATAAAGAACGTGGATCATCCACACGTAGGTGTTAAATATTTGACTACCTAGAAAAAGGCAGAGTTGAGAATAAATGAGACGAGAGTGAGACAAAGAGATTCATATGTGGTGAAAATCAAATAGAAAGGGACAGGGAGAGAGAAAAAGAGGGAGAGGGAGAGAGAGAGAGAGAGAGAGAGCACAAAAAGGACTTGATCCCTGCCTTCATGAAGCATCTAACTCAATGACATAGACATGCTGTTCATTAAATCATCACACAAATAAAGGAATAATTTTAGTACATAATAAACAGATAAATGAATAATTCTTAACAGTGAGCAAGTTACTCCACCTTTCTAAGCCTGGTGACTCATCTATACAATGGAATGCAAATAGCACGTACCTCCAGTGCTCTCAGCATTAAATAAACTAATCCATCTGTTGCTCTTAGCATAGTGCCTGCTACATAGTGCCCAGTGAGTGGCAGTCAAGTATCATTATTTGTTATCATTATTCTCTTTATCACTCTTATAACTGTGTCCTATTAGAGGACACAGGGCATGATGCCGACATACATATGTCCACAGTGTCCTTCCTTCCCCGAGAGAAGAGCTCTGTACCTTGGTCTCTTTGAGCAAGGGATCCGATGAAGATGGGTGTCTCATTCACAACTGCAATCTGGATTAAAATGGTCTGTGAGGCTGTTGCCCCTTGATCGTCTATGGCATAAATTATCAGAGGCTAGAGAGCCACCATCTCAAAGTCCAGCTTGGGTACTCCAGTGGTGAATAATGAAAAATTTTTTTAAATGCAGAATAATGGAATGAATTACTGGTTTCCTAAAGATGTAGACAGAATATTTTAGATCTATAATTCTCACTATGAATCAGCACTTTAAAAAAAAGGAATAAAAACCTTGTATTTAAAAAGTGGAAGCAGGGACTTCCCTGGTGGTCCAGTGGTTAAGACTCTGTGCTCCCAATGCAGGGGGCCTGGGTTCAATCCCTGGTCAGGGAACTAGATCCCGCATGTCTGCATGCTGCAACTAAAGATGCCCCATGCCGCAGCTAAGACCCAGCACAGCCAAATAAATAAATATTAAAAATAAAATAAAATAAAAATAAAAAATGGAAACCAAGGGGCTTAAAAACCTCCATGTGGGCTTCCCTGGTGGCGCAGTGGTTGAGAGTCCGCCTGCCGATGCAGGGGACACGGGTTCGTGCCCCGGTCCGGGAAGATCCCACATGCCGCGGAGCGGCTGGGCCCGTGAGCCATGGCCGCTGAGCCTGTGCGTCCGGAGCCTGTGCTCCACAACGGGAGAGGCCACAACAGTGAGAGGCCCGTGTACCACACACACACACAAAAAAAAAAAACCTCCATGAACAGAGAATTCACGCATGTTGTATCAAATGGTTTCCCCTTCATCCAGCCCACTTTTCCATGTTATTCTTCCAAATGACAAAGCTGATCACATCCCTTCGCCTACTCTAATTTGTCACAGTTTATCCTAAGCACTTTACAAATAGCTCATTCTATCCTTGCTATGGATACTATTATTGGGTGCATTTTACAGATGTAGAAATTGAGGCTTGTAGAAGTTAAGCAACTCAGCCAAGTTTTCGCAGACAGAAATATAATAGCTCTGGACTCCATCTGACATCACGCTTATGCTCCTACTCCTAATCATTAGCCTAAACTGCCTAGCACCTCAAAAATGGATAGAAAGGAGCATAAGAGTCTTTTTCCTCCCCCATTCAGTCACCCCAAATCTCTTACTCTGTGTTTTCCATGATTGTTTCACACTGGTTTTCAGGAGTTTTTAAATTTATTTATTTATTTATTTAATTTTGGATGCATTGGGTCTTCGTTGCTGCGTGCAGGCTTTCTCTAGCTGCAGCCAGCCGGGGCTACTGTTCATTGCAGTGCACGGCCTTCTCATTGCGGTGGCTTCTCTTGTTGTGGAGCACGGGCTCTAGGCATGCGGGCTTCAGTAGTTGTGGCACACAGGTTCAATATTTGTGGCTCACAGGCTTAGTTGCTTCACGGCATGTGAGATCTTCCCGGACCAGGGCTTGAACCCATGTTCCCTGCATTGGCAGGAGGATTCTTAACCACTGTGCCACCCAGGAAATCCGTCACACTGGTTTTTGAACTGCTCTCTTCAGGGATCCCCTGAGGTTGAACAACAAGAGAACTGGGTTCAAGTCCACGTCCACTATGAAATGGCTCCAAGACTTTGGCCATGACCCTTCAGGTCTCTAATTTGGATTTCTTCACCCTCACGTGAAAGCCTTGTATGTTCTGTTGCTAATGTCCTTTCCATGTCTGGTCTGATATGGGTGGGTTGGGAAATTCTTGTTTCTAAAGCTTTTCTCACTGGTAAAGTTACAGAAAATAAAGATTTTATTGAGTAGTAAAACCCACTGAAAGTTTGGCCACTTGTCTTTGGATGTTCTATGTCAAACCATGAACCCCTTGTCCATAATGATGATGGATTTTATTGAGCACTTTCTATGTGCCAGGCATTGCTCTCAGCTTTTGACATCATTTAAACATCAAAACAAACTCACAAGGAAGATAACATTATTACTCCCATTTCACAGAAGAGGCATCTGAAGTTTGGACTATATAATACAGCTAGGAAAGTCACACTGCTGGAAGAGGCAGTACTTGGACCTGACCCCTGCCAGTCTATCCCAGGGCTCTTGCACTGACCCACACCACCTCTGGCAGTTACCCCTGAGTGTTTTCCTCCCACTACCATGAGAAGTCAGTAATATATTCCTATTTGACAGCACTCCTCTACCAAACACTTATCACAGGCTGGACACTTCATCTCGTAGATTCTCACAATTATCCCATGGAGCAAATGCTGTCAGCGACCTCATTCTACCAATCAGGAAACTGAGGCCCAGAAATTAGATGACCGAAGTAACACAGCTAGGAACTGACAGAGCTAAGATTTAAAGCCAGCTTTAAAAAGTCTTCCTGACTCTACAACCCGTTTTCTTTTTCTCAAACTCTGATGTTTCCTGAGAAGTTAATTTAATACTTTAGCCTGATTTGAAGATACGTAGGATTTTCAAGCTACAATTGAGCACAGTCTTGTTCTCAAGGACTCTTGCCCAAGAAACACAGCCCTCAACTCAGGACGGCCCTAATGGTGTGGTTCCCTCTGCTTCGGGAGCCCACGGGGGCAGCAGCTGTGTCCTTCTTACTCCCTAGCTCCTTCCACAGTATCAGGCTTTTCAACAAATACTTGCTAACTTTTTAAAAATGCAAATGCTATTCGTTACACTTTACAATGGAAGAAGACAGGAAGATGGTGTAACTCCTCCTCTGGTTGATTACTCCTGTCCAAGGAGCAGAAGGTGCACACCCAAAGGGTGACTTGAATTCCTTTTGCTGGACTGCCTGTGCAACCCCATTAGGATTACCCAATGACAGGTAGCAATTTGAAGATTACATAACCGGAGCGTACCTTGTCTCATTTCATTGATGTATCTATATAATCAGGTCACTTCAAGCTTTGTTATTGTTTCTTCAGGAGACTAGTTTGGCTTTGGATTCTTTTCTTTCTTTTCTTTCTTTTCTTTCTTTTTTTTTCTTTTTTTTTTTTTTTGGTTTGACTGCCTGCCCAGTCACCCCTCCCAAGTCTTTTGCAAACCAAACAAGCATATATCCTGCAAGGAAGGAAGTTCACCAAAGGCTAATGATATGCTAAACCTCACATAAAACAGTATATCCCCTTTTATAGAGTGATGCTGTAAAAACATATTAACTCATTTAGTTGTGCCTTTATCTGTAGATTTATTTCCATGCTATGAAACTGTCTCATGATTGAAATGTTTCTAAAGCTATCTAGAGCTGGTATATGACATAATTATGGTAATGTGACAATCTTTCTTTGTTCTCTGTAATTTAACTACACTAGCACTGAATATTGAAGTATAATTTATTTATTATAGTAACATGTACGGTGTTCATTGCTCCTTATGGCTAAGCACTAAATGGCATTTTACATATGTTATCTCATGGGATCTTCTTACCAATCCCTGAGTGAGGTGGTATTATTATTATTAATCTCTTTATACAGAAAAGAAAACCTAAGTGCAGAAAAGTGATTTTCCCGAGGTCACATTGCTACTAACTGGAGGGGCTGTGATTCAAGCTTAGGTTTCCTGGACCACAAAACCCATGCTTAGAACAGCTATGATTCACTTTTTCACCAAAAACAAAACAAAACAATAAGCAAACTACTGAACAATCTTTGCATCTTTTGAGGTTTAGACTTATAACAAAAATCAAATTAAGAACAAGCATTAGGGCTTCCCTGGTGACGCAGTGGTCGAGAGTCCGCCTGCCGATTCAGGGGACACGGGTTCGTGCCCCGGTCCGGGAAGATCCCACGTGCTGCGGAGTGGCTGGGCCCATGAGCCATGGCCGCTGATCCTGCGTGTCTGGAGCCTGTGCTCCACAACGGGGGAGGCCACAACAGTGAGAGGCCCGCGTACCGCAAAAAAAAATAATAATAATAATAATAAAATAAATAAAGAACAAGCATTAGATAGCATTTTGCACCTAACTGAGGTTGGAAGCAAATGTAAAATCTGACAGTACCCAGGTTTGGCAAGGATATTCAATTAGGCACCTAGTGGATATCCTTTGCCTCCCTCTGGTCTGTTCTCCTTACAGCAGCTAGAGTAGTCTTTTTAAAATGTAAGCAAGTCATATATCTTTTCTGCAAAATTCCCCAAAGTTTTCTTAGATGTGGGATGTGGATTTAATGTCCTTACTTCTTTACCCTTCCCTATCTTCAAGTCCTTTGCCATGTGATTTTACAGTTCCTTCTATTAGAAGCAGTGTCTATATCTCCACACCATGGCATGGACATGCGACTTGCTTTAACCCATGGGATGTGAGCAGACATAGGTCTTGAAATGTACATTTGGGCTTGGGCATGTCCTCGGTGTTAAAGGACAGTGAGAGGCAGGAGAAACAGAGCCTGAACCCAACATATAGCCTGGAGACAAACCAGGCTAGATCAGCTAACCACAGGCCAACCCACAGATACATGAGTCAGGAACAAATGCTTACTGTTGTGTGCCACTGAGTTTTTTTTTTTTTTTTTGCGGTACGCGGGCCTCTCACTGCTGTGGCCTCTCCCGTTGCGGAGCACAGCCTCCGGACACGCAGACTCAGCGGCCATGGCTCACGGGCCTAGCTGCTCCGCGGCATGTGGGATCTTCCCAGACCGGGGCACGAACCCTTGTCCCCTGCATCGGCAGGCGGACTCTCAACCACTGCGCCACCAGGGAAGCCCTGCCACTGAGTTTTGAGGTGGTTTGTTACACAGCATTGTTGCAGCTGTAGTTAAATGATGCCCCACCTTACTGAGAATACATCTAAAATCCTAGCCATTCCCCATAAGACGTACAATCCTTCCTATGTGACCACTCCCCTTGCCATTCCCCCTTGCTCACTCCCCTCAGCCACAGTGACTGCTTGCTGTTTTTTGAAAGCATCTTACTGTGCTTTACAGAGTATTTTATATCACTTGATCCTCCTAACAACCCAATGAAATTATGAAGGAATACAGTACCATTATCCCACTTTGCAGATGTGACAACTGTAGATACAAACCTTGCACAAGGTGCTACAGCTATTTAATGATAGCATTGGGGCCAGCAATCTGTCCACTAACCTTTGCATTACCCCACAGGATTTTATCTATTTTCCTTTTAGGATATTTTAACAGCATGTAAACAACTATATTCTAAACAATGAATTTTAAAAATTAAGATGAGGATGCACTGTGTCTCCATATACAAATTGAGACTGGTGCAACCACTTAACTAATTGTGCAGTAACCTCGGGGGTCACCAGCATCTCCCCTAACACTGTCTGACAGTGTGTATTTCCTCACATCTTTATAATACTAGGCATTATCAAATTTTATTAACTTTGCCAGTCTGTTAGGCATAAAGCTATCTTTATTAAGCTCAAAACTGTTTATATTCATTCTGAATTTACTTACAACTTTCGGTGATCTTTTTCAGTTTCTACAGGAGAAAGTCTAATCCACTTAGCAAAGCTTTCATTCACTCACTGAAATTTGACTGAGCACCTACTATGTGTCAGGTACTATGATAGGCAGTGGGCACACAAGGAGCAATTAAGACCAGACACTTGTCCTCAAGAAACCCACCATCTAGCTGAGGAGATAAATACCTGCGCAGTGAACAATAATGCCGTGTAATAAGAGGAGTGATAAAACCTGTGATGGACATTTGTTGTCTACCACCTAATCTTTTCTCATCCTTGCTTCAACGGTCCAAATTTGCATTGCAATTCCACCTCTTTCTCTACTGGTCTTAGTGGGGCTGTGCTCCCAACCAAGGTGAAAGGCAGTAACCCAACTTTAAGTCAATCATTGCATCTTATTCCACTGGCCTTAGTGGTTGGTTCAGAGTGAACGCATGACCCAAACCAATCCAATCAGATTGAATCTCAGGACTTTTTAATGGAATGCTGGGAAATGACCCTGGAAGATGTAGCCCTGGGATTTGTTGGTAGCCATCTTGCAGCCATGTGGAGGGAGTCTTCCTGAGAGTGTAACCATATAGAGAAAACCAGAGGGAAACCAAGTCCTCTTCACATTGTTTGAATCATGGATCAAGCTGCACCTAAAGTAATATTAGATCTACTTTCTTAAAGAGTTCATATTTTAAAGAAGTTCTTTTTTTTTTGCGGTACGCAGGCCTCTCACTGTTGTGGCCTCTCCCGTTGCGGACGCGCAGGCTCAGCGGCCATGGCTCACAGGCCCAGCCTGTCCGCGGCATGTGGGATCTTCCCAGACCGGGGCACGAACCCACGTCCCCCGCATCGGCAGGCAGACTCCCAACCACTGCGCCACCAGGGAAGCCCCAAAGAAGTTCTTTTTTGTCTTAAGTCATTTTGGGTTGGGTTCCTGTTATTATCAATTGGAAAAATGCTAACTGATGCACAGAGGAAAAGAAGCTAACACTGGCTGTGGATTTCAAGGATGGCTAACTGGAGAAGGGGAAGCCTGGTTGAATCTTAAACTGTGGGAGGCAAAGGAGAACAAGACAATTCAAGCCAAGGAGACAGTGTATTAGGGAAACTGCTTGCTTGGAGGTAAGGCTTGAGATGCACAGACCTCTTCAAGATGTGATTCCACCTACCTTTGCATGACTCACCTCTGGCCATTTCCTCCCTCACACTCTTCGAGTCATACTAATACTTGGTCTTTAAGAAATGTCATATTTTTATACTTCTAGGCTTTCGCTAATGCTGTTTCCTCTGATGTAATGCCCTTTCCCTTGAGTCCTCTAGAAGGAATGTTAGCTCCTTGACAAAGGTTATCCCAAGCTTTCTCAGTTTGGATTTCTCCTGAGTTATGACTGCTCTTTGTGTCAACGTCTGTCTAGCCCACATCACCATTATAGTAGCATAACTAACATTGATAGAGAACTGACTGACTACCAAGCACTATTCAAGCACTTTATTTATTTAATAGTACCTATGACGCACCTGTTGTTTTCATCCATATTTCATAAATGACAAACCCATATTTTATAGATGACAAAAATCAGAACAGACAAGTTAATTCATTTTTCCCAGAGTGATACATACAAAACCAGGGTCTGAACCCAGGCAGTTTGGCTCCACAGTCCATACTCTTACCCACTATCTCATGCTGCCTCTCCTGATTCACTACCACTGGTCATTTAGCTATCCGTTCACCCTCTCGGTTTCAGAGCCTCTTAAAGCCAGGAGCCAATGCAGATGACCCTACATAATAAGTAAGGCTCTTTGGTGGAAATCACACATTTCTCTTTAGGACTCTACTACCCCCCAGCACAGCAAACAACATGTGCTTCATGTTCATATGGTTCCCCTTGCTCCTGAGTCCCATGGGGGGTGATGCAGAGGGGTCCATGTGAATGGTATGAGTGCAGTGACTTTGCATCATATTTGAGGAAGCTTGAGCTTAGGAAACCCAAATCTTATAAAATGAGCAGTAAGCCTGCCTGAACTTTGCCCCAGAGGGGTAAATTAGCTTTATTATACTGGATGCTAAACAAGACTTTCTAACATGGCTCACAGACACTGTACGATCTACCCACCGCTACCGCCACCTCCTTTACAGTCTAGTCTCTCTTTCTACTCCCCCTTTAGCTCCTGTCATTTGGACCTCCTCTCAGTCCCTTCTCTTCACTATATTCTTTCTTGCCACAAGGCCTTTGCACTTGCTGTTCTCACTACTTGGAGTTCTCCTCTCTCTGTGTGTGTGTTTAATTCCTATTCATTCTGAAGATTGCTTCTCATGTAGTTCTTCCTCAGGGAAGCCTGACTAAGTCACATGTCCCATTTAAGTGCTCACACAGACCCGTGGGCCTCTTTTCCATGCCTCCTATTACACTTACAATGTTATACTTCTGTGAGTATTTACTTGACTAGTATATTTCCCTATGAAGCAGTAAACACCATGAGAGCAAGGATAGTGCTCCATGAGAGCCCCACTGTCTTGCCCTGTGTCTGAGGAGGTCCTCAATAGACACCTGCAAAATAAGTGCATCTTGATGCCCACAAGGATTTTTCCAGCAACTGATACATAATGGGGTCCCAAAGCAGCCATTACCTTCGCTCACAAGATGTATAGGAATGCAAGGGACCCTGGAGAACTATCTCCTAGGCAGGGTTGGTCTTTTTCTTTCTTTTTCTTTTTTTTTTTTTTTTGGTTTCCAAACTTGTTTATAAATGTGTACAGATGCTAAGTGTCCTGCCCCCATTCCATCCATACCCACCTCTACATGCAGAAGGCTACTTACTGAGAGCATTTCCAGCTCTGCCAGGGTGGCAGCGTGGCCTGTGCTCAGGGAGAGCCAGAGTGCCAGAGAGTTCATGGCCCTGGATGCAGCCCTCCACTGGTGGCCAACAGGGACCTGGTGCTTAAACAGCTCAACCTCTTCACCCTGGGTAACTCGAGATGTGCTTCTGCATTGGATGCTTGAGTCCCAGTGGGATTGAGCTCTGGTTGCCCTCACGGCTTACATGCTTGATGACGCGCCTTTTTATTAGCTGCCTTCCACCTCTCATTTCGTTATCCCCCTACTGGAGCTTTCTGGGATCACCTCCCAAATAAATCTACTTGCACTGGAACCCTTCTCCTGGGTTCTGCTTGCAGAAGAATCCAAACTAAGAGCGTGTGATATAATCATTTTAAAAAATGTACAACAAAGCATAAAGATTATTGCAGTGGCCATCCACAGTAAGAAAAGAACAGGAGGGGACAACACAGAGGGGACCAGGAGGATGCTGTGCATACGCTAGTCTTGTATCACCTTTGAGAAACTCTCTTCATGTTCTCTGTTCCAATTATCCTGACCTGCTTTCCATTTCTCTTGATCATCTCTGGACAATTATATAAATTGTTTCTAAAATACTTTTTGCTTCCCCAAATTCTACCCATTCGTTTGTTCCCTCTTAGATACCACTTCCTTCAGAAAGCCTGCCCTGACCTGCCCAGATTGGATTAGATACTTCTCAATGTTTCCATGTCACGCCATCATGTTGGACACATTGTGTTATAATTTCCTTTCACTTGTGTGACTCCCCAGGAAACCACAAACTAACTGCAAGGAATGTGTCTATTTCTGACACTAAATAAGAATACCTGATATGTATTTGTTGAATGAATAATAAATAATATTAATGACCATTTATAGGACATTCTTTCATATGAATTTTTTTTCATTTAATCCTCACAATAGCTCTGGAGCAAGGGGTAGTATTATTATCACTTCCATGTCACACATAAGAAAACTAAGGCACAGAAAGTCCAACTGGCCTAAAATTACACAGCTAATAAGTGGTAGAGTCAGGATTTGAACCCCAAACTTGATGGATCCAAATCACATATTCTTAAATGATAGAGATGAGTTCATGATTCAGAGTGAAGTCCTTTGGGGTAAAAGTTGGGAAAGGTAAAAGTCCTCAGAATTTCAAATTTTGAGAAGGCCCTCACCAAACTACTACTAGTTCTGGGGAGAAAAGAGAGGGACCACATCAGAAATGGACTTTTGAACCAAGCAGACCTTGACTTACATCCCAGATCTGTCTCTTACTGGTCACGTGACCACTTGGGCAAGCAATTCACCTCTGAAGCTGGAAGTCAACTGCTGTTTGATTAGAAGCCTCTCTGGCTGAACTAAGCCAGGGAGCAGATCAGTGTATTTAAGAGATAAGTGATTTAGATTATTGGCCGTTATTTTAACAAAGATTTGCCATTTACTCTCATGGGAAACGTAGGATTTCTTTTTACATCAACTCATTATAAGTTTTATTAGACATGATGCATGAAATGTGAGGAAAAATAGTTTCCTAAATGACATTATTCCATACAACTTCTCTCTAACCCTGCAGTGCCAGGAAATCAGTGCTGGAAGTCATAATACATTCAGAGACAAAAGCCATTATACTCCCTACTGGGCTGGCCTACTTCAACTCTGTTTTTCTATCTTTCCTTCTTTCCCTCTCTTTTATTTGTTCTCTGCTGCCCTTGAATTTCAGCTGGGCCTCTTCTTTACGGTGAAGATTTTAGCTAAGGTAGACTAAGGCTAGACTCTCAAAAGCTTTTTGGAAAGAGGAAAGAATAAGACAGTGCCCTGAATTCAGGTCCTGTTGCCTCTCCACTCTCAAATTAAAATTCTGTTCCAATTTAGTTGGTCAAGCAATTATCAAGTGCTAGACCAGGTATTGTTGTATCATTCTTTTTTGAAATGGACAACAAAACTTAAAAGACATTGCAGTGGTCATTCGCAGTAAGAGAATATGTATATAAATGCTCTCATACCATGACGAATAGGGCCTTTTACCTGCTTCTTCTCTCCCACGCCAGGTACTCCCACCCTAATAGCAGGTGTGATGTCTCCAGGAAGAGGAAGGAAGCCGTTTCAGTGCCTTGCCCATGTTCCTTCTTCCCTTCAGCTCTTACCATTTCAGTGCACTCAAGCCCAGTTCTGTGTGCCAGCCCCTGCACCTTGTCTGATGGCGCCCTCTAACTCTGAAGTGCTGGAGAATTAATGCTTCTCTCTCTCTCTTTTTCTTTTTTTTTTCTTTTGTCTCCATCCGAGGAGACTTTCTTGACTCAGTTATTTCATGAATCTATTTCTAAATATGTTTGCAAGGTTTTCTCCAGTCATAGATACTCCACCATCCTCTTTCGTATATCAACAAATTCTCTTCTTCCAAATGTGTCCTTCAGGTCACAATTAAGAAATGATCTGAAAATTTCGGAACCATGAAATTTGTAAATGGAAAACTTTAAACTTCTGCTCATCGCTTTTCCTCTGGAACAGCATTTCAAAATCTTATTCAGAATTTTTTTCTCCATAGGTGAAATTTGCACTCCATGAGGGATATATGTGTATGCTGGGGTGGGGGGATTGTGGTTATTTAGTAAAGTATGGTGCTTGAGGGTTGTGATAGAATAATGGCCTCACCCAAAGGTGCCCACTTCCTATTCCCCAGAGCCTCTGAATATGTTACCTTACATGGTGAAAGGGACCTTGCCAGCGTGATTAAGTTAGGGATCTTGAGATAGGGAGATGATCCTGGGTTATCTGGATGAGACCAATGTAGTCACAAGGGTCCTTAAAAGTGGAAGGAGGAGGCAGAAAAAGAGAATCAGAAGGAGGTATGATGAATGTCAGAAAGATGCAAAGTTGCTGGCTTTAACATGGAGGAAGGGAGTGACTAGCCAAGGAAGGCGGTGGCCTCTAGACACTGGAAAAGGTAAGGAAATGGGTACAGCCCTAGAGATTCCAGAAGAAAATGTAGCTGTGCCAATACTTTGATGTTAGCCCGGTGAGACCTGTGTCAGACTGCTAACTGCAGAACTGTGAGGTCATAAATCTATGCTGTCTTAAGGCACCACCAAGTTTGTGGTAATCTGTTACAGCAGCAAAAGAAAACTAATACAGGGGCTATTTAGATTATGTTAGAAAATATTGATACGCACATTTCACATGATTGAGCAACTCGGAGCAGAGGTGACAATGTGCTAAAGCTGAAATCAGGTAACACCATGTTTTTTCTCAAAATCCTTTAATAGCTTTTCATCTCGCACAGAGTGAAAGCCAAGTTCATATGCTGGCCTCCAAGCCCCACACAATAGATGTCTCCATTTATTTATCTGGCCTCATATTCCTCTACGCTTGCCTTCACTCCCTTCTGCTCAAGCCACACACGCCTTTCTGTTCCTTAGACATATCAAGCAGGTCCTGCCTCAGGGCCTTTGCCTTGACCATACTCCCTGTCCAAAAGCATCTTCCCTGGATAGACACATTTCCCGTTTACTCACTTCCTTTAGGACTCTGATATGATGGGGCCAAGAACAGTGTCTAGCCATAGTAGGCCCTTAATAAATATTTGTTGAATGAATAAATGAATAAAATGATTCCTTTTTGCTAACTGAAGTAGCTCAATTAGATACTATTGACCTACTCATCAAGACCTTATTATTTCGTGACACTGTATGCATTAGAAAATTTACAATTACATGTCATTTCATTGGTTCAGATTTTCTATTCAATTCTACAGGTTGGGCCATGTCAACAGTGCATTTCTGCATTTGATGATGCCTCTTTGCCATCACATTAAAGAATTAATTGATTTTAGGTTTTCTTCAATATATTTTTATGTGCTGAGAAACTTGGGAATACTAAGTTTCCCACTAAAGGTGTATTCTGAAAAACAGCTCAATATCTTGAATATATAATAATTTCTAGGAAAGAGGACAATTATTTTAGGAGCATATCAACGCATCCATCAAACTGTTATTTAAATAAGTAGAGTTGGCATTTTATTATGCATTTCCAGTCAGAATAATTACAAAATGAATGCTCCATTTTGTGAAATTATATCAGTAACCCAAAATAAAAAGTATAAAAATAGTGGTAGGCCCATAGCTGGATCATAGGAAGAAACTGAAAAATTACTGAAAGCTATTTTAAAATCCTGGCATGTGACTTCATAGAATGATGGAGATTGAAGAGCCTACATATTTGTACCCAAGGACAAGAGAAGATGTGAAAAACAACTGGTTGAATTCTTTTAGTGGAAATTGTAATATAATGTCCAACACCTGGGCGTAGGACATAAGGGAGTAGTGGGGACTGTGGTGAAACTGAAAGCTTGTTTCAGGGCAGCCACTACTCAACTCATATGGGAATGTATGCTGAGTTGCCAGATCTTCTTATTTTTGTGTGAGGATCCTAAAATGGAGATTTTTATGTAAAATCTTCTAATATTCAAAACATGCTGGACACCAAATGCATCTGAGAGTCTATAGTTTGTGACCCCAGGTTTAAGATAAAAATCTTCACCCAGGGCTTCCCTGGTGGCGCAGTGGTTGAGAATCTGCCTGCTAATGCAGGGGACACGCGTTCGAGCCCTGGTCTAGGAAGATCCCACATGCTGTGGAGCATCTGGGCCCATGCGCCACAACTGCTAAGCCTGCGCTCTAGAGCCCACAAGCCACAACTACTGATCCCGTGTGCCACAACTGCTGAAGCCTGCGCACCTAGAGCCCATGCTCTGCAACGAGAGGCCACCGCAATGAGAGGCCCGTGCACTGCAATGAAGAGTAGCCCCCATTCGCCACAACTAGAGAAAGCCCACGGGCAGCAATGAAGACCCAACGCAGCCAAAAATAAATAAATAAACTTATTAAAAAAAAAAAATCTTCACCCAAACACACAAAAATAGCAAAACAGAACAAATTAATAAAGTCTTTCTTAGACTTCATTAGATCCTTACTTTACTAAATGTGCCACCTGCTGAGTTGATGTGATTAATTCATCTGTAATTTCAATTTCAAAAAGAGATGCATATATAAGACAGGAGTAGTGGATTCAAGTAGAGTATTCCATACCTTAAGAAAAATTCCGTTTACAGAATTTTGAGGACTATAGAACAGCCCTGTCTATATGTAATTTAAAATTTTCTAGTAACCACTTTGTTAAAAGTTTTTTTATTAAGGTGAAATTAATTTTGATACTATATTTTATTTAACTCAATGGATTCAAAATATCATCACTAAAATATATAATCAGTATTTTTAAATATTAATAAGATATTTTATATTCTTTTATTCACTTTAAGTCTTCAAAATCCAGTGTGTATTTTATACTTAAACTGCATCGCAGTTCAGACTAGTCATATTCAAGTGGTTAATGACCGTGAGTGGATGGTGGTTACCATATTGAGCAGCACAGCTATAGAAGTTCATTGTTGTTTTTCCAAATATTATTCATTTTTATTGGAAGTATCAAGTCTAATCATGGCTAACTAAGAAGCTGGAAATTATCTTAGAGAATTTTTTCAGTTTTAAGACACCCATCATTTATTCTTAGAATTTTAACATATTTTGCATGACTTTTTGTTGGCAATAATAACAGTTTGGCTTTTATCCTGTTCCAGAGGCAACTGATTCTAAAGCAAATAGCTAAATTCATCAATTGAGTTTTTTTTTATGAAATCAACCCATGCAACAGTGAGCGGAAAAAAATCACTTATACAAATGTCTTGGTATTATGCATTCAAAATTTGGATAATTAATTTTTAAATTCTTGGGTTTGACTTTTTAGTTTAATGTAATACATACTCATTTTTAAAAAAATCAAACAACGCCACAACTACTGAAGCCCGCGCGCCTAGAGCCCATGCTCTGCAACAAGAGAAGCCACCGCAATGAGAAGCCAGCGCACCGCAACGAAGAGTAGCCCTCACTCGCCGCAACTAGAGAAAGCCCGCGCGCAGCAACGAAGACCCAATGCAGCCAAAAATAAATAAATAGATGTATTTTTTAAAATTATATTTTAAAAAGTTATAAGATATGAGTCTAAAGTTATAGATACCAACCTGGGGCAGCAACCAACACAAAAAGCAAATGAAAACAAGGCATCAGTTCTTGAAAAGCCACTTGCTTCAGCCCGAGCCTTCACTGATCACTAGGGAGTGGCACCTCTTGGTAAGGCGTCCTCTGGTGAAATATTCTGTCTCTAGGCGCCCAGTATACACTTCCTCGTGGCACAATTCTTGCTAAGTGATCTGCAAAGTGACACCCTCTTCCCTCAAACGGGCAAAAGCTCCAGTAAGAAGATTTTCTTGAGCAAAGAGAAAAAATCCCCAATTTATTTTCCCCTACATGCAAAGGCCTTCCAAACCCTGGTAAATCTGGGGTGGCCAGAATTAGTGAGGACTCTTCATTCATTTTCAAAAGGATTCAGTTTTTAAATGACTCCACTAAGACACATTGTCCTGCCTTGTTCTATGTGTTTATCACTCCAAGATTTGGCATAAGACTGAATGGAGAGTTTACATACAAAGATCTACAAAGATCTCTGGAGCCAGCAAATAGGTGACCCACAGGCTAAATAGGACCTGCGGGCCACATTTTTAAATGCATGAAGAGCCTTCACAATTTGAACTCCAAGAGCATTTGATTGGTCCAGCACTCTACAGTTTACCATAGTTGCTACCCCTCCCTGTTACACCCCGCAGCTTCTCACATTTACCTGCCTCGGCCGTGAGCATTCGTGTTTGCAATCCCAGACTCAGTGGTTTCAATCAATTGCTATCTGAATAGGAGTCAAATGTTGTTATGGTTACCTAAATAGGATTATGTGATCTCAGATATGTTCAATAGAAGGATGATGTTAAGAACAAGGGAGATTGTGTTTTGACCAGGCTTTGCCCTGCTCTGGCTTTTTAAAGGGACATTTACAAATGTCTAGGGTATGATTGTATGGGTTTTACTCCAAGCCATATCCTATGAAGGACAGTGGAAAAGAAAAGTAGCCATATGGGGGACTCTTGAATCAGTGCACTTCTCTCTAGCGCCATTACCCACTATTTAGTTAAACCACTCCAATCTCAGACTTGAGCTACTGGAGCAAGCTAACTTCCCAGTCTAGTATCTCCCTCTGTCTTCTCACCACACCCCACACCCAGTTCATTTCAGCATGCTACCTCCTAATTATTTCCAGACTCGCTACACGTCTATCTCACTCCCCGCCTAACCACCAGCATCTCCATCCTTGACCGATTACCTCTTCAGCCACCATACTTCTTCCTCTCCAATGCATTTTCCAAGTGGCACACAGCAATCTTTTTTAAAACATGAACGTTAACGTTGCCTTCCTTTGTCACCTGTGTTCTCACTACCTTGGTCTCCTTCCTGTCTTCAAACATGACCTAGTTCCCACCTACCTCAGAACTTTTGCTCTGGTAATTTTCCATCTGTGGAATACTTTTCTTTGGAGCACAGATCTGACCATAGTTTGTGTCCTTTTTCAATGCGGCATGTCTTACCTCAAATATCACTCCTTGGAGAGGCCTTTTTGATCACTCTGGCAGAAGCATTCACTTTCTGTCACTTTCTACAGTGTTCTCCTAGTTTTTTCCTAGCATTCCTTATCAGTGTCTGAAACATTGTATCAATTTATTAATAAGTTTGGTATCTGTGGCCTCCACTAGAGTGTCAGTCCTGGACAGGGATTCCAGTTGGTTTGTCCAGCGCTGGATCCTCACTGCCCGGAACAAATATGTATTGACTAGCTCCTGTAACCAAGCAGGGCCCCATGAGGCTTTCCCAGAATAGAACCCCACCTGCCTTTTGTCTGTAGAAAAACTTTAGTCAGAGGATAAATTTAATCAAAGAAGTGAGAAAATGGGGAAAGAAAGGAACACAGTCAAGCAAGACAACATAATAATACTTTGGCCATTAAACAAAGTCAAGGACCTTTAGTTCTTCCCCAAGGTCTATAGATAATATTCTGAGCCATGTCCTTTGAGCTATTCTGCAGATACTGAAACCCGCCCCCCAGGTGGAAGTAGTTAATTGTATGCTGCCCACAAGCACATTGACCCCAGAGCTCTCACCGCAACTGGAGAAAGCCCGTGCACAGCAACGAAGACCCAAAAACAAATAAATAAATTTATTTTTAGAAATTTAAAAAATAAAAATGCTGTTTACCCTCATATCCTTCTCCTTAGCCCTTCCTATTTCATTGTCTCTCTTCTATACAGTAGATTTTTCTCACCTATTGTATGAAGAAATTGTGATGTATATTTTCATGTAATTTGATTTTTGGAATTCTGTCACCTTATGTGGTGAATTCTTCCAAAATATATTTTTCTTCCAATTAAAAAAAATTCATAAAGACAGAAATGTTATTAGGAGTTATTGTTTAGTGGGCATAGAGTTTCAGTTTTGCAAGATAAAAAAAGTTCTGGAGACAGTGGTGGTGATGGTTGCACAATAGTGTGAACATACTTCCTGCCACTGAGCTGTACACTTCAAATGGTAAATTTTATCTTATATTTTTAAAATTTTAATGATTGAAAAACCCTAATAGGGATTTCCCTGGCAGTTCAGTGGTTAAGTCTACAGGCTACCACAGGGATTCCAGTTGTCTTGCTCAATGCTGGATCCTCACTGCCCAGAATAAATATGTATTGACTAGCTCCTGCAGGGGGCATGGGTTTGATCCCTGGTCGAGGAATTAAGATTCTGCATGCCGAGCTGCACGGCCAAAACAAAACAAAACAAAAACTCTAATTACTTTCCATTATTCTGAAGAGCCAGACCAAACTCTTTCAGTTGTTCTGTAGGATCCAGCAGGTTTGGCCCTGCCTGTCTCTCCAGCTCATCAGATACATCCATCTCTTTGCTGCAGCCACCCTGACTATCTGGTAAATTTTCACAGACATCAGACTCCTACCACCTCAGGGCTTTGGTACCTGCTGATTCATCTGCCTTGAGCAGCCAGATCCTCACACAAGTAACTCTTTTATCTTGTTGAGCTCTCTGGCCCAATGAGCTTATCAGGCCGAACTACTGCATTAAAATCTGCATTTTAATAAGATCCCCAGGTAATTTCTGTGCACATGAAAGTCTGAGAAGCCAGCTCCAGATGACTGATGAGCGCAAAAACAGCAAACAGAGTAATCCTTGTATCTCCCAACACTTTTCTAGAGTTTTCCTTCTTAGCTTCTAGTTAAGCTCAGACTGAAAAACTCAAAGCACCAGAGAAGGATGGGAATAAATCCTAGTGTCTGCTGCCACCTTGTGGTGGGAAGTTCAAACCCAGCCAGAATTTGCTCTTCTCCGGGAAATAAACAGCAAATGTTAGAAGGGAGCGCTGGACTCAACTTTCTCAGCCACGTGTGTTGAGAGGTCACTACAAAATACGAGATATAATAAAATCGCCCTTGGAAGTGAACTGTGAGAAGGCCAAATAAAAACCTGACAGAGAGAGTATTCATCAGCTCTACTTGAAAAATCTAACAAAAGCTGGGATCATTGGAATTCCTATTGGTTCTGGTTCTGCCCTCTTCGGAATTCAAACATGCACACCTGACTGTGATAATCAATTGGTGTGTGATTATTTTATTACCAACCCAAATGGCAGTGGTTAGACAATCAGGTCACCTGTTCTGCCTCTGCCTTGCCCAGAAGTTCACAACAGGAAAGGGAATTTCCCACCGCTCTGTCAAATGCATCACTGGTGACCTCTGTGAAGTGGTAAACAGGGCTGGTCCAACAAATGATGTCTCTAACACCTTAAAGGGAATCAGGAAGCAATTCCAAAAATTTCCTACGTACTTTACCCCAAACAGCCCAGAAGTTAAAAGCGCCTCAGTCACTCACTGCATAATTTTGTTTTGAAGTTTGTGAGCTCAAGAGCTAAAGAAATCCAAAACAGGTGAAGTTGATAGCAATGGACCATCCTCACCTATATACACCAGAGCCCATTAAGGTTGCTTACGGAAGAGTTGGCCGGTACCGAAGATTTCAGCAACCCAGAAAGAGAAATGGCTCATTCAAAAGGAAAGGGATTGAAAGGTAGGAAGCTGGGACTCATTTTCTTCTCTCTTGAGTGAGATTCTTTGGATTTTGCATTGACCAATATTCACCGTGATGATTAGAAAAGGTAGCATCTCTTTTGAAGCATTGCATTCAGAAATGAAGGCTCTGTATGGATTAGAGGAAGAGGAGACAGCATTTATACACTGGATCAGAGAACCTAGTGCCACAATGGAAGCTTCATTTTGTGATTAGAAAAGTCTTCATTGTAATGGGGAAAACCTTTCCTTTCCACGTGAATTTGAGTTTTAATGTTGCATATTATACTAAAATAAGCAGATAGTTAATATTTCAGTCTCACAATTTTAGACAGCAAATACTATTATTTTGAAAATTCAGTAGTGCATTTTTCAAGATGAGTTCATGAGCAATGCTCTTTCTGTTCCCTTTTCCAGCAATTTTGGCTGCTGAAATACATACTAATTGTATTTCACCCATGTGCATGCTCTTTAATGTAACCTTAAAACTGTCTTATACCTAATTTTTCTTGCCAATGGCAAAACCATGAAGACAAGCATGAAATACTCCAAAAATAATACATTTTAATTTGGAAAGTCAGCGAGATGAATTATTTTCCAATTTTGAGGGCAGGGTGTCTTCTTTCTTACCAGGTTCATGAGCAGTAGTTTAGATAGGTAGAAATGAGGTGTTTTCATGAGACCTGAAGCATCAAAGATCAGACTTCTGAACTTCCACAGGCAAAATGAAATTTTGCAGAGATTTCCACTTTCAGTAAGAAATGGGGGTTAAAAGGAGAGGCAATACAACCAAATAAATTCACAACCAACCAAGATACTTAAAAGCTTAGGAAAGAAAGGATTCTTTCCATAACAGCAATGGCAGCAGGTCTATTCCTAGGCTCTGGAGCAAAATTACATTTGTTAATTATTTTATAAATAGACTGGGAATAAGGGTGGAGGGATGGGAATGGGAGAGGCATTCTAGAGATTCAGAAACTGCTTAGGGCAGGGCTTTTTATTTGAGGGGTTGCATGGATGGCCTTGGGGGTTCCTGAACCTCCTGAATTGTATTTCCATGTGTATGTGTATTTATGGTAGTAGAAACAGATGGCTTTATTAAAAGATTCTCAGAAGGGTCCATGGGAAATTAGTCTTGGCCCGCAAATGACCTTTGGGCAAATTAGAATATGGTACCCCTTCCTTAGGACACTTGACTGCCCTCTGCTGGAAAGTTATTGTATTATAGTAACTATGCTCAACTATAATGAATGTGAATAATACCACCTCGTGAGTGTGTGTGTGTGTGTGTGTGTGTACGTACAACTGACAGAACTCAACGTCCTTGGTCCCACAAAGGAGGCTGCTAGCCAATGAGGGCTCCCTTCTTTTGACCTCTTAGCTTGCACTCCCTTCTTGCCTTTGAAATTTTTTCCACACAGATCTGTTCCACATGGTAATAAAAGCTATTTATTGAATGTATTATCAGGTTCCAAGCACATAAATTATTTTATTTGTACATTCCTGAGAACAACATACCTATTTTCAAATGAGAAAACTGAAGCTTATAGATGTTAAATAACATGGCCAAGATCACACAGTTAGGAAGTATGGTGCTGGTTTGAACCAAACCATTTAACTCCAGTGCTTGGGCTGAACTATTTAGTGGGCTGAACTACTTCTCCTGCATAAGGACAGAGAAGCTGAATGATTTAGGTTCAACTGAGAATAGTGTTTTTCTGGAGGTTGGTATTTTGCTACTGGTAGGACTTGACATAGTTTAAGTAGTATATGAAAAATGTTTTTAATAGTTATGAATTTATTTATATCCTCATTAGAAATATGTATTACATGTATTATAAATATAATGTAACATAATATAATATAAAACCTGGGATTTCACCCAAAGAAATGAATTTATGCTCACACAAAAACTTGTACACACGTTTATAGTAGCTTTATTCATAATGGCCCCAAATTGGAAACTACCCAAATGTCTTCCAATGAGTGAATGGTTAGACAAAGTTTGGTACATCCACATCATGGAATGTTACTCAGCAATAAAGAGGAATAGAATATTGATAAGCACAACAACCTGAATGAATCTCTGGAGAATTATGCTGAATGAAAAAAGTAAACCCCAGAAGATTTTACAGGTGACTCTTGAACAAAGAATGGGTTAGGGATGCCAGCCATCTGCACAGTCAAAAATCCGTGTATAACCTAGAGTCAGTCCTCCATATCTGCAGTTCCTTGGTGTCTAAGGTTCCACATCCACAGACTCAACTGACCATGGATCATGTAGTACTTACTATTGAAAAAAATTTGCATGTAAGTAGAACTGCACAGTTCAGACCCATGCGTTCCAGGGTCAACCATATGCTGTATGGTTCCATTTATAGTACCTTCTTGAAAGGACATAGATTATACACATGGAGGACAGCTTAGTGATTGCCAGGGTTTAAGGAAAAGGTAGGGGTGAGTGGGAAGTGGGTGTGGCTATAAAACATGAAGGATCCTGGTGGTGATGGAAATGTTCGGTATCTTGACAGTATCAGTGTCAATATCCTGGTTGTGCCAATGTATTTTAGTTTTGCAGGAGTTTGCTATTGGGGGAAACTGGGTAAAGAGTACACAGAGAATCTCCCTGTATTATTTATTACAAATGCATGTGAAACTACAATTATCTCGAAATAAAAAGTTTAATTTTTTTAAATCCCTGGGATTTTATGGATATTGTTGCTTTGGAGGAAACTAACAAAAACCAGTTAATTGAGGAAGAATATTAGGTAAATCAGGGTATCATGGAATGGATGATATTTACCTAGCACAGAGGATAACAACACAGACTTTGGGGTCAGATTGTCTGGGCATAAGTTATTTAATCTTATTTAATCTTTCCAACTTTTAATTTCCTCATTTGTGAAATGGAGAGGACAGTAGGAGGATTAAATTGTGTAATACATATGAAGGAACTTAGATGAGTGTTTAGCACATAGAATTCTATTAAGAAGTGTTACCTATTTACTAAAATATGCAAAAATTACTAAAATATGCAAAAATGATGAAGATGCTATATGACTATTTGGAATTTTGGAAATAATGCATTTAGAATTATTCTCTCTAAATGAGTATTCTATGTAAATGCAGTGTTTATAGGACCTTGGAGACTATATGCTTTATTGACTACCCTAGCAGACTCTTTCATCTCTCATCACTGTAGCCTGGGAACCACTAAATCCAGCAAAAACTATCTCAAATCATTACTGAAATAAGTTCTCCAATTTGCCAATATGAGGTAATATAATTTAACAATCACAAACCAAGATTAAAATCTGTCTTCTATGCTTGGTCAATTAAATTAATCTCTCTATGTCTCAGTTTACTCATTAGTAAAATGAAGATAATAAGATAACCTACCTGCTGTGAGGATTAAATGAGATGGTGGCCAGAATGCACTTCTAGAGTTTGGCAACAAAACTCCAAGTAGTTGCTTTGGCTTTATTCTTCTGTGATTTGGGTCTTCAAACTTATTTTTTGCAACTGTATAATTTTTTTCACATTTGCAGTGGATTTTAATGATTTAAATGATACCTTTTTTTTTTAACTTTTCAATTTCCTTGATACAAATTATTTTTCTTTTGTTCAGATGGCATAGAGCTGTGTCTACCAACTTAGTAAAACAAAATGTATTGGTCCCCAAAGAGGAATCATCCAATGAGAGTGACATGGACTTTCATGAAAGCCAGCAAAATCAGAAAAGAGATTTGGTCAAGAAAGTGAAGACTTTTTGGGGGAGGATGCTATCACACAAGTACAGAAGCAAGCCAGCAAGTGTCAGCAGAGAGGGCTCCACTAACCCTAAGGAAACCCTCCTTTCAAATACGCAGAGCCTTCTTCCTAGAATTGTCAAGGCGCTTCCATCGCCCAAGTTGTTTACCAAACCAAGAATGAGAAAGCTCTCACAGGATGGTAAGCAAAGGCAACATATGGTTAAGTGTCAAGGCCAAGAGGAAAAATGACATTAGGATGGCTTTTCTTGCTACCCCAAGTATGGCATCTCCTGGGAGCTGATCTGAAATGCAGAAGCTCAGGCCCCACCCAGGTCTACTGAGTTAGAATCTGCATTTTAGAAAGACCCCCAGGTGACTCGGATGTACATGCAATTTGAAAAGCTCTGAATTAGATCACCTTTGAGGTCCCTCCCAGTCCAATTAATCAGTGGTTCTCATCAGTCTAAAGCTACTTTTCATTTAAATACAGATGCATGCATAGGCATATGTATGTGTATATGCATATACACATACACATATATTAGAAAATCAGACCAAAGTGGGATTTTGTTTTGTTTTGTTTCTGGAGAAAGGAGTGAGGCAGACTTTCAAATGGCTTCTTCTAACAGAAGAGGGCGTGGTAAGAATTCTATTTTTAAAACCTATGATCGGTATGTCAGAAAGGAAGTTTTATTTTGTTGTGTCTACTTCCCATGTACCTTGTGAAGAATCAGCGTTTGAACGGTTAACTTTGTCATTTTTGCAACGTGGTGATGCTGTTTTGGGGGGGCCCTAATGAGAGATGACTAACAATACTACTACTATTTGCATTCTCCTCTGTAGCTTTTTAAAATTAATAGACCTTACTTTTTAGAGCAGTTTTAGGTTTACTGGAAAATTGGGCAGAAAATACAGAAAGTTAGCTCCCATATACCTCTTTCTCCTTACCCTACCCTCATAGTTTCCTCTGTTATTAACATCTTGCCTTAGCATGGTACATTTGTTACAATTGATGAGCCAATATTAATATATTACTATTAAGTATAGTCCACAGTTTACATTAGGGTTCACTCTTTGCCCTGCACACTTCTATGGGTTTGAAAAACCCACCATGTAATGTGTCTCTCATTATAATATCATACAGAAGAGCTTCACTGCCATGAATATCCTTTGTAGGTTTCTAATACCCTTTATAGCACAGCATCCAGAAACATATAAAATCCTTATGTATATATAGGAAATTCAAACATACCTTCAAATTTCACATGGTTATAAGGCTGCAAGCCTAGTGAATACTTTTTCCAGAAAAAAAAACCCAAAAAAACAAAAATGATGGCTTCCAGCTGACTGATTGCCCTTTCAAACAAACTCTCTCTTCTGGAAAAAGCAGTCACTATTACAAGGATCCAAGCATGTAGCAATTACCTGGTATGGATTGACCTGCCTATTTCTGTTAAAAATAGCAAAGAGGACATGCTGGGCTTCCCTGGTGGCACAGTGGTTGAGAGTCCGCCTGCCGATGCAGGGGACACGGGTTCGTGCCCCGGTCCAGGAAGATCCCACATGCCACGGAGCGGCTGGGCCCGTGAGCCACGGCCACTGAGCCTGCACGTCCAGAGCCTGTGCTCCGCAACGGGAGAGGCCACAACAGTGAGAGGCCTGCGTACCGCAAAAAAAAAAAAAGAGGACATGCTTATATACTGATGGGGCTGGAGTTGGAGAGTCCAGCAGAAAACAGGACCAAAATCTTCCCCCTCATCCCATGCATTGGCTTATTTTCATCTTAGTTGGAATAACAAATCTCTACACTAAGATTTTTCCAAGAAACTCGCCCATCCTTCAGGCTTCCACTCAAACATTCTGACCCTCAGCTGTGACCAAAAGACAGTTGCTCATCCCTGTTGACCCTCATTACTTTTTCAACAAAAATTTAGTAAATAATTATTATATGCCAGCCCCACTATTAGAGATAGAGTAGCAGATAGAACTGCCAGTAGCAGATGGATAGACCATGTGGTGGTCCCTACCCTCCTGGAGTTACAGCACAGAGGGACATTCCAGCATTATGCAGATAATTACCTCTGATGCAAAGTAGAAGCAGAAGGCACTATGGGTACACATCATGGATGCTAATTTAGGGGAGGGGGCTCAGGAAAGGCCTCTCTGAGGAAGGAACAACTCAGATGAGATCTGAGGGACAACTAGAGTTAGATAAGGAAAGAGTGGTGAGAACAGTTTCCCAGGAAGAGGGGAGAGCACTTTCAGGTCCCAACATCAAGAGAGCCCTGGGCGTAATTAAGAAATTAAAGTAATCCAGCCGGGGAGAGGCTGGCGAATAAGGTGGTAAGGGTGTCTGTAAGCCATGTTAAGAAATTTTAACTTTCCCTAAGGGTGATAAGAAACCATCAAATATTTTCAAGCTGGTGATTTATGTAATCTGTTTGGCATTTTTTAAAGTTAGCTGAGACTGCAGGGTAGAGACTGGATGGAAGGAGAGCAAGAAGAGATGCAGAAGGAACAATAAACAGGCTCTTACATTCGTTCAGGCAAGGGATGATAATAGCTTGGACGAGTCGTGGCAGTGGGGATGGTGAGATTAAGGGAGAAATATTCATAGGTAGAAGTTGCAAGATTTGGGGGTGAGTGGCATGGGAGAAGGAAGGGTCCCTGGGTTGAGCATCTGCTTTGAAAGTGGAGCCACCAGTCACTGAGACGAGGAACCACGGCTCCCAGAGGTGGTTATCAATGGACCTAAAGCAGGTAAGTTGATTTTAGGTGCTGCGCACAGCTTGAAGACACTGAAACAGAACAAGCTGCAAAACCCTTTTTCCAAATGACCCTGTCGATCCCTTTGACTACAACAAGGAAAAAGCCTCATTTCCTGCCCTTTTCTGTTTTAGTAAAAAAGAGAGTAACCTCGAGTTTAGTGCCTTCGGCAGGCAATAACATGGTTTTGGTTTTACCATACTAGTCTCAGTGCCTATATTTATGACATTGGTTTTTGATTTATGGTAGTGTTTTAAGTTTCCTTTATAAGTACACTTATTGTGTTAAGAATTGAATTGATAGAGAAAAATATTAAGGGCTCTAGCGTTCACGGGGCTCCTGGAATGTGGGAAAAACTATTAAGATGGTATGTGAATGACTGAGACTTGTGCCACTTTGTTGCAGAGTAGATTTAAACTTGGCTTTTGTCAAGAGCAAATACTCAAGGGACTGTCTTACACATTAGAGGGTTACTTTTCCAGATTCCACAAGAGTTACAGGGAAAGGCAACAGAGGTCAAAACTGAAGTCTCAAAGACAGGAAACCACCTTGTTAAGATGGGTTGGTGACCACTGAGGTCATGACCGCAAGAAAAGGCACATGTTCAGGAGAAAGTGTAAGCTTCAGCAAAACAAATCCATTTTTAATTTTTAACCCCAAAGAAAAAAGCCACTGAGACAGCATGTGATGCTGGCTTTTCAGGAGAGTTTCTAATAGGGAGCATATGTTTATTACTGTGATCCTTCAAGATTGTCTGTTTTTTTCTTCCCCTTCTCTCTAAGCAACTATACAACTTGATGTTGTAAAAGCAGAGACAGAGGAGATAACCCAAGGGAGTACACTCCTCCGAGCCAGGAGAACCACCAAGCGGTTATCTGTGACATCCCTTCCCTCAGGACTGCAGAAGGTAAAATGCTAAAACAAACTCGCCTCTAAAGACTTATCAGTAAGTCAGGGTTTAGGGATGTTGTAAAAACCAAGTTCTCTCCCAATGCAAGTCCCTCATCATAAAGCATTTAAAGCTGCTACTTGTGTGTCTCCACTCCCAGAGTTTAGGGCACAGAATGTGGACTTTCGAGTTCTGATTCCTCTAGTTCTGAGCTCAAACTGTCCAGCTTCTGCTACACTCTGGGCAACAGTGGAGTTTACAGCTTTATATTGACTTTGTCAGCTGTTCAAATATCAAGACTCATTAGTATATTAGCACCTGGCCTATCATGCGTACATGTGGAGAGGAATTCTCTAGACCAACCCAATAGAATTTCTGCAAGGATGCAAGTGTACATTTGTCCAAAATAGTAGCCATTAACACGTGTGGCTTTTTCAGGCTTTGGAATATGGCCAGTGCAACTGAGGAGCTGAATTTTAAATTTTATTTCATTGTAATTGAAATTAGAATACAAATAGCCATATGTATAGTATAGACAGTACAGCACTAGGTGATCCAGGACTCTCCAACCCAAAGCTTGTACTTACCTGTACTTATCAAGTTTTAGCCTAAATTGCCCAGACTTTTTTTTTTTTTTACAACTTTATTGGAGTATAATTGCTTCACAATGGTGTGTTAGTTTCTGCTTTATAACAAAGTGAATCAGTTATACATATACATCTGTTCCCATATCCCTTCCCTCTTGCGCCTCCCTCCCTCCCACCCTCCCTATCCCACCCCTCCAGGCAGTCACAGACTATTTTTTTAATAGAACCCTGAAATACTATCATTACTTTAGATATAATAAGCATTTACTTAAAGCTGACTATGTTCCAGGCCCTGTTCTCAGTGCTTTAAAAATACCAACTCAGTTAATCCTTAACGACAGCCCTATAAGGTAGAGAGCAGTAGGTTACTACAGTATGTAGGATATTATTTTAGGGGTGGCAACGAGAGGTTAAGTAATTGGCCCAGGTAATTGGAAGAGCCAGGCTTCAAACAGCAGAAGACCTGGCTCTGGAGTGCTTAGTCCTAATTACTATGCTAGGTACTAATCCTACTGTCCAATATGGTAGTCAATAGCCACGTGAGACTATTTACATTAATTAAAATTAAATAAAAGTCCATTCCCTTCGCTGCACTAGCTACCTTTCAAGTGCTCAGTAAACATATATGGCCAGTGTCTGTTGTGCTGGACAGCACAGATAAGAACATTTCCTTTTTTTTTTTTTTCTGCGGTACGCAGGCCTCTCACTGTTGTGGCCTCTCCCGTTGCGGAGCACAGGCTCTGGACGCGCAGGCTCAGCGGCCATGGCTCACGGGCCCAGCCGCTCCGCGGCATGTGGGATCTTCCCGGACCAGGGCACGAACCCGCGTCCCCTGCATCGGCAGGCAGACTCTCAACCACTGCGCCACCAGGGAAGCCCGAACATTTCCATTTTTGTGGAAAGTTCTGTCGAACAGTGCTGCTCTAGAGCGTCACTGCCAGAGTGCACCAATATTAGTTTTGAATTATACCTCTTTTGTGCTAAGTTTGCACTTATCGTATTCCTATTATGTGCTGGGCAGTTTGGGGTGGCTATAAAGGTGATCCAAGGTCATGGTCCTGTTTGTGTGGAATTTATAGTTTGATAGAGGAGATGGACATTAAACTATGGCACTGTTAGCTCTCAGAATGTTCTCAAAAGTATATTTGAATTAATGGCCCACGTTTCAAAATTAGAAAAATTCAAACAGAAATCTGGATTTTCAACTTCCTTTTGGAAAATAGGAGGATTTGGCAACACTGGGCCCATAATTCCTGGGGCAACAGCAGCAGGCGCAGAGGCCTGCCCCCTTTGCAGGAGGGCGTGTTCTCTCCAGTTCACACCAGCCCCAACTGAGCCTGTTTTGCAAACCCTGCCTGACCCTTCAAGGCATTTGACTTTTTAATAGTGGTATTCAACAAACACAGAAATAACTTAAGTAATTACCAAGTGCTTAATAGAAAAAAAAGCCCCCAAAACACTTGGTTTTACGAGAGAGGAAAAAGAGGAGTCGTACTCTGGACAGACTGGGGAAGATTCTGCCAGTGACACTTGAGCCTAGGCGAGCTGGCAGGGCAGAGTGGAGGTTCCGCAGACTCATTTGTAAACTCAGGCAAAGGGCAAGACCCAGATGTGGTCCCACATCCTACTTTGTGTAGGCCTCACAATAGTCCTGATGCTAATTACTAAGCACAAGTGGAAGGAAGAGTGAACCCAATAAGACTAAAAAGGGCATATTAGCCAGGAGCCATGACCTAGGAATGATTTCCAGTAGCACAGGTACTTGTAACCAGCAAGCCAGGGACCAGGGGAAGAGTATCAGGCATGCAGCGAAAAGAACCCAGAGCTTTCTTTTTATGTTTGGAGACATGTCTGTCATGAAAATAAGGAAACCTGCAGAAACGAGACCAAATTAACAACTGGATCCAGTGATAATGAGCTTTCTGGGGCACTGGTCTACAACAGCCCCACACTCTGTGCTCAGCGGCTGCAGAAGCAATTTCTTCTTCTTCCCCTTACAAATGACCTGCTTTTTTCCTGACACTGTATTTCCTCTTAGAACCAGACAATCTCATTTCTCTGCACCCTATAGATCTCTTCAAAACGAGCTCTGGGCACAAAGGAGATACATGGGGGGTGGAGAATAATATGAATACGACCTCCAACTTGACGTTGTTATGTGGCAAATGTTCAGTTTATAAGAGAATGTCCCAAAGGTGAGAATGTTCATTTAAGCACCGTCACAGATATCATGTTGGCACTTCTTAATCTGATGTATTTTTGCATTTTTATGATAGGTTCCGTATTCCTCAAAAAAGAGACCACTTTCCAGCATTTTAAAAAAAGAAACATAGCACGGAAATCATCCTCCGAAAATCAGATTTGACGGTAGGAAAGCTTCAAATGCAGGTAGTGGACAAAGGCTTTTACTTTGGTGTTTCAAAAGCATCAGAGGGCCAGGCTTAACTGAATGCACAGCCCTGCTAGACAGCGCGGATGTGGGATGAAACTAATGATTAGCATGAAGGAATGTTAGTGGGGGGCATTCAAGAGTGGCTACAGGATTGCTGAGGGCACCGAGGATGGTGCTGTGTGCCTAATAAATATTAAGTGAATTCAATTAAAATGAAGGCACACACATGGGCTTCTTTTGAGAAGAAATGAGATCCTCTTGGCCACTGGGTGGTAAATGCATGTTTTCAAGCTCTGTTTGCTATGACTTGAATTAGATTAATACTTTGGGACTTGTAAATGTCCAACAATTCCTGAACTTCTCTCTCAGGAAAAACAGGCCTCCTTTGGGTGTGGACAAGGCTTTCTAGCACATGGCTTCATTTTTCTGTATCTGGCTGTCATAGGTGGATGACCTCATAGAAGCAGTGACAGATAAATCCATGAAGCTATTGGCCCAAAGACACGCTGAGCTTCAACAGTGTGAGCTGCTAGGGGATGAAATCCTTCAGTCTTCCAAGCAGTTCCAGAGGCTCTCCAAGAGAACCATGAGCAAGTATAAATTGAAAAACGTGTGTTTCCCATGTACCTGGTGCTGCTTCTGATTTTGTTTATGACTGCGCAAAAGTTATGTTCATGGGGTCCTTATCTTTTGGTACATAATCCTGAATAAGATTTTCTTAATCAGTGGTGGCAGTGGGGGGGTTAAGGGGCGTGGGGTGGGTGGTAAAAATATTCTGCCCAGCAGTCCTTAAAAAAAGATCCTTTGGGAAAAATTGATTTTTAATTCTGAGTCAATATAAGCAAATTTTTGCTTCATAATTCTTACTAATAATGGAAAATAGAAATATTTATCAGGGCATAGCAATTCTGCAAAGAAATTTCTCCCGTGAAATTTGCCAGATGAAATTAGAGGAAGCACTTAAAAGTATTTTGACACTTTCACTGTGACTACTATTGAGCTAACTTTAAACTTTCGTTTTTAAAGATACGAGTTTGTATCAAAATTACAAAAATGTAGCATTATTAAGGTATGATTCATGCAAAATGCCATGTTTCTGCACTAAAATAAATGGATAAGGATAGACCCTAACAAGTAGTAGACATGTAATTCAATACTTAAGACAATTATAAGTGATTCAGACCTGGCTTAATTTTTTAAAAAGATCATGAAATCCTTTTTGCAAGACTCTTGAAAATGACTCCTACAGAACAAAATGATAGAGAGAAAACATTTCAACAAAACATTTAAAAACCACATTGCTCAAGTATTAAGGACAGAGATCTAGAAAGTTTTGCATATCGATTTACTTTCTCTGATATCAGTGATTCTTAATATCATGGAACCTCTCCCACAATAAGCATACACCACAAACATTTTGTACATAATTTCATAAGTTCACAGCCCTCCTGAGAGCCTATTCATGGACTTCATTTTCAAAAGTGGTAACGATTTCCAGAAATTGACTAATTTTCTCAGGTACATCCTAGAAATGCCACCTTCTCACTATCTTCCACTTATTTTGTGAGCAAATCAATGTTACCAGTTAAAAACTACCTAGAATACCAATGAGCACTAACATACCTGGCTTGAAAACATTTCATTAGTCATTTTTGGGTGTTGCTTCCTATCTTTTAAGTATAAAAAAGGCACTTCAATAAAAACAAATATATAATGAAGTCATCTCCCTTTGTGTGAAGAAATATGAATGAACTGTGAATTAAAATTTAAAAGCAACGTAGTTCACTGCCAAAACTTTAAATGTCTCAAGAGCACAACAAATTCTGAACACACTAAGATCATGTTGCTACTTCAATATTCTTGGGAATGGTGAGTGATTAGTTGGTCTATGGTTTAGGATCAGTTTCCATGCTTGTTTCTTGAGCTTCTTCTACCTCTGAGAGCTTTTCATCATCTGCAGTTGAGAAAGAAACATAAAACTTTAATCAAATTTGCTTAAATTATATGTTTAATGAATACATGAAAACACTTTTATCCTTTATTAGCGAATATATTTAAAGCAAAAATGGCAAAATGGCTGCCTATGACTGTAATTGACCCACACAACTGGGTTTGGTTTTAAAAGTCCTGTTTTGGTTGTTGTTATTAGTTGAATCAAAATGCAAAATTTATGTGATAGACTTCACTTAAAAAAAAAAATCTAGGTCTTAGGCTTCTTTGCAAACAATCAGAAGATCAGAAAACACAAAAATTGGCTTTAGTCAATACAAAGAGCAAGTCCCCTGGTCCCCAAAGCACCTAGTTCATTGAGAATGCAAATGTATTTATGCATTGATTATTTCACTTGTTGCCTGCCTGGGTCCTGAATTGTTACTTTATAGCAATGTACTACAGTAAACCAAGAACAGTTCCAAATCTATCATGCTTAAATTTCTCTTAATTTACAAACCACTAGACAGGTATTCAAATCATACCTATTCAGGCTTTTCCGCATATAATCAGAAAGGTGAACAACATGAGTACCTTCTAATGTCATCCAGCTATACTCCTGTTCTGAAACTGAAGGTGCACTCTCTTTAAAATGTATATTTTAGAAGACATGCCTCTGATCATTTAAAAATCTTCACAGACATTCATTTTGCGACTCTTGTTACTTACTTTCCAGTGTTTGCTGAAGTTCATGGATGGTACTGAGAAGAACGTGAAACTGTTTCCTTCTCAATTCTAGCTGTGTTAATAAGAAAAAAAAATTAATACACATTGATCCATAAACCTATACAGAACACAAAGGCTAACATATATCACATGCAAATACCTTATCTTCAACACTTTCTTTAATATGTGAAAGATGCTCTAATTCTTTTCCCAGAGCCTCTAGTTCCCTGAAAAAAATAAAATAGTGTTATATTTTGCTAATTGGGGGAACAGAATTCATAATTAATATCTAACTTTTTAGTTACTAAATAGTATTTATTTTAAAAATAAAAGATAAGGAGTTATAATACTCCATTATGATGAGACTCTTAAAACTAAGGGTGATTTCTTAACTTCTAAATATGCACTAATTTTCATTAAAATTAAATTTTAGGTAACTTTTAAAGTATAGAAAAACTTGATAATAGGATATCAAACCCCAAGAGTTGGTAACTTTTAACATTTTGTCATACTTATTTCAAGTCTGTTTTTTTTTTTTTTTTGGTAAATTGCAGATTAACTTGAAATACCCTTTGACCTTTACCCCTGGCCCTCTGAACTGGGCCTTTTTCTCCTCCTCTACTCCCCATTCAGGCAGTCACTATATCATTCTAATCCTTTTTTACACATATATTTGTATCTCTAAATAATATACAGTATAAGTATATAATATTTGGGGAGCCCTAACTTTTATAAATGGTTATTATTCTGTATGTATTTCCGAAACTTAGGAATAATTTAAAATTCATTGTATATGTCTTCTGTTTTCCTTTCACTAATTGTTTTTGAGATCTGTGTTTAAAAAGTGTTTATCTAGTTAATTCTTTTTATTGAAGATCGGGCTCCTCCTTTTGATGATGTACTCCCACAAAAATGGAATGCATAGACTAGTATGTAAACATTTACGTATAAAGATTAGTTCCTTTAAGAGTAAAACTCTGAACTTACTTTAATGTCTCATGCCTGTCTGGATGACGCTGGATCACTTTTGCCAATGCATCATATTCTGAAAGATATAAAAATGTTTACTAAAATAAGGTTTTTTGAAACTTGTTATCAAACCAAAATGTCTAACATCACAGGTCTCTCCTATTCACTTTCTTAGTACATAAAGAAGTGGAAACACTGAAGGATAGACAGAGTATCGTCAGTTTCTCTTGATCGAATTATAATTTCAAGGATACATGACTTCAACAGTATTCCAAACAAGGATTTTACCTCCACTCTGTTTTTCCATTTACCTATGCCTGGGCAGAATACAAGAGGCTAGCATAAACGTAAGTGAACTTAAGTCATTATTGATCATCAAGTGAACTGATTCTGAAGAGGATCTTATTCCCTATTTGCCCAGCAAATAGAAGATCAGCAAGGTGTATATATCTATATATCTATATATCTATATATCTATCTCCTACCATTAATTTCAGATCTTAGACAACAGAAAATTATACTTCTCACTCATTTCAAAGGTAAAGATCTCATAAACTTAGAAATGATTTATAGTTCAGGAACTTTGTTTCTGCTCCACTGAGAACTCCAAGATAAGTCATGTAACTCCTGTTAAGTTTTCCTATGAAATGATATGTGGCACATTTATTTAAAAGTTTCTTTAATCAATAAAAATACTGTAAATTGACATTAATTCTTAAGTAAGTTGGTATATCCTGCTCTAAATTGGCCACTGCAACCTGACCACATGCATTTTAGACTGAATTCACAAACCACCTTTTAAAAATAAGGAATTAGGGGTTTTCCACGGTGGCGCAGTGGTTGAGAGTCTGCCTGCCGATGCAGGGGACATGGGTTCGTGCCCCGGTCCAGGAAGATCCCACATGCCGCGGAGCGGCTGGGCCCTTGAGCCATGGCCGCTGAGCCTGCGCATCCAGAGCCTGTGCTCTGGAACGGGAGAGGCCACAACAGTGAGGGGCCCGCATACCGCAGAAAAAAAATTAAAAAAAATAAAAATAAGGAATTAGGAATTAAATATCTTAATTAGCTCATTAAAAAGTAAAATTCAAGAGTCATGTACCACAGGGCTTCCCTGGTGGCGCAGTGGTTGAGAATCTGCCTGCCAATGCAGGGGACATGGGTTCGAGCCCTGGTCTGGGAAGATCCCACGTTCCGCGGAGCAACTGGGCCCGTGAGCCACAGCTGCTGAGCCTGCGTGTCTGGAAGCCTGTGCTCTGCAGCAAGAGAGGCCGCGATAGTGAGAGGCCCGTGCACCGCGATGAAAAGTGGCCCCCGCTTGCCACAACTAGAGAAAGCCCTCGTACAGAAACGAAGACCCAACATAGCCAAAAAATAAATTAATTTTTTTAAAAAAAGGTTCATGTACCACAATATTCATTGCAGCTCTATTTACAATAGCCAGGATATGGAAGCAACCTAAGTGTCCATCGACAGATGAATGGATAAAGAAGATGTGGCACATATATACAATGGAATATTACTCAGCCATAAAAAGAAATAAAACTGAGTTATTTGTAGTGAGGTGGATGGCCCTAGAGTCTGTCACACAGAGTGAAGTAAGTCAGAAAGAGAAAAACAAATACCGTATGCTAACACATATATATGGAATCTAAAAAAAAAAAAAGGTTCTGAAAAACCTAGGGTCAGGACAGGAATAAAGAGGCAGACGTAGAGAATGGATTCAAGGACACAGGGAGGGGGAAGGGTAAGCTGGGACGAAGTGAGAGACTGGCATGGACATATATACACTACCAAATGTAAAATAGATAGCTAGTGGGAAGCAGCCACATAGCACAGGGAGATGAGCTCGGTGCTTTGTGACCACCTAGAGGGGTGGCATGGAGGGCGGGAGGCAGATGCAAGATGGTGGAGATATGGGGATATATGTATATGTATAGCTGATTCGCTTTGTTATAAAGCAGAAACTAACACACCATTGTAAAGCAATTATACTCCAATAAAGATGTTAAAAAAAAACAAACTTAAAAAATGCGAAAAAAAAAGTAAAAGTCATTGTTTTGGCAATCAGTGTATTAATTCGCTATAAGTGTGATTTTTTTTTTTTTTTTCTCTGTACGCGGGCCTCTCACTGTTGTGGCCTCTCCCGTTGCGGAGCACAGGCTCCGGACGCGCAGGCTCAGCGGCCATGGCTCACGGGCCCAGCTGCTCCGTGGCATGTGGGATCTTCCCGGACCGGGGCACGAACCCGTGTCCCCTGCATCAGCAGGCGGACTCTCAACCACTGCGCCACCAGGGAAGCCCATAAGTGTGATTTTTAATAAAAAATTTTTTGGATTACAGTGTAAAAAAAAGAAAAAAACCCACAAAAAACCCCTAAGTCATAAAACCCCCACAACTCCAAAATAACCATTAACATTCTCTATATACTTCTAGTTTTGCATTTATATGTCACAATTGTGACTACACATTATATTTTTTTATCTTTCTTTCAATTTACATTATAGGAGGAACAATGCCCCTGCCATTAAAATTATTTTGAAATAGTTATTATGGACTAAAATAGACGCTAAATAAAAACAAGAGATCAGAACAAAACTAAGCTTTATCTTTCCTCTTATTAGAAATTTAGGCAGCTTGTAAATGTTTGCTTGCATTGTGCTTAATAAAAATTCACTGGGCTTATGGACTTCCCTGGTGGCACAGTGGTTAAGAATCCGCCTGCCAATGCAGGAGACACGGGTTCCAGCCCTGGTCCGGGAAGATCCCACATGCCGTGGTGCACCACAACCCCCGTGCGCCTAGAGCCCGTGCTCCGCAACAAGAGAAGCCACCACAAGGAGAAGCCCAGGCGCAACAGCTAAGACCCGACGCAGCCATAAATAAATTTATATATATAAAAAAATTCACTGGGCTTAAATTCTTTTCTGTTTTTTGAAAGTAGTTCCATTAAACAAACAAAAAAACCCCAAACAAAACCCTAAATAAATTACCTTTGCTCATTAACCATAACACTATTTAGGCAAAGGGATCTGAGTACAGTAAAAAAAAAAACAAAAAAAAAACAAATAAAAGAAATACTTGTTTAACCAATACAGTCCAACAACAACAAATTTTTTTTTCAGCATGACCTTCCTTCTCTGCTATTTTAAAGAATAATATAGTTTTAAAGAATTAAGTTTGACTCATAATTCTTTTTTATAATTCAGGTTGATTCTAGCTGAAGGTTTCCCCTCACAATGTTAAAAACTGCATGAAAATACTAGTCAGTAATAAAGTATTTGCACACTAAATCCCACAAAACCCTTACCTTGGCGATTTTTTCGTATTCGTTTTGCTTGAAGAATTTGCTTTTTGCACTCAGCAATTTTTTCATGTGCTCCAGCAATGCTACATTCTAATAAAAGGTTATTTTTTTTAAGATAGTTATAACAACATGTATAATCTCCCCGCATTTTCAATTTAAAAATATGTTTTTAAATTAAGTTTCATTGCTAATAAAATAGATGCTGGCATTTAAAAAATAGCTGTAACCCAAAGTATTACATTATCATTTTAGAATACATTCTTTCACTTAATGTTGTTATTGTTATTATTTTACCACTAACCAAAGAAAAATGTTAGCAGATATTATTTCCCTTAGACCATAAAAATTACAATTACAGATAGAAACAACAATTAAGTTTCCTTACCTATTTCTTTGTAAATTTTTTCATAATTTTCCATTTCTCTGAGATTCATATCATATACCAGCAAAGTTTTGCCCATTGAAAATTCACATTGGGACAGTGTGCTCAGCATACGTTGGTACTGGCTGTATCTAACAAAAAAAAGAGAGAAAAAGAAAAAAGATTTTTGTGGATTTCCAGTTGAAGTATTATAATGCAGGCACAGATTTGCCAAGTAAATTATACCAGGTTCTGAGAGAATAATTTTCTTTATTTAAAAAAAATTTAGAATATGTCCCTTATGTTTTCTTTTTCCAAATGTGGTTTACTTGAATTTATAAACTGTATCAGTTACAAATGCAAAGATGGGACTGTAGATCTTAGCAATATAAGCTTAATTCAAACAACTATTTGTTGAATTTTGTTTAAAATCCTTTTTAAAATGTTTTGATTAAGATGGTTTTTATCTTCACAATTCTGTTCTCATAATTTTTTCACTCTATACAATTATTTATCTATGTGAAAAGCTAGTTCAAATGCTGAAAAAAATTTTAAGTTAAAAAATTATCAAAAATATAAAACCTTGCAGCAACTTTTATTAGTATGTTAAAAAGAGAAAATTTCATTTAGATATTTTGTCTTACTAAACACTTATCTGCTTTTAAAAGTGACCAAAGTAATGAGTCTGAATTTCACCTTCATTTCTTACCACTATGCCTTCTGCACATTTTAATGAACATAAAGCAGGCCTCTGAAGAGAAGGCCAGAAAAGTCTACTCTGGATTAACTGAGTTGACTCCATTGGACATTTAAGGTGAGTGAAAATTTGAAATATTAACAGGACTGTATATATGGTCTAAAAAATTCACACCAGGACAGTAGTATAGAAACAACAGCAAAATGAAATACCCCTCTTCCTGGGATCCAGAGTTGCACCATTTAATGAAACTTTTCACTAGCAGATTAATTCTCCGATCATCTCCAGCGCCATCTCCATCAATTAGGAGACGCTTCCGTATGACTTCGTCTGGAGGAAAGAACAATGTGAATTAAAATGACTGTCTGGCTCTTGTTAACTTTCGGGGGAAATAACCAATACCATTACTCATTCATTAATCCAAAAGAAAATTTATATATATATATATATATATATATATATATATATATATATGGAAAGTTATTAAGTGTTTGTGTCAGGCACTGTTTTAGGGGCTAGGGTTATAGCAGAAAAAAGCCTTGCCCTCACAGAACTGGCATTCTACTGCCGGATTGTTGAGTAGAGATAATTTTCAGGTACTACCAGGGAAATAAGCCAATAATTCTCGGAGAACTTTTTTTTGAAAAACCTGTTCAGACAGAAGGAAGTCTAAAGCATTCATGTCTCTGACTAGGTGTGAGGTACTGGTAAAAGGAAAAGAAAGAAAAGAAGATTTAAAAGATGTAGTGGCAGAATAGGAAAAGAGAATGAGATGGGTCAGAGAAAAAGGAATAGGTTTACCACGGGCCTCTCACTGTTGTGGCCTCTCCCGTTGTGGAGCACAGGCTCCGGACGCGCAGGCTCAGCGGCCATGGCTCACGGGCCCAGCCGCTCCGCGGCATGTGGGATCTTCCCGGACCGGGGCAGGAACCCGTGTCCCCTGCATCGGCAGGCGGACTCTCAAACACTGTGCCACCAGGGAAGCCCTGTTTTTTTTTTTTTTTTTAAGTGTAGTTTTTAAAATAAATTTATTTTATTTATTCATTTTTGGCTGCGTTGGGTCTTCGTTGCTGCACAAGGGCTTTCTCTAGCTGTGGCGAGCGGGGGCTACTCTTGGTTGCGGCGCGCGGGCTTCTCATTGCGGTGGCTTCTCTTGTTGCGGAGCACAGGCTCTAGGCGTGTGGGCTTCAGTACTTATGGCACACGGGCTATAGCGCGCAGGTTCAGTAGTTGTGGCGCACGGGCTTAGTTGCTCCGTGGCATGTGGGATCTTCGCGGACCAGGGCTCTGAACCTATGTCCCCTGCATTGGCAGGCAGATTCTTAACCAGTGCACCACCAGGGAAGTCCCCCAAAAAGTATAATTTAGTTATTATATCTGTAATGTTTCTTTCCCCATGAGGACTTTTTTTTTAAATAAGTCTGTCTCACTTTTGTTCCAAGGAAAAGAAAAAAGAGAAAAAGGAATAGAAAAGCAGTGCAGATGATAATGATGAGTAACAGGTGGGGCCCCAAAGGGTCTGCCTGGCAGCCCTGACCTAGTGTTCTTCCTGGACAAGATAATGCTGGATCATAACAAGAGAAACGCAAATTGAAACCACAATAAGGTATCACTTTCATCTATCGTATTGGCAAAGATCAAAGACCTGATAATCAGTGATAGCAAAGGTGTTGAGAAATCGCACTTAATCAGTGATGGCAAAGGTGTTGAGAAATTGCACTTACGCACACTGATGGAATGCAAACTGGTACACTCTTTGCAGGGCAGCTGACCAATAAGACAATATTCAAAACGCACATACCTTTCTGACCCCATTATTCCAGTTCTAGGAATTCATCCTATAGATACATGTGCACCCATGCACAAAGATAAATGTAAAGGGACGTTCTTAACAGTGCTGCTTGTGGTAGAAAGATTGCAAACCTAAACATTCACCAGTAAGAGACTGGATAAATTAGGAAACATTCATTAAATGTAATAATATGCAGCCAAAAGAACAGTGTGGATGTATATACGGATATCAAAAAAATCTCCTTAGATATGTTAAATAAAATGAAAACAAAACAGGTGCAGAGAAACACACAGTTTGCTGCCATTTGTGTAGAAAAGGGGGAGGCCATGTGTGTATATGTGCGCCCATCACATATATGTGTTTGTGTATTCAGAGAATATCTTTGGAAGAATCCACAAGAAACTGGTAACAGTGGCTGCTTCTGGTGAGAGGGATTACAGATACAGGATGAGAAGGGATTTAATTTTTATATGACTTTGTAGGATTTGTTTTTTACCATGTGCGTGCATCTAAAAAAAATAATTTTTAAAGTGTGAATAATTCCTGGAGAGCCTGCAGGATGAATACAGCAAAATCTTTAAACAATAGTTCCTGTGTGTAGGCAGAAGTATTTCTGAGCGCAGGTGCAACAGAGATAAACTTTGGAAGGCAGATGGCTCCAGTTTTAAAATCTATTCTGTGACATCAGATAAACATTTTTAGAATTAGGTATTTTTCTCAGAGTCATGGCTTTGACAGATGGCTCAAGCTACAGATTCATCAAGTGTTTCAATTTTACACTTTAAAATATAAACTAATGCTTTCCTTATTTAACCACCAACAATGTTATTTGAGGAGACTAAGGACAAAACACAGTCCTTGAAGAGATTAAAATGCAGAAAATGAAATTGATTTTCTAAAATCACGAATGTTTTAACTTTGTTAAAAGTAAACATTCAGTGGGTGAGCAATCCAGTGGTCAATTGAGGCTGTTTAGTTTCTTTTTGATCTTCTTATCTCTAATCTTCCAAGCCCCCAAGGAACCCCATTTTCCTCTCAGATACCCAGGCAGCCTACTTTATTGAGGACCAGGGATTTCAAATGTAAGTGAATTCAGGGAATAGGGAGTAAGGAAATTGAGGAGTAAGTACATAAAGGGGGAAGCTAGTACCAGAGCTGGCTTTTCAAGAGATTTTTAAAGTTTGGTGACTAACTAAAAATGTTTCAAATACATTTTGTGATCTTTTCAGCTGCATACTTAAGATCTGCGCACTTTTTATATATGTATGTAATATCCTAATTACAGAAATTTTTGAAAAATGTTTAAAGCCTTGTACAGGCCAAATAAACTTGGGAAAAAGGTTAGTCAGGGCCCATTCTATGTCTTCTTCATTCTGTTTGCTCTCCAGCCTCTCACACTGTGTCTTTACATTTCTGATACTCAGTAAAGATTTTTAAATTGGATTTGTGGTGCCTGCCTGGGACCATCTGCCCTCCAGAGTTTGTCTCAATAAAACACTAACAAGGACTAGCAGCAATCATCTTATTTTCAGGTCCATAGCAGAGATTTCCCCAATTGTACAAAAGACATGAATAATTTGATCAATGAGCAGATGTGTCCATAGGTACCGGACTAAGTTCTGAGGACATGAAGTAAAGACCTGAGCTCCTTCACTCTAGTTGGAGAAGTAACACCCATATGAATACACACACACACACAGAGGAGGCTGTGATTGTTAAATGAATGACACACACAGCAGGAGATTAAGAGGAGAGCTTCCCTTAGCTTGGGGGGAACAGGGAAAGAGGATTTTGAGCTGCTCTTTTTTTTTTTTTTTCTTTTTGCGGTATGCGGGCCTCTCACTGTTGTGGCCTCTCCCGTTGCGGAGCACAGGCTCCGGACGCGCAGGCCCAGCGGCCATGGCTCACGGGCCCAGCCGCTCCGCGGCATATGGGATCCTCCCAGACCGGGGCACGAACCCGTATCCCCTGCATCGGCAGGCGGACTCTCAACCACTGCGCCACCAGGGAGGCCCTGAGCTGCTCTTTTGATACTTGAAAATCATCAGTCAAAAAAGCCAAAAGGCATTTTAATAGTATCTATCAAAATTTCAAATAATATGTACTCTTTGACACAAAAATCCTAGATATACTTGCCTATATGCAATATGACATGTTCATCAACAGGGGGTTAGATAAATTTCGACATAAGAATATGATGGAATACTAAGAAGCGATAAAAAAACAAAGAATGAGGAAACATCTGTGTACTGGGAGAGAGAGACCACTTAATACAACTTGTTAAAAGAGTAAGGTGAAGAATCATATTTACGGCATGTTTCTTTTCATATAGAAATGGGGGGAAATAAGTATATATATTCATGTGTTTATATTCACATAGATATCCTGGAATGCTATACAAGAAGCTAATAAAAGGGGTTATCAAGGAATTGGGGCAGTATCAGGTGGGGAGCTGGAGGACAGGCTGGAAGATGGGGAAATATTTTTTATATTATTTGTTTTTTGAACCATATAGGTACTCAAAATCTGTTAGCTGTTGTTTGAAAAAGCAAGCTATAATTGTGGTGTTTGTATATGCCCAAATGCATCAAATTGTACACAGTATGTGTAGTTCTTTATATATCAATTATACCTCAATAGAAGTGTTAGAAACGAAGAAAGCAAGCTAAAGTTGTTTCCCTACTCCCCATCCCCACCCCCAGCAGGCAGGGAGAAAGCTGTGAGCTAAGGCAGAGGTGTGGAATGCAAGGCTGGATCTGGCTGTGAGTACTCTAGGACAACAGGGGGGCTGGATGTGTGTGAAGACAGATATCATCGAGACCCAAGTTCATAAAGGCAGTTAGAGGTCAGATTATGGGAGTCCACACTAGTAAATGCCATCCTGGTAGACTTGGACCTCTCTGGAAGGCAACAAGTTGGAGTTGCTGAAGATTCATGGCTGGACTTTCTAGGAGGATCAAGTTGAGGGCAGAGTGTACAAAATGGAACGCAGCTGTGAAGCATCTAGGAGGCTACCAAAGCATACGCAGTACGAGCTAAAATGCCATGAATTAAAGCAGAGATTAGAATCGCAGGTCCCGGTAGGCAAATTACGAAAGGCAGGGGCCAGGGCCAACACTGGCCGGCACGAGGAGGAGTGCAGTCTGATGAGTTCTGTTGAAACGGGGGATTCGCTGTCCAGGCATTCACGGGTCTTTCTCCTACTTCAGTCCTATCCCTCTTGTCTACAGAGCATGTCTTCACAGCCAGACCCTGGGCCAGAAGTCAAAACCTGGGTCCAACGTTCTGGTTAGTCCACAGTGTTTACTTTGTGTTTGTGACCAACTTTTAACTTCACCTGTAAAACTGGGAATAAAACTATCCACTTCATAGGACTGCTGTGAAACTTTATGGAAATAAAAGTGTACAGAGAAGCATGATGCCTGTTCATTGTAGGAAAGAAAAAAAGGGGAAAAAAAGTTATTCTTATCTTCATGTTAAATTTAATTCACAACTTAATGTTAAAAAGTGAGTACATGTTGGAGATATATCTATAGATACATCTATATACCCATGTAGATATATATTATGCATACAAAGTTTTGTCCAGTTATGATTTCTCACAAATTTGCTTGTCTCAAACTTTGTACTGTAAGGTCATGATATTTCTAGCTTCAACTGCATAGGCAGTTGCTGCCTAGGAAATTCTCTGGGGATGAGGATGACTGAAATAACATACATAGAGTACAGAGCACAGCTCCAACAGCAACAAAATAAAACCAAAGGGTAAGTTGCCAGTTTGAAAACAGCCTCTGTTCTTTTTAAATTTAAAGATGGCCAGCTGCTGATGGTTCCCAGCGTGTGTGATACCAGCATTGTTATTTTTAATGGTACCTCCTCAATTAGCTCTAGATTGAACACACCTAAACATGTTCTGTTTACTATATACATTGACTCCATAAATTATCATGCTGAAACTCTCTGTAAGCAATCTGGATGCTAATATTAATCCTGGCGGGCCTTGGTCCACCTGTAAAAATGGTGAAGATGGCTTAGAAACGATTTCAGTGATGTTATCAACATCATTCCTCAGTTGTCCCAATTACTTTCTTAACTGACCACGAGGATCAAAACCGTCTGGGAAAAGCCTTGAAACCAAAATACCTAACATCTGCTCTGAGAGTGGTGGTTTTCCACCTAATTTTAGGCTCGTAGGAAGATTTCCTACTGGATTCAGTTATATGTGTGCCATAATTATATCTACAAAATGTCTGCCATTCAGAAGTCACTTTCAAATCAGTTATGACACATGCATGGCGATAAGCAAATATTTACTCAAAAAACTGGGATGTATTTTAGACCCTTGCCTGTCTTATACGCCACTTTCTACCTAGAAGAAATACATCAAGAAGTCCTTTTAAAGGGTTAGATTTTAATGCCCAATTTTCCATAAACAGGCTGGAAGAAATGACTGCTTTACAGTCACTAAACCAACTCTCCATGTCCGAGCCTCTGGTTGGATGACACAGCCATCTAAGGAATTTTCTCATTTTAGTGTGGAAAGGACAATCTCTCTTAAACCCAGACTAACACTGCTTTCAAAACCCCTAATTGTTATTCCCTCAAAGTGGCTATTAAAACCTTGATTACAAAACAAGTTTTCATACCTTCTTGGAGCAAATACTGAAAAAAGGAAAGAGAAGAACAATTTGGAAGATAATGGTGAGCCAAGTTCCAAAACACTTAAGGGACATGTCAAGGCTTGACAACCAGTGATAAGAACCTGTTATGTAACTTCCTCCTAGGGCTAAGCTACCATCAAGCGTGCCCGCCGATCTGCTAGACCGCACAGCTCCCGATCTCACCTGCTTTCAAGAAATAGCAATTCTGTGATCTAACAGTGAGGATCAGCATTTCCTCTCTGAAGGCAGTTTAGCAAGAAATTCTGCAGGCACACAAACACCCCACTGGCTTTTTCTTGGTGTTCCTAAACATTCTGGATCCAAACTGAAAACCACAGGAAGGGATAACTGGAGATAAGATTACACAGGAAAAAACAGCTACTAGGAAACCAATGAGGCGATATGTATTTTAATTAAGAATACATATACCCTTGACCTGTCTTCTAGAAATGATTCCCACAAGTGTACGAAGACAACTATGCATATATCTCCAGTCATACTATTTGTAAGAGTAAAAAACAGAAAAAAAAAAAAAATGTTGGGCTTCCCTGGTGGCGCAGTGGTTGGGAGTCCGCCTGCCGATGCAGGGGACACGGGTTCGTGCCCCGATCCGGGAAGATCCCACATGCCGCAGAGCGGCTGGGCCCGTGAGCCATGGCCGCTGAGCCTGCGCGTCCGGAGCCTGTGCTCCGCAACGGGAGAGGCCACAAAAGTGAGAGGCCCGCATACCGCCAAAAAAAAAAAAAAATGTTTACAAGGAGATTAATTAAAAAACAACAACAACAGAATATCACAAAAGAATAAGGCAGAAAAAGCTCCAAAAGAACTCAAAAATGTGTCATTAATTATGGAAGTATAGTTCAAAAGAGCATGTAAACGTTTGTGTAAACTTTATACGTGCATACCAGCACACCAACTAACATACACATAACGCTTATAATATGCTAAGTTATCCTCACAAGAGCCCTATAAAGTGGATGTTACCCTTATTTACCAATGAAGGAGCTGAAAGTTACTTGTCCAAATTAAATGCCACAAGAAGGAGGAGAGCTGGGACTCGAACTCAGGAGTTTGACGCCCGCGAAGGTGTTTTTTGCCTTTTATGGCATTTAAAAACCATTCTGGAAGGGCACACAAAAAACCCCTTACACTGACTACCTCTGGGGAGTGGGATTAGCAGTGGAAGGTGAAGAGGGGAAGGTTTTCACTTGTCGCTTGGTACATTTCTTCTTGAATTTCCTAACGTGTATTATTTGTCTTCCTCACAGTATCAACCGTCGTTATCTGGATAGAGAGCTTATTGGTCATCTTGAGGTATTTTTCTTCACTTTTTCTGTATTAAAAATTCTCATCAGTGTTCTTCAATAAATCTATGATGTGTTAACAAGAAAAAAGAAAACTGGCTTGACCTATTAACTGGAGGAGAGACGAAGGCCATGTAAAAACAACGTGTGTGTAGATTCTTCTTAAGAGTCATCACTAGATCACCATCGCTTATGGGTTATTAAGCTGAATTACATATATCCCATTGTGTTGGATTCCTCCTGGTAAAATAACACCTAGCCCCTCCTTTTAAGAAGCTTAAAGTCATTAAAACAACTTTTAAGGCCAACAATATTAAGACACAAAGAAGTCAGGTGGAAAGAATAAACAGATGGTTTGACTCTTCCATGTAAATATGGATCTCTCGGGAGACACTTAGGCCCAGTCTAAATAAATTGCTGATACCAAAGTAAATTACATAAACCAAAATTAAATTAAACATTAAAAAAAGAAAAGCAAAAAAATGAATGTTGAGGGCCTTTGTTTTTCTCTAGATTTATTTAAATGTTTAGAGTATGGCCCTAATAAAGTCAAGGTTGAAACTCCAATCTTGCTTTGAGATACCTTTTATCTTGGCTAAAGAAGTATTATTTTATATTTGAACTGCTTCAGAAACCCCTGTGCTGGGACCACAGATGAGGGCAAAAAGTGGGCAAATCCATTGGCACTAGTGAAAAAAAAAGCCAAGCAAACTCCTTGGCCACAAATATCTAACTTTGGATCAGCAGTTGAGATTGGAATAGCGGCAGCAGCAGACACGTAGCGTTTGTACACTCTTTTTTTTTTGTGCTACGCGGGCCTCTCACTGTTGTGGCCTCTCCCATTGCGGAGCACAGGCTCCGGACGCGCAGGCTCAGCGGCCATGGCTCACGGGCCCAGCCGCTCCGCGGCATGTGGGATCCTCCCGGACCGGGGCATGAACCCATGTCCCCTGCATCGGCAGGCAGACCCCCAACCACTGCGCCACCAGGGAAGCCCTGTACACTCTTTTATTTGATGACCATACCTCTTGCTTGTTTCCTTTCACTCTGAAAAGTGTCCTCGTTTGGACAATCAATTAAATGGTCACTCAACTTCGAAGTGCTTTACATATATTAATCACGCTTTATCCTTGAAAACACCCTATAAAGTATGTATTATTATCTTCCTTTTACAGATGAGTAGTGTCACCTCTGCAGTCAGAGGAATATATACACAATTACATTATTAGAAAAGTCATAGTGCCATTCCATTACTGTCATATTGTTCATGGCCATGTTAAAAACCACTATTTCAAGTTTTAACAAGCATATTATCCATGCATGACACTTTCTAATTTAATAAACAACAACAACAACAAAAAACACTGTCAAAACCAACATGCTCTATGAAATGGAGTGTACAGTCACATCCCGCTCCCCAACCCCCTTCTCATCTCCCATCTGTGGCTCTGGCATATCAAGATATATACCTAATGTTCTCTGTACTGAAAAAAGTGCTTCTGAAATGCTTTCTATCGGAGTACTAACACTGTTTAACACCCTTTAAATTAACACATACAAAACACAAACTGTGAACATAGTTTAAATTAACAGTAACAACATCTAAACTGTTTTCCAGTTAGCCAGAATGCTGGGGTGGCAACAGAGAAGAGAGAATGGCTTTGCCAATAACTAGCTATATGACAGTAAGCCACTAACTTCCCAGGACTTCCACTTGTCCATTTAAAGGCAACGGTATTGGTGATAATATTTATAGTTCAGTATAGGTAACAATATAGCGTCTCTCTCCTTCCCTTTGAAGAGGGCAGTTCCTCCAATTAACCAATGTGTCCTTGTACAGGAAATAAAGTTTCTCCTCCAAGGGCTCCCAGTCCAATTGGATATGCAAACCCAGATGTAAGGACTACATGAAGGCACAGCACCTTGCGAGGCACTCAAACTTGGAAGAGGACATCAGCCCTCCTCTAGTCTCCAGAGACAGGTATTGGAACTTCTTCAAGACCTTTTCAGGAGGAAGATAGAAATATGGAGGCCACCCACTCCTCAGTCCTCTCGACTGTCATGTCATCATCCTAATCCAAGCCCACCTTGGAGTACTTCTCGTTGGCCTCCCTGTTTCCATTCTTGCCTTCCTAGAATCCATTCTCTATACAGCAACCCAGAATGACCCAAAAGATGTATCGTATCACTAACTCTTCTGCTTGAAACCCTCCGATCACTTCCGAGTGCCCACAGAAGAAAACCTGATCTCCTTTCCATAGCCTGCAAGGCTCTCTGACCTCCTTTTGTATCCCACCCGTCCTGGTCCACCTGGATCCAGCCCCAGTGGCCTTCCCTATCTTCCTTAAAGGGCGCAGAGCTTGTCTGCACCTCAGGCCTTTGCACTAGTTGTTGCCTCTATCTGGAATACTTTCCTTGGCTGTTCATGTGGCAGAGGACCCCTTCAGGTCTTATCGTAAACATCACTTATCAGAGGTCACACCTGAGCACCTGATTTTAACCTAACTCTCCACAGCCCTCCCCCATTACTCTCTCTTATTCCATCTAGTTCATTCTCAGAACCAAATTATGCTCTTTCTCAGAAATTATCTTACTTACTTGATTGCATGCTGTTGCTTCCCTCCCCCAAGTGAGAGTCGGGCCTTCCTCTATACAGTCTACTGTTATAACCAGCACTGTGCTTGGGAGGCATGTAATAGATACTTACATTATGTATCACTCACTCCTGCTTGATTCTTACCAAAAGCTCAGCTGAGGAAAATCAAGTTTACCAAGATTACCTAAAGAAGTTGTGGCTTGTCCTTTCCTCTATGGTCTAGATAATTCTTAAAACAAAAAAAGCCAAAAAACCTTGCTCTGAAGTAAGGCAGACCAGCAGAGTTCTTCACCTAAACCACATGGTCTATCTGCTTTGGAATGCCTTTCTAAGTTGTGATTTAGCCTTCTTTGACCTAGTAAGGCATGTGCTAAAAAACAGTTTTATGATCCTCAGTGCTAAAAACAGGTTAAGGATATGACACTGGCTTTTCTTTATGAGGACCCTAAAGAGAAGCTTATTTTTTAGTGTTTAAATTAAAAAAAAACATTAAAAAAAATTTAAAAAACAAAACAAAACAAACCCACTGCTTGTCCTGGGTATCTATCTAGTGTTGCCTTCCTGCTCTCATGAACACTAGATCACAGGATGGCCTAGGTCCTGCCTCTTGGTACGGACAGCTAGGGAAACAAGTCACTTGCACCTTTAATTAACACACAGATTTGACCCCGATTACAAGGATCACCCCACTTCTAACTTCTTGTTTCTACTAGTCGTGATCTTTTTGCCTTGTTTCCTCATCCATTTATTTTAACGTTTTCTCATTATAATGAGCTGCTTTAAATATTTTCTGGAATATGCCATATAAGTAAATTAAGTATTAAGGGCTAGAGCAGAAATATACATAAGATAATATGGTTAATAGGTGAAAGATCAACTGGTTAAGAGCAGAGAATATTTGATGCGAGTCCTGAAGAATAAATGGGCAGTCACCAGGCAGAAAAGGCAGGGAGTGGCAACCTGCACAGATAAAAGAGAGGGAGAAGGCACAGTCCTCATCAAAGGAAAGTGGAGGAGAGGCAAGTAAACCAACTCTTACATTTAATAGTATTTACTGAACATTACTATGTATCAGATGCAGTGCAAAGCATTTCACAACTTTTACTGCATCTAATTCTCAAAACCAGCCTATGAGGTAGACTGTATTATTATCCCCATTTACAAGGAATGAAAGTGAGGCTCAAAGAGGTTAATTAACCTGCACAAGGTCAGACTGCTTTTTTTTTTGCGGTACGCGGGCCTCTCACTGCTGTGGCCTCTCCCGTTGCGGAGCACAGGCTCCGGACGCGCAGGCTCAGCGGCCATGGCTCACGGGCCCAGCCGCTCCGCGGCATGTGGGATCTTCCTGGACCGGGGCACGAACCCATGTCCCCTGCATCGGCAGGCGGACTCTCAACCACTGCGCCACCAGGGAAGCCCGGTCAGACTGCTTTTAAGTGGCAGAGTGCGGATTCTGATGGCCTCTTTGGATGTAGGGAGCATTTGACTGCAATCAGTACGTTTACTAGAACTCATCTTCCCTCTCCATTTCCCTTGACAAAACCTCTCTCCCCTGCCGTTGCCTACTTCAATGAATAGAGAAGTTTCCAATCAGAAACCAGGGGTAGTCCTCGGCCCTTCCCCTCATATCCATTCGATCTCCTGACATTTGACCTCATAAATTTCTCTCCCGCCTGTCTACTTCTCTGCAGTCCCTCTTGGTCCCAGCCTCCATCATCTCTCACTAGGACCATGGCAGCTGTAGCTGAGAGACAGGATGCACAAGGGGGAAGAGGAAGAACTCTGAGCCAGACTGCTTGATGTGGAGCTCAGGCTCTGTAACTTGCTACCTGTGCAACCTGGGGCAAGTTACTTCACCTCGTTGTGTCCCAGTGTCATCTGTAAAGTGGGGATAATAATTAGAACATGCTTGACATACTAACATACTATATAGATGGTAGAAAGGAGAGAGGCCACTTACTTAACTCCTCACTTTCCCTTCCCCTCGTCACTTTTCACATAGTAGAGTGTGGTGGTTGTTTTTGATGCAAATCTGATGACATCCCACCAATGCTAAGAAAACTTTTAATGGTTTCCCATTGCCCTCAAAAATTTCTGGCTCATAACTTTCTAACTTCTAGCCAATACTTACCATCTTTGAGTTCTTCCAATGCTTTGTGGCCTTTGCACAAGTAGCTCTCCACCTGGCATACCAAGCCAACTACACCTAGTTATCCTTCAAAAAACGGGATTAAGAGGAACTGTTTCAGGGAGGCTTTCTGATCTCTGAGAATGGATAAGCAATCTTTGTTACATGCTTCTACAGTTCCGAACCTTGAACTTCCTCTGTAGTAACGTTTGCCACCGTGAAAACTAATTATCTCATGTGTTTTTCCCACCAGACTGTGACCTCAGAGGAGGAAAAGGTCTTGCCTGTTGGTTCTGGGCTGTTAAGCCCAAGGCCTAGCCCAGGTGGGATAAATATCTACTGAATAAATGAAACTGGAATGCAGCGAAGTTTTAACTGGACCTTGGAAGAGACTTCACTTCATTACTCCTCATCATGATCACAAATTTGGGCCTATTACTCTTCCCCCCAGTGGCCTGGTCCTTCAAGGCAGAAACTCTGTCTACCTCCCACTCTTCAGAAATGGCCTCTCTATAGGCATCTAAGGTTAGTGGCCACTCTTTCTTCAAATAGACCCTGCACCCCTAGGTCGCCCCTTCCCAAATGTCAAAGGACTTCCTTACTCCTTAACTGGATACCTTCTTAGATTCTCCCTCCAGTTGCCCATCATGCTTGTCCACCTTCCCCAAGGTGTCACTCTATTTCTGCTCTCAATCTGTAGACCAGCCCCTGGGCCCCTCCTTACATGGAGGGACCTCCTAATCTGTCCTCACAACTTTCCAGAAACCCAGCCCCTGCCCCTCCCCCAACTCCATTCCAGCAGACAAACCACCCTCCCCAAGACATACACACAAACGAATCTTCTAGTGTCCTGATCTACCGTAGGTGGCCCCATCCCTATACTGGCTCCTCTTAATACCCCAGGCACAGTCCCTGGCTGTCCTCCGGCCACCCCGTCCACATCTACTCTTTTTAGATACTGTCCCCAGCTCCCTCTCGCTACCCCCAAGCCAGGGCTAGTTCTCAGGCCTCAGTGCGATCCACCCCATGGTCTGGGGGACCTTCCCAGTCTGTCCAGAGGACTCCTCCAGGTATCACTCTCTGTGCGCTGACACCCCTGGTACTATTGTCCCGGGACTCCCTTCTTTCCGACTTGGCCCGAAACCCTCGGCCCATCCCCGGAGTTCCCACTCCCTTTCAGCTCTCCAAAGGTCCTCCGGACCCCCGGCTGCAAGGCCTCCACCCCTTCCTCCCCTTCGCCGCCCCTCGGGCCCCATCACCCCCACCCAGTGCTCCCTCACCACATCCTCCGACACCCTGGACCCCTTCCGGGTACCATCCGCCCGCGCATAGCTGCCGGCCTCCCCGGGCCCCCACGTGTGCTCCCGGCCCCTCGACGATCCTCCCAGCGCACCCTCCCCAAGCCCCGCGCGGCCTCGGGAGAGCGGGCCGCGGAGTTCGCGGGGCTCCGAGGGGGACGGGGAGGGCTCCGGGGAGAGGCCCAAGGGCTCGGGGGAAGCGGCCGGGAAAGCCCGGGTCTCCGAGGGGCCCGATCGGGGAGGCCAAGGGGCTCCTGGAAGCGGCGGGGGAGGCCGGGGGTCTCGGGGCAGGCGGCGGCGGGGGCCGGGAGGCCGCGCGGCCCCGGGGAGCGGGCCGGAGCGGCAGGGAGCGGGCCTCACCGTCAGTCACGGCTCCCATGGCGTGCGCGGCGGCGGCGGCGGCGGCGCAAGCTGAGGCGGCGGTTGGCGGCGGCGGAGGTCAAACTCCCACAATGCAGCCGGGTAAACAGCCATGGAGGAGGAGGCGGCGGCGCCCGCGGCCGCCCGCTCCGCCGCCTGAGCCGCGCCGCGCCGCCGCCGCCGCCGCCGCCGCCGCCGCGGGACCTGCGCTCCGCGCGCTCCCCGAACTCCCCGGGGGCGGCCGCGGCCGGCGCGTGTGGGGCGAAGCCAGGCGGGCGGTGGCGGCGGCCCCGGTGCAGCCCCGGCCTCTGCCGCCCCCCCTGCCCCCCGCTGCCCCCGTCCGGCCCACGCCCAGAGGCCGCCCCGGAGGCCTCCGCCAAACGCCAGGTGAGCTCGCCCGGGCGCCGCCGGGGCGGCGGGGGCTACGCGGGGCCCAAGCCCCCCGCGCCTCCCGGGGGACGGCGACCGCGGCCCCGCCGCCCCTTTCCCGCTACCGCTGCTGGGGGTGGGCTCGCTCTCCTGGGGAGGGCGGGACGGGCGGAGGGGACGCCCTGCCCGCCTGAGCCCGGGAGTCGGGGGAGCCCGTTCACAGAGGGGGCGCGGCGTGAGGGTCCCCGCGAAGTTGGCGCCCACGCGCGCCGGGGCGGGTCTCGCGCGCGGACACTTGCGCGGGGCGCGGCCGGCGAGCGAAAAAGGCCCCGGGTTCCAGGTGGTGCGGTTCCGGCCCCGGCGGCCGCCCCCTTCCCCTTGGGGCTCGGGCGGGTGCTGGGAAAGGGGGCGCGAGACCTTTAGCGACCTGCGGGCGGAGTTCGCGCAGCGACTGGGAGCCGGCTGCCGGGCGTCCTCCCTGGGCGCCGGAATCCCCGTCGGTGACCGGGATGGGGTGCTCTTATTTATTTTTCTGTGATTTTCAAAAACTGCCCCCATCTTAAGGGGAAGTCGAAAGTGAAGGGAGAGGGAGGTGCTTGATGAGAAACGATGCCTAGTGTGTAGAGTTACACACTTCTGGAGCACACTGCCGGCGATACTGGTATCTTTTCCCAAAAGTCACTTTGATTCAACTTCGATGGGTTTCTCGCAAATGGCAACATTTCGATGGTGAGGGGCGAGAGGAAATGAGCAACAGCAGTCCGGCTGATTTGATCTCCAGTGGGATCGATTCAGTGAGCCGCAAGAAGCGGGTCTGAGTTTTCATCCCAGGTTTGATGTTCTATTGAGTTACTTTCCAATATTTCTGCCCCCCAGGTACCTCGCTTCTTCATATTAGGGATGAAGCATTTATCGAGTATGGATTTGGTTGTTTCAGTTTCCTTAAGCAAATTGGGTTCATTCTCCCGGTTTTCTCTTAGTTGTAGAGGAAGAGCTGTATATGCAAATGTATGACAGTGAAGGGTGTATCACCTCTAGCGAGAAATCAGTATGCATGGAATTTTATTCGTATATATGAAGTCTAAACTTCAGTAATGCTCTTCAACAGTTCTCTAAAGAGTTAGCACCTTTGACTTTTAGCACAAAGGCAAAAAAAAATTACCTTGAGTGAATATTTTGAGGTATAACTTACCCTCCCCCACCGTGAGAAATCTCTCCTGGTTTTGAAAAAATATTGGCCTAAATGCTGGCTGTGCATGGGTTTGGGATCCTGTTCATTTTCTTGGTTTAGAGGCAGAGAAGACACTCTAACCAAAAGATGAATTACTTTAAATCTTAAGTACTACATATTGTAAGTTGAGTTGTCAGTTGACTGTCTATCCCAAGTGGCATTTTGGAGGGGATCATTGTTGTTTAAAAGGTAATAGTCAAAAAAAAAAGTAATAGTCAAGTGGTGAAAGGGTGTTCTTTTTAAGTTACTTGTTACTTGGCTGTATCATCATAATACTGATTTGGAAACAGTATCTAGTGACTTAAAATAATCTTTAATGTTGTTGATGGGAAAGTATCACTGCTCCCTGTAACTTAAATTTTCACGAGGCAGGCTATCCATCATTCGTAGATGGAGTCCTGGCGAAACACTTATAAATTCATTTTGTATTTTGTTGGGCAGTGCCAGGGATTTTCTGAAGTAATAAGACCAAGAGAGATTGGAAAAACTTTAAAGTTTGAGGTATACCTGAAAATAAACATTTCTGAACATTCTTGACTCAAGTGGTGGGAAACAGCAAAATTTGAGCCTTTCTGAACTTGAAAAAATCTGCTTTGTCAGCCGCATAACTGGCAATTGCATTGACACAGATCTTTTGTGTTGAACATTTAAGCACTCTTTTAATTGACTTTTCTCCATCTCATATATAGTGAGAGAACATCTTTTAATAAATCTTACAAGTGGTTTTCTTTTATACAGTTTATTATATATTCACATGTTCATGAATGTTAAAGTAGAAGAGACTCAAGCTCTATGCCATACTAACATTTCTTCCTTTCCTAGGGAAATCTCTGTGAGCAGAAAGAAGTAGCAGATTTTAAACTATAAGAAAACTGATTTGGACTTTGAACATGTATGACTTTAGGTTTGGTGATTTACTCAAGTCATTAGATTTGTTTTTTGAGAGTATGAGAGTCTAGTTAAGGAAGTTTCTTTGAGTATTTATTTAATATTATCCTCTGAAACTATAAAAGATGATGAGAGCTAGCTCTGTGGTCTTTACCCTGGTCCTGTAAAACAGGCATTTCGTAATATGCTTTTAGAGCTAGGATTATTTTGGCTGTCTGTGGACCTCAAGGAGTCATGAGTGGGCTTCAAGAGATTACTGCACCCCCTATAGTTGTGACCTAATCTTTTTTGTGTATGTGTATTTTTCTGGGGAGGGGTCTATAGTTATATAGGAGAGGTCCTGGGCCCTCCTAATGAGAGATATATGTTTTTATTAAATAAAATGGGAGTTAGAAGAATTCTTAAGAGAAAAAAAATAAGAAAAAGTAGATCTTTGTGCTCAGCACTTGCCTTTTAAAGTTGTCTTAACCTAGTCATGTGGTCTTAAGGGTGCAAAAGCACTGCTATTTTGTTCCCACAGCAAACTTGTCTGTCAGTTGATAAGCCATGCATACACATAAAGGGCTTGACATGCTAGCCCTAGGTGCATTGTGGCTGTTTCTCAATTATACTTAAAAATTTATACCAAATACATTGATGGTCGATAAGCAGAGGCTTGAGCTTGACAACCATTTCTTGGAGTGAATGGTTCATTCAGTTCCACTCTCTACTGCTCTCCTGCAAAGATTCTGGAAGAAGAGAATTGTATTTTCCTTTCTTTAAACACCGAAGGAAGAGAGGATATTATGAGTGAAGAGAGAGATGAATGAAATGCTCATGGCCATAAAAATAAACTTGCTTCCGCTATTCCTGTGGTCTTTCCCTTTCCCTCTCATTTATTCCTGGTGAGCATTCTTGCCCTTTGCTTTCAAGTTGGAGAGTGGTTAGGAACACAGGCTTTAGACTCGAACCTGGACTTGATTCCCATTTCCTGAGCCAGCCAGCCAGCCTCTCAGAGTCTAGAAAAGATGACCATTAAATGAGATAAGAAAAGCAAAAGGCTTTGCTCAGTCATAGGCCCCTAGTAAGTGCTCAAAGGTGGTAGCCCTTTTGAGGATGGTTTTATTCTCATCTGTAGAAGGACATAGCTCATACGTTCTTTCAAAGAGAAAACCTTTAATCATACTCATTCCCACATAAACCTTCTGGGACCATCCTGCTTTCAATTCAGAAAAGCCTTTCACATCTTTCTGGTTACCATGGGTAGGTACCCCAGCATCTATAGGTCCTATTAGACCTGTCTACTCTTCTTAACAATGGGGTTGCATTCTCTGTTAGGCTGGCAGGCTATGTCTAAATCCTGGGTATGTCAGAGCCAAACTAATAAGCATGCACCAAGGTTCAGAGCTGTGAACCATTCAAAAATGACTTGATTTTATGGTCTAGAAAGAGATCAGCAAACTTTCTGTAAAGGATGAGGTAGTAAATGTTTTCAACTTTGCTGGCCACCCAGGTCCCCGTCACACCTTCCAACTCTGTCAGTGCATGGAGAAAGCAGCCATAGACAAAAGTTGAGTTGGCATGGCTGCATTCCAGTAAAACTTTGTGGACACTGATGCTTGAATTTCATATAATTTTTATATGCCACGAAATATTAAAAAAAATTTTTTTCAACCATTTAAAAATGTTGTGTACAGGCAGCAGCTCACGGTGTGTACAGGCTGAGGCTGGATTTGACCCATGCATGGGCCATAGTTTGCTGACCCCCTTGCTGAGAAGACCCGGAAGTCCTATAGGTTTATGAAGTCACCAAGCAGCACTCCCTGCAGCGATTTGCCATCTCAAGTATTCAGTGCTTTTGGTATGCAGACTTTATCTAATGCCCCCATCCTCCACATTAGCATGAGACTCCAGTGCAGTTAGTTGTTATTAGTTTTGGTGTGTGGCCTTACCTTCTTAGCACACGCATTGTACTCACCAGCAAATTATTTATTGCTAAAAATGTTCTCATTTCGCCCAGTTTTCTGTAGAGCTTGATGAGTGAGCCCTGTCCTGTGTCATGGTTTTGAAGGGAATCAGTGCCTTTGGAGCTGTCTTACGCCTCAAGTTCCTGTTACCCTCCCTGTGCCCTGGAAGGGAAGTAATTGATACTAGGCCTCAAGCTGCTAAGGAGCTGCTCTTACCTGTATGCAGCCTCCTCCACCCCCCTCTGCATGATGTTTGCTCAAATAAAGCACACAAAGATTCCTCTTGTGTTCTAACCCCTGGAGATTAGCTCCAGGATTGGTGTGTACAGAGCATGTAGATGTATATGTCTGTGTGTAATTTCATCCGGCCGTCACTGAAGCTCTGAGAGTCGCTTCTTCTAGTTTTCACCTTTTCTCTCTCTTGACCCTTTTCTCTTGGCCATTGTATAGGATGCAGATTTGGTGACCTACTGGTTGCTATAATTATTTTTTACTTCTCTTCCTGCCTTTTAGAATTATCTACTAATTGCTTGTTTTGCAGCAAATATGTTCTTTTTGGAGTTTAACTTTTCAAAACCACATTATGCTGGAAGTAAAACCCACTAATTGAGTATTTTAGAATTTTCCTCCTCCAAATGTAAACCTAATGCAATATCAGAGGCCTGAATTGATATTTTAGGTACTTAGTGATAAATTGCAGTTTTAAAGTTCTTGGCCATTTAATCTAAATGTTAGAAATGTAAAGTATGTTATTACGCTTAACATTTAAGGGTTTCCTTCTTTTGAAAAAGGTAAATTTGGTACATATTTTCTGGATGACACTTGGGGCAATATGAATCCAACAAAGTCATGAAATAAAATGGGAAGCCAACGTCTAGGAATTTATCTTAAAGAACCAGTCAGTCAAGGGTGCCTAGATGTGTGTGCCAGACTCCTCACTGCCCTGGTTTTTGTAATAGCAAAACACAGAAAGTAATCTGAATGCCTATTAATAAAGGGTTGATTAAGTCAATTAGAGCTTATCCATACAGTGAAATAAAATACTGTGCAATCTTTAAACAGGATGATGCGAGTTGATATTTATTGACATGGGAATGATGTTCAGGAAAACAGAGGATAGCCTGAGAATATGTTTAATGTGTGATTTTTAAGGTGGATGAAAGCCCTGTGTATAGAAACCTAAAAGAAAGTATCTGGAAAGATGTACACCAAATACTAATAAGAGCTTGTTACCTCTAGGTAATAATATTGTGGATGATCTTTTCTCTTTATGCTTTTTTGTTTGTTTGTTTTAGGTAGCACGTGCTGCTTTTATAATGAGGAAAAAATGATAAAGTTATTAAAGAATACACATACTAATGGAAAACATCTCCTATATGTGGCTAAATGAGGCCTCATTCCCTCATGGTCTGTGTTGTATTGAATGAGAAGTGAAATATGCTTTCTCATATGCCTTTAAAGATGTTTTCTATATTACTAATAAGCAAGACTATTTTCCAGACTCTTCTAGCAGGAAAGAAAAAATTCCATACAGGACTAAATAAATGTCAGTTTTTAGAAGAAACTCACTGAAAACACTCACAGACGCATAGGTATTGATAAAGAGAGTATGTTGTGCCTCATTTCTTGTTGTGAAGGATTCTTTTCCCCCTGTTGAAATTCTTATAAAACTGTAAGGAATTCATATGCATGGAGGGAGTATAGGCTAGTGGTTAAAAGCATGAGCTCCAACACTTTCTGTGTCGCTCTTGTCCAGTTAGAACTCAGTCTCCTCATCTGTAAAATGTGGGTAATACCATGCTAAGCTGTTGTGAAGATGAAGTGATAAGTGCTTAGCAGAGTGTGCCAGATACTTAGCAGTACCTAAGGAGGAAGAAGCGGTGGAAGGGGTGAGGGCATGATAATAACAGTAATGCTAGTGATAATAGTGCTGATAAGGGTGACATAGCTACTGATGTCTCCCCCTTCTACACATAGGTTTGCATGAGGGCAGAGCCTTGTTTGCTGCATTCATCAGCCTAAACCCTCTAACCAGACCAGTTACCTCGACCAAGACAGGTGTGTGGTCTAGTTTCACCCAGTCATGCTCCCTTTACCCTGGTATCACTATCAAACAAAAGAAGAAGGAGGAAAAAAAAAAGCAGTGCTCAGGGGCTCACAGGCATAGAGCTGGTGCTCCGTAAATCGTTGTTGAATGGATGGTAACCTAAAGCAAGCATTTTCTCTAGATAGTATGGGGTGAACTTTTAAAAGAGGGTTTTGCTCATTTTTCAAGTTTATATGGAAGGCGGTTCCAGGCAGAGAAACTGTTACAGGGAGAATCTGTTTTGAGTTCTCTAGTTTTTAGACTAAGTTTTTAGACATAGCAATTTTGCTTCATTTTTCTTCTCTTAGCCAGTTACCTTCAATTCCAGCTCAATCCTGTTTGTACCTGCATCCTTGTGGTATAACTATGATAATTGGAGAAAATTTTCACTTTATTTTCACCTAAGTTAGCTGGGCTTTGGAGTATGTTCTACCTCCTGCCTAAACCTCTGTATTCTGACTGAGGTACATTTCATTGTTTCTGTGGAATTAGAAGCATTGACCTGGCTGTAAAGAATGAGAAGTGTAACCACATCTGCCTGTGACAGTTATTTGGAAACACTGGAGTGTTGAGTTCCTTCCTAGGAAACTTTAGGAAATGCATGGAATAAAAGAATGTAGACATATTATGATAATTCATGAAGCACATCTATCAGTTATCTATTGCTGAGTAATAATAACCTGCTCCAAAATTTTGTGGCTTAAAACAGTGATCATTTTTTTGCTTACAGTTAGGGCAGGGCAGTTCTTCCACAGGTCTTGCCTGGCCTGAGATCAAATCCTAAAAGTTAAGGAAAGTTAATCTCTGTACCAGTGCTTCTTAAACCCCTTGCTAAAGACACTTGCATGGGGCAGGGAGAGAGAGTGAGAAGTGGGAGGAAGCAGATCTTTAACAATCTCAAAAGAACAATCCATTATCTTAAAATTCGACATGAATTTTGTATTCTACTCCATGATGCATGCCTTTGTTTTACCATAAAATTAAGTCTAAATTACTTGCCAATCAAATTAAATTTTATCTCCCAAATCTCTGAGCAAATTGCATCTTCTAGACTCAAAATAATGACTAATCAGCTAAAGGTCTTCGGTTGTAAGCAACAGAAACTAAATCTGGCCACTTTAAGTGAAAAGGAAGTTGCTGGAAGGATGTGGTGTAGCTCTCAGCATTGACAATAGAGCTGAAGAACCAGACCTCAGAATGGATCAGATCCAGAGCAGCTTCAGGGATCCACGTAGCGGGACTCGGTGGAGAGTGTCCTCGGTGTGCCCGACTTCATAACTTCTCCAATTGTTTTTAACCCCTCTCTCTATTGAGTGTGTCTCTCTCAGGCTCAGACTGCGTGCTGGCAGGTGCCTTGGTTCCTGCCTCACCAAGAAAGTACCTGTTGGGGCAATTATCATTGGATAATTGTTATCCAATAACAATTATGTGGACGCAGGGCTGGTAAAACCACGGACGTCCACGGTCTAAACATTTGTGGGCCTCTGTGTGTGCGTTACTTTGTGCATTATCTATCACATTTAATACTTGCAACACTTCGCTCCCTCCCAATCCTACATGCCTCTTAAACCCCAGTTTGAGACACAATCTTGTGGTTCCACACCACTTATTTCCATTTCAGCTAATCTTACCACTGAAAGTGCAGTAACATATTTATCCATTTCTTATGTGGTAATCTTTTATAAAACAGTATGCATTTCCCTGATATTTTAGAAGAAAAGCACATGGACTGTAATTTAACCATTTTTTGGTAACAGAGTCCCTGTGAAGAACATTTTTACCCAGTGCATAGTGATCCCTTCAGGACACAGTGAGATAAATACTGTTACTGGCCTCTGCACTAAATGTCCCAAACTGTTCTGCGTTTGTTTCTCTCTCTTCTTGAAATGTCTAGCTGCTTTCATTGTATTCTTGCTAATACCTTAAAATAAACATTTTAGACCTTCCAGCTTATAAGCTGAAGGGACAACCTATGTTTATATAGCCTTTAGAGTATAAGTTAAACCATGCTTCAATCAGCAAAATGTGCAAATACAATGTGATTTTATTCAGAGCATTTTCACATATTTTCCTGTTTTATACTCTCATCTTTTGAAGTCAGAGAAGAGCATATTTTCCCCTGTTTTTTAGCTGAGAATATGGTTTAGAAAAGGTAAGCAGTTACCCTTGCAGCATATGACTGTTGGCAGGAGAACCCCTGGGTACTTTGATTACCCATGCCTTTGCTGAGGGCAGTTCTAGAATGGTGGTTTACCAATTGCAGAAGCCCCTTATCCGGTTACTCAAGGTCCCAGGCTGAATTAGAGATGGGTGAACCTACGATTAACCTCTTAACTGTGGGCACACTGGTGTGTAATGGAGGTATCTAATGGTTTCCTTGGTCATTTGCAGCCGCTTTTGTTTACTCTTGCTTTGGAGTCCCAGCATCTTTTTATTTCCCCACAGATAACCAGTGGAGAAGCCGCTGATTTACCCCACCTCTTCTTCCCATGATTAGCTGGTTTTGAAGTACCTCTTGGAGCCCTTTAGTCTGGCCTTTTTTACTTCCCCAGGATGTAATCACCACCTTTGGTGTAGTCACTTGTCCTTCCAACCCCTGGACTCTTCTTTTAAATGGTCTGCCCTGTTTTCTGCTCTTCAGGTCCGTCACTACAAGAGATTTTGAGAGGAGCACTTGACGCTTTTGTTTAATTAAGTTTCCAGACAGTGTTCTGTTAACAACAGGATTGTATGTTAGGCCTTTTCCGCCTCGGTTTTAAAGTTTCATTGTCGTCTGAACCATCAACATGATCATAATGGCAATATGGTGGTTCTTGTTTGGCCATAGAGACGTCCCAAGACTTTTCTGTAGCTTTAGAACCTCGTTTTAGCATTTAACACTAGTTTTTAAATTATCTCTCTTTTTCTAATTGGTTTCAGGCACTGATTTCTACAGCTTTTAAACATGTTCTGTTAACAACACTAGTCAAAAATCTAATTTTCTCATGGTCTCTTGCATTTCTAATTTGTATTATGGTCTCATTTTTGCAGACATTTTTAACCTTTAGGATCCTTTTTTTTTTTTTTTTTTTTTTTTTTTTGCTGTACGCGGGCCTCTCACTGCTGTGGCCTCTCCCGTTGCGGAGCACAGGCTCCGGACACACAGGCTCCGCGGCCATGGCTCGCGGGCCCAGCCGCTCCGCGGCATGTGGGATCTTCCGGGATCGGGGCACGAACCCATGTCCCCTGCATCGGCAGGCGGACTCTCAACCACTGCGCCACCAGGGAAGCCCCCTTTAGGATCCTTGAACTTAATCGTGAAGAGTGCTAACAAAGTTCTGCATTGAAAAATGCATACTTTTCATTGCTTTGTATTTTATTCACTTTTTTATCCTTAAAATTTAAAATACTGAACACAAAAGGAGATTAAATATCTCCTCTTAGCTGCTCTTAAGAGGAGATATTTAAGACTCTAGTCTCTGCTCCCTGCACTCCTCACCCTGCTGATTATTATTGTTCTGGTAGTTATAACTATAAATCGAAGTTGGAAAAGAGACCATTTGCCATTACATTAGGACAGTTTAAATGGAGTCACTTGTTCAAATTTACTAGCTTCCTGAAGCTAGTAAAGATGTTTATGGTTTCTAAGATTCCTTGTTAATTTATTTCAACACAAGACAGTGAATAATACATGTTTAGCTATTATAGTGATGAGAAAGGTAGCTCCTAGAAAGCTAGTACATATTCCAGCTTTCTGTTTAGAACTGTAAATGGCACTGAATTGAAAAATCAGTTGTCATAGTAAACAGCAGTGATGATGTCATAGTAGGCAGGTTTCTGAGTGTGTCTGTTGCTTTAGCTGACTGCCAGCAACGATTAGCTTTCTTTTCCAGAGAGCTGGTGTCAAGTGTTAATCAGCTATAGACTGGAAAGTTTTTACTGGCTAACATTTGTGGTGCAAGAAACACCAGTCTGTTTTTTATCTGTAGTCTCTTAGCCATATCATTGCTTATGATATCACGCATGTGATATTGAGTGGTATTCTTACAAAAAGAAACAGTTCCATTTTTCGTCTGTATTAGGAGTGCTTCAGAGTATGAAAATAGTGAATTTTGACCTTGAAGAGTCTAAATTATCTCAGGTAAGGTTGTGATGTGTCCCAGAAAAAAATTTACACATTAAACCCAGTTTATCATTCTTGTTTTTTACATTTAGAATAGTTTCTTAATTTGAAAACATAGTTCATAAAAAGTAGTATTGAAAATGTTAAAATACACAAAAGCTAAGAAAGGTAACTTGGATTTTGAGTTTCAAGAATTACATAAACTTGGTTCTTACAGAAAGCTGAAATTCCAGAATGCTTATAAGGTTTTTGTTTAATAATTTTTCCCTGATTTGCATAAGTCAGAGGTGTTTGTAGAAAATTTGGAAAATTTCACAAATACACAGAAGGAAATAAAAGTTACTCATACTTCTACTACCTAGAGATGCCACTATTAACGTTTCATGTATGTCCACCTAGCTGCTTATAGAGTTTGCCAATAAAATATCCTTTGAAATGAACACTTAAGGGTAACAAGTGTTAGAAATGGATATACTACAGTGAGAACCAAGTTTTGTTAATTCCACTGCTTCTCAGTGTTTCCTTCAGGCTGAAGAGAGAGGCCTCCCCGCTGGGGTGGGACATGAGGGCTATCTTGCTTTTTGGCCAGCTTTTGCTGAAGTGTAGCAGAGCATCTTTTCTGCAGACTGTAGTGTATCTGCCTGTCTTTATCTTAGCAACTCTTGCTGTCAGCTCTGAATGCCTGCTGGTTGCAGACAGAGACATTTGGAGTCTTTGTTGGAGTGGCTTGTTGACATAAGCCCCATGGATTCTTATCAACCTCCTAGAAGGATTCTTTCAATCAGCTCTTGATTGATCAAAAGAATGCCCCAATATTCAGAAATATAGTAACCTCCAGGGTAGTCGTGCCAAGTGAAAGCAAGGTGGAGTGTTTAGAGACTCCCAGGTGATTTCAATTAACATCTAACCTCAAATCCAGTCGCCTTGGTAAAAAAATCCGAAGGAGCTCAGAGCAGATTATGGTATAAGCATATGCCAGTCCTTGCCATTGGAAAAGTGCTAATCTGGTCAGCTCTGTTAAAGAGACAAGCGAGGCTGAGCAAAGCAGAATTTCTCATCCTGTTCATCTTTTGCCTAGTGCAGACGTACCCTGTGAAAGAGAGAAAGAAGGAAAGGTCACAGGCAGGTGGCTAGTAATACAAGATGGTTGGCTTTTCTTTCTGTGTGCCTTGGCTAGTGGTAAGCAGATCCTCAGGTCTGAGAAAATAGCAAAGTGAAGTGACACACAGGACAACTTCCCCAGGCAGTGATACAACTTCTGGGTATTCAGTGTGAAAATACAGTGCTGACTTTGATTCCAAAGCCCTCAGGGAGAGGAAACCCAGGGAGAAATTGGAGGAGGTGGCATCTCTTTGTAAACATTTTATTTTTCACATGTAGCAGACTCCTGCCTAGAGAATTGTTACGTGTCAGCCCCTCCATTCTGCCAGCTGTTTTTCAAGAGCGCCCTCTCATGTTCTCTTGAACTGACCAGTTTAAAAGGTGTCACTTCTGCCTGAGAAACCTAAGAGCTTACATGCAGTGCTTGGTGTGAAGGAATTGCTCTGGAAAATGAATAACCTTTGTGATAACTGCTCACATGCAAAGGAGGGAGACTACTGGTTTTACAAGTCTGGTTTGAATTCTTAGTTCTGGCTGGAAACAGAGTCCAACTCTGATGGTTCAGGACTTTAATGAAGGGGTAATTTTCAGAGAGTGGGCAGAGTTAAGGGTGACATGGGGTTCCTGTCACCCAGAAACTAACAGCAATGGGAAGCTGTTATCACTGCTAGGTGCAAAGGAGCAAAGAGAAGAAATAGCATTCATTCCTCGAGTCCAAAGAGAGAGCTAGAGCCAAAGAGGAGGGGCTGTCTGACAGGCGTAATAGCCCTGGAGGGATTCAGCCACTGCCAGAAAATGCAGCCCAGACCAGGGAGAGAATAAAGAAGCAACACTCCCCTCCCCCACTTTCTTTCCTCCCTCTTTGATCTCCTTCCAGTGCCTTCTATTGGCCAAACCCACCTGGAAGCCTGACTGCATGAACCTAGTGATGCTACCCATAGAGGTCAGCCTCTGGGGCACAGAGCAGGGCCAGAATGGCGGAAAATTGGTCTGGGGATGGAAAAAGGATCAAACAGAAAATTACTAGCACAACCTAGTAGCATATTCATAATCCCAGTTTCATCATTTTATCTTATCATCCTCATCTCCTGAAATCCCAAAATAAACCCTCAAGTATATGAGCTATTGGTTATGACTCAGTTATATATTTTAATATAAGTAGCCTAAACAGTTACCCTACCCTTATCAGAGTTATTAAATATTCAAAGAGAGAATGTGAACAATTCTCAGAAGAATTGGAAAATCACTGAAAGACCTTCTGTTGGGGCATTTTGTTGTTGGTTAAAATTAAACTAAGATTAGAAAAAAATGCATGCGAACTGTACAAGTGATTTATCCTAAAATATAAAAATAGTAATTTCAATCACACATTGGTGAGATGGGTTTTTGTTGTTAAAATTAAGCTGCAAAAAGAAAGCAGAGCTTTTTTTTTTTTTTTATCCTTGCCAATTATCCCTTCAGATCTATTTCACTAAGGTAGGGTGGAGATTCTTACTCAGACAATCTAGAAATAGAAGAAGAGATTTTTAGCTGTTAAAAGAGGATATGTTTCAATCCATAACTGTTGTTTGGCTTTGAGAGATAGAAAAATAAATAAGATATTTACTCTGCTTTCCAGAAACTTATGACCAAACAGTGAAAAGAGGTTCACACCCATCTAATAATAATCAGCAATAGGAACTTTAATAGAAACATCAGCTGTGGACTTAGTAAGAGGGAGACGTGGGCTTCCCTGGTGGCGCAGTGGTTCAGAGCCCGCCTGCCGATGTAGGGAACACGGGTTCGTGCCCCGGTCCGGGAAGATCCCACATGCCGCGGAGCGGCTGGGCCCGTGAGCCATGGCCGCTGAGCCTGCGCGTCCAGAGCCTGTGCTCCGCAACGGAGAGGCCACAACAGTGAGAGGCCCACGTACCACAAAAAAAAAAAAAAAAAGAGGGAGACGTGGTTTGTCTTCCCAAAGATTCTTTCATATGGCTCATAAATATTTATCGAAAGTATACTTGCTGTGTCCTAGAAGTACAGATGATAAAAAGATACCAAATGGCCCTGACCTCAGGGAGCTGGGGTCAAAATAAGCATTTTACTACTGTTTCATCAAGGGCAGCCAATCATTTGGTGCCTTACCGTTGCCTCAGTGATGGATGACATCCAGAATCCTTACCATGTTCTACTGTGGTCCTCTGCTCTGGCCCCACCTACCTCTCCAGCCTCCTCAGGTGCTCTGGCCTCTTAGTTCCTCGAATATGACATGCTTTCTCAGAGTCTCTTCTCTTGAGTTTCCCTTGCCTGGAGAGTGTGCTGCCACCCTCATCTCTGAACACCTCTTCTGTCTCCTGGGCCCTCCTGATCCCAGTTTAAATGCCACCTCTTCATAGAAGCCTTCCCTGACCTTCCAGACAAATTCCACGGATCTTGTTACTTTCTGTCAAACCCATATGTATTCAGGTACCCTGCTTTTACTCCTTCAAGCACCTTTCCACTTATTTGTGTAAAGTTTCGATGGCTGTCTTCCTTAGCAGAATGTACGCACCACGAGCAAGGTACCTGTCTGTCTGTTTCACAGTTATGTCCTTAAGTGCCAAGCATGGTGCTCAATAAAGAGTTGTAGAAGGAAGGAAAAAACTGGTTTCAAGCCCTGGCCCCTACCACTCACCAGCTCTGTGACCTTTGTTATTTCACCACTTGGAGACTCAATTTCTTATCTGTAGAATGGGGATAATGGTGATAATGGCACTTAGTATGTGCTAGGCACTCTGCTTTATTGGTCTTATCTCCTCCATTAATTCTCATCGGGAGAGGTGAACTGATTTGCTTGAGGTCACATAGTTTGTTAAGTAGAAAACAGGATTTAAATCCTGATCTAATTCCAAAAACTGATTGCTCTTTTCCAGGCCTGTGATTGTCCTGGGGGTAAATCCAGGAGGGGAGAAGGTCCTTGATACAAGGTAGCATGGATGCCCAGGTTGGGAATGTTAACATGAATGAGGAAGCCAGCTGGAGATCTCTTAAACCAGTTTTAGGGAATCAGTGTGTGTGATTAACTCCGTTTAGATGGAGAGGTAATGACTTGAGCCCTGAAGAAGCTAGCTGCATCTAGAAGTGGCCTGTAGTATGAGTGCCCTGAGGCAATCACTGGGGCCAAAGAGTGAAGCGCCTTGCAAACTGAGCCAGGGAGTTGCTACTTTCTGTAAAATGCTGTAGGGAGACCTCAATGGGTTTTATTTATTGAAAATATTTTGGAAGTAGGAAGTCTCAGTTTGGAGTCCCTTTGGGGGCAGAAGTGTCCAAAGCTCTCTCAGTTTGCATCTTTGTAGCAAAGGATACGTTTTAGCTGATTCTTTCGTTCCACTGTAGCACCTAGTGCAACAGTGTTTGAAAAGGAAGCACCAGTGTGAGGTAAGGGACAGATGTTTATGTTCAGTTGTTTGATATAATTCTGTTATTGTTGGTTATGGTTTTTCTGTAAGAGTATGCCTAGCCCAGAGGGGTGGCACCTGTGCACAAGTTACTTCACCTCTCTAGCCTCAGTTTCTCATTTGGAAATTAGGGACAATTAAAATATCTATTTCATAGGCCTGGCGTGCTGCATCCACACAGTGTCTGGCACAAAATAAGCTTTCAGGCATTGTTAGCTGTTCTCGTTAATATTTCCTGTCCATTCTGGTCCGTGCCTCTTGAATGAATGGGCATCGTTTACTTATCAAAGACAGGTTGACTGGGGCATAGGAATTGACTTTTTTTTTAAAGATCATGATTTTAGGGTTTACAAAGATAGTAAAACTGGCAATGAAAAAAAGGCAATGGCACACCCTAGTTGGACAGTCCTAGTGTTTCCTAGATGTGATTATGATGAAACGTAAAGCGTGAACACAGGCTAATTCTTACAGAATCCATAGTGTGGGCCGGGGCTTTGCTTTCCATGCATTCTCCCTGAGAAGTAGGTTTGATTATATCTATTTTACAGATAGGAGGTTATTATCTTTTCTAAGATGTTATAAGACAACTCTGGAAGTAGACACTAAACCATGTGCTTCTCCAAACCGTTTTGTGCCTTCAGCTTTGTCAAGGCCTGACTTATCTTCCAACAACTTCAACAACTCTGCTGGGAGGGAAAAATGGGAACAGAGCTAATTTCTTTTGAATCTATAGGATTAATTGGAAGCACTAGGCATAGTGTGCTGTCTAGTGCACAGAAGAGGCTCAAGAAATGTTTACTGAATATAAATCTTAATCAGATTGAGTGAGAAAAAGATGACAGAAAATCAGCATTAGGTGCTGGCTCCAGCCTATTTTCTATTTAAAAAAAAAAGGCGGGGGGTGAGGTCACTAACTATTTTATTAGCATAGTCTGTTTACACAGACTAATGGCTGGAGTCTGAGGTGAAGAATTTTCCTGTGTGTGTTGCATGTGATTAACTCCATTCTGTGAGGTTCAGTTATCTATGGAAATCTGTTTGTTTCCCATTAGGTAACCCCTGATGCCCAGGAAGCTCCTAGCTCTGTCCTTGTGTTGGGCTGATTAGTTTAGTCTCAGTTAAGATAAACTATGTGTAACCTTAAAATATTCAGACCATAAATAGGAAAGTGTAGCTGCTGTCATTGGTCATCATCAATGTATTTCATAGATAGATCTGATATTTCTGTTTTCCTTTAACTCAGGTAATTAAGAGCTGACATAAAAGAAGTACCATATAATGGTAATGGGGGGGAGGGAGAGAAAAGAGGAGACCTTCTTGCATTTAAAAAAAAAAAAAAGTTCATTCTGTTTCTCCACTGCCGCCCCCCACCCCACCCCGCCCTGCCCCGGAACTTTCTTTGCAATAGGCATTTATTGTCATATCAAACCTGAAAGTTTGGCCAGTCAGATGGTAGTTTGATTACTAAGCATCCTCTTCATGATTTAGCATGTTATACCACAAAGTGAAGATACTTAATGGGATAATTGTGTTGATTTACTATGCAAGTAGTTCATACAGAAATTTAGAAGTGTCAAACATTAAAAGACTTTGATAAGCCCCAATTCCCAGATCTTGGTTTCTAATACCATTTCCAATAAAAGGAACGACACATGACTTAATTCTATGGCTGGGGCAGGGAATAAGCAAGATCAGCCTGGAGGGTATTCTAATGCCAGAAAGCAAGAAAGTGATGAAACAAAACACACATACACAACACACAATGAATGATGAGGTATGTCAAAGGGACACAGGAGCCTGAAAGAGTGCCCAGTGGTCACAGCTGGGATGATTTAACTAAATAATGTAGTTTTAAATTATAACCCAAGATATAAAATAAATATAAATAAAAAATATATAATGTACCTATAATAAATACTAATAAAATATATATAATATGTAATATATATATATATATATAGCAAAATAATAATGTAAAGCACATACCCCTGAGTCCATACTGATACAAATAAATGATTGAATAAGTAAAGCAAATTAGAATAGATAAATTTTCTTTGTGGAAGAATTCCAAACGATTTTTGTCGATAATCCCCTGAAAGGAAGTGTAACATAACTGCCCATCCCTTAAATGTGGGCCTTGCACAGTGACTTCCTTCCCCAGAGTACACTATGGAAAGAGGAGGGAGAACCTTTACAGGGGAGACACCTGACAGACACTACTTCAGCCAGTTGATCAAGTTGACAACAACAGTGACAAATGAACACTTGACATGACATAACAAGGGTGGTACTTGAGCTCTGTGGTCTTCCTCCCCCAATCCAAGAATCTCATTATAATCCTGAGAAAAACACTGGACAAACAATTCAGCACTTTCTACAAAATACCTCACCAGTACTCCTCAAAACTGTTGTCAAGGTTATCAAAAAAGGAAAGTCTGAGAAACTGACATGTTCTAGAGGAGGAGAAGGGAGACATGACAACTAAATGTAATGTGATGTGGATGGGATCCTGGAGTGCAAAAAGGACATTAGGCAAGAACTAAGGAAATCTGAATAAACTATGGACTTCAGTTAATAGTAATGTGTCAGTATTGGTTCATTAGTTATGACAAATATGGCACACTAAGAGGTGAACCATAGGGGAAACGGGGTGGGGTGTATAGGGACTCTGTTTAATCTTTACAACTTCTCTGTAAACTTAAAAATCATTCTAAAATTAAAAGTTTATTTTTAAAAAAAGACTGTGGCAAAGATTAATCTATAGTTCAAGTTTAATTTTCATCATGCTGGGAGCCTGAAGTAAATAAAACAGCCCATGGTGTTCTAGGATGATTATGGTGTAAAGTGGGGCAATTTCCTTGCTGTTGTCTTGTAAAGCCATGACAGTTTGTTTGCAGAATCAGAGAATGCAGTATTTCTAAATGTTCTCTTGTGGAATTTCCTACTGGCATGACTTTCTTCCCCCTTTGCTTCTGCCCAGTAGCAGTCCCTTGAGTGGCATTTGCTGTCCTAGTTAATCAGAGGGTAGGAGAAATGAAAAACTCTCCTCTTCCCCCTCCTACGAAGTTTCAATGGGCACTGGAAATGTAGGTCAAATTGCATCACTGTAGAAAGGAGCGAACAGGAAGGTATTTATGAAGTGCTGCCAGCCTCTCTTTAGATTCCGAGTCATGATGAACCAGTGTTGAGCCAGCTTAGGTGTGAGATACAGGGAATCGGGGAGTCATGTTTTTGATGTAGTCCCAGAATGTTACATTTTAGTCAGTGATAAAAAGATCTCTGTCTAAAGCCCTAGTGAAAATAACTTACACTGGCTTTAATTACACTGGCTTCTGGAATTCTTTTTGTCTCATTTATTATTGGCACATTGCAGCAATTTATATTAATTTAGCCAGAGAGATGTTTGAATTGTAGAAATGATTGCCATGTGTACATAAGAAAATAAATCTCATATTTGATAATCACATAAGTCTAATGATGCATTTTGCAAATTGCATATAATCATATGCTCAATGGGATCTTGATACCACAAATAGGTTGTAATATTCAAAGTATACTATTTCATGGCTCTCTATTTTTTTAATGGCAGAATCTTACAGATTTTAAAATAAGTCTTTAAATACATGCTCTTATTTTTTACATATTGTATACTACCTGCCCTTTGTAAGACATCCAGATGTTGGCTGCCAAAGTGGTCCATGTTACATTGTCCTGAACAGTATGCATCCTGACAGCAAAACCAGTTCTAAAACCTACTCCATTTTCACTCTCTCCTTGCCTCTGTCAAGATAATTGGTAGTTCATTTGTATACAAAATGGAAAATCAGATGATAAAATATATTTGCATAGGCTTGGGTATTATTTATAATCTTATAGGATGAATAAATTATTCTGTGAAATATATTTATAATCCAACATTTAGCTGTTTCTTTAACTTTTAATTTTAAAATAATTCAAGATTCACAGGAAATTGTGACGATAGTACAGAGAGGTCCTGGTTGCTCTTCACCTAGTTTCTCCCATTGATTACATCTTACCTAACTATAGCCCAGTAGCAAAGCCAGGAAATTGACATTGGTATATAAGGTATGGGTATAGTTCTGTGTTAGTTTATCTCATCTGTCAATGCATGTAACCACTACAGTAATCAAGGTGCAGAACTATTCCATCACTGCAAAAATCTCCCCTGTGCTGCCTCTTCCGAGGTACAGTCATTCCTGTTACCCTCACAGTCTCTAACTCCTGGCAACCACTAATCTGTTCTCCAGCTCTATAATTTTGTCGTTTTGGGAATGTTACATAAATGTGATCTTTTGAGATTGGCTTTTTTCACTGAGTATTTTAAAAAGAATATTTATGTTAAACATTTTTAAGGAATAATTATTTTTAAAAGAAGTTATCATCCAGAGTTTGATTCACTAATTTTCAAACCTGTATTTTTCTAGCTTGGGTGTTGTGTACTCTGTGTTGCTATATTTGAACAGCAGCAAAAGTTGTATGTGCCGACGTAATAGCTGATCATAGCATTAACCTTATTGCCTGCCGTTAAGGATGATACGGACAAGTTAAAGGGAAAATTACCCCAGGAGAAGCCAATTTCATCAACACAGTAAATATTACAATTGATTACTGAGCAGGAGTAAGAAGTCCAAATATATACTTTAATTGTACCAAATAAAGTAACTGACCCACATTCGTGTTCCATTTCATCCTGAAAGAACTCTTTAAAGAGGAGAGACTTTTGGAACAGGATATTTAAATGAACAACAATTGAAATATTTACATTAATTAGCTAATGTAAAGATCGTGTCACAGAATTGCTATATGTGGTTATTGTGAAGTATCACCATAAGAAAGCCAGTATCTTCATCATGTTAATGAGATTCTTTGGAAATGGAGTCCTGTGTGTAAATGAAGGCTGCGAACAAACAGCCTCCAAAGGAACAAATCTTCCTCAGAATCCGGTGTGTTGTTTTTGAACAAAATATTAAAAATACTCTGCAAGCTGTAGGAGGGTGCCTTAGTGTTTGGCCACAAATAATGATACCATGGCTCTAGGGAATCCCATGTGGCCAGACCTACAGAATTGTAATTGAGCAAATAGAAGGTGGGTCCCAAGGCACCATTCTGAGTTCACTGGTGGTGAAGGTGAAGGAGTGAGCCCTGCTCCTCGGCTTGCCCAGAGTTCCTGTTCCTGCACAGATTTTTACAAATGGGATACTCTTGTAACTGGTGTTTGATCTCCAGTTGACTCTAGCTCCTGACATTTTAGACAGTCTTCCTCCCAGACAGGAAACTATTCTTTGTAATGAAAATCAGCCTCTATTTACTGACAACATTTTTCTTTTTTTTTCCTTCAAGTAGCATTTGACCCTACTTAAAGTAGCTATTGGTATGGAGGAGAAGGGAAACAATCATTTATCTATCATTGAATGTATGCCAGCCACTGTACTGTGTATGTACATTTACGCATGTAATTATAGTATTGAAAAATTGCATTAATGATACTCATTAAGTGATGGGCCTGAAATAAACAGCATACTAAGTAACTCTTCATAGCAAATAAGCCATTTTTCTTGGTCAGGTATACTTAAGAGGCCTGTGGCCCAAAACACTATCTATCTATATCTATATAGATATATACGCACACACACACATTATATAGAGATAATTTAAAGAATATATATCAATTAATTAACTTGTGTATTTATACAATGTGTGAAGTGATACAGAATTTAAAGATACAAGATCTACCCCTCCTTTTAGCAGCTTTCTATCCAGATGAGGAAAATAATTTATAGGTACAAGAAAAAGCAACTAACTACGGGAGTGAAAACTACTTAACCTATCAATGCAATGTGTATAATAAGGCAAGTCATAATTAATTACTAAGTAAATCTTTCAGATTGTAAATGCTATAAATATTCAGAGGAGGAAATGATTATTGATCTCTTACCCTTGATTTTTGTCACCTGTAGCATGCAGATAATACCTACCTCATAATGAGAAATGAATAATATAGGTATGTATTTCCTATTAGTACACTTTCAATCCATTATAGCTGTGCCATTGATAATGAAAACTATGATGATAGAGTAACAACAATAATACTGTGTTAGTGTAGGTTCACTGCTGTCACTACCCAAAACCTCAGTAGCTTAACACCATACATGTTTACGTGTCACTCAAGTCACAGCTCAGTGTGAGTTGGCAAGGAGGCTCTTGCTTCACCCAGTCATTCAAGGGTGAAATTTTGTGACTTTGCTCACCTCTAGGTGCTTGGAGCCTTCTCCATTTGACCAGTAGAGGGTATGAGAGATTGAGGATCAAGACAAGGAGGTTTGTCTGGGCCAAACCTAGAAGTGGCCCCAAACATTTCTGTTCATGTTTTAGGACTCAGTCATATGGTTACACCTTACTAGAACAAATACTGGGAAATTTAGTCTAATTGTGTGCTCAGGAAGAGGAGAATGTGGATATAGGTGAGCACTGGCAGTCTATACAAATAATAATTAGAAAGGCTTAATAGAAGAGGAGGGATTTTTCCTGGATCTTTTAGAGAAGAAAGTGAGATTTGTAATAGGTTACTCAGCCTGCCTTTAGGTGGCATTATTTCAAGAGGAAGGATGAAGAACTTAAAAAGCCTGCAAACATTGTTAATACAAATTACACATTTGTCCCACTAGCCACTGCCTTTACTGTAAGCCATTTGGTAATGACCTTGGGCATGCCATCTAGCTACTATAGACCTCCATTTCCTCACTTATAAATATTCTTCATAGGGTTGTGGTGAAGTTTAAACAAGACTGGGCATACAAAGTGCTTAGCACAGGGTCTGGCCCAGAGTAAACATTCAGTAAGAGTTACTATTACTGATAATGTTAATATGTATGGCCCCAGAGCTAAATACTTGCTAGCTGTTCATTTATTTGTCATCTTTCCTAAAGGACTGCTTAGAGTAGCAAAGAATGACTTGACTGAGTATGTTTATATGAATTTTAGAATTCCAAAACCCCGGTTCAGTAATAGGAGATTAGTGTTCCCCTGGCAGAATACTGGGGGAGAAACCCTCTCTGTCCCCCAAGGCTGGCATCCTCCCATTCAACTCCACAGACTTTTTATTGTTCTATGACGAGGACAACAGTAGTATTGGGCCGTGATTTACCTCTCCTCCCTTCTTCCCAGAACTTTCTCAGTGTTGAACTCTCTCCGTGAGTTTATCAGGGAAGAGTGAGGGTAAATGTCAGAACAGCTACTTTTTGCTTAGGCCTAACTGCAAGTTCTTAGCAAGGCAAGAACATCCCACCCAGGCCCATGTTAACTTGAGTGGATGGGTAGCTGTCAGAGCCTGTGGTTCCTTTAACTTAATTCTGTTCAGCAAACATTTATTAACAGCCCTGGGGATACAAGGTTGAAACGTTGCAGACCCTGCTTCTAAGAAACCGACTTAGGAAGGGTGAGTTTCTTGGAAGGTAGGAAGGAAGGAATTGAAGGTGGTGAGAAGAGCAGGTGTGGAGGAATAGAGGTAGGAATTGCTGTGGGGCGGCAGTGGAAGGAACGGTACAAGCTCAGCTTGAGTGTGCAGCTGCCTCAGGTCTGCCCCTAATCGGCCTCTCCTCGCAAGCCTCAGTTTTCTCTCTTTTAAAGGAGTGGAGTAAAAGTCCTGACATCCTAGACCTGGACGATTAAGTGAGATGATACGTGTAAAGGGTTTACTGTGTGTTAATAGTACTGGGCACATAGTAAGTGCTTAGTGCGTGTCAGCTGCTACTATTGTTATTGTTTTTGTGTGCTTCCGTAAATCGACTTGTAAACCCACTGCCTTGCCCAAGGATTTTGTGCAGGCAAATTAGAGAACTACTGGGAATTTTATTATATTTTTGGTTCTCTCTTAAGGCTACTGGTGAAAGAGTGTACTGTAGTCACAACTAATGGAAAAATGGCCTGCTGACCCCTGAGCTAAAAGGATAGAGAGCCCAGTTAATCTCAGTGAAATCTGGGAGAGTTAGGGCTTGAGATGGGAGAGCCGTGAGACTTAAATGGCAAAGGGAGGGAGGGATGGCTATGTTGAACCCTTTGGAGAGAAGAGGGGCTGAATGTGTGTGGATATGTAGAAGTTGTCAGAAAATGGAGCCTCCTTTTTTTTCTTTTAATTTATTTTATTTATTTATTTTTGGCTGCTTTGAGTCTTCGTTGCTGCGTGCGGGCTTTCTCTAGTTGCGGTGAGCAGGGGCTACTCTTTGTTGCAGTGTGCGGGCTTCTCATTGCGGTGGCTTCTCTTGTTGGAGAGTACGGGCTCTAGGCGCATGTGCTTCAGTAGTTGTGGTGCACGGGCTCAGTAGTTGTGGCTCATGGGCTCTCGAGTGCAGGCTCAGTAGTTTTGGTGCACAGGCTTAGTTGCTCCGCAGCATGTGGGATCTTCCCGGACCAGGGCTCCAATCCGTGTCCCCTGCATGGGCAGGCAGATTCTTAACCACTGTGCCACCAGGGAAGCCCTGGAGGCTCCTTTTAAAATGTTAAGACTGGGCTTCCCTGGTGGCGCAGTGGTTGGGAGTCCGCCTGCCAATGCGGGGGACACGGGTTCGAGCCCTGGCCTGGGAGGATCCCACATGCCACGGAGCAACTGAGCCTGCGCTCCAGAGCCTGTGCTCTGCAACAAGGGAGGCCAAGACAATGAGAAGCCCGCGTACCGCAGCGGGGAGTGGCCCCTGCTTGCCTCAACTAGAGAAGGCCCATGAGCAGCAACGGAGACCCAATACAGCCAAAAATAAAAACAAATTAATAAATAAATTAAAAAAAAATGTTAAGACTTCGCGTGAGGAGTTTCACGGAGGGTCAGGAAAGCCCATGACTGACTGCAGGTACTAAAACGTATCCCTGAAACCTAGGCCAGAGGTTCTGGAGTTCTTCCTAGTAACTGGCTTCAGCTCCCTCTTTACTGGTTATGTTTTCAAACTCTTTTTTGGTGTTCAGTGGAGTGACCCTTAGAGCAGTAGGTGCAAAAACTTGACAGTATCTGTGGGAGACTTATTCCAGTACTGCACTGTGGACCCTCCAGTCCCATGGTATCCATGGGTTCTGCATCCACGGTTTCAACCAACTACAGACTGTAAACATGGTGCCCCACCAGATGAGTGATGGTTGAATCCACAGATGTGGAACCTGTGGATAGGAGGGCCAACTTTATAGAGTTTCATTATTAAATTTGCTTTGCCAGGGAGAAAACCAGTTAGGGTGAAAGCAAGGTGGAACTTGGGTGGGAAGAGAGTGAATAAACTAGGGACACTGTCAAATCACATTTTTGGAGAATATGCCTACAGTTGACAATGTAACCTGTTTTAAAAATTTTGGTTTGTGGTTTTTCATTTGGGAGAAGAGACTTAGGAAAATGACAAAGGCTCAGTGTCACAAGCTTGGCTGTCTACAGGAGACAGGCCTGGAAGGAAAATAAGTGATGTGGCCAAGCTGCGTACTTTGGGAAGTACATGCCCACTGACAAGAGGTAGCCCACGACGCGGCGTCAGCCAGTTATCCCCATGTGGGAAAGCTGCCCTCAGTGGCCAAATTTTTGGACCTTCAAAGAGAAAGTGGAAATACGGAATTTTAAGTGAATCTTTCTAACTTTTAAATATTAGCAACAAATTCCCTTTTTCTCCCCCTAAGATCACCAAGCAAACAGACAAAAAAGTGAACTATTTTAGGCCCATGTTCTTTGTTTGCAGTGAGAGTCAAAGAGTGGAGAGAAAAATGTGTAACCTGGGAGTTAGGCAGCTCAAAGGAATACGCTCCTGGTTCTGGGGCTCATGAGGCACAGAACCTGGTATGGGGCACGTGCTCCACACGTTTTCATTGAATAAATAAACCGGCTGGGGTAAACCTCTCTAGAGAGATGGAGAGAGGAGTCCGCCTTCCCTCACCTCCAGCTTAGAAGATAGAATCAAGTCAAAACCTGTGTCGCCCTCCTTGTTGGGCCCACCTTTCTAGCCCTTTCTCTTCCCTTTCACAGCCTGTGCAAGCACCTGAGGTGCATTCTCACACTGCAGCTCCGTGGTTTGCCTAGAATTTAAGAAAGTTTAGGAAATAGAAAGTGTATACTGCTATGCTTAAAAACAGGACCAACTCAGTTTAGCCTGTATTTTCCTTCCTCTATCATGATTAGTGCTTAATTTTGATAGACTCAATTATGTAACAAGAAGTGATCCAGATTATGCCATAAATTGCAACAAGGGTCTCAGAGTCTTAAAAGGACATAGAAATGTTACTCCTGGAAAATAAGTCATTTTCTTTGTTAAAGTTGATACAACAGTGCCCATGTAACTGTGGGCTTTTCCCTGTTTAAAGTTAATGAGAGGATTTTTCTGAACCCTTGGGCATTCCACAGGATCTTCTTTTATATCAAATTCTGCTGATATCTGCCCTTTTATTTATTTATTTATTTATTTTTCAGTACAGAAGTTTTACTGTCTTGAGCAAGATTATTTTTGTTGCGGTTATCAGAAATCAATTCCTAAAAATTCAAGCTCTGATTAGGGGGGGCCATTTACCCTTCAGGTCCAGGGGATTCTTAAAACCCTGCAGAAGGGGCTTCCCTGGTGGCGCAGTGGTTGAGAGTCCGCCTGCCGATGCAGGGGACGCGGGTTCGTGCCCCGGTCCGGGAAGATCCCACATGCCGCGGAGCGGCTGGGCCCGTGAGCCATGGCCGCTGAGCCTGCGCGTCTGGAGCCGGCGATCCGCAACGGGAGAGGCCACAGCAGGGAGAGGCCCGTGTACCGCAAAAAAAAAAAAAAACAACCCTGCAGAAGGATGTGCTTGGGTCCTCTGGGAGACTATACGTGGGACAGGAAAGCCCTAGAACCCCCTGGGCAGAAACTGTTTCCCTTTCTGTCCTGTGGGGCTTCAGGGCCTCCTGGGGCTGATGTACTCTGAGCAGCATGTTCATTCGTGTCAGTCTTTGCTGACTGGCTTTTTCCTAGAGACTGAGAGCACATGGGGGAGCTTGCAGCGTAGACCAGAGTAGACCCTCTTCGTCCCAATTTCTAGTGCTCAGGAGAACCAGCTGAATGTCTCAGTTTGGGTCATGTGTCCAGCTTTCACCAAAACAAGAGAGGAGTTTGGAGTTTCATAGTACAAGCATTACTTGGCATTGGGTTATATGGTGCTTACAAAAAGGGTCACCATGGGCTAGGCAGCTACTCTAGAAGAAAGCCATCTTTTACAAGCTCCATCCTCCACCCCCCAACCAAAAATTTAAAAAAAGAGTAAATAAATTAAATTTATGCCTGTCAGGACTTTGGAGAACATTCAAATTAGGTCTTTTCTTTCTTCTTGTTTCCATCTCCTCTCCCACCTCTAATGGGTTGCCATTTAAAAAATCTTTTAAAAAATTGTATTTGTTGAATGCTTGTTACATAGTAGGTGGTGAATGAGTAAAAGCTATCAAGTTTTATGTTTCTGTTGTTAGAAAATGTTCTCCAGTCTTCCTTTTAAATTATTTCTTTCTCTTCGCAAAACAAAATTAAGTTGCTGTTTAGGCAGTTTGGTATACTGGAAAGGGAACTAAATAGCACCAAAGGCCTCCATTCTGGTTCCAGTTTCAAACCATTTATTTTCTGGGTTATCTTGAGCAAATTACGACCTTCTCTCAGTTTGTTTCCTCACTAGTAAAATGGAGATCATAAATAACAGCTCTTTTGAGCACAGTGTTATTGTGAAGATAAAATGAAAGAATATATACAAATGTGTGATAGTTGTTTTTTTCCTACTAAAGAAAGATTTCTGACCCCTATTCTAAGTAGAAAAGTTACTATTTTTAAATGTTTATTTTTAGTAACTGCCACTACCATTTTTCTCTAAGAATAGGGTTTCTCTTAAAGCATTTTTACGGTATTCAGGCTAGTAAACGGTGAATTCTTTTAATGGCAAACACTATCTTGGGGGAGGTTTCATAGCACTCTGATGACTTCCTTGGATACTTTGGAGATATAGCTGAAGTGTTCTGATGGAAAACTGAAAACTAGCTTGACTTAGAGAAGTAGGGTCAAGCACACACGATGCCGGTGTTGTATCTGCATCTCCAGCCTACCTTGAAGGAATCACCGTCAGAGAGGTGGTTATCTGTAACATAACATCTTTATTGGCTGCCTGTATCCTGGGAATTTGTAGCTTTCTTTGAGTGATTTTGCATAGCCGTAAAATGTTTAGAATGCAAAGAAATGAATTTTGGCTCAGGACAGACATGTTAAACAAGATAGTGGCTTTTATTGGAAATAAGGCAGAAAAGGAACACTGAAATGGAAATCAGAGAAAATTTTTAAAAGATAGAAGACTGGGAAGCAATTAGAAATCTGAGAAAGAGAAACAGCTGGCTTATAAAGATTGTAGGAATGATTACTTTACTGAATGATTACACTGCTGAGTAACATTTTGTGGGTGAATAAAACAGACTGTTTAAAAAAGGGAGAGGGGAAGGATATGATCCAGGAATAACTTAAAAGCCAATAAAGGTAATTATGAAAAAATGTTCAAACATGGAATTCAAACATAGAATTTCAGCCACTGACTTTGGAAGATGCTTTATTGGCACCTCAAACCATAGAAATATTTGCCATCTTAGAGTACGTGATAATAAAAAAAGTTGAGCAAAGCCTTGGTGTATAGCCAGTGAGGATTATAGGAAGAGAAGTGTATTACTAGTGAATTTTTCATATGAAATCAGCCTGCCTTGTGCTTTATATACTTGGACAGCATCTGTTCCATAGCTGTGTCATTGTACATATTTGCTGTTTTCTCCCTCCTGCTGCATGTCAAACTTGAAAACCAGCTTAATTTCTAACTCTGGTTTGTTAATCTCCAATCCCTTAATTCCACAACTCAGTGCTCTTCCCCAGATTAATTTGAGTAGTACCCACATTCTACTTGAAATATGTATGAAGGCATATGTACAGAAATATGCAGATAAGGGAACGGGTAATTTCTTTGTGTTTTTTTAGGAAGATGGTTTAATTGAGTTTTTGTTTCCTGTTTGTACTATTATGAATTGCTTTTATAAACTGCTGAATGATAAAGGACAGAGAGAGCTTTCCAAATAATATTCTCACTCAGTGTGTTATGTGTGGGTTGAAATCTGTGATTCTGACAGGTTTCATAGGAGTAGGCTTTCTGAATAGCCATTTTAAAAATTAAGTGAAAACTCACTAGTGGCAAATTACACACAATGATTTTAAGCCCCAGGAGGCTGACTCTATGTACATATTGGATAGTTGTTTGTTCTTAGTTTATTGTATAAATATAGCCAATTAAGTTCATTGTAAAAAACAAACTGAATTGCATTTGTCGTCAAATTGGTAAAGTGACTCGAATTTTAACACTTCGACATTTTAAACACATATAATTTTGGGACATCTGGCAACTAATGAGATTGTAGATTTCTGATTAATTTTATACATTGTTTCATCGCTTTGCCCCTTTTTTTGTAGGTCTGAACAAAATTAAGGAGGAGCTTCTACAATCACAGCAGATGAAGATCCACTGGTAAATCGATCCGGATTTTTGGCCTGCCCTCCAAAGAAAAGGTAACTGCTTCTTTCAACATAGCACAGCTGAGTAAATGCTGCAGTGCCTCTGATTATAATGGAGTTTGAGTTTTACCAAAGGATGATAATTTTTTAAATTTAAGGTATCTGAGTAAGGTCTCCAATTTTAAGCATTGGATCGTTGAATATGATCTTATTAATATGAAATGACAGTGAATTTTAGAGTACAGTATTTTTAGATGTTTGTCAAAATAAAATCTGCTAAATAACCTTCCCTCCCCCAAATTCATTAAAATTTTTGGAATACTTTGGAGATAGGAACCCACACCGCCTGCCCCCCCCCCCCCCCCCCGCCAGCAACCCAATCCATATTCACCTTTTCCTGTGAAGTTGTCTAAAGATGTGCTCTTGCACTTTTGTCCTGTTCCACTTTCCCAAGCTCCTGTTTTCTTCTCTCTCCAAGCAATGTAGACCCAGCTGCTGAGGGCAGGGGAGATCGTAAGGAAATTGTAAAACAGACCGGAGAACTTCAGGTGCACTTTCTGGGCCCAGTGCCTTTGCCCAGCCTGCCGGCTCTGCTCGTGAGCAGTCCCAGATCATTACAAAAATAGCAGTCACCATTGATTGAGTTCCTCACTACATACTCACTATTTTCATTTACTATTTGGGGAGGAGGGTGGTAAGTATCATATAATGTGAAAAAGAAGAAAAATTTCTGAAGGTGTTTTTATTAAAAAAAAAAAAGATGCCTCCTCCCATCTACTCTTGAAAGGAATGAGAGGGGCTTCCAAGTTAAGATGCAGTTTAAGATGAGTCATTGAAGGATAAAACTGAACAGAATCCAAACAGGAAAGACCAAAGGAGTTTCAGCCTCTGAAATTGATCAACTTACATATTTAGGCAACAAATGCAATGCCTCAGTCAGGTTTTAGGCATCTGTAGCAAAGATGGAAACATTTTGGACAACATGAACATGCATTTGCAAAGATAACATTTTGACTGTGACCAAACAGAAACAGGAGCTTGTAGAAGGATGTAGCAGTTTTGTTAAGATGTTTAGAAGAACAGGACTGGGCAGCTCTGAAGTCTCCACCTTCAAAACAGGCCCTTAAAATTTTCCAGCCCAAAGCTGAAAGGCCAGCAATGTAGAGGTATCTTTCAGTGATCATCAAAGTCATCACCAAGGATGGCATTCACCGTGGAATGTCTGGAAAGTGCCAGAGAAGCAAGAAGCAGGGCTTTCCTAGATGGTGGTCAGCAACTGGCAGTGGTGGGGTATGAGGGAGTGGGAGGTGAAGGTAGAGAGGAAACACATTGAACAGAAATATGCCAAAGGACCTCTTCAGTCCATAGCTGTTTACTGAGCTTCTGCTACGTGCAGAAGGATTATCCTTGAGGAGGAAAAGAGAAGAATAGGAGGTGATTTTGACAGACTATAATTATGACTTACCCTTTTTGAATACTGTTCCGATGAAAAGTCAAGTATAATAGGATACCAGGAAGCCAGTGACAAGGGGGGTAAAGAAGTATCGCAACTCAAGACTGCAGGGATCAAACATGTGGAGGAATGAAATGGACCAGGTGGAACTATGAGAAACTGTTAAATTCATGACTTATCTCAAAGGGCTTACCTTTTTTTTTTTTTTTGTGGTACTCGGGCCTCTCACTGCTGTGGCCTCTCCCGTTGCAGAGCACAGGCTCCGGACGTGCAGGCTCAGCGGCCATGGCTCAGGGGCCCAGCCGCTCCGCGGCATGTGGGATCTTCCCGGACCGGGGCACGAACCCACGTCCCCTGCATCGGCAGGCGGACTCTCAACCACTGCGCCACAAGGGAAGCCCAGGGCTTACCTTTTCAGTGCCAGCTGATCTTAGTCCCAAAATCCATTTAACAGATATTAATGGAGTGCCTACTTATATGCTGTGCTCTTCCAGGCACTGGGCATTAATTAGTAAATCAAAGGGACAAAGTCCCTGCCATTGTGGCACTTACCTTTTAATAAGAAGAAACAGATAGTAGGTAGCAAATGTAATAAGTAAGTACATTGATTTGACTTCTGTTTTAATAAAACCACTCTGGCCACTATATTGAGATAGGATATAGAGGGCAAGGGTAAAAGCAGTGAAAGCAGTTAAACTGTGGTTATTGAAATAACCCAGACCTTTCAAAATTTTAAGGGAACTGAAATCTTAACTTTAATGACTTTTCCTGATTTTTTTCAAAGTTAGCAATTTAAGAAAACAGTTTGAGTCCACCTAAATAAGTCGGTGGGATTCTGCCATGTGGTGACAGTTTGCTACCTTGGGTATAGAAGTGATAAAGGAAGTCAGAAAAAGGTGAGGATTTTGGGCCAGGCTAAGTTGGGAAAGGTCAGAGTTGACTTGAAACTCACTTGAAAGCTTGATTTTGATTAGCACGTGAAGCTGAAGGAAGGGAAAAGATAATGGCATGTAACTAGTCACAGTAGCAAAAAGGTGGAAAGAACCCAAAAGTCCATCACCTGATGAATGGATAAACAAACTGGTATATCCACACAGTGGAATTTTATTCAGCCATAAAGTAGAAAAAATTACAGATACATGCTCCAACGTGGGTGAACCTCGAAAACCTGGCTAACTGAAAGAAGCCAGACACAAGAGGTCACATACTGTATGGTTTCAACATTGTGAAATATCCAAAATAGGCAAATCTATTGAGAAAGAAAACAGATGTGGTTTCTAGGGGCTGTGGGAGGGATGGGAGACGGGGAGTGACTGCTTAACAGGTACAGGGTTTCCTTTCGGGGTGATGAAATGTTCTGGAACAAAATAGTGATGATGATTGCACCACATTGTAGTGTACTAAATGTCACTAAGTTGTATACTTTAAAATGGTGAATTCTATGTTATGTGAATTTTACCTCAAATAAAAAAAAAGGATGGCATGTGGAAAAGTATTTGAAGGATGTGTATTTTATGTCTTGTTTAGCTGGAGTGGAGTCTTTGTAAGGGGGCGTGATGGATGATAAAACTAGAAAAGAAGGATGTTGAGTCAGATAGTGAAAGTTGTTGGCTGCCAGGCAAGCAGTTTAGACTCTCTTCTGTTAGCAGCTGTAAAACATAGCAGTGTGTACTCCCTAAGTAAGAAGGAAACTGAAGAGAGGTTAGTGCTTTGGGAATCGCAGCCTCTGGGATTCAAAGCAAAGCAAGCGGCCTCTGGCTTTATCAATCTGTGCTATTGCTGCTCACCTTGTGGAATTTTATGATAATCTCATGGAAGTCGCAAACAAATTTAATTTAGAGTTTCTTCATCTTTTAAAGAATATGCTTATTATAGTTCCTGATTATAAATGTTTGTTATTAAAAAAATTAGGTAACTGTGAGGTGATTGATGTCAACTAACCTTATCGTGGTAATTGTTTTGAGACATATATATATATCTCCATATCTATATATCTATCTCAAGTATCTCAAATCATCACATTGTGTACCGTAAACATATACAATCTTATGTGTCAATTATATTTCAGTAAAACTGGAAAAAATTTAAACATTATATAAACTGTAATAAAAAGCATAATAATTACATTCCTTCCTTCTCTAGTACCCATAAGTCCAGAGCTATCTAGACTATTGTCTATGAAGAGACTTATCGTCATCATCATTATTACATTTTCACAAAAGCAGGCACATATGCATAGTATTTTGCATGTCACTTTAAAAAAACTTACATCTTGGCTGTCTTTCTACTTCTTTCTTTTGGATTGCTACATTACATGCTAGACTTTCATTTGTAAAACAAACAAAAAAATTGAAAAGCAAATGCCATTTACCTCTATTACGAAGAAAATGAGGTATCATAAAATGTAAAAGTAGCTAACACTTAATGAGCCCTAACTATTTGCCAGGCGCTCTTCTAAGCATATTAATTCACTCACTCCTTGTAACAACCTGATGAGGTAGATACTGTTTTGATCCTCCTTTTACAGAGAAGCTAACTGAGGCAGAGACAAAATGTGTCCTATTATGGTCCATGGTTAGGCAGTAGCAGAAATGAGCTCCAGGACCAGCTTCAGCTCCAACTGATGGTTGTTAGGAGGGACCTTGTGGCCAATGGTGTGAGATCATAGAGATTTTTCAAGAGAAGTCAATCTGGAATTTTGTGTGAAATTTTCCAGATTTTAATGTTGGCTTTTAAAAAAAATAGCTTTATTGAGATAAAATTTAAATGCCACAAATTTACCACTTTAATCAATTTTAGTATATTGACCATGTTGTGCAGACAACACCTCTATCTAGGTCTAAAACATTTTTATCACCCCCAGAGGAAACATCGTTTCCATTAACCAGTCACTTTCCATCCTCCCCTCTCACCAAACCCTGGAAGCCGCTGCTCTGCTTTGTTTCTGTGAATTTGCCTATTTTGGATATTTCACATAAATGAAATCATATAATACGTGGCCTCTTGTTTCTGGCTTCTTTTACTTAGCTTGTTTTTGAGGTTCATCCATATTGTAGCATGTATCAGTACTTCATTCCTTTGAATGGGTGAATAATACTCTATTGTGTGGCTATACCACATTTTGCTTAGCTATTCTTCAGTTGATGGACACTTGGGTTGCTTCCACCTTTTGGCTTTGTGAACAATGCCATTATGAACATTGGTATACAAGTATCTCTTGGAGTCCCTGCTTTCAGTTCTTTGAGTGTATACCTAGAAGTGGAATTGCTGGATCATATTGTAATTGTTTGTTTAACCTTTCGAAAGACTGTCAAACTGTTTTCCACAGGGGCTGCACCATTTTACATTCCCATCAACAATGTAGAAGGATTCCAATTCCTCCACATCCTTACCAACACTTGTCATTTTCTGTTTTTGTTTGTTTTTATTTCCTTACTAGCCATCCTAGTGGGTGTGGAGTGGTATCTCATTGTGGTTTTGATTTGTATTTCTCTAATGACAAATGATGTTGAGCATCTTTTCATGTGCTTGTTGGTCATTTGTATTACCTCCTTTGGAGAAATGTCTATTGAGATCCTTTGCCCATTGCAAAAATTGGATTCTTTGTCTTTTATTGTTGTTGTCAGAGCTCTTTATACATTCTAGATATGAGTCCCTTATCAGATATTGGATTTGCAAAAATTTTCTCCATTCTCTGGGTTCTTTTCACTTCCTTTAGGGTGTCCTTTGAAGCACAAAAGTTTAATGATTTTGATGAAGTCCAATTTATCTATTTGGCCCTGTTTTGTAAGAAATACTTGGTAAGTTGGATTCCAGCCTTCTAATCATCCACCTGTGCTTGCTGCTGTGCTGCCACTTCCCCCAGAAACCATTTGGAAAAATCCTAATGTTTTGTGGAGATCCCTGTTTTCTGAAGTGGAGGCAAGAAGCTCTAGAAAGCAGCAAAGATAGATTTCCTACCAGTAGTGGTTTTGTTTTGATTCACCTTTTCGGCTCCTGAAGTTCCTTCACTTTCGAGCAGTTTGGTGGAGAGGAGGATGCAGTAGAAAGTGGAGAAGAAGATCATGGTCTCTGGGTCCTGCAGATTTTATGTCAAAAGAGAGGTTTAAATAGGCTAAAATAAAAGGTCAAAACTTTGCCGTGAGTCATAGGTGGTGCCGTTTAAAATCAGAGAGGCCATGGGAGTGAAGTAATTGTGTGTTTCTGGGAAGAAAGGTTTAGGGACCCTGAAATCTGGAGAGTCATTTGGGTTCAGGTCTCACCCTTTGTGTGAGAAAATATGTGTTTAGGTTGGGGGTTGAATATAGGGAACTGTATTCATTCATAGTCATTCATTCACATGTTAGTGAAATGTAGTAAAATCTGCATGCCATCTGTCTTTACCAAGAGATGGAAGGTTTTATTTTAGAGGTGGAAAGGGGTTGCAAGCCTTTGTGGAACAGTCTGCCTTTGGGGAAGCAGTAGAAACCCAGATGGGTTCCTGGATCAGGGTGTACACAAAGAATGTGGAAAAGTTAGGTGGATTGTGTTTGCTAGATGTGTGTCTTTACTTAGGACTGGAACTTTGCTGCAGAAAGGGGGAAGAAAAAGCTGTGTTGTTCCTTCCTTCTTGTACTAACACACCTATACTGTTAGCCCTAGAGTTCAGCCTTAAGGTATTTTGCTGACCAGCTTGGGGACCTGGACACTGCATATCTTATGGTTTGTGAGGAGGTGGGTTCCATGTTCCAAATGACACCCTTCTGTTGGAGTGCAAACTGTTAATCCTTGGGAGACTAAGCATATATCTCATTACCACCTTGATTTCAGGGCATATACTCTTAACCCGAGTCCAGGAAGTCCAATTTAGATTTAGATGTAGAAGTGGGGATGAGTTCCTATGAGCTTAGTGTGAGAGATCAGGAAAGATTTTGTTAAGGAAATGGAACTTGAGGGGGAACGTGACTGAACAGTAGGATTTCAGCCAAGGTGGGGGAAGTATTACAGATGGCGTGGCCTGTATGAACAAAGGCTCGAGAGCTGGGATCTGGAGGGGGAGCATATTCAAAGCTATGAATTGGTCATTTGGGCTGGACTATAGCGTACCTGCAAGAGGGAACACTGTAGATGTGGTGGAGCTGAGCCTGGGGCCAACTGGAGAGGGCCTGGAGTGCTAGCAGAAAAGTTTTTATTGAGTTCAGTGGTCAGTGCTGAGCCCCTGAAAGTGTTAGAGCAAGGACTGACAAACGAACGCCATGCTTTACCCTGCAAGAATGACCTGCTAGCGTATCATGGCTAGATTAGAATCGGGGCTTCTTATGTGACAGGCGTGGTGCTAGGAATGATAGCTCTAGGGTAGGGTACTTTTGCACTATTAACTCTCTCAATATTCCTCATAAAGTAGATACTCCTAGTTTACATCATATTTATTTATTTATTTATTTATTTATTTATTTATTTATTTATTTATTTATTTATTTTTTTCTTTTTGCGGTATGCGGGCCTCTCACTGTTGTGGCCTCCCCCGTTGCGGAGCACAGGCTCCGGACGCGCAGGCCCAGCGGCCATGGCTCACGGGCCCAGCCGCTCCGCGGCATATGGGATCCTCCCAGACCGGGGCACGAACCCGTATCCCCTGCATCGGCAGGCGGACTCTCAACCACTGCGCCACCAGGGAGGCCCTATTTATTTATTTTATTTGGACTTTGTTGGGTCTTTGTTGCTGCGCGGGCCTTCTCTAGTTGCGGCGAGCAGGGGCTACTCTTCCTTGCGGTGCATGGGCTTCTCACTGCGGTTGCTTCTCTTGTTGTGGAGCACGGGCCCTAGAGCTCGCAGGATTCAGTACTAGCAGTGCGTGGGCTCAGTAGTCGTGGCTCGTGGGCTCTAGAGTGCAGGCTCAGTAGTTGTGGCGCACGGGCTTAGTTGCTCCGTGGCATGTGGGATCTTCCTGGACAAGGGATCGAACCTGTGTCCACTGCATTGGCAGGCGGATTCTTAACCACTGCGCCACCAGGGAAGTCCCACATCATTTTATAAATGAGGAAACAGGCACAGAGAAGTCAAAATTTCCCCAGAGTTATACAGTAAATAAGTGGTAGAACTGGGATTCACCCTGGGCATATTGGCTCTAGAACACCTGTTCTTAACTGCTGGGCCCATAAGATGGTAATACTTACCATCACTTCAGTGAAAGCTGTTTGGTACAAAGGTGACTTAGGGAATTATTTTTAACAGTGTGTTTAATCTTTGCATTTTAGTGCATCTGAGGCAGTGCGCTAGAACTATGACTACACAGTCAGCCGCTTTTTATAGCTAAATGTTAGTCCATTTAGCTATTTTTTCCATTCCTTTCCTATAACTTAATCCTCTTTTTGAAAAAAACTCTTTAACCTGAAGGCTTTAAATGAAGATTTTAAATGAAATTTGTCAATCGTTCAAAATTACAGGCCGGTATTAAATTCCTAGAAACATTTGGGCCTTTCTTCAGTTTAAAGTTACATGTTAATACCTTTTTATATGTGTATTGTTAAATTTTCTCTCTTTTCAAGCGGTTTGCTATTACTGGTGAATGATTCTTTGGGAGAATTTGTACGTAGCTACACACATATGATTAAGAAAACAAACCAAAAATTCAAAGCTTTGAACTTTCGGGCAAATGACACAGTTTATAGAATGACTATGCATACAGGTTAAGCCTTTAAAAAGATAATTACCTTCATCTTTTAGTCTCCACTTTTGCAACTCTCCTTATTATTCCTAATTTCGCAGTTGATTGTCAGCAATTCTAGCCACTGTGCTGATGAGTTAAATTTCTTCCCCTCTTCTCCCACTTCTGGAATACTGATGTATTTATAACAGGCTGTAAGGTCTTTCACTAGAGGGAGCACAGTTAAAGAGGGGCCTTGCCTGCCATACCCCTTATGCAGAAGAGAGCCCTGGCTCTGTCTCCAGAAGAAAGAAGGAAAGAGAGAGGTGTGGTCAGAGGACGGAGAGAGGATATGAACAAAGGCACAGCCAATTTTAGGAGGAGATAATGCAACCCAAGGCAACACATTCCTAATTTAGTGGTTCCAAGTTTCTTTTTACTCAAATGACTGCAATCCTTTGGGGTTGATAATGGAGAATCTCTGTTATCAACCCTGTAATTTGCACACATAAATATACTGTAGTTGCTGGTTTTCAAATTTATTAAAATGTTGTATTGGGACTGGTTGTTCTTTCCAAATAAAAAGGCTGGTTGTGTGGGGTCTTGCATCTTAGGCAAGTTTTGGACAGTTTCAGCCATTTTACATTAAACCGAATTTAAAGATTTTGTTATTGTTGTTGCTGTTGTTTTGTTTTGTTTTGCATTTAGTGATGTCTTTGGCCTTTGAACAAAGCATTTTACAAGTGAATCTGCTGTGCAAAGAATCCTTTTTGTAAAGAGAGACCTTGTTACCCTGGCACCTACTGGGAACATCCCTAAATTTGGATGGTGAAGTAAGGCCACCTTTTAAATACATCCCTGAAAGGGATGAAATACTCAGAACTTGGCAGCGTTTCACTTCTGACGGCCTAGTTCTTAAGCCACATACAGTCTAATTGGTGGTGACAGCTTTTTCCATAAGAGCATTTTGATTAAAATTAAATTAAAAAATTAAAAAATTTCCCCTACTTCTTATTCTTCTCACATTCTCAGTGAAATTACTATGTTGTGTTTACTCTGGTGCCTAGCAGAGTGCCTGGTATGTGGTAGGCGAGCAGGAACGGTTTGATAAATTGACTCCTCATTACTCAAACCTTACAAAACATATCATTTATCTGTACAGACAGATGCTGAAGATCTTCAGAACTATAGGACATCATCAGAAGTACACCGGTAGGAGAACTGATTGATAGCATACAAGGAATGCTATTACATGAAAATAATTATAGTAAATGAATGTAAGCTGTATTGTTCATGTTTTAAAATACTTTTTGGGTGCAGAGGAGGGGTGTTTAGGTTTAGAAGTCATCAGGTTCTTTATTATAGAACCAAGTGTTTGAGTTTCTGTTGTACTCTTGTTTATAGAGAGTGCCCTTTGTATAAGAACACTTTTTAAATGTTGCCCAGATTTGAGTATCAGACAACTGTACTTTCTCAGCTAGCAGTTTTGGCTTTTGTTGGTGACTCATTCAAACGGTTGAGAAACCCAAACCAACTATGGATATCAGAAACTGCATGTTCTGGAAGGGGTTAGGACTTTCTCATGGGTGAAGAGAATGTAGTAAAATGCATTCGCTGCAGCAGAAGAGAATTGGTAGGGAGATGGCCAGGAATTGCCTGTCATTCTCTTGGTGCTCACATCTTCTTCAACTTGGTAATACATTTCTTAGATGAGAATAGATCTGAATTGCTCCGTGTGATATAAGATACTTGTTTATAGTGTTTGTTTTGTGTTATTTTGTACTTTCCATGGATCTTTTTATGCAATCCTCAGAAACCTGGCTTTATCTCTGTTTTACAGATTAGGAAACTGAGGTCCAAGTAAATTAGGTAACTTGCTTACATTACACAGTTTGTAAGTGAAAGACCCAGTATATGAACCCAGAAAAAATTCACAGGGACTGGCTCCAGAGCCCTCCCTCATTTTCCTTATCTGTAAATAGTAATACAACTCCTACCCTACACAATTGAGAATATTAATAAGAGATAATGCAAAAAGGTACCTACAGCAATGCTTGGCACCTAGTAGGTGCCCAATAATTGATAGCTGCTATTAGTAACAATTTCTCTTAATAACTATCATAATACTAAGAGGATGTTTAGTATTTTTTATTCTAAGCCCTGTCGTGTTTTCTTTATTAAACCAATCAAAAAATGGGGGGAAAAGGTATGAAACAAGAATAAGGACAGAACTTGAAGTATTATAAATTGCCATATTGACTCCCATTGGCTTGAAGTCATATTAGTGAATCTTGAAGTATTTTCACATGTAAAAAGGGGGAAATCAAGCAGTGTCTTGAGGAAGTAGGACTGTACTTCATATTTGCCATTCTTCCCCTTATTTTCATTCTCACTCTCTACTCTCAGGGATCAGAAGGGCTGTACTCAATAGGCAAGCTGTCTTTTGTACCTATATAGCTGGGTGGCCCTAAGCTTTTCTTTTTAATGGCAGCTCCAAATGCCATAAAATTCAAATTTTTGTTTCCCTTAAATGTAGAACTAGAAAATTCAAAACAATTCATAAATTGTGTACTTTAATCTCGGAAAACCAAAAAGTTAGGTGTTTTTATGTATTTCTGTAATTCTACAGATTTTTCAGTGATTTGGATGAAAAATTGAAGGTCTGCATTGGTGACATCCAAGATTGAGGGCCCTGGTTAAGAGTTAGGAACCTTATTACTAAGGGAATTATGTTTTACCTATGCCTTTTTTTTTCTCATTGATGCTCTTATGTAGGAAGTTAAAGCTTTAGAAATATGGTTTTTAATCCTACCAATCATTTGTACCATTTTTGTTTATTCTGTTTTTTCTGCTTCTTAGATAAGGACAGGAAGCATCCCTAGTTTTGGGGAACTTTTGTTTGCATGCAATCCAGGAAAAAATGTACGCACTTATTTCTAAACATTTAAAAAATAAATTCATATATATGTGTGTATATATATTTTATTTTTAATTTCTTTCACTAAAGCCTTTACATTTTGAACCCAGAACAAGCACTTGCTACAGGAGCCCTGCATTGAGTTTAGGTTGCCATAACATTTCCTTATTTTTACTCTTCTTTTTAAACATTTTTGTGTTTCTGAGAGTTGGACTTTGTTTCTTTAGCAGAGAAGTTGGCCACCTCTATGACGCCAGATTTCTAGATAAAAAACCTGAATAATCCCGCTTTTTCCCCACCTGACACACGTGCCTCAGGAGTGCTGATATTACTGCTATGTGAAACATGATGATTAAAATCATTGTTTCATGTCTCAGGCTGCAGATTTTCACATGTTTGAAGGAAGAGTAACGATAAGAACACTTAATCGAAAGTGCTTGATGTGGTCTGCTACTGTTTCAAATATTTCAGGTGCTTTAGTTCCTTAAGTAGCCCTTTATTTTATCATCTTTACCCATCACTTGAGCAAAAGCTTTGCGCGCAGTCTGTGTGTTGGTGAGGGGTGCTAAGTTTTGTGGGCCAATGCTTAATTTAGTGAACAATATCTAACAAAAAACAGTATTTTCGAGGAATGCTGTACCTAAACCTAAACCTTAGGTTCCCTCCCTGCCCAGGCAAAGACAATCATAAAGAGGGAGACCAACGGCTTGAATTAAAACTAAACTAGATTGGGGGTGGTGGTGCGGGACGAATGAATCACTTCCAGGAGCATTGGAAAGGGAAATAAAGAAATTTGGGGTAGTGTCTCCAAAACAGGTAAATGGATTCGCCTCGGTCTCTCTCTCCTCCACTCCATTTTACACTGATTTCATGGTCTCCTCTTTGCTGGACGAGCTCAAATACCCCGGGAGCACGCTGTGACCTCCCGTGGTGGGCTTAGGGCCGACACCTGGGGCTGCACCTGGGCCGCATTTCCTCGCCTGCCAGTGGTTTCCTCCACGCCAGGCTTCCGCTCGGCGGCGGTTTCCCATTCATGCTTTTGACAGCCGCGCGGCCGCCCGCGAGCGGAGATCCAAGT